>NC_135512.1:8077500-9295000 GCF_051989575.1 Stigmatopora nigra
TCATATTTGGTGATCTTTATCGAAAGATCATATTTGGTGATCTTTATCGACATGCTCCTATTGATTGTGTTTTGCAGTGTTCGCTGTATCTTATGACTTTAATTACCTTAAATTGCTTGGAATTGCATTGTCAACCAGCCAACCTCCCTTTGCTGACTCATTTTACTGTTGTAACAAGAGAAGGTACAATAACTAGTAAGGGAAAAGGCTGATCAATATCCTTATCTTAATACATTGTTTTGTTATTTTGTTTAACAGTCTTTGAGTGTTTAAAAAAACAAACTATATATCGCTCCGTATTTAGCTAGCTGATACATCAATTTACCTCTTCTTCAAACTGTTTAGCTTTGTTTATACATGGAAGGTTAACTTCCAATGGATTCGACAAAGCAAAACAAATAAAAAAATCTCAACTAACGGATTCACACAAATTGCATTTCCTTTAGCATTTAAAATCATTTGTCGTGACATACTCGGTGCAGTCCCTTGTGGTTGTTTTACCATTTATTTTAAATTACTCGTGTTTGCTAGTGTGTGGGGATAAATAAATAAATGCTGTCATCCCGCTTTGAATAAGGACTTTTGCATTTTGCTAAATAAATGGCAAAATTGGATATATAGATTAAATTATCCCAGCCCATCTAAACTCTTCTGCTTCTACAGGAAACCTTGGCCGTGTTGACTACATCAGTGAATTTGAGTTTGACCTCTTCATCCGGCCTGACACTTGCAATCCCCGGTTCCGTGTCTGGTTCAACTTTACAGTGGAGAACGTCCGAGAGACACAGGTCAGTGTTCTTTAATTTGAAATGATTCAGCTATACGGGCAAAACAGATGGTCACATGGAAAAGATACACACTGTGTATGATGGTAGTTAACATGGGCATGGTTGGGAGTGCCACTTAAAATACATTGTAAGATGGGATAAGAAGGTAAAAGTGAAAACATTAGCAATACATTCTTAATTTTATAATATCCTTTTTCATGAATACTCATGTCAGGCCTAAACAAGATCAACAATAAGAGATGATACAAAAAAACAGCGCAAGCAACGGGGAAGCAGTGATTGAATGAGTGAGTGCAAGTGAAAATTAAATAGAGAAGAATACAGAAAAAAAGGATAAATAAGGATGAATCCACACCATGCCGTTGCGCCTGTCTTCATGTGGAGTGTCCAACACGCCCTATCTGAGCCTATCAGGCCAATCAGCCCATCTCCCCGCAGTGCTGTAGTCAGCACTAATCACATTTTATGGCTCTGAGATGAATGGGAGGCCTCGTCTTGGAGCTGAATCGATCCCAGGGCTAGATAGGCCAGCCCTGGCAGCCTGCAGTTCAGGCCAACAGGATATTTGCTGCTGTGGCAAAATGACAGAAAGTGAGTGGGAAGATGGGCAAGCAAATGGCTCGAGAGTGAGGCACACATAAAAAGCTGTAATAATATTATTCATTTTTGTGTATACAAATACATGATCACATAATTGTGAATTCAACTGGCTGTTTGCATGTGACGGGCAGATGACATCCACTTAGTGTTTACGTGAGCACTGGCCTGCATTTGGATTTGCCTTTTTTAATCTGTCCAAACTCATTCAACCACATATGAATAGAGTAATTTACATTTGACACTGTTGCATGTTTTTATTCATGTACACTGCGTATGGTTTTCTCGGTTTAAAGGCCACAATGTCCATAATTTTGTATAGATGTTCTAAATCTAAATTATAGTGTCATATGAATGGAAAAATCTTAACTGGAAAATTTGAAAAAGGATAACAGAATCAATATGTTAAACAACTAAGTTCAGTTATGTGAGGAAATACTGTTCTATGGAGATATCAGCCTGGTTCCAGGGGAGAACCAGGCTGGTGGAGTGTTTCATCCAGCTAAGCCTTGCAAACTCTCAGCCTGAGCCAGGGGAATGGGGAACAGTAAAAGCCCGTGATATTGGAAGTGAGATGGCTATTTTGAAGGAATGTAAGCTGGTGAAACAGATTTGGTCTGCCTCAATCAGCTTAGAAGCTTTGTGGAAATTGGCTTCACCGTAGCGCCGGTTATGATGGATGGTTGGCTGGATGAATATCTCGTTTTTATGACTTCTTTTTTGCATTTCTCAAACAACTTGCACACAAAAACTCGTACCTATTCTCGTCTTGTTCAATACCAATGGTAAACATTGACTTTTAGGAATAATATAGAGAAAAATAGGTTGTGTCCAATGATCTGGTTTCACCTTTAATAGTGCACACATTGAACTCAGACTAGCTTTGTTCCCCCCTCTTGGACCCGGTGGCCCCTACCCTGCACAAGTTTGCTCTTGTCCGCTTACAGTGCACTAACCATGGTTCAAGCATAACTGAACCACAGTGCTTTCTTCTAGCCAATGGGAAGCCAGCGATGACTGGAGAGATAGCCAATGGGAAGGAAACTTTACTCCAATAATATAAACAAAAAAAATAACAAATACAGGCAGTGTATTTATATTTCAGGGGATGTTAAATGTTGTTTCATAACTTGGATTTTTTTCCCCATCTTTTTCCCATTGATGCTTTTCACAATCTGAATATACCTTATGTAGAAGCATTCATGAGTAGAGGTATCACTTTAATGATGCTTGAAAATGTTCAACATTGGACTCTTTTCTACCTATCAAACAGTCATTTGCATCTCAGCTAGGTTTGCTCCAAAAATATGTCAGGACTGATCACTGAGATCATTTTTTGTGGATCTAAGACCTTGTTCTTAAAATTGCCATCTTCTATTGGTTCCCCGTTGGTCCAGCATATTCTCCATTGCTTTTTTGCTGGCTTAATTGTCTGCAGTATTATATTCCAGTCTATTTTCTCATTGCCTTGAATCTTCTTTGAATAGAATAGATCGATCCTCTCGCTGTCAATGACAGCCAATGTTTTAATCAACAGTAGCTTTTTCACTGCCAACTAGTGACCTTGGATAAGCACTTTATCTAAATGAAACATTCCCATTTTCTGCTAGTTGTGAAAATGTCGCATCTCATTAAAAAGGATTGCAATCATGCATTTTAAGAAAACTTGGCCAACTAATACTACATCATGCGAGACAGTGTCTGCTGACTTAATTCTTACAAAAGTTTATGTTCTAAGTCCAAAGTGAGTGAACCTCAACTAGCAAGTTCCTGCTAGCATCATTGCGTTTCATCCTCTGCCTATGTTATGACCAGAAAGCGGTGAAAGAGTTGATATGACAGCCCATTGGGCAAGTTGATATGCCATTCCATTCTGCTGTAGGGGTGTGCTAAATGTCAGGCTCCGTGAAGGGTACGGCTGTGAGCTATTATCATTGGGGCCTTCAGGGAGCCATTCATAGAAGACAGGCAGTAAAACCTTGCACCGAGCACCTTCAACTCATATGATTTGTAAGCCTCACTTGTCCAGCGAAAGCACAGTACAGAACGGTTACTCACCATAACCAGAGGTGAGGATGAACTGGTGCAGACTATTCCATTTTGTATGTTGCATTCCCGATGGGTCACCATTGCTTTAATGCCGCAGACATAGTCCACTGAATATAATTTAACAGCGACATTGCACAGTCTGACACTATCAATAAGTTAGATATTGATTAAGACATTGAGTAAGTAAAGCTTGCAAAACACTGACCAACAATCCTTTACCGTACTTAAGCCTGTGAATAACAGTATAGTATACAGTAAGGCAGCTCCCATGAATAAAAGAACACCTCAACGGGCAACGAAAATAAAGGTTCTTATGGAGCTTACTCTTTTCAGTCAGACAAACTGACTCTTTTCCGAGAAGACAGAATTGTGTGTGCCTTTTTTTTTCTTTTGTTGTGAGTTCTGCAGAAACTTGGATTGGGGACAGAGGTCACTGTTGTACAGAGGTTTTTTTTAATGTACATTTCTAAAGTATTCGATTTAAGTCAAAACTATGCTCCTAAATCAACTAACACGTAGGCTGAAGGAATCGGAGCAGTGTTTGAAATATGTGTAATGGTGTGATGAGAATGGATTTTGGGAGCAGGTGCATTGTGACCTAGAATTCGGCATAATGTATTCATACAAATGTTATGTAAAACAATGGTCTGTCATTTGTTTGAAATTGATTGTTGACACATTGTGCCTTTGAATCAATTAGGTAGAAAAATAGGGTAAGTGAAACACTAACCAGACGATGTGTTGATATCTATAGCAATCGGAAGTTCGGACATCTGTGTTGTGATACTCTGTATTCAGAGCAAGTCTTAAACAATGTATCATTTTTGGAGGTTGCAGTTTGAATCTTAACAGAATACAGATCACGGCTATTGTACTATGTAATGCTGACGACTTCAAAGGTTTCCTTTCTTTGTAGAAAGGACTTTGCGATCTGTGTGAGTCTGGCCAATGGTTTATCATTTAAAAGAAATTTTACATAGGCAGATAACATTTGGGTTGACAAGTTTCGTATATAACTTCTCCAAAGGCACAAAGCGCCATACATTGTCACAGGGTTTAGGGTATCTTGGATGACCTTGTTCTGTAAAAGAGAAATTCAGGCATCTTTCCATATTCTGAACGCTGATGCGCCCTTGGTTACTCCGTAACGACATGGACAAAAGGATGTGACGACAGTGCAGAATGGATTTTTAAACTGTCACCCTGATAGGGGAATTAGTTTTCCCTGGGTTATCGCCGCTACCACGAGGTGGCTTATCAAAAATCGTTTCAAATAGAGAAGGTCCATCATTTATCATGCATTAATTTCTCTGCATTTTGTAAATTGAGTTCAGGGAAGTGTTGAGAATCAGTGTGGAAATGTTTGTCTAACTTGCTCAGTATAGTAATCTGTGTCCATACTTCTCTTATCAAACAACGGAATAGAAGATACTGTTAAATTTAGTTTTAATGAGGTCATAGGAAACCAGTCTGAAAAGGAATTTTGTGATAACCGATAATCTTTTTAGATCAAATTTGCCTGATGGGTGGTATCCTGAAAATAGAATGGGTCGAAGTTTTTATTGTAACAGTTTAACAGATCAACCAGTGTTATTTCTTTAGCAAGTTCTTCAGTATTTTCAATGTCAGAAATACATATTCTTATATGATTTCTGTATGGTATACAAGGTTCCAATGAAATAACTTCAATTTGTAACACATGTTTTACCAGTGATTCGGAAAGTTAGTGTGTCTCTCATCAGTTCACTCACTCATCAGTGAAGTATTCATTGAGAGTCCAGCTGTGTGCCAGTATGATATGCTGCCAATGTGCACCAATTTTCCAAATCTAGTTGCAGGGTCCTGGCATAGTTTTTATTCTGGCTTCAACCGAATATGCAAATAGAGTACAATGAACAAAAAAAAAGGTTATATTGCTGATTATTACCGCTTCAATAACTCAAGTCCCTTTACCCATTAGTGAAGGGGAACTGAAACCCACATGCATTGTATATAATACTTCAGTCTTACAAATTAGGCAATAAGTGTATACATATTCTGAATGTCATTAACATCTATATACAGTTGTGTTATTAGCTGTATAACAAGGTTGGTAGAGTTACCAGAAATGTGTGTTTTAAAAGAACAGATTCCAAACATTTAATTAAGAAAATTGTGTTCGGATTCCTGTTCGTAGCTCCAAATCGGCAGACAGACACTAGCATTTGCAAGGTTTTTCAAGGAAGCATTTTGTGTTGGGTACAAACGAGGCTTCTGTGTATCTGCATGAAATGATGAGCCTGGTGTCAGGGCATGGATCATCCTTTTTCACTGAGTAATGAATACGGATTGCACACTGGATAGGGGGCCTCGGCAATCTGCTCCTCCACAAATGAAACAACTGCCATTCTAATGAAATAGTCTTTTCATGCCAGCGCTCCCCTCAACGCGGTCTAAATTCAATTCGAGACCAACAGATTTGTGTGCTAGAGGGATTGAGAGATGCAGAATGCGAGAACGGGAGGGTTATAAATGCTGTAATTAGAGTACTGTTTAAAAGTATGTGTGTATTCTGGTGTATGTTCATGCGTGAAGGTAGCAGTGTAGTGGGAGGGACGGATGCATGTCGCGATGCCGTCGTTAACCACCTGGTTATTTTAGATCACAGTAGCGGAAATGGGGTACAATCATGGCAATCACACTCCCACAAAGACACGCTTATGCGCAACTTCACACACTTGCCTAATTATGCCAAATAGTGGCTTGGGAGAATAGGCTCCCTGTATTCTGTATTTAGGGAACAGCGAGAAAAGCCACAGTGTCTCTTTGATGCTGCTTTTGTTTTCTTGTTTGTGTGGTTTAATAATTTAATCAAGCCAAACGTCCTCCTTCTCTGTGTAACTGTCTGTTGGCGGAGGCTAATTACGCTGCAGATTGTTCTCCTGGTGCTGTAGATGAGAGTTTAGATCCAGAAGGGTGGGGTGGCTGGTGGTGTCATTCGTGTGTGTTGATGGCTGTAATTTAACAGTGGGCTGTTGGGCTAAGCTGTCTGTCGACCGCTGTTTTATTGTTTTGGAAGGCTGCTGACAAGCTACTATTATAAAATGCAACCATCATAGCTCAAGAGAGAGCCGGCAAACTAATTCCTGGTCTGTCATTTGTATTTGAATACATTTTCATGGGATGAAATAGACTTGCTGCCATGGACTTGCAACTTGTATTCTTTTTTCTTCTACAGTTTTCAAGGTAGAAGGTAGAATTGTCTGCTCAAGAAAATGATATGTCAAGTTGTTTGATCTAATGAAGATGATGATAGATACGATGGAAATTAGTGCCTCTAATTACTTTAATTAAAACCCAAATTGGGTTCAAGTTTTTTTGTCTGCTCTTCATTTAGTGATGGGTTGCGACAGGACTGGCAGTTTCTCACTGAGTCGCTTGCTGTGTTGTTGCTTACGATCATTCTACTCATGGATGCTCCTGTTGCTAAATAATAATCTAATATATAAATGGACCCTAGCGCTTTTCTATTTTTATGACTGGATTTTGCAGCTATATAAGAACAAGTTATACAGAGACAGACTCAATGGTCAATACCAAGGGTGTGCTAGCGTTATTCTCTGAGGGTGGCATACAAAAGTTGCAAGGGACACTCTCTCACTCTTTAAATTTAATGTTTTATTATTTCATTAACTTCACTAGAATAGAATACAATTGTCCAGGATTGGTTAGAAGTTCCTTGTCCTTAGACCCAAAATACTGGGTCATTTTTCACAATTCATTTTCCTTTGCCACCGTCACTACAGAATACATTATTTCTCTTCAATGGTAAAATGATTTTTTTTTAAATTCCCAAATATTCAGAATGACTAATAATATTAGTTCGGATTGCTGTCATACCTTAGATGACTTCATTTTACATCCATAGACTGGCCGTATTGCCTAACTGATTAGATTCATTGCTGCTGGTTCCAATTAGTTTTTACACAACAAAATCATCCTGGACACTGCATTAGCATGCGCTGATGAACTGTATAATGTGATACACTGGGGTACAGTCTTTATTGTTGCCTGTGGTGTTTAATGATACACAAATCAGATAAGTTGGGCAGATTGAGACATTTACAGGACTGTTTATTCAGTTTCGGATAAATGAGTTTGTGATTCATTGTTCATTTTAATCCAGTTCAAATGCTATCATCAGAAACCAATGTTAAAATGTTTCATTGGGAGAATTTTGAAAAATTAGAAGCACCAAAATTGTATCCCACCTTAATGGTTTTTAGACACAAACTAAATATTTCTCATCTTTTTTTGTTGTCATTCCCGGTGCCTTGACCCTCCTTTTACTGTTTGAGAGTCCTCTTTCATTGAAGGTATTCTTTAAATAGACAGCTAAATCTTTGCCTTTTTTGGAACATCTTTCCTTTACACATAGTTTGCCAATTGACATTAGAGCAGTGTTGCCAAATTGCTGCGAGGCAAGTTTTTCTGTCCATGACTGCAGTTTAGCACCAGTTAGAGAAGCTTTATGACCACATGTCCACTGCTTCACTGCGTTGCACAATTTATGCTATCCATAGCAAGTTTCTTGAAACAGGAACTTTCCTTGACAAACCACACAATGGAAAGCTTGCTGCTACCACCACTTGGTAAAAACACAAAATATCAGAGACTAAAATTCTGTACGGTGAGGCCTTGGGTGGTAGATTTATTTTCTTGGAAAAATTATTAATCTTATGCTGCCAAATGCAAATGACCCAATGACTGCATGAATGATGCCTAAAAAGAAATAGGGCCATATGTCAGCATACCAAAGTATGTTATATAATTAGAGCCAAGCATAAGACCATGAGCCACTGGATTCAGTGCACTTTCCTCAGTGACGAAATCGCATTAATTTGATTCACAACATTTTACTTGCAATTTGTGTCAGTATGCATTAATTAGTTGTGACAAAGGTACAAATTTGACAGAGTATCAGTTCATAAATGTGGGAGATGCAAACATATTGTATAGATAGCTCTTTAATCAATGTCCGCCAATATTACAGCAATACATCGATTGTCAAGCTGTGCACTAGTTTTCGCAAGGATAGGCATCCGCTGCCCAAGAATTCATATTGCTTTCATTTGTAAACATTCACTCTCTTAACATTCCGGACATGTATTACTACCAAGTAGCAAGTAACAGCATGACTGTGGTCCCCTGCGGCAATCAAAGCGATTGATTCAAGAGCAAACTTCAAGATAAAAGTTTAAATATATAGTAAATATCCAGACTGTACTGATTTGTATGATTTCCAATATGACTTGTAGTCGGTTGTATGAGTATGCTGACAATAATAATAATACTAATAATAATAAAAAAATTGAAAAATAGTAATTTCAGCCAATCCTCCACTCACACTTCTCTTTAAACAGCGTGAGTCTCTAGTGGATTTTTTTTTCTATGCCAACATCCTGACCTTAGTGTTTTGTTTAGCCAGAATGTGTGATATCACTAGTGTGGCAGCACCTTTGCATTGTTTGACAGTACACAGATGCTGTTTGCCTGTGTGTCATTGCGATGTTGAGATTTATTATCTCCAGGGATTTTACGGACTCGTGTTTTCACGTAAAGATGTGCCAAAAAGAATACCTGCAGAGGAAAAAAACAATAAAAAAAACACACTAAATGTTTTTTTTTACTATACAGCAATAGGTATGGACTGTATAGACAAAGAACTAATAATAGTTCATGATAATTTATTATTTAATGTAATCCAATTCCTATGGCCCACACCGATATGATAATTTATTTAAATTGTAAACACTTGTTATGACAACTGTAAAATAGTTGCGATAAGAAGTCAATGCTTGAGAAAAAAAAAAAACGGAAACACAAATTCTTGCTTGTGCTCTGTTGTTGTCCCATCATCTTTATCCAACACCAAAAACTGACAGGCTACGTGTGCACATAATCCCAAAGGAAAAGCTTCTTCTCGTGCTTGCTGTATCTGGCAATCGTACAGCTCAACACTCAAATGAAAAGCCCGTGGACCAAAAAGGTGAGGAAGAGAAACTCTAAATGGGTTAAAACACACAAGAAGGGAGCAGAATTGGAGTTTGCCGAAAAATAACCAGTGGAAATGTGAAGACTTTCAGACGTTTAGAGCTCTTAAAATAGGGGCATAATTCTTTTCATTTGACAATTGTGAAATTAAGTGTGAATTCCCCACATGTATTCACGTCAAACACACACAACTCTCAAACCCATGAACATATTGATCGACTGAAATTGGTTGGAAATAAAAAAAAAAACGGTGCCCTTTCCTGCATGCAAATTGTGTGCTGGTATTTGCACAATTTAGAGAGCGCAAAACTAAGAGCATGTGAAGGAAACAGAAAAATGTTTAACCTATTAGAATAGCATTCACCCCCTCCTCCACCATTGCTCACTGATTCTGAGTGACAGAATGAGTGGTTTTAATTTTGGCATTTTGCATTTATTTAGTCTTTTAAATGTGATACCATGTTTTTTCATCAAGTTTATCTCTATGGCTTTAAGGATATTTTTCTTCCCCTCCTACGCAATATTTAGTTTTACATCTAAGCTTTTGAGTGACTGCAAGCAAAATGTAATTGCCAGCATTTGGCTGTTATGGACTCCATTAATTTGCTTCCTCCAAGCAAGGGAATGTGAAGGCGAGAAGCAGATTGTTTTTGTTGGGTGCTTTCCACAGACTGTTTAGTGATGAACAATCTTAGACTTTTTTTTTCTGTGGTTCAGGCATAAAACTGTGGCCAAGGTGTGCAAATAGAGTCCAGATGGTGCAATTGGTCGTATTTCATTATACCTGAACTATAAATGTAATATTATCAAAAACATCTCCATTTAGTATGGGTTCAAGAAAAAGATATGAGAAAAAAAGTAATATCAACCACTATACAAATGATTGTAAACATGACTATCATCAAGTTGAAATCATACAATATCAAAATAATAACTCACCTGTAGACTAATGTTTCTTCAATCAGTGTAACTGCCACTAGATGTCCATATACTATAGTCAATCTTTATGGATTGGACGCCTAGTGTCATTAATAAGTTCAAGCAACTTATACGACACCTAACATTTTTTGCCCGATCTTTCAATTAGTTTTCACAATAATAATACTAATAATAAATAAAACTGTGTTGTTGCCCAACGTTAGAAGGTCACTTTTCGATTAAAAGTTTACCTTATAACCTTATTTTCTATCCCACATTTTTAATATTGTATTGCACGGCCTTTTAGGGATTCCAAAACTTCGGATTTAGTTCTACTATTAGACATGAGAATTCTGGGCCTCTTCCATTTTGAGGAAATGTTATACCTGTAAGTTGGAAAATGATTTAAAAAAAAATCTATAATGATACTGCCCAACATTTAAATTATCACCCGGGGCCTTATTACCTGATACCCGATGCATACAAATAGTCATAAATAAGCCGTATAATACTCCTGTGCGTATGTGGATAGTAAGCACTGGCTGCAGGTGTTTGTTGCAGAATAAAGTCAAGTTTGTCCATCATCATTGCAACTGCATTAACCTTGGCCATTATGCCTGCCAGGCCCACAACTTCTATTCCAACGCAACAAATACAGGTCCTGGCCCAGGGCAATCTAGCAGGCAACATAGTTAATGACTTATTTACTGTTTAATGGCTGAATAAGGCACCACCACAACAATTAATGAGAAAATGCCAAATTCACAAGCCATAGGGGAGCTAGGTGGTAGAGGTTATTTTCTTTCTCTAACTTTATCTCGACTCAGCCTTCTGCTCTACCCAGATAAAGTCCCGCATACCTGGAGACAGACAGGCTGACATAGGCAAGGACAGCTACTTTTTACAATGTGTAGCTGTAAAAGTACACGCTGACCTTATTTCCAACTTAAATTCCTTTCTACTTTATTCCGTTCTGGTCTGTTATAAATCACCCTTACGGTGTCCCCATTCCAATGAAGTTATTGATTTTGCTTGGAAGAGTGTCCTCCTCTTTGCCGCTAATGATAAACATATTTTTCTAAAAAGTCCACACTCCTTATCATGCTGGTTTTCATCCAGTTTTCCCAGACCCTCCCTCCCTCCCTCCGCCCCTCCGTCCTTCTCTTTCTCTGCCTTTTCTCTTATGGTATGTTGTTTTCCTCAGCTCTCTTTAGCTCTGTGAATACCATCGCTCAACCAGTGAGCTGTTGCAGGCACTTTGTTGCTGACCATGGTGCTGAAAGCCTCCTGCCTTCCAATTGCCAGAGTGTTCATTTCATGGTTCATATACCCCGTTCTCCATTTGTCAGAGTGCTGTTAGCCCCCCACACTTATTTCTTTAACCCCTTCCCTTACAAATAATAACAAATCAAAGGCACATTTGTTTTACTCCACCGTCACAGCTCTTGCCACTGCCAGGCTTTCAATTAAAGAGCTGGCATTTGTTACATGTTGCTTGTGTTTGTTGCCCAAAATGTTTAGGGGACTTTCAGATATTGTTTTGCGCTTTGCCTCTTTTAGCTCTGTGTTGTGGTTTCTTGGATTTAATCACGTTGCTTTTTAT
Organism: Stigmatopora nigra; assembly: GCF_051989575.1. Taxonomy (NCBI): domain Eukaryota; kingdom Metazoa; phylum Chordata; class Actinopteri; order Syngnathiformes; family Syngnathidae; genus Stigmatopora; species Stigmatopora nigra. The sequence goes on from NC_135512.1 coordinate 8,089,489, forward strand.
TTCCCTTATTGCTTCCTGTGAACCATTGAATGCTCGGTGTTAATCAGGACTGTGATGAATCTTTTTTAGGGGGATATGTGCACAAAGACTGTTGTTTATTTGCAAGTACAGTTGAACACAATCTGTTCAGGAATGCAGGTGAAACTCACATTTCTCTCCTTAAAAAACTAAGTTTCCGATAAAATGTAATGTAATGGAAAATTGCATAAAGCAAAGTTTTTTTTTTGCTATTATCTGTCACACAACTAGAAATGGGATTCGGTATAAACCTTAATTCCATCACCAAAAAGATTTTTTTAGCTATTGAATTCCCTATTTCTTTTAGTCTAGAGTTATTTCTTGGTCCTTTCCTGGTGATTGGTAATTTATTCACATTAGAATTGACTGAACTTTATATAGTCCTATTGTATTTAGCACTATCTCTGTCAAAACGTTGAACGTGTGTCAAGTAGCCCTAGATCCTTTTTTTCCACACAGATTACAGGTCAAACAAGCTTTTATGTCTTCAGGGGTCTATTTTCCCTAAATATGTTGGTCATATATTTTAATTTGCTCGACCTTAGGCATTGGACACTGGGTTTATTTTTTGGATATAATCACAACGTAATGTGTATTTGTAGCATGGGTTTTTCCCTGGTACTTTAGCATCCTTCCGGACAAGATACTGTAAATTGTCCAATGATTTGAATGTTCATTTATATGTATGTTGCGATTAGGGCGGTTGCAGTCTCGGGTAATGGGTATGCTTCCCTTTCACCCAAAGTCGGCTACGATAGGCTCCAGTTCACAGATAACCCTGAGCAGGATAAGTGGTTTGGAAAATGAATACAAAGGAAAAGGCTTCATTTTGTAGGACTGAATGTCCTAACTGCTTTGAAATGATGGAAAATTATAGTGTGGAGTATGTTTCACAAGGACTTCTTTTGTCATGGGTCTACCCGCCACTGTGGTGGTTTGTAATTGCGGACTGACCTCGCATAGGACCGTGACGCTTAGCTTAGCGTGTCAATGATCAGTCACAAATGTTTTCCTACTGTTTGTTCCTCTTTTTCTGATTTTTGAGGAGACCACTTGAAAGACTATCTATTTACCGTGCTACTATTTTATAGCATGTGGTTAATATTTTCCCAGTTAAAATGAATGGGATTGTAGTGGCAATTCAATCCCTTTAATGCTTTTAAATTTAGAGCAATTTGTAAGGTGCAGGAAGATGTGCATAATGGTTTTCACCGCACCCACCAAATGAAGACTTTCAGAAAAAGATGGATGACTCCATGAGTGGAGGTGCAGTCATATTGCTGAAGCTGCTTTGCGCTACATTGACCCATCATCACTGGGGAGGCTTGCAGGGAGATTGCAGTAAGCCAGCTGTTCCTTCATCTCTGCTCTACCTTACTTTGCCACGTTTACAGAAAGTAAATGTATCGGACTTTATGATAGACAAAATAGATCCTGTTCTTATGTAGTGTATTTTCAAGTAACTTTATTTTTAGTTTTTAATCAACCAATCCAATATGAGCAAGCCCTGAGCTTACCTTTTGATTTTACGGGTTGAGCAATCCTTTCTAAATAGAAGTCTTGTCGTATACTGACCCATTGTAAAGTGATGATTAACACTTGTACATAAAATTCACCTCAGTAGTTTTCTAACTGTTCCTGGAGTAGTGACTGAAACAGCAGACATCATCACAAGATAGTTATACAAATAAATATGGACCACAGCCCATAATTATGTTTCATTCTCCCATTTCACTCCCTTCAGTGTCCTTCATTTAAAAGGCCGTCTGTTTTGGTACCAAATTGTCCTTCATGCCAAAGTGAATTTGTTAGCAGTGCTATGCCAGACTCTAAGTAAATGTGTTTTTCAATCTCTCCTGCTCTCCAATCATCCCACTCTCATCCTTGTCTTTTCTACCTATGGACTCCCTGCAGTCCCCTGTGTTTTTAGGACAATCTCAGTTTCGCCTCATCTCTTGACTGCCTTGCATTCCTACCTAGCCACCCATTGCCCTCGCTGTCACTTTTTCCAGCTCTTAATAAATAACCCCGCACCCTTCTGGCCCTCAGCTCTACTGGCTGTTGCCGGGGCTGAATTTGTCACAATATCACTTGCTGTAAAAGGGGAAATTGATACCGCTGCCTCTTGCCACAGGCAATAGTTTGAAATGTTGAAATGCCAGATACGGTAAAACCTCCACTTTCGTTCTATGGAGTTGCTTGACATAAAACATTGTTCCATATGGAATGAAATGAATCTAAAGCATATGTTCTACCCAAAAAAATCACAAAAAAGTTACATTTACCTTTTTTTAAACCAAATTTCGAAAAATATGTATTAACTTAACTAGGTTAAAATGGAAGACAGCTTAGTTGCTTCAACAATATTTAAGTCCATGCAGTTAATTACGCAAAAGACATTAAAAATTGGAGGTTCCTTTTTAGCTACAGTGAGGCGCTCAAATCTCCTCTGCCGCCCTGCAGGGGTTGTTTTTCTACTGAAAAGACATCAAATGGGGCCATTAAATGTACTCCAAAGGATTGCAATGTAAAAACAAGGGCTTCATTAAAATATGAGAAATACTGCTGTGGTTCTACTTCACCGCTCAATAACGGGATACTAATCAGACGAGACGTCCCCAAATGACCAGGTAAACGGAAGAAGCAAAAGTTGCTTCCTAAAATCTGCCATTATCCAGATGGCACCATTAGCGATTAAGCCAGAGAAGTTTCCCCCCGTTATAATTGACTCCATAGGCTATTAGGCAGGTTGGCACTAGGCTAAGTCCACTGGCGCACACCCCAGATGTTCTCTCTGCGTCTATGTGTTTTATATATATATATATATATATATATATATATATATATATATATATATATATATATATATATATATATATATATATATATATATATATATATATATATATATATATATATATATATATATATATATATATATATATATATATATATATATATATATATATATATATATATATATATATATATATATATATATATATATATATATATATATATATATATATATATATTTATTTATATATATTCATATATATAGAGCTAGTGGAAGTTTCTTGGTGGTCTATAGATGGGCATGGAGTGCAAAGAAAGTCACATTCAATTATATCAACGTCTCTATTATCTTGACTCCTCTCAGTCTTTCTAGTTTGCTATTTCTCAACCTTCCTGTCAGGTGTCCTTTCCATCCTTCCTGGAGAAAAGATATATTAAAGTGTTCTGTTTCTGTTCTGTGGCGATATTAGTCTCAATCTTTTGGTTTATCCAATGCTTAAATTGTCTTATAGTCACTCTTTTCTATCTATTATGTGCAAGCAATGTGATGCATGTGTTTATAGTATGTTTTGCTTCATTGCGTATTGTCAGGACATTAAAATGATTCGGACTTGCCTGTTGATCCATGCAGGGTTCATTAGTGTAGGGTTTAGAAATTTATTTGTTAGTTAAAAAATAAACGGTAAAGCTGCAAAACATTGTTTTCAATTTATAACAAAGTATAGCAAAAAATACTCCCGTTTTAATTGTTGTTTGACCTAAAATGACTGTAAAAACTAGTGTACGTAACCAGTCTGATGGTGTTGATGATGGTTTAAAACCCTGCCGCCACTGTGGCATAATTCATAATAACAGTTTTTGTTGTTATTTAATAATTATTATTTTTAATAGCCTACATAGGGTAGCCACAATAATGCATTGTTTGGAAACTGATCTACTTTGCACCAAAGTGTGGGCTCGACTTTTACTCACATTCACAATGCTAATGTAAATGACTGCAATCAGCAATATTAAAACACAAACCAAAAAAAATACATTATATATTTTCCCACCTAATTCTCATGGGAAACGATTGCTCAGTGTCATTAAACCTATCTTTAGAAATGCCATGGTTACAAGGTCAACGTTTCACAGGGCCTCATTGAAAAGAAATCAGTGTTTAGTTCACAACTAGTACTGCAGCAGACTTGAATAGGCCTGTTTTAAAGTGTTTGGATTATATTACTGAATGGACTTTCAGTAATCCCTTTATAGCAAGGAAAAGGAGCTAAAAGGCATTAATTATTCATCTCCTCATGGCTCGTGGTAAAGAGGAGAAGCGCTCTTGGGTTCCCATCAGCTATTAGTAAACAAATCAATGCTGCAGGCTGAGCTCCTCCTCGGTATGGAGCCATCTGCCCTTTACCATGACTTTCAATTGAAGGCCAGAAATGGACCAGCATTGAAACACAATACTGTCTCTTGAGGACGAATATTTAAAAGAAAAACACTTTTCCCATGCTTTTTGCCCCTACCAGTTTGTTGAAAATCTCTGATTCCTAAAAGCACAATCTGTTCCACAACAATGACACTTAATGTATTCATTGCATCAGTCTAATTTGTTCAAACCTTGTTACATGAATCTCCCAAATGGGCAGGTACGACACATTATGCCTGTGTGAGCAGACATACAAATTTGTTACAGCCCACCTAACAATAGGTAGTTGATATAATCAAACAGCACAGTTTGAAACCCATAATCCAATTTCTCTGGCCAGCTTCATTTTAATTTGTTATCGCCACAATTATGAACTGAATGTGGGGGAATTGAATCAGGCGAAAGAAAAAGAATAATATGATGGGGGAACTGCAAGAAATCAATACAGCTCTGCTTGTCATCTGAACACTAGACTGAATCCTGGCTGAATGTGCTTCTTTGGGGGATTCAGTTTAATTCAATCTGGGGGAGCTAACACACTCTCTGTCCCCTTCACGTGGTAGACAACATCTCTGTCTTGATTTAGATTGTTGTGCAAGGGCCGTGTGCTCCTCTTGCTTTGAGGAAGGTGCTGTATGAGATGCATACTTTTATTTATTTCACTGAATAAATTAAGAGTGGTGCAGAGTACATCAATTTTGATAAAAGTAGAAGAAAATATAATGCTGTGTCTATGTGCGTATGGATTAATAAAGATTGTTGAGTTGCCAGGGTTTGCACGGCAGTAATATCATATAATTGATGTAACCACAACTCCCAAGATAATGTTTACATTGGAAATGGGAATGAGTGAAGTTGTTGGCAATCCATAGTTAGATGCTTTTTTTTTCTTCTTCTGTGAATGGATTCAATCAATAATACATGTTTTGGGAAAACTTCCATTTGGCTTAACATTCAAACTGTTGTAGCATGGAAAGAAGACCAAAAGTTGCACAATTTAATACTTTTATAAATACGAATACAAAAAATATTACACTTACGCTGCCATTTCTTGAGTTTATTTTTCAAATTCTTGTATTTTCAAATGAGCACTGTCAAGTCATTGCACTAAACTGTTAGCATGCTGCGGGCGTACCCCTGTTTTAACAGCAAACAGAACGTCGCCTTGGCTTTACAGATACGATTAAAAAGCCCATCTTGCTCAACAGTCTGTTGGTAAACAGAACAACCAACAAAGAGCATCTTCAATGCCAAGGAGAGACCAGTGGAGACGGAAAAAAAATCAATATGTCTGCCCTCTTCTAAAACAAAAGGTCCTTTTCTTTTTTTCCTTCTTCGCGCAGGTCACTCTTATAAAATGTGTGTTGATCCAAAATAACGAAAAATGTATTTTAGTCTAAGCATTCAGTTTAACTCTGTACTTTACACTCATCTGGGTCATAAAAAAAAAGACATTTCCGCAATTCTGAAATGTCTTTTATTTAGTGAGTGTGATTTGATTGTCTGCATTGTGTTGTGTTTGAGGGAAGCTTGTAAAGGTTATACAACCCTGTGAAAGGCTATCTCATTCACCAGCCACAGAGGGGGGAATGTCCCTGCAGATGTGCATGGGGGAAACAAATAGTTCTCCCTGTCTTGTTATGGGAACACACTGATAAGGTGGGTCACGACATGCTGAAGGCTGATTATTGAAGTGCCTTTTAACAGACCTCCTTGTGACAATCATTCATTAGACTTATGAATACTGGACTTTGTTGAAATTGTGACCTGCATTTTGCCCATTCGCCACAGCCCCAATAGCTGACCTCATGTTTATTTCTTCCTTCAAAATTTGTGCAAATCCCCCAATCACCTACAGATCATGTGAATGAATGTGTGTATGTGTGCGGGCTAGAAGAAGAGCAAAATCGTTGCTCGCCTGGAAGAAGGGAAAAGGATATTCAACAGGGGCGCCCACGGTGGCAAAGCCATTTCCAATAATGTCTTCTTTCTGCAACAACAATCGTGTTTAACCCCAGTGGCTTCAGCTGCCCACTATTTGTCATCCCACCTCTTCCTCCCTCGCCTCCTCCGTGCCTTCATGTACTCAGGCAATAGCTAGGAAAGTATGGTTCATGATTGCATGGCGGCTACACAGCCTGACTCATACTGCTTCTTGGATTTAAAAGCAAGCACAAAGGAAGATTGTTTAGTCTACCTGCATATTGTTTGTTGGAGAGGCGCAATTCACTTTCCAGAGTTGAAGGTGATTGATCCAACCTCAATAAAGTTTAGTGAACAGGAAGGACAAAAAAAAGGAAATCGTGTACTACTGCTTAAGTGGTTTGCACTGCATATTAGAATGTTTTGTTGAACATAGTTTTCTTTGCTTTTCACATTCTCGGGTTGCACGGTGAATGAGGGATTAGTATTTTTTCTGCCTTAGAGTTTTTCTGGCTTGGCTTGTTTCTCACAACAAATTTGTGTTATGTAAATAAAGCAATAGTGTTTATGAATGTCACCAGTTATTTTGTCAATTTGTGCACTGCCCTTAGCTTGCTTGCGACCAGTCTTTCGTCCAGCTGCTAATATGAATGTCAACGCTGATAGGCCGCAACTCATTGCATCTTTTGCACTTCACCCCCAAAATATACATTATCCATTATACTTCATATTCTTTCCATTATCTCCTTCAGTGTTAAACTACTGGTTGGATGCAATTATCACAATCCAGCAACATAAAGAGTAACAGAAATGTAACAAAATATATAAATCTTTGACAACCATTTTATAAGAAGACCTCCGAGTTTCATTATTTGATTGTGTTTTCACAACGGCTGATCTAATCTTGACGGGACCACAAAGACTCTTTACAGTGATATTGGCCTGGTACAGAAAATGGATGGCTAGTTAAATTAATGTCACTTGCCCATTATTTTAGTCTTTTATTTCTATTCCTACATCTATTTCTCTTTGGAGCCATCTGTTTATTACCCAACTGTCTCTATGCTGTTCTACTACATCCCATTACAGTGTCCTGCAAATTCAAACAAAACAAGTGTGTCATATGTGCACAGCTGTCTAAATCACACAGGGACATGCATGGTGAAAGTGATTGGTTTATTTTAATTGCAATTTTAGTCGGAAGTAATTAAGGTTTTATATCTACATGGACACTCCAATGCATTTCCCCTACACACAGGAGAGCCACATATACTTGCGCACACAGTATACACACATTAACAATGACATATTTACTGGAGTATTGTCGCAAATTGAACTTGCTGACTTTACACAGCATCTCGGAAAAGGGTCGACTCTTCTATCCATTTTCCAAAGAGGTTCATATTTTTTTTCTTTGCCTTTTTAATATAGATTCGTAGCATGTATTACTACTTTCTCTATTTGCAGCTGATGATTAAAACTTGAGACTGTGAATAGATTTTAAACATAGGTGTATTGTTTTATTAGTTGCTGGCTTAACATAGTTGTTGATGCCTAGATGTATTTGTTTTGTTTTGTTTACTGGTTTGTAGCAACAGTTTCACAGAAATGGCGACATTTTACAGTTTCATTCCAGTTTCTAGTCAGATGTTTTGAGTAGTTGTATCACAATAAAAGAACCATGGTGAGGGGGAGGTGATTGTGGGAAAGGATGAGAAAGTGATTTGTTGAGAAACTGATAGGCTTTGCACCATAAGCTGAGTTGAAGAGAAGATTGAGAAGTCAGTGTTGTCTGGTCGTGAAGGGCTGATAGTGTCTTCAAGCGCAACGTGAAAGGGAATGTGTATACATACACAAGGATGTGCTCTGCATTTCAGAGTGCATGTGCAGCACAGATGGAAAGACTTCTCAGGGATTACCATGTAACTGGAAGAGGAGTGAGTTGGTAATTGCATTTTAATTACAGTGTTGATGGTTTTGTGCTTTGCCAGATGGAAGGTGCTTTACTGATATAAGCACAAAATGAATCAGTCCCCTGGAAAATAAATCAGGCCTTTGGTGACTGGTTACCTGCTGTGTCCCTAACCTCTGCGAGAGTCTCAGGTGATGATAATTTTATGAGCGTGGTTGATATCCAACATACACCTTCAACTGCCACTCTGTGTCTTTCCATCTCCACAGTAATGATATATCCCCATGCTCATATAGACTCTATTAAGGTCATCTTAAATCTCACTTGGTGTGTCTGCATTATTTGTGGTTTCCATGCCTACTCATGTAACCCTATTATTGTTCAAGACTAACATTTAGCTAGTTAGTATCTTTCTATAACTGTTTTTTCTACTCTTTTTTTTTTTATCACACTATTTTCCTAAAATGTATGTTATCATGTTTAGAGTTAACAGTTTTCAGCCATTGACTGCTTATGGATTAACTACTATCCTTCTTTGGACTCCACTTAAGGAGACATTTTTAACAGTAATTGAAGAAGAACTTTTATTTCTTGCACAAAAAAATAAATAAATAAAAACACATGTTGGTGCATAAAGCTCATAATCCAGAGGTCAGTTGTTGGGCTGGGATTCCATTAATGTAGGATCCAGACACGCTAAAAGTTATTATTAGTGGTGGCTGTTCTGAAACCAGAGAGGTCAGTTGGTCAGTTTTGTAATATCACATTGTATGTGATTCTAAACATTGTGGGAAAAATTCTGGAAGGACCATTTTGTATTCTATTGCTGGCTAAAATCTATTTTCTTTTGAGGTTTCTGTATTTACCCAGTCGAAAAACAAATATGCATAAATACTGGCAACTACAAACATGCAACTTGTGGAAAAAAGAAATATAAATGAGGATCTGGGTAGGATAAGGAACATATTTTGTCTTTTTTAGCAAATTGCAATATAATTGCAATTGCAGCATGAGCAGTTTGGACAGTCTTTAATTGTGCTATAATTCCTTTCCCCATGATGCCAATTAAAATGAGTTAACCTGTTTAATTTTCTGGTTAAACCATGTCTCATCTGTGATGTCCGCAAGCCATTTTTGGGGGGGCCGCAAGCCAAAGAAAATCTTCTGTATTGTATTTTATTACAGGATTGGTGAATAGACAGAATGGAGAAAGAACTATTATTTTATACAATGAGCAATTTGGCCGGAACCAATTGAATTTCCACTGTGTGCCAGTGTGAGCAACAGGTTTTCATGTGGGTCCGACAGTTGGCCACTAGTTTGACTTGCCAAAGCACAGCGGCCCAAAGTTGCAAATGCAACTGCCAATTATAAGCTTGGTTTCCCTTTGTGGGCACAAATGAGACTGAAAATTGAAATAATTGATTATTCACTTTCTGTCACAGTTGCCATGTACTCCAGCATATGCTAGTAAGCACCTTGCTAGATTTGTTGTGTTTTAGCATCAGTCTTAAAATTTCAGTTGCAAGACCACTGCCAGAATTTGATGATCATTTTTTATGACTAGTTTTGAAGAGAAAAAATGGAAACATTTTTGCAAGCATTTCCTGGAAAAATAAACTGACGTAGCATTGACATTGATTGATGATTCAAACCTACGAACATAATGATAAAGTGTAAACTTAACCTCTGATGAATGAGAGAAAGAAATGTCAAAGTCACCTAAAATCAAGGTGATATCTTCTTCTCTGTGTGTTCTTTGTGACCAAACAACCATTACGCGTCTGTGATTCTGACACCATCACCATCCCTGTGGCTCTTTGACCTTTTGGCTTTTCCTCTGCATTCTGTTTCTCTCTGAGCTGCCTGTCTTATTCCACTCCCACTTTTGCTTTCGGTGCTTTGGAAGATGCCTGAGCGAGATAAGGGACCTGGGATAAGATTACTTCTTTCTCAACCCGCCCTCATTTTTGCAGACCTGTACCTTAGAAAAGAAATTGTATTTGTATAGTGTATTCTCGCATACCGGCTTCAGGTAGGATAGTAACATAATGGGTTTGTGATGCCTTTGCTGTCCATCCTATGTCCATTTGACAAGTGTTATGAAGGTAGTACACATAAATGAAAAGGAATATCACTATTTTCATGATCCTCTTCTTACTTATTTTCTTTCATATTTTTCCCCTCTTCTAGTAAAGGTCAGATGAATGTTCACACCCGTGTTGAGCTCAATCCGAACTATTAATTCACACATTAAACACATTAACTGCTTGTATCAAGTGATGTGACCAGACCATAAAAAAAAACACCTCTTCAAAGTTTATACATACGACATTACACAGGTGCAGTGTTCTGTGAAATGTTTTTACTACTTTCAGCTCACTGGGTAGGAGTCAGTGTTGATACTTGGCTTGTATAGGTAGAAGAAAGGTTAGGAATTTTCATGTTATTGTTTACTAGTCTTTCAAAATAATCATTTTGGACCTTATATTGCATTTTAGGAAAATATCTGCTTCAGGGATAAAAATTATACTTGCTGTGATGACATGGATTGGAAACTATTTTAGTGCTGGTTGTCTAAATTATTCAAAATATTTAATGTTAATGTTTGATTAGATAATTATTACAAAAGTGCTGCCTGCTTTACGACATATGCCACTTCACCCCTTTTTTATGCTATTCCAACTGTCAACTGGCTTTACCACCAAAACACTTTCAATGACAATTATAGACATCCAATCATGTGGCTCTGTATATTGTTGAAATGAGGTTGTTTTAGTTAATGTCGGAAATCCACTTGAAGTGGGAGGCTTGACAGGGAATAAACACCCATTCTTTTGCTCCCAAACTTCCCGCGGCAATTGAATTGAGCGTCTATTGCTGTCAAAGGTAGCCAAAGAGTCCATTATAACGCTCTATCTGACTTCATTTGTATATTCTAAAATGATAAATGTGTTAACCAAACTAATCATAGAACCATGCTGCAAGACTAGGCTTGCTGTTTAGTTTATCCATCAATTCATCCCAATCTTCCATGTTTTTTTTCTTTAACTATAAAGCAATTCTTGGATTTTCAATCAATATTAACGGGATTAGACCATGCTATGTGTTTTAGCAGACACCACACAAATAGCCGAGCAGTTTCAATCCCACTAAATACACAATCCCTCTGCCTTATGGCATAAATATAAACTGCATTTTGTTCATAGCATAGCATGACGTGCACTGTAAGTTGTCAAAAGACCAAAGGTTTGTACTTTTGCTTGTTAATTATGTATTTTTATGCTGCCTATTATGATGATAGATATTGTGTTCCCAGGACTAAATCAAAACTCTCATTATGACTTTGTAGTAATAAAAACAGTAAGCAGTAAGAAAACTAATTTGGCTGAAAAAGCGCACAAAAAAAAGAAACTCAAGTGTTTTAGGAGAGCAGAGACCTCACCAAATGAATAGATCATGGTCTATTTTAATTCTCAGTATTGCTGCCAAAGAATAGTAGAAATGCCAATGTGTTAATTATGAAAAAAAATATGAAGGCGCTCTGCCAAATCTCAAGGGGGCAAAAAAAAAAAAAAGCGCAAACACTATTCACCATAACAGTTAAAGCTTAAAAATGAAGAAAAATACCTGGAGCAGATGTTGCGGGATGTTAATGGATTGTGCGGCAACACACCAAAATATGATGGTGAATTATGGCCATTCATGAACCACAATAGCAAAATGTGGTTCTCTTGCATGATGATGAAAATCATATATTATCAGCCTGTCAAAATTCTTCCGTAAGATGCAGTAATATTCATTGTTCTAGGCTGATCACAAAGAATATATGCTTTGGTATATTTTTATGCAGATGTATGAAACGTTGTTTGTGTTCAAATTGTGAAACTGCCATAACATAGTGGCTGAAATTCATGTTTTCATTCAATGCCATACTGTTTATTTCAAACTACTTTATTGCAGAAAAAGAAAGTTGACACAAGTAGAGTCATATTAGCAATAGATGATTGTAAAAGTTACACATTTCAACATTCATGTATCCATTCAGTGGTTCGGAAAGAACTACTTATCTTCACAAGGGTCGTGGTGGGTGCTGGAGCCTACCCCAGCCTTACTATGTGCACCAGGCTGAATTGGTGACCAGCCAATCGCAGACATTCCAACATTTGAACAGCAAATTGAAGGGGTTGTTCAAAGGACATGATTAAAAACAGCCTACTTTTTTCTGCATTAAAACTTTTAGCAAGATTTGAAGCGGCATTTCACTAATCTCCTTCAAACTGCTGACCAAAGACACACCCCTCACTAACATGCACCAGTCTGAATAAGGCCACTCATAATGCCATGCGATTATGAAATTGCATAGTCAGATCGATACTCTCAAAGGACAAGAAGCAAAACGGTGGCATTAGCACAAAGTCACAATGTGCCGTCATTGAATGTAATCGCAAGACACCAAATGATTGAACTCTCTCATTGGTTCATATCTGGTTTGTGCTTTCTTAAAAGTCATATTACATTTTTTATGTTGCTTAGTCTAAAAAATATGGTACTGTACAATTGTGCTTGCTGCCTAAAATTGCATTAGTCCAATTTTCAGGCTTTTCTTCTTTCCCAAAAAGAACAAAAAAATTACTTTCACTTTTTTTAATTTTTTTTACAATATATAAAAAAAACACTTCTAGCCTTCTGGCTTGCTGTGTAGAAAGCAGTATGCTCATGTAGATTGGAAAAAAAGAACTGAGCATTCATAGAGCACAATTGCTCCATGCAGACATGTCAGTATTAATGATTATACAAAATGATGGCCTCTTGTGTGCGCGCTTTCCATTGTCATTCTCAATGACTTCTTTTTGCCACTTTATAGAATATTCACACACGCTCACACTCACTACTGTATTATGCACAAATGCCTACATTACACACTTGCATCAGTTGTCTCTGATGTGCCAGTTTGTTGATAATGAGATTCCTGCAGGATAGGAAAAACTCGGGGGAGACTGGCAGCCCTTATAAACGATTCTGTCTCCCTCTGCTTTCTCTGTTCTCCTGAGACACAGACACTCGAAGAAGAATAAGAAGCAAAGTAGTCTATAACACTTGGAGACACCCGCTCATGAGCAACTGTGAATATTGCAGTGGAGTTTTTATTCTCCGGACAGTGTTTCTACAGTCTTTACATACAGCATGTATAGTCTAAGCCATGTCTATGGCTGTTATTCCATGTTTAGGTGTCTAACTCATCTAATCTCTTGCCAGCTACATTGTAGTTAAGGCTTACATCTCAGAGCGATTATTTCTGACAACTAGGGATTAGTGATTAGTAATTGATTCATCAGCAACTAATATTTATGGCTTACATTTTAATGATGTAAAGTAGTAAGCATTTTTTTAAAGATGTGACTACATGTTCTCTTTTCTGCAGCCTTCAATTTTTCATATAGGACTGCAGAAATTGTATTTATATTTGAGCTGAGTAGAGAAAAACATGCATATGATTCTACTTTTTTGGCCCACATGAAAGAACAAGGGAGACCAGATCCGGCCCCAAGGGTTTGAGTTTGACACCTCTAAACTATACACTGGATCGTGTGCAGTACAGTGTGGAAAGATAACTGCATGCCTTTTGCTGTCATGCTGCATTGTTTTTTTTGCGCCAACACACATACACATTCACATATTGAGTGGCTCAAAAGCCCCATACCATATAGTGAATCTTTGCGAGATACACAGGTTGATGAAGTACATGGTGCCACAGAGGACAAGCAGAACTCATTTCCTGCTGCTGCTTTTGAACCTCATCTGTATTCTCATTTCCTTTCTTTGCTCAGAGTACGACAATGTCACTTCATGGTGCAAGCACAGAACGATGTTTATGCCTAATGTATTTTTCTGCTTACCCGTTCATTAGTCAAATATTTTTACTATAAATTGTCGACATCAGGTACAATAGAAAACCTAATCATTAATAATTTAATGGGATTTTATCTGCTCATTCATTGAATAATTAGGGCAAAATCAGTTGTTGCTTTCAAGCTATAAAAATATTTGGATTAAGTATTTTAACATTTAACAACTGGTAGATAAGTAAGATATAAACCTATTTAAGCCTATTCATAGACTTCTCAATTTACTTTTTACTGTTTATATTAGGTCTAAAGAAATCTTAAAATATATTTTACATTCTTAAAGTACAGGATGTCATAGATTTGTTTTTTTTTTTTATTACAAAATTTTTGAACTGAGGTAATGGGTACCCTATCCTGAATAATAGAAGTCTAAACAGCTGCCGTTCATCCCCAGTTTCATTGCAGTCTTATCTTTAGCATTTCCATTTTAGTGGAACATTTTCCTCAGTTTTGAATCACCTTTTTTACTGAAGTCTCTGATAATAATCCTTTGTAAATGGAAAACATGGCTTGGTCATAATTTAACTTTCTTTTCTATTCCCTGAGTGTATGTGTGGGAATCATCCACCATAGTAATGAACAGCTAATCTGCTCTGCTTCTTACACAAAGCATCTGTATCTCCCAGAAAAAAACAGGGCAGGTACCCAAATAAGTGCTCCGTTCCATGTTTGCGTATTTTAACAGAAAAGTTAAATGCAGAACTCTGACAGCCATGACAACAACTAGCAATTTTATGTCGAATCTGTTGTGCAGCATTTTGTCAAATGGCATACCTAGTTAAAGTTTTTAGCCTGATTCTATTTTCACACCATGTCACCCTAATGTTTTTATAATGAAACATTCTACCGATTGCCAGCTTTTCCAATCATGTTCTTGTGGCAAAATATACATGTCATACGAGGCTCCTGTGCAAGCGTAATCTGTGACATTAACCGCCGAGCTATATTAATCCATTTGCACTTTCCCCTGTTGATTAGAGTGCATGTGAAATGTGACTGTAGTTGCTTGGTATAGGGCAGCCGTTGCCTGGGGTGGCAGGTGCTGTGTTGAGAGGTTTCATACCAAGCCATGTCCACATTCAGATGGTGATTTATTACCCTCTACCGCTCGCAAACACACAAGCGACACCCTCAGCGACACAAAGTAAAACACATACACATATGGTATTTAGGGGAGCACAAAAAATAACTAGAATACAATAACCCTAGATAGTTTAATGCGAGTTTCCACACACGCAAACACGAGCTGTCACACGTGGATTCACACTCGCTATATAATTAATCACATTTGTGTTCAACGCGTTCGTGTGTGAGGTATCTTAGATTTATACAAAGTGAGATTTAAATGATTCTTATTCCAAGCTGTCAGCAGGCGTAAGTAGCATCAGAATATGAACCCTATACTGGATTTTTTATTATTATTTTGAAAGTGAAAGAAGATTATAAAAAATGTATTAATAAAGAAGTCTGCACTTTAACCCACTGGGTTTGATAATAGTCTTCAGGTTTTCACAAAGAGAACTTTTATGGCAGTTTTGAAATAGGAGTAAATGTTTTGATAAACAATTCAATATAATTCAGTGCAGAGAGTGCACAATTCTGTGTTGACTATAAACTTTCAATTGTAGCAACAGACATGGTTGAAACAAGGTTAAAATCTGAACATTTTATTCCTACAATAGTAGTTTTTTTTAGAAGGATTACACACACACACACAGACACACACACACACACACAGACACACACACACACACACACACACACACACACACACACACACACACACACACACACACACACACACACAATACAGTACAGACAGGCACAGGAGTTTTATTATTCAAATTTTAATGTAAAGTACTTATCCACAGTATCATTTAGTGTTATCATCACTAAGCAAACACATCCATATTTCTTTAAATCGTTAATGTTGTTATTCTATTGTATATTTTTTCATTTTATTTTATTTTTACGATACCTTGATTAACCAAACTATACTACATCACAGTTCAGAACGTTGAAAAAATATTCCCTGGACTCCTCAGCAGGTTATTCTAATAATCAAAAGAAATACTGACAGTTCACTGTAATAGAAATCTATTTTCAATGTAAAATACACTGGCAGACTTGCACATTTTTCCTGTTCATATTCCCACAACTGTATCAAGGCCTTGGCACACACTTTTATATTCTTTCTAAAAATGGAGAGGGAAACTGAAAAGAAAAAGTGAAGAATACATTGAGAAGAAATCAAAAATCTCATAGAGAAAAGAGTGCGCGAGTCCATTGCCAATATGGCAAAGGTCATAGTCCATTTCGAAAGGAGCAGGTCTTGAATATTAGAGTCTGGAGGGATGAGAGACCCTACTCTGCTAAAGGATTTGTGCCTGAGCAGGGCCAATGTGATCAACATGGACCTTGTGGAAATCTTCTTTGAACTGAACTGTCTTATCTTATTGGAAGCTGAGAGAATGATAGCAGCACACTGTTTACACCCTCCTTTTCTTTCATATAAAGTAGCAAGTGTTGTCTAAAACTCTTTAGTGCATTGATCAGGTATCCTATAGTGGCATTGTATGGTAATTCTATTTTTTTTATTTTTATTATTGAAACAAATCTTTCTTTATGATCAATTGGATGGCAGCTAGCTCAAGTAGAGACTTTTAACTCCGAGACCTCAGTGAAGGATCTGGATTTCTCTGCAACTTTTAAAGCTGTTTGTCTTCGTAAACCCTGTCTGTAGTCCTTCCACCGAGAGTTGAGTCGTAGCGTGACACTTTTGGCGTTTGACATTGTCAGAGCACAAACCTAAAATACCAAGTCACCAATTGCCCACAGAAGTGAGAGCGCTATCTACTTGTCAGTCAGAGCAAGGTGGTGCAAGGCAGGCTAGCAGTCAGCGGTAATTGACGAGAGTAGAGTTGACATCCCGGGCAGAGCGCTTCAGGTTGGTCTTCGACTGGGACCGAGCAGCCCATCATTGCCAGTTATTAAGCAGCTTCTGCTCGGCTGCACTCACTCACAGCCAACCAGCCTGTCTGCAATTGTTTACATGCGAACATGATGACGTGAAGAGGTAGGCTAGTGGGATTTTTGCCACACCTTTAGTTAGTGCTCATGCAGATAACTGTATATGTTATGAATGATTTCAAGTTGGTATTCCAAAATTTGAACTATGCCATACTGTGCGTGTGATTATATACATGTACACACACATACATATACCGATTTTCACGACTATAAGGTGCACCACATTATAAGGCAGACCCTCAATGAATGACACTTTTCCATATATAAGGCGCACTAGGCGCACTGTGTTATAAGGCGCACTGTCTATTTTGGAGAAAATTTAAGACTTTTAAGTGTGCCTTATAGTCGTGAAAATAAGGTAACTGTTATTGACTTCCAGGTATGAAGCACTTACTACACAGTCACCTCTAGAGCCAGCCATTGTTGATGTTTTGGATTTTTTGTATAAAATCTTGCAGTGGGGGAGGAGCTATATGATGGAAAATTTTGTAAACTAAGATGGCATCTGCATATTTAACAGTATTGTTTCAGTTCAGGCGTTTGTGTTTTTTTAATATCTGACAGTGGTGTTTTTTGTTTTTGGTTTTCTGTTTTTTTTCCATATATAAGGCGCATTGTCTATTTTGGAGAACATTTAAGACTCTTAAGTGCGCCTTATAGTCGTGAAAATACGGTACGCATACATATATACACACACTTTATGGCGTAGATTTAGAATATGTGGGGTTTGGCTCTGTTGATCAAAAAGGTTCCTGAACCCTGTTCTAGAGTGTTTGTCAGAAGAAGCTTCCCCCTACATGCCTGATTGGCTCTCGTTTAAGCGTCTGCTTTTCTGGCTGACTTGCTGTCCAATTGGCCCCAGTTGTTAGTTGACCTGATGTTATTGGCTCTGGCTCCATACGCTGTTCTGTTAATGTCGTGATAAAGCTATCTGTGCCCTGCAATGCGCTCACACATTTGCCCTCCGCTCATTCCGCATGCGCTGCTAGGACTGCCATTTTTGCTCGTAACCATCTTTTATTTTATAGCTTGTAAAGTTGCTGCATTCTCACATGGGGATGCTTGTCTGTATTTTTGTGGGGGCTACCTGCACGAATGGCTCTAAATGGCAAATTACATAATATTTTTATCTTTTTTTCCACATCAGTACTATTACACTTCCAGACACAATTGTATGATGTATAACGCAATCATATCAAGCGCTGACAATTAAAGACAAAATTAACATTGCAACGACCACCAATTTTTACCTACTTACTGTGCTATTGTCTTCTTTTTATGTGATCAAAATACTGAATGTATTTTTACCAGTATAATCATCACCTCCTTGTTGCAAAAATCTCTGGTAGGCTCCTGTGATTATGCTGATTTGGAAATGTACTCGCTTTAAGTGACCTTGAACTTGTTTTCTCTGTGTGATGATTCTCATCTACAGTGCAGAATGCCAGCGTAAAACAAGTCCCTACGTAGATCATCAACTTGCATACTCCACAATACGCTCCTCCTACCCAAGCCTTATTGTTGTCATTAAGAGCCATCCTTACTGAGGCAATAAGGGAAATGTTTACACAACTTAACAATAAAAAAAGCGAAAATTCATTCCCTGATGCACAGTTAAGTTTTATGTGATTTAAATTAATTGCACAGGCCTTCCTAACTGACAAACTGCAACTGAAATACAACCTGCAAGTAAAAAATATAAAAAAATAAACAATAATTTTAAAAAAATGGCAATCTATACCAATATCTTTCTTTAGCAACATTACTGGAAGCAAATTAGTTGATTTCGGACGTTTAGGTAATTCACATTTAAACAATGCTATCATAAACCGTCTGCTAATTCCTGCACTTTGTAAAGAATCAATGTGTCCTACTCTATCATTTCTAAAAAAGCATGCTCCCCCCTTGTTGCTTTAAACACTCACTGCAGATCAGGACAGAAGCCTTATGAATATTAACACCAGTGTTGTCATACAGTAGGGAAGTCCAGGAATCCCTCTTGAATATTGATGATGGTCTCCCTACTGAGCCTCTGAAATCCCTGCCTTGCTTTGATCCCGTCTAAAATTGTACAAACAGCGTCTTGTTTGAGTGGGCTACTAAAGTCTGTTTCTGCGTTCCAAGATATCAGGTGGAATAAAGTCTCCTGATTTGTGCTTCAAAATTGAGAGCTTATTTTTGCAATTTTTGATTGACAGGTGACTTGTTATGAATGTAACCAGCCCACATTCCAATTCAAAGAATATTGCAAATGGGTGTTGTTTGCACAGATGTTTTTGTAGGACATCATAGATTGGGTATTAGACAATAATATGATCAAAAGTAATGATGCAAAACCTTACTTGTCAACTGGGGGAGCTTCAGCTAGTCCTAGAATTACAGTGTGGCTAGTTTTTCTTGTTCTAAATCATGGTTCATTGGGCAAATGTTAATGCAGGAACCTCTGTTAATTTAAAGAAATAGTCATGGGTATTTCAGAGTTCTGTAGCACCCCGAAGACTCCATGAGTAATTTGATCTGCTCAACACCTGTCCACATGGCTGCACAATTTATCTATTGAGGGTACACGAAGCAACAGTGCCTGAAGTTATATGTCACAAGGTTAAAATGTTTTACACTATTTTAAAAGTGATATATTGACTTAATATGCGACATCCCAGAATTGCATCAATTTCCTTACAGGAATTGCTTTGCCATTTAAGTAAGTTGAATTTACTGCCATGATACAATCTCATATACCTTGAAAGAGCTAGAAAAAGTCAGTTTAGTCACTTTGCCTCGCAACAATAAAACTTGAGTTTGAATATCAGATTTCAGATGAAACTTCTTTTGAATCTAGTTTATAGTAATGCTCAGGCGTGCCTAATCAGGTGTATAGTGAATAGACTTGCCATTTTACACAAAGTGGTGCTCATATGGGCCACCTTTGTGTGAAGAAAGTTATCCCAAAAGATGCATTACAGGAGTATACATTGTAAGTGTGGTACAATCATTGTCTACAAGTGTTTTCTGTACACTCGGGTTGGGCCTTACAACTGATTTATCAATTATTTTAGTGTGTTGTAAAGAGGTATGATTTGATGTCGCCATAGGCTTGTTAGGTTCCATACATGCATTTTTAGTTGCTTTGATTTGAAATAAAACTTGAATTGGGAGTGTTATAATGCTCTTTGTTAAACATTTATCAGAGTCGGATGTAATCATACAAATTTTACTACTGAAGTAATATTTTTCAAAACTAGGACATGAAAACTCAGCCAAGGACCACAAAAAAATTATAAAGTATTGAGATATCTCTATCTCAGTATCCCCCTCACCTCTAAAGATTAATAAATAAGAGAAATGCAAATTGATAGTTTAAAAGATGTACTATCGATTTGATATTCATTCCATAATAGTATAATATTCATGTCACCCCATTTCTGACTTTTGATTGATTTTGTTCTGCACATGTCTTTTTATGACTCTCCATCTTAGCAAGCAGCCCAACACACCCATTATAATCCCCTTTACACCAAACGTGTATAGAAAGCAAGCAATAAAAAAGAGAGACCCCTTTGAATGGTACTTCCATAGTCTTTTTTTGTCAATCATACTCTCTCTGTTGCTTTTCCAGTTCCCCATTGTCCTTTCAGTCCATGTAATTGGAAATTTCCTCTGCTTTGCCCTGTCAGAGTGAGGGACATTGTGGCATCCATGTTCTTTGGAGCATGGTAGGGAGAACTGGAGCATTGTCTTATGTAGGCGAGGCGAGCATGGCCTGGGGACTTATCTAAATTGAATATCTGTCTTGTTTTTTAGCCTTATAATGAGAGTGACACCGTGTGCGCGCAAGTCTTTCACACAACTGTCAGCTCTCCTCCTTTTGAAAAGTTGACAGATAACATGGAATGGGATACATGAAAGCCTGTCTTGGAGAATATCCTCACCAGAACAAAGTATTATTGCAATACTACACCCAATTACAATACATGTTAAGAATTTCTCTTCAGGCTACTTTATTTAGAATGTGTAAACACTAGTTCAGTTTTCTTGCCATTCTCTTAGAAATGATCCAGGAATATACAAATTTAAACCTTTTTAACAAGGATGTATGGGAAATACATGGTGTGATTTTTTTTTTTTTATGATAGTGGGATTTATTATGATGGAATGTAAACATTTTGACTGCAGGTTAAAACTAGTATAATTAAAACGTATCTACCTTTCTCCATAATATTCATCAATATTTATAGCTTCTTATGGGCTTGTTATGGGTTTTGATTTTGGAAAAAAAAAACAGTTTTCTCTGTGGATTTTTTTCCCTGTAGCTAGTGATGAAAAATATGCAATTCACCACTTAATGACTAATTCACTTGAAGTGTTGAAGTGTAAAAATGACAACAACATAAAGGGAGTCACTCACTTTTTGAGTCATCCTTCCAGGCAGAGAAAATAAATGAAAAGTTTGATGCGTAATTACTATCTTTTTTTATAATGACTGCTATTTCATCTATTCATAATTCCCTCCATTTTATCGAGGTAACAATTCCAGCTGAAGATAAACAGTCCAAAATCACAATCTTGCTGCCTTTATAAATCACTCTAGTTATGGTATTGGCTTTCTTTTGAAATGATGTTGTGTCCTGTTGGCAATACATTTTCTACCTAATTGGGATATTTCATTAAAGATCTTAACTGGAGAAGTGCATATTGTAATACCACAGTCCCCCAATGTAACAACTGGTTGGCTTGCCTCTCAACCAGAAAACCATCATAGTGGAGCTGCAATAAATGAAGAGATCTCGAGAAAACAACATCAGTTCAGAACAAGAGACTGTTTATAATGAGCATGCAGATGGTCTGGAGAAGAATACCAAACAATGGTGATGACAGACAGCCTGACAGGCTGGCACAGAGTCTGCCACTCAGGAGACCAGGGCAGTTCCTATCACTGTCAATGCCCTCTGTTTGTCTCCGTCTCGGCCTTCCTTTCGCTTCACGAGCATGTCTCCTTTTTCCTCTCAATGCCTTCTTTGACACTTACATCCTTTCTTGTTGTTCTGTCTTGGAATTCAAAGCAGCCCCACTTTAGACATTGCATTTGGAGACAGCTCTGTGATACCATGTCCACGTCTTATAGAAAATAACGTGCAATCCTGCACATGGATTTATGTACAAGCATTATTACCAAGTCAATTTCTTTCACACTATTTTTTAGTGGAAAAAAAAGTATGTTGCAGATAAATGCTCTAATGGCATTTACCCAGTTTTTTCATCCTCTAATGAGCTTTTTAATTAATACCATCTGGAGAAAAGCAGGTGAGAATTTGGGGCTAAGAATAGAAATGGCATGTCTTGCAGCATCCATTATCTTTACAATAGCAAAACCTCCCAAGTATATACCAGTTTTCTTGGAGATTATGATTCTTATTTTCTATTTTTAACACAATGTGCCCATATTGAGAGTCTGGGGGAAAAAAAACCTTGTTCCAATGCAGTTTTATTTCTCAAGGTCATCTCTCTATGTGTCACTGTGGTGGCAAGAGAATAGGATCCCGCCAGCTCTTATATCTCTGATGGTAGACTAATGTGATGGAGCAGAGCGATGCAGAGTCAAACAGAGCATAGCTATATTTAGGACACTTTGGTGGCAGTGACCGTGGCTTTTAGATCCACTATAACCCCTCCGAGCATTCACTTTTTTCGTCCAGCCTCTGGAGAAACACCAGCTTCCTGTTACCTTTCTAAATTTACTACACATTACTATGATAAGCAGATCTTAAACCTGACTGAATATGAAGTGTTTTACGTTTATCTAAATAAGTGCTTAAGAATATAAAATACCAAATGTATTGTCGACACTGTTTCAACAATTATTACTATTGTTGTTTATTTATTTTTTTTCCCACAAAGGTATTGGCAGACATCTTGTATTTGGTAAACACCTCACCATGTCATAATATTGTGATGGGACTTTGTGTCTTAGTCTCTATTATTGTTGTTATTAATATATTGTTGTTGTTTAGCAGCACAATGGTGTTGTTAGTGCATCTGCCTCCTTTTCAGTTAAAGAAATAATATTAAAATGTCTTAACTGCCTTTTCAGACAATGTCATACCATCCAAAAACAAACACAAGAGGAAAAAATACTACTGAATTAGTCACTTTTGGGAAAGAACATATTATATACCATAGGAATACCAATAAAAGGAACAACAACAAACTAATTAGGTGTAAACACAACATTGATTTATTTCGATTCTGATCCAATCATTATTAACAGAGGAGTGGCAAGTCTTGTCCTCACCAAGAAGAACAATGTCAGTGAGATTTTGAGCACTCGTTCTGTTTACTCTAAAAAAAATATATGTAAAAGCGGCAGTTAAGCACATAACTCGCAGGGCCAGCTAAATTCTGAAAATAAATCCAATTTATTGCACAATTAGAGCTAGTTGCAATCAGAGCATCTCTCAATCTTCAAAACATCACTCCGTTTTTTTCATTGTTGTATTTTTCCATAGGTTTTTTTTTCCACTTTTTTGCCCAAGGACATTTTGACACCAGGTGGCAATGCGTTACTGGAATCTATAAGGCTATATTTGTCTAAAATACGTTTATGCATGTATTCTTTTATGTCCTTCACGTGACTTGCTCCTCCGCATCTGGCAGCCGTGCCGCCTCCCTCCCCCCCTGTGAAGGTCATCAGTAGAATTGGAAAGTGTACTTTGCAGAGTCAAACAGATAGGGCAGATTGCACACTGTTTATCTAATCTTGTATCGGTGCAGTAACGAAGTACAAACAAAGTCCTCCCAAAATCAGATGAGAGGGAAGCCTTTTTTCTTCACTCTCAAGGACTTGCCACATTTGCCCTCAAACGTGTTTTACATGGTAGATTCAAACCACTGCATAGTATGTGGCCCCCCGCACTATGCAATGGATTGAATCTACCTCAACATTTTATTTATATTTGGCAGATATTTCTAGAAATTAGTGTTAACATCACAACATACCAAGCCTTCTGAGTGGTTGTGTGCTTTAGGCCGAAGCTAGAAATGAGGCCCAGCTGCACTATGAGCTGAATAACGATGGCAGCGCATTGACTGGGGTCTTAAATTAAGGGTACTTATCTTAATTGAACATCTGAAATAATGTTTTATTTACAACAAAGGGAAGGTACTGGGGAAGTGAAGCAGGCCCGCTCTGCACGAATGCCACCGCCTGCCTCTCTCATTCTCTCCTCCGCCCCGGTTAGTTAAGTTCCAGTAGCTGCAGTATACATATCTGATGAGCGACCGGCGGCTTATATCAGACTCTCGGAAATTTGAAGGTCATCATATTATTATGCCTGTAGTTCATAGGTCAACCTTTCTCATTATACATTACGTGTTTGGCAGAAACACAAGGGTTTGTTGCCTGTACTCATGAGAATTTTTTCAAATTTGCATAAGAAACTGTGTACCAAACCATAAAGCAATTATCTTTATGAGCTGCCTTGAGAAAGCTTTCGTGAATATGATATATTTTACCCCCTTATATGTGTGTTTTACTTAAAAACATACCGAAACATACCCACACACACACACAAATGTGATGGTTTGGGGTTATGGTAATGCTTTAGCTTCCTGGACACTCCGAAAAGCATTTGTGTTTGCATGTGATTGCTATCACAAACTTGATTATGACGGCTTCCCTTACGGAATCATCAGTGGCATTGTTGCAAAAGTCACACGGGCCGTTTCAACCCATCATTGTGATTACGCTAATCTCTGCCAACCAAATGTCATGTCCAGATTTCATACACACCTACATGGCTCGCCCAGCAGTCCGCCTCAAGGATATGTTGTGACGATGATGGATGTTTGTCCAAGAACTAGCTTCATCGAATCACTTGTGTGATTATGTGCAATTGCTATTTCTGGAGAGGAATGACTTCAGATAGCATTTAGCCAGCAGGGGTAAAGAGGGTCCTAGCTCAGAAAATGGATTGAGCTTTTCAGCAATTGCACTTCATTCTTTGTTAAAAATGTAGAGTGTATTGGACTTTAACATCATGTATCTGATCATATATAGCATTGCATATCTATACAACTATTGACAACATATCACAATTATACTGATTTCTATGTGAGGACCCAGAACCCAGATTTTTTATGCGATGGTGCAGTTGTTATTTCGCCTGACTTAGGTGCGGGCAAGGTTTGATCCATTTCCATTCGGTGGGAGTGTGATTGTGAGTGCCAATGGTTGTCTGTCTTTGTTTGCCCTACGACTCATTGGTGATCATTTTCAGGGTGTATTTTGCCCAAAATCTGCAGGGATAAGCTAGATAGATGGAAGGATTGATCTTTTTTTATCATTAAAAAAAGATGTTAATCTATATATTTCAGTCATTTGGTCTATTCTATCCCCTCAGTTTCATTATTATGTTACCTGCTTCATAATGGTTTCTCATAAAACATCTACATTTGTATTACGGTCTTAGTCGTTTGCATTTTGAAAGATACACGCTTCCTTTATTATTATAATTCCTCATGCAAACAAAAACCTTTCATTTCAAATTGGGAGATCAGTCATTTTGGCCATTATTCCTGTGTGTTGACTTTGCTCTAGCTGTATGCCTGCATATCTGTGGCGGAGATGTCATGTATTTATTTGTGCTGTGATGTTTGCAAGGCTATGTTTGTGTGTATGTGTCTGCTCTCCAGTCATGGGTGCCATCTGCTACCGCTGCAGGTGGCGGCACCACCCAGGGCCGATGTTGTTGCTGCATCCTCACACCCTTGCTTCATCACCTGTCCCACGCTTTTACCTCAAAACATAGTTACGAATGAACCCAATGGATGCACCTTTTGCTCGTTGTACGTGTGATGAAGAAAGAGAGTGTAAATATCCCAGAGGAGTTTTCCCAGGCTTGAATAGCTCATTTATCACCGCCTTGTCATTATTTATTGTTCGCAGCAACACAGATCATAACCTCTCAATGTCCTAAGTGCAGCATTATTGGCAGTGTCCTCTCTTCCTTTCTGTCGCCTTTTGTCTACATCACATGGAACAATTAGAAGTGCCGCCAGCCAATGTTGCCTTTTATCTCCGGAGCTATGTGAAGGCCATTCCTCCACAGGGAGCGATCATATATAATGGATGGCTTCACTGTCACTACCATTTAGCCTTGAGAGCCAGAGTTCCACATCTGACTTCAGATCAATGGTGGATGTAGTATGTGTGCTGTCAGTCAAATTGCTGGCCTTGCTGGCCCTCGTTGTGCCCTGTGGACCGACGGCTGACTCGTCTGACCATTAGGGGCCATTAGGGGGTTGTCAACTCTTCGTAAGAGAAGTAATTTTTAATTAAAGAAAAAAACTCATAAAAACCCTTATATATAGACGTATATACATGTACATCCCATTTTATAAGTCGCTAAGGCCACAATATCACTATTTGGTATATACATCTTCTCCTTAACTTGTAATTTGTTGTGCATGTATGTGATCACCAGGTTTAAATTATAATTATTTTATTTGATGTTATTATCTATGTGAGTAGGTGAAACTGGTGCAAGGTTTCGTATTGGGTATTATTTTGATAATTTGAATGTATAAAGGGAACAACCAATCCTTGCAGAATGTGTATGTATATGAAACAAAAGAGGGGAGTAAATATGGGAGTCATGAGGTCGGAAATTGAATTTCATGATAACTTGATAATGTATTAGCCTATTTAAATTCAAAGTGCTGCTTTGGTGATGTGATGTGAAAAGAAAGGGTCAAATGTTATAGAAGTCTGAAATATAGCGATGCTTTGAAATTGGCTGCTTTGACTGATGTCTGGTTTTTATCAGAGTGCCCCCCCCCTCTAGTTACTCAGTATTATAAGAAAATTGAAATCAAAACATTAGCGCCCCCCCCCCCCCCCCCTCCTTCCCAAGTGACTCTGGAAGATGAACTCCTAGTATTTCAATGAGAAATGACCCTATAAAGGGTTAATAAGAGTGTCATTAAACTTCTCCGCAGACCATTAAAATGCTTCTCTTCTTTTTCCTCTGCCAAAATATGGTTTTGTACCTCTGTGTTCTGTTCAATTAACTACCATCTCTTTAGTTGCTGTCACCTATTGCATTTAATAACCTTCATTAAAACTGTTTTCCATATGTTGTCCTATTCTTCTCCTTACTTTCGGATTATCCCTTCAAGCATTCAGATGGCCCAAGGGCACCTTGACAGCAGTAGTTTCACTTTACTCCTTTCTTTATTTTAACTAGGGACCTTCCAGTATTATAGTATCTAGTCATGTGCGTATTTGCCGCTAAAAGGACTTCTGAAAAGCTCTGAGGGCCACTTTTAACTTCAGCAGGATTTAAATTCCACCTAAAGGGCATTCAGTGGCTACTTAGAGCTTCTAATTCTCTGAATTTTTTTTCTAAACCTCTTTTTCTAATTAACCTCAACTAAGGCCAGTGTTTAATGTTGCGGAGAAGCTTGCTTATTGAGGCAGGGAGTTATGTGAGTGCGTGTGGGAAGGGAAGAGAAAAGTTAAAAGCTGCTGTCAGGCTTAAATGTATTCTAGAGTTGAGAATCATGCTTTTCTCCTTGTCTCCGTCTTCATGCTTCTCCGTGTTTGTCCTCTTCTTTGCTGTCATTCACGTCATAACCATTTCTCCCATGCCACTCGGCATTCTCGCCATTAATCTCTCTCTATGACAAATGGTGGACTCTCGTCCTATTTGTTTGACTTCAAGTGAATATTCCCGAATCTTTTGTCAACGCAAGCTTTCCCTGAAGGCTGTCATGGCTAATTAACATTCCACATGCAAGTGGGACACACACACACACACACACTCATACGGTATTCCAGGCAATCTAGCGTTTGTGTTTGTCTCCTTGCTGGTGCAGCAGAGGAAGCAATAAAATGATTTATTGAAAGTCATAGCTTCTCCTGCAGGCCTCCTGAAAAGATTTGTTGTATATCTGCCTTCTCCCTTTATGGCTGTTAGTGCTGCTTTCAGCACTTTGACACAGCTAGTGAGGCTTATTTCTACCTTAATACTACTACTTCCTCTCAACATTAAGACCCATTCCACTCCACATAACATGAAATGTCATATCACACTGACAAATCTCCTCATGATTAATATAAAGGTGCCTGTTTGGCCCAAGGATACACGGAGGCAAAAGAGCATAGGAGGAAGGATATAATTATTACTTATAAGTATCGACCCTCCTCGCTTCGCCCTCGCTACTCCTCTGTTTGCCCTCCTCGCCCTAACCCGCCCATCCCTCCCTATTGAGTTACAGATCTGCAGTGCCTAAGTAATTTATAATGGGCATTCACTGTGGCACTGCAGAAATCGTATTTGGGATGGTGAGCTAATATGATCATGAGCATTTTAACCATTTTTTTGTGCTCTGAAATTACATCTGTTCCTAGGAGAGCTCTTTTTCCATGTCCCTCCCTCCCTTTCTTGTTCTCGTACTGTGATCTGATTAGTCTGTTTGGGCCTTCTTCCTGTATGACACACTCACAGAGACACAGACAAAAATCTACATTCATAAAACCATTTTTTTTCCAGGACGGTCCATCACACGTTTGTCGTCTCTTTAATTTATATCACTAAAACTGAGAATTTGAACATTTTTACGATGTCAAACTTTCCAACGTCACTCCCTGACCAAGCATTCAATTGATACTTAAGCTTTTATTGCCAATGGGTCCAAGTGGATAAGCTCGACCTTGATAAGAGACAAAAAAAGAGAGTCACATTTAAATGCATAGTACTTGTCTTTCCCCCATTAACATTCATCCCCAACAATGTTTTACTCATAATTGGTGAGCAATCACAATGTTTACAGATGGCAGATAAAATGTTTTTTGTTTTTTTTCATTGAAAATAGCTTGTTTTAACCATGATCCCTTGTGGTACTATGGCTTATGTAAGAGTCAGATTGGGTTATTTTAATTTTGAGCCATAAACCGAGACATTTAATATGTTACATTCTCTTCTTGCTAATCAGAGCATCAAACCTGATAGCTAATGTTAACAAACTAAGTTAGTTGGGAGACGTCTCAAAGGTTCCAAACATAGTTGCTATGATCAAGTAAGGCATCAACAGGAAAGTAAAAAGATGTGTAGAAGACATTTTTGCACTGGCCTGATGTCATTTGTGTAGTCATGAACATATAGTATGTTCTATATTGTTTCGTTGTAGCGATTTATTCGCAAGAACTTGGTTTTTAAAAAAAGGTTTTGCAGATTCACAATCATTATTTTTCATTTTACGAGGGCAAACATCCTCTTTGTCTCCTCAACCACTGTCTGAGCATAGCAGCCCAGACCGGTCGGTGCCAGAACGATTTCGAGAAGAAAAAAAACCGGTGCTGTCGTCAGGAAACATATTTATTTCCTTTTTGCTCGCCTGCCTGCCAATCCCCACGGAGCTGTTTAGTGCGAAGGCAGAGATTTGACAGGGTGGAGGCAGGGAAGATGGGGGAGATTTTGCACATTTATGTGTTAGAATCAATGTGCTCAGTGTAAAATGGAGTCGGATTGTTTGTAAAGAGTGCATTTGCACGTGTGTATCTGTGCAAAGGCGGTGGTTGGCAGCAGGGCGTCTGGCTCTGATGGGGCGCGGCTCACGCAAAGGTGTGGAGTAGGAGTAGAAACGAAGGTGGCGATGGGTGACAGGCTGAATGCTCGCCCTTCGGCTCCCCAGACGCTTGGCTACTGAGCCGCGGCGGAGGGTTTTTTGGCGCGTGGGTGTGTTTGGAGAAGCGAGTGTGTCTCTAAACGCTCGGATTCTGCTGATCCAGCAGCTTGCTGCTTCACTCCCTCCCTCCTCCTGCTCTTTATGGTAGCAGAGCACACAGGTCACCTTCTCACTTGCTGAATTTAATACTCAGCTGGAAAGAAAGGCAGCGGTAAAAAAATAGAATAGTGGACTATCAGGAGGAAAAAAAAGAGGGATGAAATTGTCTCTCCTTGAGTGGATTTTTTAGATCATTTAGGAGAGTGATTTTTGGGATACAAGAATCTTGCTGAGTGGAGCTCAGAGCGAATAAAAACACACACAGACACACTCACACACACACACACATGGAGGGCTCTTCTGGCTGATTAGCAGTCAGGTCACCTTTCTCCAGCTGTGAGTGGGCTTCATTTAGATGGGAGAGATATAACAGGCAACACTCTATAGCTGCCGGCATGTAGCCGATAGCAGCGGTGGCCCGCCATACTATTAGCAGGCTACTTCTCACAATAGCCTTTCGACTACCCGACCGACACTCATCATTCTCTCATTGTACTCCACCAACCGCATGAAATACATTTGATTCACTTCCAAGCTGATAAGCTGTTAGTTCCTATCTAGTGGTGTTCTCATGAAACAGCAGCAGTGTAAACTACTCACTCAGGCAGTGTTGAATAAGGTTTCATTTCCCCTCAAAATATATTTTCTTAGGCCATATATTAGATTAGTTCATTTGCATATATGGACTTCGTACTGGCTGAGACAGATAGATGTTATCCATTGATGTGATCTATTCGAAAGACCTACAGTTTTTCTTTCCAGCAAATAAAAAACAATATTTAACACTTATAAGTGTGTGGCTTAGATAAATGAGAAGCCATAAAACAATTATGTTAAAAAGTCCTTTGCATTTAGCATAAGGGTTTTGCGTTTATCTTGCAAGATTTTATCAATTTCTCACTTTCTGATTTACTTTTACATCTTTATTTACATGTCACTATTCCAAGGAAGGGTGATACCAAAACAGTTAAATTCATGTAATTAAATGTCTTCACTCGTAGAAAATGAATTTTCTTGTTGACTGACATGAAATGCAGCTTTGAGAGAAAGATAGATGTTTTTGAAAAAGCCAAGACTGTGAAAAATCTCAGCAGCACGTTTGCTTTGTCCATGAATGTGTACTTTTTTTGTTGTTGTTGCAATTTTATACTGCCATCAATGATGCATTTTGTCCTGTAATTGCTCCGGTTTCTATTGAAGTCAGGCCAAAATTAAAAGTAGTGATTGAAATGTTGAGAGTCGATATTGCTTTTCGTTTTGAGTCACCTAATTTCCTGGCAAGCCTTACACTTTGTAAAAGCAGCGTGTCGGATATACAAATGTGTTGCAGCACTTTGAAAAAGCGAGTGACAAATATGCAGTGACACATTTCGTCTCATTTCCCCCTTCTCCATCATGCACCACGTACATGGATATCAGGAATTTAAATGACAGATGGTGCTATGTGTTCCCCTACGAGGGCTATTGCCACATGGGGGCATTCCTTGTCCTTGGTGGGGACTGACGACGATACATCGCTGTGGAACTGGCTGGTGCTTTGGTTTCAGAGTATCTTCGTTGGGGGTAAAGTCAATCTCTTCAGTAGGCTGGCAGAATGCCTCATGTTCAATCTCAACTCTGTCAAACTCACTTAGGGTTCACAACTAACAACTGATGTCTTGGTCGCACAACCTCCACCTTTGGTTGTTGTTTTTTGCCCTCAGGTATCACACTAACACACACCCCACACACCCACACACACACACACAAGTGTAGATTCACTGAGGTGGTTGTGTTAGTTGTCTGTCAGTCAACATCAGTAGCTAGCGCCTTTATTACAGCAGGCAATAAGTCAGGCTAAGGGTGTGAAAAGAAGAAAATATTGATGGAGTCAAAGACAGGACAGGACAGGTCTCCCGGAAAAAAAAGAGGTGCCCATGCTCATCTTTATTTGTTTCAAACTGGATGGAGAAGACACAGCAGATGGATCCCTAAATCTTTATTTTATTCGAAGTCACGTTTTTTTACCTATGAATAATCTCCTTCAAAATTATTTATTGTGAGCTTTCTTGGTGGAATATCCAGCACAACAAATATTTTGTTCATGTGAGAAATTCCTAATCATCTTTGCCTCTTTTCAGTCATTTGTATTTCATCATAAAAAAGATACATTTTTATTTAGGGTCATAATTTTTGTCATATTACCTAGGCCTAACCAGCATAGTTATTCAACCATAGGTAAAAAAAATAAGAACAATTTGCGAGTAAAGCTATCGATTATTTCCCTAACTATGTTGAGAATAGTAATTATCTATAATTACATATATGTACTATCGTATATATTGTTATGTAATCAGGGTGCCATTGGAATACCCTTAATACTTAATAGTAATATTAAATTAAATCTGATGTTCTTTATCTTGTTTACAATTTCCTGATGCTTTTATAATGATTTTAGCTTGGTTTCAGAGCATTTTTTTTATTTAACAGTGGGAAAATGGGCCTATTGTTGTATTTGCCAAATGACCTCTGGCTAATACTGTTGGCTGAGAACCAAACACAAGCACAAGACACACAGACTAAGGTTGTTCATGACCAATTTGGATGAACCTTGGAATTCCTCTACAAAGGACGCGTGTACTATGCATGTTTTAATCTTGATTGACACATTTGAGCATCCATCCCTTTAGTCCTATTTCAAATGCACATTTTATTTGACAAATTGCTAAATGTGAGTACGTGCAGGCAAATAATGAGGTAGATACATATGTATCTGTTCAGTTGCTTCAACTTAGAGGAAATACCTTGATGGATTAGGTCAAATTAAACACATACATGAATAAAATTACTGTAATTACCTATTTTCTTTGACCAGTAGGTTAGAGAAAAAAGTTTAGTGTGTGGTATTCAATTCCACAAATGGTACAGCAGAAATTAACAAACATAGATTGCGGTCAAATCCGGTTAAGCAAAAACCATTTCCTTGCGTTAACATATCAATTAACCCTGTGGCCAGAAAACTCCAACATTCTTTTTAACAGAAAGATTAATCATCAAGTCGACTTATTGCTGTCTACTGGGGTTGTAACTCTGTAGATAGATTCTGAAACAGCTCCGCTAAAATTGTGGCACTGCTGCAGACAGACATAATTGAGAAACAATTAAATATCTAAAGAGATGAGTATGTGATTTTTACATCATTTAGTTCAGCACTATTTTTATTTTATAGTAATACAAGTTCTTATTGGTAGAAACCAACATTACAACTATTCAACATTTTTTTTCCATTTTAAAACTGAAATAAATCGTAATAGTGATGAGTTGCTTCACTGTGTGTAAAAACAAATACATTGTTTTGACACAGCCTGTGCCCTCTTATGGTACAAATATATTTTAATCTTTATGATTTATAGTATTTAGGCCTCTCAACTAATAACATTTTCTAAAAAGAATATCGTCCATATCTTGCACAGGTTTCTTTTACAAAGTTTAAATTCCAATCTCCCAATATTCAAGTAATGTTTATTCAAAAACATTGGATTTGCTCTACTTTGAGTCATTCAAATCATTTTTTTCACGGTCGCATTAACATTTAATGATTTTGAACTTCGAGCGAATGCAAACAATGTCATCATTGGGCCCAAAATTAAAATTAAGTCATATATTACATAAAACATTTTGAATAATAAGAACTTAACTGAACCAGGGAAACATTAAAAAGTTAAAGAAATTATCTCAACCTCATTCTCACTTGAAATGGGTAACATCCTCTTCTTAACTCACTTTTTTTATATATCTTTCGGGGCAGTACATTTGCCCACATGTACAATTTTTTTCCAAGTCTTCCAAACAAGCTGAGTGTGCAGTCAGCTTCACTCTATTTCACATGCAACTGAATGCACGAATATGAATGTAGGGGGTTGACACGGACACTCGCACACACACACACACACACACACACACACACACACACACACACACACACACACACGCCACGCTCAGGCACACATACATATATTTATAGACACTCAGCTTGTTGGGTTGCCTTGCTTATCAAAAGTTTCATTGTCCCTCACAATGCTGGGTAATTAGATGTCCTCTGCTCTGGCTGCCTCTCTCAGTAACGGCAAAGAAATAGACCTGTCACTATTTGGCCACTTGAAAATTCAACAATGCTAAGCAGTAATGGCTTGCTTTGTATCCACGTAATGGACTGCATTGACAGCGTAGACACTTAAAAAGAAGCCACCGTCCTTTATTTTAGTTTTCCCCCAAGCTTTTTCTTCTGTAGTTTCAGTCAACTTTCGTCATTTAGGAGAAACTCTAAGAAATGTATTTTCACAAAAAGTGGATACATTTTGCCAATTAGTGGTTTGTCTTCAGAAAGTGTAGGTTTTTGTGCAAGACGTTTTCATTTTGGGCCCAAAATCAACATATTGCATGTTATTGTGTCCATGAAAAAATGATTTCAATGAATCATAGTGAAGGACATAAAACGAAAACAAATAATAAAACGGAGCAGACGAGAGGTTTACGCACTGGTTAACTCCTATTCCTCTAATGTGTTATTTTCATGGCAGATCTGAGACCAGCCAATGGACAGTCTCCTCCCAATAACCTCAATCTCCCTCCTTTAAAATTATACATTGCCTTTATTCATTCTCATGACATACTTATTTATCCCAGTTCAGGGACATAAGGTTTGGTTGACTGGAGCATCTCGCCATATAAATTGGACTGGGGGTAGGTCAGTCCTTCACCAGGCCAAACGAGCATCTTTTACTCAAATGTGCCGCTGGTCCTGTGATTAAGATGAAGAAATAAGTCTGCGTAATATCCTCTCATTAACATTAACAGCAGTCAAGGGCAGTCCATGAGTGTCAGAGGTAAAATGTATGGAGGGAACAGAGGCTATGGACTTAAGTAGCCACCCCGTCCTGCCTTGCATCAGGGACTTCATTCCACAAGACAGCAGGCTGCATGATAGTATGGGGTCATATTGAGTTGTCACGGACCAATGATCTATTTCTTTACCTGTCAACTCCTCAGAGAGTTTGAGCCGAGAGGATTGCAGTGCTGCTCACCTTACACCCTCTGTTTATCCCTCCGTGCCTCCTTTCTGCAAAAAAAAAGTCACCTTAAAATGCTGTGCTGTAATATCGTCTACTAACGCAGTCCTTTCTCTGCAATATCTTTGAAGACAAGTCTTTAAAAGGATGAACTAACAATGACACTTTCATGTAATGCAGTTCAGGATTGTAAGGACTTAATACAATGCGAATAATAATATTGACTATTTTCTTTGGAAGTCATTGTGAAAAATGTGGTTATAGTTGCCTGGAAAATGTCTTGGTGTTTGATGTGGCGCTCCTGAATTTTTTGCGGGGCAGTTTAACACCATTTCTAGATAACTTTGTTCTTATCTTCATTGATGTCTCACCATGTGCTTCATCTGCACACTTTTTGTATTAATAATACTCCCCCACTACTGGTGCTTTGTATTGCTAAGCAATTATCAGTACTTTGATGCTCATGTCGTGAATGTATATTCTAATTTTGGTGGTTTTGTTGCTCTATTACCAGACTGGCCCAAACGTTGATGTTTGAAAACCATTCACACTAAATTTCTATAACATAATTAAAAATAATAATAATAGTACTTGCGTCCAAACTGCCCTAAATGCATTATATCTAGACCGTTTTTCATTATTGAGAAATATTATGAAGACAGATTTAAATTAATTTATTCTTAGCAAGGGCTCTGGATTCATTCTGCTCAGTCAAATTAACGGACCCATTACTTATGAATCACTATAAACTACATCCCTTGAATTTATTTCCATCAAAGACAAATATTCCAAGGTGTCCAACTGCAGGATAAATGTGTCTGTTCGCTCACAGATAATAGCTCCAATCTCATATTCTGTTTATACAACAGGCATCCAGTTTACACCATCCTGAATCAAGGAGATAGCGATACCTGGCAACTAAATGCCCCAGAAACTTCAAAGTAGGGAGAGAAAAAAGTTCTAGCAATATAGTCATACAAGGATCTAGCTTTCCTGGGATTTCTGTGCTTCGCTAAGCCGACTGCCTGTTGCCAGCCCAGGACCGTTCCGTTTCGCTCATAGTCGCATACCAGCCAGCCACTGGCAAGATAGCATTGCCTAACTAATTTCTCTAACTCTCTAGCCCCTCTGTGAGGATACAGCTATCATTATATTATCCTGCATTAATTCTTGGAAAGTCAAAGGGCCACTTATTTGATTGTGATGTTTTTGATTGAAATGTGACTAGCTAAATCAATTGAAACTTCACTCTTAGTATTACCTCAGATCAAGATTATTTCCTTGCTACTGACAATTCAGTCAGGCACAAAACTATAATCCAGGTAAGATCAGCAGCTCAAAAAAAAAAAAAAAAAAGAAATTACATCAACCTAACCATGAGGGGATCTTGAAAACTCCTCCAACAAAGTTTCAAAATGCGCAACTCTCTGATGTATACTGTGTATCAGATAGACAAATACAATAAACAGTAACGAGTCTTGCTATTTGTCTCATTTTCCATGTAATCATCATGCCTCTAGTGAATACTTCAATACTTTCCTGTGAATACAAGTTCAAAAGAGGAAGCCTAATTTGCAATAACGCAGCACAAATATCCTCTTGAGGTTCTCAAAGCCTGCAAAGAGAAATCGCTTGGTAAGGAGTGAGAAAATCTCCACTTTTCTTTCATTTTGTCTACTTATTATTTACGCGGTTTGAAAACTGTCCATTTCGTACCAAAAGTCTACTCTAATGCCTGCCACTTGAAATAAAACATAATAGATGATGGTTGTTAAGTATGCCATAGGGCATTCCTTTCACAGACACTCGGACATATTGCTGTTTTTGTTGCTGTGTATAAGTATGATAGTGTTATTAATCTCAAGATAGATCCACTGTCTTTCAAACTTCTCAGCACAATTTTATCGGCATGTATTTTTGCTTTTACTCCTGCAGTGTTTTCTCAGCCTTGTGTCAGTGCTTTTCAGCCTGTCCACAGTGAATATCTTGAGTGATTACACTTGGCTAAAGTGACCACTTGCAACCAGACAATTTACTTGTCTTTAAAATTGTGGACATGCCTATTGCCCTTGCTGTCCTCACCAGACGGCCATTAAGAACATTGTAGCAAAGCCGATAGAAAATAGGTACCAAGGTGGGAAATGTGTTATGCTTTCTTGGGTGGAATTGGTGCTTACAGTCTTGAAATGCAGTATTCTGTAGGTCTTTGAACATCAGTTTAAATATTGTAATATGAAATTCTTTAAAAAATATGACCCTGAAAAGAATAGAGTTGGTGAAAAATACAAACATTTTTTTTAACATATGGTCTCAATAGCTGCATTTACTTTTAAACCAACAATATGTAAAACCAAGATTTAGAAGTGAAAACTAGTAATGGAAAATCTTCAATTAAAAAAAAAACAACCTACTCCTATATTGCAAAACTCTATAGTATACGCTTTCATAGGGAGGTGTTTCTTAAATATTCATATTATATCACGATTGTGCAATGTAAATACTACCGGACATGGCATACATAGTCATGTTACCCCCATGCACAACACGTTTTGCACATCCATCTTCCTTAAGTAATGTTTAATAATATCTTTCTCAAGGCTTAGTCCTCCAAGTCATAGAATTCTGAAAAGGTTACATAAAGACTCTAAAACTCCTTTACTTAGTTCAATTTAGCATATTCGTTGTTTTCCAGAAACAATATCATGAGTTCTACCAATAAACTGTTGAACCAATTCTAATCACCTGGAAAAAATGACAAATGAATCCGATATTATATACCTGAAAATGTTATCTTAATATCATTTCAGGCAAGAAAAGTTTTTTAAATGATCCGTGACCCCCACCATACTGCTCCGCCTGCCTCAGGTGTACCATCCTTTTCTGAGCTACAAAGTAACTGACCCACTTCTGAGCTTCTCTGATCACAGTTGGGAATGGATCATTGACACTGTGT
Source organism: Stigmatopora nigra (assembly GCF_051989575.1). Classification (NCBI taxonomy): domain Eukaryota; kingdom Metazoa; phylum Chordata; class Actinopteri; order Syngnathiformes; family Syngnathidae; genus Stigmatopora; species Stigmatopora nigra. The sequence continues at coordinate 8,127,278 of NC_135512.1, forward strand.
GTCTTACTCCTACTCCTCTTTTCCAAGAGCAGGTGGTCAGAAAGTGCATTTAGTCATTCAGACTCCATATTCAGCCCTCTCACAAGTCTCACGTCAACAGTGTTTGTGTTAAGTGGGGACATGGCACGCTCCTACTAGTCCATCCGCTTCGTTGAAGTTCCCCTCAGGCTGCTTTTCAAGCGGCTTTCATTCAATCATTTCTTTAAAAAGTTTTTTTTTTCCCCCAATGCAGTGCAAGATCACAGTTCGCATCACTGGTGCTTTCCGATTCACTGACCATTTAATCAAGCCAGTGTCCATTTTTGTGCTGCTCTTTTCAAGCCACCTTTTATTTCTCCAAGACAAGGTTGTGCCAATAGAACGCAAACCTCAAACCTAGACCCTGATAATTCCAAGAGTTTTAGAGCCTTATTCGATTCCATGTGTACTTTGCTTGTCTTACACAAAATAAAAGGTCCCTATAAATACTAATGTTTCTACGCCTAGCAATTGCGGTTAACATGGTAGTATTCGAAATGACATCTGCTATCGCAAAGGCCTTGGATATATCCCCGAGTTAGAAACGTAAAATATGAATCTGAATGAATGAAACTTTGTTCTTTTGTTTTCATAGCTGAATTTGGACCATTTAAGATATACTGTTATGCTATTCTTTTCTTTGTCAGCTTTTTTTTATTAGCCTAAGGCATTTTCCAAATCTCTGTGCTTCTCTTGTCTGCTCCTACCCACTTAGAGTTGTTACAGTAAAATCCTTTTTTCATCAATGTGTGTTCTTTCTGTGGATGTGTCTAAATTTCTCTAGTAATCCTCTAGTCTAGGAGAAAGAAAACACAGCATCTTAAGATATCTTTCCCACAGAAGTCTTTGCTGGACTCCCCTTTGATATCCCGTGTAGTAGACATTAGTATGGCTCAGAACCATGGCGATCCTGAAGCGCCTCAGCGTTAATAGTATTGAAAAGCCAGACCCGTATCCAACTCTTCGTTCCATTGAGTAAACCCCCTAGATTCCTGCAATGCCAGTGGCTAGAGAAACGTGTGGTTTTTGATTATTCATTCATTCATTTTCTGAACTGCTTATCCTTACAAGGGTCGCAGTGGGTGCTGGAGCCTACCCCAGCTGATTCCGGGCATGAGGCAGGGAACACCTTGAGACATTGGCTTGACAATCGCTGGGCACAAGGAGACAAAAAAACAATCAATTGTAGCTAGGGTCAATTTTGAGTGTTAACAAGCCTAACATGCTTGAGAATCCTGGGTTTTTCTTCGTATTTGAGCAGAAGATGCAAGGTTATTCCTGATAATTACTACTTCAATTACTAATTAATCATATAGTTACTCATTATTCTTTCATTTATTTTCAATCAAACATTCAATGTCAAAGCCCACTGGCCATGCTTTTGCAGCCGTACCAATATAATCCTCAGAAAGTGTCAATGAACATGATTAACTGACAACTGTGAGGCATAACATTCTCAATACCGTGCACATGATTTATGTTAATTAAATCAATTGTCACCTGGTAACGAGGCAACACCAATTTTGTAGTGTTACCATTTTTTTTGCTTTACTTTTAGGTCGTTGGTAATCCATCTGGGATATGTGCTTCTGGTTGTGTATTGATCTGTTTTTCTTCCAATCGATGATGTGTTGAGGTGTTTTCCATGCTTATCAGAATGTAATCAGTCATCTGAGGAAAAACTATCACTTTTTGTTATGCCTTATGCTCCAATGTTATTCCCTCTTTTTAAAAAGGTGGCCTTTTTTGTATGCATGTGTCTGTATTTCATTGATGTTTCAGCATTCTGCTGTTGCTGCTGCTTTTCCCCCCAGCATTGCATAGGATTGAGGGTTCATTTCCTGATGAAAACAGTTGTGTTCTTCTGAGCCATTAGAAAGCAAAAGCCATTGTTTTTCCTGTGACTCCAAGCCATTACCCTGTTGTTTCTCTTCCCCTTATCTTCTTGTGCTTGGTTTGTGGGATGTAGTGAAGCGGGAGATGAGACTGTGTGTTGTCTATGTTTTGCAAACAGAGTAAACAGAGCTGTTTCTATTGGAGACCAAAGAAGCATTCTTGATATTAAATTGGACTAGGAGGCAAATTTTCACATCATCACATCTTTCAGATCCATTATTTAGTTTGAATCTGAGCTGTTTTAATGGGTAAATGGGTGCTAGTTTTGTAATTAATGTGCCATATTCTTAGAGTGTACATGCAAAAACTGACAACAAATGAGTTATTAAAAACCATCCCAATGTTGTCAATAGACTTTCCAATACAACCAAACCAACAGTCATCTTGAAAATTCATCGGAATAATGTGAAGGCATGGTGGAAATGATTGTTCTTTTTATCTTCTTTCATTCACCAAATTTATGCTCGATTTAGTTCCACAGCTCTCTTTGCTTATCCAGCAAGGCTGTGAGGTTAAGACCCCCATAGACCTGCCTCTATAGTCTCAACACTGACCCATGACATCACTATCTGCTGATTCAGCACAGCTGTCAAAGATGCACTCGCATGTCCTTCAGTTTCTTAGTCTGAAAGGCTGTAAAATAGAAGAACACACGGGCAGTTTATTCCCTTACGACCTTGGTTTTGTTCTTTCTTTTTAAAAAGATTCGGCGTGTGCCATATCAGTGTGTGCCACTATGATGACTTGTGACAAGTGTGCAGATAAATGATGTGGTGGAGATCTGGACTGCCCATGGTTCAGCCCTCTCACTAAGCACCCAAGTCTCCTTCTTCAGCTCACACAAGACCAAAGTGACACATGGACCTCCAGAGTGTCTCTAACGATAAAGATGCCGCCACTTCAGCGCTTTAATTGGAGCTTCTGCTGTTGATGGGTGAACAGCTGTAGGATAGAGAAGGGCAGATCTATCATCTGTGCCCTGAGCACGCCGCCTAAGGTCAAATGGCAGCAGTTACAGTGGCAGGAAAACCCCCAAAGATCCTGTTTATTCATGATTGTATTGGTCTCCTCCCCCTCGGCAACACCCTACTTTCGCATCTGCATATTCACAGCTGTTTATGAAATGAAAGACGAGAAGAGATGGACGGGCCTCATTTGAAGGTGTGCTCTGGACTGGATGAGAAGAATGACCAGAGAGGGGCTATTTGTCTGCGTGCCCTTTTATTTGGCACAGACATTCACTCACATACAATTAGATCCCCAACTCTCCCCGCAGACATAAATCCATTATACATTTCAAAATGACTCATTTTTCTTTCAATGTTGCTCCAAGCAGTGTCGTGACACTCGACCAAGGAGTGTTTTTTGCCTAATTAATGCGGAATCTTCAAGAAAATAAGAACGATGACAAAACATGGGGCTCTTTTCTAAAATGGAATACACCAATTGACCCCCATAGACTGCATGGGAAGACGCAACTTGTCACAAGTCAGCTATTTGATCATATGAAATGAGACACTTAACAAGCTATTACATAGAAATATAAATTGCATTTACATATAATTTACTGTCTGGCAAACCTTTTTGCTCTATGATGTACTGTCAGGCCCCCTTGAATTGCATTTTAACAGCCATCTTGGTTCCTTTGCTGGATTTTTCAAATATAGATAAATAGAAGCTTTCTCAACAGACAGCTTTTAAAAATGTTTGCAAATACTGACAATGGTTATCAATTTTGAAAATGGTGATGATTTGCTGTGATTACTATTCCATTGTTTTGTCAAACATAAACAAAGAGGTTTAGTTGTGTTAGAGTGCTCTGGTCTCATGTGCAAATGGATGAATTTGAATGATTTTGAAACAATTAAGGAAGTGAAGTGTAAGGGAATTTGGATACTCTTATTTGTCTGTAGAGGTTTGTGTTTTCCCACTGATTAATTCCAATTGAAGCCCCGTGGAAAGCTTATAGGGGCATTTCCAATATTTTTACAATTACTAGTTTGGAAAATAAATCAAATGTCTTTTTCCAGGGCCAAAATGTTAAAATGAGGGAACATCTGTAGTATGCTCACGTGTTGCTGTCTTTGAAGATGCCTCAATAGAGTGGGTGAAAATGAAGATGTTTGTGCTAGATAGCCTGTCAAAGATGGCGGCCATCATTCTGACAACGCGGTTTCCCTCTAACACAACCACAATAACCTTTTAAGAGGAGCAATCTTCTCTCTGTGTCCACAAACAAATATCAGTTTTGTTTTGCACACATCATTCCATTATGGAAGCATTATTTGAGATGTTGAAATTGGAAACAGGAAGAAGTGAGGCGTAGATAGAGCAGGAGAGGGAGGAGGAGGAGGTGGGTACGAATGAGAGACGAGAGATTGGTTTTCATGCCTGGTAGTCCGCGAGCCTGTAAATCTCCCAGGAGCATAGTAGAAGACAGCGGAAGGTTGATAGTCATCCATCACTCCTGACAACCTCTGTACTCAGGAAGGGCCTGACAGCATAGCACAGTCCAAATCGAGCCATGTAGGCGCAGAGACAGCCTGAAACAGAAAGCCAAGAAAGAGATAAATAGAAAGAGATGCGCCCTGCCGAAATAGCGCGTTAAATGTTTCACGTTTAAAACGATTGAGCAACAGAGGTAGGGGAATGGGGCTCCCAAGTTTCTCCCTGACTGAGCGGTTGGGAGAAGAACTGAGTGCCATTAGCTGATGCATAAGCAAAACAGAGAAAGATATTACAGAAATAGAGGATAGTTTTGCATCTTCGGTCTATTCATGTGTTCCTATTTTGACATCTATTCCAGCACAGACATCGTTTATCCCAGAATATGGGTTAGGGCTGTTTTTATCTGGATTTTGAAGCATTTTTTTCTCTCCCTGCTCTCAACTTTTCACACCATTTCCCCTGGATCACTCTCCCTTACACGAAAAAAGTAGTCCTGTTCACTGGCAGTTTCACCATCAACATTTTTCAACCAACCGACCTCTCTCCTCTGGAGATAAATTATGGAAGCTAAAAACAAACATTTAACAATTTTCCACCACAGATCAAGTGATTGGCCCACTCACATCTGTTAAACTGGTTCGCACATTTGTAGATAGAACATGCAACAAAGATCTAAGCATTGAACCTAAGACCTTAATTTTGAGACCACTGTTCCAACACCTCTATTAAAATTTTCACCGACATTTTTACTAAGACACCAGGGAACCGATGAAATATGAAGAAATTGCAACTTGTACCTCTTTTAAAATGCAATTCAGCTGTTCAGTGGAGGTATTTCTTCCATGCGTTGAATTTATTGCTTTTCAAATAATTCCGTCAGCCAATCTGATTGTGCGCTTTATCGCCAATACATATAGTATTGATATTGTTGTTTCAAGCAGGCTCTAAAAATTCACCAAGGCAACAAAAAAAAATCCAATCACCTTTTATTTGATGTGCTCCACAAAAAAAAGCATGTACTGTAGGTAGTCGTTTGGTACGATTCGATATGGACATAAATCCCATAAACACTGCATTGCTGCTATAGTTTCAGAGTGGGAGCAAAAAGTTTGTGAACCATTTTGAATTTTTTTATCATAAACTTTGTCTCAATTTAAAAATAAACAGCCCAAATAGATCAGATTATAAATAGTAGTTTATCTTTTTGTATTTTTTTTAACCTAATGAGTATTCTTGCAGTCATCTTGGCAGGATGGCCATTCACTAACAAAAGGCTGATACTCTAAGCACAAAATAGAAAAGTTTACAATTATATATGTCAATATGAACACTGCTGACCGCAATGTTTTGTGTACGCACACATTCACTCTCATGAAATCACAGCATTAATATGTGATCTTGTTATAGTGCTACCAGGTTTTTGTTGGCTATGCAGTATTCAATTTTGTGATTAAAGGGAGACGATTAAAAAAAAAAAAAAAAACACTTTAGTTGAGGTGAACTCAAATTTATTACCGGGTTTTCACAACTTGCTGATTGTGTGAGTTGGGAAACATGTGTCTATAAACAAACGATTGCAGTCACAATGTTTGTGGGGCTCCGGTTTTGCGCATGTTAATCAACGTCACTAGGTCTGTGGGTGTGAATGTTTGTCTGAGTGACCTCCATCCATGTCTGGAGGGTATCAACGATTTCTGTCACTCAGTGTAAGAGACGCCCTCCCTAATTAAGGAAGTTGCTGTTGTGTATTTCCTCACAATAGTGGTCAGTGATTGCTTTTAAACTGTGGCATACCCAATGCTGCCCTTGTTGTCCACACACACACAAAGCCATGAATGCTATCTCATACCAAAGCTTTCTAATAGACTGTCACTGTGCTATCTGATATCCTTCAGAACAGTACTACTTTGAATACATCTTTTTTCTTTTCTTTTTTTTTAGTTAGGGAGGGCAAAAAAAAATTAAAAGCTGACATTTAAAAAGGCTGCTGGCCTCCACGATCAATAGCTATGAATTTCATTCTTTTTTGGCCACTGGGCATCTGAGACAAACACTACTTTTACATTTTTCTTGTCTATAGTATTTACTGCACTTTTTGTTCTATATGTCTTTGTATCCATTTTGTATTTGTTGTTTTAGTTCCATTCATTAACTTTTTTGACCACCACTGAAAGATGAAATAATAATCTCTAAAAATTATTTTTCATCAACCACATACTCTGGTATATTATTCATGACAACACAGACACTAAGGAAAATCATATACTCAACTCTTTATTTTGATTCATATGCAGGTCAAAATGCAAAGGCAATATGACAATATTCGTATACGTAACAAATTTAAAATCAATAAAAACAAATATTTAACCACAAATTCCATTATGTTGCAATGATCAATTTCAATCATTTTAGATAAAAATACACTCGATTCAACTCTACACTGCTGATATTTAAAACAATGATGTGGAACTGTCACAAAATACCCATACACGAGCAAACCAATCATATGGTGAGTCACAAAACAATTTTACATTAATAATTTCATCTTCTTCAGGACTCAGTTCATTAAAAACACTTTTCCACGCTTGTGTAGGAATTGAAAAATCCTGACGCACCACAATCCAGGATTGTATAAAATCCCAGAGGTTCCACTTACCTGTGGTGTGTGTGTGTGTGTCTGTGTGAGTGGACAGTCGTCCTGTGTCAGTGACTTCTACTTTGTGACATTGTGAGCATGGAACTCAATGAACTGTCCGTCAGTTTATGTAGAGCAGGACCATTCACGGTCATCTGTGCACTCCCAGTGGGTTCGTGCCTCTTCACCTTAACCCCCCATCACCCCCTACACACACACACACTCAGACATACACTTACACCCCCCACCCGCATGTCCAAGGCGACACTTGCAAGACCATGACCTCCTCCTTCTCCTTCAGGGCTTTGGGTCGTCCCTCAGTGTTCCCTGTCATGCTGTTATCACCACCTTGTGACCTTGCCTACTGTCACCAGACGTTACAGAAGCTTACCCGCAGCCGAGCTGCCTCGCTTGAATGAATGAAAATGCCACCCTTGGGAACCACTATAAAATGCTGCTTGTTTTTATTTGTTTTCTCAAACGATTAGTTTCGCTTACCGAAAATATTCTTCGGCTCACTCAGAATTCAAAGTGTGCGTCTTTGTAGTCATTTTTTACCTCAGTGTGAATTGAACTCATTTGTGAAGAGGATTCTTATGGAAACCAAGAGAATTTAGTTGGATTTAGTATCAAAGGTGCAATGAACTGTAAGTAAAATGAATGATAGACATTTTGGGGGACATTTTGGAAAAGGATAGTTTTATAGAAATTGCCAAGATGTACTTTTTCTTCGTTATTTCATGACTGCCTCTATTTGCATAATACAAAACTCAACATCACGTACTAATGCATACAAATGGTGTAACATTTAATTGTTGTGGCAGAACCGTAGATTTACACTATGAGGTGGACAGGGGGGCTAGAAAGATCAATGTCAATGTACCATTTTGACATGGTTGGGGTCAACTATATCATGTTATCTTTATTTGAACTTTCCGTGAGGTCATGGGCAGAATATCTTTTTGTTGCTTTTCTCTTCGATAGCTGCCTATGTAATGTGATGCTCGTAATGGAGATCAAATCTGTGAACTCATTTCGGCCTGAAACATTAACTCTCTACCTCTTCCCGGATATCTTAGCATGAGCTTATAGTGCAGATCAATGGCTATCAAAAGGTCAGTGTTTGATCCTAAATGCAATTCTATCCAGAAAAAAAATCACTGTGCTCTGCAGCCACTCTTTTTTGGATTATACAGACACTTTTCAGATGATTCCAATGTCTAAATCCATTTTGAAACTGGTCAATGTACTCTGTTTTGCCACCGTGAAAGGTTAAGACATTATTGAAAATATTCACATCATAACTTATCCACATTTGGTTTATTAAACTTAGATGTAACACTTTTCCTATTAACTAGCCAATCATCGGATTGAAAAGAGATTGGACTGAGAATTAATTAAAGACATCATTTTCCCATTACTAATTGAGATTCAGTAACATCCCACTATTGATTCTTAAAGCTCTGTGTAGGTTAGATTGATGTGCCAGAACAAAAAGGCTGAAAACTTAACCAAAAAAAAAAAAAAAATCTAACAAGGACATACTGGGAACAGTCCAGCCAGATGAAACACCAAGATAAGAAGAGAATGCACTATTGGGAATACATACAATTTCATGGAACAAAGGGCCTCACTGGCCATGATAGCTTACTATCATCCCATTTCCCCTGTTAGTTATTGCCACCAATGCTATGTATGTGTGAGTGCGGGTGTAGACACCAAACAGACACCTGTTCCATTCGTCCACTGATGCAGTGTTGCGGCAGTGGAAGGCTTTGACATGCTTCAGTAACATGACAGCTCAGACAGCAAGGATGTTAATCTCCTCTAACTGCTCCTAGCCTAATTAAATCTTCCAGGGTTGCACATGTACCCCCAAGTATAGACCCCCCCCCCCCCCCCCCCCGCCACCACCACCACACACACACGTCTTACGTTGGTCTTCGATGAATACGGTTTAAACGATCTGTTGAAATGACCCATCAGCGATGTGTGGGTACGTGTGTGTTCATGTGAATAAGCTTGGTTGAGCCGAGTGTTTTTTGTTGTTTTTACTTTCTAGATGTCGATTTAACCCACTGTACTTGTTTAACACCTTGTACTTCGGCATGATAATGCAAAAACTGCAATAAATGGAGCAGACAGAGATTCCTACACACTGTAGATTGCGTGCTCTCAATAAACGTAGTATATGGAATGAATTTAAGGGACGGGAAGTATTGATGTGTGTGTATATAGTACCTCTAAACTAAATTCTCTAGATACTCTAGCTATTTTATTAGTGAAAAGTCCACAGGTTTACCAAAAATGGTCTGCCTTTCTTTGGAGTTTTAACAGACAATTTTCATCTCCATTTCTTGAAGTCAATTTTGATGTCACAAGCACGGTTGCATGCTGCAGATGTCAACCAGTGCTTGCTTCCCATAAACTGTTCATTTAGTATAAGAGTCATACGAGGCTATGACCTTTTGTTAATTTCCAGTTTAATTGTAAGCTTTTAATGTATTCACAGAGCAGAGGAAAGCACAGCCCGCCACCCATCATGCGTCTCCCATTAAACTCACTTGTCATTGTCTTCCACATCCGCCCACCCAGTTCATTTTCTTTTTCCATTAAAAGTGCTTTTTTTCACTCTTCCACCCCTTATGCATCTCTTCTGAGCCATTATCTCGCTGTCTCTTTGTCTCCCACCATTTCTTTCTATATTACTCTGGCTGCGTATCAGCCTGGCTCGTTCTCGTCGGAGGGTCGGCGTGTCTGTCATCCGCCCAGCCCCGGCTTCCTCGAGTTAAACAGGGCGAATAAATAGATTACAAGCAGTAGGTAAGAGTGAAGCAAAGGAAGAAGACAATCTGAATTTGTCGCGGATATAGAATGGCGAAAGCAGTCAAAGAAAGCCTGGCGGAGTCAAAGTAATGCTGCATTTGCCTGGGGGGGAAAAGGCTGAAAAGTAGCTCTCGCAACAGATGTGCGGGGCAGTAAAGTGTAATTGAAATGCCAGCAGCAATGGTCTTATCTCCCTGCAACAGGAGCCTGCTGCCAGTCTCAACATCAGTTAGATGTCATTTTAGCGAGGTCTGAATCAGCCTGCCACAATCCGCAATCCCCGTTCCTCTGATGCTAGGCGGGAGGAAAAAGGGGGAGGGGGAGGAGGGTGGCGAGCCTGTAATAGGATTTCAGTAGCACCCAGTTAACTTTCACCACCTAGACTTGCTTGGTAATTCGATATGCCCCATCAATAACATTCATTTACCTGCGCGTGGTATTACCGTCGTCATTCATTTGACTTTCATAAAAACAGATTTGCATATTCCTCGCTCTACAATTTTAGCTTTGCCAACAGGAAAATGTTACTCCATGTGAGTTGAGACAAACGATTCACGTCAGAGTCACACAATCATAGTAGTGAACCGTGTCGTTCTTCCTGTTTTATTTTGTTTATATTTTTAAATGCAACCTGGGATCAGCTGCGGAACATTGAAACGGCCTTATCTCCCCACTGTAATGCGGATGTTTGCGAGGGGGGGACGTGTTGTTTGTGCCTGTTGAAGATTCAATAGGATTCTGTGCAAAATATAAACACTACAGATTGGAAAATCCACAGTGGAACCTCCAAACACAATAGTTTTACTTCAAATAAAATTCCCATCATAACAACTATAGTAACTCTACATTTATTTGTTTTTTCATAAAAAATGATGCCGTCCTTGCTTAGCTCCCTTTTGGAACTATAATAAATGTAATTGTTGTTTTAATGTTTCAGTTCCAGAATGTTTATTTTGATACATTCGTTTTTTGTTTTTGTTTTGGGTGAGATTATGTCTTTATTCTATACTATAGGTGCTATTTTCCATTTTAAATTGCCTGCTCTCAATTACATTATGTAGTAGTAAAAAGAAAACGTACAAATACATTAAACATAACTACCTAATTATTTTATTGGTTGCAATTACATTACATCTGATGCATTTCAATGCATTTCGACAAAACCAATGGAAAAGAAATTTTCACTATTCTTGATATGCTTATTGTTGCTTCTAGCTAAAACTACAAACTACATTAACATACTCATTTTTTTCTTACAGAGGGTCATTTTTAATGTGGTCAACTTCTCCAAGACTAAGAGCCTCTACAGAGATGGCATGGCTCCTGTTGTTAAGTCCACCAGCAGACCAAAATGGTAAGTCAAAAACTACATTGATACCATTTAAAAACTATGTTATTTATTCTTTGCCAACCGTAAGAACAATAGCGCATCCATCCAAACCCCCTCAAATATAGAAACCAAAACACAATGTTCATGCTGGTTTCACCCAACTCATACCTCCAATTCCGAATGTATGCACACACATTAGCATGTGATCCATCGGTTGCCACTGTGATGGCTGTCTGATGTAATGTGGATGACTGATGAAAGCAGAAAAGCATGCGTGCGGGTGTGTATGGATGCGGCGTCTGCCAAGCAGGCTGGTATATTCAGCGGGGCGAGGAGGGAGAACACAGTAGTGTGATGAAGTGTTGCCGTCCAAGAGGAGCGCTGACATCTGTCACTGCTTGATGGAGGGCATCCACAAAAACACCAGGCATCTGCCACCCTGAGCCGCCCACGTCTGCCTAGCCTAGCACCATGAGCGGGCCGTCCCGTGGCACGCCAGTTGCAGGCTAATGGACAGAAACGATGGGTTCCATCTCTTAGACAGGGCAGATGAAGTGCTGTCTGTAATGCTGCACTGAGCGACATGAGGCACCTCAAGCCCCCTAAATCAATCCTTCCTCTGTTTTGAAAGGTGGAATGTGGTAACTTTAGGAAAATTAGACACATTATTGTACTATTTTGTAGTTAATACAAAAAGTTTCCTGCAAAATGGGGGCATAGAATGGTGTTGATTTACATTTTGATGATATTTCTAGACTATTTATGGGCTTTCAATTTTGTGAAAAATGTACAATACAGGATTTGTAAGAAAACTGGGCAAAAACATTTTTTGTCCTCTTCCAAAGTTCTAACATGCAGTCAATCTGTGTCACCTCAATGTGGTCAAAATGCACCCAATGTTGCCATTTCTCTATGACTTTCCATGAGCTGGACAAAGCCTAGAAGGCTCCTAAAGTAGTAATCTTGCATTTGACAGTTGCAGATATGGAAAAAATAAATACATGGGAAAAAAGACTGCAAAAGCTTTACCTGTCTGATACAAATTCTCACAGGACAGGATAAAGACGCAACAGAGGGTACCAGTGATAAGGGAAGAAAAAAAAAATAAGACTGACAGGGAACTCGACAGAGAAGGTTAACAGAAAGTATAAGAAAGTAATATTACTAGGGGTAGGTAGACAGGCAAGTGAACCAAAAAAAAAAATCATTCTGCCAGTCCCACCCCCATCCCTCCTATCTTTATCTTTCCGAAATAATAAAATATATCAGTCCAAAGCCAAGAGGTGAAGCCTTTATCTCCTGGCACAGGTGCCTTATGTCCCGGGGCCCCTGCAACATTGGCTCCCTGAGGCTACAGAGCTTGGCAGGCTTTTGCAAAAATTGAGCGTTTCAGGCTAAGCAATGACAGATTAATGTCCTGCTAGGCATTTACAGCTACAGGTGGAAAGATCTATCCCATATCCTTTCATCCACACCTTTCTAGACCGATACTTCACACTGTGACCCCTGAAGCTACTGTCCACGAGACATTAGGGCAACTGTGACAGTGGGATCACAGATTAAATGCAGACTTGTGTTGTATCAGAAGAAGGTCATCATTTGGAATAGGGATCAGATTGATTTTTATTTTTGGGGGGTATTAAAAACACCAAAGTCCTTTAGTAGTTGTAATAATAATTGCTTAATGATTTATTAAGCAAATCATGCAGTACGTTTGTTTGCTGATCATAGCAGTTTATGTATTTGTTTTTTTTTTTATGTGACTAATGGGAACTGGCTCTAGAAGGGGACACATTTCACTGTTAGAAATGCTAGTAAACTCTGAAGGTGAGGAATGGGCTTTCAGCCTGAATGATGATGAACTTGATCGCCACCAGGTAATGTGATTGTTGACTCCTGTCAGGTATAGTAGGGCCTGGACAGCAGAGTGACATACACAAACACACACACACACACTCACACGCACACACATACTGGTATAAATAGGCAAAGGCAGGCAAGTCTCGGCACACAAGGATACTAAGACGAAAAAGGAAAAAAAAGAAACACACTAGGGAACCACTCGTTCAATGGTGTCAGTGAAAAACAGGGCCTGTCAATTATCAAATAAAACAAGCTTCAAAATGAATTATGTATGTTATACCTTGTGATCATCATCCCATACCTGACTATAAGCCTGGCTGACATGACAAAAAAAATGTTATTGCAATAACTATCATATATCTTGTCTTTTTATGATTTTTTTTGTATTATTGTTGTTGACAGAAATAATTTAATGATAATTACCATTATTGTTCTATCACCGGGGTCTGGTTCTCTAAGATGAACTATGTGAAATAATTCAACTCCGACAGATATACCAATAATTTCAATGCATTTTGTTGTAATAATTCTATTTTATATTAATCTGACAACCCGAGACAATGACATGGTACATATTATTACTTATTAGTCTATGCAGGCGATTTACATGTCTCTTTGGGTAAAGATTCTACCTCTCCCTCACTGTCAGTAGGTGTGAAGCTAAAAATAGCTGCAGTGTTAACTGGGCTAACGGATGAACAGTTAGAGTTGACGGTACTGGGTTGCCAAATACTTTAAAGCAGCCAAACTGGATCAAGTGCATACGTGATTTCTTTTCTTGTGTGCTGTTTCACAGGGAAGCAGCCATTAAGCAGTAGCGCTATCCCTCGGAGTCAGTCAGTGAGACAGGCAGTCAGTCCCCCATTCGGTCCGTCTGTCAGGCCAATTTTTCTTTCCTACCAAAAGTATTCCTGTAAGCGTGTGATGCAACAGCCGGATGAAATTCTATTTGGAGCTGTCTACCTCTCCGTCGGAGTACATGTTTGCAGTAATTGTTCTGTCAATCAGTGCAGCTCTGGCCTGCTGTTTCCCTTGCCACTTGTTAAACCTTGGCTGAGGCTTGAGGGTTGAGGAAGGTGATGCCGGGTGAAGGAACAAGAAGTAATACTCTCATACTGTCTCACCTTGCCTTGCCGTCTGAATTCTCCATCTTAAAAACACTTGGAGACCACTATTACCAAATTTTGCTTGGTTTTGGTGCCTTTATGAACTACTTCAAGACTTTTTGGACTGTTCTGTCTTGCTCTCATTGTCCAAATCTTGTTCGTAAAGGAAAATGTCAAATGCATTTTCTATAGTAGTTTAAGTTGCAGTGTATAGCAGTTTTTTAAAGGACACTGGCAAGCTGGAACCTTTACCAGCTGACCGCAAAAGGTGGGATACACCCAAGTCATTTAAAATGAATGAATGTGGTAGAAGTTGTTATCATTGTGTTACTGCTTCACTTCCTCACGGTGTTGTGAAATAGATAACATGACAATAACATGATCAGTCTTTTAATCCCTTATACTCTCTCTGCTCTAGCAGGGGAAACTTTTACTTAGGTCAGAATTCTGTTTGTTTGAACAATATACGTAACGCGGGTGGTACTAGAATACTAGAGTATTAACACATAGAGATTGTGTGGAATAGTTATGGCAGGGTTGTGAAGTAACATGACTGTTACAATAACTTCTGGCGGTTTTAATTAATGTACACGCAATAGGTACTGTATGGATTAATTCATCCCAAAGGAACATCTATAAACTTGTGTCCTACAACCTTAAATCTATGCTCCTTGTCACTACCGCTAATAGCCATTTGGTGGGCTGATGATATCTACACCGTCCTCCCCCTACAGAAGTGCCGCACTTGCTCATCTGGGTGTGAATGTAGTTAGCGTGTGACAGTGTTGGGGCAGCGGGCCCTGTTCTTCCTCAGATAGGGGACTGTTTCCTGCTGGCGTTCTCCTCCCTCACTTCCCCTTCCCCTGCCACAGAGCCACTCACACAATTAACCATGTGGCATGTCTTTTAATAATAGGCATTTTAATTGTGGGCAAATGAAGAGTGATGTAAAATACCTAATAGCTTGTGCTAATTAATAGGGGAATTGAGCTCTTGTTAATTAAGGGCAAACAGGACAGGGACCGACTCGGCTAATTTGAGCATGAAAACCGAGACTAACGATTCATTTCCAAACAGATTCGCTTCATAAACACATCAAGTGACCCATTTAGCTGCATAGGAACATTTGCGGGCATCTCTGCTCTCATTGGCTTCCACCATTCTGACCTTTGACCCAAAGTGACCCACTGGTGCATAACAAAGCTTAAGTATTCTGCAGTAACAAACATTAGTGGCAGTCAGAGCGTCTTTAAAACAAGCCAATGTAATCGTTTTATTTGTACAAATGAATAACCCCATTTGTACTCTTCAGATTTAATTGTCTCTAATTAATTTTGATATTGAAATGTTACATCTTTTCTTTTTTCCTCGTTAATCTTTCTCATGTGCTTATTAAATGTGTTCTTACATCTGAGGTGAACGAAAACAAAGGTTAAGATGGTACGCTATTTATTTATTTTTAATACCAATTCCACATGTGACACTTTGATAATTGTTCTACTTTTAGTAATTTGATCACTCATTGTAGAATAATTTTATTCTATTTGGACTATTTTCTAGCAAAATCCAAGAGTCTATAAATCACAGCTATATTGTAGATTATGGACGTTGTCATAAGTAATAAAACATAAATGTTTGGCCTTTTTTAAAAATATTTTATACAGACCCAAACAAAACAAGAAAACGTTAATTCTGAAAGTCCATCCTGAGGAGTCTTAATGCCAAATCTCCTGTTGAATGTAGCGCTGAACATTGAGATCTAATTTTTCACCACTTTTATTATTGTCTGCCATCGGTAAAGACTTGAAAGAAAAGTGATCAAAAAATTAGCTTTTTAAGATGAATCACTCTCAATTTCAGGGGTTTTAAAACTTTACCTGAGAGTCATTATTCCTCTGCATTGGACAAACTGCAGGGGAGATCTCAAAAAACGTGTTCTGGAGAATGAGGGAAAGTGAAGACGTGCTAATCTTAACAATCAACAGCTTCCTTGTTCACAGAAACTCATTAACGGGCTGCCAGAGGAAGTGACAGAGGATTATGTGAGAGAAATAATGGGACAAAATGTAACAAATAGATTAATAATCTCCTCGATGAACATCGGGATGGTTTTGCCTCAGCTAGCGTGTGTATGCAATGAACAGCATTGTGTGGAAGGGAATAAAAGTGGTGGTGAGGTGCTGCGACAGCGACAACTTCCAGCTCTCCATTCAACCCCCAAATGACTTACCTGGACAGTTTTATGTTTGCCTGGAGGAAAATTAAAAAGGCACTTCATTTCCCCTTTACAGGCCGGGTACGCATGTCAGCGCAGTCCTTCTGAAAGGGCTCTAATCTAAATGCTTTTGTCGCGGGAGATTTGGTAGATTGCAGCAGGCAGAGGTACAAATTGGTTGTGTCATCTTATAATGAACTATGTGAGGCGTTGCAGTTTTCTCTGCAGCCAACAGTCCCCTGATTACTGTACTGTTAGTCAGCGGCTGCTTTTAGTATTGTCGACCAAAGACCTCATGATCACCTTTCTGATTCTACAACCGGACGAATCTCGTGGTCTTAATAAAATGCCTCATGGCTATAAAAGCAGTGTGTCCCAGGACAAATATCTCAGCTTGGTCAGCAGGCGTGCTGTACATGAGTTCATTTTGTGCTATGTGGGATTTACACATGGCAAGCGACGCTACCTGCTGTCCAGAATAACCATAAAGGGTGTTCAGGTTCAATTCTAGTATATATATATATAGGCTGCTGAAGCCTATTGCTTGCGCTAAGCACAAAGGCTAGGTGACCCCACGACTCCAATTTATGGCTTATGAGTATCATTGCAATTCCACAAAGCCATGCTGTCAGGCGTTTATGGGAAATATTAGAAGACTCTGTGGGACTGATATCGACATTCTTGCCAACACTAGAGTGGGATGGATCCATTGTGTCAACGTGGTATTGCAGCAGTTGGTCCAGTGACTACAAATAGAAACTCCAGATGATTTATGAGCAGTCACTCAGAGAATCAAATAGAGGATTTATCAAAACGATGCCATCATTTGCCCATCATTTAGAAATACCTGGAGTCTGATATAGTTGTGTTAGATGGTTAGTATGCGGCTTAGCTGCTGTTGTTAACAATAACATAGAAACAAAAACAATACAGCATCACCAAAAGTGTACCAGTAAAAAAATCAGCTAATTTCATTGCCATTTTAATTCAATAAACCTAACACGCTGTAGATGTTATTAAAAAGAAGTTAGTCAGAATAACTTGAAAAATCCCATGCTGATATTTATGAAGGAGCTTCTAAATTTTCATCATAACTACTTAACATGCAGCTCAATAAGCATTGTTCTACAATAGTCTTTGAATGGCTGTCTTTAACTTCTATACCTCAGTGGCATGCTATGACAAATTGCTTCAAATGACCTCAAATGGTTTAAGTGCCCAATGTTGAATTCTCTATGTTCATGCAAATGTCCATTTTGACAATCTGCTTCAATGTCCACAAAACAAAAAAAATGAGATAAAAGCTCTAAAAGCCTAAGCGGACAGCTCAAACTGCAGTGCACTAGCTAGGACACTTTTCCTCACAGCTGTGTATGTGCAAGCATACTTGCTGTGCGTGTATGTGCATGTGTGCGCCTTGGAGGCCTTGATTGTGTGCATGACACATGCGCACGACTTCCACTGTGAATGCGTGCATCTGTTTGTTCTCACTTGTGTTTGTGTTTGTCAGCATGTTTGTTGACGACACTGTAGGACATCGGTGTGGGATTGCTCTGAATATGAGGAAACAGCTCATCTGAATATAGATGGGTCCCATCTGGAGGCGGTTGGCTTCGGCCCTTCATAATATTGTAAGCAGCGAAGCATCTGGGGCCTGCTAATGAAACTAAAGGCACAGGAAGGGCCCTGGGCTACTGCGGCAGACCATGGCTGCCAGGGAGGGGGTTAGAACACGTGTTAGAACGAATGGAGGTAAAGATGGGCCTGGAGGAAAGCGTGTGTTGAGAATATCACAAGTCTTTAAGAGATCTGGATGGCTCCTTGGAGAGAGCGGGCAAGGAAGCCAAGTAGGCCATTAGAAAACTGAGCTATAAAACAAAGAAAGTGGTGTCTTTATTGTGGCCCATTAAGCGTGATGTTCTTGCGTAGATAGCTGTACACTATGCCTTGGTAATGAGTATCATAATAATGCCGCCGCATAGGACAATGCAATGAGAAAGAAAAGCTAAACACCTCGGTTCGATAATAGCGTGAACCATCTGCCACGTTACGGCAGTTTTAGACAAGCAAATCATTTTTTTACGTCGACTCCAACTTAAATTAAGTTTCATCCAATGGGTTTTTCGTCAATTACAACCCACTCTCTCTTCATTGTGTTTTTTTGTCAAGCAAAGGAGATCCGGTGGCAAGTTTTTCCAGATATATTCTAACCAACTGAATAAAAGGTGAGCGTTTCTGTGGTGGAACTACCAAGCTAATGTTCCTTCTCGATTTAATTAAGTAAGATAATCGGACCAACTTTATCTTTCTGTCATGTGTATAACTTTGTGGAGGCAATTGTTATGTTATAAGCAGAACACATTCACATTCAGTTAAGCAAGTAAGTGGATGTTGACTTGAGATATCTATGTATATATATTTGACTCCAGAATTACACATTTTGAGAGAATTGAAGAGTCGTAAAAAGATGATTCTTGCGTGAATTGATTTCTTTTTGTTCCATTTACACACGCGCCCCTCATTCCTCACCTCGCTCTCCGCATCAACACCTAAGTGTTCCGATTTTCATCTTCCAAGAGGTTTGAGTGAAAGAAAATGTTTGATTTCCTTCTACCTTATTGTCAGATTTATCCATACTGTGTTTAATGGCACTCGGTCCACCCTGAGCTCAGGACTTTATGTTTTTCCTCGTAAAGTTCCCGCCGCTTGCTTCATCGCCTCTTGCCTTCCTTGCAATAATGTGGACGACCCTGAGTGATGCACTGTCCACTGTGGCTGTTGCTTGTGCTTTGTTGCGGGAAAGGGAAGCCATAGGCCCTTTTTTTCTTAAACTTTATTATTATAGCTCCTTTATTCCTCCCTCCACCTGATTTCCCAGTGGAAATGAAATGAAAAAGCAATTGGCTCTTCTTTTTATTACTGTCATCTTTGTTTGCTGGTCCACAGAGTGAGATTGCTGGATCCCTCAGAGTTACACTTTTTCCCCCCCACCCAACAAAGTCACTGGAAAGGAAAAAATAAACAAAAAAAGTGATAAAATAACATTTAACATCAAAGCAAAAAAACATGCCCAAATAAGCGTGCAATAAAAAATAAAATAGAAAACATCTTGGATAACAAACGCCCACCAGTTGTTCAAAACGCAATGAGTCAGCTTGTCTGATATTTTTTTTTATTCTTTGCCAACATCAAGATGAAACATTTTGTTATGGTAGAATGGAGGAAAGTGGGAGAGAAAAATTAAGAAACGCAAAACTGTGGAGGTTAAATGATGGAGATGTAGCGGGAACAGGGTCTCCCCTGTGGTTCCTCAGTGCCCCTCAGAGGTTTGCTAAAGGTGGATCAGACTCCTCAATGCGGAGCTCTTCAAATCATTTATTCATCGCCTTCATTAAGATGGAATTACAAGGCTACCGGAAGACCCGCAGGTCACTGGCTGTTTCTAATGACAGCCGGCGATGAGTGTTTATGGTGCCTTAAATTGTGGGTTTTATGGAATGACTAGAAATGGCTATTTTGCAGAGAAATTAGGTTTGAATGACTATGTTTCATTTATTGTATTCGTTTTATACTCGTAATTCTACTGAATGCTAGTGAACAAATATTCATGACAATTTGTTTTTTTAATGGATCTACTTTGATTGATTGCTGATTTTTTTAGGCTTTTTAGCAAATGCCTGGAGGTTTTGTGCCAATATTATATTTTGTTTTCATCTCTTCATAATTTCACCCAGTTTTAGTTGAGGAATATGTTATAGCTAACAATATATTCACAATGAATCCTTAGTGTGGTAGCATTGCACTTTGGATTCGGGTTTTCTTAACTGAAATTGGGGCAAGTTAGAGTCAGCAATATTCCAAAACTATGAGGCTTAGACTAAAAAGTGAAACAGAAATGTCAGAAACAACCTATTGGAACCGTTGCAATGCATTTAGGGTTAATCTGTGGCACTTGGACACTTCCATGCAAGTTTAAATGTGATTGGACGGCTGGATGCCAGGAAATAAATACTACTGTAGGCCCTCGATCACCATTCTTGTTGTTTTCTCGTGTGTCTCATTCTGACTAATGGCGTGGATTTGGCAGTTTGACGCTGTGCTATTGGGAAGTAAATGGCTGATTGGATTGTTGGTAAGTGCTACCATCTTTCAGCATTCTCTGACATCATTGTGTTTCTGTCCAGGAGCTCAGGCCAGTATTTATGAAAAAAAGTTTGTACTGAGAAAAGTAATGACTTACCCATCGCAATTCCTCTTTTCCTTTTCGTTCTTATCATGGAGAGTGATATTTCAGCATTGCAAGGGAAAATGTCTACCGTTTCCACCTTATGTCATCTAAAAGAAAAAAACCTAAGCCAAAGTAAGAGTCTTTTGTCAACCAACATTCAGATGTCTTTACCACTTTTAATCCAAGTCATTCTTATATGAGTGACGGTAACAAACATATGCATTAGCATTGTTTTTCCCAAGTGCATTGTTTGATTTGCACGCAAAATAAGCACCGTGATCTTGAACAACAGGCAGTCACCTTCATTAACAAGCGGTGTCAGCCTCTGCACTATCTTCATGCCTATCTCATCTGACTCCAGCTAGCAGACAGCAAAACACAGCAGCGATTGTCCTCGGGACCTTCACACGTGTAATTATAAACGGGGAGGATAATTAAGGAGGCGAAGAGGAAGACAGATCTTGTCATTTAGCGAACAATGCCGTCCAATCTACTCATGTGTGTTCCACTTCCTCAATTATCAGCTGTCATATCGGTGCAATCAGCCACAAAGCTCTTCGTTCCGTTTGAGGGTCATAAAAGTCAAAACCCCCCAAAAAGAAAAAGAAATCAACCTGTGATGGAGTTAAGATCAAGAAGTCAATGACGTAAATATGCACGAAGCAGAGAGCAGGACTCTTGTCAGCGTTTAATCTGGCCTTACCGTTATCAATCACAGCTGTGGCTCTCCATTTATTTGAGCTAGTAATAAGATATGCACCCATATGATGAACACTGAAGTCTCTTTACTGGCATTCTTCTGTTTTATATAGCAATAAAATAGTAGCATACGTGCATGCATCTGCTCTCCTTGTATGCCTCTTTCACTTCCTCACAATTGACTGAATTCTTAATGAAGAAAAATCCATTTATTATGAGCATCCCTTATCAAAAATATATTCCAGAAATACACAGTTTTAGCCTGTTATAAGGTGTCCTAGGGAGAGAAAAAAAACCCATCTGAAACTATCAAGAATCTCTAAGGTAAAGTCATAGGGAACCACTCTTGCATTGTAAAATGGAATGGATGCCATTGGAATAATGATGTTTTTGATTTAATGAATCTGCCAAAATTGGAATTTCCTATGTTTCTCTAATGTGGGACTTCTTTTAAATCACATGTACGAAACACTCTAGCTAGTGACTACTTCAGAAACGCTCTGCCTGAAAGACCCCACTCCTTCTTTTCTGGGGTCGTGTCATATCCCCAGGGTTCCCTCTGCACTGAAAGTGGAGACCATCATATCACATCTAAGTGGGGTAGCAAATCAGATCTGCTTCAAAAATTGTATGGCTTTTTGGAGAGCATGTGTACTGGTGGGACAGGAAACCATCACCCTGCAACTCATTTGGAATAGCAGATTAGTGGACTCAAAAGTCGGTACACTTTCAAAGGGCTCTTAGCATTTACAGATGTTATACTTTAAATAATTACAAAGGCTTCATCATGATGGTATTGATAATACGTGGGCAATACATTTAAGTATTACATAAAATCTTACATTTTTCTGAAAATTATGTACATTTTATATTCTCTACAATAAATGTCAGCAAAGCCCGAATCTTAAAAGTCTCTGTAATCTTATAATGAGCGACTATTCTATAATATATGTTTTGTTTAGAGTTCTGTTCAATAGATACTAATACCGATGTGTGGTCAACATTGGGTTGAGTGAACCACTGACAGTGACAGGAAATTGTACATTCTACCTATCCCATTTCAAATAATCCATCTGTATAAATGCTATTAAAATCTAGAATGGCTGATAAAAAATTGGCAAACCATTAGCTCTTTCCCAAACAAGGCAACATTTCTGTGGTGTAGTTTGATTTCCATGGAAATAGTGTCTCAGCAATGACTTCTGTGTATGCTTACAATGTTGTTGTGTTGGTTTTGTGCCTGCACAATTGAACGCATATAAATAGTCATGTATTCTTTTGTTGGTTTTGGAAGGAATAAATTTGATGTTTGGAAAGGCTCAAACTCATTTAGAGAGTCGTGTAGAAAGCAACGTGACGTCACCGACATTGAAATGACTGTGTGACTCACTGGCTGCATTCAAACTGAAGGATTGATGTACCAAATCTTTTTTTTTTTAATTTTCTTGTGTATGAATGTTCAGACATCCATTTAATATAACAGGCTAAAAAGTGTTTGACTTGTATAGTAGAGCAAAAAGACACGTCCCCGGAAATTGCTATGTAAAGTAATCCACAACTGTAGGGTAAAACACGTCCCAAGACAGCAGTGGAAAGATACAAAAGAAACAGCATAGCATATTTAACAGATGAAGGCCTAATATTTTACTGGCAGCATTTTGGTGCTACAACAGAGTCCTGGATTATTGGTGACTCATGAAAACTAGTGGCCTTCTGATACCTCAGTGAAAGGCATGTACTCAAATTCTCAATTTTTTTATGTAACCACAATGATATTCGATTTGAAAAGTTCAGCTATAATGAATTCACCCTTACAGTTGCTTTCTCTTTGCATGTCACTTATTTTAGAAAGATTTGATCTTCAGGTCGCAGAGAACTTGCAATGAATGCTTTCACCTCATTCAAATGCATGAAAGTTCTGTTTGAATTCATCTCCGTAGTCATTTTGAACCTTTAAAACAAATATCAGTCTAGTAGTGCATATTGCCATATATTTTTGTTTCTATGAAGAAGTGTTCACTGACTTTGGCAACATCCCAACTTTCCTGGCCAAAGCAGCAGCTGGCAGACAGAGATTGCCCACTCATCAATCCACTTTATCACCAGGGTTCTCTAGGGTTCAAGGGGGGCTGTCAAAGAGCAAGTGGAGGAGTCTCCTCAAGAGGCAAAACTTGGCGAATGAGCTATGCTGGTTTGAGTGAAGGCCTACAGATCTGTCTCACAAAGGCTTAAATAAAGAACGAGAGCTAATGTGTTTGGCAGTGAGATGCGCTCGTCTGTATTTTTTTTTAAGGGCATTTGGGATTCCTTGGCTGGGCAAGGTGCCCCCTCTGCTAGAAAAACACTGTTTGGAAATTGCAGCTGACAAGCACAAACACACAAGCTGACTGGATTGCTTGCAAAGAGCAGTCCTCAATCCCCGCTAAATTATTAAGCAGTGGAAACTACTGTCTGTCACCCTGTTTAACTGGTTGTTTTGAGATGCGCCAGATGTCTTGTTTTTGATCATTTAGATTGCTCTGTTTGCACTAGAAAAGCACCCGTTGAACACACAATTTAGGGCATGCTGCACATTATTGATGAGTGACACTGCCTTTTTCATTTAGCTAATTTCTTGTTTGCCGTGCCGGACAGCATATCATGACTCCTGCCATTGATCAAAACCTTGCCCTTTTCAACAAGACACTCATGCGATCCATAGACTTGTAAGCTCAGGTGGTGTTTCACAGTTTAAAATGCTGTTAACTGCATTCAGAGCCTGTCTAAACACTGGAATATTGATTATTTACAGCTACTGCTCACTACCTTATAGTTTCTATGGCCAAACATGCTAAAATTGTAAACTATTTGGTGTTTGTTTCCCATGTTATTGATTCTTTTGATAAAGCACACTTAAAATTTGGTTATTATGATCTTTATTTGCAATTTATGGGGGAAAATATGAGAAAAATTGATTAAATACACACATTAGAGCATCATATCTCATATTAATACTTGTTTTTTTTTGTGGAATGGCTCACAAATTGTTTCATATTCAGCATTTGTTGTGGTCAGAAATCACAAGGTTGAAAGTGATCTATTTTGGGCGTAAGAACATGTAGGATATATTCATTTAATTCCACCTCCAACACTTCTCTTCCATATTGTTTGTACACATGCCATCATTGGGCATAAGCACAGTGTGTTCTGCCTACTGTGCCTCCACATGCTTACTAAAATGAGTTGGCCTTCAGAGCATCCGTCCCCGCTCGTTCCTCCATGTGACACAATCCCTCCCACCATTGTCCTACTTAGCTATCTACTGCAAAATCACTTTTCTTCACCTTGCTCCTTCTGTTTCCTGCTAATACACATTAGCAGCCAGCAGCCATATGTAATGGGACTTTGTGTTCTCCTGCTGCTATAATGACTTCTCTGACATTCCTCCCATTAAATGTGGTCAAGCAGCACTGCGCAGGAACTCCCTGCACAGTCCAAAAATATTGTTGTACAACTTTTGTAAACAAGCCTGCCATTCTCATCAGCTTTGGGAATAGTTGGACACTATTTTTGGTCTGTTGTACCAGTTTTGTCTCGTCTTCTTGTGACTTTCAACCCGCCTCGGGGCCTACATTTTATTTTCCCGAACAATAAGGAACACAATGCAGCATTATGAATCTCATCTGATTACACGTGACTAAGTGGACATGTCTGCTTTATCTAATGGGCCTGTTTGTAATCTTCCACATCTCTGCAGGCCCACCGCATACAACACACAGATAGCATCGACTCTTTCTTTCTCTGCGTATGGGCGAACCCACGGCGAGCCGCCGATAATGCGGTCACCCGCCGCATCCGTCGCTGCATTACTGTTGCCGATCCCTCGCGATAAGTTGTCGCATTCATTTAATTAAAACGGCCCGTGTCGCCGTCGTGAGGGGTCATTTTAGGAGATGTAAAATTAAAACAGGTAATTAAGTCTGGCTCCAGATAAGAAAGCCCATAGAGGAAGAAGACAAACTTAATCTATCCCAACTGCAATTCCACAAGGTTGTTAGTGTAAAGTCCGATGCCTGTATTGAAACTGTGCACTAACTAGAGCAGGGGTGGGCAAACTTTTCGGCCCGGGGGCCACATTGACTTTAAAAATTTGACAGATGGGCGGGGTCTGCACAAGATACGATACATATAAAAAAGTGCATCCGTTAACAGTACATATGAAACATAAACAGAAAAAAAGGACTAAAGTATTAACATACTCATCACTCATCATTGAAGTAAGAAGTATAAAGTACAAGGTTAAGTCAAAAGGAATGTATTAAGAAATATTAAAATGTTATTTAAAAAAAGATAGACGGGCTGTAAAACACAAGAAACAAATAAGATAAATAAAAAGCCTAGCGGGCCGTATGTGGCCCGCGGGCCGTAGTTTGCCCATGTCTGTACTAGACATACATGATGACTTTGAGGGTCAGAGAAATATGTCTTTTCAGTGCAAAATCAACTGAATTGAAATACTTATCATGTCTTTGGGAACATGACAAAAGCTTGTACAGCACTGAACACCTTGACAAAGACGTTTGTTTGGCCAATGGAGTGTGGCGTTAATTATCACGAGCTGATTAAAAGCACTTAGCGGCAATAGATGTCATTTGTCTTGCTATAGACACCACGGCACTCAGCCGGGGCTTGTTATTTTAGAAGCCTTTTTGCTGCTATTTTTAGAACTAAATGTGATTTCCCTTTTGTTGTTGGAAGCTGTTCAATTGCCTTAAGGAGGATTCAAATGAGGGTTAATTACTGATAAATGTGCTATAAACCATAATAGTTTGTCAATGATGCCAAGTTTCGCTATTTCACAAGCGTACAAAAATATTTGTCACCCCTGCTTCAGGAGTGTTTTTTTATACGTAGATGGGTATTTTTTTGCCTTTTTGGAAAATTCTCTAAAATAGCTTTTTCTGTGCATGCGTTTATACCTTTTTCCTTTCATGTATTTGCATTAAAATGAAGTCCAAGAGCAGCATATTTGAATTTGATTGACTGACAACCAATTTAGGATCATTGGTACTTTAGAACAGAAACATGCTTTGAGTTTACGTAGTCAATATATGGTTGCCATAGTTTGCCAAACCCAGTGCAGCTCCAAATGCCTGGTATTACCTATTTGTTTTCGATAGTGGATGATGGAGCAATGTAGAAACAATGACCTTCAAGCAGAAGGAACTCAAGTGTCCTGTAGCAAAGACATTGCATACACCATGAAAGCACTATTTTTATTCCAGTAAAAATGTCAGTATTGACCCTACCATTGGATTTGATTATTTTGTCAGGATACTAGCATGTGTCTAAAGTCTCATAACAACCTTGCAGTGTGACAACAGCACGTGAGGATATAGTTTAATAATGAAAAAAATGTATTTCTTCACTTAAACTGGTAAAAGAAAATTGAAGGCGCCATAACAACGAGTAAAAATATATCACACAATCGTGTGGATGTAAGGAAAACTGCGTAAGGATATGCGTTAGCTAATTCTGTGACGCTAAAGGCTTCGTACATGCATGTGAGTGTGCATGTGTCGCACGGGGTTAAATGAAAGTCAGTGCACACATGGGGCATCATAAGCAGACAATGAAAAATGAGAGTGGGGAAGCTGTACAGCCTGCTTCCCTGTGGGAACAGCCACAAGCAGGCATACGTACCTCAGGTGATAATCGTTGTGTGTGTGCGTAGTGTGTGTGTTCAATTCAAGTCGGCAAGTGGGGGAGCAAATAGACAACGGGGGTAGCAAATGCAGCACCGGGTTTAACCTGGTGGAAGGCAGTTTAAATTTGCATGAGTGCTTTCTATTTCTGCAAGGTGCCCATCTGATTAAATCAGGAACCAATTTCGGCAGAATCTCATCAGTTCAGCCGGTGCCTCGTGCATTTCTAATACGTCGCTTCCTTCAATGGGTTTTGTTTTGAAGGAGCCTCGGACCAATCGGAGGTTAAACAGATGCACCGGGAGATGTATGTGCATGTGTTGATGCTATGACAGTCTCTTTCTGATAAATGTTTGCACAACCCTCCCACCAAATATATAGATTTCCCTTTCTTTTGTGTAAAATATATATTTCTGGGGGTGTATTCAAATACACGCTTAGCAGATACTTGCATGTTGCTTTCATGCAGTACACTGATTCATTTTAATTGAATTGTGATGTAGATTACAGATTTGCTAATACCAATCTGATAATAAGTATGGGATTAATGGGATTTGTAACTTTTATTGTCACTATTCTTCACATATCGATAATGTATGTTATGTCATGTTATCAACCTTAGGATATTGACGCCTTCTTAATAGAATCCCCCAAGTCAAATATTTTCCAGATTTTTCATGAAATGTAAATAATTGTTTGATTTTATTTTATTTTACCAACCATTTTAAACGTAAATAATTGTTTTATTTTATTTACCAACCATTTTAAATGTAAATAATTGTTTGGTTTTTATTTACCAACCATTTTAAACGTAAATAATTGTTTGGTTTTATTTACCAACCATTTTAAACGTAAATAATTGTTTGATTTTATTTACCAACCATATTATACATGTTTGTAATACAAAATGGACTGGAAATTATTTTAGAACCCCACGAAAGAAACAACATACTTAGAAAAAAGAGCTTTTTATCCCATTTTCTTACATTAGAATGCAAACGTTGCATATTTTTATCTTTCCTGGAAGTACTAAATAATCACAGTTAGCCTGCTTCTGAAACTTTTTTCTCTGTATGACGCACACGTGTGTATTTTTGCCACCTTCTTGGTGTATTTGTATGACCTCAAGCTTGCATTGACATAGTATATCAGATCTGTGGGTTGTATACTGAGTTGCCAAGTATTTGATACATATCATGTTTATCAACATTTAAAAGAGCCCTTATTCCGATCTCAGTTTATCATATTCCGTGCTGAGTTTTCGATTTATTCCGCCTAGATGCATATCTGAATGGTGCCCCCTAAGAGCAAAAACATGGAATTCATATCAACATTAGTTCTGCATGTCCCTGTACTTATATTCCATGCAGCTCATGGACTTATTAGTTACTCCTCTGTTATTTGCATTTCCTTGTTAATTATCTTTCCTCCTCATTTTTAATTCCAGTTTACCAAGAAATCTGAAATGTCATTTTAGCAATTTAGCGGAAATCCTTGGCCAATCCTGCTGAAATTCATGAATAAGCTAAAGTTCCCTTGCAAGCCTAATTATTACAAGTGGGATATACAAGAGATATCATTGTAAAACTAGCCTTGTCACATGAACAAAGAAACTTTTGTGTCCTTTTTCTCTTGGGCACCATTTGTGACATCATTAGATGTAAAAGCCTCTGTCGTTTACAGCCTTCTTCTTTTGTCCTCCTAAAGGAAATTAAAGGCAAAAAAGCCAACAACCGCTTATCTATTCTTTTACATTCTTCTCTTGCAGTACATAGTGGGTATGTACAACACTTAGCACTCCTTCTTTGTCAAGACCGGGCAAGTATTGAACACTGCCGCTTAGTCAATGTCACTTCTGAATATAACATATCTCTCAACCATTGCTAGAAAACCTACCGGGTACATCTACAGTATGCATGAGAAGCACTTAATGCATTAAATGCATGTTTATTCATAGCATGTCCTGAAGAGAAAACTTCATAGATGGTATCTAAACTGAAATGTATCTCATGCAATGTCATACAATATTTAAGTGAATCTGGGAAGGGAGAAAAGAAGCAGGCAAAGCTCTCCACATATATTTTGTGTTGGGTGTGGTCAGAGATGCAATGGCATTTTTAGCTCTCAGCTCACAGAGTTGAATGCAGGCAGGTTTTAAATTACAAAAAGGAGTCAACAATTTTCAACAAAAAAAGTATTCTTCATCGTCAGTAAAATTTGACAGGTTTTTGGTCATATTATAGATTTAGTGGGGCAAATTGTGCAAAAAGTGCATTGTTTTGAGGGAAAAAAAGGGCATAACTCCTTGTAATGTAATATTTTAAGGCTATTGGACATTGACCAGAATGTTAATATCACAATACTTTTGTTTCAGATGAACATTATTTAATGTAAAAAAAAAAAATCAAATATTTATGAAGTTTAAAGCAGAGTTTTTCTACTCATCAGTTTTTGTTTGAATATGCTCGTGAGAACAGGCTCAGTATGGACATAATGTTCTAATTAAGTCAAGGACACACACCCCCTTTTGTAATCAATGCCCATATTTCATCTACCGTGATTCCTGACATCAGCATGATTGCTTGTAGCCGGCGACACAGCGGGGAGGACAGCCTGCGACGCAGACGATCACCCCCGTGGCGTTGCTTCTCCTAATCACGTTACTACTTTTCACACTGCCCTTTTCACGCATGCAACTTCCTCAGAAATCCCAGTGGAACGACTGGGCATCATCCTTTTATTGTCACTTCTGGTTCTGGAACAAGCAACCAGTAGACCCCACCCCCCAACCCCATTTCAAACCCTGTGGCTTCTTGTCTAGTATGACTAATTTATGCTATTTTCCTAGTAAATAAGCCTCAATTCTTTGGGTTTAAGCATTCTATAATGCAATATGAAACCTATAGTACAGTCGACTTATAGTACAGTGCGACTTTTACCTGAATAAATATCGTTTTATTGTCAGATTGGGCCGACGCGACTTAAAGTCTGTTGTACATTGTTTACAAAATATATGATAGTTTGTGAGCGTAGTGCTGGATATTATGTAAAAAGACAAATACTATTTTAATTCACAATAACAACATCCCACAATTTCATATATTTTATTTATTTTGTGTGTAGTACTGTGAATTTACTCATTCCCTGCATTTAACAGCAATAGATGAGTTCATTGGAAAATTAAAATGCCATTCTTTGTCAATGGTACTGAAACAGGGTATTGCATCTGGTGGCCATTCTGCATTAATAATTTAAGAAATTTATAGCACTGAAGAGTTAATAACAGATTATTTTTTATAATGTTCAGTATTGTTGACGATCATTTTGGCGATATTTTTCAGCATCTTGATCAGCCCTACTAGTGAACAAGATAGGGAATAAATGGGCATGCTTATCATTTAGTTTCAGTGCGATATTCCACATGAGAAAACCTGCAGAAGAAGTGCATTTTACCAGGCCAAGTTGCATTTTTTAATTTTTTTGTGTACTCAGCATGCATGCATCAGACAAACATATCTGGTTACTGTCTACTTTAGTTGTGTTCAACCTGGATAAAACATTGCCTGCAGGTCTAAGCAGTACCTGTACATTTCAGTCTTCTTCATGCAGTCCAGCCTGTGAGGACTTACACAAAACTGTCGATTTGGTCTGTTCCCATTTCATGTCTGGCCAAAAAAGCCCTTTGCTGACAAGTGGTATTTGACTCAGTCAGAATGTGCAGAGAGACAGAGAGAGAAAAGCCAATAAGAGAGAGAAAGAGAGAGACCATTACATTCCACAGTAGCACAATGCTGCCAATCTTATCATCTCACACTGACCTCCTTTTGTCTGATAGAATAATCAACATGCACGCGGCGGGAGAAAGAAAATTGCCATTCACTTTCATAAACATGGCAACGGATAGTCAATCGTCTGCAGGGCTTGTTTTTCTCCCCGTGACACCCATTTGCATAGCTTTGATGCGCTTTGACAATATGCTTGGCGAAATGTGAGTTATGTGAATGTCTTATTAGCGCAGACAGAGAAAAGGTCATCATGTTTCTTTGTTCCCAGGGCTCCTTTTCTTCAATTAAGCTTAATCACCACGGGCCAACATTGATCCAGCCTCTCCATTTTTTCCCATGGCTGAACTCATAGATGTGCTGTAGTGGGTGTGTGTAGTGGGTGTGTGCTTTTAAGCATTGGAAACACCTGAGTTGTAGAAGGTGTGTTGAAAATGGGTGAGCCGATGATGTCTTCTCTTTTCAGAGCTAAAACCGGAACATTTCTGTGTTCAAGGACCCTCGTAGTTTTTAACCTTAAAAAGGTGAACAAATACTGATTAAATATTGTTTGATTAGCCAGTTCGGATACTGCTGGGGTTTTGGCTTTTAATGTAATGAAAACTGCATGGAATTAAAAAGGGCAGTCGTCGTTGTGATATTTTCAGGGGAAGGAGAAAAATTCAGTATGGAGTATAAAACAATTTTCAGGCTTACTATCATGAGTACTTTTTCTATAGAGTGAGCCCATTGGAAAACGATTTAATCCATAAATTGTCTAATGTTGTGATGTCTTCAGATATTGAAGTGAACTCAAGTCAATATGTTCTCTTGAAGAAAAAATGGAGGATGGGTCACTATTTTGAGACACCAAGGCTATGTTCATATTGCAGGTTATGCGTTCCCATATGTTACGCGAGACAGATTTTTTGAGTATAGACTGTCCACTTCTTTAGATATCTTGAGAGTGTAGATAAATTCTGTCATGACAAATCAAGTATATTTTGCTTAAGGTTTTGTCATTGAGACCGAGTTTCTAAATGTTTCTTGTACTTAACATATATTTTGCGCTAACCAGTCATCCACTGCTCAACAATATAGAAATGATGGAAATTATTAGTGATGTGCAGATCCGATACTCTGTACCGGTGCTCAATATGGCTATTTTTGGAGTATTGGATTATACTGCATTAGCCACAATATACTGAGATAGTTGATGCCATGTCATAAAGATGGCCCACACTCATTGGCAGTCGTCTGGCTGATATTTTTATGACCAAAGAATATATATATACCTTGAATTTGACTCAAAAATGAGTCTCAATACTTTGGTCAATGCCATAATCAAAGTACAAAGTAATGCGGATGGATTCATCATACCAGGATACGTTTATGTGTGTGCAAGCATGTGCGTGTATAACCTGTGATCTCCAGCACACGGGATGATTTACCTTTGTGGCGTAATGGAGCAATTTCTCTCTCTTTTTTCTCTCCCCCCGTCTCTCCTTTTTCCTCCTCTTTCAATCTGCAGTAAAATATTCTTCCGTTTAGCTCTGTGACAAGTCATCTGTCACTCACAAGCGCAAGGGAGGAGGCTCGTCTGATGGATGAGCACGTACCTATTTGCGTGGGTGTAGGGGGAGGGTCGACTGCTAAGGCACTTTAATTTTTTAGGCAGTTTTTTTTTGTAAAGTAGTGATTGGTAACATCACAAACAAATCAATTGCGTGTGTATGCGTTTTTTTTTTTTTTTTGGTCCAAAGGAAATGAATGGCCTCCCAGAGAAGGAAATAAAATATTCATCTTGTGTCATCTTGAGAGCAATAAACAATAACAATGAGAAGCAACTAGTCTTATTTGTGGCTCACTTGTTCTTCCAGCGCTGTCATTTGTTTATTTGCAAAAAGACAATTATTATTCTGTGTGCAGACGCATGACTTGAGCTGACATGATGCACTTTCAGCAATTGCCTTCCAAGGATGCCGGCAGAACATTCTGTTCGCATCATTATGCTTCAACATGGCGTTCTTGCTTGGCTTTAGATACCGCATGTGGAAAATATAAGAATTTTATCGGCTTATTTTACAATCTATTGTCCCTATTTTAACACAATGTGCCATTGACAGCGATAGAGGAACATTAGCATTAGTTATTGTATTGATTTGTTTTTGTAATGCAGAATTCCTTGGAAAACCAAAATGAGAGGCAGATTTTAGTTGACATTACACAGTAGTTTCTGCAGGTATTAAAGGTTGCGGACGCGGATTTACTCTGTTCAGTCCGAGCAAGATTATGCGACCACGGGGACATTTTTCACTGACCTTTAAGGAGCGTAGCCAAGGAAAAAGCCATTTAATTTCAGGGCGGATCCATTTAACCTTGCAGAGAACTTAAAGCTTAGAGATGGAAAAGATACTTCCCGCTGTCAGCAGCCACTGCTAAGTGAAAGTCAAGACAAACATTCAGTAAAGATTTTCAAGAAAGTTTTCAACTTGGAAATCCACTATCATCATGTTTGGGGAGAAAAAACTCGTAACAATGCCCACCAGTTTCACCCATCAAAATATTTCTATTGGTGACCGTTTGAGTCAGAAACTTGAAGTCACAAGACAACATGACTTTCATATAAAAGATGTTTGCTCAATGTATCTTACTATTGACTATGATAAACGTCCAATCATCCTTCTTCAGGGAAGTCACTACTTGACGTCCAATCCATTTGAACTAGTTGAATCTAGTGAGGCCTAGTGAGGATTGCTGTCAGGTGAAAAATTGAACAAACTGGTATACTTTGATTTGATTGGCTAAAATAGTACCTGCACTGACAAGATCGCTGCCTGCACGAAAGATTGCCACTTTCTGGAAACACTATTCATTATTTCATTTTTCTTCACTTATATTACACATAGAATATATTTAAAGACACTTTCTGTCCCTTTTAAATTAACCTTGGTTTTATCCTATAGGAAAATGGTTTGTTTGAACACATTTCAAGGTCTTAAAGCTTGTTCATGACATGCTTAACATATCACGGCTTGTCTTAAATTTGAAATATAGCACTCTTGTCTTTAGGCCACAGTGAATGTTTTTTTTCTTCCAATCACACGGCACTTTCTTGTCGCATGAACCTATAAACTATAAGTACCATAAGACATGCTATGCTTTTATACTTGTTTTATGTATTTATACTTGACATACAACAGGCAGCTATGATTTCCAGCTGAAATGATTGACTTTTTTTTTCTTTCTTAAGAGCCTTTAAGGGCAGTGCGACTCTGCTGTTGCCACTGGCTCTGTCCTGTAATAGCCTGTAATTCTTTCTGTCTAGTGTAATCACAAACACAGCCTGACACACCAATGCAATCTAAACACAAGTAAAACCAATGGGTGATTTGAGACAGTTTTACTCTTCAACTGTATATATTTTGTACAAAAATTGTGTGTTTTCCTTCTATAGACATTCAGAAACACTGACTTCCTAGTGAGGACTCCAGAATGAACTAAGTTTAAACTCAAATAATGATGAAAAAAAAATACCCAAGCGGGGGAGAGATTTGTGCATCTTCTTCACACTTTACACTTGCTAAAAGATGCTGATAGAATTTGTCGGGTATCTGTAACGGAGAATCCCGCTTGTATAAGAGGCAAGTGCTTTTGCAGATGCCAGACTAGCCCCACCAAAGCACCCGTGGTGGCCGGAGTATTTAATTGGCAGCATCTGGCTGTTGAGAAGCCATGCGCTGGTCCAACCCCTCCCCATACCATCCCTGCAGCACAATCGCCACCTGTGCGCAATGACACCCTGGCACACACATGGTGACGCCAGTTTGTGTATATACGTGTGTGTGTGACTGATCTGCTGGGGCAGACAGGGCAGCGAGGCCCCCAGCTGCTGCTATTGCACCGAGGGAAATGTGCACAGACAGGCTAGCATCTTTATGCCAAGACCAGCAGCAGACTCATGGGGGGGAGAAATGGATGTTGTGGGGGCACAGGGGCAAAATGAAGAGGATGCTGTCTGTTACTTCCCCTCTGTTCAGTTGGGAAATGCTGCGGTTAAACTTTACTTTATAGACATGCAGTGAATGGTAGACTGAGTTTTTTTATATTCTTATCTATTGGCTATGTTTTTACTACACGTAAACACTTAAAGTGACAGTAGCCATACCAAAAGAAAACACTGTAATAGAGGAAAAACAGATCAGTTTTGGGTTTTATGGAAAAAGAACTAAAAGATAAAAACAGGTAAATTCAGCTTGATTTGCTTGATCTTTTTCAAATCTACTTTGTAAATAGTGTTGTACAATTAACTTGTAACTCATGAAGTTGAAGTAGTTGTTTGCCTAGCTGCCTTTATTAAGTATATTCTGTGTACTCTTGACTTCTTAGCTCATTCCTAAAACATGCATGTGTCTTCATCAAGCAATGGAAGTTGTCCATAGGTATTCATTTGAGTTGAAATTGGCTTCAACACGCCCAAAACTCCAATGAGGACATTGTGAGCTTGGGGAAAAGGAAGGATGGAAAATCATTATCCATCCATTTTCTTTTCTCATCTCGTTCAATAAGTCCAAATTACTTCATTCAAAGCACTCCACAGACTAAACAATAAAATATAGTTGTCATTTTCGTAGCTTCAAGCCAAGCAAGCAACTTTAAAAAAAGATTGATATACACTTGGAGAAGGAATACAACTCCCTGTTGTTCTTAGACATTCTTTTTTCCCCCCATTTCTTTTAATGATCAATGACAGAGCAGGTGAGCTCATCCCTGCAAGGGATTTACATTATTTCAAAATATGTCATGTGAGAGAATGATCTCATCAATTTGTGTGACCTCATCACACACACACACACACACACACAAACAAACACACACCTATACACTCTAGAGGATCCTGCGAGTTTGATGCAAATTCCGACATCACCCATCTGACTCACTGTGGGAGTCTCACACGGTGAGATCACCAACGCTTGCTTTCCTCCTTTCGCTCACATTAACCAGTGTTGATATTATTCAATGCACTTTTTGTGTAAAAGCCACAACAAAGAGTTGCGTGCATCTCGGCAGTGCAAATAAGGGCCTCTCAAGAAGGGTGGAACTGTAAACCTTTTGAGTTAGTTCAACCATTGTTTGAAATTCAGCAGTTTCAACAAGGGTAGCCCAGACTTCCTTTCCTTAAGCCACTTCATACATGATCTTAATTCTGATCTAGTGTCAGTGACAGTGTTTGTAAAAAAAGAAAGAAAACACAAAGAAAATTACATGTTTTATTCAATGTTATTTTTCGATTTTCTGCAAGCCTGATGATAACTTACAATGATGAACGCCATTGTGAAAAAACGACGACTTTTTTTACAAAAATAGATAGAAATACAGCTAAATAAGTTATTAAAAATCACATATATAATCAAGATAGGACAAAAAAATGGGTGGTAGTCCCCATGTGCTGTATCCTGCACGGTCTATGTTGTCTTGAGACATCATTTTTTATGACTCAGTCTTCATGGCGCCAAGCTGTCTGTACGGCCCGCCGTTCCACACACACGCACTCGCGAACACGCACTGATAATGCAGTGGGAGTATAATGTTGCACCCAGGGAAATGCTGCATCACACAATTAATGGACGGACGATTTCTTCTGTTTACCACAGGGGCTTAACGCTCGTCGCTTTATTACATAGGAGTGTCTATTCGATATTCTTTCTGTGAATACGTGCCTGTATTTAATCTGTACCCTCACCCCGCTGTCCCATTATTCTAAACGAATGTGCACCTGCCCCGCTTCCCTCGAGGGATTGGTGGCGGCACAATGGCGAGAGCACAGTGATCATCTGCTTACTACTAATTGCCAACGTGGCCCACAAACCACAGAGGACCAAGTAGTTTAGGGTAAGCCAAACTGACTAGTTTAAACATATCCAGTGACAATGCAAGCTCACCTTGTCATGACTTTTTCAACAAAAAAAGTACAACAAAACCTATTGTTTCCTTCAATTAGTGAAGTAACGAGCTATGACAATAAGCAAAACAATCAAAGTAAGGCAATAGTACAGTTTTTGCTAACCAAAATGTATCTGAAATGTATGCAGTGATATTTTAGCTTTTTAACGACTACTTTGAACTATTTATGGTGGTTTAACAGTGATGTTGTTAGGGTTCATGGAACGGTGAGGATCCCCAAGCAGACACGGGTACGACAAGTTGTGATGAGTAAAATGTTTATTTTCTATGAAGCAGGTGAAAGGTGTAAGCAGCCGATGGCAGAATACCAGTAGATTTCTCATTGTGGGTTTTCTCTGTTATGTTGGGCACACTGTGATTCAGATTGTTATTGTTGAGTACACAAAACGAGGCTGAATGCTCAGGCACTAAGAATAGTGCCAGCATAGCACCATTAGAACTGATTGCAAAACCAGCAAAAGATTACGCCAATCAAAAAACACAACAGATATAGTTAGTAAAATAATTTGGTTGGGTTAGACTGACAACTTGTGTAGTATCTCAGAACAATATTATGGTTTAGTAATTATACAATTTAATGGGTGATCTTCATGGTTCCCTTGGGTGTATAGTAGTAGTATGCGCACTGTATACTGCTATTCAGATATTACTGCAAAACTACACGTGGTCATGTAGCAAAATACGGTCCTAATACTGACCTAGCTTGCATTGCAAAATGTCATTTAGAGGGACTGTATACCACTCCCATGAGCTTTAATTGGAATATCTAAGAAATGTCATCTTTTTCAGAACATCAATCATTTGAGACACATCCATTATGCAAATTCACTGCGAACAGAGTGAAATATTTTATGACGTATTGGAAAAAACGGTAAAAATATTTGCAGATGATATCTTAAAGCTAAAATAATTTAAGATAACAGAATAAAATTATTTTCAATAGACCTAAAATAGGAAAGAATTGCATGTGCATGAATTGTAATAGGCTTAAGTTTCATCCTTTGAATTAAACAGAATAAACAAGGTTATTTATGCTATTATAACTTCTTGAAATGTTCCTGTAGGTTTAAAAATATCTCGGATAAAGGTGTGCAGCAGTTTATCAGTTTAAAAAGCAACTTGAAACTAACTTCATAACCCCCGCCTTAGTATTTTTAGTATAATTTATTCCACAGAGTATTTTTTTTCTTTCAAATTCATAGAAAAGTAAAAATTGTCATGGAAAAAAAACAACATGACAATATGAGTCACCAAGGAAGATGAATTTCCACAAAGAAGGGCAAAGAAAACAGATCATACAAGGATTAACAGCCTCGCTTATGCACTTGGTATTTAACATACAGCGGCAACCCAACAAACTAGCTCCTCCCTAGAGTGTTTTATTCAGATGAGAATCTTAGATTTATGACTGCTTTCAGTGCTTTATGGAAATTCCTGCACATTTAATGTCTGCTGCTGCATATTCCCATGTCAGATGGAACTCAGTGGGTGTGATGTGATTGCTGCTAACATCACTTCAAAAGTTCGCTTTGGCGTTACTACCTCTGGAGTTTCTAAAACAAATTCATTTACTAATTGATTTACCAATAATCAATATCTGTGAAAACACCAGACATATTTACAAGCACGTAAAAATAAATAACGTTTCGGATGGGTTTTTTCAATGTACTTTTGACTTAAGAAAAGTACCTCCTGATTAAAAATATACTATTTCTACAAAGTCAAAGAGTGGTTGACTCGCCTGACTTTGGTGCAAGCACGCGCGGGTTTGATTCCTGCTGGTGGGAGTATGATTGTGAGTGTGAATGGTGGTCTGTCTTTCTCTGTGCATTACGGCTGACTGGCGATCTGTCTAGATTGTAGTCTGCCTTTCGCTTGAAGCAACCTGAGATAGGCCCCAGTAATTCCCGCAACCCTTGCGTAAAAAAAAAAACTAATGTTGGAAAAAGTGCAATAAAAAAGGAAGACTAGTCAAGTCATTAAATCAATTTTACTCAGTAAAACTAAAACTGAAAGCCAATCTTTTTCTCCTGATTCCGATCCATTGTCATTTTCATATTGGGGCCCACTTTCTGATAATGTGATCCGAATTGGACATCTTTACTTGAGTTAGTTGTGTTTTAAAGTTGAGTCTTAGTAATGTTTAACAAATAAGAACATCAACAATCTGATGAAATTGAAATACATGTCACATACATATCGCTATCACTATTATTTTCAATGGATAATTTAGTCCTCCAGTGGTGTTGGGTATTTGACGCTCTACTGTTCATTTTTCTGCAATGTCCATCCTCTCAAACCTAATGAAGCATAGTCGAATAAATACACTGTACCATCACATAACATTTAAAGCAGTCCTACCAAAATGCTATGCGAAAAAAGGTTGCTTGGAAACAGTACCTTCCCATTGGGTAATTTGCATAAGAAAGAAGACTGATGCCTCAAGAACTGAATTTGATGTCTTGTACAAACGCACAAATACAATGTATACACGTAAAGATCTTCAAAGTTGGGTTTTAGGTGAATCAAGTCGTCGCAACAATAAGATAATCTTACGTATGTACTCCTTTCAGTTTGTCAAGTCACATTGGCCCTTCAGTTATAGATGTAATTGCCTGGAGGGTAGAAAGAAATGTGTCACTGCGTGTGAAATGTTTTCCAAACTGGCTATTTGCCTGCTGGGAATCTCCAGAGCAGGACAGCTGCTAAAGCTTATTGGAAAACATGCAACCTTCCCAACTGTTGATGGGATGAACATTTGACAAGCTGAACGAGACAACAGCGAGGCGGACAATATAGTGAAAAGTGTGCGGATATGTGTTATTTTTGTCCCTCTCGCCTTTGTCTGCGACAGCGCTTGGGAAGCTCTGACTGGCGTGTCCTCTACGCTTGATTGATTCTGAAATATAGACAAGGTGTCGCCTGTGTGAAAGCTACCAATTTATAAGCCTTCATCTTCAAACTTCACGACATCTGCCCACACGTCAATGTAGAAAAGCCAAGTTCGGAGCTAAGGAGGAGGACGCCGTGCTAACGGCCAACTGTGTCAACTATTTTGTTATCTCGGTTTTCCTA
Source organism: Stigmatopora nigra (assembly GCF_051989575.1). Lineage (NCBI taxonomy): Eukaryota > Metazoa > Chordata > Actinopteri > Syngnathiformes > Syngnathidae > Stigmatopora > Stigmatopora nigra. Next base: position 8,167,026 of record NC_135512.1, read on the forward strand.
TTACTTCCACCTAGAAATAAAAGCAGCGGTATTGTTTTCATATATGTCAGTTGGTTACATACCATTTGCTGTCTGGGTGCAGTAACTAACATGGAATGTTTAGGACTAAAAATATTTAAGAAAAATGTCAGCCAGACAAGACTAAAGCATATTTTTGTGTGTAGTGTAGTGTTTTGTTGGTTGGATTTTGCATCCACTAATTAGTCTAGAACAGCCATCATAGATTAAACATATAACATTTATTTAGTATCTTATTTACTTTTAATTGTAGTCATTATATTTTACAGGAATTAGAGTATGTCAAAATCATTCTATCCAATAAAAGCCAGACCACAATTTCTAATCCATTTACTAATGCAGTCTCCAAAAGTTAACTCACTTTGTGACCTTGTTGACATTCGGTGTCAGTATGAATGACTGTCAAATTCTCTTTGTGTTTCTGGAATCACTGAATTGTAAAATCATGTGTGAGCGTCTTATCTGGTTGGTAGAAAAGTGTCTATTTTTTTTCTAACCTTGCCCTCATCCCATATAGTGATAATTCTGTTTGGGTGCATCAGCACTGTACCACGTCTTGAGATGGGCTGGGAGACGCTACCATTTAGATAAAACAAATTGCCAGCTGCCAAACGGAAGCAGCCCCTGCTTAGATTAAACCGGGGGGGGGGTTGTTTTCCTCCAGATTTTCGATTTTTTTTACCTCTGTGTGTGGTATTTAAAGCTGCCACACCTCCCTATGTTGTTTAAGCGAGCCTTACGGGCAACCACTTTCCATATGAAGTCGGAGAGCATTTTTTTTCCCTGGCCTATAACTATAATGCCATGACAAGCTCCAGTAATTAAAATCAATAACCAAGACTTTTTCTCGTATTCGGCAAGGTCACACCAGCCCTGTTGAAACGAATAAGTTGAAAATGAGAGAATTTGCTAGAATAAGCTAAGAAGTGTGCAAATATGGCTTGTGATAAGAGTTCAATGAACATACCTTGTGGAGGAGGCTGGCCCTCTCCATCCACTTTTTAGTAGTTTTTTTTTTAAGTGTCTTGACCTTGCGATGTACTGGCACTTGTGAAACAACAGGTATTACATGATATAAATTCATTTTGATCCAACTAGGAAAATGGAGGGGGCCATAGAACAGGACATTTGCTGAAGTAATTTTTAAAGCAATATAACTACAAGATTGATTGTTCCACCATTACACAGTCCCTACTTGGATTGTTATGCTTATTTTCAATTTTTTTTCTATTCTCTATCTATTTTTTTTTGTGTAAATCTGCCTCAAGTTCTACAAACTCTATGATGGGAAAAAAATAAATCAAATTGTGTTTTCCTGGTGAGAAAATTGACTTTATGTTTTCATTTGGACAAATTGGGTTGTCTGTTTTGATAATGGATGTTTTTGAAAAGAATATTCATTACATAACCAGACCCAGTAACATTTATTTTCCAATGTTCTGCGATGTCCTACGGTGCTTTGTTCATTACTTTTGCCACCACCATCTGCATTTGCATTCTACACATGTCACCATATGCAAATCCATTCCTCTCTTAACGCTCCAATCCCTTCCTTCTTTCAGCCAACAGTTCAGCTTTTTAGTTCATGTGCAGTACTGTCAAACGTCACAAAGGATACCAAAATAACTGACGTGTGCCGTCCCTTTGGGGGGTACTAGCTGCAGGAGTAGTATGCGCTACCTAAAGGGAGGAACCTAACACACTGCAGTCTGTTGATTAGTGAGTAGAGAATCATCACTGCCTTTGTCAATAGGAAGGGATTAGAAGACCAAGCTGTGGCAACCCCAACTGAACTCTTAAGGTGGCTTTTATCTGTCGCCTATTTTGATACATTATGTGCTTGAACAAACACATCAAACTGTCTTTCCTCTCTTGCCTCTTTCCTCCGGGCTGAGTTAGACAGCGACGTTCAGAGAGTTAGTGCTGAGCAGTCTGTCCTGTTTGTTGATTGTCAGGCCCATTCCTATCACAAACCAGATAGCATCTTCATCTCATCTCGTGCCAGAAATGCTCGCTCACAACAGGCGGCCCTGCCATCACACATCCAGCCTGTACACAGCTAACCCGCATCCTTTCCCGCATATCAACCCCGGATCTGCCATCTCCCCACTCTCTTATCTTCTCCTTATCTCCTCATACCACCTTTCTTCCTGATCCAAGCATCCCAAACCCATCAATCCGTCATCTTCGTCCGCCTTTATCCCAATTTTTCCTAGCGACTGCCAGAGTTTTTGTGGCGGAACTGTTTTCCCCAAGCGTGGACTTTTTACCGTCACAAAAACCCTTAGAAAGTGACAGCCACGCAGATTTTTGGGAAGAAAGTGGCAAAACCGACGAGGTGGGAGAGGATGTACAGGCAGTCACGTGTGTTCCTGCTACACCCTTCACACTGTGCTTCAATGGCGTGAGGTGCAAACAGGAGAGAGAGGAAGACAACGTCAGACGGATGAAGGGTGTGAACAGAAAACATGTCGCGTAAGCAGAGAAGTTGTGTGCACTGCGGTGATACAAGCCCATACCCCATTGATTCTGCAGGAGGTGCAAAGAGCAGTCCGCTTTATTTAGACCACGGCCTATAAGCGACTCAGCATGCATCTCACGGCCCAGTGAGGCAGTCACGATGAAGGGAAACACATTTACATTATTGCATTGCGACGGATTTTCCTAAAACAAAAGCCACGCCTCTCTTGCAATTTTGAGGTCGGAGAGTTTTGTTTGACATTTCTGGGTACTACAATTGTTTGCTATCAATGTTGTTCTCCAGCTGAATTATTTTATTGATTTTTTTATAGAATGAATAATGATTTTTTTTTAAATCCAATTCTACATTATTTAGTAGATTTCTACAATGTTGATTTTGACTTTCTCTTTTGAGACTACTTGGCAAAGTGTTTGGCAGGTCTCAAGTATTTGTGTTAAGATATAAAAATACTTCACCCAAGCTGGATATAATTTTCTGTACAAGCTTTTTGAACCCACAGTCCAAATGGATTGGACATTTATTTCCAGTTTTACAAAATCAACTGAGAGTGACAATGACAGTTGAATTTTATTTTAGCATCCAGTGATTCATTACACGTTATGTTATGTTGAAATTGTGCTATAAAATATCTGTTGAAAACACAACAGAGGAACTCTTCAGCATGGGTTTCTAGCTAATTTGATCACATAACATATAAACCTGCTAACCTGATAAGCATCGAGTTTTGCCTTTGAAAGTCAACATATGTACAGAACAGAATTGAAGGCCACTATGAGCTGCCAATGACATTTCTGATGTATGGTCATTATTTCACTTTACTACCTCAAACCTGTGTAGATTCTGGTGCTTTACATTGACTTTAATTTTGAATAAATACAAACCGCTTCTCAAGTCACATGTTGACCTTTTGTACTAACACCAATCACTCATCTTGTTTCCTTTACTTTCACAGGCAGAGACTTCCAGCAAAAAATGTATACTACTACCGCTGCCCAGACCACCGACGCAACTATGTCATGTCATTCGCCTTCTGCTTCGATCTTGAGGACGACGTGTACCAGTTTGCCTATTGCTACCCTTACACCTACTCCAGATTGCAGCACTACCTCGCCAGCCTGGAGCGCAGGAATCTTCCCTACCTGCGGAGGGAGCAGCTGGGACTCAGTGTGGTGAGTTGAGTTCAAGCGTGTTTATTGCACGATAGCGCTGTAGCGGGGAGGTCAATGCTTGGGTGCAAGTGTGTGTTGCTTTAGTGGGCTGAGAATAGAAAGCCAAGTTGGTAATTTGGGTGAACTTGATGATCATAACGTAGCCTCTCATGTTATCATTAGCAATGTTGCCCCGCAAAGATATAAGCCCCTAGTTGTGTGAAATAAACGTGTCTCTGGGTGACTCAATGTGTCATGCGCCATGGCGCTCACCTCTGAGGTAGCAGCTAGTGTATCATGCACGTCGCCTCCAGTCTCGTGTGCTCTTATCAAATAATTGTAGGAGAAAACTCATTAGAAATGCTTGAGAGATTACGACTTTTGCTTGTGTCCTGCTAACATTTGTCAAGGAAGACTTGCCTTCACGGGGGCAACTATGAAAGTACCCCCATTTGTAAGGGGTGCCTGACCGTAAAATGGAGATAAGTGTGTGGAAATTTTGATAGCGTAATATGGAAATTCAGGGACTATGGTGGTTGAGGTACTACAATTTGCTCAAGAGACCTTAAATGTGTGGAAATGAAGACTGCTGTTTTGTGGGTTGGTTTCTAAACTGCTTTGTGGTCAATAGACATCTTCACGTTTTAATGCTATGTTTCCACATTGTTCTCAAGTATGCAAATCACAATTTTAAATGACCTTTAATGGAGAAATATTTTTAAAAGACAAAATAATGCTCAGTTAACAATGGTTCCCCACTATTTTTTTAAATGCAACTTATAGTCCAGAAAATACGGTATACATCAGCTTCATTGGAGGTCAGTTTATGTCCATCCTTTTAAGTTTTGAATCATGAGTTGACTCGTTAACTGCCATTGACGACGACAAGGCACAAAACGATTGGACGATCGTTTTTCTGCCTCTCCAAGTCAAAATAGTTTGTACGACTTCATTAAAATGCATGCATTTTTTTGCGCAAAATCTTCCCAAATTGTTGCACAAAGGGCGTCTCTTTCCGTAATTGTGCTTTATGTTGAAACGGCATCATTTGTCTGAGTGAGACAGAGAGTGAGAGAGGAAGGACAGACACGCTTGGTTTGGCTCAGTATTAGTATTCATAGTCATAGAGAGCTTTTATGGCCGTATTTTTCTCTTTATGTTCTCCGGGCCTGGGTGGCAGACAGCCCAGCCTGGCCCCCTCATATCTCTTTCTGTCTTCTCTATCTCCCTTTTTACCCCCCACCTTCTCCGCCATCAGCACCCCTCCCATCTTATCCCCGACCCCCTCTTTCTCACTATCTCATGCACATGTACGCTTCCAAACACTCACACTGGTCAGAGGGAAAAGGATGAAAACGGTTGACGGGAACTACGGAGTGGCGTCAAATTTGAAAAAGACGGATCGTTTGTCGTGTTTGCGTTTTTTTTTCTTTATTTCTCTTTTTTTTTTTTTTTTGAAAGGCTGACTTGTTTGCAGGGACGCGTTCACCTTCTAATGGCTGCACTTATCTCGCCACGATGCAAATAAGAGCTGGGGCCATTTGTTGCTGGCATTCTTCTTGCCTGCTGACTAATTTGTTTCCCGTAATATATTCCTCCGAAGCAAATCTGCTAAGAAAGTGTTGTTTGTACGTGCCGCTCTCAATCTGCTTCATAAGGCAGGTACTTTTATATTGTCAAACTGAATAATGTGTTTTGTAACATGCAGCGAGACAGATCCAAATGAGGTTGTTAATTGAGAGATTGAGAACGGGTTTGGGATGACTCCAAAGGGCAAAGCCGGCAGCATTTGAATGCAATTTCCAAGCCAGTCTCTCAATTATTGACTAGTCTTCACTTTCATTTCATTTTTCCCTACCAAATTGAGACAACAAAGGCCATTCCGATAATAGCCAAAGAGTTCAATTACTCTGGATGAATTTGCCCTATCTTTGAATACATTTTCCCTACACAAACCAAGCAGCACACATAATGATGATAGTATTGTTCAAGCTTTTTTAGCCCACTAAAGCCTGAAAGTTAATATACAGAGAACATCTATGCAGTTTTGATAGCAAAATTCAACATAAACATTTCTAAATGCTTTCTTTAAGATATATTATTGAACAGAAATGACCAAATATTATGGTGTGAATGAAGGTGCATCTCTTTTAAATACAATAACTTTTTTCCCCACATCTTTGGTATTAGTGAATACAGATAAATGATGAACACGTATTTTTATTAAATGCCATTGGTTTAGTGAGGCAATACCACAGAGCCGTTTATTGGAATCAACACATGTTTTCTGTAGGTTTCAGGTCAGGGGGATTCAACAAATCTGACATGATGTCATATAATGAAGAGTTAAGCTACATCCATGTTGGCCTCTCGAGACAGCACCAATCTGTTCTCAGCCTTTAAATTGCACGTCCTGTTTTGTAGCAACTGAGGGAAAATAAAGCACACTATATTACCACTGGGGCACTTTTGATCTGAGTAGTTTGCTGGCAAAAGAGGACCCCAGTGACGTCAGCCATGGGAAGTCTAGGAATCCACCCTGATTGCTCATCAGAGCCACATTATTCTGCTCTGTATGACACATTCATGAAAACAGGAATTCGGAAAATTCCCCCAAAAATCATCCCATTACTATAAAGTAATATCTAGTCAAATGGACATTTTCTTCGCCATAAACTGAAACAAGTGTAATGTTGGTACATATACAGCAAACTTCCACACACCAGACATAGATAAAATATTGAAGCAACTCTTATACTCCCGGGGGAAACATTGTTTTCCCCATTTGTCTGTGTGTTCTCTTCTGAGTCTCACCCTGACTATAACTGAGCCACCATTGTTTCCTCATGGGGCACTGTCATCCGCTGAGACACACTTTGGACCTTTTTAAAGTGGAAAATCACCCAAAAAATCTTGCTTGCATTTTATTCAAAGTGTGTTTTATATCAGGCTGTAAACATAAAACATCTTGTTTGGCCACTTGGCCTGCAGACTTTCTTTTCATTTTATACTATAAAAAGCATCTACCCGAGTGCACAGAGCAAGCCCTGCACGTTTTTTTTTTTCCTTCTTCCTCTCACACTGGTGGCCCAAAGGGAAAGGCAGGGCTGTGACGCTATTAGTCACCTCTGACACAGTGTATTCTCTAACTGTAGACTAGATGGAAGGGAGGTGTAAATGAGAGACCTCAAGGTGGGAGATTTCCACCCACAGTCTTAAGGTTCTTTGAGCTTTACTCCTCATGCAACTTGAACATCCACCGTCCTTTAAAGGCACAATATACATGGATGTCATATTCCCCTAACACTCTTACTTTCACGGGGTCACTGACAGTGTAGTGGTTTGTTCTCCTGGCCTCCTTACAGACACTCTGATGTTCCATTCCCACTCACTGATAGTGTAAATGTTTATGGGCTCTTTTTTGTTTTTCTTTGATTGACTGGCGACCAGTCCAGGGTACCTTATTGGCCGCCTGTTGGAAACACACTAGAGTCGATGGGCAAACTACAGCCCGCTGGCCACATCCGGCCCGCTAGGCTTTTTAATCCGGCCCGCCGACGTTGTCCAAATTATTTATTTTTCCCCAAAGATGGCGCCCTCAGCATTAGCTCTGTCCACTCTTTTGTTTTTCGTGTTTTACAGCCCCTCTATCTTTTTTAAACTACATTGTAATATTTCTTAATACATTCCTTTCTACTTTACTTTGTACTTTATGCTTTTTACTTTCATGATGAGTGGTGACTATGTTAATACTTTAGTCTTTTTTTCCCATTTATGTTTCATATGTACTGTTAACGGATGCACTTTTTTATATGTATCGTATCTTGTGCTAACCCGGCCCATCTGTCCAATTTTTAAAGTCAATGTGGCCTCCGGGCCCAAAAGTTTGCCCACCCCTGTACTAGAGTCTTAAAATGTGTGATATGTCAATATTTGCACAAAACAAATCAATACCTTACTGAACATTCAGCAAAATCTGATGAAAGATTTAAGATAAGAGTACTTATTCTCATAAAATATTTCCTAGACCCCTCCCTTGTGCAAAACCAGGCTCACGTGGCTAATCCAGTTACTGGAACTCTTGCCAATTTCGTTGCTAAGCCCTGGCCTTGTATACTGTATCATGCTATCTTGTTATTATGTCCCACCCTTAGGTTTAACAAACAAATGGTGAACACCACATCATTTTTATCCATCAAACGGTCTTGCATGAACGGATTCTAAGGGTCAGTGTTAGCCACGGTGACTCAACATCATTGAGACACCCGTGATAGAATTCGATTCCTAATCCTGTCCACTATTGGTGTCTACGTAGAAAGTATGGGTGTCGGCTTAGTGGGGGTGAATTCTCCAGATGAGAACTTTTTGGATTTTCAGTTGAGAACGATGTGATGAGTGGAGTGGGCACTGAAGCTATGTTTGATTGAATGCCCCTCTCTCACAGCAGCTCTGTGTTTGTACACTGTGTGCCAAGATCCGATCAATTACCACTCCAGCCATGGAGAGAAGTGAATGTCTGGCATCACACTGGTGGTACGGGGAAGGCAGTGGACAAAAAGCATGACAAGCATTCCAGGCATTTTATTCCATATTTAACGAGACGAGATGAGTGTGGGTTTGCTTAATGGCACATCTTTTAATTCCATCTTCCCCATTGAATTGAAATATCAGGGAAGGGGCTTTTGTTAGAAGTCATTTAGATGATGTGGAAGAAAAAAATGGGGGATTTTTTTTTATCTTTCCCATAGCTCATTAACCTGCAGTCCTCTAATATTTGTTGTTTTTCATTTGTCTATTTTTCATAAACATTAGTTAATTAAAAGCATTCATTAAATGATTCATTTGCCTAAATTAACTTTAGTTCATTCAAATCTGGTAAATAACAAAAGTAAAATGTGAATATTTGTAGCCTCACTGTGGGAGCGGCGCTATGGGATTTATTCAGATTTAGTGGTTGTGTGATTGTGAATGCAAATGGTTGTCTGCCTCCATGTGAGCCATAGGACTGACTGGCGACCAGTTAAGGGTGTTGTCCGTCTTATGCCCGATGTCAGCTGTGATAAGTTCATGCACCGCACAACCGTGACATAGATATGTAATGTTGAAAAGGAATATAAATGTAAAAGAATGTACAAATATCTTTTCACCTGAGCAACTCTTGATTTGCATGATAAAATAGTGTTTGAGTGCACTTTTGAAGGCAAATCTCCATAAACACCAAGAAAACTGCTGAAAACGAAAAACCTCAAGTTGCCTGTTTGAACAGCTTTTACCTTGGCTGCTAATGCACAATACTGATAGATTAGGATAAAAGGTGGCTTCATTCATTTAAATAAACAATGGTTGCTACCAACTTTTTGGTTATCAGATTTATTTATTGGTTTTCCCCAAGTTAGAAAGGTAAAAAATACTTTCCAGATAACTTAGCCATTTTGGAAAGCTATAGAAAATATATTTTTGCATCTGATTTCTGTGAAATGGCTCTTTTTTTCACAATACAAATATTAAAGCATGAAACCATCTCTGCTTTGGAAGATTATGTGAAATTACAGTCTAACTTTATAAAGTCAGATTTCGATGTAACCAACATGGCAGCGTTCACAGTGACAAATTGCCAGTTTTAATAACCGTAAATAATTGATGGTAGTGTTCTCTGAAAGCCGGGATCTTGACACTGGCGCTCCCGTCTATGAATGGCTCCGTGATTGGTTTGCAATGACGAGAGCCCTCCAGCTGGCGGCCTCCTATAAAGGCCAGCGCTTGAATAGTCAATCAGCTATTTATCATGTGGATGAGGTGACGACTGCCTCGTTAGACCACTTGATTGATGTGAACATCCTCTTTGTATTGTGCCTGTGTGAAGAAAGTGCAGGGTGGTCGGATGCAGGGGGATTTGAAAGCAAATATAAAAAAAAAAAGGTAGAAGGAGTAAACATATCTATATTTATTAATGTACATAAGAAACAGATGTCTTGGCTGATGGGTACAGATGTGAGACGTTCAATTGCCCAAATATGGGGTGGGTTTTTTTTCGCTTTGTTAGCATGCATTCAAGTAAACATAAGCAAGCTGGTGCCACTCGAGTAAGTAAACTCAGTAGTGAAGAGCTCAAGATACGATTTGTGTTCAGTTGGTGAATGCATTAGTGGTAGCCTGAAATTCAAACAGTTGAGGCATCTCAATTTAATCAGTAGCTCCAAATGTAATTTGAACTACTTAGTGAGTAAGGTTGTGTTTCCTTTACATTTACTCACTGGTATTTTCCATTTTGTTTCTCCGTGATTCATTATTAGCACAGTGCTTTTCTTTGCCTCGGGTTGTTCTGCTGCAAATATCAAGTATTTGGAGAAGAAGGAAAAAAAAAGCAGCCCTCTTTGTCATCTCCAAATATGTTTATCAGTGCCTCTAGCACCTCGACGACAAAATGTGGCATCATTACTGGTTTCTTGGCAGCCATTTGTTTTATGATATTTCCCTTCATTAGCGAGCGGCCCTTATTCTAGCATGAAAGATGTGGATCTCTCACTTGTTTAGTGCCATAATCTGAAGGCTAAAAAAGAGAAATAAATAACACGGAGGGGGTAAAAAAAAAACTTTGAGATGTTTTGGCCCCAGACGGACTACTAAGAAGGATGATTCATAGAAGCGGCAGATAAGCAGGTTTACTATTGACAGTATGTAGCCAGCTTCTTATCTGCAACCACTGAATCCCCCCCTAGATTCCCAAGGTTTTATTAGGCATCACAACAGCCGCATCTCTTCCTTTCGCCGTTCCTCTGGCAATGAAGAGCGGCGTAATGAGGGAGAGGAGGCCGGGATCAGGAGTAGCTGGGGAGTGCATTAATCACGATTGTAAAATGTGTCTCTTGCTGCGACGGCGTTGGAACGCAGATGCCTGAGATGTGTTAAACTTTGCAGGTGCCGAAGTAGCAGGTCAAAGGCGCACAGAGGAATTGGCAGGATGAATAGATTAAAATGTCACAGGTGAAGCTCTCCAGATATGATGGCGTGCTGACCCCTTGTTGACCCTTATTATAATGTTGGTGAGAAAGCATACAGATTTTGGATGATTCACACAGAGATAATATTTATTTAGGAAATTGCAGTCTATTCCCACCTTAATGGCTTTGCACGATTTCTCTCTCTGTTTGCTCTTACGCAAGAGGATGACAGCTAATAGCTAGAATCCAGCAGAAGTTTGTCAAGGTTGAACCAAAAACAAAAGTTTTTTTCCCCCCACTTTTTTTTTATCTTTAAATCGTGACCTGCTTTACAAAGGTTTCTCAATTTATCAGCACGTTCTGTCCAAAGTACACCTGCATAACCTAAATTCTTACAAAGGTTGCAGCATTCTACATTATGTATTAAGAACTATTATTAAAATGTAAAGCAGAAGCTATCACGTTTACTAGTTAGGTCGGGAAAATATTTGCAGATCGGTAAATTCTTTCTATGGGATTATAATCACTAAATGCGACAGGTCGACATAAACCAAGAACATGCACAATTTTGGTTTGTCCTACCACATTATTTCCAGAAGAATGAGGTGGCAAATAATAAATGTTACGATAAATGTATTGCCATAAATCATCAAAAAGTCTGGAATAGAACAGTTAACCAACAGTAAATATTAAAACATTTGTAAAAAATAAATAAATACCTGTTAGTAATAATAAATGCTGACTACTTGAAGCCATACACAGACACAAAAACATAAACTGATAAATCTGCCCTGATAATTGTCTTTTAAGCCTTATAAAATCTATAAAATTGAGTATTTTATCACTGTTAGCAGTAATTATGATGCCTAAATGCATTTGTATCTAATAAGTAACAGTGACAATAATTTAACAAATGATACATTTCACACATGTGGCAAGCACACAATATATAGAGTAAAAAAACACAAATCCATTCTTGAACTCTCATAAAATAGACCTGAATATTCTCCCAGTCCCACATTCTTGTGAAGGTTATTCCATTATTTTCATACTTTTTGTATGATATCCCACTAAACTCTTCAGACTATCAATCTCGTAGCAATTTGGTGAGTGATGGATGGTTGAGAAAGAAAAATTGGAAGGGAGAAGGATTACATCTGAGACTCTCACATTGTGCTGCAGTCAGCAAACTCTTTTAGTATGTCTTGCACCTCTCAGCCTCCAGAGGTTATCCTATTGCCACCCTTGCAGCTGTTACGGTCGTCGATCTGTCCTCTTCTGCCACTGGATATTTACTCTGCCCGCTTCCTAGATGACTCCAAGGATGGAGCACTGAGAAGAGAGCGCTCACTCCATCTCATTTGGGCGTGGGCGGGTGTCACGGGTCCCTCGGGGGAAACAAAGAGAAGAAGCAAACAGATAGCATTCAAGGCTTTTAATAAATCAGAATACACCTATCTGACAGTGTAATTGCTTTCCATTGCCTGGCCCAAATTTACCAGCAAGTGTGAGGAAGGTGGCAAAGGAAGGGAAGGAAGGAGGATGGTGTGAGGGATGGGGGTGGGGGGGTAGAGAAATCAAGAGAGGGGAAAATGACAGGGAGAGGCATGCAGAGCGGGCTATACAGTAGATCATTTGTTCAGGGGGAAAGAATGAAAATTAATGAAAAGAGAGTTGCCAGAGCCCCAAAGGCAGTCATGCTTGAAATTCTCTTTGAGGGAAACCTAATTTGTTTTAAATGGGCAAAAAACATATTTCTAAGCAAGAGGGTTGGCGAGGCGAGTCCGTCTGTCTGTCCGCCTGTCTTTCTTTCTTCAGGACGCCATGCTCTGAATAACTCAGCTGAGAGAGGAGCAAAACAGAGGAGCCTGTTAACAACACCACTAACAGAATGCACTTTCTACATGACTGAGTGCCAATTTTCTCATTTAGAATGCCTGAATGTCTGTATCCACCATGTGCAAGGAGAACTTGTCCAAAGTTGCTCGCCAACAACAGGCCGTTTGACAGGCTCACTTTGCATAATTGTATCCAAACAGTCGGGAACTTGAGTGAGTGACGGTGGTGAAATCCATCCCCGTAAATATCTGAAATCCAGAAATCCAGGTCTAGTTTTACTGGTTGGCTTTAATACTGTGAATCCTGTTGGAAAGTCTTTGACTAAGTTTATCATAGACAAACTATACAATGCTTTAACTGGTTAAATTATCTTGGCAATGACTGAATTGAATGTTCACCAAGGCTGAAAACACACAACTGTTGCATGAAGAGTGCAGGGGTTGGTATGTCTGTAGAGTTATTGCTACCTATTCTTGATTCCAAGCTACAGATATGTTGATTCAATGTGTTGAGCGCTAAACTGAATGAAGCCTAAAGCCAAGGTTGACAGACAGGTGACTGTTAAAGGAAATGATTGTCGGGTTGATGCAGTTCTATTCTTGCCTTAAGTTACAGACCTCATAGCTCTCTACAAACGCATGGGAATTCTCAATGAAGCAGCTCATACAATGAATCCTTGACCTCACGTCAAGCTAAGTATGAGCTCTCAGCATCCACTTGTTCTTTTTTTTACCATTCAAGTATATGAAACGGAATAAACGCTTTGTGTACTTACATTTATGGTTGTTTTTTTCCCAGTTCTCCTCCTTTGAAACATTACCCTTACAAAAAAACATTACTTTTCTTCATTTTATCCCATGTATTGGCCTTTTCCACTGACTGTTCAGGTTCAAATTCTGACTCTTCAAGGTCTTTCGGGCTCAGCCCCTTTGACTTGGACCACCAGCTTGGCACACGCGGTGGATCCTGTAGAGCACCGATAACAAACCGGTCCAACTAAGCGACTAATATTCTCACTTTTTTTTCCAAACCTCGGTGTCATCGTCCTCTCATTCCAGACTCATCTTTTTCTTTCTTTCTTTCTTCATTGTTCCACTCCCCAGATACGTTTATTATTTTTTTCTATATCTTTTTTTTTTTCCTGTACCAGCAGTGTGTGAGCGAGATGAATGCAAGTATCACTTTCTCTCTTATAGGGTGCCATGGCTCTTCATCTGGGCACCTCTGCACCTTCATATTATGATTTAGTGCCTCTGTTCAGTCACTTGATTGTCTTGAGCAGGTCTCAGGCTCACTAAAAGAATTGTGGCCTGGTTTTCATCATAGCTAGAGCAGAAAAGAATGCTTGCTATAGAGGGAGTCTTTGTGATGTATCTTTTTTTACTTGATTTATCCTGTCTTATGGAAATATTTAACTGGAAATTAAAGATTCATTCCTCCTCAAAATTTTTGTCAAACAAAATCAACAATAGCTTTGAAGAAAATATGTTCATTTTGTTTGCCACTTGCTGTTTAGAAGTCATTGATTATGACAAGATGGGATTATAATGAAATGATTTCTGACTGTGTGGTATAATGAGTGAGCAATCTTGCAGGGAAATTTCAGGCTTTGTTCTTAAAACTCTATAAACAAAGGAATTGCATGTGAATATGGGCTTGGCATTTGGAAATAATACACATTCTTGGAGAATAAGTATCGGCGAATAAAGCAAAGCGAGTTAGGATCCTCAGGTTCAAGTTTCTTATGATGGTCTTAAAAATACTACAAAATAGCATCTGAAATGGAGGAACTCATCAATTTTCTTCTGCCACAAATCAGTCACTTGTCAAATGTCTCACAATAATCGATGGACTTTGTCCAATCATTTCAAGGTAACATCAACACAACTGTCCATCATGAAGGACAGAAAATAAATGTGTCCAGTCTGCTTTGTAAGACAATGGATTACTTGTGCCACTTATGCAGACTAGGGCCTGCATACTGAGTTCTAAAGGATGGGCTCAGCCCAATGACTGATGATTCCAATACGTTTGTATGAGCAATGAGACATTTCTCTCCAACTTCATCTTTGTTTTCGCTCTCTTCCTCGGTTGCTGTGGAAACAGGTGAGCACATTTGAGATTCCAGCGTTTGCCAAACACTCAAGTTGCTAAATTTCACGAGCCACATATTGGGAAAGTCACTATGTTCTAGTTTAAGCACTTAAACACGAAGCACATTGTCTTTCAATTATTTCCATTTGAGGTCTCTGCTGCTTTCACATCCATTAAATTAAAGAACAATGCCGAAAAAAGTGAGATTAATTGTGAGGAAGGACAATAGGTGAGGCGTTCAAAAAGGCTTTAACCTTTTCCGGTTTGGAACATGTCCGATAGAGATCCCAATAGTCCGTCTTTTGTGAAGCTGTCAAACTGCCTCCCAATGAGTTCAGAACGATGCTCAAGAGGTAGCTGACGTCTTGTCCGGGGCTCTTCTGTTGTCCGTCTTCTTTCATTCATGGATCAATAGTTGTCTTTATTTTGAATTCATGCCTTCTCTCCTCTCGTTCCTCCCGTGCATTCATCTTTGACAGGGCGGCCCTAAATGTCTGCCTTAACTTGCCGCTCACAACCTTCCTCAAACCACATTTACATACACATCAATCATGCTGTCAAATGCAAAGGCATGACGCCGTGTAAAATCCAGAATTGGATTATGGCCTTGTCTCATCCCTGACACCAACTGCTCTCGGCTTGCTGGCTGACTAGACTATTGATGCTTAAGTTGAACAGCTTGAACTGTTAGCGGTAGATGTCTTTTACCATTATGCCTTGTGTTCACAGCACATTTTACACACACACGATAAGGTCTGTGATAAGATGTCTTTTTCAAACTATTATCTTTATTAAACTTAGTAGAAATAGGTCCTGATTCATTTAAAGAGACAACATCTGTTCAGGCGCATCCAGCGCAAACAAAATATGAGAGTGACACTAAGTAGGACTGATGACAGGCTTTCACAAGACCAGAAGTCAGTTATGCGTACATGTCAAAACCTTTTGGAGTCAGACCAAGACCTACATAATGTGTCCTAAACTAAAATATGTCTTGAGGATTCTAAAATCCACTTTGAATTGGTTGGTAAGAATAAAAAATAGATATATTTGGTTTACATGAAATCAATTGTGACATGAAAAGGTTTCAACATATATTTCGACAATCATACTTCCATTTGTCTTTTCTAAACTCCGAAAAGGCCTCTGCGTTCTATACAGTCGTCCAGAATTAAACTAAAATTGACCAAAGACAAATCAAATCATTATCTGGATATATTTAGAAAAATATAATCAATCTCCACTTTGAACAATCCCCCCCCCCCAAAAAAAAAAAAACAGATTGGTTTAACATACAGTACTATATGCAGTGGATCCCTTAGTTGACCACATAGCAGTTGACTTGCTGAAAATGATCATTCATTTATTCAAATATGTCCAATTTATGTTAATACACTAGAGGCTAGATAAGAGTTGTTCAGTAGCAACCAGTTTATGAAGGAAATCCCTCCATGGGAGGCCTTAGAAACGATGTTGTGCAAGGTTTATTTGTTTAGTGTTTGATCACAGCATAGGTTTTTCAACATCAGTGCATCCATGTGTTGCTTCTCTTTAAGTTGTGCTGGCAAATACGTTAAAGAGTGAAGATGATTAATGCCCCTTGAGTAGAATTCTTAATGTTTGCGCTCAAGATGATTGTATTTTATTGTGTAACATAACTTTACTTTCCTATTAATTAAACTAAAACTAAGAATTGCAGTCTCACATGAGGCATGGCTCTTGTTTCCTCTCTGCAATGGACAACAATGGACTGCAATGGTCATCTCCACCCACCCCTATTTATCTCACGGCAGGTCTCCCGTCCACAAAACATTCAAATGCAAGCCAAAGCTGGTGGTTTAATTTTGCCAATTTGATGGAGCTTTTTGACAAAATGATAGTTATTCAGTTGGACTGTGATCAACACTCCTGCCGTCCTCGTGTGAGAAAACTTTGCACGTACGTGTGTTTGCAAAGTGCGCTGAAAAAGCACTGCAGAAATATAAATCAAGCAAGGTGATGATAACTTTGGTGTTGACACCGTGATCCATCGTCTTGCCTCCGCACTGAGTGCTTTTATTTTAGCCAGCAGCACAAGAAGCAGCAGGCTGCCACTGAGAGGCTTTCTAGCAGCGTATAATTGTTTTGGGGTAATGAGCTGTAAAAAAAAGGACAGAGAAAAGGGGAAAACAAGAGACAGGGAGCGCAGGAGCAATGACTATTAGATGGTGAGATAAATAAAAGCACCGGGGTAAACATGACTAACAAAACAAAGGAGCAATTTGCAAGAACACATGTAATTACTATTTGACCTCCCTTCCTCCTTCCAACAACCCCTTTCAACTACAATTTAATCTGTAAAAACTGTTGTACATAATGAAGCTTGTTTAAATGTGCAGTGTGCAATCAGAAAGAAGACTTCATTTAACCTCAGCGGGAATAAACGGACTATTGCTCTTGCTTGCTTTCTGGGTTCTGCTGGTTTCGACTTGGGGAATAACTTTTTGAGGCTTAGTCTGTTAGTTGAATCATAAATGCTCGCACATGAATAATAAATGGACTGTCGATCATTTGAATGGTCGGTGAATTATTGGTTAGTGCGGGAGAGGTTGTTTAAATAGTAAATTGCATGCTTTAGCACTGAGTTATTTGGATGGTTGATTGGCTGGAGGGTTAATTTGTTGTTTAGTCATCCATGCCCAGCTTTTTGGACTTTTTGTTGGTTGATCAATTGATAATTTAGTTATGCTTGTTCAGTGAAAAAATGTCAAGTATATTCATTAGTTGATTGAACAGTTCAACAAGAGTTTGATCGGTTAGTAGACTGGTAGTTTAGTTAGACATGTTTGTTGGTTTATCAGTGAGCACTTGGTCAGATTAGTTGATTATTGTGTTGTGTTATTATTTAGAAAATATTTGTTCAGTGAAAGGTTATTCAGTCTGTTTTTATAATGGGAATTCACTTTCTTGATTAAAAATGTTTTCCCATTTCGGTTTTTGCTCATTTGATTAGACAGTTAGTTATTTAATTGGTGAGTAAATATTTGGTTAGTTTATTGCCCGGTGTGCTGTTTGGTCAAAGAATCAATATCCAGTTTGTCGGATCAAACAAACAGACCAGCCCCCTCCAAAGGCTTGAACTATCAAAAATTAATGAGCAATGGCTACAATCATGAATATTAGCAGAAGTGGAGTTTCATTCATATTTGAATATTGTTCTGTGCTCATGGGGATAAAATGTAATACAACTATGCATAAATGTGCAGATTAAACAATTCTGATGGGATTCGCCACCAATATAAATGTCTGAATAAGATTAATGTAATTTTCCTACACTTGGTTTGGCATTACATCTTTGACCCCCGCATATCCATCATCAAATTGGATTAGATTTAACTAGGGATGAGGAATTTTATAATTGTATTACCACCACGACATGGAGCCATCATCTTTGTGAAATTTTTCAACAACATTCTTCTAAAAATCATCCGTGAATGAATTTTCAAGGAATTTGTTTTAGCCTATAACTAAAGTATACGCCCAATTCTCTTGCCACCCCTGCTTTTCTCCCGAGTAAAGTTCCATGTGCCCTATTTAAGTGACTGAGTTAAATTATGTTTCAGAATTAACATGGTATTGCAGATTGTGTTTGACTTCCGTGTGAGCTTATTTAATGAGAACGGCCGACTGCCGTAAGAATGAAAATAAGCTTATCCCGTTGAGCATTAAGGGAACGTATCTATTAGCGTTAACAATTCTTGCAATTTTTTTTTCACGCTGTCTGTAGGGTGTTTTGTAAATGAAGGTGGCTCCCTGGTGAATTGGAGGGCAAACCAAGGGCAAGTAGCAGCTCCAAGGAGCAACTCCTTTTGGACAGATAGCATTGATTTGTATCGAGTGAGCGGCGATAGTGAGCAAGAGGTCAGTTTGTCTTGCACAACCTTTCCACATTAAACTCACCAGTCTTCGTAGATCAAAATTACCACCTTCCGCAGCGACGAGAATTTTAATTAGAACTCTGGGCTATCTCATCTCTGACTGTGTGATGAGTTAAAAGAGTAATTCCCATCCAACTCTCCACCACTAGCTCCTAGAGCCACACTGCCTGTTATTTAATAGGCTCTTTGTTATCTATCTACTTGGGTTTGCCAGGTACTTAGGGCCCCTCCATTGGAATATTAGGTATTCTGATGAGGCAGGCAGCTGTGTGCTCCATGCAGATGGCGTCTGCTGTAATCAGCTCTCTCAAAAGAACAGCTCTCATATCTCCTGCAAATGTATCCTTTTTATGATTGCCAAACACAGAACTGCAAATTGTTATGAACAAGATAGATGTATTTACTGGTAGCATAAAAGACAGTGGCAGCAAACAATTCAATCCCTTTCAGGTTGATTCGTATTGCCGTGTGCACTCTCCTGGATGAAGACATTTGCTAATGGGGGGGGGGGGTTATGAATAGGATTCAAATTTGCCCTCTTCAAATGGGTTATTATGGGAGACAACTGTTCCAAATTGAAATTTGGTCAAAACGCTCTACAGTGTGTTACGTCTGTGTAACCTTGAGAAAACTGCTTTGATTCACACAATCAATCAGAAATCCACCAATCACGGTTGACCTTACACAAACTGCCAACTAGTGTTAACAACTAGTCCGAAAGATAAAAGTGGGGGATTGACAGACGGTATTAGTGCCACCAGGTATAGGCCAGTTAAATATGCAAAGTGTCGGTGTTGCATTTTCTCTTTCTATCCATATATAATTTCCACTTTATTAACAGCAAAGCACGTCTTAGCCTTCAACATGGAAATGCTGTGTTCAGCTGACACCTTATCCAATAATTAGCATGTATAATAAGGGCAGGAAATGTAAGTTGTGGGCATTGCAGTATTTCTTTCACAAGGATTGTTTAGATATTTTCTAATCGTAGGATTAACCTGATTCATACCAGTCGTTAACATTTTTTTGCAAAGTTTCAGTACATCTTTGTCTACATTTCTAGTCCAACTTTATATTAATTAACAACCTGATACTACGTAAACAATACGGTATTATTTCCTAAATCCAGTAATTCACCAGTTGAAAAAATGGTCACTCAAAGTGAAACAAGTAATAATTTGTTCACTTTTCACTAATGGCATAAATTGCCATAAACACTACCCATTCACAAATTATGTGAATTTATGGCAGTAAAAACCCATTCCAGTAAGTCTGGCACCTTATCAATGATGTTCCACTCTCTTAATCACACCCCTAATTTAACTGCTCTGCAGTAGGTTATCCCAGTCTTAAATTATAACACACACACACACCCACACAAAGCTCTAAACTCTATGTTTTTGATCCCCTAATTCCCTGTTCTCCATCATTCTACATCTTCCTGCGAGCCTAACCCCTCCGTCCTTTACCCATGTGGATCTTGAATGACCAAATGAGTGAATCCTTTCCATTAGCAGTGCAGTGGGCCAATGTGCCTGGAGAGAGATGCAGGGCTCCGTACTGAGCTCAGCAAAGCTCCTCTGACTCAATGAGATAGTTAAGCAATGAGCTTTAATACTCAATTGTGTGTGATGTGTCAATAAATGTATTGGCAAGGGAGGATGTCCAGAATAAATAAAGCAAATAAAATATTTTCCAAACACGTCTGTGAATACCATACTGAAACACTACACCATTAACAGCCAACCATTAAAGCAAAGTATTGTTGATTACTATTGTTGTATTAATACCACCATTTTTATTATCACTGCCAAAATAGATTTAAAAGACATCATCTTAAAATCCCATTGTTTTGAGTGCAGTTTACCTATACAACAAGTCTTCATCCATATCAAATTGCAAAAAGTTACATAGCATTTGACGTAAAGAGCTTCCACACTTCCTTCACCTGTCTTTAATGAATCCAGAGTTACATCGTTGTGTGCCACGGAGGAAACATTTGGCATAGAGCCTTGCTTGTGATGCTCTATAATGTGATTTATCCTAGTGAGAACCCCAAAACGCCCCCCAACTCTCTCATTAGCCCTTTCTCTCCACTCTTCACCCCCCTATGTCTAATTTCCACACTAACCCAATTAGCATCTCGTCAATAATGCTCAGTATTTCATTTTGCTGCTTTAATTAACAAATTCAATTTGCTCAAAACTGCTGTGAAAACAAATTGAAAGCACAGGAAATGAAAAGCCCTAAGCTTGAATCTGAGCCTGGATGTTGCTAAGGTGATTACAGATGTGACACTTCGTTGTTTCCTTGTTTGTTTGACCTCAGCAGACTGTAACTAAGACTTCCTGGAAGGAAAGGAGACCTATCTAGGTTGCCAGGGCATTGAGGTGATGCCCTCTGGTGAGGGGTGGCCTTGGCAACATTGTTGCTGCAGATATGCAGGACTGCCATGTCTTGAATAATGCATGTATTTATCATGCTACCATCCTTACCCAAGTGTACCTGAATTTGATGTTTGTTTTTCGATTTTGAGGCCGTATGATCCTTTGTTGATTCCTGTTATAGAACAACACGGCAGCCAATGCCACTCAAAAAGTTCTCTTTAGGAAGTGGTGACTCTAGTGCAGAAACGGGCAAACTACGGCCCGCGGGCCACATCTTGACCACGAGCCGTTTTAATCCGGCCCGCCAACGTTGTCCAGATATTTTTTATTTTATTTTTATTTATTTCTCAAGATGGCACCATCACGCGTAAGCCATTGGCAGTAGCTGTGTCCACTCTTATTTGTTTTACGTGTTTTACAGCCCCTCTATCTTTTTTTAAATGACAATTTAATATTTCTTAATACATTCCTTTTCACTTTACTTTGTACTTTATACTTTTTACTTTAATGATGAGTGATGAGTATGTTAATACTTTAGTCCTTTTTTCAGTTTATGTTTCATATGTACTGTTAACGGATGCACTTTTTTATATGTATTGTATATTATGCTGACCCGGCCCGTCTGTCAAATTTTTAAAGTCAATGTGGCCCCCGGACCAAAAAAAGTTTGCCCACCTACCCCTGCATTAGTGTGAACTAAAAGAATAGGAATGCTTTGTCATGGCAAGTTTATGTACCTGTTGGATGTGGTCTTGAGGAAATGTTTAAAATTGATTTTTATTTATGTGCTAAAAACATCAGAGGTTCATTGCTTTTCAAACTAATAGAGGGAGAGGAAATACTCTCTGTTCCCTACCGTGACTCATGTACTTGAACTCTTCTTACAAAATCCAGCTTTGTCTTTATTTATTCTTACAACCTAGTTTGGTCCTTTTCATATCGACCCCTCGGTTGACTCTGTGATTTTGATATATGTGATTAGAAGTTAGTAGACATCTGGTCAACGCCACGGCATCTGGAGAAGGCGTCGTCGCCTGTTTTAACACAAGGCTCCGATCTCGCTGTTTAATTTCAACAAGGCACTTTTGTTTGCATTCGTGTTTCCGCAGCTCTCCTTCAAACTCGTTGCCCTCGTAGTCTCGCTCTCTCTCCTCGGCACGCTGCTAATTATTATTCCATTTAATTACCAGTCGCGCAGCAGTCCAGCTTGCTTCAGCTTTAAAGAACCATTCAGCACTCCATTTCGATACCTGATTAAACGCAGTTAAATGGAAAAGTTATGCCGTAGAAAATGCTTTAGTCACACAACATTTTGTTTCATTTCTTTTCTAATATGTCTCTCGCTGTCTGGTTGCTTGAAGATAACGCCCATTTGAATTTGTTTGGGGGTATATTGTAAATATGAAAATAAAAGCGTTATGAAATGAGGTAGAGGGGGGGGGGGGGGTAAGGCATTGAGAGGCAAACTGTCTCCACAGCTTGCAAGTACACACAACACACGTTAATCCATAAAGGCAATAAACCGATAGAAAGGTACGCTTTTCTTGACCTTCAGCTCTAATTAGGTCCAGAGGAGAGATGGGTGAACTTTTCAACCTTACGTCTTGTCTATTGATACACCGTTGGTGGTGTCGAGATAACAGAACGATCAATATAGTTCACTTGTTGTGAGTAGGTATGTACAACTTTTTGAAACTTTTGTCATACCTTCTGAAAGCACTTTCATGTCCCATATGGACTAATACTACTTTCATTTTTCATCTCTTACACATGATTGAAGACTCTATAATAAAAAAAAAAAAGATGACAATATAACAGTCAGCCAAGCCGAGGTTGATTCAAACTTTACTGCTGACAGCAGACTGAGAATTTTATGTTTTCAAACCTAAAAAGAACACACATGGTTATATCGTGTCCCTTTATACTAAAACCACAGTATTTTTTTTACCATAGATGAAACCACTGGAAGGAAGTAATATATTCCCTTTCATTTGTCTGTTTGTTTTTGTTCAAGATAACTCAAGAAAGAATAAGATGATGGTTATCAAACTTGTAGGTTATATTTGCTATAAATGAAATGATAGAGGTTATTAAATTCTAGTATCATGAGGTTAAAGGTCACAAAGGTCAGAAAAGGACATTAGTGATAACTCAAAAAGGATACATGTATTATTATCAAACTTGCAGGACCTGTTTGCAATATGAAAGGAGGTCATTTGGGTCACAGAATTGTGGACAACTTGTTTCCTACCTAAAAGGGAGTATCCATTTTTTAGGTTGGTTGCTTAGGCTGAAATGTGCTGTATCTGATTGCTCATTTAGTTTCGTTTGGACTGAATTAATGCTTTCATTGCAAATTGATTTTAATAATCAATGACTGTTCATTTTGCAAGGATTTACTCCCATATGTGGTTATAGAATTTGTTTGGATTTGCTAAAAATTGTGATTTTTTTTTTTTGGTGCACAGTTTGCCTTATATGAATCCTAAACTATTCTGAGTTTATTAAAAAAATTCTTTGAGTTCATATAATAATGCTTTTTATGTTTTTTAATGGCTCGGTTTCAGCATTTTTGCGATCCTCAACACCAAATAGGTCATTGATTGACCATCCTCAGATAAACAACAGGTCAGTACACCTGCTATTCTTCGGGCAAAGGTCAATCGTAACTCAACGGGAAAATGATGATGGGATAGTCATCTTCTCTCTAAGTGTGTATGACTACAATAGTGTGTTAAGGGTTCAAGAATGCTCTTTGTCCACAATCCAATAATAGTTCCCCTGGTGTCAATACCAAGCCATTGATTGCTCATCAGGTCAAAGAGGAAAGTCTTGGTGTCTTAGTTGTATTGGTTGTGCTTTCATGTACAGATGAACAATTTGCACATTGCTAGGATATTCAAATCTGTCTATTTACAATGTTACTTATTTTGCTACTCGACTAGTACGCATTTAACAAAGGCGCCCTTGTATTTCTAGATTGTATGAGTGTTGACAATAGCATCAAGTACAATTTTGTATTTCAGATTGTCATTATCTGCTCATATTCAGCCAAATGTGCACAATCTGATGCCACTTCACACTGCAAATGGGCCCAGACCCTAAGCATAATAGAAAGCAACCAATTATTGCTGCTTATCGAAAGTGCAAAGTATGGTATTGGCCAAGAAATCCCCTGATCGGAATCCAATTGTGCATGCATTTAACATCCTGAAAGAAAAACTGAAGAGAAAATGTCCCAAGAACGTGCAGAAATTGAATTAATTTTCAGTAGTGCCCTGGCAGAGCATCAGTGGGGCAAAACTTCATTGTTTTGGTCTTTACTCCCAATAATGTTGATCCGGATTGTACGATTTGCAATATGACAGCCTTTATAGCAAGGTCCTTGCCTGCCTCTCTCGCTGCTGACTATGTTCTACACGCCCCCGACTAACTCCCAGTAAAACAAAAGAATTGATTTGAAAATGCTTCCACTTGTCTTTAAATCTACGCATGGCTTACTGCCATTTTACAATGTTGACCACCTCACTGAGTACACAGACAGACAGATCCCCAGTATCGTCGGCTGGGCTCTTGGGCCAGATCGTGGTTTCCTCCATTTCAACTTCAAATCAGAACACTGGGTAGTTCTTTAAAGGGACTAAGCACTCATTATGATTATTATAAATCCAGGAAATGAGTTCTACAAATATGAGCACAATCTGAGAACAAGGGAATGATAAATCTCTTTTTTTAATAAGCAGACACTTTTTTGGTCTGGAAAAAAACGTGAGAATTTAGACTCAAGGTGTCATTCTACTTAGTGCCACGCTGTGTAGTTTGTTTGAAGGAAATCACAATTCACAGCAGACTGGCACCGGTCTGAGGAACCCAACGGTAACCAATCTTGACTGCCTTTTACAATGCCATTATTGCTGTTTGATCACTAATTGGTGAGTCCTGTTATGAGGCCGGATGTTGAACAGCAGGGCACATTGCTGCTCAAACTCATTTCATATACTCAAGAACAAATGCAGCACAGTGGCTCGTTTTATGCGCCCCTTTTCACTTTTGTTATTGCATGCCGTATAAAGCGTGGTAATCTTTTATGATACTTATTTTCTTCAGTCTGAGCTCAGTCGTCCTTCGATAGTTGCCATTACTCTCATAATATTAAGACTTTATCCACCCCATTTTTTTCGTCGTCACTTTTCTCAGAATCCTGGCAAAATGCTTCTGGTTATTCAGTCATTTTTTTAGCATTTTTAGACCTGCAAACAAAAGAAAAATCAGCAATTTAGTCACTACATTAACAATGAATCCTGATCAATTTCAGAAAAAAATGACACAGCAGTCTTCCCAAGAAACCAAAATGTAGTCCAATTCTGAAATGATCCAAATATTGTATTTGTATTTGGATCATGTTTTAAGATCATAGACAAAACGTAATGTTCTCTCATTGGCTGTTAAGCTAACCCAAGACTGTCAGTGGGATATTGATAACACGGCGTGTATTAGTAAGGCCAACTCCAAGGCCGCCCAGGCTGTAAAGCAAGGCCCCCAGGGGACATTTTGTTATAATCTGGTTGACAACGCTGCGCTATAGACCATAATCAGCCGCTGCACCAGTTATTGCCTTCAGAGTCGGAGTATTAAAAAGGAGACAAGTGGGGTGCCGTGGTCGTACAGCCTCGACCCTCGGGGTGACAGAAAGATGGAGGGAGGGCTTCTCTCGGCCAACTCACCTGCTTTTTCTAATTGGGCTTCATAAATGTGTAATGAATCCATGATGGAAATGAATCGGGCTTTAGTGTGATTTAGTATGAATACATGAATAGCGCCTTCATCGATATTCGTGTGCCAGCATAAGCGACATGCATTATCTATGTAGACCCGCTTTTAACAGGAGCTGAAGAGAGGTCCATGGCCCCAGTGCAGGTGGCCATAGGTAGCCTCTGCCTTCGCTCCGAAGAAGGCGGCTCTGGGCTCTCACAAGGAATGAATCTTTCATTTGGTTTGTTGTATTTTTAACCAGGGGCTTCTTGGTCACGCAACAGCGAGCCCGGCTCTGCCACCCCTCTGCTGCCATCCACCCTTTCGTCTCAGCATCGACACCGATTTTCACTGACACTGACATGCGAGCAAAGACACGATAACATTTCTGCTGGCCGCTTGCCATTTTTACAGCACAAATGAGCCCAAAAGTCCCTTTTCTCTCAACTTGAAGTGACATTTTCTAGCAGTCCACCAAATTGACATACCCCATATGCACCGTATATGGATTATATGTGATTGACATATAGAATTACCATCCGGCATTTTATACACTACTAGTAATATGTTGGATTTTTGACCAGTAATGCATGTTAGCATATAAACTTTTTTTTTAAGAAAGTGGTGAACAAAGTGCAATGAAATGAGGAAAATGGAGAGGAAAGATTTCTCCTTTGGTCTAAAAAAAATCTTGTAAAACTTGTTTTTGCGGTTGATGGACTTAATTAGCACTAAGACTGGAGAGACTTCTCATTTGGAGGGCAGTGCCACCTCAAGAGACCAATCTAACCAGTCAAATAAGAGCAGGATAACAACTGCAGTCTTGTTAACCCAAAAAAAAAAAGTCGAGTTTTAAGGTACTTTAAAGCTTTAAACACACCAAGCAATAGCAGACCTTGTCACTGGGAATCCAATAAGCTTTTAACAATTGGTGGGCCCATCCAGAATTAAAATGATTGGAAATGAGTGATTGAGGATAATAATTGTCTTTTTTTTTTTAAACAAATATAGCACTTTCACTGGATACAACCAACAAAAAGCAAATATTTTCTTTAAATCAGCCCAAATGCTATAAAACTTTTACACAGATAAGACATCTATTTGACCATTGAGCTGTAACTATAAGGCTGAGGTTCTACTGTGATGGAATATTCTACTGAGTAGAATATTGACTAATTGAACTTCAAGCCTTGTAAACATGTGCCATAATGATGCTTTTAGTGTTAATGTCGTTTTGGAAGCCCCGTAACTATATTCCCATTGCACTCCCAAATGAATGGCTACACCCTTTGGGTCGAAATGTTATTGCTGCTATCTTGACATACACAAAACTGTGATTAGGGGCTTGTGGATTGATGAGGAGTGACCACTGTGACTTGCAGGACTCATTGATGGTCGACACATGGACCATATGCTGCAGTCATTTACTCTACTAATTTTGCCAGGCATGTCTTTTTGCAAAAATGTACCAGACTGTGCCTCATGTTTCCTAACCAAGAGTTCTTTGTCCAAATCTCAAAACTCCACATACTCTACTTAAAATGGCTGTAATGTTACATACATTGGCTGTACCTCTACTTACAAAATTCAATTTATTTCATATCCTGAGACTAAATATTCCCATTGAAGCATTTCATAACCTAAATATTTTGTATGTAGAGGTACCATTCTTTTTATATTAGATTTTTTTTCAAGTTTTGCTTCAATTTAACACCCCTAAAAACTCACTGCATAGTTCTGCATGGAACTGTTGGCCCACTATTGAATTTTGCCTTGTGTGTGCTGTCATGCCTATGACTTCATCACTGAAATGACTTCAGGGGGGCAGCTAGTTGAACCTTAAGAGCTTCTTAAGCCCATGAGCTCATCCTTACCTCATTCCTCCCCCCTCTTTTGTTACTGAGAGAGGATGACTAAGACACGTACACACGCATAAGCTAAAATGGGAGCTGTAAAGTGCTACAGATCACGTGAGCGTATGTGTGTGTCAGCGTACATGACTTCAAATTTTGTCACCGTAAACAATATTCTTCACTATTTAGATTGGGAATCGATAAAAAAAAAAAAGATGGACAATGACGCGTATATTTTTCACAACTGCCTTGAACTTTCCCTTCTCTCTTTTAATGTGTGTGGTAAAACATGGATAGTAAACAATAAATAATATCATTTATGTTAATAACAATAATATTTATTACCTTCCTGCATAGTAACTTGAACGGTAAAGGTCATATCTTAATTTCTCTGTTTCAATAGTGCATGCTGTCACCTGTGGCAGTGTGTAATCTGGCCATATTGACTTTAAATTAATTTGAAATGAGCTACAAAATGATGTCCTTTATCTCTATTTTCACATTTCTATGCAATAACCGTCTGTAAATATGAAATCTCGTTTCTGGAAGAAAAGTTGGTTTATTATTTGTTTGAGTAGATTAAGATTGAATATTTAGCTATTCAGAATGTAGGTGTTGCACTTATAATTGGAATTATATATTAATGCCGGCACATTTGAAAAGCATATTAAAATGGCTCCACCGATCTTACTTGTACTAATTCAAATATTTAGAAATTAATTAAGATTTTCTGATTGTCAAATTCAACCTAAATGGCTATTTTTTGAACCCCTGCCCTATAAAAATAAACCAATGAGTATGGAAACGTGACTATAGATAGAAGTAAGTCGAGAATCTGATAGCAGCATTCATACAGAATCCAAGCAGTTTGTCTTTTAGTCAGAATATCAATTTTCATTGGTTTTAACGCTCCTACAAAATTGCATCTTTCCACTTATGGAGGCACAAATCGAACTTTATCAGCCGCTGCATTAATAAACATCCAAGAATAGAAGCACTGCCCTGGGCTTGATTAGGTAAATAAATCAATATTTTTTTTAGTACAGCTGTAAAACATGAAAGCCCCAAAATACTTGAAAGAATGAATTGTGATTAATATTGCTTGATTCTATTCACAACAGTATTTTTTTCGTGAGAGTATTGTCATCATATTGTTTTTACACTCTAATACTTTGCATTTGAAATTTAAAAAAAAAACAAGACCCCAAGTTTAGACTGTTGCTCATTAGAGTCTTTTAGACTTAATGATCATATATGTGAGGCATGGTGTGGTTTGCACCAATCAGAATCGTTTGGTATGGCCTCATGATGTCAAGTTACTTTCGCTTTCCTCCTTCTCTTCTTTGTTACTGGAAACAGCTTGCTTCTTTCACATTTTATGGCTGAATTTACTTTTTGCTGAGAAAGCAAGATATATGTGCTGAGAATAAGCAAAGTGTGTGTGTCATCCCCGCCCTGACCGTCACACTAGGTCATCGTCTGGAGACGGACGGTCTGAGACCTTTACACCCTTTTTTGTTTTTGTGTCCTCATGCGCTGATATGCCAAAGTTAGTTAAGCTTATGCGGAAAAAGGGATATTATCTTATTTGGTTAGGTAATGTGCTTTAGAAAATACCCTGTAAATGTGTGATTTATTCAATAATAATTTTATTTTTTTATTAGTTGACTGTCAAATTGTACTAAAAACTTTTTTAATAGGGACAATTGAAATGTTCAAGTTCTGTTAGTTTTTTTTGTTATGGCTAATATTTCTAAATTATATCGAACAACATTACCTTGATAATATGTTGTGTATAAATGAAAATGCATTTCACATGTATCCTTTTATACTTCTCTGGACTAAACTCTACAAAGTAGTTTCAGTTTGCACTTTTTTATAGCCAGCAGAGGTTGCTAAAGAACCAAAGTGATCATCTCACTCTCCATAGAGTTTGACATTTAAAACATGATTCATCCATTTACTTTGGAACTGCTTGGATATGCTTAGGTGGACCCCACTTCCAATTCAAAGGCTGATGGGAAAGACTCCATCCAATCAATAAGGTGATATCATAATTGGAAGGTCAAGTGGATAGAATGGTATAATATACATGAAATACAAACAGATGATACAAATATTTAAGTATGTTCTGTCTTTCTCTTTGGCAAGTTGTTAAATATTAAATATTCAAGACAATTTGTGGCTCCAAGAGGGATAAATGTCCCTAAATCATTTCTGTGACATAAATTTGGGCCCGGATATTTTAGTGTTATTCATTTCTGTGGGTCCATTTCTTCTATTTGCTGGTAGTAGCAACAGTTTTTAGGGTTTGTGTGTGTTACTGTTAAAGTAGGACCCTGGTGGACAAAGTGTGTGATATCAGCCACACTTGTATGGCTCATGTTGTCACAGTGACCTCTACTGCTTGCTTGCTTGGTCACCCAGCCAGCTTCCTTCCATGAGGCTCATCACCTCACAAGCAGACTACCGTGTCATCTTTGTTTCAAATACTCATACATACAACAAATGCTTCTATGCCTATATTAATTCTATTATGTAAAATAGACAAAATTTGCTTAATACCACCACATCACTTAAATGGCTTTTCAAAGTTAAATGACTGATCCAATATACGACGACATGATCCAAGTTACAAAATTCCCCAAAACGTCAATACGACATGTCCTGTGTCCGTTATTTTATTTTGAAATTGTCCTACGTCTTACTTACAGCAACTCTCTTTTGACCGTCGTTTGTCATTTGAGTTCTTTACTTAATATTAAAAATGATTTTTCCCTATATTTAATTTTCCTAGTTGCTATTTTACCATTCTGACCTTCTAATGCAACGTCCCCCTATGCCAGGGGTGTCAAACTCCCATTGGTCCGCGGGCCGAATACAGCTTAATTTGAGATCAAGCGAGCCGGACCAGTAAACTCATTGCAAAATTACATAGAACTAACAATAAGCCAACTTTTTCCTTTGTATTAGTCACTAATACTAATCATTAGTGCAAAGAATGAGTAAATTATCAAAATGTTTATTAAAAGAATTTTCCTTTTACATTATGAACAAGAGAATAACATAAGAACATAAATAAATGTCAATTCATGTTGTTTGCACGTACTAACGGATAATACAAGAACTACAAATTTTAAAGAAAAAAAAATTTTTTCATACAATGCAGCTTTCTTCCCCGGGCCGTACCAAACCACCAGACGGGCCGGTTCCGGCCCGCGGGCCGTATTTTTGACACCCCTGATCTAATGCAACATCCCCCTATGTTATATGCCATATGTCTGTCTTTGTAAGTGCTCCCACTAAATCCTAAATGAATGTTTAGTCAGCCATTAGCATGTGCCACTTGACACGTTTATGCACGGCAAGAAGAGCTCTGAGTTTTCTATAAGAGTCTCTTTGCTTTTCCCTCCAAGCAACTGGTTAATGTGGCTGGATGTAAATCATGTGTGGCTTTGACCGTGACCTCGCCAATGCGACACACACATGCACACACGCACACACGCACACACACACACACACTTGCACATCCAGACCTCTCATCCATTCCTTGGATATCTTCTTTCCTGGGGGATTGTTGGTTCAAGAGGGCTGAGGTGGTGATTACTGCAGTGCTCCCTTGTCAAGTGTGTGTGGGTGGGTGGGTGGCTGTGTGGATGTGTGAGAAAGTGAGAGCTTCAAGATCAAGATTAGAGATTTTTTTTTTTAGATCAATGATCAGTTCTGTTATATTTTATCTACCATATGCATAGCCAACTGATTAGTTGGCAGAATTTGAAGAGTCACTTAAAAAGACTGACATTGATGGTTTTGAGTAGTTGATTACAAACTGAACACACAAGAGAATGACACATATTGTGCAGTAAAATGCAATTTTGAATACTTGGTAGCTCCATCTTATTATAGAATGGTAGATGCCATTGCTATTAGTTAAATACAAACAACTCAAAGTAATTCAAAAAGAACATATGGAGAATTGAGGTCAAAGACTATGAAAAGTATTGAATATATTCAACTCATAGATTCAACTTAATACTGAAAACACCAAAAGAAACAAAAAAACATCATTCCAACTTTGTTGTACATTTTATTTTCGAATGCATTTTGACACCAATGCAAATTTCCCAGATCATTTCTTGAATCTAACATTCTGTTTGTTTACAAAGTATATCTGAATGCATCTCACACAGCCTTCTTTTTTTATGTGATGGCGCATGTGTACACAAATTGCAACAGCATCTAACAAGAAGCCTGCATTACTTAATGAAAAATAAAATTGGAACACAAATAATATTACAAAACTGACACAGGGATACAAAAAAAAAAACATAGTTTCAACCAGTGCACATTATTATAATGTGGAGTTTAAAATATCCCAAAAGCTACACTACAAAATATTGCTTCAGTCATTGACCCTTACTCACTTGAAAATATTGCAATAGCTTGATTATCAGTTGTAAAAATGTCTCTATTTTAATCACAATTTTCTCTTTCTTTCAGCAACAACGACAGTTGGACCTGTTAACCATCACCAATCGTGGTAAGTCTTGCTTTTTCCATTATCTACGCTGTTGGGACCAGATTACTTTGGGACAGCTCTACCCAATTGGTAGCTCTACATTGCTAGTTGTTTAGACGAAAGCTCTGCTACGAGCATGTGTTGATGTATTGTTGCTGGCGTCACAATGTCGCACCTTTGTTGCTTGGGCAAAGGATGCGTCGATGTGGAGAGTGAGCAGAGCGGAAGTTTGCAAACTATGAGAGGAGAACCAGATGGGCACGGTGGAGGTCTAGAGAGAGACCCATATGTCCAATGTATTTGCGAGATCTAATGTGCTTTGATTAGAATCACGCAGACGTGAGTCTCTTGCAGTGCAGGTTAATTTTGGAGGTTTACATTGCAGCTGTTCTTACAGACGGCAGCGATACTGATGCTGGTTGGTCTTCACAGCTTGATAGAGGGCAGCCATAGTGAGAGATGAGGCAGGAAGGAATGAGGGTGTGAGTAAAAGTTAAAAATACCCACTGTAACACCTCCTGCTGCCAAGTGACAAATTAAACATCCTGTCTATGGAATTACACTTTTTTAAAGCGTTTTAAAGGTTGCCAGGTTGTGACGGAAATTACGAGGCAAAATGTATGTCAAGTTTTGTGGTGTGGTTTAAACAAGAAGCAAAAAATAAGTGGAGATATGTTTGTGGATGTTGATTTAAGGTTCTTTTTTTTCATTAGCAAGATTAAGCAGCGAATTCTAGCAAAATGTATGTCAAGTTTTGTGGTGTGGTTTAGACAAAAAGCAAAAATAAGTGGAGATATGTTTGTGGATGTTGATTTAAGGTTCTTCTTTTATGAGCAAGATTAAGCAGCGAATTCTAGGTTGAACTTAGTTTGAAACTGGGCGGATAAAGTTCCCAGTTATTTGAAATATTACTTTCTAAACTTGGATTTACCCGTAGGGTACTTTTCTCTGTATATTCTGCTGTCTGCAAAGGAATAAATTGGATCAGAATTTTGAGAGTAACTCACTGAAGATGCACAGTATTGCTTTACTAAATGGAAAGTTGTCAAATAGAGGGAAAACACAGATCTGAGCAGTCACTCAGAAAGACAGATAAACAGCACAATCTATTCAGATCTGACCTCAGAGAATGCATTTTCTAGCTTAATGCGCATTGAGTGTTGTTATTTTTTTTCTTATCTACCGTCTAATTCTAAGTTTAGAAAGGAGAATAGCGCATCGATACCAATACAGTCCCATTGTCTGATAAGAAGGCTGAAAGCTATTGCAATAATGGTCGTTTCCATACCAAAGTACAAATGAGGCTTTCAATACTGGAACAGCAACTACTTATATATTTTGTCTCATTGTTCATATTGTCATTTTATAAAGATAATGTTAAAGGTTTCAGATGTATTTAGTTTGACAAAAGGTTTTGAATTTTTATTTTTCTACTGGTCGGGTGGAAGGAACGTTAAAAGTGGCAACTCTGACTAAGGCTGATAAAATAAAACAATATAATAAAAAAATTGTGCCAAAAGGGCATCCTATCGGACTTTGACACTGTGCCACCAGACTTCATCGGCCTAAGATCTATCTTCTGTACTGTAGATAGCTTTACATACTCCCTTTTTTATCCAGATTGAGAACTAACATGTCATTAATTCTGTGTTCTTACTCAAATGTAAATGTATGTATATATTTATACTGTTTTCAATTACAAAACATCCAGTTATCAAGTATCATTACTCCGAATAAGTTGCAAAAAGTCCATTCCTTTTTTTTTGTAGTACTTGTGCTCATCACGGGTGGACCCGAGTGATGTCAGCTGACTTTTGCACCAGAGGCATAAAAGAAACTATACTGGTTGCCATCCAATCACAATGACAACTATCTCATGGTCTCACATTGGTGTTAGCCTACCTCATTTACTATCATTCTCACACTGTCTCATCGACAGCAGGAAAGAATCACTGGGGGCTAACAAACATTATTACCACCCTAGTGGTTGACGTGTTCTTTCATTGTGTTCATTTCTGTAGCTGGTTAACGTTATTTCCCGTCATTGACTTGAACTGGATATCCAAGCTTTGTGTACATAGCATCCGAGGGGTGAAAGTGCCACACGGCGCCACATCTATCTTGTCTACCTTCTCAGTGTTATTTCCCGATCTCACGTGGGCAGCACCCACACAGAGACCCACTCAAACCTCTCTCGACCCTCCTTAATTGGACACTTGAGCGGCACGCCGCCGCATCTGGCTCCTGTTGAACACAGCCTGACATTTCAGACTGCTGACCTTTCCAGCCCCGCCACAACTAAATAATGATTAGTCCCGGCAACGCTTTTTACCACAGCAACAGCAACACAAATTAACTGCCACCGCACATACGCATTCACACGGAACCAGAGCAGAAAAACCACCTGAATGCTTTGTCTTCTCAGAGTGAGAAAATGGGGTGCGGGCATTGATTTGAGAGGCCATTGTCATTCTTTTGGCCCATCGATTAGATTGTCCTTTTCCATATGTGCAGTCGGCGCACCATAATGTGTTGTTGTAAATCAACTCGGCTCGCTGCTCTTTAGTTTCTCCTTTCGCCTTTTATGCGCTCTCAGCATTACGGCGAGGAAAAAAGGTCAATCATATTCATGAAATCCGGGCAGGTTTGAGAGGACGCCGGCACATGAATGCAGTACGTCTGCATCCAACGCCATGACGGGCATTCCCTAAATGTTTTGTGCTATTCCGCTGTCACGGTGAAACAGAAATTCAATGCAGCTGAAGAAGCCTTTATTACCGCAGAAATGGGAAAAATTACGTTGATTTTTTTTTGTAGCTTTAAAGTGCATATTAGCAGCACACTAGAAGATTATAAAACAAATGTGCCCAAAATATACATTAGCAGAGAAAAGCGTTGTATGTAGGAACTTTACATGAATAATAAATGCTATATATGTGAATGTGCAAACTTCATGAATAAATGGATAGATCTCCAAAAGTGAATGCGAAAGCAGGCAGTATTATAGAGAACTTTAAGAAGAAGAAAAAACAATTTATCATAAATAGTCTCTATATAAGCAGTTGGTAATGGAATGAACATCAACGGTCAATATGCATGTGAAAAATACTTTACATATGCAGATGTGAATGTAAGCTGCAAAGTAGAAGAGAAAAATAGGCACTAAAATTGTATGGGATGAAAATGCATGGACGTTTACGGACGTGCATGCGGTTGTAAGCTAGTTGTTTTAAGTAGTAGCCACGACTATTTTATGAATAAGTAACATGTTAACAATTGTTTACAGGCAATTGAGACTAACGTTAGTTGTAAATGTCATTTGTTCCTCACTTTGCATTTTGAGCCAAAGGCACTGTGCACTCTTCCACTGAGCTTGGTTACCTTTGTATCCAGCCCAGTGCTGATAGTATTCAACGTTTCACATTACTTTTGTCTAACAGAGAGAATGAGAATAATACAGTTCAACCCGGACCTTGTATTTGCCACACGATCGGAAACTCAATCACTTTAGCTGTATTGTTCCCATGGAAACAGCATTCAGTGACAAATTGCAATTTCAAAGTGGGTCACGACGGCCCCGACGGAAGTACGCCGTTTGCAAGATGCCACAAAACAAGTTGATTTTGTTGCAGAAATTAAGGCAAAATTTGCCTGTAGTAATATTAATTTGAATGAATA
This sequence comes from Stigmatopora nigra, assembly GCF_051989575.1. Taxonomy (NCBI): domain Eukaryota; kingdom Metazoa; phylum Chordata; class Actinopteri; order Syngnathiformes; family Syngnathidae; genus Stigmatopora; species Stigmatopora nigra. The sequence continues at coordinate 8,202,654 of NC_135512.1, forward strand.
TATTATTAACCAACACGGACCTCTAGTTTATACTTGCCATATTGCCATGCTGAACACTGTTTCATTGGTAGAGATGAACATAAGAATATGTATGCATTTATGCATTTGCTTTTGAATTATATACATGTCACAAAAAAAATCAATTTAACATTTTAGATGTTTTAAAAGGTGTTATGATGTACAAATTATATGTTTTTATTTAACTCTTACAAAAAGTTTATTCCAGTTATAATGAATTGGGATGTCAACTGCTGTCAATGGCACTGAAAAAAGAGTATTCACAGCCAAATCTCCCAGTTTGAATTCATTTTATGCAAAAAATAAGTACATAAAATGTTGTTGTTAATTTGTTAACAACTTAACTAGTGTCCCTTATTATAATTTTTTTGTAATGCCCATGAAAATGGTCAATGTTAGTCCCAACTACGTCTTATAATTGCTTCTGATTGGCCCAGCAGTCTATGAACGAGTAAAAAAACAGCAACAAAAAAGCACTTTATATGTGTCTGGGTATAGTTCCATGTCGCTGTCCTCACGCTGCGTGGTGCATTTAGCAAATTGTGCCCACTGAATTCTGTCATAGTTTTGTTGAAGCCTGCCTCCCTCTCAAGCCTTCAAATGGAGACAGATTAGTTATTGCTTTTTGTGGCAGCTATTACTGTCTGACTTTGAAGGAAACTTTTTTTGTTGTTGTTTTTCTGGCTTTGACCGCTACCTTTTCTACATTTATTCTTTATTATTTTTTGCTTCCCCGTCACAAAGTTGCAAAACTTTTTAACACATTCCCAGTATTTGTGGAGAGTGATCATAATGAGCTCCCGGGCCCCCTTTTTTTAGAATTCAAACTAGAGTTTGAACTGCAGTCTTCTTCAATTGGTTCCTGTGGTGCCGTATTCCTTTAATTAGAAACAATAAAAGTAGCGGTAACGCAGCAAAAAACACTGCAGCTTTTGCTGTGGATATAAAAATAGGAAGAACATACTGTGCACAATCTTCTGCTGGGTGTACATAGACCTGAGCTGATAGGAATCTTTGTTTTTTTTTTTGGACGCTTGAATTTCCGCTTGGAAGAGTAGACTTTTAAGCTGGCAAGCTGAAGAGATTTGTTTTCACAGAGGCACCTGAAAGGAGGTGCAACATCAACACTAAAGGGGAGAAAAAAAGGGAAACATGGGTTTTAAAAAACATGCTTTTTGTTTATATGATGAACTGAGAAAAGAGTTTCTCTTTTTATTGGTTTGATTGCGGATCTGGACTATGTGAATTTGCCAATTTTATCACCCTCCTTTTCACCACGTGATGCCACGCTTCCATTTTGTTGCAGTATAAAAATCACATAAAGAAGGGGATGGCTGCTGATGGGAGAGAGGGAGGAGAGGGGTGTTTGGGGTGAGGTGAGGCGGGGGGGGGCACTTGCTGCTGCCGCCGCTTCATATTGAGCAGTTTGTTTTATTGAATGCTTCTCCGCAGCATGGCTAAATAAGCAGCGGCATGCTAATGAACGATGGGACCTGGGTGCTAATGTAGCACACAAAGAAATGTGGTTGGTAAGAAGATTTGGCCTCCGGCTTCATGTTGAAATTATTCGTCATCAAACAATTATTTCCAGACCAATCTCCACACCCAAATGTTCCGAGTAAATATACTAATTTCACGCTACGTACACAACACAGTGGACTACGTGCTTCTGCTTGCCGCATGTGGGAATGGAAAGCACCTAAGAATCTTGCCTGTCCTCTTTGGCCAAGAAGGGGGGGGTTTGACCTAGGCAGTAAATAGGTTGGAGACTCCGAGATGATTTCTTTGTCACCAGTAGAGCCACCAGTGTTGCCGAGCACTGCCATAGAGCAAATCCTCCCACAGAGCACTGATTGGATTTTTGTTCCGTGGAGCCTTTTGTGTTCATAGCGTAGGGACCAGATAATAGGGGTTGATGCCATTCTGTCTCCCTGTTATAGCTGTTGGATTGAGTTCTCGGACTATGTGTGTGTGTGTGTGTTCGTGTATTTGTGATACCATCCCTTCTCTAAACAGCTGAGATAACGCAGCCATTCACAAACTACATATTGAATGTCTGGGCCAATGTGCTAACGTTTCCATTATTACTAATGTCAGGGCAAAAAATAAAATGTTAATGTAACAATCTGCCACTCAGCTGAAACCTCTCGTGGGAATATTCAATGTCACAAACAGTGCAGAGCTCACCTTGCCAGCAGATACAATCCACCCCTGTCAAGGTCGTCGTCGTCATCTTATTTTGACGTTCACTTATGGTCCACGCGTGCCCACTGGCTATGTATTGTAGAGTGTTGTATATATAAATAAAAAAAAAGAGATGAATTATTAATTTCCATAGGGAAATTCCAAATTTAATTGCCCTGTTTTCTCTCTCGGGGTCAGCCGTCAGGTGCAGGAGCATTCCTTTAAATCTGGGGGAAAAGCGCCACTCAGCTGTCTCGTATGTGACTTTGCAGTGACCTCTAATAAAGACGGAGGATTTTTTTTTTTTTTTGCAGGACGTTGACTGCTAATGACAGTTAAATGGTTTTGTTGGACTCTGAATTAGCCCTGAAGAAATGAGGATACTAGTGGAGCAAGAAAATGGTCTCACAGAAAGAAGTCTGTGTTTAATTAGTCATTAGTTAAGTTGATTTGTTTGTTCAGTTGTAATGCAGACAAGTGTCAAGCCAAATTAGTTACTTAGTGACATTCGTGCATGAGAATACACTGTTTTTTTATAGAAAAAAATGTTCCAACGATAAATTTGGATAAACTCCATTCATATAACTTCCTGGATAATAAAGTAATGTGATTATTGTTGAGACATTATACCACATGGTATATGGTGCATGGTTTCAAGATTATATATTACATATCATTGCAAAATAATACATATCAAACAAAGCTAACCCTAGTAAATCTAAAATGCAGATATAAAGTGGTGATTATAGTGATGAAAGGGCAACTATTTTGAGATTTCTAGGCTTTTGTGGGGAAAATTTGTTTTTGAATCATGTACTGTTTAATCATCAATTTACTCTGGTTTATCGCATATTTGAGACAGCTGATTTTGTTCAATGATAAAATCACTCACAACTCACGCTGGCAAAATGAAGACAGACAGAAAGAAACTGGGGACAACATCGAGATAACTTTGAAACAGATAGGATTGAAAAGGAAAATGTACCAATAAAATGTAAATTGACTCACTCGTGTTGAAGTTTTCCACCTTCAAGGCAGTTTAAACCGCTTTGATGCTATATCCTTTACCATTGAGCCTTGACACAATTTAGTTTAACTGTTTTTAGATATAAACTAATGCAACAATCGTGGACCAACCGAGTATTTTTTTGCTCGTTTTCAGGTAATAACTGCAATCAAACTGAAGTGATAGCGACACCTCTTAGTGAATATTTTACCTCACTCTACATCAGCAAACTGCTCTTTTTGTCTCAGATTTGAAGGGTTCTTTCTTCAATAGGTTTTAGATAAAGCCACTTCAGTGTAGTCAAATGTTTTGTTTTTAGCCATTCTTGGATGATTTTTTAACAGAGGCGTAATGACATTTGGAGAAGAAAAAGTCTTAGAATCTCTTAGCATATATTTTGTTTGAGTCAAATAGTTTCAGAATATTTTTCTTCTGCTTATTTTACTAGAAAAATACTTTCTTGAGTACAAAGTCGCCAGCATTAAGGATTATATGGCAAAATTTGCGAAACCTATACCACCATTCACAGAATGGAGGAGTATAAGTGTCTGAGTGGTCACTTTTTAAGTGAACAACTCGTTTTTTGACACAATGTCCCAAAAAAATGCCCTCTTTATTATACCTAAGCATCGCTCTCGCCACCATCCCTGGAAACCCCCACCCGCCAAATAAAGTGCAAGTGCTGGATTGGCCTGGGTTTTAGCTGGCATTATCTGTCAGACGCTGTGCACCTGTGAGCCGGGTGGCATGACGGGCGGCCGCTGGTTGTTCAGCCAATCCCAGCGGCTCCCTGCTGTCAGTTAGAATGGCAATAAAAGTTCTGTCTGACAGCAGCCCTAGAGGAAAGGCTTAGAGAGGCAAAGACGCTGATGGGGAGGGTTGGTGGGGGAGGCAGTTAAGGAATAAGGGTAAGGAATGCCATTAGGATGAGCTATATTCCCACAGACTAAACCTTGCCCACCAGCTATCGGTGTTGTGGCACTCCCCTTCCTGCAGCACATGACTGCAATCGACTGATTACATTTGTAAGACACCGGATTGGTGCAAAGGTGTTGTCTTGTTTGGCTGGTTTAAATCCTGAAGTAGCCACTGGGCTCCTTTGTGGAACAGTTTAGATACAGGTGGTCTTACCTTTGGCTCAAAAGTCTATTGTTTTTTTTACTTATTTGTTCAACCTGACAGGTACATTTATTTTTTTCCTAAAAAGATTTGATATACGAAATAGCATTTCACTGACCTCGGTTGTCTTCAATTTGAGAGGATCCGCAGTGTTTGTTCAACTACTGCATGACCGAATTTGACCACACGCTGTATAAATACCAATTTTGTGAGTCCACTATCTACTTAGTAGAAAATAACACTGCGCTGACAGCGGCAAAATCGATACAGGGCCGCAGCAGGAACTAGAGCGGCCCTAATGAACCGAATTGACTGGCGCTGAAATATGATGAGTATTTCTTTGGTCGCTCTTTATGTTCCTTATGAAAAAGATCAATGTCTCCCGGACAGATCACTGCCTATCCGCGCCATGACACGGTTGCCGTTGATACCCTTTTAAATAGTTAATGAAGCATTTATTTACAGTTAGGTTGGTGGGCTGTTGTGAGTGTGAGGCCCCCCCATTCACTCAGTTGTCTCTTTTCAGGCCTTTCCAGCATAGCTTGCTGATTCTATGACACTAAGCTGTTCATTTCATGGGCTATCACCTTTTAAATTGGTGAATGCTGCCGTCACGCTTGATTAGAAATTCCTGTGGATCTTATTATGAGGCATAATAAGCCTTCAGCAATAGTTGGAAAATGGCATTCTTCCAGAGTGTAAACAATGATTATTGATCGAGGAATAATGGGGCCTGAGAAAAAGGCTTCTTCAAAACATCAATGCAACCGATATTTTTTAAATAAAATGATCTTTACTCAAAGTTACATGAAAGGCACAACTCTTCAAACTGTACCGTGAGGTTGGGAATTGGGCTTGAGGACTTTTGCTATAATTGACTTTTAACTCATTGCCTGCAACTGAATAGATTTATGTCCACTTTATTTACTCACAAGCACTGAATTTAGTAAAAAGTTAGTACCAAAAGAGAAAAGAGTGGCATGAATTAACTCTTGTGCTTGAAATGTTTCTTGTCGCTTCCTCTTGATCTAAGCAGATTTTGATGAATAGATTTTTTTTTTCTTCCTGGGATGAATAAGGGAATTACTTCTTTGGTTTTGTTTGGTGTTTGTATTGTCAAACAACTCTAAATGAGTCTGGAACGCTCAATCCCGATACTCTAAAACAGTGTCTAATTTGAATAGGTCTCCTAAGAAAACGGATGTCAGTAAATGAATTAATTCCTTTTTTACCCTAAACTTTCCTCAATCAGTGCCATGTCTGACACTGAAGTAAACCAAAGCAGAAAACTGATTAGGCAATGACTGGTGTCAAAAACGACTAAATTGGCTCATTTGAAAATCAAGGCACCATTTTATTAAAAATCCAAATTCATTGCTACCTGGATATTAGTGTAATCATCACTAACACCTACCATTTACAACAGGAAGGAGTTTTTATAAGTCTGCGTGTGGCCTGATCAGGTGCCCGCCGTAAGTTCCGTTTGCGTGCAGCTGCTCGGGTCATAGATCGCCGCCGCCAATCGTCATCACGCACACACCTGGACCAGCATCTGTCCATCCTGTAGCGCTGCAGATTGGCACAGGTGCTGTTTCTAAGCTAGTTGTCTGCGTGCTGTTAAATTCATTTACACACCCCTGAGCGCAAGCCACTTTTTTCCACCCAAATTTGCATGACCTCTGTTTGTTCTCGCGCACTTTTTCACGCACACACAACAGCTCAATAACATTCAGGAGTCATTTATTTAATCTTGACGTCCATCTGTCCATGCGTCGGTCGGTTGGAACTCGTTGTGATTCCGAGAGCGATGCGGCAAGGATGACGTGTGTTGCCGCAGTCTAATTCCATCATCGGCATCATTACTGTTATTATCCCGTGTCTCCCTTTAATGCAGGCTAATGGATGACCAATTAAGATAGATGAGCCTGGCAGTGTGGAGTTAATAGCTAGGACATGATGTCTGGCTTCTATCCTGACTCCCGTAGTCTTTTTACAGCTCAACTGGCCCTATTGATTATAACCCAAAAATATTATCATTATTATTGTGGTCCCGTGTTAATATTATGCAGTTGCTTTCACAGTCATGAGACATTAGGTGGTTAGTAAACGGTCTTCAGAGTGAAATTCAAGTATTTTCACGGTCCCAATGGCAATCATTTGCCTTAATTGTTGCTGTTAATACCATTCAAACTATCTATTGCGAGTAATGCAATACTACTTTGTTATTGTGGATGTTTATGTATCTGAGTTTTGAAACACAAGAGTTGCTGGTGTATTTGGTTGTCTGTCAGTGTCATGGACGAGGATAGACGTTCAATCATGTGGCTTTTGTCATCCTTTTGCTCTGAATTTAAACCATACACTTTATTTCCATGTTCGTTTTCTTGTAAAAAGAAAACATATAGTTCAGAAAAAATACTTTTCCATCACCATGTCCATTGTTTAGTATGTGTTTGCTATGTTGACATTGGAAAGTGCAAATAAGAACTGAAAATTAAGTCAAACTTAAGTTCATTTTTTTTATAACTTCTACAACAGAGGCTTGAGATTAAGTTATTTGTGAATTTATTGAATTTGGTTGATTTTCCTTTAAAAAGGATACTATAATGAGCGTCTTCTTAGAGTATTTAGGGATGTAAATTGCAAGTTTATTAGACCACTGATGATAAGATAAATTAAGATGGATAAAATTACACCACTAATGAATGTAGTCATTTTGTCATGTTATTAATACACATCTGGAGCACAGAAAGGTGTTAAAATGGGTATTAATAAGATCACAAAGAAGGCAGGCAATCTGGAATACTCACTTTTGATTGGTTAAAAAATAGTATTGGCATTTATCGAATGGCTACCACCACCTACTATTGCAACTTCATGGAAATACTGCCTTTTATGTTTTACTCCACGATTACACCTTAAAAAAAACAATCCTCAAACAAGGTTGTTTCTGCTGTGATACACACGATAAAGGGATTGCCTTTCCCGTTAATTTCTCAAGGAACACTGCATAAATCGTAATGAAAACACAGGCAAATGCAGGATTTGTCCTATTTTCGCTGCTACTGGAAATGATGATTGTTTGGCCTTGGCAGAGGTCTGCACTTGGCTAAGTGCCATTCTTCTCTTAGTGTTTGTGTGCCACTTGAAAAGAGCACCTTATTTATTAAAACTGTTTGAACTGCTTTTGAGCAATGAAATCATGCTTACGTCTTCTCCAGCTATGAATGCATGTCGACTTGTTGTGTATAGACATATACTTTTGTAAAGTACATAACAAACATGTCTATTGCATTTTCACTATTCATCTTCTACCATCGCAAAAAACACAAGTCATATTATGTGATATTTGCCTTCAGTGGTTGACATGGATTTAAGACATCATCCAAAAAAAGATATTGTTTTATTGTTTCTCTAGGAGGTTGTCTTTTATCTTTAATGCACCCAAATGGACCCTGAAATGTATTTATATTGGAGAAAGTGCTTTTGTATTGTATTAATCTCCCCCGGCAGTGGAAATAATATGACGTGAACCATTTTATTTAAAAATGCCCCTTGTCCTCTTTGCCTATTTAGAAGCAGACAGTAGTCTTGTGTTGACAGGTCCAAAAGCCTTGAGGACAATACAGAACACAAGTTTAGATTAACAGTAATCTTCTATTCTTTTTGCAAACAGGCAGCCCAAATCTCTCTCTTTTTTTTCCCCAACTCATTTTCCTATTATAGCTTTTGAACTTCTGATCAAGGGGGGCTGTGAGGGGCTGAACTATTGGCTATGCTTTCGGTCACAGAAAATTTAAATGTCACACATTAGAACACTACTGAGTGTTTAGCTCAATGACTCCTGCAGTCAAATTTGAACTCATAAGAAGCTCGTTTAAAGACAAAATTATCAATCTCACACTACTCAGATAATAAGTACTACTTAAATAATATGTGAATTTCCCCAAGTACGGGTTGAATAAAGCTTCATTTAACGCAATGGGCAAATACCATGTACATGTTAGAAAAAATAGCCCAAAAGGGACTGCTTGAAATTTGAAAATAATATAAAAGTGAAGACACAAAGGCACCAAAAAATGACTGTGTGGAATTATTTCAATTAAAGTAGCTGAAGTGAAACAAAATTGTTTGTGTTTTATAGCCAGTCCGCTACTGAGCATTGTATTTTCGCTCAGATGAGCCCATTGGGATATAGGTCAATAAAATTTGAGCAGACATGTAATCATCAATCTTGTTATTGATACTTTATGAAGTTTTAGCTAGAAGACAGATGTGTACGTCGTTGCAAGATCAAATGAAACTTTAAAGGTCCAAAGGTTTGCTGTCAAATGTTTTTGTTTCGCAAAGAAAACATTGAAAATGTGGAATATTTGTCAGGATTTCATAGATTCTTTACATTTAGCATATACAGATTCACACTTTGGCTGGTGTATGGACTGTAGTGTAGAAAAGTGAAATATTTAATTTATCTCCACAGGTGGTCACTTTTTTAAACATTATAATATTTCTGCAAGTAGATCTTTGCATGGGTTAACTCCTTAGCTCGATTGTCAGTTATTATAATCAGAATCTCTTCTTTCATCTGCAGAAAAAAAAGGAAAATGAATTGTTTTTACTATAAAACTTTTTTATTAATCATGCAACATTGGTTGGCTCCCACCAATTTATCATCTCGGGCCCTCAAAATATGGATCAGCATATTGTGAAAGCACTTTTCCAGTTCTGCAGGAACTTTGATGAATATTTCAAACACCTGAACAGTACCGTCACTCTATAAAACAGACAAAAAAAAAACGTATTTTTAAACACAAACAGGAGGGCCAAGGTCTGTTTTTCAAATCCCTGACTCATTGATGAGCCAGATGTCCAAACTACTGCTTCCAGTCATGCAAACTACAGAATACAGCAAGAAAATAAAAATGTAAATGTTGTGGGACTAAGGAAGCTCTCTTAAAATTGGATGGGGTTTGGGGCATTTTTGGGGGGCATTACATTTATCAAGGAATTGTTTTCTGTTAGTTATGCCTTGTTACTGCTGATGTGGACCAGGCAAAAGCAAACGAGCGCCGACATGACTCCCAACCTTCCCTATGTGTATATTTTTTATACTTTGTGAACGTGTAAAGCACCTCAGCCTTATCAAAGGTGCGCGGACGAGGAACATCAAATAATGTATGCTTTTGTTCGATTCTTTGAAGACGATATGTGTTGCGCGTTGCCTATTTCTAACATCCAAGATTTCAGCCCCAAACACGGATCCGATTTCGATCATCAGAAGGTGTATGTGGCTCGCAAGGCTCGAGAGAATGGCAGCGCAGGCCAGCCGTGCGAAGCTCACATTCTTGCCCTTGCAGGTAAGTTGCTCCCGTTTTCTCTTTCAAATCTCATTTCCCCCTCTAATGCCGCGGATGCGCGTCTAAACGCGGAAATGCGTTAAGTTATTTCGTCGGAGATCCATCCAAAAGCTCAGCTGACATCCGATAGCCGCATTGACGCCCTGTCTATCTTGACATATTAACCAGGTATGCTTAAAGAAACTTTGCGATGAGTGATTTAATATGATAATAAACATGTAGTAAAAGGCTACTGTTGTCTTCACGTGTCATGTTAGCTAGGGACGTCGTTTGTTTACAGTACGGAGCTAATGCTTGTTAGCTCATCGCTGTGTAGGGCAGTTGTTAGCATGCTAAAGTTAGCTGTCTGCAAGCGTAGTGCTGTCATGACATGAGCATGAAGCGACGATCGCGCGTTTTTATGAGCAATGCCGATGTTTATGCAGAAGAAAAGGTGTGTTTTGCATGTTTTGATTTTTAATTTATGTCACTAAAAAGATGCGATGTTGTGGTGACTTTCCGGGAAATCCCACAGACAGCATGTCAATAACGTGACAGGGCATTTTTGCTTTTGTTTTACTTGTTAAACGTCGTACCTGTCACTTGTAATTGTTGACAGGCTATGTTTAGTTTTACTCACGACGTCTGTAATCCCCGTTTGTTATCTGTCTGGGCTGTGACATCTATCCAGCTAACGTCTTCTCGGTGTGTTATTGCGGTTAAAAGCGACACTTGCGTCTCTGTAAAGATTTAATGTTCTTTTTTTTCGTCACTGTGTGCTTTAGGGAATGTGATCCTGGAGGAATAGTTTGCATTCAATACAGAAAAGAGGTTGGATGAGTTTGTCTTGATTTTTATTTATTTTTTGCAGATACTGTAGATGAGTTTGAAAACTTGATAATGCAAAAGAAGATGAAAATTCCCAAGATGTCAATCAAGAATTCAGGAAATTCAATTGAGAACAGTTATGGACAGGAGAGGATGCCTCTCAGACATAAAAAGGTAGGAACTAATGGATGAATGGTACATATGCATGGAAATAATTGCAAGATCAATCTATGCATTTAAATGCTATTATATCAATCAAATAATACAGCAAAATGTACTTGGCTTGGTATATTTCTACATTTTCTATTTCCAGTTTGGTCAGAACTAGCCCAAAAATATCAGAAAATATTAGCTATGTTGCATTGCTTTGTAAACTATTGTAAACATACTCTAAAACTAACTACAAAAGTATTTCAATAGAAGTTTTTTAAAATAAAATATGATAAAACTAAATTTTAAACGAGGGATGACCATAAGGTGTTTGTGTACAGTGGGTGTATATGAATACCCCAAATCCCTCACACTATTTTTACCATATGGTGGATTAACACAAATTCCAGCACTCTGGACAGATGCCCTTTCACGGACAAATCCTCTGAGCGGCTCATCAGGAACTCTCTGACTCCTCTTTAGTTCTTTGTGTGATTCCCAGTCATCAAAAACATTTGCCCCACAGTGTACATGGTTTTCCACCTTACCAAGATTAAACTTGTTTGGTTAACTCACCTTTGTTATTAAACAATATGACTGATCATCAGTGGGTCAAATATTTGGAGGTCTTTTGCTGTTGATGCTTAGATCAAAATACGAGCATTGCACATTTTAGAAAATATACCAAACAATATCTGTACAGAACTCTAAATTATCAGGTGTTCTTCCCTAAAGGCCCTATCTCAGGACCATGGACGCCCCAATTCAAACTCCTCCAAAAGTTTGGCAGCAGTTGTTGCTCGTTTAGAAAGAAACGCAGCCAACTCTTGTATGGAAGGTGAAGAGGATCTAGATGAGGAGCGACTGGCTGAAGAAGGAGATGATGCAGATGACGAAGACGAAGATATGGAAGCAGAACAGCAAGAGCACCATATTTTCCACCAACAACAGCAGCATCTTGAGGTGGACACTGATGTAGCTGCGGCAGTGGTTCCTCGCGTTCTTTACGAGGAACTCGTCGTCAGCTACAGACAACAGGAGGAGGAAATGAGGAGGCTGCAGCAGGAGCTGGAAAAGACACGTCGGCAGCTCATGCAGCAGACTAAGAAACTCAAGGAATATGGCAGCCTTTTGACTGAAGTCAAAGAACTCAGGGACTTCAATCGACGGCTACAAGATGTGCTTCTGATGAGGCTTGGCAGCGGTAAGGAACCAAGAGCACACACAAGTTTACACGTCAAGTACTTGATCTGCATAAATTATGATCCTGCTAGCATCACTGTGTTTTTTTTACAGATTAGACTTTGTTTTTGCACAACACCTTGATTTTAGTTTTTCCACTTCTAACTTTTCCGCTTAAAGTAAGGTTTCTATCTTGCCACTCTAGCTCACAGTCCTGACATTTGGAAATGAGAGATTGTTTTCACATGTAGTTTGCAGCATATTCTTGCCAGAAATTCCTTTAGCTCCATCAATGTTGTTCTCAGCCTCTTGCCAGTCTTCCTGGCCAGTCTTTTCAACACCTTTGGAAGGATATCCAGTTCTTGGTAATGTCACTGCTGTGTCACATTTTCTCCTCCTGATGCTGACTCTATTATATCTGTTCCATCGGCTAGTGTTTAGGATATTGCTTTGCTGAATACTATTTACATTCTTTTACTACCCTATCATTCACATGATTCTTTTACTCCATGAATATAATTAATGTTTAGGTTTTCTTACAAGCATGATCATAAAATAATACAAATTCAAAAGTCCACCACATTGTAATCTTATAGCGATTCAAATGCATTGTCTTATTTCTGAGCCAACTAATTTGCACGAATAAATATAAAAAAGATAGGCATCGCACATTTTTTTCACTATGACACTCCTATAAAGAAAAGTGAGAGTTCTTTTAATGTGCTTTGCCATATAATGTATTGGAGAGTGACAATGTGTAATAATTCATGAGCAAGTGCTGAATTTAGTCGCTTTAGTTGGACAATAATCTTAAAGACATAATTAAACCTCGCTCAGTTATTTGAACAACGGGAATATCATTTAGCAAATGGTTATGAATAGGTCCAGCATGGCCATTAAGCAAGTCCTGAGTTTTCACTGAGCAACAGCCCAGTAATGAGCAAAATTCAAATCAGTCAGATGTTGGTGTGTTTTGAGGTGTAGCTATAGCACAAGAAGCCTGGTCACTTGCTAACATAGACTATCTAATGGACAGGCCAAAGATTAGAGCACCCTGGGCTGTCTTTGTATACAGGGTGGAGTGTACTGCCTGATATTAAAACTCATCAGCCAAGTTGGAGCTTAATGTGGCCAGCCAACAAGCCAGCTTAACCACTGGGCTAAAATAACCTCCTGTCCCGAGGCAAGTCTAGGCTGAGCCAGACAAACATTCAGGCACTTGTCCAGTGCTTCAAACCTCATGTCACTGTACGAGTTGATACAACATAACAATGTCTTGTGCAACTGATTGTCTCACAATATCCAGTAATATTGGCTGTTGTTTCTTCTAATGATGAACTCTTAATTTGCCTTTATAGAGCCTATGCATGACAATGGCACTCAGACAATCAAGGCTGAGGTGGTCGAGCCCATTGTTGAGACTCATGAAGCATTCAAAGAAGAAGCCAATACTAGTTCCAGCTACTCACCATCTCCTAAAACAGTCTACCCTTGCAGTGACGGCAAGGTAAGCCTCTTTCAATCTTATCTTGGAGATACACAATTACCACTACTTTTTCAATTTACTTTTGTGATATGATATGTATTTCATGGCTTTTTAAGTGGTGCTAAACTCTTAGTCTAAAGCAGTTCTGGGTGGTATGATTTTTAGGGGTTCAATTAAATGGTCCATTCAGATTTATTTCAACCTTTGCCTTAATGTCTCCCTCCCCAGTTATTCTGTATTTTTGCCAGCAGTTGACCCTCGCAAGTCCCTTGGTTGCACTGGAAAACACGGTAGTTCTTTGTAACAAGCATGAACTTCAGCTAACCTTAGATTAATCCTTTCCTCTGTCCAGCTCTGGCAGGTAAACAAGGTTGACGAGATTATTATTGTTCCTACAGGCCCGGCCAGCATCATCAGTGTTTATTAGCCAGTTAGGTTTGACTATAATGTGACCAACATCCTGTCTCTGCTGACAAGGGGCGCAATTGTTACTACAAGCTCTGGGATCTGCAGTCACCTCAGGCGTGAAGAACTCTTGTAAATGAGAACTCTTCTTACACCAGGGACCCTGTATTAATTAATCACACGAGAGAACTTCAGAATGAATGACAGATTAGCCCCAGTGTGAGAATCGGACTAGCCTGAACTGATGAATTAGGAGGGTTAACACAAGAAACTAGAAAGAAACATGAAAACAACAACAAAACAATATTTTCCAGTTTTATGAGCAGCTGAATGAATCTGGCCTGTGACATAAAGAACTTAAGATGCATATGGAAAATATTTTTCGCTTAGAGAATTTAGAGTAATAAGGGAGTTGGGGAAAAAGCAAGTCAGAAATGGGTCCTCCTTTTTCTGCCCACCCAAATAACCAAGGTACACTGCCTAGCTGGCAATTGGCTTTGGGTGTCCTAGACATGCTTAGGCAACGGCCTGTGAAGAGATACTTGCTAAATAAACAGTGGAAGTAATCCAACCTACAGGCAGCCAGTAGCTTTGGCTTACATGTTTATCCTTGTCAGTGAAAGTGGTGCTTTCTTGGGATTAGCTATGTGGTTTACGTTGGTTAAGATGTCTTCTGTTTAGGCTAGCGGTGATCCTTTGTGGTGTCCGGCGACTACTTGGGGGCCTTAGGAACCAGGGCCTGATTTACCAAAATCTCAAATAATGTGCACTAAAATGCATGGTAACTCACACTAACAGATTGAGCATGGTTTAGTAGCATACTGCCAAAATAAACTGAATATGAGCAGTTTTGTTTCTACCATTAAAAAAAAAAAGGATTCTAACACTAACTATATCATCAATAGGGTTGTTGCTTTTGAAGTTCAGCAGTTATTGGCAGGGGCAGATGCTGGCCCCCAATTTGTAGAGTTAACACGAGTTGTGGCTTTATGATGGTGAGTGCTGAAGAGAAATCTATGAACAGCTCTGTGACATAAACTTGGTAATGTGTGCGGTTCAAGTGCCATTAGTCAGTGAAGCAGGATAGAGTAGATTTCTTCAGTATGTGTGATGGTTGCCACTTAAATAAAACCTTGAGACTAGAGCTTGCCTCTATAAGTGTTTCATGTTACTCTTGCAGTCTTGTGCCATAAGCTTTTGTTATGTGATGGTCAGTCAACATATCCTGCCATAGCTCTGTGTGTCTCTGCTGCTTTTGAAACATGGGTTTATACTCTTTGAAAAGTCCTGTTTTGCTTTTCTAATGCCTTGGGACAAATAGTTTTAGCTGTGATCAGGCCGGATTCATTCCCAATTCTAAAGGCGTTCCCCCTCCAGAGAGTATGATTGCGCTGGTTGCACTATATACTCCTTTGTCAGTGGTGTAGACTAGGTCCAAAATGTTATCACCATCTTGTTTGGTTGTCAGAAAGACGGTGCAGTGTTGGGGAGTCTTGAGATCAGTGTGATTAAAATCTCACGTCTGGAGGGTGAAACAGTATGTGTGTGCTTCTTTGTTGGTTACTGACTGCATGGAACAGTTCATTTAGTGTCACTTGTGTTTTTTGTCAAGGGGAGGTGAAGTATGGTAGGCAAAATTTTAGTTAACTCCCTGGACTAGAGATCTTGTCTATCCAATCACATTATCAGACTGATCATGTATTTTTTCCAGATGATTGGCATTGGGTGATTGGGTTTTAAAAACTAGCTCTCTTTCAAGGCTACTAAAAATAGTAAATAGTGGAAACGATTAGATACAAATACCCCCAGTCAATACTAGACAAGCTTATATCCTATTATTTCATTCTTTCACCCTCCTGCCAACTAATGTTATTTCCATCCATGCAATACTCAGGTGCACCTTGGTGGTGGAATCTGGGTGGAGGAAGAGAAGTGGCACCAGTTGCAGCGCACCCAGGGAGATTCCAAATTCACAAAGAATTTGGCTGTCATGATCTGGGGTACTGAAACCCTCAAAAATCGTAGTGTCACTGGAGTGGCTACCAAAAAGAAAAAAGACGCCCTTCCCAAACCTCCACTTTCACCCAGCAAGTTAAAAATTGTCAGAGGTAAGTGTACCTAGTGAACAGCCATCATTGCTTCTTGTAAATGCTCACATTGTGTCTTCTCCACAGAGTGTCTTTACGACCGAGTGTCCCAAGAAACTGCTGACAGCGCAGAGATAACACAAAGATTATCCAAAGTGAACAAATACATTTGTGAGAAGATCATGGATATCAACAAGTCTATTAAGAATGAAGAGCGGCGGGAGTCAAAGCTGCTCATCAGACAAACAGTCAAAATGGAGAACTTTACCTATGATGGCATGTAGAGATCAAGCGGTCTTCTGCACCCTACCACCCTTACCATTGCGACACCGCATGGTCAAACAATATGGAGGGAGTTCAATTTAGGTCCATTTGAGATTTTTATTCGCAGTCTCAACGGAACCGCTATTCCTTCAACTCATTTGATTTGTTAAAATGTGAAATACAAAAGGCCCATTTTTACAACCAGCACCTTCCTCACAGCTCAGTTTGGCCATAAGTTACAGACAGCTTTACCCACTAGAAAGATGGGAACAAGGTAGAGTTTTTCTTTTTTTGTTTGTTTGTTTTTTTTTTATTTGGGAGGATTGCGGGGCGGTTAATCTATACTATGGGATCGGCAAAACGAAATGGTTTGGCGTATGTGTGAGCGTTATGTGATTGTGGAATTATTTTATTGTTCTGTGTCAGAACATTACTCTGAGTCCTTTACACTTTTAAAAAGTAAAAGATGACTTCCCTGGAAAAAAGTTCAGGCTCTGTGTGGTAGAAAACCACCGGGGTTTTAGAACTGTTTCAATGTTTTGTGTGATTAAGCTGTTGGAGAAACAAGTGTCTGTAATTGGTACTACACTGGTGCTTGATTTAGTCTTAATCCGGATGGAAATTTTTGATTGCAACAGACAGACTCTTGCTGCAAGATTTTTTTTTTTCAGCCATTGGGTTTAAGTTAGTGGCAATACATTGTGCTCGTCAATATTCAGTAGAAGTTGAACAAGACGGTACTTACAACTATGCACAATTGGCCAAAACGAATGGGGAAAAATAGCTGAAACCATGGCTGAGAATCAAAACATATTGTATCCTTAGATGGATCATTTTTATAGTATTCTAAGCTCTAGTTTTCTTCAAATTTCTCTTAGTGAGTGCCAAAAAAGGGGGAAATTTCATGTCTTTTGATCACAAAAAGAAAATAATTCTGTCAACCATATTAACAGTTAAAGCCCCACCCAGCATATTTTTCGCAAAGTTTTCGGTCAAACCCTGAATAGAATTTAGAGATATTACTTTGCATGCTTTTCAGCACTTAGCCTCCTTTCAGGTCATCCTCTAAATCAATCCTGAATGGATTGCATTTGCCCTAACTGTTTTCCTCTAAGGTCCCAAGTATTGCAGTATGTTAATGCTTCTGGATATTGGTCTCTTTGTCCAATTTCCTACAATTTTTGACAACATTTTTTTCTTCAACTAGGACTGTTGAGTGTTGATGAGTCTCACTGTACAATTGCTTTTGTACAACGACTGAGCACAAGAAAGCCATGTGATTTTCCTGTGTATTTGTGTTGCTGACTCCTAAGCAAAAGACAGTAAGTAAGCACTGTTGAAGAAGTAACGGTGAGCAGAAAAGGCCTTAAATGGTTTTGAATTTTGGCAATCATCAGGGTGTGTAAAGCCCTTGGCTCTTTTTCCTGAGGTGTGATTGTAGTTGAAGCTGAAGTCTCAGGACTTCACCTGCACTTTGCTCTGAGAATGTAAGAGTTGGCTATCGGTACTGTTATGAGTGAGTGTGGTGGATTCAAGCCTGAGTAGGGCCACTTGGTACTTTACGGGGGTGGCCGTAGCTCAGGTAGTCTTCTTGAGGGAGATATCGTGTGGGTAAAGCTGTCTGAGACATGACTGTTTTTGGTGATTTATTGTGAAGCCCACAATAACCCAGTTCTTAAGAAATGCCATTGGGGGAACTAAGTATGGCAACCCTAAGGACATTTAAGCTCGTCCTTTGTTCATTTTTTTGTGTGTTTTGCGTGTTGTTTTGTTCCAAAAAGTTTTTAGCGGCTGTTGGCCTGCTGAAAGGAAATCATTTGAGATGGAAATTTTAAGTGTGACCCAACAGAGGAAAAACTGTGAATCTGCTGCCGACTGCCTGTTAAGCCTTTGCTCCTCTTCACACTTGTACATTTGTTGCCAGTTAGTTGTTCTCTGTCCCTCTTTTTTAATGATGTTTCTCAACTTCAGCTCAGCCTTTCGTGAAGTTACCTTGCGTTGTAGTCATGTTGTCACGTGTTTGTTCATTTTTCTGGGGTTGAATCTTGCAGTTAAGTTGTAAATCGTACAGACAATTTATCTAATATGTTAATGTTTTTGTATTTTTTTTTCCTTTTTGTTCTTTCCTTAGGACTTGTTGGCGTTAGAGTGTAGTGTGGAGCCCTTAAAAAGAACAAACATCTCCCGAGCCAAAGTGATCACTGATGCAAAGTTGGAAGTACTATTAGAGAAGGATTGTTTTATTGGATAAAAAGCCTCGCTCTTAATGTGATCTTGTAAGTTATCAAGGTGACAAATCATTCACATCTAATGCACTTTAACGTCAATTTGTCAATCTCTGAATGCCTCTTTAGGTTATCGGGTTTTTATGTTTAAATGTTAAATTAAGGCCAAACAATCAATTTATTGAAATGATGCACCTTAAAAAGTTTTCATTGTGATTAATGTGGTGTGTTAACATACCTGAAAATGCTGAACAGATAGCTTGATAGTTATTACCCAAAAGATTTGTCATATTATAAAAACTGGACTCTGCCATAGGATTCTGTTATGGGAAATCTCTTAGTTGTTATTCAAATACAGTAAATGTGACCCAAGGTTAAATACGAAACAAACAATATGCTGACTGAAAGATCAGTATGGTTTGCACATTTAAAAAAGAAAAATAGTGAATATACTCCAGAGCTTATTTAGACACGGTGTCTAACTTAATTGCGAAAAAAACAGGAGCACTAAATCAGTTTCTCTAAGTCTTACTGTGTTTTGTACACATGTCCCATACTGAATATTATATTGCCTATATGAGATCACACAAACAGAATAATAATTTTGTTTGTACTAACCATGATTATGAAATCTGAACCATTCCACCAAAACAGTATACAAAAGTTGAAAAATGAGATTTTTTGTCTCCTATTGTGCATTTGACAGGCTTTTCTCAACTGCACAGATATTTGACTACACAACTATTTATGAAGATCTGACCATTTATCCTTCTGACTACCAGTAGTTTAAATTTCTCTTCTGTAGAGGACATTTTTAAACCTAAATATCTCCCACCTAGTGCATCCAATCCCATTAAGCTTTCCAATGACACCAAATTTATTTTGCAGTACTCCAATAACTTGACATAGATTGGGGAATTTCAAAATTAATGTGATTGGACAACATTTTTTTCCTGGTAGTCAGTAAGATACAGTAAATACTGATTGAAAGAAGTTATAGCAAGACTTCTAGCTCATTTTGCCGGGGTGGGAATTATCTGCTTTCAGTGGAATGGCTCACAAAAAACAACAACATTTGTTCATGCTCGTACTAAAATCCTCCCAAAATCATCTGCTTAATTGCACAATTGCCCGGATTATATTTACGTTTTGAATAACAAGAAAAACGCAGAATTTTTGACGAGCAAATGCAGTTTCTAGAAGGCAAGACCATTGTCGTGAATTAAATCCGATTATGGCAATTTTGCAATAAGGCAAGTAATATAAAGGTCCACCCCTTCTGCTTAATGGTTCTTTATGAGCAATTACACCGTTTGGTTGAAAAAGATACACTGTGCAGAATCATTTTTGCCGACATTGTATAGTGCAGTCATGTACCTTTTGTTTCTGTTTATTGTTTGATGCCAAAAGAGGTCTGTAAAAACTGCTTTAAGAGCTTTCATCTTTTCAAAGGCTGGTTTCCTTACTAGATCTTTGATTTGTAGACTGAGATGCTTAATATTTTGAACCCAGATTCTTCTTAATCATTCTTTGACTGTACTTGCGCTCAAGTAGCGCTGGATAGGAATGGAAGTTTAATCTCAGTGGCTCTTTGTTTCACTTTCTGTGCCGCCTCCAGTTGCGGACACAAAATCATACTGGTGTTTCGAGGAAGAAGAAAAAAATTATCACCATAGCTAAAGATAAACGCTAAGGTCTTGGCAGCACATTTTGACTGCTTCGTGTACATAGGACCTTCATGTTTGGGCCTCACAGACAAGGACGATCATGTTTGGCCCTCACAGACAATGCCGAGAGAAAGCATTGTTTGCTCTCTATTTTTGATTACAGTATCAGTAACTTTGTATACAATTCACAAACCGGTTCTACTTCATCCAATTTTTCACCGCCCTACCTCATTGTTACTCTGGTGTTTGTTCGTCAGTGACTCTTTAAACTCTGTGTATAGTCTAAAGAAAATCTATATAGTAAAACGTTATACCTGATTACGCAACATGTACAGAGTATATAAAAATATCTATGTATATATCTTCTGAAACACCTCGATTCACTATCTCATTCTTGGAAAAAGGATGCATTTCTTTGAGCTGCTTTGTCGAGAGGCCGAGGTCGGCCATATTGTAATCTGCTCTTGGCTACGTAGTGCAGTCGCTCCCGTGCTAGTGTTTTTGTGTCTGTGTTGCGGTTGGAGATTTTTACTGGTTGACGGTGCTACCGGCAAACTGTTCTATACGGACCTCAAATGGTGCTGTTTTTCTATGTTTTTAACCCTCACTGAAAATGGGTTTGCGTGTTTTTCTTCAGGCGTGCAAACACACCGCTAGTCCCTCAACTCTTTGGTGAAAAGCAATTCAAGCCAAAACGCTTTGCAAAATGTTAATCCTTTCGCTTTTACTGTGTCGCGCACACGCTATCCGCCCAAATAATTTTCTCTACTTGGAAGTCTCACGAGTACCTCAGAACTTGTTGATTTGAAAAGGGCGCGTCCGCTTTTAAGGGCAATTTGCTGCCAATGTTTCTGAGTGTGTTTGTAATATTTGGGGAGTTCTGGACCTTCCGTGTGTATTGGTGTCTTCACACAATTTCTGTTTCAAAGAAAATGGATTGCAATGTCAGTCATGGTGGTGCCTTGAGGTACGAGTTATTAGTAACTCAAAATTAGTGAGTTTGGGGGGGAGAGTATTCCTTTTTTTGGGTAAGAACAATGTGGTATTTAATGTTATTTAAAATAAAGAATGTCTAATTGAATAGAATGTATGATAGAAATGTCAATTTGCTTCAATTCTATGTGTGGGGTGCTGCTCCAGCTGATTTGCACGCCTTGGCCACCCGGTGGCAGTAATATAGACAAGGTTATACGTACTACAGTTTTGTAAATGGAGACAGTCTTAATTTGCAATAAGATGCCATAATAACAGTTGTTTATAGAGCATAAATAGTATAGTATATTGTTATATCACTGAGTTTTTTGTCTTATGAATTGGACAGTAAGCTTCGTCAATTGAATTCATACATTGATTTCATCTGCCTTTTTACACGCAAGTTTGAGCGTAAAATCGAACCAACGACAGCCCTTATGGAAAAATCTAGTAATTTTATCTCTCTCGTATCTCAATGCACCATTGCTTTAAAAAAAATGAAGAGAAGAAATTGTATGATCGGTGTGGCAGTTTGTGGCTTTTTGTGTTCCTTGTGCACTTTTCCCGGTTGCTGCGATTGATATGTTTCACTGATTTCATTCAACACATCCTTTAAACATGCAATTGTCAATAACAATGTAGCAGTTAGTACAACATTGTATGACTGTGAACTGACACTATTCTGGACCTGGTTTAGTCAAGTAAATTGGCATTTTATCATTCTATCAGTCATTCTAAGTTTGGTATTGTACTTGTTTCTTCCTGTTTGTGTTTCTACTAGTGATGGGCATTTGGACTACATTTCTTGGTCTGTATTAACCAGAAATTAGGCGAACGCACATCCTTAGTTTAAAAAAAGAAAAAGGGTCCTCTAATGTGTTCAGTCATTTTCTTTGCCGCACTTAACCCATCTATGGGCTTCTTTGGTACAATCATAATTATTTTATGATTGTTTCTGTACAACCTTGACGTCATGTCCAAAAGCCATACTATCGTCATGACAACGCCCAACTTTTACCGCCATATTCATGGTCAATAATGAATTGAACCGTGCTGTAAAAGCCTCTTTGGGTTGTAATCCATTGCCGTGTTCATCAGGCAAGACAGGGTAATTCATGTACGGAGTTCTAGTCTGTTGGCATGATCATTTGAAAGATACTCATGTTTTCAGTCACCACTTCCTCAGCCTTCTTCAGCCTCACATAGGCAACGTTCTATATACAAGGCAATAGTATGTGTATATACAATATGTCCTCGCTCAACCGGCCACACCTCTGCTATCCTGGCAAGATGCTTAGCATCCTCTTATTGTGACTCTTGCTGCATTCAGGAACATGTGTTTAATGTAGAGATAATAAAGCAAAATAAATCCAGACTTTTATTCTATCAGCACTAATCGTGTGTTGGCTTTTTTATTTGGATTTCCAATTTATGCGGGTTCATTTCTGGGTTCGGCTTGAAAACTGATGTTATTTTTCCATGTCTTTTATGTCTCCAAATCTTTTACACAAAGTGCCAGTAATTTTGACCATAAAAAAAAATATATATAAATCACATCAAAGTGTCCAAAAATAGTGATTAAAATACATTTTAAAAATACAGGGGATCTCTAAAATAATGAATTAGATGGAATGTTACAATGTGGAATTGATATAAATGTTAATATATAACTAAAGATTAATCATCACTTTTTTTTTTCATTACAGGTTATACAATATTGACATTCAAACCAATGGCAATGATGAAAAGTCATGATCAGAATGTGCAAGTAATTTTTAGCACCCTTTTCAGGTAATAAAACCAAGGTCATACAAAACCAAATAATGCTGTATAGTAACCTCCCTGCTCATTTACTGTTTTTGTGCCCTTTGGTAAATGCCCTAACAAAGTTCTGTCGAGTGGAACAGCACTACTTTTCCACTTGACAGTGTTTTGATTTGATAGGCAAACAACATTAAATTTTGCATTAAACTTAACCGCTTGGCCTCCTTGTGTGGAGTTTGCATGTTCTCCCCCTGGCTTGTGTGAGTTTTCTCTGGGTAGTCCAGCTTCCTCTCATATCCCAAAAAAAACAATTCCAACTCTTCCATTGCTAAAAGTAAAAATGGAAATACAGGAAAGAAACAAAAGCAACTTCACTATTTCTCATCTATTTCATTCTATTCCCCCAAAAAATGTGTGTGCATTTCAGGTGGCCATATGCTAATTTATTTCTTGGCCCAGAGCAGTAATTTCTTGCATCAGGCTGCGTTTTATCCGCATGCCAAGCAATACAAGCCAGTCAGATGCTGGCTTGAATAGAATATTTACCTTTTTTCACCTGCTACAACTCCAATAGATTCCAAAGCAAAAGTGATCTGTAAAAATGTACTTTTTGGCCCTTTCCTAATAGTGCACTTAGTCTACTTCCTTGGTGAATATAGATCAAAGTGTGCTGCTCTTGCAAACAGATGCATTTCCATACATTATTGCCTTGTAAGCAAGTGTACCACGCGGCCA
The DNA here is from genome assembly GCF_051989575.1 of Stigmatopora nigra. NCBI lineage: Eukaryota > Metazoa > Chordata > Actinopteri > Syngnathiformes > Syngnathidae > Stigmatopora > Stigmatopora nigra. The sequence goes on from NC_135512.1 coordinate 8,226,082, forward strand.
GCCTTTTCACGCAGCCCGAGGGGACTTGTCAATGTCACCATGGCGAAAGCCTGCCACATGCCTCCTAATGTATTGCCGTCCGGCTTTATTGGCAGCGCGGTGATTCAGTGGAGGTGATGATGGATTAGTACTGTGGGCTCCTGCAGTCTCCCTCCCACCCTGTCTCTCGTATAAGCGCCGTGTCGTCCCTGCAGTGAGATAGGGGAACGTATTGTATTTATGTCACATGCGCATCTTAATGAATATGGACATTTTGCAGACTTTATGGAGCGCCTCGCCAAGTTCATTTTTTTTTCCTTTGCAGAATTTCAAACTGTACTTGTCGTGGCAGTTATCTGTAACAAAGTTTTCTTTTCTGGGTGCGGTTCTAAAATAGTAAATATATGGGGTTCCTATGGTTTACAATGGTAAATGGTCAAGTCACACTTTTGTCTGTGTTCTCTATTTATGTGTTGTATTTTTAATTGTTTGCGTATTTGTAGATTTGCTGATTTTATGAGACTGGACATGTCCATGATTCAATTTTAGAAGTTGGAAGCAATACAAATGATCATGAATAACCATTTTAAAGGATATACTTCATTTCAATGCTCACAACATTGACATAAAACTGCCAAATGATGACTTGATACCTATCCTGAATATTAATGAATGCTTATGACAGATCTCATTAAGTGTCTTACTTATGCAAATTCTTAAATCCAATCAGTGTTCACATTGAAATTTGGATCGGTTGCACTTTTTATGGACATTTTAAACTTAATATTTTTCCCTGTTCTTTCCCTGTTTTTCCACTGCCTAGTCCTTCAATTTTAAGAATAACAGAAAATTGGTAAATATGGATTATTAAAAAAACAACATAACCACCCATCTAATTCAAAACAGATACAAACATCAGTATGGGCTTGATCCATTCAATTCATATTACCCCCAAATATGTAAATACAACTGAGCTGTACATTGATGGCAATTAATTCCATTATGAAAAAAAAACTGCACCCAACAAGCACTAAATGTTTTCCTACCGCTAGAATTGGCACTTGTTTAATCAGTATTCTCCTGACTTGTACATACAGTATGCAAAATATGAGTCACTTAATAATCTTTCTTTCTCGCAATGTTGTTAAATCATTATTTTAGCCCTCAAGGCGAGTCACTTCATACATTTTAATTACACTTGTGCCTTTCGCAAGCTATCGACAGCAAAGTGACCCTCCCTCTCTCCTTCCATCTATCCCTCCCTCTTCTTGGCATACCTCCATTTGTAGCCACTCACTATGTTAGGCTGCATGTCCCCATGTAGTATATAACAGATATGGAGGCTGCCAGCTCTTTTCAAAAGGTCCTTATCATCCTCAACAAGCTTGTTTGGCTCTGCAGTGATTAGAAACGAGCAATGTTGGAGTCCATCAGGCCCTCCAGTAAATGGATGCAAAAGTGAGCCTTTACATGTGGATATGCACTCACACATGCTTCAGCCCAGAGCCCCCACATGGCCTTTTTTTAATGCAATCGACCCCCAACCACTACCTAAGAAAAATAGGAAGCGCCTTTGGAGCGAGTCGTCATGGCAGCAGCCAATGTCACTGCCTCAGCCGCTTGCTGCTCCTGCACGCTTATCGCCATACACGTGTTTAAATATTCATCTCCCGCATCTCACCTCTTTACTCCCTCGCTAGTTCTTAGCATCCAACAACCCCCCCCCCCCCTTCCCATTCTTGCAAAATTCTGAAAACGGCACTATTGCTATTTTGATGGTCATTTAATGTGATAAACTCAAGCAAAACAAGTTGATCAGTTAATATTTGTGGCAATGCAACATTTGTTAGTAAGAGTAAAAGATTATTCTGGAAAAACATCATATTTTGCGAATATTATGCCGTTTTTGTTTAGACCGAACTTGCGTAATTGTTCTTTTAGAAAAAATCATTTCACTCTCCAAACTCATTCTTCTGCCAGTTTGTAGTTATTCCATCCAATTGAATTTATCAGACCCACTTTTTTTTTGTAAGTCGATGAATCGACTTTTGAAATCACCCATTCTAATTCTGTCCAGCTATTATGTTTATTATTTGACAGATGATAAAATAGTCATACAACTACACTTAAGCTTTAGGTATTGGTTTCTTTTGCCAGTTCACTACCGAATACATTTATTTAACAAGAAATGATCATCAAAGACGTGCTATTTGTATGAGAAAAGACGACACGCTATACATTAAGGAGCAAACAGCATTATATGTAATTAAGCGTAGAGCCGTCGGTGTGCTTTCTGCCACCAGAAAATGCCTGGCTTTTTTTATTCGTTTGTTTGTCTCTTCGCAGCCGTCATTCGTCATGCAAGTTTAGCCCGCTTTGCATTCTCCTCACAACAAAAGAGACTGCCTCAATGACTCAAGCTAGGAAAATAAATGTCACACAGCTTAATTCTTTTGTCTTCAAGATTCCCATCGTTTTCAAAGTGTTTCATCTGGGGGGTGCTGGCTAATAAAAGCAGACCGATCCAAAGCAGTGGAACTATTCATATTTGATTACAAGCTAAATCTAATCTTTTAATTGGATAACGAGACTCTTGTAGCTAAGCAGACTTGAAAAGGATGTCAGGTATGTTCTTGTTTGTGATAAGAAATGAAAAACAAAAGCTGTCATGGCCGATCATTTTTGATTTGGGGATGTCAAATCACACTATTTCTAGCTCCAATCTATCAAAGTAACTTAAATCTCCATTGATTCGGGTAAAATTCATCTTTTTTGAACATGCCTGCTCATATTTGTCTCCTATTCTTTCAAAATAAACAAATATATTTTGATACTTTGACACCCTGTGTCTCATAGACCACAAACACAACCAAAGGTTTATAACACACTTTATATTCTCGCCAGAGATTGATATCACTTGCCCCCCCCCCCCCCATCGTTTACAACCTGGCTTAATTGCCTTCCCTTTTTAATTACACTGGGGGAAGCTTTTCATCAAGTTTTAACACCTGACACCCCTGAACATGTGATTTTCATGTGCTTGTGGAATACATTCCTGAAGACAAAAACTGACACTTGTCTGCCCTTCTCAATGTCAACTTAAAGCATAGCAACACACACACACACACACACACACACACACACACACAGTTACACACAACCCCACACAGTGCATGGCATCCATCACATTTATTGGCGGGGTGTTAATGAGCGTCTTGTTGGGAGGTGTCACTGGACCCAGGGCCACGCACACTGAAATCATCTCCAAACTCCCAGTTTAGCAGGAGGTCACACTGCACTCTTTGACCCCCGAATCGTTTTTTATTTCAACCCGTCAGCCTTCCAGACTCTATATTATAACTTTATCACATCTTATCTTGTATATTCTCAATTCCAATCACTAAAAGTGATATTCATCTTAATGTAAGTCTGATCTATTTATGCTCCTTATAACAGATATGGGCTTTTCTAATTAGTCGTATGTCTTAACTGTGTTAGGTAATAGTAGAAATATCCTCATAAACAATGTTCTGTAGGCTTGTAACTTTGATCATAAATGCTCCTTGGGTTTTTTTACTAGCTCAGAGAGATTTAACGAGTCGAGCAATGTCCAACATTTTAAATGACGTAAACCAATGTCGATAAGGATCATTTTTTGGGGGTGGAAAAACTACGACCAAAGTGCACACACTGTACGTACTGTAAGTGTTCAATGTAAAGTCACAACTCTTAGAAAATAGTATAATATTTCTGACTATGAAATGTAGATTTTTCCTAGGAATTCCTTAACAATAATCATCAGATTGCATGTAGGCTGTGTAGTTTGAAGACATAATTTATCTAGCAAAGTAGCCCCAAAACTTAAGAGCCTCCTCCATATTTCACATAGTTAGATGGGATAGGCTCAAGCACCACTGCAAACCTTGTGAAGTGGGTCAGGCAACTGTCACTGAACTTCATTGAGCGATGACCAAAAGTGTATTAGTTGTATTAATAGATATAATATTAAATAAAAATTGAGAACAGCAGTTTAAATAGGTGTCTAATATCGCATATTAACTTATTCAGATAACAATAGCCTAAATAACACACCATAACTTATTTTCCAGACTGGATCTCAGCCCAAAAATCCTGGTTTTAAACCTTGTGTTGTGTTTGTGGTCCATGTAACACACACACAGCAGAGTCTCATCATCCCTACATCCATCCATTCTTTTTCTACACAACAGGGGTAAGTGAACCATTTGTTACAGTGGTGGGGACCAAAAGTCACAGCTTAAGCAATGTGTTTGTAAGTGCCAACCTGTTTTTAAGTCAAGTCGGAGGTAGCTGACAGGTTGCCAGCGGTAAGCACCTGAACAGCTCGCACAGGTGTTGGCCTCATAAAGAGAACGGGACCCCACAATGGGTGTCAGAATGTGTTCACGCCAGAACACAGGTGGTACAGTGGTGACTGGAGAATGGCTTCAATGTGGTGGTCAAAATAACAGCTCAGCTGTCACACTGCTTCCTATGACAGTTTTTTTTGTTTGTTTGTTTGTTTCTTTTTCCCTCTTTAGTGTACCATACCTAGACTTTACACACAAGTGGCATATTTCTATCAGGATATTGCATTGTGTTGCTGTAAAGATTTCATTGCTTTGACTTTGCAGTGTTGTCCAGCACTTTGACAGCCATCTTTGGGGAATGTCAGGGAATTTGACGACTCTGCTCCTCCAGCCTGTCATAACGTGAATTATTGACGCGGAGGGCATAGATAATTTAACGTGCTAGATCTTTTCTGACAAGACGACGCTTTGTGGGACTTTGAGATACCAAAAGGAAATAGTTTTGCACGCATTTATAGATTTACCGTGACCTAGTTGTTTGCTAATGGAGGAAAGAAGCAGGTGAAGGATACAAATGGGACCGGGTTAATTGAAGATGACTTTCCGGGTGTTGTGTGTGTGTGTCCCCATATCACGTGGTTGTTTTCCATATGTTCCTTTTGACACCCTGAATTAGTGGCCAGTCAATCGCAAGGGGTACACCTATTCAGAACAGTTTGTTATTGATAATGTAGCTGATGAAGTGTCTATGGAATGCGTTTAGGTTTAGGGTGTGATTGTGGTAGACGTTGGATCACTTGGGTCACTCTGTCTGGCAAGGCGTTTGTCTGCTTGTGTCTAAGGGGGTGTGCAGGGGGGGGGATATGTCCCAGCTGGCTCGCGGTAGACTGGCAGAGTGTTGATCCGAGCGTCATCGGGACCGGGTGTCTCCTCGCCGAGCTGACAGAAAAGGTCAGCGACTCATCTCGGTCCGTCTCTCTGAGCTCCTTGACAGTCTTCCCTCCGGGAGAGAAACCACCGACAGCCCCCTTGCTCCCTGGCACGCATGGCACCAATTAATATTGCATCATTCTTTTCTAATATGCTCCCCGCGAGCCCCCTCGGCCAAGGTGGGCCTCGTCGGTCAGTCTCTCTTCTCCCCCTTTCCTGACCTCGCCCATCTACTTCAATAACGCCAAAAAAAAAAAAAAGATTAGCTGAAAATTACATGTATGAATCTTCCTTTGTTTTGGGCACATTTGTCCATTTGTCTTTCTTATGTGTTGGATTTCAAATGGGCTCTTTGAAGAGTTCCACTGGAACTTTGCATGTAAACAGAATGAACTTTATCTCGTGCTGTTTTACAAACAGACTGCAGTTTATTGCTTTGTGGTTTTAAACTAATTTCCTCTCTGAAAATTGGGTAATCTTATCATTTCTGCTCACTTGGGGCTAACAGCTGCTGCTTCATCTCCATATTGCGTTTGCCATATTGGTAAAATGACCAACCATGTAACTCAGATTTGCCTTTATCTATCCAATGTTAGCAAAAAGCCAACATTCGAGAACCGAGAGTCTTTCAAATGTTAAGCAAACCACTTTAGTGATCAAGCTACCCGTTTTTGATAGGTCAGTTCTTGCCTATTTCCATCTGATATGGCCAGTTTTTAACTTCCTTCTGTTGCAAACATATTTAGACATGACAGACGATTCTCATACTCCCACAATCTTGCACTCAGACTCATAAGTAGGGACAATTTATCATTAACATGACAAATCTAGAGACATTTTCTCCTGTGTTACCATGAGTCTATGTTAACTACTATCACCAACTGTAGGTCCATTCGACTTACATTATATTACCCAGAGTTAATTTCTTGCCCTCAAAATTAGTAACATCTTCTTACACGTGTAAAAGAAAATGATTGCTTAAAATTGAGAATTAAAATGGCAAAGTTTTGTGCTTGCAAAGGGAGAAATTAGTCCACTTCAAGACTCTAAAATGTCCATAGTTGTTATTAGTGTGTGAGAGAATGTTTCCTTCTACTTAATGGTGACTCGTCTTGTAAATGAGGATGATGTTAGAAATGTGAATTTTTTTGTTTTTTCTTGACAAACTAATGCATGTTGGACGTGAAGACCATTGTTACATTTATTTTATTCGCACTTTGTCTCTTTAACGCTCTCCAGCAACAGATGCAGAGTTTTAAATTGGGGGATATCAGGCGGCTGTTAGTTTTTATGTCTGTTCTTTGTCTCTGCTTCTTCCCACACGTGTGCTTGCGTGCGTGAGTGCATGTGTGTGTGTGTGTGTGTGTGTGTGTGTGTGTTTTTCACAAATCACTTGTCTCTGTGAAGTCCTGCTTGTTCTGCAGGTTTGCCCCCACTACAAACATTTCGCCGATCAAAGTCGCTGGAAAAGGGCTGCCACTTCAAACCGTGTATCGTTTCACAAAGATGCAATGCGTTCCTTCCATCCTGGCTCTTCAGCCCACTCGTTTCCATGGCGACAGGCCGATGGCAGGCCGTTTCGCTTGTTTAAAAGCAAGAAGCACGGGTCCGATTAGGATTTATTTTGCCTTTTGCGTCCATTTGAATGTTTCCATAAAATAATCTCACATCTGTACTGACTCGGCAGCTTTCGTGTTCTCAGAATGAAGTTGAAATATGATCGTCTTCTTGCAAATCCTTCCTTCTCGCCACCCTCCAGCAACTGCCATCTTCACTTTTATTCTTTTTAGCGAGTATGAAAAGATTTGCCCCAACTTCCACTTTTGTTCAGCTATTCCAAAAATCGTTTCGTTTGTTGCGCCAAGCTGTGATGTTATCACAGGTGTTTGATGTCAGCTTTATCTGGGACTCGTATTAACTACTGGTGTTCCGCCACATTTAAATCCTTTCAAGTTAACGTGCAGGGAGACAGGAGGATTGGAAACTGGGAAAGGGGGAGGGGGGGTGCACCTTCACGCACTCAGTTGAATTAAAATGGTTTAGGGATGTTTAATGATCTTTTCCTTCAACCCTTGCATGAGTTCTGAATCAGCAGGTCCACTTTGATGCTATTGAATTTGTTGATCCAGTTCCATGTCGTAAATAATGGCATGAAGACTCATTTCCTGTTATAGATAGCTGTACAAGTGAAAATGGCTTACATTTTACGTGAAAAGGCGATAAAATAGATGGTTCTGATTTCACCCTGTAGTTTTTGGATGTTGAAACGATTTTTTGAACAGGTATTTAACAAGTAACCACAAGGAAGGAACCTTAAAATGCCCCATATTGAACTACTCAGCTCAAAATCTAATAAATGTGACCTAATTTCAACAATGGAAATGCCCTGATTTGCCTAAAAAATCTAAAGAACCTGAGTCAAAAGGTTAGAAAAGTAAAAGTTGCACCCTTAAAGCTGTGAAAGCACAAGTATAACCTGAAATCACCATCATTCTGGATCTTTCCTGACCTGATTCACCTTTTTTTTATCTCAGTTTGGTCATCTGCATTCTTTATCTGAGATGTTTCCAGGGTTGTTTTCTGATGAAATTAGGTTTAGTCAGCTTGACGGTAAACACTCTTTGTTTTGAAGTACAATTCTGCCCTCCATAGAGAGACTCTAAGTGTTATCTGTATTTATCCAATAGCAAAAATAGCAATAAAACAAATAAAAAACATTGATATGAACAAATACTTAACAACCAAAATAATACATAGTACTAAAGTTCAAATGTGGAAGAAGACACTAAATAAACACAATCAAATGTAGTGATATAAACAAACAAGAATAGAAAGTAGTATCTACTGTCCATTTTAAAATGTTTTTCTGCATCTTTAATAATACACTAAAGCAACAGTTTAAAACTAATCTAAATGATGAAGTGGAAGGTTTGTACATTATCACAGTTTGCCTATTTTCCTAACATCTCGTGGCAAACTAAAACATGAGTGCATGGAGGAATTCCTCTTGTTATTTTGTTTGTTGTGTTGTCCCAGTGGCCAGTGGACTCGAACGCGGCGCTAAGTGGCTGCTAATGGCACAAACACGGCTGCGGGCTTAAGGTAGCAGAACGCCCATTAGGCCATTATTAACGAGGTAATGGCCTGTTACTAAACTGCCGAATGACATTGTCGCCGCCGAGCTGACACCCATAAACGTGCACGTGACCTCCCTGCACGTGCACGCGCAAACAAACACCACGAGGGGCAAACATCACACGTCGTCGGTGAGTGCCTGTGCGGATTGTGAGAAGTTAAAAAAAAAAAAAAAGCAGGTGGAACAGAAAGTGAAGCCGGCAATCTAATGGACATTGCTGGGAGGCATGACGGCAGTTATTAAAGCCGGTTACGCTTGTTTACCTCCACTTGGATGCATTGTGCCTTTCAAATGATTTATAGAAGAGAAATAAAAGAGTGCACATCACTCCCGTCTGTTTATCTGGCTAAGCGCTCGCTTCAGCTGATGTGTTTAGTTCCGGATTCTCTACCTTGAAAGTGGTCCTGATTAACTTGGTCCAAGCCTCAACTCTCCTTGTCGTAATGAATTTGACTTCTATCTACGTCAAAGGCAGTAAATGATCAATGTTTTTCCATCTGGAATCTGTTTTTGGTTTGTTTGTTTTTAGTGATACTCCCAACGTTAAAAAAAAAAAAAAAATCAAATTCCCTATGAGCTATTTAAGAAGGCATAACTGTAATTAGTACAATTTTTCTCAAGTTAACACTCTGAACATCATTGTAGAAGTCAAATTACCCGGGCATGGTTCATTTTGCGGGCACTACTTGCATTTTTTTTTTTTTTAAGTGAACTGAATTTGAAATGATAAGTTCTAAAGAGTATGCTGTCAAATAGGCAGTCCGCCAGGATGTTTAGCTCAGTTGTCTGCATGCTGCGCTGTTTAGAATGTTGAGTTCAGCCAATGTTTCTTTGATTTCAGCCAACCTTTTTTGGTGCGAAATCAAATCACAGCATGAGGAATATATAATTGTTTTTGATGAACAGCATAATAATACAAATAATCTGGTAAATAGAGAGAGTTATACAGTTGTCAGAGTTAATCCTAACCATGGGTTGATGACATTGTTTTAATCCAAATTGTCGGTTTATTTTTGTTCATTTCTTTTCGCGTTTTTAACTCATTGATTTCCACCAATGACAAACCAAAACATGTCTAAAAAGGAACTGCATTTTCATGTACCACATTGTCTCTTTGACATATTACCACTGTCACCGCTTAAAATAAGGAAAAACCTCAACTAACTTCCTACAAACGCAATGACAAATGTCAAGCCATCACAAAATGGAACTATCCCGAAAAAATGCCAAACTATTCCAACTATGTGCTGTCCCCAACAAACAAACAGTAGCTGTCTCAGCTCCATTTCACAGCATCTTTGTGTCACAAAGCTCCATTTAATGTCATTTAACAGTTATCCTAGCTTGCTAAAGTTTGCCAGCAGCTGGGCCAACAGTGCTCGCAAACAATCCTGCTGCGGTTCAGCGATAGGGCAACACAGTCGGGGTACATCCCTGGAAAATCATTTCTCCCTCAGCGTTCTTCCTATTTGTAACTTGTCCTTTCAAGCAAGACGGCCCTTAAAGTTCACTGGCCCATTCTTCAAAAAAGCCTATTACTGACTGCTTGTGATTCTCTATCATGCGGCGAGCAGACCAGCCATGCCTTCGTTTTATGTTTCCCTCCTCCCGTCATCTCTTTCTGAAGCCACGGAGAAGAGACGTGCTCAGAGAAAGGGCCCGCCACCGCCGCCTTGAAAGCGCCGGCGGCCGCCGCCGCAGACGCAGACGTCTGGCTAAAAAGGGCCCATTGTTTTTGATTCTTGACAGAGCGCTGACTTTCACCCTCTTTCACTGTATCTCTGTGCGGCCCTCGGTGTCTGCCAACCCTGGCTCTCAACATTAACAGAGCTCTTGAACACACAGAAAGAGCTTTGCTCTCATGTGTCGGCCTTGAAGATGACACTAACAATAATGGCCGTGCCCACACAATGCTTCCATCTTTCCTGACATATTTTCAGTCTCCGTTGCCTGATAAATGGATGTGATTTGTGTCGGGAAGCCAGCCAGGGACGCATTAGGATGCCATTGAAATGAGAATTTAATGAGATGCAATTCAAGCACAATCCAAAATTCTGCCCTTATAAAGATAGGAATGCATAATGTGTTAATAATTGCGCTTGACTTTCTTTGCTTTTTACACTTTGCTGCTCTGCTTTGGAATTCTTATCTTTTCTCTCTCGCCATTAATTCATAAGCGTTTCCACCGAAACCAGACTCTTGCGTAGGAAAATGTAAAGATGACCTTGTTAGGTATGTTTATTGTGCTTTTGAGAAGTTTTTTTAAACTAAATACATCTGTAAACTCACTCAAAAATGGACAACTTTGGGATAATTCTCTAGCTCAATGCCTGGTGCATATTTAAAAACGTAACTTTCTGGGTTGACTTTATTTGTAGATGAGGGTAGTGATCAAAAATATGATTGCATCCAACTTTTGCACTATTTAAATAGGCCATTTATTGACAGTGCATCTAATATTGCAGTGCACCTTATAGTGCAGAAAATACAGTAGTATTTGGAAAAACCTAGTAAAATACCTACTTTTATGCTAATATTATATTCTTTTTAAATTATTGAACATGGATTCCAGGAATATAAATCATGAGTAATTTGATTATAATTTTGAGATGGTTTGATATACTTTGCAAAATCTCACATAGTGTTCCTTCTTAATCTTTCCACTGTATAAATACTAATAAATATTCACATATAAGCTGCACTGAGGTATAAACTACCAAGCTTTAAGCACTGCTAGGAAAGTAAGGGCTTTATAGTTTAGAAAATGACAGTAGTTTGCTGTATATTTCTCCAACAATATCAGTCAATGTCAGACAATGTCATCATGCCTGGCCCAATTTTAATTCAAGTCTTAAGTGACATTTGAGACATAACCATGCCTGCACCTTTCTTTATTAGCATAATTATAAAAACCTTTCAGCACGGTACGCTCCTGTCGCTCAGATGTTCTACTTCCGACATGGGCGCATTTCCCTTCACAGCCGCCCATCGTCTGTGACCTCGGCCGTCATCACGGGCGTCCTTGTAGCGTACAAATCTCTCCGTTTCATAGTGAGCAACCATAAGGGGGCTTGATTGCAGCAAAGTGATCCAGAATATGACTCCCAGCTTTTCATCTCACCGCCTCTTCATCTCCACTTAAGAGGCCCGCCATCACTTGTATTTACATGGCGTCCTGTCGAGGGCCTCCTCCTCCTCCTCAGAGGAAAACAACTTCCTTCCCATACTTTTCTTCAAATTTCACCTTTTCTCGGTATTCCAATTATGGCTATGCTATACTACTATTTCACACTATGACTTACATGGTCTTGGACATTGCTTTTACAATAATCTCATCTTGATGTAATGAAAGCATGCATGATTGTTTTATCCACGGACGATAGTAACAAAAAGAAGGCAGTTCTTGAGATTTGCATTACATATCAAACCATATCTTGTAGTATTCAAAATATTTTATCAATAATACACCTGTGGTCAGTGATTCTGCAAAAAACATGCTTACCACAAGTAGATATCACGCCTTGTTGGGGATTTGGGTGGATTTGTGTGTGTGTGCTTTTCGCCTCTTGTGTCCCTCCGGGCTTCCCTTCCCCTTAATTTGGTAATCAGCCCTAGTCTGTCTACTTAAACCCTGTATGTTTGTAAGTCATCCACATTGTTCGCTTCATGCCACGTTGCCATGCTATTCTCCATGTCTTCCATGTCCGGTTTGATTTAGCTACTTATTGCTAATTCCCTGTTATTTTCTTGAATCCCTTCCTGCCTCAGTTATTATAGTTTTGTTACAGCATTCCATGCAGTTTGCCCATTTGCCTGCTTCCCTGGGTCCAACCACCTTCCATAACTGAGTTACCCTTAAGAATAGAGGCTTACACATGATTGCCCCATGGGCGTCCAATCGTCCTTGAGCTGTACATTTGAGACCCCCTGTTTTAGCATCTTTTTTTTAACCCCATTTCTCAGTGGTTGTCCTTGATTTGATGTCAACCGGTGGAGCAAGAGAGCCTTGGATGACGTACACGGTCCTCACGAGGTTTCTCCGGGTTCGCTCAGCTGGGCACTAAACAGAGTCTGGTGTCATTCCAAGGCTCCGTATAAATTCAGGGGCCGAGAAATATTTACGGCCCACGCCCATCCTGGACGTGATGCGCTGAGCGGAGGGGGCCAAGCGTGTCTTGTTGCCATCACTCCAAAGTGAGACTAATTTATTGCAACGTAAAAGCGACGGAGCCAAGAGAGCAGCCAGGCAGAGACGTCGCCGCGGCCTTGCTTTGTGACTTGCAGTATAATGTGGCATAAAGCTGTGGCCAGAGTGACATTGTGTTTTTATTGTACACGAGAACGAGGCACATTTTTCGCTCCCTTTAAAGAATTCCACAGACTTAAAAGGTTGGATCTCCCATTAAGTCTGATATAGACTTGTACCGGTTTTATTGTCGCAGTCATGTCCTTCAAAACCATTTCTTAACTTGTTCTAAAGCACCAGTACGAAATTGGATTTCTTTTCTCCTTTAGACTAAGAAAACTTTAGGCCTTTAAAAATGTCAAAGAATTGACAGTTAGTGATAGACAGATAATGATAAATGCCAACATTGGGGTTTCTTTTTCAGTTTTAAAAAAAAAAATGTTCCAGTAAGGTGAGGTTGAAAACAAGTTGCACAAAGTGAAAAATTACTATAATATTGGAAATGTATTACAACATTCCACCTATTGATAAGAATTTCTTTCATTGTCTTGTGAGCACTGTACTTTGCTGAAGAAAATCAATAACATTGAGTCATCATTCATTCGTCTTCAATTTCACTATCTCAAAAACATATTTGCCTTAAAATATTTATAATATCTTAGGTAGCACTTTGTGAATTATAGATGATGCCAGCAAGTACAGTTTTTTTCTTCCTAATATATACACACGTATATTATTGTAATTCAACAAACGGAGGAAAATGTGCTAAATAGGTATCTGTTAAACTAACATGTTACCAGTTATTCTTATAACCTGAGCCATCATTGCTTACAAGTCTTTCGATTTTACTCCAAATTGATAAATCGATTGGATTGGATGTATTTGGGAAATTCCGGGGTCACAGTAGAAAGAGGGTGAGGATGCAGAAATAGGAAAGGCATTGTCGACATAAATAGATAGGTAATAAGTTAATAAATACATACATACACATACCGTATTTTCACGACTATAAGGCGCAATTAAAAGTCTTAAATTGTCTCCAAAATAGACAGTGCGCCTTATAATCCAGTGCGCTTTACATATGGAAAAAAACAAAACGAAAAACCACCACTTTCGGATATGAAAAAAAACACAAACGCCTGACCTGAAACAATACTGTTAAATATGCAGATGCCATGTTAGTTTACAACATCTTCCATCCTATAGCTCCTCCCCCACTGCAAGATTTTATACAAAAAAAAATCCAAAACAACAATGGCTGGCTCTAGAGGTGACTGTGTAGTGAGTGCTTCATACCTGGAAGTCAATAGCAATTACCCTATTTTCACGACTATAATGCGCACTTAAAAGTCTTGAATTTTCTCCAAAATAGACAGTGCGCCTTATAATACAGTGTGCCTTATATATGAAAAAAATGCCATTCATTGAGGGTGCGCCTTATAATGCGGTGCGCCTTATAGTCGTGAAAATACGGTACATATAATTAAGCACATATATACATACACATATATACCAAATCCAGTAAAATCTATCTTCACTATCACTTCTGAAGAACTCCGCCAATTGTAAACCTTATAAGAAGAAATGGCCAGGAATGAGTTAAACATGAACTTTAACTAAATTCTGTTTAAAAAATATGTTAAGATCAATTCAGCATTGAAGGTCTTGGCAGATAAATGTTTCCAAAAATGATGACAGTGAATTCAGTTAATTACATCACGTCACATACGATTCACAAATTTCAAGCCCAAAGTTACTTTCAATTGCTGCCGCGTGTGTACAAAAGGCTGACCAGCACATTGAGAGTAACCTTCAATATCTGTCACATTTTATAGACTTCTGTCTTTTTTTTTTTTCTCGCTCCTTCCACGGCCACTTTGCTGCTTCACGCAATTTGCATATTTATCAGAGCTGATCGTACTTGGACATGCTTTCATTATTATTTTTTTGCCCTGCCGCTCGAAATCGAGCAGTAATGTTCCGCAGAGTGGCGCACGGGACAATGGCAGGTGAGAATTATGCTGAATGGGCATAATTTGAGTTTCCGCTACTTTGACTCGCTCAGTCATTGTCGTAGCTTTCCCTCCTCAATGTGAATCTTCGCTTGGTTTTTCAATTTTTAAACTTTCTCATGTATTTGTTTTCTTCTTAACACTACAGTCGAACACTCCTACTTCACACACAGCTCAGTCCAAATAACCCAACCACATGTTAAATAGGCTGTTTGGCCTTGCTAAACCACAAGCTCAACATGACTTGTGCAGACTCAAACAAATGATTTTCTTTCATAATAACAAAGCACTTCTGCAATTTCATCAGTTTCGAGGCGCACAGGGCAGGGAAAAGAATTAATTCACAGCAACGCTGACAAACTTGTTTAACTAATCCATTAATCAACAGGAAATTATTCTGCAACTACTATTAAGTTATCATTACAGTCGTTTATCATAGAAAAATGTATGCCAGATGCTAATTCCTGCAGTTTAAACATACACATGTCCTTGTTTTTCCACATGGATGTAGACAAAGACATCGTCAAAGAAGCAGGATAAACATTGTTTTCTTTCATTTTCAGCAACAAATATTTTATTAAAGTAATACAGTTCCCTGAAATTAGTCACACCCTGTTAAAAAAACAAATTGTGATCACCTGGAAATGTCTTATTCAAGATATTAATGAGAATGTATTCTAAAAAATCATTTTGTTCATGCAAAAAAAAACATCAAATGTTCCATCTTTTCAAAGACAGTTCTTCAAAGTATTTAGCAGAGGAACGTTTGAATAAATTGCTTACATATTTATTTAATGTTAAATGTTTAAATCTAGACCTAAATTGTGTTGTGAACCCATGAGTGCAGAAACATACTGTGTGCATAAACAAATACCGAAACAGCAGATACGTCCCATTTGAAGTCATTTAGTACCATAGAAGTCCAAGCATTGAAACATGATCTCACACTCCCATTTGATAAATACACCTGTTAAATGGAGGGAATAAGTCAAAAGACTTTAAACAACCAATACGTGACTAAGTTATAACTCATTTCAGGCATACTGTTGTGAATAGTAACCATATCCCTCGCACCCTGGCCACCAATCATGAGTGCCACCTACAGGTCGGCAAATACTCATGCACAACTTTGTCTTAACTTAACCTTGTTCCCGAGCCCCAAACACTACACATTACTCCGTCATTTTGTTTCTAACTTTGCTTTGTGCAGGTCACCTCTGGGTTTCGAGGGGGCCTATGGAGGAACACGGCATTATTTAGTGCAACAATGTTTGCCTGGGCTCAGCTGGTGACAAAGCAATGCACAAGATGAGCAAGTAAACACAAAAAAAAATGGTGTGGAAAGCATTAGCCAGAGCCCCCTAGAAGATGCAGTAAAACACAAAGACAAATACAGACAGCAATATGGGATAAGCAGTGGATCTATTGTAAGCTCCACTTGCCTCCTGTGAGAGATTGCGTTGATGAAGTAGCAAAGGCTCAGGAACCAATGTGACCAGGAAAGTGGTCAACTGTGGTGCAACAATGTTGGGAGCACAACAGTTCTAAAGATTCAGTTAGTTATTGTTTTTGTTTTTTTTTTGGTTGGGTTCTCTCTCATAATAGCAATGGTTAGCAGTCACTCCAGAAAGTTTTGCAGTACTTATTCATGTTTGCTGGGTGTTCCTGCATCTAATATGCATTTGGTAAGCAGTTTTCGAAGCCAGAGTTAGGTTAATCATGCGTTCAAATTGATGCAGGAAGGCCCCCCATTTAGCTTCTTTGCCCAACTTTATGGAAGAGACTCATTTGTTCTCTATTTTGGAGTTACACCCGAAAACAACACATTCCAGCGTGCGTTGAGAGTATCTACAGATAGGCAATGTTAAACAAAAGCAGGGATATCCAAACTATTCCACAAAGGGCCACAGTGGGGGCAAATTTTAGTTCCAACTTAGTTTAAAACTCCATTCTTTTACTTTCTATAGCCAGAAAGCTGCATTGACCTAATCAACTAACTTTTTCCCAATAAGTTATCCTATTCTTTAATTGGAGGACATTGAGACACTATAAATCATAAATAAATATTCTTGTAATCAACCATTTTTCAGAGATTCACTATAATATGACATAGTTGTTGTCATGTAGAAAACGTTATAAATATTGCTTCGTTTTCCATTATATTGTGCAAAGCGTCCTTGCGTTTTCCAAGGGGCTACCGTGGAAATGGCTTCCTAGCCCACGTATAAAAATTCAGTGTTATAGCATTTCACAGACACCGAGCATCCAACGGCGCCCCGGAACCACGAGCGCTCACATTTAAGGAAAAAGAACCCAAGCTTCTCTGTTGCAGCCCTTGAATGGCAAAGCCATTTGTCTTTGTGAAGGGCAAAGAGGGGGAAAAACAGCAATAAAATCTGATAGAAACTACTTAAATGGAACAACATTTTTTTTGTTTACAACCTGCTGAGACTTATACACCCACACACACACATGCATGAAGCTCTGATGTTAAATTGCAATTAAAGGGAAGGACATGTGCTTAGCCTTTAGCTAATTAGCATTTTCTCCGCTCAGCAGAAAGAGGCGGGCAAATCAATATGATATTAAGTTTGCGTATAGCAATGAGGCACACATCCACTCACATCAATTAGCAACAGATTAGTGGAAGAAACACTGGCACAAAAACAGCAACAATTAACAGCTTTCCACTCTTGTGTTTTTAATTGCATTTAGTTGCACTTTTTTTTTACTTAAAAAAATGCTGCAGGATTAACCCTATAAACCCGATATGACAGTAATTACAATATTTGGAGAATTTAAAGGTTTATAGAAGGAATTTATTTGAGGGTCTATGTACTTTGTGTGTAAAGTGCATGACTTGATTTTATCCCTGCAATCAGTATAATATTCTTTTTTTCTTTTCCTGACTGTATTTAATCTTCACTTTTTTCTCATTACTATCGTCACTTTTTTTTTTGATGATGTGCCGCATGGGAGAAATCACACAGCGCCACTGCCTTATTATTCCAAAGCTGAAAAACGTATTTAACTAGTCCATTAATCAACCGGAAATTATTCTGCTAACTACCATTAACTCGTCATTAACATCGTTTATCATATTTTAAAAAAAGAAGGATGCCAGTTGTGTGCTGTTCCAAATGTAGACATTAATTCAACAAAAAAAAATTTTGATCATAAGAAAAAAAAATTCAATCATAATTAGAGGAAACTTTTTTTTACAAAAATTGTCAACAATTCCAAATTCTTATTATGCTTGAATAGACGTTTAATTTCCCATTTTTACTTAAAAAAAAATCAGACTTTGATATGGTTTCAGGTAAAAAGCATATTTCACTCATGATATTCAAAGCAATTCCAGTAAAAAAAAATATTAGCTCATTAAAATACTATTTTGTAGCCCCAATTCTAATTTTAAAGCCTACTGTAAAACCTTAATGAAATATTCCGATTTTTTTGGGTTGAAAAGTGGGCTCTGTCTGCTTATTCTACCATTTCTTCTCACATATTCTCAATCAAAATGATTCATATGAGATCAAAATCTCATCCTGTGAGCTATGCAGTATTTACACACAAGTCAATTGAATTGTCTCATATTTGATTCCAGTGTACCGACCGCAAAAAAGACCAGCCATGATGGCTTACCCTGAAGCCGATTGCTTTCACAGAATAACAAAAAGATCTTGAAATGTTAGTTAACGAGAATTTCCCTCTTTGTCGCACTTTAGAACATCACAACGGAGGGAGGGAGAAGAAGTTGGTGTTCCTCACGGCTCGCGTTCATCCCGGAGAGTCTCCTGCTTCGTTTGTCTGTCAAGGTAAGCCCCCTCCCCACCCCACTCTTATTGGGGGAAGTGATTGAGATGCCATTGCACTGCTCTCACTAGCGAATTTCATCAGCTAAATGTGCAAGTGAGAAACGCACAGCAGTAAATCGTATTTCAATATTGTTTCGTTGGCATCAAAAGAATGTCGTGACTACAAAAGCGCTACTGGAAAGATGGTGATATTTCATCATTGGAGCTCCCTCTTGTGTGCACTTAAGCAATCAATCAGCCAGCCAAGCACATATTTTTTGGTACCTAGGAGGAAACTGGGGTATCCCGGAGAAAACCCACACAAGCCCGGGGGATAATATGCAAACTCCATAACCATCAGGTCGCTTAACTTTAGAATATTAAGTGTCAATTAATTGCTATTGACAATGATAGATGGCCAGTACATTTTGACTGGGAGATGAACAAACGTTGTTAAAAGTGATTGGACGTCATGAGGTTTTAAAAAAAAAAAAAACACACATTTTTATAATGTCAATGTTTGTGAAGATATTGGCATTTCAAATTTTGTGTTTATTCACTCCATCCGAACAAATGATAACCAATCTAACCCTTTAAAACACTAAATAATAGACAGCAAATTAACGAGCAAAAATACTATAGCGTTACGATTATAGATCGTCATAAATTGTATAATACATTTAGGATACACTTTATCTGGGGAAAAACTATTCCCATTGCTCAAAATTCATGTACTCAATATCATACATTTGGCCAATAAGAGTTCATGACTTAGTTCACATGACTTTTTTTCAGGCCAATATGCCTCAACATACAATACTATAAGACCCTGCGATGTGAGATCTATGTTTGTATATGATATTAGTGCATATAAAGTGAACATCTCTCGGCCAAGTGATGCATTGTTTTGCCGTTTGAGCGGAACACTCCAAACTAATAAAAAAACATTTTACACCTATGGGAAATTCCTTCCTTGAAAGACAATTTCTACTGGATTTTTTTTATGACTTTCTGCCCCCGGCTGCTTTGATCTGACTCAGGTGAGGGGGGGCAGGTTTACTCTTTGTGGATCACGCTAACTTGTTAAGCATCCGTCTGGTTGTTTCCAGAACTGCCCCGTTTCATCCCATTTGTATCGATTTAGGCTCCAGTTGCTGTCAAATTCAACTCAAGCAGTATTACCCAGATTTTGTTTCTTAAAAATTCAATTACTGGCTTTTCTTTGACTTTAAATTGGTCTATTTCATTCTAAATACTTTAAAAAAATGCCCTTTCTAGCAATTTCATGACTCATTTTATAGGATGTCTTTTATAAATATGACTGTCTCATTTATTTATTATAGGAATCGTAAGTAACCCCACTTTTCCCAATGGTGTAGTAGTTCACCTGACAGGTAGCATGGGATCGATTGCCACTTGGTGTTGTTGTGATTGTGAATGTGAATGGTTGGCGACCAGTCTAGAATGTAATCTGTCTTTTGCCTAACATCAGCTTGGATAGGCTCCAGCACCCCACGACTGTGACTTGGACAAGCAGTATTGATAATGAATGAATGAATAATTAATGTGCCCATATTATTTCATATTTGATTGCCATTTGTATGTTGGTGTTTTTTGGGGGGATGATTTAGGCAGCCAGAAGGCTTTTTTTTCCCTCTTACAAGCATTTTGTTCTCCAATGTGTGTTCTATAGGTGTGATTGACTTCCTAGTGAGCCAGCATCCGGTGGCTCAGCTCCTCAGAGATCATGTGATCTTCAAAATCGTCCCCATGCTGAATCCAGACGGCGTGTATCTGGGCAACTACAGGTACCCTCTCACGTGAACCCATTTTCACGACGACACAAAACCATAAACACATGAATTCCTCCTTTCAATGCCAGCCGTTAATTAAAAGCAGCTCCCATATTTCACACTTTTATTTCCTGCTTCTTGAGCTAATATCCTCTTAACTCCACCTTCAGAGAGCCTAATGAATTCATTGAACTCACAGCAGCGCATTTGTTGAAATGGTATGTAGCCGTGGGGCTCTTCTCTTCTCTTTGCCCGTCCGTCCACGCTCGCTTCCCTTCTGTCCTTTTAACACCAACGCCGCAGCTCTGTGGGCATCCTTCTCCCGTCTATTCACTACTCTTTCCCTTCTTCATAATTGCCTTTTACTTAATGTGCCCAGCCACAGGAATACTAATGCACGTCAAGATAGGGATCGGAATATTCTACGCGTATGTGCATTGTGCTTGAGTGAGTGAGTGACATCTAGCGGCTGGGTTCTCGTAGTGGTAATCTGTCTTTGGCCGTGATTGTAAAGGCCCGAAGGGCTTTCCCCCCCCGGTGAGGACGCTCAAAGGGGAGCGTTGATAAGCATGTCGACAGACGGGGGTAGGCCGCAACCCACCGACCGATCCGGCCGTCGTCAGGGGCCCTCGCAGACATGCCGCCAAATGCCATCGTAGCGGAGAGTGGCGATGAACGCATGTGGAGAAAAAAAATCGATGGGAGTTAACCTAGAACCAGTATTTTGCTGTATGCTAGGCTCATTTGGCCACGCAGTATGAGTAACTCTCACGCAGCTAACCCTTTCGCCAAATGTCAGCTATACAGAAGAGGTGCAAGATGACAACTAGCAAAGGCATCTCACAAAGTAGCTATAAATACTCAGTGCAATCTGTTGGTAATGCTTTGGACAGTGTTTGGTAACTTTATTGAACTGAGGCAGTGGAGGCACGTCAACTTCTTTTGTTTTGGGGAGGAATTGTGAGCCTAAAATGCATAAATTACCAGTGTTTTCACAGATGCAGTACTTGCGCTTTCACAAAACTAACTAAAGTTAAACCATTTAAAGAGACAAAATACTTTGTTTTATCCCCAAAAGCTAAATTTTCACACTTCAGTTACATGACTGAAGTTTTGAAAAAACTTTTTGGGATGTTGAGTTGTAATATGTTGTTCCTTTTGAATCCTGCACTTAAAAAGAAACCGAAGCTAGTTTAAAAAAAAAATACAATAAAAATAAACCTAAACCCATGAAAAAGAAACCATCGTGAGCATTCTTTTCCCCCCCTCAGGTGTTCGCTAATGGGCTTTGACCTCAATCGCCACTGGCAGGACCCCTCTCCATGGGCACACCCAACGCTACATGCTGTCAAGCAACTCATAGTTCACATGAGCCAAGACCCGGTGAGTAAGCAAACACAAACACACACACACACACACACACACACACCCTCAAACCCCACCATGTATACACCCCCACTCTGGCAAACATATGTTCCCTCTGGGGCTCTTTTATAATACTGGCCCCAATTTTGACACCACTTTACTAAAGAAGTTCAAATGTACTAATAAAGACCCTCTGAGGCTTTTTACATTCACGCAAGGCTTTGTGTGAAAGGGTCCTCCGGCAACATAAAAAGGTGTCATGCCCAAATTATGAAGTGCTGACCAATTATTTATATATTTTTCCATTTTTACTTATTGCCTGTAGTATCACAAGATGAAAATCTTAAAAAGAAAAAAAATGCCATTATAATATAATCTTGGGAAAGTTCACCGAGGAGATTTAAATTGTCCTTTCTTTATTCACCCGTAAAGTAAATCTCAGCTGTAATCACTAGTGTGAACAATTGAATACTCGACTGTAGTATATGCAATTTTCTACACTTTGAGGCTAACACTACTTAAATCTGACCTTGGATTGGCTGTATACCTGCATTCGGTCCACGGTGAACATAGCTTAGCCTGATGATCCAAATATGTACAGTGTGCCCTCTCCCTGCTTGGTTCAGCATGTTTCCCCCAATCTTGTTTACGCTTGTGCGCTGTTGGGAAACAGGATAGGCTCGTCAGCACCTCCAGAATGTCAGCGTAGCTCTCCTGACCATTCAGAATCTTATACTGTAGCAACTTTGCTTGCTTTATTCCACCGCCGTCAAAAGGCTACGCAGGCCATTTTTTTTTTCTCCTCCCTCTTTGTTTCTGACCGTAATTATAAGCAGAGGAGCAGGTTGGTGGGATTACTGAAGGTCAGTGAGTGTCCTGGGAATATGCTCCCCTTTGGTACACTCTTCTAAGCCTGATAAGAGAGGCGGGACGAGGGGCAGGCCAGAGATGGGGTGAGGCGTAGGGCTGGCATCACGCAGATTAACCTTTTTCCCCTCCAGCGCTGACACGTTGATCAATAAACGCTGTCATGGCAGCGGGATCCACTCGTTGCTGTCATTCACACAGTAATTGCATGCTATCAGAATGTATGTACGATTTGTTTAAAGCAGGGGATTTCCCAACAAAACAAAACTTGCGTGTATTAGTAATAGTTGCAAGACAAGCCAAAATAGGAAAACAATGTGCGACTTATAGTCCGTAAAATACGGTATATAGTATTGTACTTAACTGCTATGATTATCCAACCCCAAATCTAATGAAGTTGTTCATTCTTAGTCCATTCCGCTATTGTTTTAACCACATTTTACGGTGTCAACCGCTTGGATTGAATTCCGACGTCTTCGACAAGCCAACAGAATTCCTTGGTTTGTCTGCTGGTGATTTCAGTATGGATTGTTAGTTTACTCTCATAAACGGACCAGCAATGCAATTGACCTCTTGTTGCCACATCACTCTTTACTGTGACCAATCACCTCTGCAGCCTCCTTTAAGAGAGTGTGTCCCTGATAATTGCCTGAAGTCCAAGAGCTAATTTGGAGGTTCTTGTCTATTTGTCTGTCTCGCAGCAGCTCCTATAATCCCATTAGACACACCAGTCATGTGTGTGGCTCCCTCATGCCAGTGTCAATGCCAAGTGCGCTGCCAGGAGGCCTCTTTGCCGCTGCCCTCCATTCATGCTCATTTCACACAGCAGGCACGGGGTCCGCTAGGGCCGGGGGCTCCATTAGCAGGAGATCAGCAGCAGTTATGGCAGCGCAGTCGGCCTGAGATAACAACGGGCCTCCCTGCGCTCACCGCTAAATCAGTTTGATTATTTGTCAAGTGAAGACCATGGGAGTAGGAGGGCGCGGGGAATGAAGGAAAAGCTCCAATTTTCAGGTAATTTGTCATGCTATAACCAAGAATTACAACACAAACCAGACAGCCACAACAAAAGCAGAAGCCAGTTGGGAGATTGACCGCTGATATATGTGTCCCAGCTCAGATGTTGTAGAGCAAGTCGACGTAGTACCACTGCATTCTCTGCATGTATGCGTCCAAATGATGAGGCCAATAACTCAAGGACTTACTGCTAGCAAACAACCGATGGTCTTGCCATGCCTGCCAGAAGGCAACAGGTGGTGTTTGATAAACTGAATTCTTTGAGTCAGCCATGATACTCTCTGAATATCACCGTTTTTTTTGTTGTTGGTGGGTTTTTTGTTGCCTTCTATGCCAATCTTCCAATATGGTAGGTAGATTTTATGGTCTAATGAACTGATTTTGATTCATTTAATAAAGGGACAGTACATATTTATGAACATACATATTCATGTTAATGAACATATATATGTAAATATGTAAGTTTATAGCCAAAGGCTAATTTCCATCTTTAGTCCCTTGTGGAGGTGGAAGATAAACGATGAGACATACACACACACACACACACACACACACACACACACACACACACACAAGTAGTTCTAGGCCAACACAAACGCCTGAATTGGGAAAATACTGTTACATACGCTGATGTCACCTTAGTTAACCAAATTTAAAAACTAATGGCACTAATGGCGATTATGTACAAATAATCTGTACAGGTACAGTCATGTTAATATGAGTGGAAATGTGAATATCTTATAGTTTTCCCTGTAAAAAATATACATATATAATAATGAATAGAAATAAATGCAAATACACACTATACACATCTATATATTTAAGAACTAGAAAAATAAATATAATATTCCTAAATCAAAGTGTCTCACGGCTGTGGCTCTAAAGTAATCTCAAGTCTCAAGCAAAATTTGAAAACAGACTGTTAGATGTGGCAATCACCCCCCCCCCCCTTTCTATGAGGGACTCGGCAACAATACATCACTGCCAACCCTCCTAGTTCACTTGAATTGGACGCTGTCATTTCATTGAAACATGATCACTCAATCACAGCTCTCCCAATTTAAAATGTATTTGACGTTTAACGCCATTAAAGGCAGTGAGTGATTTAAACGCCTGTGACAAGCGAGCATTTTATTTATAATACTTGTAAACGGCCCAGTCATACCTCTCATCCGCATCCATCTGATGGCAAAAGCAGTTTGATGAAATTCCATCATTTACCATCTGCAGCTGAGGATTGGTCAGCGGCAAAAAAAGTGTCTGAACGAGGCAGTGATGCAAGGAGCTATAATCTGTTCCCAAGCTAGCGTGTTGTTTGTTATGAAAGAGAGAAATGGAGAGGGATAAAAGAGAAAATGGAAGGGAAAAAAAAGAGAAAAGCGTCCAGAGAAACAAATGGACCCATCTCCCCGCTAAAGCATTGCTTTTCCAGCTCATTTATCAAATGCAGAAGAAGAATTCGGTTTGATTGGCTGATTACCAAAAGCATTCATCACTGCCTGATGCTTCCCCGCCAATTTGACAGCGCCATTTTGGATAATTTGTTAAAGATGACACAGAGGTCATTGTTACTCTGGCTTCTCCATGACCTTTTTAATATTAGAAAATTAATTTTCTCCCCAAAACAAATACATTAGCTCCTGTCAAAGCTGGGTGATGAATTTTGCACCTTGAAATCTCTCCAAATGCTGACCTTCCTACCTACTGAACATTTTCTATTCCTATTTCTCATTGTTCCCAACAGTTTCATTTGTCTTTAAAGACCCTGACCTGATGGAATATATTTCCATATACATAATACTGTATAATTAGACATATTCATTCATTACAGGATTTTTCACACACTGACTGTGAACCTTTCTGTAACTTGAACTTCCCTCAAAAATATGATTAAGGGATCTCGATATTTATTGTTTACACGTTATATATTTTCACTGCGTATAAATAAATGTCTGCATTGCGCTGGCTCGGACACTGGGTTGAACTTTCTTATTTGCATAAGTATAATACAAACGCTGGCTAGGGTTGAAGCCCTCAAAGCCCCCCAGGTGCTAGGGTAGAGAAAAAAAATCCATAGCTCTACTCACAGATTATATATACAAGTGAACGCACAGTTTATTTACTAAACTGTACCCACAGTTTATTTAGTAAACTGTACCCACAGTTTAGTCACCTCTACCCACAGTTTTGTAAACAGTACCCATAGTTTTGTAAACAGTATCCACAGTTTCGTAAACAGTACCCACAGTTTTAGTAAACTCTACCCAGAGTTTCTTTCGTAATCTATACCCACAGTTTCGTAAACAGTACCCACAATTTAGTAAACTCTACCCACAGTTTCGTAAACAGTACGTACCCACAGTTTCGTAGACTCTACCCACAGTTTCGTAAACAGTACGTACCCACAGTTTCGTAAACAGTACGTACCCACAGTTTCGTAAACAGTACGTACCCACAGTTTCATAAACAGTACGTACCCACAATTTAGTAAACTCTATCCACAGTTTCGTAAACAGTACGTACCCACAGTTTAGTAAACTCTACCCACAGTTTCTTAATCTGTACCCACAGTTTAGTAAACTCTACCCACAGTCTTGTAAACAGTCCCCACAGTTTAGTAATATGTTCCCAACACAACATTGACCCACCCTTTGATTTGGTCCAAACATTATAAACCCCCCTACACCAACCAACTAGCAACAAATGGGATGCCTTTGAGAAAAAGTTGTTTTAGAAAGTAACTACTATTGCACATTTTCTATGCCAGCCGTGAACAGTGTCTATCTGGCATTTCATCAGGGTATGTTGATGTTGCATGATATAGGACGGGAATGTTTAAATATCAATTCTAATTTAATATGGAAATGTGTTGGCAGATCAAACCATTTGCCGTTTTAGTTGCCCGTTAAAGACCAGCAGGTCTTGTCGACGTGTTACAGTTACACCATTCCATACGGTGTCTCGTCGCCTCCTTCTTATGAGTTTTCACGCAAATATGGAGAGGCCCTGAAGCAATGGGCAGCGTCTGCACCCGTTCAGCCTGATTACATGTCACCTTACCGTGCATAAGCAGATAAATACCATCATCAATATGAGAACACGATCCAGGTTGACATGAAATAGAGGAAAGTGTGATGGAGAGAGACGGAGGAGAAAGGTTTTGTGTCATTTACTCTCACCCCCAAAACGGGTCACACCATCTGCCATGTTTTGTCACTGTGACATCATTAGAGGGTCACGAATCATGGGCAATTGGTTCTTTGAAACCAAGGTATGCTGCTTGTGTAATTTTGCATGTTAAAGTGACAGATTCTTTCCATCGGTCATTTAAACAATGCAACTCATACAGCAAATGAAAAAAACAAAAGATGTTGGCTAGTTTTAAGGTCATGGTCTGCGTTTGAGGACTGGTGCATTTTGAATGTCTCGTTTTGTTTCATTTTGGCTTTGCTTTCACTTATGGTTCACTTTCTCTTATTCATTCTTCTGAATCACTTATCCTTACAAAGGGTCTTGGCGATGTCGGAGCCTATCGTAGCTAACAATGAGCAGAATTTGGGGTATACTTGGAACTGGTTGCCAGCCAATCATCGCAAAGCACATATAGACCAACCATTCACGCACACACACACACTCACACACACACACTGGGTACAGAGCATTTGGAAAATCAGTTAGCCTTCCATACATGTTTTTGGAGGATGTGGGAGGAAGTCGGAAACCCGAAGAAAACCCACAAGGGCACCGGGGAGAACATGCAAACTTCACACTAGAACGCCAGAGCAGAGAATGCTAAACACTCTTCCACTGTACCGCCTTTCTCGTATTCATGTCTTGTCAAATTGTTGTCGTTTTTTATCTCCATCTGTTCTTGTCAGTTGTGTCAGCCAATCAGGTTCATCCATCCATTTCTCTGGGTGTCCCTACTTGTTAGATTTATTTTTACGCATTTCACTATTTTTGGGCCATCAATGGAAGCTTTCTCACTTTGTGATGTCAGTTAAGCCTTTTTACAATAACATTGATTTACTCAGCGCAGGTACGTGTAATAATGGGTATTAATGATGTCATAAAGTCAGGCAGGTAATCTGAAATACTTGCATTTGATTGGCTAAAATTGTACAAGCATTTTTTTGTGTTCATCTGTACTCTGCCCAGCCACTTTCTTAAAATACTGTCCTTTTTTCCCTTTTACTTCACTATTAGATATAAATGACATTTGCTGTTTTTCAATTTATTAAATAAGATTCTTTTCAGTTGTGGCCGTCACACTTGCCTAACCTCCCATAGGCACTGCAGTCCATATTTAAATGTTAATATAAAACCTTACATGGGCCGCGAGATTAACTTTGGTCCTTCTTTTCATTCTGAACGAGCGGAACTTTCCGTTCTCCTCCAAAAGGTACGCTGCTGATGCAAAGGGCTTTATTCCCGAGCTTGTAATCCTGCTTCAATCAGCTCTTTTTCCTTTTTTTTCCCCTCCCCGTGTACGGATAAGCTGGGCGTTTATGGCTCTCACTGCACTCACCGCACCCCGCCTTAATTAACATGCAGCAGATAAGCACTTGTAAGACAAAATTCATTCATTTGACCTTCTTGGATTTACACCAAAGTGTTTACGGCCACCTCAAGTTCCCCACAAGTGGAGCATTTTTCCCCCGGAGTTTTGAGCCTCCATCTTTTGTTTGTCTCTTGACGCAAGCAAGCAACGCCTTCATTTGGAGCTTTGGCTCCCTCGCCGGACCACTCGCTCACCCTCTCAAATTGTCTTTTGACTTTCATTCAGCTGTGTCTGTTTCTTAATTGCCCTTAATTGCTTAATTACAATTTCAAATGAACAATTCTGTAGGTCAGAGAGGGTTGCTAATTGAAGCATCAATCACAGTAGGCGGCCTCTAAACTGTCTCTCGTTGATTGACAGCACATTAAGCGAGCATTGTAGTATGCTTGGACGTGACATTGTGGTGGGCGGTTATTTATGAGGCCACGGCTTCATAACTGTCCTTTATGGAATGGTGTGAAGGAGAACTCAATCAGGGGACAAACCTGGTTAGAATTAATTGAAATTGTCCAACATTTCTTCCACACAAAATGCATTTTTTGTCTGTTTTGACCAGTGTATTGGCTCCTCCTTGGAATGGAACCATCCTTTTGTCATTCCATGCCATAGCGTAGTTGAACTAAAAATACACTTTTGTAGTCATGCTTGAAGAAATCTGGCTAGATTGGGCGAAGAAGTGATGTAAAAAGTTGAAGGTTGTCAGCAGGAGTGCTCAACTTCCATGTAAAAGTGGCAAAAACCATGGCGGAAAGTCCTGGGCATTCACGTGACAGGATTAAATCCAGGGTCAAAGTCAGTTGGAGTATTTCCTAATCAAAATGATGTACTTAGAGGGGGAAAAACACTAACAAAACTCTCTTAGACTATGATTTTGGGACAATTTTGTCTTGAAATGTTAATACTTGCGATGTAAGACTTACTTTGGTATGCACTTAAGATTTACTTTTTGTGCCATGTTAGCGGCAATTTTCCTTTTTATTTGAATTATTGTTTATTTAAGGTAATGCTCTCTCAAACCAATGTATAGCATTGACAAATAGTGACCATCACAATGATGGATGTCTTTGAAAACACTCACAAGAGGCCAACTATTCATTTTCCTACTCATATGTGCTGGCTCTCCTGCATTGCCTTCTACCATTCCCTCTTTTTGTGCGCCCTTCTCCTTCCACGAGGATGCGGGAGCCGGTTAGGAGGGATAATGAGGCTGCTTTCCCCAAACTAGAACTTGGCCCGTTTGCAGGCAACTCCAGCCTTAACGGAGCCAGATTGCCCGCTGACTCATATTTTCATATTTGCTCTATTTTTCCTTATCTCTCTCCTTTTTTATCTCTTTGTCTGGATATATTACCTTTGCCCTGCATTTACAAGCATTGCTCCTTTTCCCAGCCTGTTTTCTTTTCCTTCTTCACTGTCTTCCCTTCTCCTCCTCCTCCTCTACCTCCTCCTTCCTCCTCCTCCTCCTCCTTTCCCCAGCCGCCGTTCCCTCTCTCCTCTTGGGCTCCATCCATCAGGTTGTCGGGGGCCGCTAGTGGCCAACTCCCAGCCACCATATTTCACCGCCAGCCAGCCAAGCAGCTGACAGCGCAGCCACCGCCAGGAAATTGCATCGGCTGTGAGCGGAATTTCAAACGCCAGGCCGCCGCCGCCGCCACCACCGCGCATCGCCCGGGCCGCCCAGGAACCGCATCCCTCGCTCTCTTTCTGTCTCTCTAACCTGTCAATCTCTCTGCACGCCTCCACACACATCTCTATGCTTTTTATTTCCGTGTTGGCCTTTTTGCCGCTTGTATTTCCTCTCTTGCCGTCTCTGCTCCACTCCCCGCCTCCCCCCCCCCCCCCCACCTCCTCGCTCTGTTTTCGCTCCTTGTTTTCTCTGTTTTAGTTGTTCCACCTCTCTGCCTTCTCCCTCACTATCTTACTGCCCCCCACTCACTTTCTGCAAGCATAGAGTATAAAGTGTGCCTCTGAATGTGCAATGAGAGGTAAAAAGCAGTGGGGAAAGAGGAAAAATGAAAGAGGTGTTCAAGTGTACTCCAGTTTGCACTCGTGCCCTTGTCGTGAACACATCCCAGTTTTTTTTTCCTACGTGCGGCACTGTGGGATGGGGGAGCTGTCAGACATCATACTGGAATGTAATTGTTGTTGCCAATATTAAGGATACACAAAGAATATGGATCCACATGGTTAGCACTGTTTGTGCACTAACATACCCTAATCCAGGGGTAGGGAACCTATG
This sequence comes from Stigmatopora nigra, assembly GCF_051989575.1. Taxonomy (NCBI): domain Eukaryota; kingdom Metazoa; phylum Chordata; class Actinopteri; order Syngnathiformes; family Syngnathidae; genus Stigmatopora; species Stigmatopora nigra. Next base: position 8,256,292 of record NC_135512.1, read on the forward strand.
GCTCGGGAGCCATCTTTTGATGGGTGTAAATGGCTCTCTGCCTATTTAAATCATATTTTTTCTTCATTAGACTCTTCTGCATGCATCTTTTCATTGATACTCATTGATTAGCAACAGCGAAATAATGTTGTCAAAAGAATTCAGACTTTTTTTGGTACTTTCAAAGTGGTGAAATGAATAATCCTAACTCACGACATTAAAAAGACCCCCTTTTGAATATAATTTTAATCAAATTTCCCTGAAAATCCTCCACCGACTTGGTAATCGTGGCAAACTTAAATTAGCACCAAAAAATGCTCACACAGAGAAGCACTACTAAATAAAACTTTCCATTTTTTTTTTAGGTTGAAATGTGTGATTTGGATTAGTATACTCATCTACAAATGTTGTGTTATTTTTCTTTTGCCAATGTTGACATTTCTCTCCTTTAATCTTTCTAAAAATGGGATTGCCCTGTGTGCCATTACTACTCCACTTCACATTTCAAATGAAATGATATTCCCACATTTGTGATTTTGAAAGGATCACTCCAAATGGTAGCAGTCACAAATTGTAGCCTCCCCTAAATAGATGTCATGTCGCCATTAGTCACCAAGTGTTTTGTCCACTTGAATAAATAAACCCCAAAACTGAATTAGTTTTTGCACAAGGTTGAAAAGCCTCATATATATGAAATATTTCAGTTTTTTTTTTTTTTTTTTTTAGCCTGGAACAGTGTATGATTGGTTAGCGGCATCAGTTCTAAAAATGGAGGGTTCGATTCCCCAACATTAATGAATAGCGTGGAACAATGTGCTCCTTATTATATGTTTGTTATTGTTATTTTCCCTGAGTTAAAGTCCAGCCATTACAATCACAGTCCCAAAAAGTCACCTGCTGTTTTTTCTTCTCATCACTTTGTTTTTTAATGTTTTTCAGACTGTTAGCTTGGAGTTCTACATCGACGTCCATGCCCACTCCACCATGCTGAACGGCTTCATGTACGGCAACGTGTTTGAGGACGAAGAACGTGTCCAGAGACAGGCCGTCTTTCCCAGACTGCTGTGCCACAATGCCCACGACTTCTCCTTTGTGAGTATTCCTACGGCCCTACAAACCCAGATATAGCCCGGATAGATTGAATGTATATATATATATATATATGTTTAAATGAGTTGAGTTTGGCATGGGCCGGCGGGAAATGTATGGGAATAAAGCAGGAAGCGAATGAGTCCAGGCTGTATATTGCAAGTGGGACATCTGGCCCAGGGGTCATCCCTCTTCTTCTACATTGGCCTTGCTGCCCTTTCAGCACCGCCCACAATGCACTGCTGCTGCAGCACAACACTATAATGACAAAGTCCCTCTGGTGGCTGCAGATTTTGCATTTCAGCAAAGCAGTGCAGAGTGACAGTTAATGGAACACACATAAACAAATGTACACACATGGTCTTCCCAAGATACGTAAATGTTGTATAGTAGAGCTGAAAACTACTTTTTTTCCCATTGCTAATCGATTTATTGATTTTTTTAGGACATTTGTTGACCAATTAGTTCTATTTGAGCCTCTTCCTCTGGCCAACACACTCCCACCAAGTTTGGCAACCATGTTGAACATAGACCGTGAATAAAGCCAATCTACAAATTAAACCAGAAAGTACATATATTATATGACATTAGATGGGGGGGGGACATCAAGAATTTTGCAATAAAAGTGAGAGATGGCTGTTTTTAAGGGATTTTGACAACCTTATTGGTCCAACAAACGTTTGGACAAGCAAAGTTAGAAAGTCAAAGTGCTATGACATATGTGTAAGTATAACTGATTTCCCTGTTTTTATTTAAATGAATCATTTTGAAAAAGCCAAATTACTTGGGCGCCAAAATGTACATCAAATTTAAAAAAATCCATCTAAACAGATTTTCAATTTTGTGTACTATTCCGTCTCTTCAGGAAGAGAATCCCATGGAGAGTTTTTTTTATAACTACGAGTTGTATTGAGCCAAGAATTCAAAGCAGAAGTTGTTTTATCTCATCCCCCGTGTGTTTTTGTCTTCCTTTACAGTCCAGCACGTCCTTTAACCGCGACGTGGTGAAGGCCGGCACCGGTAGACGTTTCCTCGGCGGGCTTCTCGATGACACGTCCTACTGCTACACTCTGGAGGTGTCTTTCTACAGCTACATGACCCCCGGCACCACGGTTCCCGTGGCCTACAGTGAGGAAACGTGTATCCTTTGGTGTGTCTTTTCTGTTCATTTCACGCTAGTGAAGACAGCCCTTGCCGACGTTCCTTTTGTGTCTGGTAATTAGTTGTCGACGTGTCACCAAAGTGACAATGTACACGCGCTGGCGTCAGGTCAGGTGCGCTCACTACAAAAGGCGCGTTGCTCTTTTGTCATGGCTTGTTGTGACTGATGCGCAGAGTTAAAACAGGGAACGCGATAGCTGCCGTGTATTGATTTCATTCACAAAGGCGCTCCAGAAGACCGCCGGCCGGGCTTGTTCCGTCAGGCTCAGGTGGCGCTTTGATTGGCCTAAACAATAGAATAGAACAACAAAGCAAACAAGACTCCCGTCAAATTCAATCGTTGGGGCGGCGCGATGCGCCCGCTGAAGGTCGCCCGTGTCTTAATGCCCACTGATAGGAGGAGGAAGTTTTCCCTTCAGGTGACCTTCTCCAGACTGGAGCGCTACTGGGATCTTGGCAAGCGCTTTAGAGGGGAGTGATAAGAAATCCGACGTGTGATGGAGCAAAATGGTCCTGCTGTGGGAAAGCTGGTTGCTTGTGGATGTAGCCTGAGTGCCCTCTAGTGCCGGACACTCTCAAACCAACACAGAAGAAGTGTTTAGTCCCTTTGTAAACATCCACTTTGCTGCTTAATTGACATTGCGCTGAGGTCTTTCTGATCTTTGAATCTTTGATCAATTAGTTATGGCTGAAATGCATTGTGCCTCGGCCTCATTTGATTATTGCTTAGCTGGAAATTAGGTAAGAAACAGGCGTTTGAGAGTAAGACTACTTTTTAGGAGATTTTAAAGGGGTAACAGAAAGAAAAAAGCTTGAATTTGAGAGTTTTCTAAACCAGCGGTTCCCAAACTTTTTCTCACCACGGACCCATAAAGCTCTTTCTATTTTCTTGAACAATTTTAATTATTTGACATTTTCTGTAAAACTTTGGGTGTTGTTTTCATCATAATATTAGAACTGTCTAGACACAATCCGCTATATTATGATGAATTCAATTTTCTTTTTTAAAGATATTATTTATGTTGGCTTTTTTAAATGATATTTTGATTTACATTTTCATCATATGTCATGAATAACTTAATTGGGATAAATGAAAAATAATAATCCATGTATTTCTACCATACCGTTTTATGGGGAAAACAAAACCACTATAGAATTGATTATGCTTCAAATTCTTGGTAAAATATCTAAAATAGATCAGGCCACAAATGGCCCACAGGCCATACTTTTCCAACCCTCCATTTAAAATGTAGTGATGTCAAGTTGGCTAAATGGTGCCATTCCATTGTCACCTAAAGTCTTTGGTCCCATCAAATGAGATCTGGTCAGTATTTCTACTCAATGTCAAATGGGCCTCTTGCCGCTGACTTTTTTCATCATTTGTGTTTTCCAGTCAAGTGGAGGTGTGTTCCTTTATGAAAAAGGGAGGGTCACCAAAAGGTGAGGGTCACATTGAGGCAGGGTCTTGTGTGGTAGGCAAGCTGCACAAGGGGACACAGTGCAGGCTGTAGATTGGGGTCAGGCAGGTTGAAGGAAGCGACCATGTCGTTTTTTTCCGCCCCGGCGCTTTGCTCGATGAAGCGTACAAATCATCAACAGAGACCTTTAGCACCTCCGTTCTTCCCTCCTTTACACACCCCCAAACACACATGCGCACCTTTCCCACCTTTACTCCTAAAACCCCAGAGAGACATAAACTAACATAACAAATAAACAATAGCCACTTATAGGTCCACTTTATCGTCCTTCTCCTAAACTGGCCTCTTAACATCTCACACTTTTGTCACAGTTTCAAAGAGGACCGACCGCCACTCGTGTCCCCCTCTCTCCTCCAGTTTGTCCTTTCCTCTCGTCTCATCACGCAGAACACAACAGCTCATTATATCATCTAGTCAAGCTGAGAATGCTCTTCTTCGAAACAGCAGGGACAACCTCTATCCTTGTCTGCCTTCTCTTTGTCCTCTAATCATCCGCTACCTGAACGCGTGCTTGTGTGCGTAGCTCACGCGCCGGTGCGCTTCTTTCCCTTAGTGCCCTCCTACGTTTGCTTACATGTGTAGAACCATTAGCAAAGTAAAGCCATCTCTCTCGTGCCCCACCTTTGGGTAGAAAGGTCATTTCATAAAATATTGGAGAAATGGTTGAATTCACGTGTAACTAATGATCATGTGAGGTGCCATACTAGTGTAAGTGTGATTATAATGATGATGAAGAGGATGATGAGGATAATTATAGAGCAGGTAAGAAGCACGTTTGGCATGGAAAGTGTTGGCGTGGTCTGTTATTGGCTGGAATTGAATTTTATTCGCTCATATTCCGGGCTGTTTATCCTTACCAGGTTCACAGGGCAATTATAGGGTGAAAGCATGCTGTTTTAGGGGATGTGGGAGGAAACTGGAGTACCCGGAGAAAACCCACACAAGCCGATGGAGAACATGCAAACTCTGGGAAAGTTTAATTTTTAGGCTAGTTGACGTTTTACACTTTTTTAATAGTTAAATGGCTTTATATGTGCCTTTTGGTGTGGTAAACTACAACCATTTACAGACATGGAATTGACTTTCTACTATTTCCGATTGGTATTTTTTTTTAAAGTGATTATAAATATGAACAAAGTATTTCCTGCACACCTCTTTCCAAAAGCAGGTTGTGGTAAATGTGAGGGGAAAAAAAGTTTTAAAAGCCATTGTTTGAGAATCATTTAAACACCTCTTATCGTCACTACAGGCCAAATTCATATTCATCAAATGAAAGACAAATGATATGAAATGAAGAGTCACCTTTCAAGAGATGTATTACGGTACCGGTATGTAAATTTGAAGTAATTTATAATAAAGACCTCGGCCTTTTCATTATTCAACTACATTTTTATGAGGAGTGAATAATGCTGATGAGCACACCAAATGCACTTTATCAGGATGTTGACCTTACTAGTCTAATTGCCTAATATTTCAATCTAGTATTTTACTCCAAAAACGTGTACGGCAGACTAAACTTAGTTAGGTAAATAAGTTTGTACCCTCACTCTCATTCAATTTCAAATGACCCCCTTGATCAGTAACTGTGATGTAGAAAATGCATATTAATTTTGCTATTTTTAAACCTATGCAACTTTTGCCTTATTCCTCCCTTGTTTGATATTACTACGTTACAAATGTTTACTTTAAGTACTTTAAGTTCCTCCACCAAGAATATAAACAAAACAATCTGAAGGTGTATACTAATATACTGTATTTTTTTTTACTATAACTCGCAAAACACAATTATTCTGCCAATTGTCATCAGATCTTTATTTTTGAAAAGCAAAATCCCAAAAAGTCACTCTTTCCTTCTACATTTTAACACAAATGTATGATTCGAATGATTCCAAAATATGCTTGACAGCATCTGGAAGCCTCTTGTGCTTGTTCATGTGCAAATGTTTATGCGTCATGCAGAAATCTTCGACTTTGAAGACTTGGCCAAACTTGAAAGTACATTTAGTCCGTAAGTCGTCCGTGCAAGATTTTAATCATGTTGTCCTCGCTTGGGACTGTGTGTTTGCTTTTGGATTCACAGAAATACACACTCATTGTCAGCTGACACTCAGACGTGTGCCACACAACAGTGGGAAGCCATGAAATAGCGGCGCTGCCACTGGAACGTAGTACTACGCATCAGTGCACCTGACACCCAGCGGAGGCGCTGTGACAGGTATGCAAATGATATAGCTCGGAGGCAAATATGCTTGGCTTCCACACATCACACACATCATCTCACGCAGACACGCACCAGTGGGTGAGCGGCCTCACGTGCTAAAGCAAAAAATGCGCAGCTGATTGCACAGGTATTGTCGAAGCGGCGCTCGGGACGTGAGCGTTGGCGCCGACGCCAATAGAATACTATGCAAATGTCCTTGTTGGACATAATGGCGTGGAGAGAACAATCGTTGAATTTAGTTGAAAGATGGCCAACAACTAAAAGACGAGGCGGTGCCGAGAGGAATCAGCCAGCCGGACGGAAGTGGGAGCTAAAGTGTGTCGTCAAAGTTCCTGTGCAGCCAAAACAAAATGAGACGGACGCCGTTATCTGTTGCTAGAGGCCAATTGTCACAGTCGACAGGGAGGCCTAATAGGCTCAATAATAATAGTATTAGAGTACAAGTACAAAACTGGGATTACAAAATACTCTAGTGGCATGAATTCCCACAACTGTTTTCATTCATTTTCCCTACTGCTTAACCTCACAAGGGTTGTGGGGGTTGCTGGAGCCTATCATAAGATATTTTGAATTGGTGGCCTGCCAATCACAGGGCACAAGGAGGTGGACAACCATTCCCACTCACCCTCATACCTAGGGCAATTTAGATTATATTAGATTAGATCAGATCAAAACCGATCAGATCACATTAGATTTCATGAGATTACGTTAGAGTACATTAGAGTACATTAGAGTACATTAGAGTACATTAGAGTACATTAGAGTACATTCGAGTACATTAGAGTACTTTAGAGTACATTAGATTACATTAGAACTTTATTTTATCTCGCATTCGGAAAATTTCTTGGACAGACAAACACAAGACATACATAAGACATTGTAGACCTAGATAAGAAACTGGAGCCACACAAAGAAAGTCCACAAGATGGGGAATTTCTGCAGACTGAGACTGAGGTTATCACACAGTCCCTCAGTAGTCTGGAGGTTTTAAAGATCATCTTCCTTGCCTAGATCCTCCTAAACTCCCCAACTGACCTAGTGTTTATGTTTTGGAGTACCCGGGTAAAACCCACACAAGCCCGGGGTGACATTGCAAACTTATATTGCTATTCATGACCACGTCTGTTCCTTATTGTTAAGGCGTCGACTCTTTGAAAGGAAATCTGTTGTTTTTTAATTCAGGAAAGGAAATGCTTTCAAATGGCAGTTCATTATACAAATCTCTTCATTAACACTATTTGTATTTCAAATCATTCCTCGCAAGTTGACTAAGGCAAACACCAGCTTTAATTAGAAGGAACTCGCGTCAACTCTTTCTCAAGGCACTAATATGTATACATTACACGTTTTTTTTTTTTTTTGTTAAAAGTAAATAAATAATAACTTCTTTCCCACAAATTAGTTTCCCCTCGATTAAACCCGCATTGCTCTCATACTGAGCAGAAAACAAAAAAAAAATCCCCGGACGAAGCCCTGCTGCAAGTTAAATTCAGAATAATAATGAGAACTGAAAATTGTAGCAGGTACGCACAACATAAACAACTAATCATTTAAACAAGCCAAAATTAAATAATGATAGCAAAAAAAATGAACTTGCACCTTAGCCTTAAAGTCGGATAAATGTTACTTAGTCTTTTGTATGTTTACTTTTAGTAATCCTGTGAGAAAAATTAATGCGTTGGATATAAATAGTTGATCATTTTTCATTGTCTCATTCAAGGATGTTACTTTGACCTTGGGAAAACAGGTGTTTAGCCTTGCTGGAGCTCTTTTTTGTTATTATGTTTAAAGCCAATTGTGAAATCCACCAAGATCTGGCGGCCTTAAATCCATCTCTCCTGAGATACAACTTTTTTACAGTCACGTACAGGTCTATTACTTGGGTGCCTCCTAGTGGATTTAGTTTTAATGTGCCAAGTTTTGGTTACTTTAAATTAAATAAAACATCATTTGGAATTTTAAGACTCTGCAAGGACAGCAATAGACGTCCGATGCATTTGAAGTGGAAGCTCTGGCGGCGAAAGAACGGACTGTCATCCACTTCCACCTTCCCACTTGAAATGTATTGGACACGAAAAAAAGCCTTACTATACTATGTCGTTTTTTCGTCATTCTACATGTTGCCTTTTAAATGCCGTAAAACAGGTAGTAATTTAAATAAAAACTTGAAATTTGTAGAATAGTTTCATTGAAGCAAAAGTAGCGCTATGTTACAATCTTGCAGCATCAATGTGGAAATACAATAAGATATAACACTTTTTTTAGTGCTGTACCATATCGTTCCACAACTGGAGTTCAGTGTTTTCAGTTAAAATCTTATTTGATAGCCAAGGTTTAGGCTTTATGGTTATCCAGTTTCTTTCTAGTGTCTCTTAGTTTAGCAAATTGCTCATTAGGGGCAAAAGTGGCCTTTTCTCTTGCTGACTAACTTCTTAATGAGTCATCGATAACGTCTCGTCTCGTGTGTCTCTGCATTGACAGCGACTGTCAGTGGCCTTCCTTGCCATCCCTCCCTCGTCTCCATGTTAAATCCCGTCAGTCCGGCCGGGACGGCGTTCTTCTTGTTCCCTATCCACCGGGGCCTTGACGCCTAGCCGTCACCTTGTCTGTCCGTCTGCCAGGACCAGGCGTTGGGGAGGTGATGGCGAAAGCCGCTAAATGCCGCGCTGACAGTAAATAGCTGTGGTAAACAAGTCCTGACGTCCCCAGCGCTCTTGTCTGGCTCATCAGCACACAAGCTGGAACACGCCCTTGAGCCATGACAATGACCCGCTATCGATTAACCACGCCGCCAACGATAACACCTCTGGGGCAGGCGACCTCCTCCACTGTGGCGACATTAGGGACACCTGTGTTTTTTAATGAGAGCTAATACAGAGATGCGTCCTCTACGTGTTTAATTATTAGTAGTAGTTGATACGGACTATGGTGTAAGCCTACTGATGAAAGCTTTTTCTGCGATTTTGTTTGATTTTCAGAAATATCAGGACTGTTTGATTAAAATCCACAATTGAAAAATAAAAATAAACCCTTAGTTTTACCCTTCTTAAACCTTGAAATGTATTCATCCATCGTTTTTTTAATGTGTTGGAGCACTATATTGACAAAATTATGTTTCCATCGTACTGTCTATAAAATCAACTGCTAATATTGTCATGCTTTAAGCATAATATCCACACAGTCTGCCTTTTCACTATCCTTATTCCTATTTCAAATGAATTGGGACTAAAATTAAGAATTTTCAGCCTCTTGAAAAGCCCAAAAAGGCAGAAACAGCTGTTTTTTTTTATATTGTACTTCTTTAAAGAGACACTGAAGTAATTAGCCCATATTTATCACATAATTTTACATAGGGTAAAGAATCAGGTCAGAATAGGAATGTGCCCTTTTTGAATCTGTGTACTTTTGAATAATTGTGAAATAGCAAAGCTTGGTGTCATTGAAAAGTGATATAGTCGCAAAGTTCAAAGTCAATGTAAATTGTTGTGAAAACTTAGTAAAATATTATCCATCCAAGTTATTAAAAAAAAAAAAAAACCTATCACAAGCTTAAAACTTTAGTGCCACTTTATTCATTCATTCATCTTCCGTTCCACTTATCCTTGTTTGGGTCAAAGCCAGCTAACTACTGTCTACTGTATTCTTTTTTCAAATATTTAGCAAAAGCAATGGCTTCAAGAAGTGCATTGACACACGTGCAAGCTATATAGCAAGGTCTATCCCCATAAACATTATTTATAGCTCACCATTAACTCTATACCTCATAATTTCCTGCAATATTTATTGTTAGGACATCTAAAAGTGGATAGTTCAAACATTCTTTAATAAAACGTTCATTCTATTGAGCAGAATATATTGACAACACTTATTTTGCCACTAAAAATAATGGATAGGCCTATTTAATGCACAAAAATGTTGTTATTCAAGTAAGTCCATCTCTGTTGTGGGCCACCTGATGTTTTCAGGTTCACACAAATACGTCATCACTTCCTGATCCAAAACCTGCGGTGTCCCCCACCCCGGCGAATGGCCAAACAACCTTTGGGGTTGCCGATTATTCATCCTTCTGATACCTTTCGCCTCTGACGCGCATATGTAGAGGAGGAAATTCTCCTTCAGGAACTGACCGTCCATCATCAAACCTCCTGTAATGGACAGTGAGTCGTGACAAGCCAAGCTGAGTGGCCATCTGCTCACTGTGGGGTCCGCAAGATATTTTTGTCGCCGAGCTTGCCTGGCGAAAAAAATATGGGACTGGCGCCCAGTTCTGATGAAAGGAAAAATATGTGTGGAAAGGTGTGAGCGGGGGAGGGAGAAGCAAAAACTTTTCTGAGGTCAGAATGAATATCAAGGATATGAGATGACTAATGTGTCTCTTCTGGTCTGTACGAGGTGGTACGTTGTGCAAACATCTTTGCAAGAATGGCCATATATTGTACAACTCAAGTGTCATAGGAACAAGGCCAAGCTGTCAAAAAGAAAATGGACCAGATTTTTGGAAACATGGCTCATAAATGGATTTTGCATGTTCTCTCCAGGGTTGGTTGAGTTTCAGACATTCCTAAGATGCACGTACGTACGTGCTGTACATGTTTCACAGTCGGCTAGTGATGTTTTTTGGTGGCATTTTTTTTTAATTATTCAATTCTTAGTTTGAAAGCTTTCAATGAAAATGCTTTTTATCATACCTGTCAACCTTGGCCGATCACTCCCCTTATCAATGGTTGCAATTCCCCTAATTAAGCGATGATTAACCGTACAAATGCAATAAGGCACATATTTACTCATATGGGGCGCACCTAAACCTACATTTTTTATTCACTAAATTCAAAATACTGTAGATATCGCTATATGACGCTGACAGCTAGACTGTCTGGGGGTACATTGCTTGCTGACACGCTATATTTATATAGTGAAAAGGCAGACTGTGTGGATATTATGCTTAAAGCATGACAATATTAGCAGTTGACGATGGCTTTTTTAGGTCTACTACTAGTGACCGAGATAATCCGGATTAGAACTTGATTAGGTGATTGGACAGTTTAGGAGGATCTAGGCTAAGCAAAGAAGATGTTTTTTTAAAACCTCCAGACTACTGAGGGACTCTTTGGTAACCTCAGTCTGCAGAGTCCTTGTGTATTTCCAGTGTGTGGCTCCAGTTTCTCACCTAGGTCTACAATGTCTTGTGTGTCTTGTGTTTGTTTTGCTGCTGCATCCAAGAGATTTCCCCGAATATGGGATGAAATACAGTTCCAATCTAATCGAATATATTTGTATATATATAGACAAATGTATGTAGGATAGTTAAATAGTTTGGGGATGCCAGCTCTCTAAGGTTTAGGTCAATAATATACCTAACAAAATACCTCCTGTCCCGTACCTGTCATGTCACATGGTGGTGGTGTAAACATCTTTGGACGGTCAGGTTATTCTCAGCCAACAAATGTAAAACTGGCCATCTAAAAATCGATATCCGTACGGCAGCTGTTTCAATCAAACTTATCTCAGACAGACGGATGATCTGACAGATATCACCAACAAGGTAATGACGTGGAAAGGAGACAAACGATGGCGCCACATTGCTCCATCATAGCGCAGCGTGATGAAGAATGAGCCTGGTGAAACATCAGTGACCCCTTAAGATAAACTAGCCTGTGTTTTATATTTGTCTGCTTTCCACGTGCAATATGTATGGATGATGAGAGTTTAGATAGAGAGGCGGCCTCGCCTCAGGTGAAATGTACGTCGCGATACGGATATTGTCCTTATTTTTCTGCGTTCTCCGCATCCTGGCGCTCTTTGGGATTGGACACATGGTTGTCTTTGTGTGCTTCACTACTTCTTCATTATCTCAACCTGATTGCCATCATTACTTGGCCCACAAGCCTAATGATCCCAGACTGAGCAACAACACTCCTTGGCCCTCAGCCTTTTTAGAAAAGCAAAACAGTTATTGATGTTTTTTTTCCTAATGCATTGAGGGACGGTGACGTGTGTGCTCACCCGTGAATTCAAAGTAGGCCTGGTCGTATAAGTAATTGCTTATGTTTGATTCATGGCGCCATCATATAGTTAGCTTTTGCGTCGCTTAATCCTGGATGAGCTGCGTTGTTCCTGGAGGATTTACACCGTTCCCCGAGTTATTGATTGTTGCTCGCAATGTGTTGGGAATAGCAGAGGTTTTGGGCGGCGGGCATTAAATCGATGCAAAAGATGCGCTGTTTTGAATACATGGTATAAATAAACATCTCTAATGATTCAATAATTGCACTGCTTGCTCCTCTATGAGTTTTCCAAGGTTTACTGTCATACAGTATATCAAGTGTGGACCATATTCATACAAAATCAGATATTACACTCAGTATGAGCAGTACTATTAATTTTACTCGATGTCAATGACTATTTGCAAAGTAGTTTGCTGCTGTGCATACATTTTATTTAATGCAAATGTTAATTTACCCTCTGGTCAAGTCACTTGTTTCATGTTTTGTCAGATAGTGTGCCATAGTGTTGCTTCAGTGTGCTTTTTGAATTTTATTTTTGAAGTGTTTCCCAATTGTAGACAACAAAGACCTTAACTATAAACTGTCAGACATGAGGCTAGGCACGAATGTGGCTCGGACCTTTCTGGATTACTACAAACTCAATAACTTAATCACAGCCAACGTGCCATGTCATCTTCAAAGGTAGTGTGATCCTAATATGATTATTATGTATCATTTTGTGATGTTTAACAATTATGTCCGCTCATATATTTTTTCCGGCAGTTCTGAAGTATCGTCTCCAGTGGACGGTGATGTGGACAGGGAGAAAGAGAGAAGCCAGCACGTCATCAACTAGAGAACTTTCGGCAAACTCAGTTTATTTTGCAGGCCATCTATCTTTGTCAATAGTAGGCAATGAGTTAAATTTGCCTCACCCCCCCCCCCCACCTCTATTTTAGGGTACTTACAGGTAATTTACGGTAAGTTTTGGATCATTTTCTATTGATTGCCTCGAGACATACATGGACCAAAATTGTATTTATTTGAAATTTGAGTCATACGACTTTATTTAAATGCATGCCTTCCTTTGAATATGTACAGTATATTATTGTTTTACATTGATACTGTATGAACATGTTTCTTTCCTCATTGAAATAATAATTTATAAAAGGAAATGTATGGATTGACAGAAAAATGTCATCAAAACAATTTTACAAAAATGTTTAATTTATTTATTTGGTTATACTTTCAGGTATTTACAAATTAAGCTTAACCAGATGGTCTGATTATGATATGCCTTATTTGATGTGAATTATGTCCATTTTATTTGGTTACATTATGCTTGACGTGTGAATTAAAAAATAATAATAATTTTAAAAAAAATCAACAGCTGCGTCGTCTGTGACGTCACGTGATTGGGCGACAATCGTCCAGTCCTGCAGTGTGGTAGGCATGACAACAAGTGTTCTTTGTCAAGGTGTTTTTAGATGGCCGCAACGAAAAAAACTTCTTTTTTGCAACGATCCGGAAAGTCTTGGAAATGTACGGTGTTGTTGGACATTCATTCAGTAAGTGCGCCGTTACTATGCAAAAATAACTTGTTTTGTTTGATAGTAAGCTTGACATTCACACAACGATGACCAAACTCATGTGATTTACGTCGCGATCTTGTAGCGCATAAGGTAATACTTTAGCATAATAGTTATGCAACATGTTAATGGTAAAATGTACAAAAGATCAATTGCATTTAATAACAAAATTGCCGAACTATTATTAGTCGCGTTCCGTGTGCTGGCCATGAGATTTGCGCATGCGCATTATACGCGGGCCTTTGGGCTTAGTGTCGACGTGGTTTAAAGCTCCTGATGTACTCTTAATAATTGGAATAGTCAAACATTCTGTTATTTAACGTGATTAATTATGAAATAATAGTGCTGAATTATAGATTTTTTTTTAGAAAGATATGTGGCTGAAATTGTACTACGCTGTGCCGGATATACTTTATAATATATAAGACATATATAGTAAATTGTTTAGAACATCTAAATGTTATAACTTTTGGGATGATGTGGCTCCAGCACCCCTTAAGAGGATAAGCGGTATGAAAAATAAATGAATGCAAAAATGGCTCTCTTATTCAAAATCCTGGTACTATTATATGAACTCCTAGGTCACCTGTCAGGACGTTCGACTCCCCCAGACGGGTGATATCTTCCTAAATGTTTGCATCATGGACCAGTGCAGAAAGACTTCCAGTTTGCCGCCATGCTTCCCATTACGCTTTAACCAGCGTCTGGTTTTTGAAAAGGTGAGAATGATGACGGCGACTAAATAAAGTCGCTGATCTAATAATAGATCCGACGGGAGAAGCCTTTTACCGGGCTGCCGCTCTAACCTTGTTTGCCGTATTGATTTGCTTTGTCACCACGCAACGTGTTACACCAGACATACGCCGATGTTGTTGACCCCTCTGCAGTGGGTGACCTGCTAAAAGGTAAATGGCCCTCTGGAGATTTCCCTCCTCATCTCTTGAGTCTTACTTCCTGTGCCACGCAAGCAGGCGGGCTATTAACTCCTATCTACGCTGACTGGTTCTATACTTGTGCTTTTCTCCCTCTTAGCTGACACAACATCTTTTCAGCTGATTCAGTCGCTGTCTGCAGGTGAGCGTTTTGCGCGATACGTTCCCTTGTGCAAATATGATGTGTAAATTCATTGATGCGTTATCAGAGAATAAGACCCTCGCCATCATGACGCAAAACAGCAGAGACTTCCTGAAACCTGGTCCCAATCTGGGTATTGCAGAGGACTCCATTCAGAGGGATGTATCACTGATGGAAATTTCCTCCAAATTACATGTAAGTGGCTTTACATCCTCACATTTTAACTTTTTCAGGGAAAATTAATAAACATTCATAAAGAGGGTGCAGCAGTCTATTGCTGAAAGAGCTTTGGAGGGACTCCACAGACTAATAATTGGCCATTGAAGTTTAAAATAATTATTTGTGCCTGGAAAAGGTTGTCACAGACACACTTTTAAGTTTGTTGTTCAAATCATATTGCTTCTCATAATAACCACAACACACACCACATTCAAAATATGAATACGCTGCTTTTATTTCACAATCTGTCCTCATCACTCTCCCCCCAGACCGCCATATTAAAATATCATCTAGCTCAGCGCTTCTTTACTGTTGCCTTCATGCTTGTTTGTCTACGGCTTCCGTCAACAGAGTGATGCCAAACGACTCTGTTGGTAAAAGTCGTATTTTTGAAACATCACCGAAGCTTTCGGCCTGTCCTGCAATTTGTTTCACTCAAAGCGGGGCCCAGACACAACAATTGTGCTCGTAAATTGGCCTTCTGGGCTTTTTGTGTATGTCTGTTTTGTCGACTACATATTCGCTTTCTTTCTCAAGTTGTCACTTGTCTTGTCTCCAGGGTGCATTTCCCGCGGTAGTCTTTTCAGTGACATCATTCATCGAGGAGAGCGATTGGATGGGCGCCTCACCTGTAAGTCCCCTGCCTCCTGCTACTAAAATCTGAACGATTGTTTACGGATATGTCTGGCAGTGATGTTTTGTGGTATCAAATATTGATTACCGTGTTTTCTGCACTATAAGGCACACTTAAATGAATGAAAATTTGTTTCTTATATAACCTTTTTGACAGGGAGAGCCTAAACATTTTATATTTTCAAATGTTATTCCTTGAGCGCTACCCTGCATAAGGTGCACCGGATTATAAAATGTGGAAGTAGTAGTAGTGGTCAGGGATTGATTGATTTATACATCCACTAGATCACAGGTGTAAAAGTGGCGGCCCGGGGGCCAAAACCTTGCCGCCGCCTCATTTTGTGTGGCCCGAGAAAGTAAATCATGAGTGCCGAATTTCCGGTTTAGGATCAAATTAAAATGAAGATTATAGCTGTATATTACATTTCCTGATTGTTTTTCCCCCTTTTAAATCAATAATTGTAATTTTTGAATTTTTCTGTTTTTAATTAAAAAATCATTTTGTAAAACTAAAAATATATTTTAAAAAGCACAAATAAACATTGTTTTAGATCTATTTAAAAATAAATTCAGGGCTTTTAATCCTGCTCTTTTAATCCATTTATAAAATCTAAATATTATATCTAAAATGGTCCGGCCCACAAAAAAATCGAGTTGACGTTAATGCGGCCTGCAAACCAACTCGAGTCTGACACCCTTGCACTAGATAGAGCTGTAGTAGTAGTAGTAGTAGTGTAGGCTTGTGTTATATTTACACTATATCAGGAGTATCTTTGCGATACCGCAAAAGGATGCATTTTAAAGTATGAAAAATATGGTACACAAATGGTGAATGCATTGTTTGACTCCCTTATTCTATTGAAGTAATTTATCTAAATTGATCCCCAACTAAGGTCAGAGAATCACCGGGTGACAGGAAGACAAAGTCCATCCAGCACAAAGAGGTGAGTGCATGTTTGTAGATGAAAATGGATGAGCCTATTTGCGTTGATATAATGAAATGAAGCTTTAATCAAACGGCGGCTTGGCCGTATAAACATTCATCCTTGCGCTTCTCTTGGAAATAATTTGAGTGTTATGTGATTTCCCTAAAAAGCAATTTGGCTTCCTAAATGCCTTTGTATTATTGTATTAGACTAGAATAAACATTTGATTTGATCTTATTCATCCCAGGTTGCCATTAACGACAGGGTGATGTTAAGAGGCCGTCACGGTTGTTGCGATAATGCGGCGGTTGCTGGAAAGCGGCATGTTTAAAATGCTATTTTATTGGTTGACGTTTAACAAGACGCAAATGTTGTATAAATTCCTTAAACAATTTTACGTCTGTCTTGCAGACGAGGACAACGTCGCCTGCGAAAGACAAAGGGGAAAATGCATCTAGACGCTCACCCTGCCCAAAGCCGCGCCGCCACAAGGCCAAAAGAAGACTGCAAAAACGCACAGTTGGTCTCGAACCCGGCTACCAGCAGCCCACTGTTTCCTCCACCAGTCGGGCACTGTCGCCATACACCTACCGGAAAATG
The DNA here is from genome assembly GCF_051989575.1 of Stigmatopora nigra. Classification (NCBI taxonomy): domain Eukaryota; kingdom Metazoa; phylum Chordata; class Actinopteri; order Syngnathiformes; family Syngnathidae; genus Stigmatopora; species Stigmatopora nigra. The sequence goes on from NC_135512.1 coordinate 8,273,245, forward strand.
TGCCAGCTCTCCCTAGACTCGGAGCAGAGACTCCGACACTTGGAGCTCGGACCGCACCACTTCAAGAAGGAGACGGAGAGTATCCCTCCATTCTTGGTTTGTATTATCATTCATCAAATATTATAAATACTACAGTTTAATTACACATCATGGTGGTGGATTATCTCAGTGGGAAAATGTAGGGCCTTTCTTGTCCATTCTGGAGCATTTGTGGGTCATTTGCTTTTGATTTTGGTCACTTAGTCATCATTTTGGATCGCTTCCATCTGATTTGGGGTGAATTCGCAACCCAGAATGCAGTTTGCTATAACAGAGGTGAAAGCCATTGAATTTTAAAGATATAGTCTCGGTATCATAAAGTTCATTTGACTTCACTTACTAGTGTTTTTGGTTCACATCCTGTTGCTTTTAAGGTAAATCTTTGTCACTTCCAATTCATTTTGCTGTCATTTTGGATCACTTTCTAGCAAAATTGAGGCATTTCCTATTGCCTTTTTGCCCCAAAATATTGACCACCAAGAGAGATATTTTTTTATGAATCACGGAAGAGAAACAATACTCATAGAAATGAATGGAAGCATTTTTGTGGGGATAAATGTGGATGTTTTTGTCAAATTTGAGTGGATTTTAATGAAATATGGCGCCGTTGGTGAGTGCAGTTCCTTTCTCATGGGTATCTTATAAATGTGAACATGATTAATATCGCGGGAGGATTAAGTGGACGTCATAATAAAGGCCAGTGTTAATCTCTTCACCTGAGCTGTTAATGGATTGTGACGTCGCCAACCATGTTTCAGCGAGGGATTCTAAAGAGCTGCTTAGTTTAGGAGAGTATAGTTATTTGTGAACACTACATTTTTATGTGTGTTGTTTCACTCCTCTTGGGGATTTGCAGAGATACAGATGTAGCTATTAAATTCCTTTTTTAAAATGAGAGATTAAGTACCTCCATGGTGGTGAATGGAATTCAACAGAATAACTCTGACATTTCTCTGTTTTTCCTCTAAGGGGGTTCCCAGTGGACAATTAACCTGGGTAATTGAGAGTCAAACTGCAATTAGCAAATAGATACCTAATGAAGTGGCTTCAACGGGAGGCACATTGCTTTTAACGGCAGTGTGCTTTTTCATTTTGTTTGTAGGCCTTTGTGGCTTTATTTGAAATCAACATGTGAAAAAGATGGTGAACTTTGCTCTCCTGTGTTATGCACCCACAGGTTCCCACTTGCAGTAGCGTGGTGGATACCTCTTCTTTTTTGCCAGAGTATTACGTAGAGAGCTGCCAAACGGGGGTGCTAGATGATCACTACGGTATGACTTCCTAAACAAACTTTATTGACAATTCTTGAAAGCCAAAAGTCAACATTTGGGCCCCCAAAAATTCAGTTTCCCCTACTAATTACATACATTAATGATGAAGAAATAAAAGGTACCGTATTTTCCGCACTATAAAGCGCAACCAAAAAAAAAAAAATTAAATTACATTTTGGATTCACCATGGTTCACTTCTGACTTTGTCTTGGCAGGTTTCCAACTTGGCAGTTATAGTCCCAGGGCTTCCATAGTAAGTCACAATACTCTGTAATGTATCATATTTCAGGCAAACATCAACAAAAATATCCCTGAAATGTAAAGAGAACTCCACCAGAAAAGCATGACCTTTTTTTTTTTTTTTTTTTTGCAATGTTTTGTTTTGGTTTTTCCTCCAGGCTTAAATTGTTCAATTCAATCTTTTCCTGTCTCCATTTTTAAAAGGTGTGTGAAAATAAAGCCTCAGGCAGCAAACATTTTTTCACTTCCAACACACTTAACCCATGCAGACGCGGTCAGATGATGCGTGGTCGTCTCCGGGGCCATCATGCAGCAGACGTGACGAGCTGAACCAAAGTCCTCCCCGAGCCTTCTCCGCCTCGGCTGCGGCAAAGAAGAGAGGCACTGTGACCTCCAAGCATTCCTCCAGGGGAAGGTGAAGAACACTTGACACCCTCACAACACTGCATGTCACTTTCTTTCACATCTATTAGAGCTTGACCAAAACATCCAACTGCATGTGTAGTTGCATTTTCCTTTTACACCAAAATCTCCAGGTGTCAAACTCAAGGCCCGGGGGCAATTTCTGGCCCGCTGAATCATCTTTTGGGCCATTGTAAACAAATTATGTGCATGGATTTAATGGTTATGCTCAACACTTAAAAGGCACTCAATGACATGATGTGAAGTTAGGAAGGGAAAAAAAATTAACTAATATAATATTAGAAAAATAATCAAATATGTAGTTTATTTTTTTTAAATGATATAAAAAAACGTTAGGTTTAATATTGCCACATTTAAAAATGTCAAAATTAAAAATATAACCTTGAAATGAGGTTAACTGGTGTTGTTGGCCTGGTTCGAACTTGTATAGAAAAATTTCATCCTCAAATGAACTTACTCTAACCTTTGACCTCATTTTAATTTCATATTTCAACTTGGTGCTCAGTATAGTCGTCTAACCACGGATCTTCCATCAAATAATACTCCTTATGCCAGACCCCGTCCTCCCGTCATTGATTTTTTAACAGCGTTAAATTACAATGTTGCTTTTCTGTACAATTCCAATAATTATGGATCTGTGTCAGTCTTGATAGTTTGTTTTGGAAACGCCTTTGACAAAAATCTATGATTTAATTAGTGTAAAAATCTGCAATGGTTGGACTTAAACTTCAAAACTTTCCTGCCAGAGTAAGATGAGAAGGCATAATCCTCCTCTTGTCTTTCTTGCCATGATGAATTCCTCCCAATGTGTCTGTGTCAACAAAAACATGTTTGCTGGTAGGATCTTCACATAGAATGAGGCACCTGTTTGTTGTCCCGATGATGGGATATGGAACATCTACGTTCTGGTGTCGTCGTGTGTGTGTGTTGAATTAGAGGCGCTGATCTTTCCGTCATGTTTGTTCATTACCGGGCCGCAAGGAGAGGAAAAGATAGGGAGGAAAAGTATTGATTTATGTCACCGCCTCACTCTCAATGTCTTTGACCCGAAGCGAGTCGGCTGCCACTTGATCACACGGCCGACGCCCATGTTGGGTTGTGTTTGTCTACGCACGCCCAACAAACTCGGCTCATAAGTAAACATTAAAATCAATAGACAATCTCACCGCAAAGTCAATTGTAGGAAATGAACGATTGTTTTGGCCCAATTGAAAACGCCACCAGAGTCGTGGGGTGCCAGATTAGAGCAGAGAGGAGAAGGACACGGCTTGCCACTTCACTCGGCTTTCATCTATAAGCAATATGTGCATTCCCGACCTAAAGATAGAGCATCACACTCTGTTCGTGTTTCTGATGCCAGGACTTTATTTGGACCACACGTAAAATGCTTGGCAGTTTTGGGGAGATTAAATGAAAAAAATACTCTTTAAAACTGTGCTTGACTAGAATTTAAAACTAAAATTTAGCTGGATATACTGCAAAAACCTAAAAAGTACTGTACATATACATTAACTGAGGTCCAAATATAAAAAAAAAATGTATATATATAAAATAGTGACTTAAAAATAATACTTCACAATGTATTTTCAGCCAAAAATTGAAAAAGGTCAACTTTCCCATCTAAAAAAAAAACACTAGCTTTTAGGCACTAATAACAGTTGTTGTTTATCTACAATGTGTGCAGGATATTAATGTATTAATCCTATATTTTCTTTACAAAGGAAGAAACTTTCATTGAGTAATACCAGTGTCACTAATGTTGTAGTTCTTGTTAAAAGTTGCACGAAAAATATTGTGTTAAACGACACCCCCAAGTATGGAAGCTGAAGATCCATAGATGGATCAGTTCCGCTTCACACGGGCTTTCAGTGCCCTTCAGTGGCCAAATGATAGATTAACAGTATGTTTGGATTTGACTTTGGAAATAGAACTTTGTAGGCTCATTGACATTGTCTTCACAAGTATTTTTCTCCCACTCATTTTGTTTCTCTTAATTGATCTTGTCAGGGTACAGACCAGAGATCCCAGTCCATCCTACTGGGAGCAGATACACAGCAGAGTCCAGAGAATTCTTCAGACCCACAGAGTGCCCTTGGACCTGGACTGATCTTTTGATCTAGACGTACAGTAACTGAAATATGTCACGCCAGTTTTTAGAGGAGCATTAGGTAAGATTTGCATTTCACTACTTGAATACTTATGCATTTAGTATATATTTGTGTAACTCTTATTGTGCTAATCCGGCCCATCTGTCAACATTTTGAAGTCAATGTGGCCCCCGGGCCGATAGGTTTGCCCACCCCTACTTTAACCTAACATACATTAGCTAATACCTGTTTCATCACCAAAATTACATACCGTATTTTCTTGCATATTAGCCACACCCTTCAAATTTGACAATTTATCTTATATAGGCAGCCCCTTTTGTCAAATCTAACTTATGTACTGTTAACGGATGATCTTTTTTATATGTATCATATATTGTGCTGACCCAGCCCATCTGTCAAATTTTAAAAGTAATGTGGGCCCCAGCCCGAAAAGTTTGCCCACCCCTGGCATAAACCGTACCCTAGATTCGGCCATTTTTTTGCAACAAATACAGCGTTTATGTGGAAAGTTTTAAATCCATCAAGCACATCATGATGTCCATGTATGACTGCAGCTATAATATGATAAATTAAGCAACTTGTCAAGCTGTGTACAGACTGTTCTTAGAAATAGCATATGTTAAAATTGCTCCAATAACACCACAGATTTCTTTTAATAAACTTTATTGTAGAATTCGATGACATCAGTTGTTCAGACACATAATAAGAAGACAAGCAAACAACAAAATGTCCAATATTCTTGATTAAATAATACATCTTTTAAGTCAGCATAAAGCTTTCCATGTAATTCGACTTAAAACGAAAGCTGGTTTGCTTTAATTCAGGCACATCGCTTAAAACTGAACACTTTGAAAGGTTCCTTATGTTACAGCTTTTCAATTAGTAAACCTGATGCTTGCTCACATGAAGTATTGTTTCCATTTAAATATTTATAAAACAACTGTCTATTATAGAAGTTGCAAATAGAATACGCGTTTACAGAAAATGTATTTTTTGTATAAACTATAAGAAATGAAACCTTGGTGCCAGAAGATTGCTGTTTAATCTAACGTTCCTCCTACAAGGCATAGTCAAAGCATTTGTCTACAAGTTAATTTCAATTTTCTATAATTTACTTTGTGTACAAGTCCGACCTTGAAAATCACATCCTCACTTTTTGGATTTGTTTTGAAATTTATTCGGCCTGTGTCTTTTTTTCTTGCCGGATGCGAGAGCTGCTTTCTCAGACACGATGCTCTGGAACTGTTTCTTATTTTTGCTGAAAACACATTAAATACAACAATTAAATCACTTGAGATTTCATTAAAAACTTACACCACTAGAAAATATTCACTTTAATTTCCAGACTATAAGCACATTTTTTTTCCCTATTTTAGCAACTAATACTCAGTGGGACTGTTTTATTAACAGACAGCCTGATATGTTCTTTTTATGTTATAATTATCTGGAAAAACTGTTATGCAAACAGATGAGTATTTAGCTTGTTGTTGGTGTTACTTTGATCTGATTGTTCTTGGATTCTGCCAAAGTCAAACATTCTCCAGCAAAAAATGCAATGTATATTTCTTTCCTCATCATTGTGTTTTTTTCTTTTTGGATGGTGCGTCTTATAGCCCATAAAATACAGTGATTATAAAGTAACGTGTATCCAACCTTCTGAAATCTGCATCAGCAAGCAGCTCTTCCACCATGGTCCTCTTTCGCTGCTTCTTGGGAACGCGGGAATGATAGAAGTCGATGGGGTTGTCCACCACGGTTGCCTCCTGCGTTTCAGCACACAAAAATGCTTAAAGTATAACGCATGCTTCAGAAAGGTAATGCTCAATTTTTTTGTGTTTTGTGTATTCTCTGACCTGGAAATACTTGGGGAAGCCATCTCGGTCATTTTTCTTGTAAAACCTCTTAGGATCAATGGAGCCCCTGATTTGCATCAGTTGCAGATCCGCTTTTAACTCCTTGGTGACCTCGGGAGCTTTCATGTTGAACCAAGCATCTCCTGTACTTTTAGCACGCTCCAACTAGAGGGGGTGTAAAACATTTTCATTAAAGAATGTGCACCGTATTTTCGGTACTACATTTTTTTTTTCCATAGTTTGGCTGGTTAATACTCAAGTGCGACTTATGTATTTTTTTTTCTCACTTTGACCAAAGTCGGACATTTACATGTTTATTGTCAGTTTTACAATAAGAATCCGAGAAGAAGGAAATATCTGAAAACTCTTGAAACTTACTCTGCGTTGTTTTTTCAGAGCATATGTGGATTCACTATATGGTGGAACGGAGTGTTTCTTCTCAAAATCTGAAGACATCACGCTCTTCTCCATAACCTGCAAAATGGAAAAGGTAAGTTGATTTTTTTTGTACCTCTACAAAATCAATACATATTAACAAAAATACTGTAAAAAAAAAACAAATGAAAATAGTCATGCCTCTAGGTACAAAATTTTGAAGTTATGAAAGCTTTGTATATGCAATTAAGTGCCTTGAGATACAAAAACAGATCCAAATTAGGAAATCCCCCAAAAAGTAGTTAAATTAATTTCCTTATCCATTATTTTATTTGTAAAATAGTGTCTCAGATGCACCAAGAAGGTGATAAAACTGGATTTTTTTTGTCATCAGTGCAGAAGCTCAATTATGCTGATTATTAATCACCAAGTGGGAAACAAGTCATTTGCGATCACCTCATCCAGGTCCTTTTTTTCCTTCTTCCGGTTCACCGAACCGGAGAGGGCCTTTGATTTACTGCCGTCGAAAGTGATGTACAACCCCCCGAGCTGTCTCATGTTGATGCCCGGGTCGATGCGGCTGGACATCTTCCTGCAACAAACATCGGCACAACGTCACACCTCATTTTCTCCACACCATCACATTTAAATTCAATAAAAAGTTGGGAATGGTTGCAGCAGAGATTCATACTCAAGTTTACTCTCGGGTCCTTTTTGCCAACATTCCCCAGGGCAACAAATCCCATTAGGGTTGACCAAAAGTATCAAAGTTTTGTACTCCTTCGGCTGCCCTCACTCACTTCAAATGGAGTAGATGTCTACTAATCATAACCTTATTCAAATCTTGATGTAAATGGACATCAATCATTGTCAATGGCACTGAAGAGAGTTCATTTAAAAGCAGTCATTTTGTTCTCATTTAATAACATGGCCTGAAAAACTCATATACTCACAGTTGAGGATTCCTGCTGGACATAATAAACGCCTCTTCACCGCATTCGTCGCCGTCATCGTCATCCTCCTCTTCATCCACAAACTCTTCCTCCGATTCCTGGCCCCCGACCACATCCTCCTTGGTGAGTTGCTCCAGGTAGTAATCTTCATCCTCTTCCTCACCGGGTCGCTTATCCACCATGAACAGACCCTCGACCGACTCTGCCACTTTCTTGTAACGACCTTTTTTTTCTCCCGTATCTTCTTCCTCAAACTCCCCCCAGTCATCTTCGTCCTCGTCCTCGCTGCTGTCCTCGCTGCTGTCCTGGAGGCTGACTATTTTCCTCTTCTGTGAAACCTTTACGCCTTCGGACCGACATTTCTCGGCTGTCTCCTGCTCATGGATGGAAGCCGTTGACGTCGTCTCCTCTACTTCTTTGGAGGGCCCTGCTTCCTCCTCCATGTTCTCTTCATCTTCTTCACTCTCCAGTAGGATGAGAGTTGACATCTCCTCGGCAGCTAATCTGGAAGGCCCTGGTTTCTCTCCCATATTCTCTTCATCTTCTTCTTCGCTCTCTAGTAGGAGAGTTGACGTCTCCTCGGCAGCTTCTCTGGAAGGCCCTGCTTCCTCCTCCTCCATGTTCTCTTCATCTTCTTCGCTCTCCAGTAGGAGAGTTGACGTCTCCTTGGCAGCTTCTCTGGAAGGCCCTGGTTTCTCTCCCATATTTTCTTCATCTTCTTCGCTCTCCAGTAGGAGAGTTGACGTCTCCTTGGCAGCTTCTCTGGAGGGCCCTGGTTTCTCTCCCATGTTCTCCTCATCTTCTTCGCTCTCCAGTTGGATGACAGTTGGTGTCTCCTTGGCAGCTTCTCTGGAAGGCCCTGGTTTCTCTCCATCTTCTTCACTTTCCAGTAGGATGACAGTTGACGTCTCCTTGGCAGTTTCCGTATCCTCGGGCGCCATGGCTTCTTCTGTCGCCGCCCTCTCAATCTCATCCTCTTTGTCGTGCTCCGTGACGTCATCCTGGGTAGATTTGGCCTCCTCCAACGTGACTTGCTGGACTTCCATGTCCTCCTGTTTGGTAGAAACATCTTCGCTCTCATCCGGCGACACCTTTTCTAAGAATGAACGCCCCTCTTCTTCCTGCAGCTTTTCCACGGCGGACGAGTCCTCTTTTCCAATAGAGATCTCACTCTGCTGGTCCGCAGATGCCACTATGCCTTCAACAACAAGAATGTCCTCCTCATCTACACTTGTGACCACGCTAGCGTGCTCTTCTTCGCCCATGTCTATTTCTGTGTTGGCGTCCACTTTTCCGTCAGCGTCCACTTTTGCGCCAGCATCATCTTCTTCTTCTTTAGCGCCAGCAACTTCTTCCTCTTCTTCTGCGCCAGCATCATCTTCTTCTTCTCTAGCGCCAGCAACTTCTTCCTCTTCTTCTGCGCCAGCATCTTCTTCTTCTGCGCCTGCATCAATTTTTGCGCCAGTATCTTCTTCCACTTCTGCGCTGGCATCCATTTCTGCGCCGACGCCCTCTTTTGCACCGACGCCCTCTTCTGCGCTTGTGGCCATTTCTGCACGGGTGTGCTTTAATACGCCCTCTTTTGTGCTGGCGTCCACTTCTTCTGCGCCAGCGTCCTCTTCTTCCTCTGCGCCGGCGTACATTTCTGTACCGGTGTCCATTTCTGCGCCGGCGTCCATTTCTGCGCCGGCGTCCATTTCTGCGCCAGCATGCTCTACTGCGCCCTCTTTTGCGCCGGTGTCCTCTTCTGCGCCGACGACCCCCTTTGGCGTGCAACCTGCATCCCCGGTGAACACTGTATTGTCCAACAAGGAGTTATTGAGGGACATGGCTTCAGCAGAGTTCTCCAGGACAATGCAGAGCTGTTTTACGACCGGCGTCGAGCTGACCGTCATGCGCTTAGCGCCACCAGACCCGGCGCGACTGCTGATGGCTGTTTCGCAGGAAGACTGTCCGCCCGTCAGTACCGAGTCCACCTCGGCAATCTTGGAAGTCAAAGAGCGGGTGGATTTGCGGGAGCCCACTGTGTATTCTGTGCCCGATTCAAATCCCTCGGAGTCGCAAGACCTCTCGGAGATCGTACGCCGTGCTGAGCGGCGAATGCTTAGAGCGTTAGAGCTTTTCGGGAGTTCGGCGAGGTCGCAGGGAATTGAAGACAAATTGCTCCTGGACCTGGCACTCCTGCGCCTCACGGTTCCCGAGACGTCGGAATGTACGCTATCGATCTCGGAAAGATCGGATTCTTCCCGTTGCTGTTTGATGGCGATCCTGCTGCTTTTTCTCTGAGTGACTTTTGAAGTTTCAAAGAAGGGGTTGACCTCGGGCGAAGCTCTACTCTTGACGCTTTTGTCGACTTTCCGCGAAGAGCAGGAATCCGCTTCGGACAAATCATCCTCCGTAAAATTCAAGCTGGCGGCCAGCCTTCTGCTCCTCCTGATGGTTGAAGTTCGAGCTTCGGCATCAGACACCACAGAGCTGCTCGATTCCTCCTTTTCCAGAAGGCTTCGGATATTTTTCGACACCGCCGCCACTCGCCGGCGCACCGTCAGTAGCCCCACGTCGGACGTGCCAGAGCAACACGACTCCAGGTCGGAGACGTCCGCTTCGTGAGTGGAGCCCGTTGGAGTGCAAACGTCTGTGGGGCTGTGGAGCCTCGAGGCCCGGCTGCATCTTTTCAATATGGGGGTATGCGGGTTGTTCGATTCTGCTCCAGGCCGTCTGCTGGTGTCTACAAGGACAGAGCCAGTGGTGGTTCTCCGACTCGTAGATTGGCTGGTCTGTAGGACAAGAGAAGGGAAAACATCACTAAGCCTCAAAGATGAGCGATGGCCAATTTGGTGGCGCAAGTTTAGCATTTTCAGATGACCGGAATCAAGTCAAAGAGATTGGCTTTTTAAAACGTATTTACCTGTTTCCATGTATTAATTCAGTGACAGTAATAAATATCCTATCTATTTTGATCAAATCAGGTGAGTCTGACTAGCATGCATAACTTGACGCTAATCTCTATACTTGCAATTTTTTGGCCCAAAAATATTTTAATCATAATACTTACAACCGGGAGCGCGAGTGGTTAGCACAGATTCAGGGTATCCCCTGCCTGTGGCCCCAAACTGGGATTGGCTCCAGCACCCCCACGACCCTACTAAGGATAAAGCGGGTCAGAAAATGAATGAAGCTGCTGGTATGCTTTTTGAAATTAGAATATAATTTATTCGCCTTTACATGCAGATGGTTGAAAAGCCCTTCATCTGGCATAACTAGTACGTTAAACAAAATACAAAGGAAGTTATGTTTATGATGATGGAGCAAGTCTTTGAAGATTATAAACAGACACAAGTCAGCGGTAGCCGCGTGAGTCGGAGCAACTTCGCGTAGCAGATGATCGAGAACCAATCTAAAAAGTTCAACTAATACACTCGTAAGAAAATGTTTGCGTGCGATATTCAGAGAAAGTTGTGGACATATTCACCTGGACATCAGCTGTTTCTTCAGGGTTTATTTTAATAGGATTGCCTACGCACGAGCCACTCCTGGTGGCCACCATTTTCGAACGAGGATCGTCACTTCCGGAACTGAGCGCATCCGCATTTGCGCACTCCTCTCGTCTTCCGCTCGCACCGGCAAACAAAATACCATCCAAACTTTTTTAACACCCCTTTCTCCATGAAGGTGCCGTTTACTGTCTATATAGAGGGATCCTTTCCTTATCGCCATGTAACTCTCGGAATTTCTGTCTTCCCCCCCTCCAGTAAGTCGACCCAATACACCACATAGCAAAGGGCTAACTTGGGCTAACGCAAGATGGCCGCGAGTGACGTTTTGTATAGAATTTTCCCAAAAAACTCGAAGACGAAATCGTATTGGAGTGCAGCAGAAGATGTCATCGACGTGCGACGGTGAACGTGTGTTTTGGTTGCGATCGCTAAATCGGACTCACAGCGACGTTGTAAAGTTGCGCCTAGCTGCGGCTTTTGAGCCATGACTTAAAGAGCTAGAATTCGTATTTTGTCTATTGACGGTGTTGCTGGGGCCTAAAAAAAAAGATGAATGACGGACGAGTGGTACGTACTGAGCTATTTTGACATTAAATCTTATTGATTACATTTTGAAACGCCGATTTAAAGAGCAGATGAGCAGCCCAGAAAATACAGTAACATGTGTCTAACCTTCTGAACTCTGCCTATCCCAGCTGACTTGGGGAGGAGACGGACAACCATTCACGCTCACAAGTAGTGTGCAACCTTTGAAATGTGGGAGGAAATAGGAGTACCTGGAGAAAACCCATGCAGGCCTGGGAAGAGCTCCACACAGGTGTGCTGGCCTGGATTCACCCCTCCATGTATAGTAAGGCTTTTTTTCTATGACCATGTATAGTAATGCTTTTTTCCCCTTAAAAAACGACATAGTATAGTAAGGCTTTTTGTCTCCAAAAAAACATACTATAGTAAGGCTTTTTTTGTCTTTAAAAAACGACATAGTATAGTAAGGCTTTTTGTCTCCAAAAACGACATAGTATAGTAAGGCTTTTTGTCTCCAAAAACGACTTAGTATAGTAAGGCTTTTTTGTCTTAAAAAACGACATAGTATAGTAAGGCTTTTTCGTCTTAAAAAACGACATAGTATAGTAAGGCTTTTTGTCTTTAAAAAACGACGTAGTATAGTAAGGCTTTTTGTCTCCAAAAACGACATAGTATAGTAAGGCTTTTTTTGTCTTAAAAAAACGACATAGTATAGTAAGGCTTTTTGTCTCCAAAAACGACTTAGTTATAGTAAGGCTTTTTTGTCTTAAAAAACGACATAGTATAGTAAGGCTTTTTGTCTCCAAAAACGACATAGCATAGTAAGGCTTTTTTGTCTTATAAAAACGACATAGTATAGTAAGGCTTTTTTGTCTTAAAAACATCATAGTATAGTAAGGCTTTTTGTCTCCAAAAACGACATAGTATAGTAAGGTTTTTTTGTCTTAAAAAAAACGACACAGTATATATAGTAAGGCTTTTTGTCTCCAAAAACGACATAGTATAGTAAGGCTTTTTTCTTGAAAAAACGACATAGTATAGTAAGGCTTTTTGTCTCCAAAAAGGACATAGTATAGTAAGGCTTTTTTGTCTTAAAAAAACGACATAGTATAGTAAGGCTTTTTTGTCTTAAAAAAAACGACATAGTATAGTAAGGCTTTTTTGTCTTAAAAAACGACATAGTATAGTAAGGCTTTTTGTCTCCAAAAACGACATAGTATAGTAAGGCTTTTTGTCTCCAAAAAACGACATAGTATAGTAAGGCTTTTTTCTTGAAAAAACGACATAGTATAGTAAGGCTTTTTGTCTCCAAAAAGGACATAGTATAGTAAGGCTTTTTTGTCTTAAAAAAAACGACATAGTATAGTAAGGCTTTTTTGTCTTAAAAAACGACATAGTAAAGTAGGGCTTTTTGTCTCCAAAAACGACATAGTAAAGTAGGGCTTTTTGTCTCCAAAAACGACATAGTAAAGTAAGGCTTTTTTGTCTTAAAAAACGACATAGTATAGTAAGGCTTTTTTGTCTTAAAAACGACATAGTATAGTAAGGCTTTTTTGTCTTAAAAAACGACATAGTATAGTAAGGCTTTTTTGTCTTAAAAAACGACACAGTATAGTAAGGCTTTTTGTCTCCAAAAACGACATAGTATAGTAAGGCTTTTTTCTTGAAAAAACGACATAGTATAGTAAGGCTTTTTGTCTTCAAAAAACGACATAGTATAGTAAGGCTTTTTGTCTTAAAAAAACGACATAGTATAGTAAGGCTTTTTGTCTTTAAAAAAAACGACATAGTATAGTAAGGCTTTTTGTCTTTAAAAAACGACATAGTATAGTAAGGCTTTTTTGTCTTCAAAAACGACATAGTATAGTAAGGATTTTTGTCTCCAAAAAACGACATAGTATAGTAAGGCTTTTTGTCTTCAAAAAACGACATAGTATAGTAAGGCTTTTTGTCTTTAAAAAAAACGACATAGTATAGTAAGGCTTTTTGTCTTTAAAAAAACGACATAGTATAGTAAGGCTTTTTTGTCTTAAAAAACGACATAGTATAGTAAGGCTTTTTGTCTCCAAAAACGACATAGTATAGTAAGGCTTTTTGTCTTCAAAAACGACATAGTATAATAAGGCTTTTTGTCTCCAAAAACGACATAGTATAGTAAGGCTTTTTTTTCTTCAAAAAACGACATAGTATAGTAAGGCTTTTTTGTCTTAAAAAACGACATAGTATAGTAAGGCTGATTGGCCGAGGGAATCGAGCGATCTGATTGGCCGAGGGAATCGAGCGATCTGATTGGCCGAGGGGATCGAGCGATCTGATTGGCCGGCCGAAATCGAGCGATCTGATTGGCCGAGGGAATTCGGCCAATCAGATCGCCCGATTCCCTCGGCCAATCAGATCGCCCGATTTCCTCGGCCAATCAGATCGCCCGATTCCCTCGGCCAATCAGATCGCCCGATTCCCTCGGCCAATCAGATCGCTCGATTCGGCCGGCCAATCAGATCGCCCGATTCCCTCGGCCAATCAGATCGCTCGATTCGGCCGGCCAATCAGATCGCCCGATTCCCTCGGCCAATCAGATCGCCCGATTCCCTCGGCCAATCAGATCGCCCGATTCCCTCGGCCAATCAGATCGCCCGATTCCCTCGGCCAATCAGATCGCCCGATTCCCTCGGCCAATCAGATCGCCCGATTCCCTCGGCCAATCAGATCGCCCGATTCCCTCGGCCAATCAGATCGCCCGATTCCCTCGGCCAATCAGATCGCCCGATTCCCTCGGCCAATCAGATCGCCCGATTCCCTCGGCCAATCAGATCGCCCGATTCCCTCGGCCAATCAGATCGCCCGATTCCCTCGGCCAATCAGATCGCCCGATTCCCTCGGCCAATCAGATCGCCCGATTCCCTCGGCCAATCAGATCGCCCGATTCCCTCGGCCAATCAGATCGCCCGATTCCCTCGGCCAATCAGATCGCCCGATTCCCTCGGCCAATCAGATCGCCCGATTCCCTCGGCCAATCAGATCGCCCGATTTCCTCGGCCAATCAGATCGCCCGATTCCCTCGGCCAATCAGATCGCTCGATTCGGCCGGCCAATCAGATCGCCCGATTCCCTCGGCCAATCAGATCGCCCGATTCCCTCGGCCAATCAGATCGCCCGATTCCCTCGGCCAATCAGATCGCCCGATTCCCTCGGCCAATCAGATCGCCCGATTCCCTCGGCCAATCAGATCGCCCGATTCCCTCGGCCAATCAGATCGCCCGATTCCCTCGGCCAATCAGATCGTCCGATTCCCTCGGCCAATCAGATCGCCCGATTCCCTCGGCCAATCAGATCGCCCGATTCCCTCGGCCAATCAGATCGCCCGATTCCCTCGGCCAATCAGATCGCCCGATTCCCTCGGCCAATCAGATCGCCCGATTCCCTCGGCCAATCAGATCGCCCGATTCCCTCGGCCAATCAGATCGCCCGATTCCCTCGGCCAATCAGATCGCCCGATTCCCTCGGCCAATCAGATCGCCCGATTCCCTCGGCCAATCAGATCGCCCGATTTCCTCGGCCAATCAGATCGCCCGATTCCCTCGGCCAATCAGATCGCCCGATTCCCTCGGCCAATCAGATCGCCCGATTCCCTCGGCCAATCAGATCGCCCGATTCCCTCGGCCAATCAGATCGCTCGATTCGGCCGGCCAATCAGATCGCCCGATTCCCTCGGCCAATCAGATCGCCCGATTCCCTCGGCCAATCAGATCGCCCGATTCCCTCGGCCAATCAGATCGCTCGATTCGGCCGGCCAATCAGATCGCCCGATTCCCTCGGCCAATCAGATCGCCCGATTTCCTCGGCCAATCAGATCGCCCGATTCCCTCGGCCAATCAGATCGCTCGATTCCCTCGGCCAATCAGATCGCTCGATTCGGCCGGCCAATCAGATCGCCCGATTTCCTCGGCCAATCAGATCGCCCGATTCCCTCGGCCAATCAGATCGCCCGATTCCCTCGGCCAATCAGATCGCCCGATTCCCTCGGCCAATCAGATCGCCCGATTCCCTCGGCCAATCAGATCGCCCGATTCCCTCGGCCAATCAGATCGCCCGATTCCCTCGGCCAATCAGATCGCCCGATTCCCTCGGCCAATCAGATCGCCCGATTCCCTCGGCCAATCAGATCGCCCGATTCCCTCGGCCAATCAGATCGCCCGATTCCCTCGGCCAATCAGATCGCCCGATTCGGCCGGCCAATCAGATCGCCCGATTCCCTCGGCCAATCAGATCGCCCGATTCCCTCGGCCAATCAGATCGCCCGATTCCCTCGGCCAATCAGATCGCCCGATTCCCTCGGCCAATCAGATCGCCCGATTCCCTCGGCCAATCAGATCGCTCGATTCGGCCGGCCAATCAGATCGCCCGATTTCCTCGGCCAATCAGATCGCCCGATTTCCTCGGCCAATCAGATCGCCCGATTCCCTCGGCCAATCAGATCGCTCGATTCCCTCGGCCAATCAGATCGCCCGATTCCCTCGGCCAATCAGATCGCCCGATTCCCTCGGCCAATCAGATCGCTCGATTCGGCCGGCCAATCAGATCGCCCGATTCCCTCGGCCAATCAGATCGCCCGATTTCCTCGGCCAATCAGATCGCCCGATTCCCTCGGCCAATCAGATCGCTCGATTCCCTCGGCCAATCAGATCGCTCGATTCGGCCGGCCAATCAGATCGCCCGATTTCCTCGGCCAATCAGATCGCCCGATTCCCTCGGCCAATCAGATCGCCCGATTCCCTCGGCCAATCAGATCGCCCGATTCCCTCGGCCAATCAGATCGCCCGATTCCCTCGGCCAATCAGATCGCCCGATTCCCTCGGCCAATCAGATCGCCCGATTCCCTCGGCCAATCAGATCGCCCGATTCCCTCGGCCAATCAGATCGCCCGATTCCCTCGGCCAATCAGATCGCCCGATTCCCTCGGCCAATCAGATCGCCCGATTCCCTCGGCCAATCAGATCGCCCGATTCGGCCGGCCAATCAGATCGCCCGATTCCCTCGGCCAATCAGATCGCCCGATTCCCTCGGCCAATCAGATCGCCCGATTCCCTCGGCCAATCAGATCGCCCGATTCCCTCGGCCAATCAGATCGCCCGATTCCCTCGGCCAATCAGATCGCTCGATTCGGCCGGCCAATCAGATCGCCCGATTTCCTCGGCCAATCAGATCGCCCGATTTCCTCGGCCAATCAGATCGCCCGATTCCCTCGGCCAATCAGATCGCTCGATTCCCTCGGCCAATCAGATCGCCCGATTCCCTCGGCCAATCAGATCGCTCGATTCCCTCGGCCAATCAGATCGCTCGATTCGGCCGGCCAATCAGATCGCCCGATTTCCTCGGCCAATCAGATCGCCCGATTTCCTCGGCCAATCAGATCGCCCGATTCCCTCGGCCAATCAGATCGCTCGATTCGGCCGGCCAATCAGATCGCCCGATTCCCTCGGCCAATCAGATCGCCCGATTTCCTCGGCCAATCAGATCGCCCGATTTCCTCGGCCAATCAGATCGCCCGATTTCCTCGGCCAATCAGATCGCCCGATTTCCTCGGCCAATCAGATCGCCCGATTTCCTCGGCCAATCAGATCGCTCGATTCCCTCGGCCAATCAGATCGCCCGATTCCCTCGGCCAATCAGATCGCCCGATTCAGTCGGCCAATCAGATCGCCCGATTCCCTCGGCCAATCAGATCGCTCGATTCCCTCGGCCAATCAGGTCGCTCGATTCCCTCGGCCAATCAGATCGCTCGAATGACTGAAACAACTGTCCTAGATTGTTTATTCTGTAAGTACAAGATAAACATATGAAGTGGCATATACAAAAATGAATGCAATATGTCTTTGTTTCAGACAAAAATGTTTTTATAAATAATGATATTCTAATTAAACGGCCGTTGACTTCCACAGCTCCCCCAGAGGTCTCGTCTGCGCCACGCCCACAGCTTCCAAGCTTTTCTGGACGATGTCGTGATGGACATGCTCAATGGTGCCCGACGCATCCACCACCTGTAAGACACATGGTGTTTAAAACACAAGCGGACTGTGTGTTTCTTTTTTTTTTTTGGTCTTCACCTTCCATTCGACGGACGAATCCTCCATGAGAGACTCAAAGCGTTCCAGCACGGCACTCTGGAATGCAGCGTCCTCGTAGCGCTCTTCTCCGTAACGACCTCGCGATGCCGCCTCGGCCGGGTTCAGGCGCAGGAAGAGGACCACGTCCGGCTTGGGAAGACCCACGTCCGGTCGGGTGCACCAGTCCAGAGTGAATCCCTAAAACGGGTGTCAAACTTGGTTAGGTTGGCAGGCAGACTCCATCTTGTCAACTTTTGGCAACAAAGGATGAGAACTTAATAGCCGCCATTTGACGGAGCTAAACTGAAAAAGATTTTTTTAAAGGCATTTTTTTCCTTTTATGTTTTACAAACGACAGTCCTAGTCAATCACAACATAATTTACATCATGTATTTATTTAACTATGAACTATATATTTATTTCTATGAATGTCTATTTATTTATCTTTATATTAAAATAACTTATTTCTATAAATTCTATAATTTCTTCATTCCTTTCCTTTATCTATTTTTAAATGTGTCTATATTTATCTTTATATTAAAATCACTTATTTCTATATATATATATTAATTTCTTTATTGCTCTATTTATTTTAAAATTGTATTTCAATATGGATTTATATTTATTTTATTTTTTCTTTATATTAAAATCACTTATTCCTATTTATATTAATTTCTTCATATTTGCATGCGTTTATTTCTTTATTATTTTCCTTTATCTATTTTTAAATGTCTCTTCATATTTCTCTTTATATTAAAATCACTTAATTCTATATATATATGTATATATATATTAATTTATTTATTTCTTTATTTATTTATTTATCTATTTTTAAATGTTATTTCAAAGGGATTTTTAAAATCATTTTTTCTTTATATTAAAATTACTTATTTCTATTTATATTAATTTCTTCATATTTGCATGTGTTTATTTCTTTATTATTTTCCTTTATCTATTTTTAAATGTCTCTTCATATTTCTCTTTATTAAAATCACTTATTTCTATATATATATATATATATATTAATTTATTTATTTCTCTATTTATTTTAAAATTATATTTCTATCGATATTTTAATTAATTTTTCTTTATATTAAAATCACTTATTCCTGTTTATATTAATTTCTTCATATTTGCATGTGTTTATTTCTTCATTATTTTCCTTTATCTATTTTTAAATGTCTCTTCATATTTCTCTTTATAATAAAATCACTTATTTCTATATATATGTATATATATATATATATAAATGTATTTATTTCTCTATTTATTTTAAAATTTTATTTCCAAATGGATTTTTAAAATTATCTTTTCTTTATATTAAAATCACTTATTCCTATTTATATTAATTTCTTCATATTTGCATGTCTTTATTTCTTCATTATTTTCCTATTTTTTATTTATTATTTTATCTATTTTTAAATGTCTCGTCACATTTCTCTTTACATTATAATCACTTACTTCTATATATATATATATATATATATATATATATATATATATATATATATTAATTTCTCTATTTATTTTAAAATGTTATTTCAAATGGATTTTTAAAATCAACTTTTCTTTATATTAAAATCACTTATTCCTATTTATATTAATTTCTTCATATTTGCATGTTTATCCCTTCATTATTTTCTTATTTTTTATTTATTATTTTATCTATTTTTAAATGTCTCGTCACATTTCTCTTTACATTATAATCACTTACTTCTATATATATATATATATATATTAATTTCTCTATTTATTTTAAAATGTTATTTCAAATGGATTTTTAAAATCAACTTTTCTTTATATTAAAATCACTTATTCCTATTTATATTAATTTCTTCATATTTGCATGTTTATTTCTTCATTCCTTTCCTTTATCTATTTTTAAATGTGTCTATATTTCTCTTTATATTAAAATCACTTATTTCTATTTAAATTCATTTCCTCATTTATTTCTCGATCTATTTTTAAATTGTTCCACGATTTATGCCTAAATGTTGACTTTTACAATGAAAACTGGGTCCTTACCGGTTTGGCACTCGTGAAGGCGGCTCCCGAGAAGGCATATCGATCCACCACCAGCGTGGTGCCACGCTCCAGCTTTCGTTTCATTTCAGGTCTGAAAAACACAATATTCCACATTCAATTGTCTATTACAAGTCGTTTTCTATCATTGATAGCAATACTGTGTTCCCTCGCTACGTCGCGGTTCAGCTACCGCGGACTCAGCGCGGTTCAGCTACCGCGGACTCAGAGCTTCGCGGATTTTTGGGGGGAAAAAAAATACAAATATTACATTGAAACAACATATTTTAGTTTTTTTTTTTATAACATGAATTTCACTCTCTCTACCCGTATTATATATGGTGTACTGTATACAGGGGGTAAAAGTTTTTTTTTTTAATGAATAATTAATTTTTTTAAATTAAATTCAAATTAAGCATTTTTGAAGGGGAATCCTTACTTCAAAAATGCTTAATTTGAATTTAATTCCAAAAAAAAATATTTTTTTTTTCATTTTTTTCCCTACATGGTGTACTGTATACAGGGGAAGGGGAATTTAAAAAAAAAAAAATTAAAAAAAAAAATTAAAAAAAAAAAATTTAAAAAAAAAATTATTATTTTTTTTAAATTATTATTATTTTTTTGGAATTAAATTCAAATTAAGCATTTTTTAAGGGGAGTCCCTACTTCGCGGTGGTCCCGGTCCCCATTAACGGCAATAAGCGAGGGAACACTACATTTTTAGATTTTACAAAATGACAATTATTGATTCAAAGAGGGGGGGGGGTAAATCAGGAAATTTAATATACTTTAATATAATCTTCATTTTAATTTGATATTAAAACAGAAATTTGGCACCGTGGCCTAACCGGGGCAACAGGATTTAATCGCGTGACCAAATCATTGTACTTAACCACAACAATGCTTAAAACCGCAGATTATAGCAATTTGAATTAAAATTTATAACAGGGACAATGCCATGTAGATCCAATATTCCTTATTCTCCAAAATCATTTGTACTTACACCATCTCCCAGCGGTTGGCAGAGAAGAGAAGGTGCACCGTGTGGTCTTCCAGATCGCTCTTCTTCTCCAAATATGCACTTATTAACTTTCCTATAGTCGTGCTTCTGTCTACAAACAAATGAGAAAAATGAGATCGCGTTAAAGCAGCGGAAGTTTGTCGAAGTTACCGAGTTAGCTAGCTTCGACCAAGATAGCTGGCCAGCTTCGATGAAGCTAGCTAGCTGGCTTCGACCAAGCTAGCTAGCTTTGACCAAGCTAGCTAGCTTTGACCAAGCTAGCGTCGAAACTCACCGGGGAACCTCATCATTTCTGCGGTGTGCCCCCTCTCTTGCAAGGCCTGTACTAGCTTCTTGCATTGGGTGGTCTTCCCGGCTTTATCCACTCCTTCCAGCACGATGAGCGCTCCCCTCATCGCCGCCATCGATTTCGGCGTCCGGGGATGTAGAATTTTAATTTCCCGCCTCCCTGCACAATGTAAACATATAGGAGCATAAACATCACTTCTTTATTAATGGTTTTTAGCGCAGAGTACTTCAACAAACCTTTCTTGAAATAATATATTTGTATTTTTCATGCTGTGATGCGGTGACATCTATATGTCAACGTCCTTCATTTTGAACGAAAACTTCCGGCTCCTGACCGGAAGTTTGTTCAACGTCATCGTGTTGAACAAACTTCCGGTCAGGAGCCGGAAGTCTTAGTCAAAATGAAATACCTGTATAGATTTCACCGCATTGCAGCAAGAAAAATACAAATATATTATTTTAAGAAAGGTTTGTTCAAGTACTGCGCTAATGGCCAATAAGAAAGAAGTGATGTTTATGCTCCTATATGTTTGTTCAACATCATACCGGAAGTTTTGTTCAACACCATCTTGTTGAACAAACTTCCGGTCAGGAGCCGGAAGTCTTCGTCTCTTATGAATGACGTAATTCTGTATTAACGTCGCGTAGCCTAGAAATTTTAAATAAAGTTCGAATCATGGTGCACGTGACGTCATCACGTCGTACGAAGGATGCTTTTGCAGTGTGGTAGGAGACGACGCACTTACGCGGCCGGCAAGCTTAAAAATGAGTTATAATGCTTTGTCGTCGTGGGGTATATTTATTGAAACGATATCACTTAGATGTTAAACAAAAAACGTTTTTTTTGTATCGTCTTCTGTTTAGGCACGGTTAAATAAAGAAATGACAGCGGCCACTGACACGTGGCTCGTTGGTCTAGGGGTATGATTCTCGCTTCGGGTGCGAGAGGTCCCGGGTTCAAATCCCGGACGAGCCCTGTTTTTTTCCTCACAAGATAATAAACTTGAAAAGCTTTTTAATTCAATGTGACTAACTGCAGTGACGTTTCATTTTTTGTATCTAAACCATTGGCGTCACAAGTTTTTTTTTGTTTCATCTTTCAAAAAAAAGAATGTTTAGCAAGACTTTTTCGATTTTATTTTTATCTTTAAAAATGTAGAGTATCTATAGTCAGGCTATTATTTTCAGAAATATACCCGTAAAAATAGACTTAATGTTCATTAACTCTATGTGACAGGGTGAAGTGATTGATGTTAGACATGAGTGCAGGAGTTAAGTTAAAAAGGGACTCATGCCGCTAGTGTGACAGGGTTAATTAGTTGATGTTATATATGAGTGCAGGTGTTAAGTTGAAAGGGGACTCATGCCGCTAGCATGCGAAAAACAAGGGGCGATGACGTAATGACTAACCAATGGTCATAGACCTTGGTAGGGTATAATAACGGGCTATTCAGACAGTTATCCAAGTTGGTTTTGGAAAGACAACAAAGAGCCTGTCTGATTATTTCACCCGTCTGTTAAAGGTATGTTGCTTTGTTTTGTATAACGACTGAGTGTGAGATGTGCAAGAGGCAATAGTAGCATGTCAGAAAGAACGGAATGCTTAAGTGATGCTTGTTTACTTCTTTATGTGTGCGCGTAAATGTGCGAGGCTCGGGTATTGTTTAAAGCAAGCTACCTTCGGCCGCTGTTTATTTACTTTTTCAAGTGTGCGAGTAAATGTGCGAGTCTCGGGTATTGTTTGAAGCGAGCTGCCTTCGACCGTGGGTTGTTGACTTTTTTTTATGTGTGTGCGCGAATGTGCGCGTCTCGGGCGCAGTGTCTACAGCAGACTACTTTCGGCCGCCGTTATAACAGTAGCATAATAGTATGCAGTAAATGACGGCCGGAACAAAAAGTAACAAGATACAATACTCATAAGTTATAATCGTTTATGCAGCAAGTACATTGCTTTGGATTATAACGGGTTGTTAATATTGTTACTATGTATATATTTGAGTGTTATTGTATATTATGTTTTGTGTGAATTGCTTAAATAACTAAAGTTGGTTTTGGAAAGACAACAAAGAGCCTGTCTGATTATTTCACCCGTCTGTTAAAGGCGAAACCACTACCACCTTCTACCCGTGGAAAAAAATCACGGGTACAACATCTACGTAGACTTAATGTTCATTAAGTCTACGTCTATGACTAAATGGTGAAATATCTTGTATGACTAGCAAAATTGCGAATGTGGCTCGTTGGTCTAGGGGTATGATTCTCGCTTTGGGTGCGAGAGGTCCCGGGTTCAAATCCCGGACGAGCCCTGTTTTTTTTAATTCGATTTTCAAAATCATAATCGACGATATACCTCTATTTTAGGCTCTGTACTTCCGAATACTCAGAAAGTACATACTGCTTTGTACACGTCCCAGCTGCTCTCTACTTCAACAGCTGCAAAGACAGAAAGGCTGGAACCGCCCCTAAACACATACACACAAAGACACCCGTACCTCAGCTTCCATTCATAAACTGAAACATCCCAGAAATCAAGCAGTTTGCCCTCTGGATTAGATTTGATTCATTTCCTCTCTTCAAAACAGCCGTAAGTACACCAGCTATTGTCTTTGTTATTATAAAACTAGTGTTTTCCAATATGGTTCAATGCATTATTTTAATACTTTTTAAGTTAATTAGGATTTTGTTTTTCTCAAAATCAAATTGGTTATCTCATGTTTTTTTTTTTTAATATACCTAAGGATTATTTTGTTGCTTGTAGCTGCTTAAATCAGAAGGCTGTTTCAGGGTACTAACAGGTCATTTTTTATACATTTTGCCTCATTTTCTATTGGTTTTGTGGGATTTCTGGAATGCTAATCTATGTTGGTCACTTTCTGACAAAAAATAAATAAAAGCATTTCATTATATATGAGCTTCTATGTGTCCATTGTCAGAACCCCACGGGCCACTTGAGGCCCACGGTCCACATTTTTGTCATTTAATGTCCAAGCAGGGACAGAAATGGTGTTGTGCGGCGAGGACGACTGCGGCGTCTGTTTACTGGCCTTTTCCCGGGGGGAACGCGTCCCTCGGCTGCTCCACTGCCGCCACGTCTTCTGCCAGGCCTGCCTGGAGGCCATGGCAGTGCCCCTGAGCCCGGTGGGCGGAGTCAACAGCGGCGGACACGGATCGCGCCTGACAGTCCGCTGCCCGTTGTGCCGGCGCCTCACCTGCGTGGGGCGGGGCCTCAGCCTAAGGGAGGCACTGTGGGTGGACGGCGTGGCCTGGGAGCGGATACCCAACCAACCCCAAGTCGGAGACCCTGAAAATTCGCCCAAGGAGGAGGAAGAGGAGGAGGATGGGGAGGTGGCGACCATGCAAGAAAAGGGGTGTGTCCAATTTTCAAAACAGTATTGTCGAATAGACTACACGGGCAAGAAGCAGTGGTACCTAAACTTAAGAAAAGTTTCAAATTTTCAAGTCACAAACACTAATTCTATTTTTAAAAAAAGCTAAAATATTGTTTTAGGTCTATAAAAAAACATGAATATTTAAGGCTTTTTAATCCATTGGAAAATGATCATTTCAGAAGTAAAAGTACCACTGTGTTAGCTTGTCTTTTCTTAGACGCCCAATCCACTTCCACTTTCGAAAGGGATTGGACGTCTCGTGGCGTCCACGCCACTGAAACAAGAGCATTCACAACCAGTCCTCCTAGTTGAAATAACTTGGACCTCTCTTAGAATCCCTTCCAGAAACAAGCTAAAGTTACGCTCCTTCTTCCGCAAGTTTACTCTGACAAAACGCCACCGAGAGACCATCGTGCCTAGCGGTAACGTGTAAGTCGAATTTCCCACTCATTCCCAATTTGGACATCCTTTGAACTGAATTCATTCTTTTTTTTTTTTTTTTTTTTTTTTGCACTTGAAGGGAAATGAAATCATGGCGCCGGCTGTCCAGTCAAGAAACCTTATGAATATGAAGCCTTCACCTCACCCGACCAGTCCCCCCTTATTTATTCCGGTTTTGAGATGGAACAGCTGCCGCTCTGGGATTAGCTAACCCACATAACAGATGGTCACCTCAATTTTTCCCTGATGCAAAAGATATCTTTTCTTTGCTTGAAAAAATAAAAGTGACAAAAGACACATTGAAGCATGAAAAGGGATTACGAAGAGTTTTCATCTGGCGTCTGGCGGATTATAACTCAAGCAAGCAAGAGATTCGGGTTGGAATTTTTGGTGACAGTTGAGGACGACTCAAGTGGGGAATTTTAACGGTTTTTATGAGTGACATGCGGCAAGAAATTCGTTTGTTGGGGATCCGGTTTAGCGTGAATTTGTTGGAATGACTCACTTGGATGGTGTTGGTGTTGCAGTGTGTTGGTGGGTTGAAACTAAAATCTGGATGAAAATCAATTGGCTTCTAGACTCCATTTGGGATGTCAATTAGACAAATGTGAGATTTTTTTGAATTTTATCAGGAAATACTGATTAAAACGTTTGATGGGGAATACTCAGTTATTATTGATTACAATCTCCATAATTGTTAAGCAATGTGACTAATAAAGGCATTTTCTACATGATATTCCATCAAAATCATCAAAAAAAAATATCTTTTGGCTTACCTTTTCTGACAATATCCAGACGGGGAATCAAAAGCTGAAGATGCCATCTTGAGAATTGAGTAATCATGTTGTCATGAGCTAAAATTAGACAGGTGATAAGCTAAGAACTTCACTTAATGTCATTCATTCAAGTTTAGTATGTCGCTATCTGAAAATATTTGCTAACAGTTCAGAATGTTCCAGTTCCACAATCATGTCATTCCGCATTAGGTTATACTCTTCCAATAAAAAAATAAAAATTAAAAAAAATGGTCCGTCTAATTCACAGGTGTCAAACTGATCCACAAATGAGTGGCCAATCAGGAGGTCAACTGGAAGGGTGCTCGGACGTTTGGCCGCCGGTCAAATGGTGACAAAGTTTACTGTTGAAACCAGCTCTCAAAATTATATTCATGAGAGAGAGTTTAATATCTTAGAGTTCAATATTTAAGTACGGTTTAATATCCAAGTAAAGTTTCATATCCAAGTACTGTTTCATATCCAAGTACTGTTTCATATCCAAGTACTGTTTCATATCCAAGATATTTATGAAACAGTACTTAGATATTAAACTCTCATGAATATCATTTTGAGAGGTGGTTTCAACAGTAAACTCTATCACTATTTGACCGGCGACCAAACGTCCGGTCATGGCTGGAAGAAGCAACACCTGACTGCAATCAACTAAGCACAGAAACGCAGGCTAGTTGGCAATAGGACATTTAATGACCATGTGCTCTGTACAGTTGGTGAGCCCCTCCGTGCTAACAACAATTAGAAACCAAGAATAAATAGAAACAATCACCTATGGAATCCACTTTCAATGAAAAAGAACGACAAAAAAGTGCTGATGTGGCGACACGCCTCTTTGCTCCTCAACTCAAAGGCAGCTAAACGGTTAATATGAAAAGGAGGCGTGACACATGAAAGTTGAATTGTCGCAGATTTGAAAATAAATAAAAATGACGAGGGAGGAATTGATCGGGGCTTTTTTTTTAGAAAAAAAGGGGGGGGGGGGGAAGCGTAAACGTGTTTTGCTTTTGGCAACTCGGGATCTGTGGAAGCACTGACCAGCAGTCGGGGTGTTAACCAATAGGAAGCCACGATATTGTCGGGTGAGGGGCGGGGTTACGGGTGGGCGTGGCCTTGGGGAAAAGGAGTTAACTAACAGGAGCAGCCGGCTTCGCTGGACTGTAGCTCTTGCGGTTTGTCCAACTTGATGTCAATCACTGAGGGATAATGTTTAGGAAATTCACCGTTTCCAATGAGAGTTGGGAATTCTATTTTTTTCAAAATTATTTGGACTTTTCGATACAATGCTAAAAACATTAGGCATTTGATTTTGTTCAATAATTCCACATATTTAAAAAAAACTCCCTTAAATAGTAAAATCACTTCCTTAAATCACCACTTGGTGGTGCTGTTGAACCTAAATCCGACGTACAGTAATGAAATAAAAATAAAATAATATGCAGTCTTCCCCAATGCACTTCTTTGCGATTTTTTGTTATCATTTTTTAGAATTTAAAGCTAAAAAAATCAATACAGAAACCGTGATAGTCGAGGGATAACTGTATTGTTTTCTATCTGTTTCCCCTTTGACATACCTTGAAGAAACTTCTTTTTTTTTTAAGGATACTGCCTTCTTTTCCGGCCTCCTGCGCATTCTCCATGCCGGGAAGAGCAGACGCCACGCGGCGGAACAGCTACAACAAAAGCAACCAGATGCAACATTGGCTCTGCGGCCATTTTGTCGGCGTTTTTTACCTGCTTGACATTGTGACCCGTCTTGGCGCTGGTCTCGGTGAACATGACGCCCAGCTCTTTAGCCTGCTGCTCGCCTTCCTCCGTGCCAATTTGCCTAAAAAGCAAATGCAGAAAAAGTGACCTCAAACAAGTGGGGTTTTTGTGGATTTTTTTGCACACCTCTTGTCGCCAAGGTCAGTTTTGTTGCCCACCAACATGATGATGACATCACTTCCTCTCTCCGTCCGCACGTCGTCGATCCATTTGGACGTCTGCTGGAAGGAATTCAGGTCTGTGGCGAGATAAAAGCGAATTAGATTTGGGGGTGGGGCCAAGCGGTCAGGTGGGAGGATTTGCCCAAAAACAAAAAATAACCCACTGGTGATGTCGTAGACGACCACAGCCACGGTGGAGTCCCGAATGTAGCTGGGGATGAGGCTCCTGAAGCGTTCCTGTCCCGCCGTGTCCCAGAGCTGCAACCTCACCTGCGACCCATCGGCCAAAACGTTCAGCGACCCATGGGTCAACGCATTGAGCGACGGTGTCTTACCGTCCGGTCCTCCAGGTACATGGTTTTGGAAAGGAAGTCGATTCCAATCGTGGCCTGGATAAAGTGGTTCAGAAAATGAATGAATGTATGAATTATTTTTTCCCTCCAACAACCGATATTTAGCCAATGTAATTCTATTTTAGCTACAGTTAGATCATGAGTTTTTCATGATAAACATGCTTTAGGAAAAGTATTGGCTATTTTTTTTTTTTAATTGGCATGAGCATGTGAAAATCCCATATGGGTCGACCTTTATTTGAAAGAGCAAACGTGTTTCCTTTTTCCTTCCTGACGACAAGCGCTGGTTGGCTGGCTCATGAATACTTTAACGTGTGGTGGTTAAAAATTTACCAAGATCTAATGTGTCACCCGCCGTTTGTGTGGGCTTCCTATTTTTAACATCTGGGCCACATGGAACCCAAAAACCTTTGATTTTATTTATTTATTTTTGTCAAAAAAGGCTCGATATGACGACACATCAGTGTGCCATTTATATTATATTAAAAAAAGAAGATCAACACG
Organism: Stigmatopora nigra; assembly: GCF_051989575.1. Taxonomy (NCBI): domain Eukaryota; kingdom Metazoa; phylum Chordata; class Actinopteri; order Syngnathiformes; family Syngnathidae; genus Stigmatopora; species Stigmatopora nigra. Next base: position 8,301,367 of record NC_135512.1, read on the forward strand.
AATTGAATACCTAGCAATAGCAGCCAATATCTATTTTTTAAAATAAAGTTAAATTAATCACAACAATAGTAAAGTTGCAGTATTCTGATATCCACCAATATGTCCTAGTTCCTTGTAAATGCTATATGGGATTAAAATGTCTCCCTTGTGTGAAAGGCAATTTGAACAAGGCTTAGTGAGGTTTATTTTAAGGCTTTTGATCAGCACAAAATGGCTTCTTTGTACGAGTAAGCTTTTTTTTCAATTTTTTTTTTCATACCTGGTATGTGTTGTCGAAACTGTCGTACATGAAGCGAGTGATCAGTGACGTCTTGCCCACTGCAAAAAAATGGACAAAAAGTGGCATCAATTGAAGGAAAATGAACAATTGCCATTAGGACAGTGACGATTAATCGATAATTAATAAATAATCACTGTTTTAAGTGGCGATGAATGGTTGAGGGATGTTGTTGACCTCAGAATTGTTCAAATATAATTATTTTTGACAGGCTCAGATGAAAAAAATATTTGGAATCAGACTTCTGCAATAAAGGGTGAACATCTCATCCACTCATTTCAGAAATACTGAGTAATCAGTCAACGATAAAGTCCAATTTGTGGATGGCATCCCTAAAGACAAAAGGCTTCCCATTGGCGACACTTGCAAACTCATTAAGAATGAACATCGCCCACCTCTAATGAGCATAGCGAGTGTTTTAATTAAGGAGTCTAATTACTGGCGCCCGCTGTGTGAATCCGTCAGGCACAGTGTGATGCGTAGAAAATGAGGCTAATCACGCCACTCTCCTTTTTTTTAATCACTGCATGATCTGAGCTAACTTTAGATAAATGAAGCGGCTGTTATTTTGTATTTTTGATGCGTTCACGCTAAACAACTACGCTAGTCGCTAGCCATATTTTTTTAATAAATATTTGGCCCATTCACGGAGTAATTAAATTGCAAAACTTACATCAGCTACATTTTAAGCACATGCGATAAATGTAAAAACAACGTCACCGGCCCATAACGGAGAACCTAAATGTTTGTCGGTATATTTACTACTGGTTGAAAATTGAATGGCAAAATCGATGATTGATGTTAAAAATTAATGACTTGGCATAGTCCCTTTGACCTTTCAATGGATGGACCCCATACATTTGCAGTCATTTACTCTATCAGTGTCACTGTTGATGATAATGTATGTGGCTCTTTAAATCCTGTTCATGAGTGAATGAGATAGGATGTCAATCACTAAGCCACGCCCCTTAAGGAACTACTTTTTTCCCCAAAAATATGCATAAGTAGTTTCCTTACGGACTTTCGTAAAATTTGAGTGGAATTAGCATATCGTTTTGTATACAGCACTCTATTTAGTTCCACATTGTAAAAAGTGGACGTCTATGGCTGTCAGTGGTAATTAATGCTTTAAAGAGGAAATAGGTGTAAATGATTGTTTGTGGCCGGTCGAGTGACGTAACATGAAAAGCACATGCTTTTTTAAATGTACTTAAAGGCATCGCTGGCATTTGATTTGAATAGGGAAATTTAGTAAACATGGATATGGAATTAAAGCCATAGTTCCTCTTAGGTAGCAGTGAACTTCCAATAAATCAAAATTAATACTAAAAATGAACAAAACTGAGGTCAACATCCACTGAACAATAAAGTTGTTCAAGTGTAGCGTCTGAACTTTGGACTTGAAATCTTAACCCGATAAAAAAAGCTCTGTTGATGGGATGACGTCAGAGTGAAGGAACAAACAAGAATCCAAATGAGGGTTCATTTTGGAGCCCGTCGAACTAAAACAAGCCCCTTTTGAAGAAAAATTGAGGAAAAAAAGGTCCCCAATGCCCGAAATAAACACATCTTTATAGTTGTCCGCTGACACCAAGAAGGGTGTTGCCCGAGTCAACTTGAACTCTGTCCACTGCATCACTCCTGACATCCATTTTGCCTTCTTTTTAAACGCCTACGAACGGATTCCAACACTTCAAAACATCCAAAAAGACATTGTTTCACTATTTAAAACACACCCTGTATTATTAAGACTTTGCCAGACGCTCACAATGTTCAATTAAAATTCGCTAGCTTTAAATGACCACAAATGAACTTGGTGACCGGGCAGGTGCATCGACAATCACATGACCACCACCCCCTTTTGGGGGGGTTAATCCAGAACTTTCTCCACAAAAAATCATGCTTACCACTCTGTTCTCCTAAAAAGACGAGTTTGAATTTCCTTAAAGGGTTTCCAAAGTCACTGGCCATGGACATGTTGACGAAGAAGGAAGGAAAAGGGGCGGCCAGTGGGCGCCGGAAGGGAGACTGACTCTTTGGCTTTCGTCGCTGCCGGAAGGTGATGAAGATGCCGGAGAGGGGGGACGTCGGTGTCGCAAAAAATCGGCACTCCCTCGCTGTAATTAATGTCTTTTATCAACGCTTTTACTTTGTGACGGTGACGGGTCGCCACCAAAAGAAACACCGTCCGTTAGAGTCCCTATCGGTGCTGGGTGTGGGGGACTCTTTCCTACGCCTCGCAGGCGTCTCGTACAGGAAGCTAGTGCGCACGCGCAGTCGTCGAAGTTCTTCGGGATTCTACGAAGGAGAGCCGAACGCTGAAATGATGTCATGCAACGTGACGTTTCGTTAGGAGTTTAAATACAACGAATGTTTTTAAAGACTACGTGGTGAAAGCTTTAAATCTCACTGTACTTGTATATAATGACAATAAAAGCATTCAATTCAAAATATTATATTAATGATAATGATGACATACAATGAAAATTGTCTATTGAATAATTAATTAGCTAGCATAAAGTATATTGAATGATGCTTTTGCATCCCTATTCTGTTCGGTCCCTCTTTATTCCCATAAACAGCACATTAAGACTGTTTCAGGCTTTAATGTGACTAATTCCCCAGTAACAGTAAAAAACAGAAAATGCCATTGTATTTTACCACACTGTCTGAAACCTCAAGATTTGGGCATCAACTCAAACCCTCATGTTTCATTCATCTATGAAACAATTTACATGACCCAAACCACTAATCTTGTCCATAACTTGATTATCATCCATTTATTAGTAATCAGGCGTAACGTACGGTACGTAGCACCGAAAATCGTGCGATTATAATTCCAACTACAAAAAGAACTGGTGCATAAAATAAAGAGCGTGCACTTACACAGTATTCCAAAAATCACTTAAATATTAAGCTAGCTATACAGTTACCAGGCAGGCTTGGCGTAAAAGGCAGCCTGACAGGAAGTGGTGAACATATTGTACAAGTCCCGCAGAAGCTGTGAGGTATTACCAAATTGGGCTCTTTTGAACCAGGGTGGTTTATAGTGTTCCATTAGGCCTCTTGGCAAGACTGTACTCCTGCGTCCGCAATACTTTCCAGCCCAATATGGCAAGGAGTGCCACGCCCATTACCTTGTAGCCCACGAGCAAGCCCAGATACCTGAAAAAAGGGAAAGCTCAAGTCAAGTGGGATCAAAATCACAACGGGAGATTTCTGTGGGCGTGGCTTCACCTGTTCCTCAAGACGTCGTTGTCGTAGTAGCCGCAGCTGAACTTCTTGCCGCAAACTTGCTTCCACCAGATGCACGATGTATCGATGGCCGTGCCGAACAGCGCCGGCGCCGGGAGCCATGCTTGACGGGATGCACAAAAAATGGCCATTTGTCGACTAATCCAATGATCAAAATAATCCAAAACTATTTTGCTAGTCAATTGATCCTGGACATGGATGGTCTAATTCTTTTATTGCGCCTGTCGATTGTTAATATTTTTATTTATAGTTTTTGAAAAGGATTTTTAAGACAATTTTTAAATGGGCTAAATTGTTTGAAAAGTAAAATCCTGTTGAACAAGCATTGAACCCATGCATGTTTCTTTTATTACAGGTACAATATTTTTTTTTTAGGATAACAGCATTATTTTAAAATCTTGACAGTAAAATCTATATCAGATTCGAATTCTGTACTTAAAAATGTACTGACTCAATTCAGTAAAAGTAGTGTTACCCATTTTGAGTCAGAGCTTTGATTCACAATTTTGAAACTTACCCAAAAGCCTGAGTAGTAAAAACTGAACCCCGATGGCAAATGACTTCTCTTCTGACGGCACGCTTCTAAATAGGACAATAAAAGTCAAAGTTAGTCATTCAAATGATGATTGATTTGAATTTGGTGCCAGGGAACGCCCACCTTAGCAGCATCATGTACATGGGATTGTGGGTGAGGCATGCGATCAACGCCCCTGCCGACAGCACCAGGATGAACGGAAGCAGGAAGTGGGGGCACTGGTTGGGGCAGGGCGATGGCTGTGCTTCTTTCTGCTCCCCCGATACGCACTTGCAGTTGGTGTACAGCTAATAAAAAAAACAAAAAAAACATTTTTTTTATTAACTCAGCATCATGCACCACTTGTTTCTTGACAGTGGCTTGCTAGAATGAAAAATGTGTCTGGGCAAGAAAGCTGCAGTACAGAAGAAAAATGAGGAAATATTCTATTTAAGAAAAATGAGTGTGGGCTTGTTTTTGAAACCAGGCATACTCTCTGTGAAAACCAGAGGGTCTTTAAGACATAAATGGGATGGGTTTTTTTGTATTGTTGTTACAGACACTATCAGTTTTATGTATTTCTACAGAAAATCAACATACAATCATAAATCCATTTACAAATACCTCTAGGTTTGAATGTTTCAGGTTACAACATTTTTATATGCAATTGAGTAACTCGAGGAACGAAAAAGATCCAACTTATGAAATCCCCCAAAAAGTAAATGCATTTCCTTATCCGTGATTATATTCTGAATTCCCCTTATTAAAAACCGTACAAATTTAACGTTGCACATTAAGTTACACAATTTTCTTTCTTTTTTGTGAGTTACCTCACATCGGTCACACAAAATTGGGACACTGTCAAATTTTGAAGAGTTTAGTTCAGGGGTGGGCAAACTTTTGAGCCCAGGGGCCACATTGACTTTAAAAATTTGACAGATGGGCCGGGTCAGCACAAGATACGATACATATAAAAAACTGCATCACTTAACAGTACATATGAAACATAAACAGACAACTGTATATTATTATTATTATTATTATTATTTTATGTGAATGGGTGACTTCTTACCTGGATGGCGTGCGAGATATTTGGGCTTCTAGTAAAGGAGGTGCATCCAGCATGACAAGGAGAAATATACTCCACGCCATCGGAACCGCACACTGGGTTGAAGGTGCCGGAGGGGCAGGAGCAGTTAGCGTTGCATGTGGATAGAGAACTGCATAAAGAATATTATAGTTTAAAAAAAAATTAAAAAAACTTTACCTAGAAAGTCACTGTATTTAATGACTATAGGACACGCTATGATTAAGGAAGCCAAGAAGTCACACTAAAGCAGATATAAAAAAAAAACTCTTCATAATTTCAGCCACCTGTTTTAAATGTAACAACTTTTTGCTTTCAGACAAATCATGCGATAAATATTTCTTGATGCCGCCTCACCTGTGCGGTCCACCGTAAGCCACTTTGTTAGTGGAGCATCCCATGAAAAAGAGCGGAATGCACATCAGCGTGGAGACGCTCAACATGATCACGGAGAAGCGTGGGATGTTCTTCCGCGACATTCCCGTCCTCTTCATGACCAGGCCGCCCGCGAGCATTCCCACCGCCACGGCTGGAAGATTCACCGCACCTGGAAGCGTTTAAAGCAAGGGTGTCAGATTCGGGTTGGTTCGCGGGCCGCATTTTCGTCAACTTTATTTTATGCGGGCCGGACCATTTTAGATATAATATTTAGATGTTTTAAAATAAATGGATTAAAAGGCCTGAATCTTCAGTTTTTTTATAGATCTAAAACAATGGGGATGGGGGGGGGCGACACCCACCGACTAACATGGCGCTGTACGCGGCGGAGGAGCTGTATTGGCGCTCCAGGTATTTGTTGAGGAAGGTGGAGAGGCCGGCGATCACCGAGGAGAAACAGCACTGGGCCAGGATCAGGACCAGGAAGAACGGACTCAGGAGAAGGTGGAAGAACATCTTGGGAAACACTGAAAAATAAAATAAAAATATAAATAAAATTCGGTGACAGTAACTCAAAATGGTTCTGACATTTTTTTTTTAAAATCAAAGTGGACTTTTTCAAATATTCTGTGTCCTTAAAATGTTTTACAGCATGTTGCCATTTTCATAGATACATGTAGCACAAAATGGCCCCCAGTGGACAAAAGTTGCAACTGCTTCTTCATAAGAAACCAGTGTTCATAAATGTTTAAATATATATTTTTAGTTGAAATTATTAAAAAAAAATACTTTGTTTTTTTATGTGATACTATTTCTGTACTGTTATATATTGTATACATATTTTTAACATTTTTATTTACATACTTTTTAAGAAGTCGTATAATGAGACACGAGGCTTCTTGAAGTCCACACTGGGTTGCCTTAAAATCATCTGGAAACAAGTGAAAAATTATAATCAATATTGGCAGTGAATACATTCAATTATACGGCTTCCAGAAGGGAACCCACTATATTTCCAGCAAAAAAAATCGCATTTAAAAAAAATTCATTTGCATTTTCAGTTCATTTGGCAGGGAGCAAGTGATTTTCTGTAAATGTGCAATGACGTAGTCCAGCCAGTAGACGGCAACAAATCGCAGAAAATGCACTCACCCGCCCTTCTGAAGGCATTGAGCGAGGGAAGAAGAAGTACGGCAGGGAGGTGAGTGCCAGGCAGGCTGATGTGATGAGAAGGCCCATCCACCAGGCACCTACCCAGCGGGGGTCTCCTGGCTTTAACGTCTGATCCATGATGCTGTCTGCAGGGGGAGGAGGTACAATTACTTTCAATGGCACTGGGATCCAAAACATTTAAACTTGTAACTCTCTTTTTTTCATCCATCTGATGTCAATTTCAATGTTTTTCATTTTTAGTCGTCCAATAAAAAAAATCATGTTACCCGAAGCGATTTTGTCCACGTCCACGTTGATCCCAAGCATGAGCGAGCATAGCAGGAAGCCAAAGGCAGGCCCGAACACAGAAACAGCAAACAAGATGGCTGCAAAAGGAAATGGGGTCACATATTTGTAACTACATTTCAAAATTGCGTTTGATCTCTACGAGTCCACTTTTTAATGTTATGGTTTTGGCAAGAATAAGGGCGGTTTACACGGGTGAAAAAAAAAGATTTTTGAACTACAAACAGAAAAAAATGATTTAAAAAATGACAATTATTGATTTCAAAGGATGGAAATCATGAAATGTAATATATCTATACTCTTCATTTTAATTTGATTCTAAAACATTCATACTTTCTCGGACCGCACAAAATGATGCGATGAACCAGATTTGGCCCCCGGACCGCCACTTTGACACCAGTGTCATAGTCTTTGATTTTTGCAACAACAAAAAACATGCATGTAAGGGTGTGTAAGGGTCAGCGTACTATCCAAAAACACGGACCGCACTAAGAACCTGCTTCCTATTTCTTGGAACAGATCAGGATAGGGCAAGATCAACAGAGAAGCACCGCGGGGCCGTTCACCTATGTAGAGCGGCGAGTTCCCCGGGGCGGCGAAGTCGTCGATGTAGGAGATGCCGAAGGGCTGCATGGGCACGGAACCTATCCCGAAGAGTAGTTGGGCGGCGGCCATGAGCACCCACAGAGTGTGGGTGTCGGCTAACCGCCTGCTGTCGTCGCGTCCGCAAGCCTCCAAGGCGCTGGAGTTCCTCTGCGTGTCGCAAATGTGCTCACGCTCTGGACAGACAAGAAGATTTGAAGATTAATTTTCCGCACGGGGGGTGCCGGAGCCTTAGCCCAGTAAATTTAGGACACCCCGAAATGTAGGAAATTTTTGAGCTGGGAAGTCAGTCTAGTTTGTCTACCATGTCAACATCAGGGAATAAGTTCAAATACTTAATTAGTTGTTTTTTCTTAAATTAAAATGGGAGTTTGGTCTCTAAAGAAATGAAGGTCTTTTTAATTTCCTGAACAAGAATGACGATGAACTGATTTTCATGACAGATAAAGCCCAAGATGAATTTTCTTGTAATGACTACAAAAGATGAGCTGGAGTGCTTAAGTAAGATATTCCAATAAGCAACCCCAAGCACGGAAACGTTTATCAGATGAGTCACTTAATTTGAAGGAAATTAGTTTAGCTTTTAGCATTTTTCTCCTTCCAAGTAAGCAGACCAGGGATGAAAACACGTGGCTCTCGAGCCACATTCGGCTCTGTGTTCCTTATCATATTTTGTGTAAACTGTGCTTCTTACTCAGGGTGACCGAGTCATACTCGTACGGGCTGGACAGGAAATGCGGCAACGCCAGCACGATGGCGCTGACGGCCATCAGCAAGCCGCCGACGCCGATGACGCGAGGCCGGTGCGCCCGATTCCCAAAGTAGCTCAGGAATACAATCAAGGCGCAGTTGCTAACCTGGAAATGCAGAGGGGGAAAGTCGGAATGCAGTTTTGACTGATTTGTACCAGTACCTGGAACACATTTTGGCTCACCTCGTGCAGGGAGGAAAGCGTGCCGGCGGAGTAACTGCTGAGGCCGTAGCGCCTCTCCACCGTGCTGAGGGTGCTTTTGAAGTAGGAGCTGTACAGCAGTTGCGAGAATTGCAGCAAGCCGTGACACAGCACGAAACCCTAAAAGCAAACAGAAACATGGAGAACGGTACATTCAGTCCAGGATTGGAGGACATTTTGGCTTCACATTTTCTTTAAAATGGAGACTGATCTTCTGTCGTGAATAATATGTACTAAATGGTACAAATTGATTAGATAAGATATAATATATTTGTACACCCTATTAAAACCAAGAATATGCAGGTAAAAATAGTGAATCATGGGGCGGCTTATATGCGAGAAATTGTCAAATTCAACAATTTTAAGGCCATTTTAAGGGTACGGCTTATGTGAGGACGCGGCTTATATGCGAGAAAATATGGTATTTTTTTTCTGTACAAAAATTGTTATACGCATGAAATTTGAGTAACTGCGTTGCCAACAGAATTCAAAAGTGTCAATCGGACGAATGAACGAATGATTGAATGACGCGGACAAGTGGCAAAGCGCCATTAAGTCGTTGTCGGGACACCTTTTGTCGATTCTTTAAGTGTTTTGATGAGAGATGTGAGCCGATAAACGTCGTCTTTGTTTCAACACGCTTCCAACCTGCTGCGACGAGAAGAATGGAGGGAAGGAGGGAAGTTTGCACCCCTGTTTCAAACGCTTCCATTCCGAGGGACGCTAGCTAGCCTGATGTGGTCGTAGATTTCCGCATTGTTATTGTTGCTCTTTTAAGATCATTTCTATTTGATGATAGAAAATGTGATGAAGGAAATGCACAAACATTCCCAAGATAGATTACGGAATTCACTCCCTTCATTGTGACAAGTACATGAAAGAGTTTGGCTAAACAATAGTTGACATATCATCCCCACATTTAAAAGTACCATTCTATTCCATTTTATAAATATAAATATTATCAGTGTAATATTTAATATGTAAATATGTAATATTTATTTTTTAATGATTTTTAATTATAAACTAATTCAAAATTTAAGTCGCATAAAATACACATTCCAACTTTTTAAGTTTCTTTTAAACAGAATAACCATTTGTGGCAGCTCTAATTAATTGATACCAGGTTAGAAATCGAAATAAACGCAATCTTGAAACTGATTAAAAAACAACAACATACATTACACGTCAATCAATTGGATTGGAAGTCACAAGATGTTTTTAACAAACGTCGTCTATGTGCTATCAGCCAAGTATATCGATATCAATCTTTCACTGCCTTTTGTATTCCACAACGGCGAGGACGGAAACGACCTCGAAGAATCCGTGTTGCAATCCATTTCCATGTGTGCTGAATGAACATAATGTTCCAGAGCCAAGAAGATAGATTTGTAATGAGATGTTATTCATAGGTGCACCAGGAGATGTGTAAACAAATGTTACAGTGCAGAAGGGCATCCATCCACTAACTGCACAACCACTCCCATGTGTAACGTTTAAAACTGCAGCTGTGAAAGATTTACGCCGAGTATCAACAAAATAATCGACGTCCCATTGATTTAGCTTTATACCAAAATAGCAACGCTAAATTTTTGAGTTACCAGTTTGAGTGTTGAAATTAATTAAGGTATCTCTGCTGTAGTGTTATATAGATATATTAATGTACAATAAAAACGAGAATTGGTATAACGGTAGAATGGTTCTCCCATCGCTTTATAAGCCTGGTGGCATGCCAGCTTAAAACAAAGTAAGCAAAGAAAGTATAAAAAGTATATTTTAATGTTTTAATCACGGCTAGTGATACGGTGAAGGCGATATGGCGACATCTTATGGTGAATATGTGGAAAAAAATAACAATAATAATTTTCATTTGTTCATTAGTATTTACATTGACGTCTACCGTTGTCAATGGCAGCAAGTTATACATTCGTACTCTTTTGATGAAAGAAAAACAATCTTACCAGCAAACCTACAATGTATTTTAACGTTGTACAAAATGTGTAGACTTTGGATAAATGTTGGAAGTATTTTATGGTGCTATTTATAAAATTTATAGGAACATTTGTCCGATAGATACACCAAATCTACTCACTGAAATGAAGGCAACATGATACTACAAGAAATATTGTTAACTTAATTTCACTGATTAGTATTGAGTAAATTGTAATAATAATTTAGTCAAGACAATGTAATAAGTTTAAACCTATGACCACGTCAAATGTAAACAGTTACAATGCATGTGGTTAAAAAAAAAAACTGAAAAAATAGTAAAGTATATAAGGGATAGAAATTGTATATGGGAGTTGACATGTTTCAACCTGACATTTGATATTCAAAAACGTTTAGCTACAAATCAAAAATACTATCAGTAACAAGTCTAATATTCATTTCCAGTCATAAAAAAACGATAATTTGCCGTGATTCCACAGTGTAGTTTTTGGGACATTGGCATAATGGGGAAACTCGCTCACCTGTTCAGATGACCGCACATTTAAGGGGAAAAAATATAGGTTTTACTACAATAAAGTTCATTAAACTGGTTCGAATAATAAAGTTAATTTCTACCTTAATGCTGCGGAACATTTCGGCCCCCTCTTGTGTGCCTCTTCGTGTCTTTGTTGGATTGAAGTCAAATGAGCCGTGAGTGTGTGGGAGCGTTTGTGGATTGTGGAGTGCACATGCGCGGTGCATTTTCATTTTCCCTCCGGTTAGGGGTAATGTGTGACGTCACTGTACAACCTGTGCCTGCCACTTGAGTCATAAAAGTTTCGAATTTATGGTTACTCTTTTTTTCTTATCCCGCGGGCACGCTCAAGTGCGTCAATTTCTATCAAGAAATATTTTAAATAAAATATTTGAAAATTAAATTACTTTGGTCAGCAATTAATTTCAGCCAATTAGCATGATTATGATGGCTAATCATAGGAAGCTAGTGCGAACCGAGTTATGAATGAAATAGGCTAACAATTAATTAATTCGGGCAAAAAGTACTGTGTTAATGGTGTAAAAAAGGGCGTCCCAAATTAATGCAATAAGGGGAACTTACCATTCATGAATGCTATGATGTGCATTAAATGTGGGAGGTGATTAAGAGTCAATGGGAGGTTTTTTTTCCATTGATGAGCAATGTTGCATAAATACTCAGTATTTTTGGTGTAGTTCACTTTTCTCCAGTATTCTAAAAAAGTCTTTAGTTAAAAAAAAAATAGGTGGAAAACATAGCTGTTTGGGGGGTGTTACACAAATTATTCAAAACAGTTTTTCAGTGAGATAGGAAATTCTTTGGAAAAAAAATCATTTACCTGAATTCATGAAGTTGTTGGTGAAAAAGGTCAGACGACAGGCTAAAGAGAAATATGTGCATTTATCTCTCCTAAAAGAAGACGGGAAAATGTCAAAGAAATACAATTTAATAATGAATGAATTTAAGCATTCAACATGCAATGAGTGACCAGAATGATACCAGAACCTGCTGCACCTAAAAACCGTGCAGGTAAAGTGAAATTTGTTTACAAAAATGAAAAAATTGAAGAAGGTCAATAACCCCTCTGACAGATCTAAATGACCGGAGGGGAAAAAAACAACTTGGAACATCACCAGGACGACAACAATTGTGGAAATCCAATAAAACAAGAACAAAACCAAAATAAAACCCCCCAACCACCTATTCGGGCTGGTGCTAAACCAGAGATTTGCCAAAATTCTCCAGTTTAAAAGCGACTGATGCTGATGTTGAAATGCTTAACATCACACTTCTCATATGTTAAAGTTTATCGCCATCGTACCTTGCTTTAATGAGGTTACAGTACATATACGAGTGAATTCTGAAGTTAAAACCAAGGCACGTGAATGTCAGTGGAAAAGTTCTTGTCGGGAGAGTCAACAATCTATGGAAAATACTTGCTATGCTGTAGGAAGCTATATAAAAAAGAACAAAGCCTGTACAATTTTTTTTTAAAGGACACGAGCCTCCATTTAGTTTTCTTTGATAAGGCACAAGTGGGTTTTACACATAAGCCCCCAAGGCGGCGTGAAACTCCGTGAGGCACTGGACCAGTTGCTGGAACTTGGGTCTCTCTTCGGGGTCCAGAGCCCAGCAGCACGCCATTACGGCAAATCTGCCACACAAAGATGGCGGCGGAAGGAGATAGATGTCAACAAGGGTGGGAAAATGTGGGCAGACGCAACAGGATGGCACATTGGGGTGTTTCGTTTGCCCGGAATATTTTGGAACAATCGCTTCGTCACCTTTTGTGCTTGGCAGGAAATTTCTTGATTTTCTAGCTTATTTTCATTTTAGTCAAAACATACATGGAATGTCGAAAAAAAAATAAAAGGCAGAAACAAAAAAGAAGGATATCAATAGTGTGGCATGCTAATAATAACGCTAATTGAAAAAAAAAGGAGATTGTTAGCATACTACAAACAAAGCTACTATTTTAGGTCTAGCGCTAACAGCTATCTGTCCCAAGTTCATCAAGCACAGGAGTATTTTAATAGACTTTTCTTCATAGTATTAATTGTAAATAGCTAACTTTTTTTTTAAGGAAGTGTGTTTGTGATTTCAGACTGGCTGTAAACACACCAGTGAGACTGTACAATTGGTACTCACAGTTCATCAGGACAGTTGATGGGTTGCGCTATCCTGTATCCGTCTTTCAGGTAGGCCGACATCTCAAAGGGGTCGATGTCCACGTATGGCGTCTGGCCCAGAGTCATCAGCTCCCATAACGTCACGCCAAAGGCCCACTGTCAAAGAGATTAATAATCCAAACAGTTTATGGGAGTTTTACACGTTGTTAAAAGATCAAAATCATGATACTTGATTCTCAAAATCAACTTTTTTTGTGTGGTTTCTGCACAATATTGTATGAATTTATACGCTTTTCCAAGCATGCCAAACAGCGGTTTAGCGAACTTTTGTAAACAGCCGACGTGTAATTGCTGTTATGAAACCAAAAGGAGCGGCGCGTGTGCGGACACGCGGCGGGGTGATTCACGGCGACGTGCAAGACATTAGACAAACGTATTTGCGCGGAACAGAGATGACGACGAAGACGACTCCTAAGCGTGCGCATCCTGCTGCCTTAAAAACGCCAACGAAAACTCAGTCATGATGTAAAGGAGGAACATGTTCATTAAAGGAAGTAAAGAGCAGAGTGTTCTGGCACAGAATGATAAACAAGTTAGTGTATGCGTCATGTTTATCGTGTTTGTCGTCTTCTAGTCTGAAGTTGCGCAGAAGCTCAGCTGTTAACTAAATAGCGGGCCTCGGAGGGGTGGCTGTTTTGGGCTTCTGAATGGCGCCGTGACTACGACAGGAATGCGTGGGGATGCGCAATAGGCGGCTAATTCATTGCAATTGGGAGAGCGAAGAGCAAATAATCACTTTCAGTACTCCAAATTTCCAGGTTTCATGTCTATCCGTGGTACTAAAAAAACATTTGAGATATTTGGCAAATGAATATGTACTTACACATACTGTATATGTATTATTATTATATACTGATTATTTGTGTTCATTTATTGTTGTTTGACTAATTTATTTATTCCTCATTTATTCAGTATTTGTGAACCATCAAATGGAATCATTTCGGGCAGCTCTATGACTAATTACATAATAATCCAACGCTTACCACGTCACTGGCACTGGAGAAGTCATTGTCAAGCAAGCTCTCTAGCGCCATCCATCGCACGGGTCGGTTCTCGTTATCCCCTAGGCAGTGGTAGTCCATGGGGAAGAGATCGCGAGCCAAGGCGTTGTCGGTGATCTTCACCTGCATGTTATCGTCGATGCTGTAGGGAGGGGCCGATTGTTCAACTTCAAAAGGAAATGCGACTATTTTCACAAGGCGTGGGTGGACGCTTACACGCAGTTCCTGGCGGCCAGGTCTTTGTGGATGACCTCGCGGCGGGCAAGGTAGCTCATTCCGCACGCGATCTGGATGGCCATGTAGACCAGGTCCTGCTGGGAGACGGCCTGGAAGGAAGTCAGGGAGGGCGGACGCAATGCTTTTTAAGAGCAGGAAACACACGGTGGCAATTGACTATTTTTTTCCCCTTTGAAAATTGCTACAGTAATCTGTTTTCAGAATGTCCTGTTTACAAGTTTTCGCACTCGACTTGGTGTCCCAATTCAAATTGAAAATATTTTCTTTTTTCTTTTTATCCCGCCGTTCCTGCGCAAATCTTTATTCAGCCAAGTGAGCTTTGCAACATTATTTTACGATCAGGTGTGGTGAAATACGTTTCTTAACCACCCGCAATAAATCTCAAAGAAGGCTTGTGGGCTGTTTTGCGGTTCCAACTGCTTTTGACTAGCATCTGATCAGGTTACGTGGGGACAATCAACCTTTTGTAAGCACTCCAAACCTTGCCGCAGAGGCTACCGTCAATCAGCATTTGCAAGACATAGCTTGCCGTCCTTAAAATTCTGTCTTTAAAAGAAATCCCGTGCAATTTTTTGGGCACTGCTGGGAGAAACGGCGTCCATGTTGAAATGAACAGCTACCTAATGTTAATGTACTATCAACAGCCGTCTCCCTCGAGCACAGCGCCCTCACCTGTGGGTTGTTGGCCTCGGCGAGCTTGCACTGGCGTAAGAAGAGTTTGAGGTTGCCCCAGGCCATGAAGGGTAGAAGAACCATGGGTTTCTCGCCATCCTCCGTGCACACGTGGTTGATGGGCAGCAAGTTCCTGACAGTAGAGATATTTGGCGTCAATTGGTCATTTTAGCACATAAGAATAGTGGTGCCTCTACTAACAAATGCCTCTACTAACAAATGCCTCTACATACGAAAGATTTCAGGTTACGAAACAAATGATCGTTCCAACATACAAAAACAAGATCCAGGTTACAAAATACCTCAAAAAGTGAATACATTTCTTGTATTTGTTATTTTGTTTTGAAATTGACAATTGCTTGACACTGAGGCTAGAATTCACCCAAAATGTACATCTTTCTTTTTACATGTATTTTTTTGTTGTTGCAAATTAAGCTCACCTGTGATGAAGGCCACGGAGCTTGCAGCTTTCAGTCAACATCATGGTCACCTGGACCTCCGACGCATGATCTGAAAAATATTACATGAATATTATACCCAGTTACCTCATTGGCTACCAGTAGGTATGATAGAAACACAATGATAATGAAATAATTGGAGCCAAAAAAGTTCAACAAACGTTATGTAACTACTTGAGTTTTAAAGAAATGTCTGAGAATACATAATCCATTATAATGGTGCTTGTCATCGGATTACATAATCAGTGAATCATGGCAGTCACAATGCATTTAGAATTCGCCCTGAATTCCTCAAAATGTTTTGCTAAAGTTCAATTTAGAATTTTTCAATGACATTTTTCATCATGTTATGACTCGATTTTTTTTTAAACAATTCAGCAAGTGTGTATACCTTTGACAGTCTTGACAAAAACTGGCCTTTCTTTGGTGGGGTCCTTTTCATCCAACAGTACGCCATGGAAGATGCGTCCAAAAGTGCCTGTACAAAAAAGAAAATAAATCAGTGTCTATACTGGACCTCCTCCGACACTTCAAATCACATCAGGCTGTTGGAGGCGGTAACGATTTAAAACATGTTGTCTTCCCCAGCCAAAAGCAGACAAATTTCCCTGTCGCTCGATAGGCAATTTGGCGCTTTGAGCGACAACGGGAGAAGGCGTCCATCATTCCCGTTGTCTAAACTGTCAGTCGGGCGCTCGGGGCCGGAACGCAACCGAGTGTGAATATAAAGTTTAGAAAAACATCTGAACCCCGAGGCCAACCAGGACAAACAACGAGGTTAGTGTTTAGCCGCCTCGTTTACCACCTGGAACGCGCACGGCAGGCCTGTGCCGACCTGTTAGCCACCCGCGAAGGTTTCAACTTTCACCGCATGGGTAGTCTTCTTTTTATTCGCGGTATTGAGCAATACCGAGGGTTCAAATACATTTTAAAATATTTTAGATCAAGGGTGTCAGACTCGGGTTGCTTCGCGGGCCTCGTTAACGTCAGCTCGATTTCATGTGGCCCAGACCATTTTAGATATAATATTTAATTATTTTTTTTTATAAATGGATTAAATGAACTGGACTAAAATCCCTGAATATTCACTTTTTTATAGATCTAAAACAAAGTTTATTTTAGCTTTTCTTAAAATATATTTTTAAATTTTACAAAATTATTTTTGAAATAAAAACAGAAAAAACGATTAAAAAAAAATACAATTATTGATTTAGAAGGGGGAAAATTAGGAAATTTATCATACATCTGTACTCTTCATTTGAATTTGATCCTAAAACAGATAGTCGGCACTCATGATTTACTTTCCCGGGCCACACTAAATGATGCAGCGGGCCAAATTTGGCCCCCGGGCCGCCACTTTGACACATTTGTTTTAGATGGTACATTGCTTTTGTAATCCTGGTCCTGTTCATTAGAGAAAACTAGTAAATGCGCTGAATTTGAATATGAACAGTTATTCTTATAACTACAGGCAAAACAACACGAGATAACTTGTATAGCAAAATCTTGACCTGACTCCAAATCACTAGGAAATTCATCAAAGCCGACATTTTCAAATGTTACTTGTAAACAGTTCCGCCAAATCTGGAAGAACAAGGCACACCTAGACCAGCCTCCCAGCTGTCATCACAGCAATTTGCACCTAAATATGAAGTCCAAGCCCAGTCAAACTATAAAAAAGTGCAACTTATCATCCAGGAAAATCTGATAATGACGACAAAATGGGGACAGTGAAGTTGCTGGGCAACCATCTTAAAAGACCACCTCCCCACTCTGACCTCAATGTCGAGACACGGCCAATTTATTCAGGAATGCCTTGGACCAGACAACATAAAATTTATTGACACTTTGTATCGAACTACAGTCAAATTGAAATATTTTTGTTACGCTTCCCTTCCCAGAAGCAAGCTAACGTGCCGAGTCATCGTTTGGGAAATGGACGGACACTAAATTCACCACAATGGGCTAAAGGGGAGCCAAAATGGCAGCAGACAGGCAACATATTGGACTTCTATGGCGAGAAAATTGAACATGTTTTGAAAATATGCCATCTTTGGACGCCCATTGCCTTCAATGGCAAAAAAATGTGCATTGGCACGGCGACTCACCTTCGTGAAGGACATCGCGTAGTGTGACCCTCTCCCTCGAGATGGCGATGTCTTTGACTTTGGCCTTGGCCTCCATGAGGGTCACGCTCCTCAGGTCGTTCTTTTCGATGCGTAGAGACGGGATGCCTGCGTGGCGGGGAGGAGAACGCTATGTAAACATAGGTGTTTGGGCTTGGTCTACTCCCTGGTGGATCTGGTTTTCATCCCTTTTGACAGCACATGTGCCATTTTGCTTAACTCTCTTAGCTTAATGTTGTCCATTTATGTCCACCTCCCTTCATTCTCTTGACAAATTCAGGCTTAGAATTTTTTTTTTAAATCAAGAAAACAGATTTTTTATTGTAGAAATAACAGAGCTATTGGGACTGCGCTTATTTAGATGGGAATGCATTCATGTGGGCCGGGCTAAAAACACCATTACAAATCCTTAAGAATAACCTCACAGTGTGCAGTTCATATAATATTACCCAAACAATGTAGCCATGGCCCACTAGTATACACACATTTTGTGTACACTTGGAGATAAGGGTGCTAAGAGCAAAAACAAGGCTTTAACGGAATGTGGGTTGAGGCATTGTGCTGCCCCCTGGAGTGTAACTGTAGAACAATCTGCTCCACTTACTTTTGGTTTCATGAGGGGGAGCGCCGGTGTTTTGGAAGGAGGAGGCTGCGAGCTGGAGAATGGGAGCGGAACCGGGGTGGTTGTCTGATAATGGGACAGGGAGGGGAAGAATGTAAGGGGAAGGATTCAGAGGAGAGATCAGACAAATCTTTATATGACTTTGATGAGCGGATTTTGCACATATCCAATGAACGGCCCCTGTCTTAAAATGTGTTGCGCGTTGCCACCACAAGAGGGCGTCGAGGACTGAGCAAATAGCCCTTCTTAGTTATTCATGCGGTTGGAAAAGGTTTCTGAAATTTCCATCTTTCTGGAGTTATTCTTGTTGCCCTCTTATAAACAATCTGTAGTAGCTCAGCAAGTGTCAAAATCATTAAAAGTTATACAAGGTGTTGGAAAAATAAATTCCCAGGTGTCACACCCTGGCTTTTAAAAAATCAAACTAAAATGTTGACGCCGTCAAACGATGAATGTAGGGGATTGAAACCAGTGGTGACATGCAGCCAGCAACTCGTGACAGTGGTTAGCCAGTTAGCGACGACATTCCCACGGGCTAATCACATTTTGAATGCCAAGATGTGAGAAAATGTGTGGCGTTCTTGTCATTTTCTTAACAATCGTAATACCAAAAAAAGGCATGGAATTGTGCCGAACTGAGGCTTGTTTGTTTAATTTCCAATGGAGTTGTTTTTGAGTTCCGACCTAAATTGTTATTATTGAATACCTGATATGCGCTAATTCTTACAGTTTTTGCTTAGGCAATTAGATTAATCAATAACCTTGTAATTGTTTTGATTTATGGCCTTAGATGGGCAAGAGAAATTACCACTGGGCAGGATTTTCTTCATTTGTGACGAGGACCATGTCAGAATGTATTCTCTCTTGCAAGTTAATCATCAGAGATGCCAAAAAATGTAATTAAATGTCCTTAATTAAATCAGATGTCTGCCTGTATTGTTTTATAATTATATTAAAGTATAATATAGATGAACCGAACATTGGGAGTCATTAAATTTTGACTAAGTGGAAAAACTTACTGGACACAGGGGCCGCATTATTTGGCGTGTCGGCCCTCAGATACTGCGTGGTCTGTGTAGAAGGTTGAGAAAGTCCTTGTGAGCTTCCACTGTCACTCACGCTGAAATAGCGATGAGGGAAAAAAAAAGCATGTTATTTCATGAAGTGGACTTTCCAGGAAGCCGAGACACCAACCTGTCCTCCATCTCGACTCTCTTCATACTGTGCAGGTGTAGGATGGCCAGGATGATGGCCACCAGGAAGATGACGATGCAGCACACGCTAACGCTGATGTAGAACACCTGAGTAGAGGTGGTGGGTGCAGTCACGCCGTCTACTAATGTGGGCGACAAAAAGAGGACAATGATGTCAAAAAAATTACTTCTTTTGCTGACAAATTCCACCGCAAACCAAAATACTCATTTCCATTATTGAGAATATCCCCCCCCCTAACTAACACCACAAAAACACGAAATGTAAAGCAAGTTGGGGTACATTTTTTTGTGCAACAAAAGAGCTCAACTCCAAAATAGAACCAAAAATAATCTGATTAATGAGGAAATTTTTCAAAATCCTTTGTTTTCCTTTTTGCACTTTTGACCAATAATTTTGATTTAGTTAATATGCAGCTAACATTTTCTTAACCAAGCGTTTGTAGAGAAAATGTTTAGGAATGTTGGTAAACATGTCTATGAATGGTCTTTCTTTTTTAATGAATCCACGTCTAAGCATAAGATGGAAAAGTGGAAAAGGCAAAATAAATGTAGAGCGCCATCACAAAGGCATACTCACAGTCAGGCTGCTGAAGCGTGTGAAGGGTGTGGTTATTCAAAGGAAATGGAATCTTAGGGTCGGAATCTATTCCTGCCCCAAAGAAAAAGCACAAAGAAAGCCACGTTAAACAGCCAAACTCCTTTCACGTCATGGATTGACCTAATATTTGCCCATAAACCTTCAAATTTCCCCTTAAAAAAGGCTTGAAAAACTTTCTGCTTTACTTTTGTAGCACATTTTCCTCCTCTTGAAGTTAAGCACTGTGTAGTTGTTGGCGTGCAGCGTCACGTTGAGTTGCACCGTCACGACGGCCTCTCCGTCCACCTTGCCCGAACAGAAAAGGTCCACTCGAAAAACTAGGGAGCACAAACCAAATACGGTCATCCCTCCAATATCGCGGTTAATGGAGACCACTGGTGTCCAAGTGGCGGCCCGCGGGCCAAATTTGGCCCGCCGCATCATTTTGTGTGGCCCAAGAAAGTAAATCATTAGTGCTGACTTTCTGTTTTAGGATCAAATTAAAATGAAGATCGTAGACGTATATTAAATTTCCTGATTTTTCCCCTTTTTAAATCAATACTTGTAATTTTTTAGTTATTTTTTTCTGTGTTTTTAGTTCAAAAATGATTTTGTAAAATCTAAAAAATTATAAAAATATTTTCAGTTTTCCACTAATATTTAACATGATTAAAAGACTTTTCTTTACTAAGAAAAATAGCTCAAATAAACATTGTTTTAGAACTATAAAAAATGTAATAATTCTAGGAGTAGGGTCACCAAAAATTCATTTCCACCAAAAACACACGTAGAAAGATGGCTTTAGAATCCATACAGAGATATATAACCACATTGATTTAAAAAAAAAACATCATTAAGGTCGTAATGGCAAAATCTGAAAAAGTATTTTCAACAAACCGGAGGGAAGGGGGGGAAGCTCCCCCTGGTTGGAAATGTTGCTCCGCGGCGTATTCATGGCAGCGGGGTTGGCCACCTGGAAGCCTAAGCGGTAGTCCGCCTGCAAATCAACAACTCGGTGTCAAAGTTGTCGGCGTTTAAGTAAATGTGGGAACATACCTTGGACTTTGAGTGCCAGGTGAAGTGAAGGCTGTTGGTTTCACTGGGCACGGGCATTGTGAAGGACATGGCGTTGTGATTCACCACATCGTCACGGACGTAATAAAGCTCCGCGTCCAGACCTGAATGGAGAGAATACATCAAATGGGAATTTGAATGGAAGGTTTGGAGAGAAGTTAAGTCGAAAATAAATAAATAAATAAATGAAAGACAGTTGAAGCTAGAGCAGGGTTGGGCAAACTTTTGGTCCCGGGGGGCCACATTGACTTTAAAAATTTGACAGATTGGCTGGGTCAGCACAAGATATGATACATAAAAAAAAACTGCATCCGTTACCAGTACATATGAAACATAAACTGAACTAATGTAATAAAACCTTAAGCATTAATCGGTAAAATGGACTATTCAAGTATTTGTTAGCTTATTTCCTATTGATAATCAATTTGTAGCACAAAACTTGAAGACTTATTTTGAAAGAATCTCATTCCAGAATGACCCATATAACCGGCCAGATCTAGTTGAAGCAACATTTAATTGGAGACTTAATTAACTCCGAGATAACGAGTGTAGGCGCTTTAGCACATCTGTTAGCACTCGAAGCCCCCAAGTGCCAAAATCGAAGAAGTTCAAAACACTCAAGCGCAGACGAACTCCAAAATGAGGGTCATTTTATCTACAGGTCGAGAGGTCGCGTGGCATAAGTCACTCTGTCACACGCCGTCTAACACCAGAGTGTGAAGCCACACTTTGTTTATTTTGATAACAAGTCATCCCAAAAATAAGAAGAAAAAATCCTAGCCCGGAGGGCCAAAGCGCTTTGTCGCGACTTGGAGGATCTCCTTTTAAAAAAGGCAGGAATGCGCTTGAACGGCCCGGGGCTGCGACCGCGTTCTCACATTGACTCAATTAAAAACGTCTTTGGCATTTGCTGCCCGCTCGGGAAGCAGATGGGCGACATCTTCAAGGGGGATCTACAAAGGTTCTCCGTGGGCGGCGGTGGCGGCTGAGTTAAACAGTGCAAACCTAAAGGGCTGATTTTCCCCCTCGGCTTCAAAGGACGGCACACGTGTCGCTCGCTATTGCTTAAGTTACCAGGAGGAAAATTGAGGGCTTATTTTTCAAGAAATTCTGGTTGTGGATGATCGTGTTTCAGGGCGGTTCGAAACAATGGTTGTTTTTTTTCTTCAAAATTACATTACAAGAGATGCAAATCACTATTTGAATAGTTGACTATTGTCTTATTTATAACACACTTGGCATTTTACTGTTAATTTACTCTGGGCTAATTAATATTCATAAGGAACAACAAAAAAAGTCTTCACCAATTTTTAATGTTAAAAAAAGGTTAAAATGGTTCAAATGAAAGTCAATACAACTCCAGTTCGATGCATTAATTGGTTATGCAGCAATCCATTCTATGCTGTTTTTTTAATAGCAAACATTATGGGTAACCTAGAAGAATTAATCGGAATGAGCGTAATCATGTTTTTCTGCGTTTACAAGGCCACATGTTGCAAGGCTGATTAAAAAAGCGTAACATCAACATCACCCCTACGACAGAAAAATAGTGCCTTTTTCTTAAAACACAAGACTACCTTTTTCTTATTTTGCCTTCATTTTGTTGCCCAAGAACAGGTTTGTTTTGTGTCAAAAATTAGCACAATTACATGCTATTGACAGCAAAGAGCCTGGCCTTGTTTGGCAACGGCCATGTTGTGTTGCTAGCAGAGTTATTAATAAACAGCTGGAGCCGAACGCGCGACCAATCGCCTAATAGGCCTCCCGTGAGAAAAAAAAAAAAAAAAACGGGCCGAGTACTGCGATAATTGCCTTTCTCTGACTTGAACTCTGTGTGCCTCCCTTGTCTCGACGTGAGGCCGCGGCACGCTTTGTTAGCAATTAAATTTGCTCAGCCGGTCCAGTGCTGAAGGCTAATGGCTAAAAATGCTAACGGTTTTGTTTGTCCAATGGGGTTTGGTTGTTTTGAATTCCAGCGTGGCAGCGTGTTTATTTAGTTTTGAGCGATCACTTCCTTTGGGATCAAATTTTTTACCTTGGCTGGACGGGAACAAGCCGTTCAAGTGCACTTGACCTTTGACATGAGTAGCAAACATTGCTACATGCTATCATTTACGGTTGGTATCGCGATTATCGGATTCCATTCCGTTTATAATCCTGGTTACTACATTTTAAGACGGCTGATGGTATTTTTGTACATCAGTTTGGGGGATGGGGGGGGGGAGGGGGGTCTAAAATGTTCCAAGCCCACTCTTAATTAAATCTATCATAGTGGGTAACATAAAATGTAATATTTCAACACTATAATGACAAGCAAAAGAAAAATGTTGTTCCTCGGGCAAATAGCTGTGTAGTGAATCAGGTTACTCGTCAAAACAAGATTACAAAAGGTGGCGGCGAGCAGGTGCTGACGTCTTAACAAAGACCCCCTTGTAGCCCACGCTCACCCCCTCCATTTACCCCCCAAAAAGCCTGTGGTACAAACATCAAATAAAGCTGCAGGTTGCCGTTCAAAACGGGACCCGTACCACCTTGCCTGTATTTCATCATTGGACCGCGGGGCAAAACTTGAAAGCCGGTGACAAAAATAGCAACTTTTCAAAGGCGCAACGTGCGGGTTTTCTTTCAACTTGCAAAGGAGCGTACATTAGCCGTGTGCTTTTTCAATGGGTGGCCTCGGGGTGCCGTGAAGGCAAGAATTTGAGCACGGTTGTCAGTCGGCCTCTGTCTTGCAATATGTGCTGGTTTGGAGAATCAACAAATAAGCAAATATTGGACAGTTGCTTGATGAAAGGATAAAGATAAATGAAGAATTAATTGACCGGGAAAAAGTCTTTTTTTGGACAAAAAAAAGGCTGGCTTTGTGCAATATCCGGACAAGTGCAGTAATATTGAAACATTGAACAAATACTTTTTTTTGCGCTAGTCAACTAGGTTGCTCATTTTTTGTGTGTTGGCTAGCTAGCTTGCCATTTTTTGTGCGCTAGCCAGTTAGCCCGCAATTTTGTGAGCTAGCTAGCTAGCCCGATGTTTTGTGTGCTAGCTGGCCTACGTTTTTTGTTTGTGCACCACCTCGCCTACTTTTTTCTTTTTTGTGTGCTAGCTAGCTTACAATTTTGTGAGCGAGCTAGCCTATGCTTTTTGTGCGCTAGTTAGTGTTTGGTTATTGTTTTATTTATTTTCCACAGCCTTTAACTAAACCTGAATGACTGTGAGAAATAGAATTTATGAACGGCTCTAGGGATTATTAGTACACGGTCGTGGAGAACCGCAAAGTGTCCCATTGGATACCTTCTGCATTCCGCCGTGTTTTGTTTTAAAAGGCATTGGTCACATGTAGAAGCGATCAGGGACGATGACAGCTTTTCGCGACTCGTTCAAGACAGCGTGCATATCGGCGGAGCTCAAATGTTCGGCTAGACGGCCGCTGGAGGACCATCTTGTTTGGTAAAGACATCAGAAACATTTCCATCTGTTGTCCGAGCTCAACTTTACACGCTACATCAGACTTTCTAGTCTCTTTAGCAGGTATTGGTGTTGGCCTGTCGAAAGAAATTTCAAAAGGAAATGGCCCTGAAAATACACCATTGAGAGTTCACGGGTTCATTTTCTATCAGCTAAGGGGTTGATGTCATTTTGTCTCAACAAGTTGGAGGAAAGCATCATTGTTATTGGGGAAATGTAACATTATTTTTTATAAAAATGCACCAAAAGGCTTACCAGTGCACCCTCAATGAATTTGTTTTGTATATATTATAAAACATGGGTGTGGTAGTAGTAGTAGTAGTACACTTACATTTTATTTAATTTCCTTAAAATATCTGAGCTTTTCTGCCTCGTAATGGTCGCTATTTTTTTAAAAATGTTTTTGCATTAATTTTTAAATATGTTTTGATGACATCACCAGGGAATTACCCAATCCGGTCACTTGATTGGAAATTAGTCACATCATTGACAGATCACAATCTATTGAAAAAGTGTTATCAATATTTTCTTTTGGTTAAAAGGCTACAATGAGGATGCAAAAGAATATTGTAGAAAAAACACGTCAAGTTTTTCACGTTCAGTGTCCAATCCAATTTGACTAAGGGGGCTGCCAATATCCCAATCAAATTGGATTGGACGCCTATCGCCGTCAATGAGTTCATAATGACAAAAAGTATCAATAAGAGAAGTTTTCTTACCCAGTAACCTGTTGAGCTCGTCCACGCTCATGTAAATGTTGACGCTGCGGTTGTTGCTGCCGTTGTCGTTGTCGAGCCCCGGAACCAAGACCCCGAGGGCCCCTTCCGTCAGCAGCACCAGCAACAACCCGAGAAAGAAGCCCCCGAGCGGCCGCCACGGCACCACCGAGCGCGGCCGTCTCGGGAGCTCGGAAGGCGGCCGCCCCAACATGGCAGCGGTCGTGTGGCTCGCGAGTTGTTGTGCGACTTGCCTCGTCTGCGTCTTCTCACCCGTCGGCGAATTTGCTAATTCCGGGGGGCGACATTCCTCGTCACTCTTGGCCGCCTTGCTCGTTCCTAACGGCGGGCCTGTTTTTGTCTATTTGAGCTAATTTAGCCGAGTAGAGCTAATTCGGCTAACTTTTCAGGCTCGAAGTTGGGAGGTTTACAACTTTCTCACCCGGTGCGCATATCAACAAAGCACCAGAAAACAAGTACATTTACCCCCCGCGGCTGGCAAAATTGAAGAAAATCATTCCCAATTGAGGCTAAGATGTCCGGTTTTCTTCCTCCATGGTCGTCTCGGGTCTTTCCCCACTAGCTCACTCACTTTTTACTGGTAGAACGCGCAGAGAAAGGCGGGGGCGAGCACTGCTCTGGTTGTTCGCATGCGGCGTTCAAGTGGCGTGGGAAAAATAATTATTACTTATTGTATTAGCAACCCGTTGCCACATTAACCCTTTATAGCTCGCTCAGTTAAACTAATGTATTCCATGGACGGCACTAGACGCACAGTCCATTTCGACTGGGAGGAAAATGTAAAGGATGGATTGGATGTCTATGGTAATGGTAGCCCATGAGCAATGCTATGAAAAGGTGACCATGCCCAAAACAAATGTGAAAATGAATGTATCTGTTATCTAAGTTTGGACTCAAATCGGACAAGGCTGTCATTTTATAATTTTGAAGTCACTTGCTATAAAATTCACATTTTATTTTGATTAACTCTATTTTCCGTGTTGTCCCTAAATGCATCGCGCGGTTGGTGCGATGGAGAGGGGGCGAAGAACAAGTGGGATGCTCACAGTTGCCGTTCTCTATGGCGAGTTATCAATAAAACTAAATAAAACCACCCTGGTCGATGTTTGTTTTTTCGAACGCAAAATTATGAGCACTCGTAGCTAATTTAACGTTGTCCTGTCTTGTAAACTTACGCAAGAATACCCGGTGCGGGATACCTGAACACAGGGACGCTGCAGATGAGGAGCCACGAAGTGACGTCATTAAACCGCGCGTCAAATATAAATATATTTCTAACTGGCTAGATGTTTGGTGCTGGCTGTGCACAATGCAGTGGGGACGACGCATTTGAAGTAATCAAACCAATCAAGTGCAGTTTACTTATTACATTTCAAATAGAATACATGGTTCCATAGGATAGTTTACATTTTTATTATTAAAATATTCACCTACAAAAATGACCTATGAACACTATTTACAGTATAACGAGCAGCAATCACTGCTAATACATACAAATAATAACAATTAAAGTTATTTTACAGAAAAAAATCTTGCGCCAACATTAGGAAAAGAGATGAATTCCTGTGAGAGGAGAGAAGATTTTGGGAGTCCAAATTGTACAGCACCATCTCATTGCATCACACTTTACAAGCAGCCACTTCAAGTGCATTATCAACAAACATGGACAATTCTTCCCATATTTGGGAGGAAAGCACATAAATCCTCACTGCCGCGTGTTTGCTCTTCTGACGGTTGCTGTGGGAAGTCAAGTAAAAAGAGACAATTAGGACATGCTTTTTCACAGACTTTTCATTTTAATGGTCGTCTGAGTTCACCCTGACTTTTGCTGCGGAGGGTCGATTGGCAAACTTCTCGGTAGCAAACGTCCTGCTGTACTTTGTATGTTCTTTTGTATCTGCAAATACAAAAAAGGCACAATGGATTCATTTTCTTTAAACCAGGATAATTGATTTAAAATTTCTGCTTCTTTATTCATAAATATTATAACCACCAAAAGACAAATATAATGTGCATTGTCTTACACGTAATGGCAGACGTCACCCTCCCATACAGGCATGCTCTTGGTCTCGGAAAAGACACGGGTGCACGGGTGAGCCACTCGCTGGCATGCTGGACAAAACCAAAAAAGAACTTGAAAATATGACATGATTTCTTTACTTTCAAAAACAATCTTGAAAAAATAAAACGCCATTCTTGTCAGTAGCAAAAAGCGAACGTACAAAGTTGACAGCGATTGCCTCTGAATCCGTCGGCGCACTGGCAAACGTGCGAGCCGCCGCTAGTGCCGTTTGTGCACGTGCCGCCATTCTGACAAGGCACACTCAGGCAGTCCTGGGACGACTCTGAAGAAAAAAACAGAATTGCATTCCATAAGGTTTCAGTGCCGTTGACATCGAGCCGAAAAAGATAGGAAACTGGCAGCGGTAGAGTCAATGTGCTAGTACCATGTTTGGTCCTGGACGTGGTCTCCTCTTGAATCTCCAGCGCCAGGCTGATTTTGTTGGTGGTCTCCTCCATTTTCTCCAAAGGGACGGGTAGCTGCGGTTCTGATGCCCCAAAACAGCCATGTTTTTTTAAAGGTACTCACAAGGGGACCCATACCAACCTAGTCACAATCTGCTCCTGCTGCTGCCCTCTGGCAGGCAGGCCTATGTCCGATTATTATTTTTAAGAGTAAAGAAAAATCTTGAATTTGTTTTATACTTGAAAACATTGACTATAAAATATTCATGGAGAAATATTGGAATTATTGGAAAGATAGATAGTTTTTGCAGCAAATAATGGTTCTGACAACTTATCTAAAGCGCCCCACTTACTGGTCCGATGTCGAATGGCTTTTCTTGGCAGGTGCGCGAATTTGGCCGTGATCTTTCCTCTCCTGTCAATCAACTCGGTAAACCTGCAGAAAACAAATGCGATTTTTGAGTTGTGGCTCCGCCTACCGTTTGATTTCTTAGCGTACCTGGGTTCGGCTCCACCCCCAAAGTCCTGAGACTGGAAGGGCCTTCGTCCGGGCTTGTTGGTTCGTTCTCGCCTTCCCATCCTGGCCTCCATTGGCACTGCCATTCACAAGAACGTAAGAATTGGACGTGTATGGCCGTCGGTGGCGGCCAGCGACTTATGGGACACGTAAGGACATTTCGAACCAGACCGGTGACACTCACAGGTGCTGAAGTCCAAGTACAAAGGCTGGCTATGGACTTGCTCTCGACCAGCCTTCTTGATGGAGGTAATGGCGACCCGGTAGCGCTGCCCGGGCGTCAGCTCGCGGAGGGTGTAAGAGGCCAGCAGGCCGCCGGGCAGGAAGCGGCTCCTGGTGGTGAGACCCCGCGTCACGTTGATCACGAAGCCGTCGGGAACGGGGCCTGGGGGGCGGGTCCAGGACACGCCCGCCAAGTTGGCGCCCACGTGGGATAAAGTGAGGTTCTGGGGTGGGAGGGGCTCTGGAGACAAAAAAAGGTGACTTTTTGAGAAAAAGAAAAGTGCCATTTGTAAAGTTGACTTTGGCTCTCAAAAGTTAAAAAGATAAACTATACAAGTATCATTTACAAATGTAACTGTAAGACTATTTATTTTGAATGGTCAAAATGTACTGGACATCAATGTATGACAACGCGGCAGACCATTCCGTTCAACAACAACAACAACAACAAAAAGAAAGTGAACCTACTGGTCCAAAAGCGCAGTGGTCCCGATGAACGGCTAGTGGAAGGAAACTCATCGGGTCTGAGTCCACTTTGGGTCAACACGTCCGCCGTGTACATTTGAGCAGGCAGTAAAGAACTGAAAAAAAGAACATTTGTATGGCACATTACGCCACGTTGGGCAAAAGCACCCTCTGGTGGACAGCAAAGATCAATCTTGGGAACTGACCTGAACAAGTGTTCCTCGGCACTTGCGTTAAGCAGAATGGTTTGCATTCCTCCGCCGTCTTCGGGTGTCAGCGTCACCCGGATGGCGCTAACTGGCAGGTGGCGAGCCGCCTTGGAGTCCAAGTCCCAGCTCAGCCGCGCTTCGGACTCCGACACGTTTGACACTTGGAGGTTCTCCACTCGTCGAGGTCCTTTTTGGGTTTGGAACAGACACAATTTAGTTAAAAAATTGAGTGTTGTTTTTTTTTTTTTTTTTTTTAAACGGGATATTTGTGCCATACAAAGAAAAAATGAGTAGTTTTAACAGATTTAAATGTATCATTTTTTGAAAAATGATGTTGTGAGTGTTTGCAACTGACTCGTGCGTATGAGGGCGGTGGCCGGCTGGCTAACGTGGTCGCTGTTGGCGTTGCGCTTGATGGAGTAAGTGGAGATGTTGTAAAGCAGGCCGGGGAGAAGGCCTCGGAGGACGTGACGCCGCCTCTGCCGGTCCAGGTAGTCCACCTTGCGGGCGCCACCGCCGCGACCGTGCGGCGCGTACGTCACCACGAAGCCGCTAAGCCACGCCGCGGATGCCGCAGATGCCGTTTCCGGCTGCTCCCAGCGCAGTTCCAGTTCGCTCTCCTCCACGCGTTGCACGTGGAGGCCAGAAGGAGGCAGAAGATCTGTAGAAGGTGGAATTCAAAGAAGGGTGTTCAAATTTTTGTCATCAGGAAAATGAAACTATAGTAATGTTAAAAAACTCCAGATCTGAATGCCAAAGTTGTTTTTCCATTTTCATTTTTAACACTCATTGGTTGCCATTGACGACAGACGTCCAATTAAGATTGACCAACCTTTTTCACAGTCTTTCCCGGTGTGTCCCGCTTTGCAAACACAGTCGTAGTTTCCTCTGCCGTCGCTCCGGCACTCGCCCCTGCTTCCGCACGGGTGCAGTACACAAGGGTCTTCCACTAGAGGGCGAGATGGGCGATGAAAAAAAAAACGTAAAGCGGCAGAGGGAGCTGAAAGAGGGCGGGGCTTACACATCTGGCACTGGTCACCGAAGTAGCCGTTTTTGCATGTGCACGCGTACGTCTTCTTGTAACTGCGACACGCGCCGCCGTTCAAGCACGGCTTGGACTCGCAGCTGTCCTGCTCTGCGCACAGCACGCACATACACCCGCGTTTTTGCGTAAGGGGAAGTTTCTTTTGCGTGGGTGGGGCCAAAAATGACCAAGGGGCGGAGTTGATGAGGAAATGTTTACAGTGTTTATTCAGTTTAGTTGAATTGGTCTTAACTGAACTGGGATAGATTGATGTATTTGGGGGTGGGGGGGGGGGGGGGGTGGCGATAGGCGTACCTGTTTGGCAATGGCGTCCTTTGAGGCCCATCGGGCATTGACACATGTACGACCCCAGCTGGTTGATGCAAGTCCCTCCGTTCTTGCACGGCTCTGACAGGCACTCATTCACATCTTAAAAAGACGATAAGAAAAAGTATGCATTATTTGCGTTTGATTTTTGTAACGAGAAGACGGGTATGGCAAACGTCCACTCACCAATTTGACATCGTTTCCCACTGAAGCCGTCCTGACAGTCGCACAGGTACGAGCCGCCGTGGATGCGGCACGTTCCACCGTTGGCGCAAGGCCCGGAATGACACTCGTTGACTTCTGGACAAAGATGGGAGGAGCCAAACACGAGTGTTACCTGAGCAATCAGTGCCTTTTACCTCATACATGTACATATTCATGTACATATATACATATACATATATACATGTATACATGTATACATGTATATAATATCAGATAAAATTTATTATAGCCAAATATTGGATTGCTCCAAAAAAAAAATACATAAAAAGAAGTAAACAAAAACTGTATCGTCCCTTCCGGGTCTTGACAAAATTGATCCACTACTCAAGAATAACAAACACATAACGTCTTATGTGTTTGTTATTCTTGAGTAGTGGAGCACAAAGTGTTCATTCCTACTCACCCTCACAGGCAGGGGGCTGACTCCAGTCACCCTGGGCGCCACAGACGCTCTGCGTGGCTCTGGGCGCCGCCACGTAGCCCGGCCGGCACGTGTAAACGGCCACCGATCCAGGTGAGGTAGATGTGAACTGAACCTGGGCGTCTTTCACCTGCGGCGGGGGGCCGCAACCTCCATCTGAAAGATACAAAAGTCCTGAAGTGGAACAGTGTGAATATGGACGGCCTTTCCGCCAGAAGGCGTTTGTGAGGATGCGCTAATGGCGGCGAGGCTAAATGGAGCGCCATCTTAACGCTTGTGTGTCCTGCCGGGCTTGGACTGGAAATAGATTTCACTGGCTTCTATATTGGAACACGCCTGCACGGACGGGGTAGCAACCCATGCTAAGATTAGTGTCACAACTAGGGTCATTGGAGGACCAGATTGAGAAAAAAAACAACTAAACATTAATATGGGGCTTGGGGTCAAAGTTCAAGTAGAAAAATACTTCTTGCAGTGTATAATTGCTATTTACAGAAATCTTAAAATAAGCACTGAAAAGGACTTTCTAAGAACAATGTGATTCTTAACAGCAAATTCAGATTGAATGTTAACAAACCACCCCTCCTTTTCTTCACTAAACTCATTGGACGCAACTGACTGTGAAAGACACCCAATCGAGTAGCTCCTTACTTAACAAAAAAATCATTTATCCATTTCAAAAATTGATCTGACCTTCGTGACGTCTGGCGTCGTCCGCCACGTTGATCTCGCAGTGCCTCCCAGTGAAGAAATCGGTACACTCGCACTTGTACTTGCCGATGTAGTGAAAACAGGTTCCCCCGTTGACGCACGGACTGGACGTGCACGGGTCGGGCTTCCCTGTACGACACGTTTGGGCCGCTTTAGCGCCGACGCAAGGACGCCGAGGGCGCTATTCGGCCAGGATGAGCTTACTCACCCACTTCACAGTGCTTGCCGGTGAAGCGGTAAGGACACGCGCATCGGTAGCTGCCTGCCTCCTCCTTGCACGAGCCCCCGTTGCGACACGGGCCGGAGGCGCACGTGTTGAGTCGCACTGCAACCACAGTAAAAGTCTTTCTTGTGATTCAGTGTAAAAAAACAACAACATGTGAAATGATATAACAACCTGAGAGTAATTTCAAACTTCAGTCTCAAACTTTCTTTTTTTGCCGCATCTCTTTCGTGTATAACAGATATCTACCAGCACTGAACGATTTTTTCAGACGAGTTTCGACCGGGAAAGGCACAACACAAAATTAGGGCTTTCTGGGTAATGAAGTATACTCTTGCACACATCGCCCATTTTTAGTTATATTAAACACATGTTATTACTATTAAACCACTAGTCATGTGTTACTTGGTAATAGATGGAGTATTAGAAGAAATACAACATTTTTTCCAATCCGATATTGTGCTTTTGGTGTTTTTTCAGAGGCTTGGAACCAATTAATTTGTTTTTAGTTCATTTCTATGGGAAACGTTCAGTTACGAGTAAATTGACATACGAGCCCAGTACCAGAACGGATTAAGATTGTATGTGGAGGTACCACTGTACAGGGTTGGGGCAGCCAGTAGGGGGAGGGGTTACCTTTCTCGCAGTGTTTGCCCCAATGGCCGTGAGCGCATTGGCACGTGTAGCCTCCGTGGCGCTCGTAGCAGTCGCCGCCGTTGAGACACGGGCTGGAGTCGCAGACCGATCGGGGCTGTACTGAAAAACACAAGGCCACACTTGACTGTGTTCCTTTCATCCCGTGACGCAATAAAAAAAAGTCCCCTGAGGACCACTAAGTTCTAGGAAAGACCACCACCTTGTGTTCCCGCAACACTCTTACCATAGGGGTAAAAGTCCTGCTGGTCCAATTCCGCGGTGCTGGTCTGGCAGGTGCACAGGTACGTGCCGTCGTATTCCAAACACGAACCTCCGCCGGGACATGGACGGTTGTTGCCGCACGGCGTCTGGGTCACTTCTGCAAAAAAATTAAATGAGAATTTAAAGATACTTAAACTTAATAAACTAATTTGTAAATTTAATAACTTAGCAAATGAGTACAATAAAAAAATGATAAAAAAATACATTTCCAAAAATAAAAAAAAACTTTCAAAAAAATTCATAATGATAATTTTTGTTTTTAAATACTTACAAAAATATTATCTTTACTTTTATAAAATGTTTTTATTCTTTATTGACTTCCGAATTGAGGGTCTTCCAATGTTCAGTTGTATTTTTTCTCGATTTTGTTTGATTATTATTTTTATTCCAAAAAATGAAATTGCTCTCCACTGTTATGATCAATCAAATGAAAACTGCAAATCTACTACTAACCACTGGAGGGCAGCAAAACCTCCAAACCTTGTCACCATCAATTTGGCTAAAGTAGAAAATTAAAAAAAGGAAGCATTACCATTCAAACTCACCAAACTGGCAGTAGATTCCCGTGTAGGAGGCGGGACAATCACATGTCCCGTTGGCGTCCACGCACACACCGCCATTTTGGCACAGGCATTCTTGTGAACACCCGCGGATAAGCAAAGGTTAGCCATCCAGATGTAAACAAAACGCAGGCTGGAACGGAGGATGAATAGCAACCATGTGGAGTGAATAGCGAGCAGCCTTTCATCTATCTGCTTATTGATTGGCTGTCTTGTGACTTAATGTCGTGCCAAGGCTTATTATTTTGGCCCCATTTTTAACAGTTTCTTGCTTCCAATTCCATTATTTCTGTGATGTGAAGACGTTTAGAATGATTTTAATCTTACAAGTTCACATATTTTCTGGCATGATAGGAATTCAATGACTACAAAAATGAATACAGATTTTTTTGATAGTTAACTCGTCAAATATTATCCATTATGATACCGGTTCATATATATGTTTTGACTGCTATATTACTAACCCTAACCCCTTAAGATTTTACCTGTAAATGTGGAGGCAAACATTGTGCACTGGGAAAAGTATGAATATTACATAACTGTACGGTTGTTTTCCAAAGCAAAAGCAGATGTTTGCGAATACCTCATTTTGATTAATTGCAAAAATAATCTGCTTTTATCACTATTACAGATATAAGAGAATATTTACCCTTTTTTCTTTCTTTCTTTTTGAATTGAGAATATTTGCGGTTTGTTTTTCTGTGTGAAAAAAAAGAAATTATGGTATAATAAGAATTATTGTACACCTTACTGTTAGATATTTTTACACAATAAAATATGGGAATAATGCTAATATTGTTGAACAAAAATTTAAATGGAATTATTATTTATTTTTCTTATAGAAAATACATAGTCGTAAAGTAATACATTTTCTCATAGAAACCTAATTTTTGGTCATTATCTCATCCAACAAACAACATTGTATTGTTTAATATTGATCTGGAATGCGCTTATCATGTCCTTTAATTTGAGGGAGTGACAGATTCGGAAAGTCGCCGTTGTGTCTTTTAATTTGAGATACGACATGATGTGCTTTGTTTTGAACAAAACAATTGCGTTGTTTTTGCACTCTGTGTCCACAGCATTAGGTCATATTGTCAAAATAATGAGTGATTTTGGAAGCCGTTGCCGTGTCCGTTAATTTGAGATATGACATGATATGGTTTAACGCGAAATAATTTTGAGAGCCCACCCCCAACGTTTCAAGAATTCAAGAAAATTTCGTTAAATTGTATCATGATTTTCCACATTTGTTCATCGGCATTCTGCCGTCAAATTGATATGTTTGTGTATTCATCCTTCGTTCTAACGTGTGTGTGTGTGTGTGGGGGAGGGGGGGGGGGTGGGGGGGGGGGGGTTGGGGCTTACTTGAACTTCCCTGTAAATATGGCTTTAATGGAGTGTTTTTTTATGAGTTCCCAAACAAAAGAGGAAGCGCTTTGTCTAGACGCTAAAATGTTTGTTTACGAGAGGATGCCGCACTCTGCGGTATTCGTTGGGCCGCTTACTTCTTTCCACCGCAAAAATATGCGGCTACTTGTTTTTCCTTCTGGAACGCCGCCAGGACGCCAAACTGAGCGCCTCGGCGCGGCAAAAAACGGAAAACATCACAAAAATGAGGCTTTCATGAACTTGTTGCAGTTTTATGTAAAGCCAAGGATATTATTTTCCCATGTAATTCTTTGGAGAATACATACTTAGCATGAAAAAATATATATAACAAAGTATTATTTATATATTTTTAGAATCAAGCTTAAATGTTTTGTTGTTGTTTTTTAAACAATTTTTAAAACTAGATTTGTTTTAAAGAATCCCAAAATAGAAAAATCTTTAACTTTCCAAGCATAAAATTGTTTTTTTTTTCATTACAAAAAAATGTATTTTACTTTTGAGAATAAAAATCTGTCTTGGAAGAAATATGCATTTGAGAATAAAAATAATACAACTCATTTAAATACTACTGTAAACTAGAGTTTATTTCGATTAATTTTAATTGTATTAAGAATTGAGGGTCTTCCAATGTTCCAATGAACTTAGGGTTATTAAATAACCTAAAATAGTCACGTAAATGGTTAATCATAAAGGAATTTAAATAAAAAGAAAGCAAAATAATTTTATGCTCATTCTGGAAAAATACAACTCCTTTTTTTGTGGTTCTCAGTGTCTTAACAAGTAGCTGCAATTTTTGGCGGCGGCATCCACTCATAAAAAAACAACAACAAGGAAATTTAAAAAAAAAGGTCTGGACAAATGACTTCCTCCTTTGTTGGCAAACTCATAAAAGCGTGTCCATAAAAGCAATATTTACAGGAAGAACAACCTCACCCGCAGCTTTGTCGGCTTTGATGATTGGAATAACAGACGTGCTTACCTTGGCACATGTCGCCGTAGTAACCGGGGGCGCAGGAGCACCGTTGCGTCCCGGAGCCGTCGTCGTCCGTTTGGCAGATGCGGTTTTTGTTGCAGTTGCCGTCCGGGCACGAGTCTGAAAAAAAAAAAATAAACAGGTAACGTTAGAGAGATTGCAAAACAAACAAAATGGTGCCGAACTCACCGCTTTGGTTTTTGGACTCGGTGGAATTCAACGGAGGCTGCGTCAGCTCTGTTGAAGCCAAAATGGACAATTTTAATGAGGAAATGATTAAAACATACTTCCTATTTCTCTACCTGCTTTTTGGACACCACCAAAATAGACCAGTGGGAACTTTTACACAATATTATTATTTTTTATTCCCACAATTCCACACTTCCCCATTCAAGTTAATGACACGTAAAAGGAAAAATATTTTTTTCTATTTATGCAATTTTTCTGAAAACATCTATGTTGAAAAAATATATAAATCTGAATCAGCAGAAAATATTTTTCCATTCCATAAAAAAATTGCGATTATTACCTATATAAATACAGTAAAATAAAGTACCTATTTTTCTCGAGCAGGTACCGTATTTTCTGCACTATAAGGCGTAGTTTAATGAAATTACCTATCTTAAAATGTGTTTCATATATAAAATGACTGACTGAAAGATGCTGTAGTTGTAGGTGATTCTGTTATACATCAATTAGATGACGCTGTGCTAAAGGGAACTTTTATACAATGATAAGCCAATATTGATCCATTTTCAAAGTGCAGTGGATTACAAGGCGCAGAAAATTCAAGTCTTATAGTAGTGTGGAAAATACCATACTTTTGCCCTAATGTGACTATGCAATGAGCAAAATATTTTATTTGTTCTCTTGAAAATTTGACCTGAGTTTCACCTGACTCGCAGACAACTCCCGTGAAGGGCGCCGGACAAACGCAGGTGAAGTTGCTGCCATGATTGACGCAGCGGCCTCCGTTGGAGCACGGCGTCGAGTCACACGCGTCCACTTCTGCGGCATATAACAAAAACAAATGTCAAACGGTGGTGTTCCTTTCCATTCAAAATGTCTGTTAGTTAACGCTTTCTTGGGCGAGTGCTTAATGGTGGTTGCAAAAGTGACAGTTGTTGGAGAACGGCGAGGACCGACCGGACGGGCTCGTCCACATCTGCGAGGGAATGTTACATCGGCGTTTCAATATTTACTCAGCCGATTGATATATCCGCCACGCGGCTCCCCTCGTGCTGCAAGTATGCACCGCTGGCCGTCAAGTCGGGTATCAAGAGAGGTCGAAAAACGCCTTTGCGCCGCGCGGCTGTGGGAATCTTCGCCGAACATCCACACCAGTCCGGGGGCAGTTTTTATTTTATCTTATTTCGAAATGAGGGGAGTTTATTTATTTTTTTTTTTGGGGGGGGGGGGCGCCATACAACCAATTAGTTTATCACGATTAGACGTCAAATCCATTTGAAGTGGCAGTGAATGAACATTCACTGAAGAAAAATATATATAAAAAAACACATTCTTTAAAAAGCTACTTTATTCTTCTAATTGACGGCCTTTTTACTTGCCATAAACGTTGGCTCATTGGTTCCCACCTCAAAAGAATTGGACATCTATTTCTGCCAATGATTGAAAAATATCTTTCATTGCCATCAATAACGGAACAAAATAAAATATCGTATTTTCACGACTATAAGGCGCAATTTTTTTCCATATATAAAGCGCGATGGATTATAAGGCGCTGTGTCTATTTTGGAGAAAATTAAAGACTTTTAAGTGCGCCTTATAGTCGTGAAAATACGGTACGTGAATATATTTAAAATATCAGGTACAACATTTTATGATCAATACTATTTGAATACTATTTGAATAGTAGCACAACCTCAGTATAGATACCTTTTTCGCAACGAGATCCAGTAAATCCAGGTGTGCACTGACAGTTGAAACGATTCACAAGGTCTTGACACGATCCTCCGTTAAGGCAGGGAGATGACGCACATTCGTCCACGTCTGACAAAGAAAAACATTTTTTATTTTTATATGAGTAAATGGGCCGGGTCGGCACAAGATACGCTACGTATATAAAAAAACTGCATCCGTTGACAGTACATATGAAACATTAACAGAAAAAAAGGACTAAAGTATCAACATACTCACCACTCATCATTCAAGTAAAAAGTATAAAGTACAAAGTAAAAAGGAATGTATTAAGAAATATTAAAATGTCATTTAAAAAAAGATGAGTGCACTAGATGAGGTTTCCTGGCTAACACGGACCGAAATGGGATCAAAAATGTGTTTTGCGCATTTTTAGGTTTATTTTACAAAGAAAAAGGCCAGTGGATGGAAGTTTGGTCAAGTCCAATCTATCCAAATTCAAGTACAGTACAGTTCCGAAAAAAAGAAGAAAATCAGTTAAAAAATGTGGTCCTGCATCTCACCAATACCGCAGCGTCGTCCGGTGAACCCCGACAAGCAGGAGCAAGTGAAGGAGGGATCCCCAGCAATGCAGTCGTCGATACAGCGCCCCCCGTTAAGGCACGGTCTCAAGTGCGGACACACCGACGCTGGGAGGAGGAGGAGGAGCCAAAAGGTGAACGCCATCCTTACCCCTGGGTTACTAAATTTAGGGCGCTCTTACCCGAATCGTTGCAGCCGCCCACCTCCACGTTGGCGGCGTGGTCGATGCGGAAAACCCAGCGTCCCGGAAAACCCACGTTGGTGGTGGCCTCCAGGCCGGCCACGTCTCGGGTGCGCGAGCCGGGAATGTTGAAGTATCGAACGCCGTCGCCCGCGTTAAAACCTGCCTGGGGGCGGAGCCGGGACGGGACAGAGAGTCGCTCCCTCAGAGGTCTGGCCGCCAGTCAAACGGATGGATTTTTTTTTCCATCTACCGTTGTTGTTGTTGTTGTTACCTGCGCCGCGATGCCTCCCAGGCCGTTAGCATCACCCCCGCTGCTGGCGTGCCGGCCGGTGGTCCAGGTGACGTTGTTGTACTGGAAGATGGTGAAGGAGAGCTCGCCGTCTGTGATGAGCACCGCTTGGAATGTGTTCACCTGCAGAAATGAGGTCAAAGGTTACCACCCTAGTTCTCATAGTACTTCAGTTGTTTCTTCAAAATATTGCAAGACGCTTTTTGCCGTCTTGAAATCAGATCTGAGCTCGTTTGGAGACAATTTGTATGGAAAATTGAAAAATAGGATAACACTATTAGAACTATTTTTTTTTCATTTACTACAGTAGTTTCAGTGTGGCTTTTCACATTTACGAATTTACAAAAAAATGTTTTTTTTTCTCTAGTAGCAACAGTGGCTTCCGCTAATGAGTTTCAACGTGGATTTTTACATTTTTATGAACTTACAATTTTTTTTTTTTAAATTAATAGCAAAAAAAGGTGTGATTTCATGATAAGTGAAAACGTGATAATCGAGGGAATGCTGTAATTCACTTGAAGGAAAAAAATACACAAAAGGTCAGTTTCATTCTTTTCAACAAAGTACATTTTTACCAATGATTCTATTTTGTTTTTTAATGCATTGCTCCCAACCCTCCGGTCGAATTGCATTGGACGTCTATCACCGTCAATGCTAACTAATGAGTTATTTATCACTTTCAAATACATTTTTAAGACCCAATTTTTTTTGCCCGATTCCCTAAAAACATCAAAAATGGATACCCACCGGAGTGGTTGCGCTGCCCCCGTAGAAGGTGACCCTCTCCCAAGTGGCCACCAGCACCCACGTGGCGTTAAAGCGGGGAAAGTCCGAGAAGTAGGTCCTGACGTGGGCGGCGGCCCGGCCCAGGATGTCCGCTTCACGGCTCTGTCGATAAAAGACGCGTCCCGCCCGCCGGTTGTCCACGTCGGCCCAGAAGGGCGCCACCACCCGGCGGTCTCCGGCGATGGGGAAGGCCACGGGGGTGAACTGGGATACCTCTCGGAGGAAGGACACCAAGCCGTTGTTGTTCACCTGCCAAGTGAGAGAAAAAAAAGAAACTGTCCGTGACTCAGCGACGATGTTGGAGTGGCAAACACATGCTAGCTTTTTCATTTGGAGCAGCTGCGCAAACAAAACATTTGGCCGCTGGTTCAGACGGGAAAAGTCACAATTTTGAAGAAATGCAAACATTCGTCAGCAAAAAATGACCTCATTCCCACCTACTTAACGGTACATGTGTCAGTAGGTAGAAGTTTTTTTTTTTTTTCATTTTGGAAGGGAAAGGTGCCCGCGTGTATTGCCAAATGTACCAAGTTGAAAATAGTTTGTGTTACTTTACCATTCGTTTAGATTTTTAAGTCTTATTTAATGATCTCAACATTGGTCTATTTTGTTTGTATGTATTAATTAGGATGTTTAATCATTTCAATGTTTGTTGTTTTTGGTTTTGGCTTATATTTAGATTTTACAAAATGATTTTTGAAGTAAAAACTGAAAAAAATGGATTAAAAAAATGACAATTCCTAATTTAAAAAATTTAATCCTAAAATAGAAAGTCGGCAGTCATAATTTACTGACCCGGGCCACACAAAATGATGCGGCGGGCCAGATTTGGCCCCCGGGCCGCCACTTTGACACCAGTGATTTAAGATATATATATTTTTTTTTGCACTTCTGGACAAGCTGTGTGTAACAAAACAACAACGTTAAGAGGGAATTGGTGGGAGGCACCCGCTCCGGCATTCGAACCCAGCCGGCCTAGTTTTTTGGCTTCTGGCCCCCAAAACATCATTTGGTGTAAAAACATCCCAGGAAGTTTTGTTTGGCTACAAGGACGGAAGCTCAGTTAATGATCGCGACCGCAGCTTTCTTCCCCTTCGCATCAGCGGGACGCGCTGAGAACTCAAACTCCCGTTCGTGTGTGCGTGCGCCAGTGGAGCTCCGCCCATCCGATAGCGGGATGAAAAGAACGGACGCTCGGGAGTTGCGAAGCTCCCACGCCTGCAGAGAGAAGCGCTAATGATGTGTTCCTGTGCCAAAGAGCCTTTTGCGTAACACGGGATCAACTCCACTCCAATACAGTGTGTGGACCGGTCAGACTTTTCTGCCAAAGAATACGCAATTGACAAGACAAAAACAGTTAAAAGACACCAAAAAGAATGTTAGCAAATGTTTCCAAAAGTTAACAATGTTAGCAAAAAGTTCCAGAAAACAACAGCCTAAAAGAAAATAAGGAATGGCTTAAAGTTTTAGTCGCAGGCCCAACCAAACTATACCAAAACGTGCAACTTATAGTCCGGAAAATACGACACACGCACACAAACTACAATGTAAGTGAAAAAAAATCTGCAAAATGCCTTCATTTTAAGTAAATTTGCCACATTTGAGATAAATCGAGGGACTTTGTCTGACTCGCCATGATTAACAGAGGATGTTTTCTAAAATTTGACGCTCGGGTTCGAACCCCGTCAAAGGGAGAAAACAATTTTGAAGGGGAAGTGAGCGGGATTTAGCTTGGGTGCGTTTCTCCCGGCATCGGCGCTTTTATGGAGAACAACAAACTTTGATGTGGCTTGTGGCGGGCCAAAGCAAACCTGACCATCGAAGAAGAAGAAGAAGGTGCTCGGGTGTGAAAAGGAGAAGGGAAACACTACGTCTTTCTTTTCAAAAGAGCGGCCGAGCGACCGCCGTTTCCGCCGCTCCTTTTCGGCTCATAAAGCAGCTTCGGAACAACTTTCACGCGCCGGCGACTTTGCGGGCAATTGCGAGGATTCTCGATTTATCCAGGGAAATATCGAGTTGGTGTCGTGACAAATCTGGCCCGGCGGAGGCCAAACATAACAAATCACGCCGGGTGAGAACAGCTCTCGTCTCATTAACGGGATTTGGGAGATTTTGCGGCTCTTTTTATTGACTCTTTTTGGGGTTTTGAACTCTTTGGCTCCCCACGACGGCGGCGGACGTCCAATTGAGTCGAGGAGCCGGTTAGTGAATAATCCCGGCCCCCCCTCAGATGCCGAATGATCACACAAACACGTACGGAGTGGACCGCTTGAAAAGAGCAAGAAAGGGGGAAAAAAAACATTTTTGGGAGATGATCGCTTGCAGATGTTGGCAAGAGGTTCGGTAAACTTCAACGCATGCATCACGCGCTTCCCTCCCGGCGACGCCTTCTTCTTCTTCTTCTTCTTCTTCTTCTTCTTCTTCTTCTTCTTCTTCTTCTCTCTTCCCCTCCGCGTTCTCCTACCCGCAATAAAAAGGGTCGGATCGTAACTATCTGCCGCTAACATCTGCTTCCAAAACACGCGTTGTGTCCTCCCTGACCTTCACGCTCCCGAACGCAGCATTTTTTGGGGACCGGCATCTGGCTCGCGTTAAGCTTGGATGGGTCATTTTCTAAGATAAAGCAGCTGGACAGTTCCAGGGGGAAGACCCCTGCCATGTTATCTGAGGCGTGGGAGGGGGTGCGGGGGTTGATGCACGGGGGGTGGGATCCCACGGCAACATGTGAAAACTCCCACACACAAAGCACAACACGGCGACAGCCTGCCTGGTTACCGAGGCTCCGTCTTTGGCCGTTGCCGGCGGACCAAAATAAAATGCTTACTTATATCAATCTATATTTGAAGGACTGCAAATGGTTTCCCTTCCATAGGCGCTCACTACATAAAAAAGCTTTGTGTGTGAGAGGCAAAACTGCTATAAAATTTATAGTAATGTGTTTTTTGTTCAACGTTAAGAGGTTGAAGAGGGCTTAAGTTGATCATTATTTGGTTCAAGGGTTTTTGTGAATTAGGCTATTGGTAGCTAAGGTGTTAATTCATGGGGCAATTGTAATGATTTTTGGGTTTTTGTGGGTTTTAGGTTGAATAAAATAGATTTTTGAGCCAGTCTACTAATTGAGATTTTTGAACTTGGCTAAATTGTGGTTTCTAACTGAAAGTGAATCAGGGCCATTAGACATTATTTTGTGGGTACACTATTTTTTTGGTAATGGTTCTAAGGACATTGACCAAAATAACTTCAAATGGTCTATTATTTTTAGTTTTTAATTTTTGGAGATTTCTCCATTATGTATTTCAAGAGGAGTACTAAGAGAGACACTATAGAACAATTTAATATTGGCCATAGAAAGTTTTTAATGGCTCCTAGTTGAAGGTCAATTTTTAGGGACAAAACAATGGATAGTTTTTGTGGGTGTTTGAATGTTTATTTTTGTGGTTCAGAGTTCAGAGTGAATGGGAAACAAGTGGGATTTTTTTGAGGCTCCAAAAATGTTGATTAAGGAGTTTCATAAATCCAAAAAGATTTAATATGTGCTTTTTGGGTGGACTTTTCTTTAAAAAGGTTATGCAATTAATTGGCCATATGATGTTTTTTGTGGGTCCCAGTGAAAGGTCAGTTAACGCAGGTGCGCCAATGGAATTTTTTGTGGGTCTACCAATGGAGTTTTTTTTTACTCTAAGTGTGAATGGAAGCCAAAAAATAGATTTTGAGGGTCAATGTGTGGGTGACAATGTGGATTAATTGGCATTACATTAAGTTTGGGAACATTTTAGGATGAAACCTAGTGTCAAATGTGGGGGGGTCCAAAGTTTGTAGCATGTTGATCACTATCAGACGTCCCAGTTCAAACGAATGTGACCGTCAAGGGCAGACTTGAGCCAAAAAAAATCCATGTCACTGCTGTTATGCCAATGATAGCTGAAGTATGACATTTCCCAGGGCTATGCAACGCACCATAGGTGACTTGACTGACTTTTGCCCGTTGTTGCTATGGTTTCTCAGCCTCCCCT
This sequence comes from Stigmatopora nigra, assembly GCF_051989575.1. NCBI lineage: Eukaryota > Metazoa > Chordata > Actinopteri > Syngnathiformes > Syngnathidae > Stigmatopora > Stigmatopora nigra. Next base: position 8,345,109 of record NC_135512.1, read on the forward strand.
GGTGGACATTTGAAGACCACGAGGAGGAGGAGGAGGAGGAGGGGATGCAACGACATACAACAGGTGGTGCTGATTTAAGGCACATCAAAGTGTGTGTGTGTGTGTGTGTGTGTGTGTGTGTGTGTGTGCGCGCGCCAGTGTGTGTGTGTGTGAAAAGCCGGCGAAAGTTCTTCTACGGGTCGCACGGGATAATGGAAACGTAATACGGTACAAACAAAGAATTGCACATGCAAACTTACCAGCATTTTTTTCTTTCCTTGTTGTGTTTATCATGACAAATATGTATTAAAGGAGGGTTTTTCCAAAAAGAAAAAGTTTGGAAAATGTTTAATCATTTACTGATTCCATGACAAATTGATGTATATTATGTGACTTTAGAGAGTTGAACATGTTTCCAAAAAAAACAAAAAACAATCTAGGTTCAAATTGAGTGGTGTTGCGAATCAGTATTGCTGGTTTGTTAGATCTACTAGAATATGAGTGAAAGATGTCACCATCAATGGCAGCCATTGAGTGTACACATGTGGTGGCATAGAAAGTGTAAAGATGGCACTGACAATTAAATGAAAGTGGACATTTTCTCTTTAGCTGTAAAATATCATGTTTCAGTGTCTGATGGGAAGAGACGTCCAAACCATTTAAACTTTTGCCATTTGCCAGCTAATGAGTGAATGAAAATTGCATTTTTTTTAGCTAAAAGAGTGGTGTCAAACATGCGGGCTGAGGGCCAATTGAGGCCCACGGCACAAGATATAAGTAAATAAGTAAGTATTATGGTGGCATGTTTTCGCAATGAGAAATACCAAGTAGCTAATTATAAGATCATTACAAAAATACTGAAACTAAATTTAATTTAACATGAATGGGGAACACAGGATGAATCCAATGAAGTGGAATAATAAAGAATTGAAATGGTGTCATGCATCAATTTTGCGGCAGGTAATGAAAAATTGGAAAGAATTCTAATGAAATAAAAAAAAACATCTAAAAAAAGAGTAATAAACTCTAAGAACCTCCAATCTAAATTTGCACACACAAAAAAATTAGTATGCATACTTTTACTATTTCCTAAACAAACATTTTTTCCAAACATTTTTTTTCATGGTCAGCACACATGCACAAACTCGACAGTGTAGCACTTGGCCGCTCACCCCCGCAACCCATATCATCCCCCTAGAGTCCTGTCACCTTGCCTTGCCAAGTCGGCACACACACGGGCACACACATATACGTGCACACACATATACGCACACCCACACACACACATACACACACGCATATAACTGCAAATAAATGAAATCACTCACGTAGAGTCCAGCATGCTTGTCTCCGAAGAAGGGGAACGCCACGGAGATCTCCAGGAACCCCGAGCCCCCGTCGTCCTGGGCCACCGTCTGCGCGTCCCCCCGCTCCACGCCGAAGGGATAGAAGTCCTCCAGGGGCACGGCCGCCTCTGCCCCTCCGGCCAGCAGAAGCAGGACTCGCAGCAAGAGCAGCGCCGGCGGCATGGCCTCAGCCACCCTAGGGGTGGGGGAGTCGGACTCGAACCCACCTCGGGGAGGTGGGAAGCAAGCCGTCCGAGGGTCTCACGCTGGTCCTTCAGCTCCGCCGCGTGTGCGGAATACTGGGGATTCCTTGCATTCTGCTCTAAGAATCAACGAGCCGGAGCTTTTCTCTCGTTCTTTTTTTTTTTTTTTTGGTGTGTAAACAATCGTTTTTTTTAAGGGGAGTCCCTGATGACTGAGCGTGTGAGATATCCTCAATAAAAGCGCTCTATTCTAAGCCTGCTAAAGGACTTCTTTCACTTTCTGGCCCCACCTACAGCGGGGAAAGACCACCTTGCATAATTAGCCGGTGCCGGCCAATGGCGAGGCAGGGGGGCGGGTAACCGGACACAGCTAGGGGCGGGGCTATGGTAATCAAAGGATTGCTTGAAGTCGAGGGGGACGCACAACGAGGCGCTCTCATTCGTTAATATCCTTGATTTCCCTTGGTAATGTACTAAAGTGCTGTGAACATGTTGTCCTTCTGTGGTCCTTAAATCGTTTGACATGAAGGAAATATGAAATATTAAGGATATGAGAGGACTACGGCAAAAGCTTTCCACACAGGCACACACACCCTTTTGTGGTTTGTCAGCAGTTTCATCTCTCTCGACCACCACAACATGAAATCCACACACTTTTTTTATATTTTGCGGGTCAGCGTGTTGTGAAAGACACTTCTGTCCTACCTCAGATACCCCATACTCCCCCTAAAAGTGAAAAAAGAGAGAAAGTGAATAGTGCAAACGTGTCAAAAATTGACTTTAAACAAAGAAGTTTGCATCAAAAAACTGTTTTCCATTAAAATAAATGGAATTGCCATAAATCAATGGCCAGCTGGAAAATATCGCAAGGATGGAGAGTACAATGAAACAAATTGGAGCATCTTTTCAATACATTTTCTTAAATACGACATTATTACAACAAATAAACACTCACCTCAGAAACTTTTATTTGAACTGATTCTCTGCCAACGTTCAATCCTTTACAAGGGTTCAAAACGACTGGACGTCTGTCTATCATCATTAAGGTCAGACAATGAGTGAAGGGTTTCTTCCAAGAGAGATTTGGTGCTTTTTTGCTCAGTTTCAATGTCCTAAACAACCCGCGTTGTTGTCCAGCAAGTTGCGGTTGTTAAATATTTGAGTGTTTTTGTGGGTCTAAAGCACCTTGTGGACGCAGGCCTGTCGCCATCGAGTCTCTTCGTCCAGTTGCTGTTTAAATGTGGAAATCTGCGATTCCAGAGAAGACATTTATTGACCAGGTGATTTATAATATGATTTTAAAAGATTCATTTTAATTAGGGTCTTAAATTCCCACTGGTCTGTGAGGCATTTGATGTAATGGTTACAAATGGTTTAAGGACATTTTTTGTGGGTCTTAGTTAACTGTGAATGACGGCCAAGGAATATATTTTGTGGCTCCGCCTATTTGGAGTTTGGGGGTGGTTCCGTGGTGAGAGTCACTGGGTGGGAGCCAATGAATTTATTTCTTGTGGGTTGGAGTCTGGTGTGAATGAGAGAAAGTGGGGAGGGTTTTTTTGTGGGGGTAAAAAAATTGAACATAGAGTCAAATGACAGAAAATGGTTTAATCAGGGCTATTTTGGTAGGATTTTTACAGAATTATTGCTAAGAATGGGTGGAATTTTTTGGTCACTTTTAGTTGAATGTCAATTTTAACTCATGTAGATTTGGGGGGTATGTAAATGTGGATTTTTTTGCTTTGGGTGTGTCATTGAAGATTTTCTTTGTGGATCTGCCAATGAAGATTTTTGTGTGATTTTTTATTTGGGCGCCTCGTTGAAGATTTTCTTTGTGGAACTGCCAATTGAGACATTTTTGTCAGTGGGGATTTTTTGTAGTTCAAGTGGAGATAATTGATTTTTTTTGTTTGCCAACCAATTAATTTTTTTGCATGTTTGCCCATGGAGATTTTTTTATAAAGTCTGCTACTAGAAGGCTTTTGTAGGTCTGTGAAAAGGGATGTTTTTGTGGTCCACCCGTGAAGTTTTTTTTAAAATTTCATTTAGTGTCAACTGCTATTTTTGTGGGTCTGCCAATGTAGAGTTTTTGTGGGTCTAAAATGAACTCTAATGGAGTGAATGGAGAATATTTGTCTTATTTATTGACAATATATTTTATTATGGGTTCTGAATTTCCCCTATTCCAGCAGCTTTCTGTTTTTTTGTGGTTTCTTGCATCATGATGTCATTTTGGAACCGCTAATAATTCCTTCCACCTCTATCCAGATGAATTTTTTCACCAAACATACCTTTTAAAATAATAGCCACAAACTTTAACGTCAGCTTACTTGAAGCTCATCACATTCTCCCACAATGTGAAATGAAATCAAGGTTGAACTTTTGGTCATTCCTATGCGTTTCATCAATTGTAATTTAATTGTAATTTTTTTAATTTACAGACATTACTATAACTCCTAGAACAGACATGGGCAAACTACGGCCCACGGGCCACATCCGGCCCATTATGCCTTTTAATCCGGCCCGCCGACGTTGTCCAAATAATGTTATTTTTCTTTTTTCCAAGATTTAAGTTTCATATGTACTGTTAACGGATGCACTTTTTTATATGTATCGTATCTTGTGCTGACCTGGCCCATCTGTCAAATTTTTAAAGTCAATATGGCCCCCGGGCCCAAAAGTTTGCCCACCCCTGTCCTAGAATGCAAGTCAATTTTCTGGATTTCATGCAACAGAGCTCAATTAAATTTCCTTTACCTGGTCCTCCAAACACTTGACCCTGGTATGATGGGCCTTCTCCCGGTTCTCCTGCACCTGTTGCGCCTGCAGCTGAGCATCACGCAGTCGCTGGGTGGCGGCGTCCAACTCCTGGTGGTGGTGCGCCGTCACCTCCAGGAGGTGCTGTGCCTGCGAGCGCTCCAGCTGGCCTACGTGCGCCTGAACGCATCACAAAATAGCATAAGGAAAAAAAACGGCGTTCAAATTCCCGAGCGTACCGCATGGCGTCCTACCTGCAGAGCCGTCACCTGATCCTGCTTCTCCACCAGCTGCCGCTCGATACACATTAGCGACTCCTGCGTATCATTGGCGACCGACTCTTTATTCCTCAGACGCTCAATTTCCATTTCTGCCTGAAAACCCACCAACACACGAGTAAACTTAAGATGACTATTTCTGGTTTTGTATCATCTCACCTTCTCTAGCGACTTCTTGAGAGCTCCTTTGTCTTTTCCCAGCCTTTTTTCAACGTCGGCTTTTTCTGTTTGCAGTTTCTGAAGCGTGACTTGAAGGCTCGTCACTTTTCTTTTCAGGTCTGACACCTGACTTTCCAGGTCGAACACTAATCTATCCAGTCGCTCGGTCTTTTCCAGCGCCGCCTGTTTCGCTGACTGTTGCAGCGTCACGCTCTTGGGAGAAAAATCGTTCCATGTTTACAAAAAAATCCAAATCAAATATTCTTCTTTTTCAGGAAAAAGATTGACAGTGCTAAATGAAACTTCCCTTGTTACAACACAAAAAATAAATAACCGAATAGATACAATATTCTCGTCGTGATACTTTTCAACACTTCTTTGAATTCGCTCTAGTCTCCCCTAAACTATTTCACTTGTACAAAAAAACGATTATCTACAAAAAAATAGCGTGTCCAGATAAAAATATTGCAAAATACAAGACGTTGAACTATCTCTTTAGTAAGGCGCACCATCATTGACGTTTGGCTCGGATTTCTGCAAGGACATTTGAGCTACCAAGTACGTGTTAAAAGAATAAAAACAATTTTACGTACCAGTGCCATGACAGTATTTACTACTGCGGCCCGAGGAGGAATTTTGTACCTGGGCTGCACAATGTTTAGAAATCTTCGGAAACCCTCGTTCTCCACAAACGAAGGGGGCAAGCTAAGACTAGCAACCATTTCCCCAAGTGCCCTCGTTATATTTAACGCCCTGGGGTTTGTCTTCTTCCATTTGCCCTTCTCCAACGTTTGTAATCTTGTCAGTCGAACTGTCCTCCTTTCCCGCACGACGGGTTCACAATCTTTGTACTCGTTTTGGTGGTTTTTCTTGAGATGGTTTCGCAAGTTGGTAGTATTGAGCGAACGACTGTTGGTGCCTCTTGATATGGTTCCTCCGCAAAGCTTACATTCGGCGAGTTTTGGGTGTTCTTCGCTAGCCTGAAAGTATTTCCAAACTGGCGAGCGTTTATTGACCAAATGAACTAATCCTGCATTTACAGCCTCACGCATTTTGTGCTCGTCCTCGTGATTACATTGGAGGTGTCTTTGCAGGTTGGTTGTGTTAAAATTACTACTGTTCGTACCTCCTCTTGAGACTTTAGCCCCGCAAAGCTTGCATTCGGCGAACTTTGGTTGTTCTTCGTTCACTTTAAAGTATTTCCATACCGGCGAAGTTTTGAGATTTGCCATCCCTGCGTATTGTTTACGTTTTGCAGGAACGGGAGGTGACGTCAGGAGGCGTGGGTCACAGCGGGGTCAAACCACGATAATGTGCCTATTTTTTTTAATAACTTTTCTGTTTTTAATCTTTATATTGGTGTTGTAACTAATTATGGTGAAATCTGTATTTTGGCTGTCTATTGTGTCTATTGTAGCAAATCAGGTTGAAGTCACTTGTCGGCCATTTTAGGACAGAACTACTTGCTCCAGATCATACAGCATCAACTCAACTTTAAAGCTTTATAGTCTTATATTTTATTGTATCTATGTGTACTTGCCCTTTGGCTCTTTGTATGACATAGTATTTGCTTCATAATATTGATGAGAGCTTCATTTGGGCTGTCTATGGTGTTGTTTATTATGTGTTAATAAGTAAATTATATTACAAATAAAGTGTGATATAGCTTTTTCACACCCACAAAAGACTGCAAAATAAAACAAAATAACATCCACAATGTATGTTGAATTTTTTTTAGAATTGGGTCACTCAAAAGTGGATTTATCAATGTAGGGAATTAAAATTTTCTGACCTGTTGCAGGCTTTTGTTGTGTTTTTCCAGCTCAGAGTTCCTCATCCCCAAGTCATTTCGGTTCTTCTCAAGGTTCTGACTGTGCTCCGTCAAAGAGTGGTTCAGCTTCTTGCTGTCCACCAAAGCGTTTCGGGTTTCATCCAGACGACCCTGTGATGTCAAATGTCGAGACATTGGGATCAAAGCTCACATTATTCGGGCTAGCGGCATGTTTAATGTCAACTACTAATGCGGCAGTACCAAACAGGTCATCTAATTTGAAACAAATGGAGAAAGAAAAAACAATTTAGATTTTGAGTTGAAAATAGAAAGACAATGTAAAACTTAACCTGCAGAAGCTGACGTTCTGCCTCACTGTCATTGGTCGCTCTGTGTAGCTGCTTCAGGTTCTCCTGCAGCGCCCTCTCGCTGGCGGTCAGGGCTCGCACCCGCTCACCCAGTTGGTCTTGGCGGTGCTCGGCCCGGGCCAGCGCCGCAATCCGCAGTTCCTCGCCGACCTTCAGCGCTGCCTCCTTCTCTCCCAGATTGCTCCCTGCCTCGGCCAGCTTCCCCCGCAACATAGTGACTTCCGCCTCCAGCTCAGTGGCTACAATCCGGGAACGCTCCAGCTCAGTCTCCAGGGTGTGCCGAATGTTCTCCAGGAGGACCGTGCTCTTCTGGGCCTCCTGTAGCTTCTGGCGCTCTGATTGTGCAGTGGCCTGGAAGCTTTCCATCTTCTCCTGGAGGACACAAACTCGTATGTATAGCAAATGTATAGAGTGCACCAGTCCCATGTGAAGCAAAGCAAACCCACTACGTCTTCTATTTCCCCAAATACTCACCCTGAGTGACTTAAACTCAGCCTGAGACTTGAGCAGAGCAGATCGCAGCTGAGCCACCTCCTCCTCAAGGGCCATCTTGTCTCGCTCGGTGACTTCCTGATGCAAGATAAAGGAGGTCTGGGATTGGCGCAGTTGTTCCTCCATTTCCCGATTTCCTACAAATAAGCATTGTTTCAGTCCTGGAGGGCAATACTCGACATCAATCCTGCTAAGGAATCTAGTCCCTACCATCTTTAAATGCTTGGAGGGATTTGTGCAATTTAGTGACCTCGCAATCCGACTTGTCTTGGGTTTCTGATACCTGCTTGCTCAGAGTAACCAATTGAGCCTTGGACTCATCCTAAAAAATATATATATAAAAAAAACAGGTACAGTTTAGTAGTACATTTCATAGCCAAAATTGTAGTCAGTCTCGTATGTGTAGAAACCAAGCATGTCATTCATGTTAATGTAAATATGTATTTCTAAATTAAAAAACGGAAGGACAGAATCCAATTTAACTCATTGGCTGCCATAGACGACATTAAATCCGTCCAATCCATTTGGAATGGGAAAGAACAATGGTGAAACTGAGTGCCCTGTATGGGTTAAAAAACAAATAATAATAAATCCTACTTTATGCATGAAAGAGTTAAACTCTTTACTCTATTTAGAAATTGAAGAAAGTGGTAAGAAGCCAAGACATACTCTTTCCCTCTGTGTGTCCCTGAGTGCTCTCTGGAGATCCTGCATTCCAGCCTGGATGGAGTCCAACTCCAGTTCTTCATCGTCAGCACAGGAAGCCGAGTCCTCGGTCAAGCCGTCTCCCGCCGAGCCTGCGGCCGCCGCGTGTAAACCTCCTGACAGCCGCATGTAAACCAACGCGCGACAAGACAAACCTCGCCGAGGAAGTCTCCTCCCGGGAGACGGCGAGCCAAAACGGCGGAGCGTGGAGCCCGCCGCCCAGATTTTCTGGGCTAGCTTACGCCGCCGGCCCTCGCTCGCCGCCAGCCGACCCTCGCTGGCCGTCAGCCGACTCTCCAAATCCAGGGCGGCGGTGGCGGCGCGGCCCGTTTGGAAGGTGGCGTCGTCCAGAGCCCGCTGTAGGCGGGCGACCTGTTCGCGGTGCTTCTGCTCGGCCAGATCCTGCTGGGCTTCTCGGACCCGCTGGAGCTCCAAGCTTTGACGTTCCAATTCCTCCAGCTCCGACACGCGTCGCTGTAATGATGACGCCTGACACAACACCCATATGTCAATAAAATACAATTGATATTAATGAGTACTAAGAAATAACCAACTTAAGCCACATTTTGATGATCCACAATAGGAAATGTTCGGCTTCGGATAAAAACAATGCAGCTTAAGCTACAATATGACATATATTTTTTTGTTCCTCTTCATGGAGTATTTTTTAGCTAGTGCGATTTATAGTATGAAAGATACATTATATATATAAGTCGCAGTAGAGCATAAGTTCTAAGACCAAATTAAACTACCATATTTTGCTGTTTAATATACCCGGGTATATTAAATATTTTTTGCTTTTTTGAGCCTCCCTTTTGTGCGCCATTTAATATACCCCTGCCGTTTAATATACCTGGGTATATTAAATGGCAACTCAGCTTTTTTGGCAAGATTTGTATAGTATTCATGGGGGCATAAGTTTATTAAAATTCCAAGTCCTACTTTATTCAGCAGTAAGTAGTTTTAGTCTGAAAAATGACTCAAACAACACACTGCTCAGGTTAAGGGTTAGTTAATCATTTAATATACCCGGGTATATTAAACGGCAAAATACGATATGAAAAAAAAGTGTGACTTGTAGTCCAGAAAGTACGGTATTATTATTATTTTTTTAAGTGCTATCATTAAAGTAAGATGAATGGTATTGGTGCAAAATGTGTGAATATGTATATGACCTGATTGTTGGCTGCATCTCTGGCAGCCTGGCACTCCATCACTTTCTGCTTCAGGCCGAAGGCCAGAAGCCCCGCCTCCTCGCGCTGCTGTTCTTCTTGACAGAGTTGCGCCTGCAGCTGCTTCAACTCTTGCTCCTGCCGCTGCTTCTCACCTTGCACGACCTTAAGCTGCGATAAACAACAGCTACTGCACCAGAATTTTTTTTCTACAATTGATTTCAGGCTTCCTACTTGAAAACCGTTTGACATTCATGAATTTTAAGAGTGTGTTTCTAAATAGAGTGAAAAGTTAATTATGTGTATATGAAAAAGGCAAACTCCAAATGAAAGAATGGATTTTTTTTCGCATACCATTTGAGATTTTTTGAGGCTTTATTTAACGTCAAATTCACTCACCTGCCTTCGCAGCTCTTGTTTTTGTCTTCGTGCCAGCAGCCGCGACTTTTCAATCTCCCTCATGCTCTTCCTCAGCGTGGACGCCTCCTGCTGCGCGGCGACGTTGCTCTCTTCCAAGATGGCCGCCCGTTGTGCACGCTCCTCCGCCACTCGCTTCAAACTGAGATAAGATTTCTTTTAGATTCATAACCGGAAAATCCCCACGGGATTCTCTACCTGCCGTTGTCGCTCTCCGCCATCTTTATGGAGGCTCGCAGTTCTTCGTTGGAGGCCCGGATGGCGTCTTTTTCGCCCCTCTCGTCATTCAGTTGCCGTCGCAGGTTGAGGGTTTCCTCGCGCTGCTTCTCCCAACCGTGGACGCTCTCCTGGAGGGAGCGCCGGACCTGGGCGAGCTCGCTCCGAGTGGTCGCCAGTCGCTCCGAGCTGTCCTGCAGTTGTGTTTTAAGAACTTCCACCTTTGGACAAAGACGGACAAAACTTTATAGCACATTTATATTCCCGGTTCATGGTCATATTTCTGTGCTGATGATAGTGTCGGACACAAAATCCATTTAAACAGATGGGATAGGCTCCAGCACCCCCAGAGTTTGCGTGGGTTTTCTCCGGGTACTCCAGTTTCCTCCCACATTCCCAAAAAAATGCACGGTAGGCTAATTGGACACTCTAAATTGCTCCTTGGGATTCAGGGTGCCCCCCGCCTTAGACCCAAACTAAGCAGGGATAGGCTCCAGCACCCCTGAGCTTGCATAGGTTTTCTCTAGGTACTCAATTTTCCTTCCACATTCCAAAAACATGCATGCTAGGCTAATTGGACACTCTAAATTGCCCCTTGGGATTCAGGGTGTCTCCCACCCTTGGCCCGAAGTCAGCTGGGATGGACTCCAGCACCCCTGCCCTGAATTCTTGAAGGAATACGAGGTTCTACTCTTGGTTTATTGTTTCATAATGAAACAAAACACCCGGAATGTTAAAATAGATTAGATTGATGGAGAAAAAAAAGTCCAAATGGGTGAATGAGCTCATGTAAACAAAGCAGAGTGAGCACATGACCTATATTAGTATTTTTTCTTTTTCTTTTGGTATTTATATTTGGCTCGGGGGAGGAAGGGGCTTATCGGGGTCGGGGCTAAGAGCCGTTCGGGCATGCGGCCAGCTTACGTCTTCTCACTGAGCTCACAGTGTGGACAATCCACAGAGCAGCGTGATAAACAGCAGCACACCCCCTGAACCCTGAACGTGTGGGGGAGGATGAGGAGGCCACACAGGAGGATTTTGGCCATCGCAAACTCATGCGAGGAATAACTAGCTAGCGGATATGAACATTTACACTTTATTGGGGGGAAATTCAGCCTCGTCATTGGTTTCAAAAAGATGACATTTAGTGGCTAGCTCGTTCCATCTTGAGGTGATCTTTTTTGGTTTTGAATCAATGACGTATGACGTATTTGGATTCCATAGCAAATTGTGTGAGAGGAAAAAAAATGTTGCCATAAAAGCATATTTTAATGGTCGAAGTACAGTTTGAAAAGCCAACTCATCCATCGGGACAGTATTGGCACTACTAAAAATTCAACCAAAAAATCATTTATGATCATGTACAATATATATGGGAAAAATGTCATTCCTTGAGGGTGCGCCTTATAGTCGTGAAAATACGGTACATGAAACAAAGTAAGCTAATTGGAACACATTTAGAATTTCTATCCTCACTTTTGGGAACATTTTCTTTTTTTAAACTACACAACCCTAACCCTAACCCTAGCTAGCTAACTAAAAGCACCATATGATATAGTTCTAGCCATAAACATTTTTGGCAGATAAATGAATGCCGAAAATAACTAACTCCACAAACGTCCTGTGTGTGATGAAAAGAATGGTCATGGGGCGGTACCAACTAGCATAAATGCATCCCACACCCCTAACCCGACTGTTAGGATCCGTTCATCGCTGCTGGCGGCGTTCATTTTATACGAGCCCCCACTCCCCCTTCTTCGTGATGAGACGCTGCAGTGTTGCGTTCTATGGACGGGAGAGGTGGGAGCGGGGTCGAGGGTCCCGCCGGAGCCAGCCTTTTGCTGTTACAAGGGGGAGAAAATAAACAGCCGCCCGCCCCCCTTTTACTGCCGGCTTATTTACACTAGGGGTTAACACAAACTTTGATTTCATAATACGGTACCAGGGACCCGCGCTCCCACCATATTGACGCTGTCCAGTTCTCCCAATCTGTCACTCAAACGTAAATGAGATCACATCAAATGAATGAAGGGGAACATTGTGGACTGAAAAAGACTCTCCAAAGTGGGTGGGGGGAAGTGAAATGTAGTTAGCGATGGCGTCCCTAGCGTAAAATCGCTTTGGCTGTCGTTGCCGTTTTCAGCGCCGCGCCAAGTACTCGTGGGAACCCTGGCCGTTATGGCCTAGGGTCTTGCTTGCTTGGGGGGTCTTCACTCATTTGCTACAATTTGACAGCGTGAGGACAAGATGATCCGCTGGCCTGAAAGCTTAATGTCCCTCAAAGATAAACATTTGCTGTTTTTCCCCGGGAAATAGGAGTCGAAATCATGATAGGAGGACCCTTCTTTTTGGCTTTATGGGGTGATTGTGAGATCAGTGTACTGCTTAAAGGACTGGGCGACCTGTCATTTTTTTCTGCGCATGGACCAATTTCCCTCTAAGCTGCGCGAGTGCGCTTTTGCGCACTACTCTCGTCTTCTCTGCGCAGCAGCAATCATATGGCGCGCAGTATATAAAATCCAACTCCACTTCAAAATGTCTAGGGGGGCTTTTAAATTTTTTTTGGGCCAAAATGTGGGTAATAAAGTGGGCAAAAAGAAGTTCCATCCATGTTCCAACAGCGAAATCCTTGCAAATTTCAAAAAGTCCACTTTTGATCCAATAAACAATTACAGGGGGAAAAAATCCCTAAATCAGGTAAATAATATTGAATTTGGATCCAGTTTTTGCCAAAAACCTAGGGTTACCCAACAAAAAAATGCATTGGAGAAAACCCATCCGAGTGAAAGCCACATTCAAAAAAGGTTCTAACCTGACGCTGAGTGTCCTGCTGAAGTTGGAAAAGCTCACGAAACTTCACGCGTTGGCTCTTTTCCGTCGCCTCGCATGAGTTGACCGAAGCCTTCAAGTCAGCTAGGAGCCGCTGCGTTTCACCTCGTAGGCCTGACATTTCATTCTGGAAAAGAAGAAGAAGACATGCTCAATGCGTCATCCAAAAAGACCATTCGGGATGATGATATTTACCTTGTCTTGCTCCTGTTTGGTGAATGCTTCCTTCTGAGTCAGCTCCAATTCACCAGTGACAGACTTGAGATCATTTTCCAGGACGGTTAGCTTATTCAAAAGGGCTGCCTTCTCTTTCTCCTTCTGGGACAAAGCCTAATCACCACAAAGACATTTTTTTTTTAGTTTTTAGCTTGTCTGTTCAAATGAAACATTTTGTGTTGTTTTTTTTTAATATTATTAATGGATTAAAAGAACTGGATTAAAATCCCTGAATTTTCCGTTTTTTAATAGATCTAAAACAATGTTTATTTGACCTTTTTTATATATATATATTTTGATTTTACAACATTATTTTTGAACTAAAAACATGGAAAAATGGATTAAAAAATGACAATGATTGATTTGATAGGGGGGAAATTAGGAAATTGAATATATACATCTAAACTCTTCATTTTAATTTGATCCTAAAACAGAAAGTCTGAAGGATGATTGACTTTCCGGGGCCACACAAAATGATGCGGCTAAAGCCTGACTGAGATGACAGGATTTTAGATACTACTACGTCATGGAGAATAGTTGATTGTTACCTGCTGTTTCTCGCTACGGGCTTGCAAAATGCTCATCTCACAGTTGTGCATCTCCTCCTTGGCTCTTTCCACCTCCTCCCTGCTGCGCTCTGTTAACTCCTTATAGAGTGAGCGCAGTTGCTCCTGTTGCTCAAGCAGCTCTTGAATCTGCTTCTTCTTCTCTTCACGTTCCCCTTCCAGTTCTCGGTGGAGCTCATCTCTGCTCTTTAAGCTCTCCAGGGCCTTTTTCTCCGCTCGGACTAGCTTCATCTCCAAGTCGCTGTATTTTTCCGCGACTTCAGCTCGTCGATGCTCGGCGTCCAGACGCGCCTGCTCAACATCCCCTGTCGAAAATAATAATAATAATAAATAAGAATTCCTCTTCTTATAGCGACCTTCGTAATGGTCAGACTTAGACTCACGCGTTAAAGATTCGTTGGCTGACAAGAGGCCGCGTCTGTCGGCTTCAGCGCGGCTACGTTCAAACTCTAGAGACGAGGCCAGTTCTTGGATCTGGAACACGCCGCTATCCAGGAAGCTCTTCTCGGATCTGGAAGTATGGAAGCTATGAGTGCTAGCCAGATCTATGCGATATTTTGGCTTTGGTGACGTATAGGTACCTGAGCGCTAGCAGTTCCCGCGTGACGTCGTGGGTCTTGCGCTCGGCCAAGCGTAATTGAACCTCCAATGCGGCTTTTTCTTTAGCCAGTTCGTCCCGCTCGGTCGTGGTTTTCGCCAAGGTGGCCGCGTGGCCATCAAGCTGCTTTCTGACCTGGCGGAGGTCATCTGTTGTGCTCCGCATCCGTCTGTTTACCTGCAGTGGAATAGCAAAACACGTCATTCATTTGAAATATTCTTTTCTGGCGTAAATCCAGTCATTTTGGCAATTCTTGTTGAAATAACTTACAAAATATAAAGAAACCTAACCTGACTTTTTTATATTTTTGTATTAGTACTTATTTATGTTTTTGTATTACTGTGACTTATTATATATTTTTTTACTGTGACTTTTTTATATTACTTATTCATGTTTTTTATTACTGTGGCTTTTTATATTTTTATATTACTTTTTTTTTTTACACAGTTTTTTTATATTTTTATATTACTTATTTATGTTTTTTTACACTGACTTTTTATATTTTTATATGACTTATTTATGTTTTTTAACTAGGAAAACGTACTTTGTGGAGTAGCACCACCAATTTCGTGTATGATGACAATAGAGGCTTTTGATTTGATTTTAGTACTTAGTATTTAACATGTTTTAAAGCACCTCTAATTGAATCATTAATTCAAAAATGAATTTTTCTTAGTTTCCCTAGTAGATGGAAAAACTAGAATATACTTATTAGTCATAGCCAGCAGTAGTGGAAGAGCTACTTTACCGAATTCCATGAAAATTGAGCAAAAGAAACCAGAATAAGCGCACTTTCTGGGTCCTCAAACACAATGGCCGAATTTATAATGGAGGTGAAAGGACGGAAGGTTTAAAAAGCAACAATCAGCGTAATTTGATTTCCATCCAGGCTAAATTGAAGTCAAAGCAAAATATTAGCGCGCCACGTCTCCCGGCCCAAGTCGGAGGACACCCGAGCTTTTTGGCATTTATTTTCACAACTGGCTTATCTCCGAGTGTTTGGATGGAATTTGTCCATTTGTTTGGTTTGTTAAAAACTACCTGAGCTCCGACACGGAGGTCTCGTTGGAGTGATAATAAAGCAGGAGAGAGGATTCTTGTCATTCTTCAGAGGGCAAAGAATGAAAAGATTTTGGCAGTGCAAATTTACGAGCGTCTTCACTTAAAAAAAAAAAAAAAGCCCTCCGACCGCTCCATTTATCTTCCTTGAATTTGTGCGCTCCTTTGTCTCCCCGCGGACTCCTAAAATACTATTAATAGCACGTCAATCTTTCGAAAATATCAATTTTGAGGAGAAAGTAATAAGACTCAGTTATTTACTGGCTCTTCTTTCAATGGTTGTTGAAGTAGATATGCAGACCTTCACTTTCTTTTTAACAGCCATCACAAAAATGTGGCATGGAGGAATGATAAACATTTATTTAGCATCCTCCATCTGTTTAGTGGTTCAAATTTGGTTCAAGATGGTTGTGGGGTAATAGAGTAGAATCAATACCAGAGTAGAGTTGCCAAACAATAGTTCTCCTACCGTGCTTTAAAATATTGAAGGACATCTTAGATTTTAATATGAAATTAACTACTACTTTTAACTAAAATTGTAGACTTTCTGTGTGTTGACAATTTACAAAAAAAATCTTTTTTTTTCTTCTTAAATATAAAACGGGCTCTTCAGTCAAAGTAGTCGTCGATTCAAATCAAAATGGCCACCTTGCCGAGTCATCATGTGTTGCGTGGCTTCCCGATCATTTTTTTTTAGGTCAGCTCTCGATCGATGTATTGAGCAAGTACTATGAAAAAGTATTGTATTTTCTTCCCAAATACCTGCAAGTGCTGATCTAGGTTGTGTGCGTTCTCCTTCTTTAGGAGGTCCACAGCATCTTCTGCCATGCGTTTGAGGTCCAGAAGGTGGCGCTGTGATTTCTCCAGGGCTTCCTTTTCTGCCAGAGCGGCGGTCTTTTCCCGTTGTATCCGATTGACGTCTTCCCGGGCCGATGTTCGTTCCGCTTCTGCTTTCCGACATCGGTCATCCAAATCCGCTTTCTCTTCTTCAGTCTGAAATGATTGGACGCAACTATGGTTAGACAACCATAATGTGGGTTGGTTTCTTTTTTAAGTAAAAAAGTTTGAGTGCTTACATAGTGGGTGAGATAGTATTTAGTGTGTGTGTGTGTGTGCGTGTGTGTGAGAAATTTTGATTTGGTTATGACAGATCATGTGAGATTTTTTTTAAAGATTTTTATTTTATTTGTTTTAAATTGTGGGCTGAAGTCTTTCCAGTTTTGTGAGATTTTAACATTATGAGCAAAAACATTTATGAGGGTTTTTTGGAGTTGGAGATTTTAGGTTTGTGTGAAAGTTTTTGAGAAAAAGAGGGATGTTGTCTTTTCTTTTTTTTTAAAGACTTTGGTATTGTGAGATTGTTAATTGGAGTTTGAGATGCTTTAGTGCATGTTCTATGCCTACTCTAAAAGGTGTTTTATTGTGTGTTAAATGTTCTCAGTATGTTTGTGTGTTTAGGAAAAAAAATGTGTCATTTTCTAGCAGTGTTTATTGTTTTGGGGTGGTTTTATTTTTAATGTGTGAAAGTGTTTTGATTTGCTTTTTAAGGGAGATATTTCTGTTTTGTTGTGTGTGAAAGGATTTATGTGTAGTATTTGGCTTTTTATGTTAGTAGTAATTAGTCTTATATTAGTGTGTTTATTTGGCATTATGGTTTTGTCTGTAACCATTTCTTGAGTGTGAGAGAGTTTGTAGGGTGTGTTTATTTTGAAAGTGTTTTTAGCCTTCTATTTACAATGTGCGGCCACTCACCTGTAGCAGCAAGCGGTTGAGCTCTACCTTGTCCTTGGCCAGGCCATCACTCAGAGCGGCCATCTTGGCCAGAGAGTCCTTCAAACCTGCTTCCCGCTGTCGTAACTCGGCCACCAGCGCTTCCTGTGCCGTGCCGCGGCATTCCACCTGCATCGGGGCAACGTGCACAAATGTCACTTCCGTCAAACATCAGATAGCTGTGGCCAATGTTCCCTCTAAGCTGCACGCGTGCGTAATTGCACGGTACTCTCGTCTTCTCTGCACAGCAGCAATCATATGACGCGCAGTAAATAAAATCGTAATTTTTTTATACCCCCCTCCCCATGGTGGCAGTAGCTCTGTCCACTCTTATGTTTTTTTTTTGTTTGTTTTGTTTTACAGCAGTGGTCTCAAACCGGTTCCACATAGGGCGGCAGTGGGTCTTGGTTTTTGTTCCAACCGATCCAGTGGCGACATTTTAACCAATCAGGTGTCTTCTAAAAGAAGTAGCATCTGACTCTAATTAACTGATTACACTTGCAAAAGGGATCCTTGTTGAGTTGGAATGAAACCCTGCACCCACTTCGGCCCTTTGACGACCGATTTGAGACCACTGTTTTACATGAACAATTAGAGGGAACCTTGACATGCACCTGCTTATGGCAGGTGTGATACTGGTGTGCCCATAGCGAGCAATGATGATGTGGCTCACACTGGTACTCAGTGCGCTCAGGGAGGTTGTCTTTTTGCCCAGACCAAAGAAAATTTAGAGGGAACATTGGTTGTGGCCTTGTAACCTTGGTGAGAGCCAGGGTGAGGGTGGCCTTGTCCTCCTCCAGAACTTCCTTTTCCAGTGCCGACTTGCTCAGCGCCTCTCTGGTAGCCAGCAACTCCCGCCAGAGGTCTGACTGCTTCCCTTCCAGATCTTCAAGGCTTTGCTCGCTGGAAAGCAAAATGTCGTATGGGCCGAATGAGTTAAAATGACTCACAGTGCGCGCACGGGTGGGTGGAGGCGTGTCGCACCCTCGCCGGGCCTCGGAGCGGAGCCGTGCCAGCTGCGAGTCCACGTCTCGGTTCTGCCGCCTCAGTGACTCCAGCTCGGCGCGTTGGGATTGGCGCTCTCGCTCCACGTCTGCTAAAAGCTGCTCCACATCACGCTTCTCACTGAAAAAAAAGAGATGACGACATCGAGAACGGCTCTAAAGTTCTTTACATTTATAAAAACATTCATTTTAAAATGGTCTTGCTCGAGTGTGCCATTGACAGAGCTAAATATCAGATTCATTTGGATTGGGAGAATGCCAGTCAACGTGGATTTAGCTGCCAGTCAGTTAAATAAAAGTCCTACAAAAATAAAAGTCCATGCATAAAATGGTTAACAAGTTACCTGGAGATGACATCTATCGCAGAGTGATAGTTGTCCTTTTCCCGCACAATTTCCTCCAACACATTTTTGGCCTCTTGATTTTCCTCTGTTACTTCTTTGATCCTGGTCTCCAGTTGGTTCTTAGCCGAGTCCGCCTGTTCCAGTTGAGTTCGAAGGGTGCCTGCTTCCTCCAGGGAGGCCTCCAAGCGGGCACTTAACTCCTGGAAAATTGTGTGTCATTTCAAATTGGCGATAGCATGACGAAAAAGGCAAGGCAAACCTCAGTTTCCTGCTTATGCTTGGCGAGGGCACCCCGCACAGCCATCAAGATGGGGTTTGTCCGTGGAGAACAATCAAGAAGACCTTCAAAAGCATCGCCTTCGCCGGATACGAGCTGTGGAATAAAAAAATGGACAATCCTAATAAGCAAATTTGTCAAAAATGAAAAAAAATCTTTTTCCAACCTTGAAAATCTCTTGGAGTACTTTTTGCAGGACTTGGTTCTCAGTCTGGAGGACTTCCATCTGCCCTATGTCTTCTCTTATGCTTGTTTCCTGTAAAATACAGATAGCAGAAAATTAACCACAACAGGACACGGATTAAAGAGTTGAGATCAGACTTGATAACTGCTACCTAATGTTTAAAGTCTGACCATTCTGTCCAAGCCAGCGTCTTTTTCACTGTTTTGGCTGCGGAGTTGCTTCACAGCATCATTCAGCTCTATAATCCTAAATGATGGAAAAGAAAAGAAAATCCAATGAGTTTCTACCACATTTCATGCCAAAGGTACGACGACCCGCTGCAGATATTTCAATGAGGTGCAACCAATCAATCCTATCAATCAATCAAAAGCCTATATTGTCATCATACACAGCTGCGTATGACGAAATTGGAGGTGTTACTCCACAAAGTGCGTTTTCATAGTAAAAAAATACATAAATAGTCATGTAAAAGTATAAAAAGTCACATCCCGGCTTGGTAAATTCTAAAATATTGCAAAGTCTACGATATTGCACATTGTTATTGCACAGAAGGGATTGTGTGTCGTGCTAACGCAAGTTCAGAGTCCCGATGGCTGTGGGAAAAACACTATTAATTCTATTTCTCCGTGCTTTGTAGCCAGAACAGCTTGTAACTAGGGTGGTATTGGTCCCTGACCCTGTTCACCAAGCACATTTTTGACATAAGGCTTTAATCTTTGGAGTTTTGGAGCATCATGTTATGTTCAACCTTTCTACCAAATGTCATGCCAATTAGTGCCACTATCGTTTATCTGGAGTTCATTCTTGTTGATATGGGCATTTTTTTTCATACCATATGATCTCGATCATTTCCATGATATATTTGTATTGGTATTATTATTACAGATGTGTGATATATAGAATGGCTATACTGTCATATATTAGCATTAAGAAAGTGAAGCCAGTTTTAATATGGACCTTGAGTTAAGTTCCACTTTCTCAGCATCCCAGCGTCCCTGAAGCTGCATGGCTTCCCGAAGCTTATCCTTAAGCTGGCGCTCCAGCAACGAAACCTCCGCGCCATCGGAGGTGCTCTCGCGCGTGGCCTCCAGATGACGAAAAGCCAAAAGAAGCTTCTGGCAGGCGGCCGTGCACTCACTTCGCATGTCGGACAGTGTTCTGGAATGCACGTTAATCATAGCAATTTACCTACAGTTCAGTAAAAATGACATTTAAAAAGAAAAAAAAAAGTTTTTTTCTATTTTTCCAAGCAAGGCAGTATTGAGCAACGGTGTTTTTTTTTTTTTTTTTTGACCGCCCGCTCACCTGTCAGTGGAGGTCCTGAGTTGTGTGAAGGCGTTCCTCAGGGACGCGGCCTGGCGCCATAGGCTTCTGACACGCGCCTGCTCCCGACTCAGGCGGGAAGACGACGTCTGTGAAAGGGCGAGTGTGAATGTGTGTGGAGCGAGTCCAGCGAGAAAGATGGCACCTCTCATATTATTGTGATTCCAAACAGACGCTCTCCTGGAAGAGCGCTGGCACACACACACAGACAAGTCATTGCATTTCCCTGAATAAACACACGGCCGACGTTTACGGCAACAAAGGGGGGGCTCTCTTTCTCCCGCCCGCTTGACACTCAGAATGTTTTCACGGGAAACAACAAGGGGGGAAATGAAGTGAGAGTCAGTGGTCGAACGAATGTGAACAGGGCCCATGTGCGATCAGTATCGACGAGCAGGGGGGCCTAACGAGGGTGGTGGTGTCAACTGGATAACCGGCCAAGGTGGGGGCTATCGAATTGTCATTGGTGGGCCCCTACAGATGGGTACTCGGACGTTTTGGTCGCCGGACGTTTTGGTCGCCGGACGTTTTGGTCGCCGGACGTTTTGGTCGCCGGACGTTTTGGTCGCCGGACGTTTTGGTCGCCGGACGTTTTGGTCGCCGGACGTTTTGGTCGCCGGACGTTTGGTCGCCGGACGTTTGGTCGCCGGGCGTTTGGTCGCCGGGCGTTTGACTACATGACGGAGTTTACTGTTGAAACCAGCTCTCATTTTACTCGAATAAACTCTCTCTTCAAAAGCATTCACTTTAAATTATTGGCTAACATTGACATTTCACTAGCAATAATCCAATGGTTATTTTTAAACATCAACCTGCACAAGAGACTAAAGATAGCTCTTACATACTTACATGTTCATTAACATGACCATGTGTATATGTTCATTAATATCTATTGTCCCTTTGTTAAATAAATGTAACTCAATATCCATTTGACCTTTTTGATGAAACAAGTTCTTACCTCAGAAATTTTGACTTCACCTCATAAAAATGATGGACCGATCAATCTTTTTTTCCCTCCAATATTCTATTCTCACTTAATAAACTTCCACTTCAAAAGAGTTGACTTTAGCTCAGCGAGTAATCACTGAATGACTTTCCCAAACATCTTGCTCACCTCTTGCAGTAAGCGCGAGCGGTTTTCGCACACGTGTGCGTCCTGGCGCGCCTTTTGCAAGCTTTCCAGCAAGCTCCGCTTGAGGGCGTCGGCCTGCTTCAGCTGTTCTCGCAACTCGCAGTTGACTTGGCTGAGGTCGCCGCATCTGGAAGTACGACAATTTGGTACAGCTGCATTTATTTAGCTGGAGTCACACACGCACACAAGTCATTAGAGCCACATGATGCTATCGAAGTGCATACAAGCTGGACCACGCTCCGTATTACCTAATATTATTCGTAGTGGATTTACGCTGCGTTTGAGACAACCTGGGAATATGGAAACCTCCCACTTAGAACTCTTAAAGTAAAGGGGCAACGGTGCGCAAAATAGAAGAATTTCGATACCACTTACCTTCTCTGTTGCTCCTCCAGCTGAGCCACTTTGCTCCGGATGTCGGCTTTAAGATCCTGTTCCTGACGTTGGCCTGAGTCTTGATGGGCTTGCACCTACACACACACAAAAGCCATTAATTCACTTTTAATGTGTAGGGCAGCCATGTCCTCCTTCCAAATTGTACCAACCAACTCCACCTCGTGTTTTGGGCTAAACCAACAGCTAGCCAACAAGTGGCTAGCGCAGGGGTGGGAAAACTTTTGGGCCCAAGGGCCACATTGACTTTGACAGACGGGCCGGGTCAGCAAAAGATACGATACATATAAAAAAGTGCATCCGTTAACAGTACATATGAAACATAAACAGAAAAAAAGCATTAAAGTATTAAGATGCTCATCAATCATCGTTAGAGTAAAAAGTATTAAGTACAAAGTAAAGTAAAAAGGAATGTATTAAGAAATATTAAAATGTAATTTAAAAAAATATATAGAGGGGCTGTAAAACACGAAAAACAAATAAGAGTGGACAGAGCTACTGCCACTGGCTTCCGCGTGACTGTGCCATCTTAGGAAAAAAAAATATTATTAAATCGATCTGTGTCCTACTACTTTTAAATGGTACACTTAAATAATTGACCTTAAAACAGTTTCCCTTCACCTCAAAGTAATGTAGTACATTTATTCCTGATATTACAATGCACCGACCCCTTGTGGTTAAGTGAGGGAAAGTGCAACAACCAACCCATGTGATGACCAACACCATTCTCCCTCAAACAACACAAAAATGTTGGTACCCACCAACAGTCGCATCTTCTCCACATCAGAGGTCTTCTCCAAGACTTGTCCTTCAAGCTGACCACACCTGCTCTTGTACTGGAGAACCTTGGAGGAGAATACGTACACATTGGAGAATGCACTATCTGCACTATGACCTTATCTAGTTCACCTTGGTTTGCAGCTTCTGGACCAATTGGGCTTGCTTCTGCTGGGCCTCCTGGAAGAGGAACAGCCTCCTCCGGTAGCCTTGCTCCTGCACCGCCAGTTGCCATGGCGACACACTGCCGCTGTCCGAGTCCGATGGAGATGGCGGCATCTGATCCAACTGGACAGACAGTTCAATAGTGTCTTGTTTATTTTTCACTGCATTTGACAATGTGGCTTTCTTCCTTTTTTTCTAAGGTATTTTTTTCCCCCAAATGTTATACTTAGAAGGCAAAAAGATACACCAATTCTTAAAACAATTTGTATTTAAATAGTTACAACCCTAAGGTATGAAAAAATAAATGACAACATTATTTTCTAGGTTTTTCTTGCCAAAAAAAACAGACTATATTTCTACCCAAATATTGTACTTCAAATATTAGTATAGCCTCATAAATATAAAATATATGACTACAATATACTTCTATTATTACAGCCCTTTTGGTAAAAAAAATATTGTTCTTACAAAAAAACTACAACCATATTCTTGTAATTTACCGTCTTTACTCTTTCAAAAATACGACTGGACTAAACCTCCTTTAAAATATGACTGTTCTTGTAACCTTTTTGTCCTCCAAAAATGTTTCAAAAATCTGACAAGTTTGAATGTTCTGTCAAGTCTGTCAACGGCGCCATTAACTCATTGGCTGCCGTTGACGCCGTTGAAGCAGAAGGTGCTGACAGCCCATATTAAAAACTCCATGTCATTCCAGGACTCCATCTGGTTGCCATGGTTTCCTTTGATGCCCCCAAGCGGGCGGGCCTCATCCTTAAGGAAACCTGTTTTAAATTATCTCCTTTCTGGCTACGTATGATTTGTGCTCCTCCTCTGATAAACACTGGCCTTTGATGCGGTGGCCAGCCAGCGAGCGGAGGAGGCTCGTCGAGCCTTTGGTGTCGGCGCCAAAAGCGAGACGGCTTCTCGTGGTGCTTCTCGCGAGCAGCTGATCGAATCTCGTGCGGAGGTTCAACCCGGCCGCCGCCATTTTTTTTCCTCCCCCCCTTCTGAGCCGAGGGGCTTAATAAAGGGGTTTAATGGAGCGTGCTATCTGGAAGATTTCTAAACACAGCTGGGGCGGATGTCCAACGTTGAATTCAAGCTTGGGGAAAACTCGGAACAGGTTTTTATTCCTGTTTTTTTTTTTTTTTTTTCCCGATAGAAAGAAAAGTTTAGGATGCTTTGGTCAAGTGGAGATGTTGGAGTTCAGGCAAAGGTGACTGCTGTAAATAAGCAGCATATGGATTCACCTGATTGAATAAAAAAAAAACTTCCTGGAAGTCAGGGGTCGGGAACCTTTTTGACGAAAAGAGCCTTAAACAAATTTATATTTTCAAAGATTATTCCTTGAGAGCCATACTCAGAATTTAAAAGTGAAAATAAATGAAAATGTGAGCATTTATTATTCATTTCACTATTTTGAAAGTTTAAAAAAAAGTCTGAATTCCTTTGAGGACATTATTTCACTGTTGCTAATCAATGAGTATCAATGAGAGGATGCATGCAGAAGAGTCTACAACCATCAAAAGAGCCACATATGGCTCTCGAGCCATAGGTTCCCTACCCCTACTGTAAGTGATGCCATGACATAATTTGGGAAGTAAACCACACTTTGAAACCACTTATAAAGATGAGATTCCTCTTTTTTTGAACTCTGAAACAGCTTTGAGATGGAGTAAACACTTTGAACTTAATGCTTTGGTCTCAAATTCAATTTTTTTCAGAGGTGGACTAGAAATAGAGAATGTTCTGCATCAAAAGGAGTAATGTGGGCAATTCATTTTGGCTGACTTGTTGACAAACATTCCAAAAGTTAGCATGAGCTTGAAAAAAATAAGTTATCATTAGCTTGGGCTATGGTATGCCGTAGAAGCACCAATAAAACAGAATAAGCAAACCAGTTTTGAAGATACGACTCATGTCATTCCATATGGTCTAGCGGTCAGGATTCCTAAGTTTACACCCAGGTGGCCCGGGTTCAACTCCCGGTATGGGAATTTTTAGGTATAATTTCCAACAATAAAAAATGTATAAAGTAATACATCCTCATTTTTACATTTGGGTCAAAATATAAAACAATTTTACCTTCTCACTGAGACTGGATGGTTTGACTTGCTCTTTGAGGCCCATCTGAGTTACTGGACTTGATTCCTTTAGCTTTTCCTCCATTTTGATGACCTCACCTGTCATGATGAAAGCAGAAAATCAATAGAAATCACTATGTTTACTGTGGATACCAAAATTTCTGCCCACCATCTGATGTTTGGGTGATGATGCATTGATTGCGGTTCGATTCTGGTGCCGCTACAACCCCAGAATCTGCTTCAGGGCCCTCAGAATCAAGCAGAGATTCTTCCAGCTTCTGAAGGTCGTGTTGGTAACAAGTGAAATTATATGGTGGTTCAGAAAATGAATGAATATACTGTATTAGCTATGGGAAGGGATTATTTTAAATGTATTTTTTTATGTTAAGCAATGTTGACTTTAAGTTTATTTACCTGTTTATCTAAAATTTGAGCAAAGGTATCAAGTTTTGTTAGCATAGTTAAGTTCATAAAAGAAAGTGATTTTAAGTAGAAAAAACTAACAATATAGAGAGAAATAGTAAAAATAACAATTTACCTTTACATTATAAACTACAAAAAATTACAATAGAACTTTATAAATGATGTTTTTAAAAGTTTTCTTCATAAATATAACACAAAACAAAAAAACGGAAAAATACAAAACAGCACCATTCATGATTACATACTGTGTTTTTCACAGGGGTTAATAAGTCTACTATTTAATGTCAACTCTACGATAAACCATTCAGAGTAGCGAAAAAAAACGAGTTAACCAAACCTGAATGACAAAGTCCAATGTAGGTGAAAATGAGTCAGTCTCCTCCCTGGAGGAATTCATCCCAAATGAAATCACAGACAAAAAAATAACTAAAAAAAATAACTACTTAAAAGTAGGATGGTTGAAAAAAAGTTTTCAGTCGACAGCAGAGATTTCGGCGTCCTCGACGCACTTCGTATGGTTGCCATGGCGACCCCACACAAGGTTTAAGCTCGGGTGGTTACCATGGAAACGGAGTGTTGTTCTATTGCCGTGGCAGCCTCTGCTATGGTCGGGATTGCCTAAGGGTTAATGATCACAGTAGATATTTATTTCCTTATAGACAGTACTACTTATCTGAATATTTTCAAGCAATTGATTAATTAATGAATAAGCCCTAGGACAAAAACAAAGGATCAATGTTTTCCATATTTTTCAGACTATAAGTTGCACCAGATAAATCGCACTTTTGGAAGGGCATTTTTTAATTTAACCAGAAACCAAGAACAAACATACTGTTACGACTCCCCCTGGGGTAAGATATACCAGGGAGTCGCAACTACCACAGCAGACGGGTTCGGTCAAGGAAGTGAATCTTAATTGGAGGAGGGATGATGGGGAAGTAGTCACAGCTGTGTTGGCCTGGGCAGGGCTTTGTCACACGGGTGGAGCCACAGCTCCATGTACATGTAGAAAAACAGAAACCACACCCCTCCTACATAGTGTGTGTCCAGGCTGCCAGCCGTAACACATACATTAAGGAGCAAAAGTAAAATGGAGGAAAACGGGCTACATAAGCATCTGTTAAAACACCAATGGAAAAAGAACAGGTTGTTGTGGTCAGAAAGAAGAACAAAAACAATACATTGGTCGCAGACCCAGACAAACAATGGAAAAAAGTGCAACTTATAGTCCAGAAAATACGCTGTTTCTATACATAAATACCAAATTTTCTTCAGATCCATCCCAGACTAATGAAAAAGTAGCCATTTTAGTTAAGAGTCCTCAACAAGAAGACCCAACCAACCTTTGTCTTCTTACAAATTGAATTTCTCCGAACAAAAATGCTGGATTCTACGTGGCGTCTGCGGGGAAGACTCGAGGCCAGTTGGCGGGGTCCAAGAAAATAGTAGAAACCCCGCTATAGAACCAGAGTCTGGGGAGAAAGCCCTCCACTTCCCAGGTGTCAGAACCCCGGTTGTACACCTCCACCTCTACGCCGTAGTCACCCTCCATGCCCTTCCAGTGGCCGCCCGTCACGTAGAGCCTCCCGTCCAGCGACACCAGACCGCCGTTCTCGTGCAACGTGTGGAGAAGTTGGATCTGCGGACAGAAGTCCAGTCATGATGAGAATGGTTAAACCCGCTGGTGGCAAAAATATGGCCCACGGGTTGCCTGACTTTGGCGCTCATTCATTCTGTATATACCATATTTTTTTCCGTAAAACCTGAATTTTGTGACTTTTGCGATGGTGTGTGCGCACTATTGCATTTTCAATTTTTTTTTATCCGCAACCATAATTGTTCTGTCGCCCTCTGCAGCCAAAACTGTGCCACCAATGGCAGCTAATGAGTTAACAAAGAACCTTAAAATGTCTCAAAATCAACTAGAAGAATCCAAAAATCAGCACAAAAGCAACTGACACGCAGGAGACAGCCTGGAAATGTATAAAAAGTATATCTAAGTTTATCTAAAATGGTCTAGTTGGGCATGAATGTGGCCCACAAACCAATCCAATTGAGTTTGACCACCCCTTGTTGAAGTACCATCACCTTCTGCCACATATTGGCATCGGGGTCATAGGAGTAGACCTTCTTGGTGTTGTCGGCCAGCAGGTAGATGTTTCCCTCCATGCACACGGAGCGAGGTGACGACAAATATTTGGGGATGAACGGCGAACAGATGGTAATCCAGCTGTCTGAGACATGGGGAAAATAAAGAACAATTAACACTAATGGAAAAACCAGAGCAAATTGGACGTAACAGTCACCTATGACGGGGTTGTAGCACTGCATGGTCAAGGCGTTGTACTTGACGGCACAGGAACCGATGACGTACAGCTTTCCCCGGCATGCCGTGCACGAGAAGTTGGTCACGTACTTGACGGCGGGGCACGTGGAAGTCCAGCTGTTATGGTACGGGTCGTACCGCTCCACCTCCACGCGGTCCAATGTCGTACCTGAAACACACGTTGGAAAGCACAAGGAAGCTTAAAAATGCACCAAACCCAACAGAAAATACCCTGGAAAAAGCCCCAGAAAAGAGCCTGAAAAAGCCCCAGGAAATAGCCTGAAAAAGCTCCAGAAAATAGCCCGAAAAAGCCCCAGAAAATAGTCTGAAAATGACCCAAAACCACCAGAAAACAGCCCGAAAATGCCCTCAAAACCAACAGAAAACAGCCCGAAAATGCCCCAAAGCCAACAGAAAGCATCCCATAAAGTCCCTCAAACTCAATAGGAAAGAACATAAAAGTGACCCCCTCCCCCCAAGTACAATGACACAAAATGAACTATTTGCCTGCTATTGACAATGCTAAATGTCCAATTGACTTAAAATGGCTGTGGATGCTCAACTTTATTTGACGTTTTTCTTACCACCAACAACGTATATTTCTCCGTCGAGCGTGGCTGACGAGTGGTTGGTGCGAGGTCTCAGCATGGGCGCCACCGTCACCCATTGGCCTTCCTTGGTGGAGTACTTCCATGTCTCTGTGGTGGACCAGGTGTTGGTGTTGGAGCCTCGAGAACCACCTGAGGAGATTTGATTTCATTTTAGGATTGTATTTTCACAACCACATTGTAGTTACTGTTAATTTGAAGTGCCATTTTGTATGGTCAATGCAATAGTTGGCGTACCTGTGACATAGACGTCATTGTTGAGTGATACCATGGAGAAGCCCCACTTGTTGGGGTTGGGGAAATTGGGTAGTTCGTGCCACAGTTCTGTCAACAGAAAAATGAATAATAAAAGTGTCAATACGCAAATGCTATCTATTAGAAATGGCATTCGGGCAAATCACGGACTATTTTCATGAACTATTATTTCATTTAAGTTCTTGTCTGAGTGGTTTTGTTGCATGTCTGAACATTAAAGGTGAACTTGTATTCATTGGCCTATAATGCAAAGCCGGGTATTGGAATTGGGTGCAATCGAGAAGCTGCATTCCTACGTACTCGTCTTGGTGTTGTAGAAAGCACAATTTCTGGGCTGAGCTCTGGGCTCCCTCGCTCTATGGCCATCGTCATCATCCGACTCGTCGTCCGACTCGTCGTCCAGGGAGCGTCCTCCCATGACGAACAGCACCTCTTGCAGGTTGGGTTGCGGACTTTGGGAGTCGACTTGGCCTCCCGGTTCTGGAGACGAGTGCATTTTCTGACAAGAACAAATAGATAGAGGGTTGAAGATTTGAGACTTTTCAGGAGCCAAAGACCTCCGAACCTCCGTGTGGATCTTCTCAACGGCTTCCCGGCAGCCGTCCGAGGCCTGGACGAGGACGTCCCGCATCAGAGTCTCCCTCAGATAGTCCGGGTGGAGCAGCTCTAGTCGGCAAAGGCCCAGCAGCTCCGGCATGTGGTCCAGCCGGGACTCCCGCCGGTGCCCGACCCACCTGAGGCGGACCAAAATAATTCCAAAGAAGTGTAAAAACTGTATTCATTATTGCATTTGTGCATGGTAATAACTATGGCCACAAATTTGGTGGAATAAAAAGCTATTCAAGCTTTTTGACATTATACTATCTATAGCATGTTAGCGATTTTGTAAAATGTGTTATGTTTTATGAAAATATGTGTGGTCTGTCTGTAAATTTTGATTCTTAATTATTGGAGAGCATCATGATGCACAGGCACATTATTTTTCCACTGGGCACTTATTTAACTCATTGGTTGCCATTGATGGCATAATACATCCAATCCATTTTGGTCAATGGACTTATTGAAAGATGATCGAATTAATTGGGTGTCTATTGCTGGCATTGGCGTGCTAAATAATATGAAAATAAATGATTTAACATTATCTAACATTTCCTTCATTTTAATGTTATGACTTAAGCATGATGAAGGTATATATATATGTATATAAAAAAATGAAAAAAATAAGAACAATAATTGCATTTCTTTTTGTTGCAAAGACCAAATATAATCACTTGGCTTGTAAAAGGTTAACCACCATAATTGTCAATGTTTAAAGTTTCTTTAAAAAAGTCACTTTTCTGATACAAACTTAAAGGTCTCAAGTGTACACCTAGACCATTGAATGTGATTTTTTTTTAGATTAAAATAAAATGAAAAAACTGACTTTTGACGAAAACATTTGTAGTATTAAAAAGAATGCTGACCTGAGGACGGCTTCCACACGGGAGCGCTCGCATCGGACGTGGAGCCCCTCGTGGCTCAGGCAGGAGACCAGGCGCTCCTTCTCCTGAAGCAGGAATTCCTCAGCGAGTTGGACCGCCTCAAAGTTCTCCAAAAGAAAAGCCCGCGCTTTGGCCACCACTTCCGGACATCCGTGGATCTCCCCGAATTCCAGGATGCCCAAACAGTTGGAAGCGTCGATCTGATGCTGAAGATAACGCGTGCACACCGCCCGGACGGTCTGGAACTGCAGGCGACTGGAGGTCTGGATCAAAGCCTCCACGTTGCTCTGGTTGATGGTTAGCTTCCCACTGTAGGCAAAATCCAAGAGGCAGCCCAGAACATCTGGATCCACTCCATGGAGCTCCACACGGGCTTGAATGCTCTCGGCAAAGTCCCCCGAGAACATGGAGGCGAAGTAGGCGCTGCAGAGGGCCAGGACGTCACGGTGGCATGGGAAGTCGCGGCCCCCGGCGCTCAGCGTCACGTCCACCATTTTGGGCTGAGAGCAAAGGGAACGCAAGCCCTCCAGGATGGTCTGCGGGTGCGAAGGCAGGCAGAAATCGAGGTCGTCCACGTTGCGCACCATCCTCTCTCCTCCACACCAGATATTAACCAAGAGAGAACACGGAGTGACGACAAGTCATTCACCTGAAAGAAAAGATGACAAATTTAGTTAGGACTCTGTATTAACAATATTTTTTTTGTACTTTTCTACTACTCTAATGGAAGACCTCCTGGTACCATATATTCTGAAAATAAGTCGCCCTTAAAAAAAAAAAACTCTGAAGTACACAGAAGTACACTGAAGTCAGTGCACAGCAAGAACAAGGCAGAATTCTTCAAAACAAAACAAATTTGGTAGTTGTACCAAGTACAACCGAGAGTTGTGTCAACAAGACATTCTACAGACCGTAAATATCCTTATATAAACATGCGACAGAAGCCAAATTAGCATTTTATCATTAATACGGTAAAGTATTATTCCTGTTGGGATACCATAACATTTCTGCCCCCAAAATAGTACGTACTTGGGTGCGACTTCTAGTCCTAGAAAAAGGCTAATTTGAACTGACAAAACTACTTCTAAACACAACAACAATAAAACCTGCACATTCAAATCAAGCCATTTTAAGTCTAGCAACATCCATTTTGACAAATATGGAAACAATAGGATCACTAAGAATCCATTGGGGAAAGTGTTCCAAAAACAGATCCCACGTGGCAAAGTGCGACAACAACAATACCAAAACCACTACTAACAACCTCTATCCCATTAAAAAAATACAAAAAAAGTTTCCCGCCTGAAAGTAGTAAACAAACTTACTCATGCTGGGACAGGAGCAGCTTTCTTGTGGCGGAACCACCGAGAGAAACCTTACGCCTGGTCGCCGGCCCGCCGGCGGCCTCGTGCCGAGCTGCCTTTGGGTTATTTTGGGCGGCTACTGACAAGTGACGCTAAAGGCTGAAGTTAGATTCCCTCCAACGAGCAGCTGCTGTCACAAACACTCACTGGTAGACACATAGCAGCGCGGCTCATGTGACCCAAATGACCAGTGATGGCCCGGCTTGCTCATGTGCTCATTTATTGCCTGTCAACATGGATAAAACAAACTGCTAAATGAAGTGAAAGAACACTGGCTTCTAGGTCAAGCCAAATAGCAAAACAGTTCGTATTACAATATTACAAAAAAAAAAACCAAACTAAACGGCAATATCGACAACCTCCACGATGGAATCGATCAAATGCATGGTAAGAATTGAGAAAATTGGAGGGTTTACTCAAAATCAAAAATTTCCGCCTCCTTCTCCTTCCAAAAAGCAAAACTGCGATCAATGTATTGGCAAATCTCCTCGTTACTGAAACTGGTGATATCGGTCCCGGTGTAAAGCGAATCCTCGTCTGGCGTGGGCGTCTGCACGATGACTTTGGGTAACGTTCGAACCTGGGCGGGAATCTCCGCCTCTGGCTCCGGCCCCGCCTCCGTCCCCCCCTGGCCCTCCTCGGACGCCTTGCCGAAAAACTGGAGCTTGAGCTCCTCGAAGCCGTCCTTCCACTGGCGGTCACCGGCCTCGATGTCCCGGATGACGGCCTTGTGGAAGTCGCGCACCAGCTCCCAGGGGAAGCTGCCCACGTGGTCGAAGACCTCGAAGCACAGCAGGTGCCTCATCTTGCGCTCGTCCACCGGGAGGTCCAGTTCTAGGATGTGGAAGTAGCCCAGCATGAAGAGGTCCAACGTTAGATTGTCGTACTCCAGCGGCACGCCACCCACGCGGGGGAGGAACTGCTCTGGGGAGTAGATGGCTTGCTGCCGGTGGAGCCTAATTGGTTATAAAAGAGGAAACAGGTCACAAATTTTGGGTGGCAATGCCGTGACCGGACGTTTGGTCGCCTGGACGTTTGGTCACCCGGGTGAATATAATTTGGAGAGCTGATTTCAACAGTAAATATTTAGATATTAACCTCTCTCTCTCATGAACATAATTTTGAAAGCCAATTTCAACAGTAAACTGTCATGTTGTCAAACGTCCGGGCGACCAAACGTCTAGGCGACCAAACGTCCGGGCGACCAAACGTCTAGGCGACCAAACGTCCGGGCGACCGACCAAGTGTCTGGGCGACCAAACGTCCGAGTACCGCAAAACACATACATATAAAAGACAGTATTTGATCAAAAAGCAAGGTACCGTCGTATCTGTCGAGAAGGCACGCTGGTGATGATCCTCCTCCAGTTGCCCAGCATTTTATTGACCGCGCTTCTCTGCTTGAAGAAGTGACCCAAAGAGCTGTTCAACATCTTGGCCGGGCCACCCTCTTCCCCACTGCCATTTTCCCCATCACGACTCTTCCTGTTCTTGAGCGTCACGGCGTAGGCCGACTTTTTCCAGTGTCCCAGGAAGAGCACCACGATGCGCTCCTTCCTGAGGCTGGTGCTCTCCACCACTTCCGGAAGCTTCTCTTCCGGCGCCTGCTCCGGGGCAGGGACCCCTCCGTCACCCCCGGGCTCCTCCCGCGTCTCAAAATTGCACTTGAGCGTCCTCACCGACACGCCGAAACGCCGGATCTCGTCTTCGATCCTCTGGCGGCGACCCCTGGTGGAGGCCCGTCGGTCCGGCGCCTGCGAGAAGACGCTGGCCAACTGGCTGTCGGGCATCTCGGCCAGGTCACTGGTGAGCAGCGACATGCTCTTGACAATCCCCGAGATGCGACAGCACCAGCCCGGCAGCAGTGGCGGTCGTTTGGCGCTGATGTTGACGATGGGGGCTGGCAGGAGGTGGCGGAGCTCCTCCACCAGCCGGGCCAGCTCCAGCTCACAGCCCTCGCCGGCGTGCCGGCGCAAAGTCACGCTGGCGATCTGCTGCTCCAGGTAGACCAGGTCGCGCTCGGTCAGGAGTTCTCCGGACGGGCCCAGGATGGCGTTGTGGGCCTGCGAGTAGCGCCAGCTGACTTTGGACAAGCTCGGGCCGTTCTCCTGGAACACGCAAGCCAGCCAGCCATTGAGTCATCAGTAAATGTAAACAAGGTAAGTGATATTGGCTTGACCTTCCAGTTTTGATCCTCCTCGTCCAGTAGCCGGGCCTGCAGCTGCCTTACCATCACCTGCCGCTTCCACTCAGCAATGGGTTGGCCCTTCTCGTCGTGGCTGGGGACCAGGTAGTCTATGTCCGACAAATTGGCCTCCCCGGAGGGCAGGACAACCACCTTACTCTGCAATAGACGGCAGTGGGAAGTCACCAAGTATTAGAATATTTAAGTAGATCTTCAGGTACTGGACTAAAAAAGTAAGGATGCGTTCAGACTGGCTATGTTTTTCCCCCTTGTCACCAGTTTGAGTAGATAGGCCACGCCCCCCCCCCCTGCAGAAAAGATGGCTGAATGGGTTAAACAGGTAAAAAGATGGAGACAATTACACTTACTGCTTGTCCAGTGAAAACACCCAAAAGAGACGATTGCTTGAGCGAAACGATGGGTTTCATATCCCCCAGGAGTTTCCTGTCGGCCAGGAGTTTGTTGCCGTCGGGCACCATTCTCTTCGGGTGATGTAAACCTTGAATAACTAAAACACACAAAGCATCGGCGCAAAATTGCAAACTCCTTCTCAAATTCTCCAAATCTTCATTAAACTTACCTGACGTGGCCGTTTGGACGTTCTCGATGTGCGCTACAATGCTTTTGGAAGGCCGAGGGTACCTGGCCGCTACCGTCTCCTCACTCTCGGGTTGCTGATTTTGGAAGATGAGAGATATTTTAGATTGTTTTGAGGGTAACTTGGAGATCTGCAGAGGATGAGCACCTTTAAGGTGTTCATGAATTTCAACTGATGTCTTCCTGGTCGGTATGGACGATAACCTGGAAGCAAAACAAATGATGTTGGATTCATTCTTAACATGTCACCGAGTCCTCGTTCCGATAGGAAGATAGGACTGACCTTTACCCCAGAATGCAGACCTAAAAGGACACTTAAGTTGTTGAATTTCCAATGGAGTTGTTTTTGAGTTCCGACCTTAATAGTTATTATTGAATACCTGATATGTGACGATTGTTACAGCTGTTGTTTTGTTTATGCAATTGTATTAATCAAGGACCTTGTAATTGTTTTGATTTGTGGCCTTAAATGGGCAGGACAAATTGGCACTTTCCAGAATCATTTGTGACGAGGACAATGTCCGAACAAACAAACAAACGAGTTCCGCTAATGTTCTTGCCTAGTCTTTTCAGCACCAATACTACATGGAACTGAACTTGAATTATATCAAGAACACCATAGCATAAAACCATAACAGTCCTGAGACCAATTGGAAGTACTCCAATCCTTAGCAAAGCCATCTGTGAGGGACAGTCCTTGACATGTCTACTACAAACAAAGCAATATATAGAAAAGGGGGACAAAAAAATACCCCAATCGGATGCTTAGATTCTAAAAGGAACCATGCATGGCGGATGTATGGAAACATTCAAACAAAGCGGCACTGTCCTCGCCATATCGCATTGCGCCCAGCGAGCGCGTAGGGAGTCCACATCAAAGTCCAAAAAAAAAAATCCAGGGCCTGTCCTCGGCGCTGCCTCTCCGAGCGGCGCTACAGCTTCCCCGAAATTGTGCAATCCCCGAGGGATAAACAAGGAGAAGAAGAGGGAAAAGAATGAGGTGGTGCTTCCTGGGTGACCCTTCTCGTAATAGTTCAACGTCCCTGTGCGTGCCTTTAATTGGACCCAGTGGCAGCCAGCATTTGGTTTTCATCAGCGCCAACTTTCAGCTGCTACACACATACACACACACACACACACACACACACACACACACACACACACATGCTCACACACACGCACAAACACACACACACACACACACACACACACACACACACACACACACACACACACACACACACACACACACTATCAAAGACCCCGATCACAGCACATCAGAGTTCATAACCTCGCACTGCGCTCTAGTTTGCTCCTGCCAGCGTTTGCAACAAACTTGGAGCATTTCCACGCCATCCTTTTTTAGTTGCTTCATAGAAATTTGGGGGGATGTACACACACACACACACACACACTCATGCATACACACAAACGAGGCTGTGGTGTAAGTACACATCCTCTCACAAGTTCACACTCTCAGGTTTCCGGGCGGTCCGTTTCCCTAGACAGATCGGCAATCAATCATGAGGGCATTGAGTGCAAACATCGGCTATGTGAACCACTATTAACAACAAACAAGCCACAACACAGTTTTTGATATGGATTCTTAAGTTGTTGTTTTTTTTAAATCTCCAAATTAAGCGCTTCACTTTCATTGTGGTATCATAATGTGTTTCTGCTCCATGTGTTATCAAGTAGCAGTATTGCTTACAGTAATATCTCTGCTAATTTCTGTTAGCCTTTTTATTGCGTTTCAGCTGATTTGATAGCATGACGGATGATCAAGGGATAAAATTAGTGGTAGATTGTAATTATAATGTAACATTTTAATTAGAGTTTATCCATATTTGGATTAACAATGTTGCAAGGGGAATGGCAAAAAAAGTAGAATTAACCAAGAAAAGTCCCATCGTTTCATTTTATACATCTGATATACTAAACAGTATATAAGTATATATGGTAGAACACAATTTGAGTCTAAAAATGGCTGGTAAAACAGAACCGATCCTTGTAAAAACGATTGTCGCTCAATGATTTTATCAACCAAAATAACGCTCCCTCATTCAGTTTTGATATCCATGGTTTTAGAAATTAAGATGAAATGTCAAAGTAGAATTTTAGGACAAAAGAGAGCAAGAAAAATGGCATATTGCCAACCAATGCACTGACCTTGGCGTCAGCGGTTCAGCATGGCACTGACCTTGGCGTCAGCGGTTCAGCATGGCTACGCCTTGAGGATGAGGCAACGGGCGACGGCGTACTGCTCCAACGACGGCGGCGACGACGACGATGTCGTCTGAGGCTGTGGCCGAGGGCCCCTGTTGTGAACAATAAAGCCGGCAGAGGACGGCGTGAATAATTGAAGGGAAAAAGGATAGGGTGGCCGCTAATGTCGCTAATGTGAATGGTGCGCTGGCACGAAGCAGGTATCAACAGAAGCCTTAGAAAAGTGACATGTTATCCTACCTCGTCCTGCTTGGTTTTCTTTTGTTTTTCCATTCTTTGGAGCGGCTGCTCAGCGGGAGAGGAGTTCCGAGAGGCGGGAAGTGGAAAAACAATGTGACACCGTCACGCCTAATTGATGCTCCAACTACAACAACAACAACAACAACAAAGTAATGGAGGAAGTTTTCATCACAACGCTCTTTAGAGCTAATAATTCAGTAGGGTCCAATGTTCTCTCTAATTTTTTGTTGGTTTGGGCAGAAAGACAATCTCCCTGAGCGCACTGAGTACCAGTGTAAGCGACATCATCATTGCTCGCTATGGGCACACCTGTATCACACCTGCCATGTCAATGTTCCCTCTAATTTTTCATGTAAAACATGCTGTAAAACATGCTGTAAAACACGAACAACATAGGAGTGGACAGAGCTACTGCCACTGGCTGCTGCGTAAAGGGCACCATCATGGGGAAAGGGTTAAAAAAAATAATTAAAAAAGGATTTTATTTACTGCGCGCCATATGATTGCTGCTGCACAGAGAAGACGAGAGTAGTGCACAATTGCGCACTACCTCAATACTAATGAATATTCAAACACAAACGCCTCAGAAAGATTCATTGGATAAGAAATGGAACAAAATACTCAGAAGCGTTTGCTCTTTATAAAATGCCAAAAACAATATCACTTTATCAGGACTTCTACTATTCTGCTCCTGTCAATGCACTCGTCTCTGCTTTATGCCACACTGCCTCCTATTGGCTAAGGCGCACAAAATGTGTCATTATCGACAGTGCGTTGTTTGCGAAATGCTTTTCAGAGAATTATCTCCTGATAATTTGGAGGTTTAATATTAAGTGGTGTCAATAAATAGATGAAATAAGGAAGTTATGCCATTTACAATAAAGATCCATTTTTAAATGCCCAATCAGACAGCCATGATATCAATTTCTTCACTCGAGAACTAGCTAAACACGTAAATTCTTGCGGCTCCTTGCTGGGGCCTCAAGTGAACTCTCCCCTTTGAAGACACCATTGGAGATGTAATTAAAGCTCAGCCGATCTTCAGTAATAGGAGCGTGGTCTTAAGGATCCAGCTCAAGAGTCCTGCCTGAATCTTGCTCTTTTAGTGGGATTGAGTTGCCAGCTCCAGGCAAAGGGGATGGTGAAAAGTGTGAAACCCAAACCCGTGGATCTCATAACAGACCTCGGGGCCTTCCACCCGAGAGAGGAGGGCACGGAAAGCCGATAGGGTCGGCGGGGGCTGACGGGGCCAGCTAATTATTCTGCCATTGTTTTGCGGCTGGCGAGGCGTGAAGCGCCAAAACAACAGTTGCTGCTCTTCTTCTTTTTCTTCGTCTCGACCTATTGCCGGCTCCCGTTTTTCCCAGACCGGGTGGTCCGCCAAAACACCTGGGAGGCTTTAAAGCCTGTATGCAGGACGGCATTCCCTGATTGCTACGCCGTCCTTTGATCGGACGTCGGAGGTCCGTAAATCACGAAAGCGTAGAGCAATTTGACCGAGTATTGACATTAAATCTTGGATCTTTTCATCTTTTTTTCCCCCATAGGAAAAATAATCTGTATTACACTGGAATTTGATCAAATTGAAGTTATAAGGCGATTAGCTCAAGTTAGGATGCTAACTTATTCACTACCATTGGTGGAACGCGTTAAGATCCACTCGTGAATGTCTTATTTGAATAAAAAAATTACATGTAATTTGGAAAATCCAACCTACATAAAAGAAGTGTTACATGTTAAGAAAAAAACAATCATGTGAAAACAAGAAATGTATTAGAAAAACTATCTTAGAAGATAAAATTACACCAATTGTGTTCAAATGACATAAACACAAAGTGAAATTTACTCAAGAACACTCATTTTTTTCTACATCTAGTTTAAATAAATGGAAGGAATAAACACTTTGAAGCCTAACTATTTTATTCTTTGTCAAAAAAAGAAGGAAATTGTTGTTGACAACGGCTCTTTTCCTGTAAACCGATTCACTCGTATCTCAAGGAGACAATGTTTCACTTACAATAAATACGGACTCTTTCGGGAAAAACTGAGTATAATACACAGCTGCTGTGTCCAAAACTTCCTCCTAAGCCAAATATGTGCTCACATACCCCCCCAAAAAAGTAGAGAACCACATTTTATTAGTGGAAAAACATAACTAAAATGGAGCCAATCAATGTACCACTTAGTAGCATCATTTCCCATAGGGAAACAGTTTGTAATTATAATTCAGGCCCAGCAGGGAATCGCAAATGTGTTTTTGCCTAAAACAAAAGCCCCCTGGGTCTAACTTGTAGACACACCAGTTCTTTAATTTCCCAGCCAACAAAGTCGAGTGACCTCAGTGTCACAATCGGAGAAAATCATTCGGAGATGCTTCCAGATGTTTTGCTTTTTAACCCCTTCTCGCCAAAAAGCAGATGGCCGACCCCCCCTCCCAATGCTCAAGCTTACTTGATTTTCCTTGCCTGGTGGGTAATTGAAGTACTGATGTTGTCTGTTGCGGTGGGCCAGGTGGGCAGGGGTCTTTCCTGGTTAAAAACATTGAAATATAAATTAGACAGAATTACAGTATAATTAGTATTTTATTCATTTGTTGATATCCAGGTATTTTATTTTTTAGCTAGGTCAGGGGTGTTAAACTCAGTCTAGTTTACAGGTCACATAAATGCTAATTAGATGTCATGTAGGCTGGATCTGTTTATTTGTGGCCATAAAAAGGTAACTTAATGGCCATTGATGGTGCTCAATGTCCAATCAATTTTGAATGGGAGTAACAAATGAAGGAACTGAAAGTTGAGCCAGTTTGATGAAATTGGACATCTATCATAGTCAATAGCAGGCAATGAGTTAATGTTGCATGACTTTTGTTTAACACTTCTATTTTAAAGTCAATTCCAGTATATTTTGGATCATTTCCTATTTATTTTCAAGGACTTTCCAGGATGCTTCTTGTTTGTCGGTTCCGGCTAATTTTTCAGCATTTCCCGTTACGTTTTGGGGAATTCCTTATTAACACATTGGATCTTTCGGAAGGTGCTGTTTTGACCCTTGTCGAAAGAAATGAAAGCATGAAATGATGTACACATGTAGTGTGAATCAGTCGGATCCCGATCCCAGCCCCATAGCGGGCCACTTTCGACCCATGGGCCTCACCTTTGGAACCACTGGTGTAATTTACAAAATACAGGTTAAAAGATTAGAGGCCCACCTCCAACTTGCCTTCTCAGCTGTGTCGTGAAAGTGTCTGCCCCCCAAAAGTCCTTTAGCAAGTTCCAAGACACAACGGTGCCCCCTATTGGCAGCAAAGTGCAGCGAGGTCCAGGTGGGTACACATCGGTGTTGGTCAACTGTCCTATGCGGGGAGGAAAGAATCAAAAATGATGCGATCTAAAGGGAAGTTTTGGAGAAATTGATGAAGATAAAAGTGTAATTAAGGGAATTGTTCAAATTTAAGTACCTGTGAAAACATTACAAATGTTTTCTATTTAGAATAAAATAAATAGCTGCCAGTCCTTAATGTCAAAATGTATTAGAGGTCTATATTATCTTGAAATTAGAAAACCAACCAGCATTAGTTTAAATGGTTCTACTTACCTTTTAACAATCCAATTTCAAAGCATCTTTTTTTCCAGAAGACAGAATGTCTACATTAAGTTTAGTGCTAAAAAAAAAAAAGCTGTGACGATCAGACCAGATAAAAACAGACAGCAAAAGTGCAAAAGTTCGAAGCATCATGTTCTGTATTGTCACATTAATACTAATATCCATTACGCTTGATGCCATTCAGTTCCAACATCTGTAACACATGAAACATCTTGGTCATTTTAAAGGCAAAAATCATTCATCAGCAGTCTGAGAGGAACACGGGGATTAAAACAAAGTTGGCCAACACGACATTTTGAAGCGACGCATCCTTGACTGCGGAAATAATCTTGGCGT
Source organism: Stigmatopora nigra (assembly GCF_051989575.1). NCBI lineage: Eukaryota > Metazoa > Chordata > Actinopteri > Syngnathiformes > Syngnathidae > Stigmatopora > Stigmatopora nigra. The sequence continues at coordinate 8,385,333 of NC_135512.1, forward strand.
GGTTCTTTTCTCTTGGTGTGGCGTGGTGTGCTTTCTCTCCATTTGTTTTTGTTTTTTTTTTGTGTAAGGAAAAAGTGGCGTGTGCTGTTTGCGTCTTTCGTTGATCAGTGAGGGCAACAACTGCCTATCAGATGTTTGTTGTCCAGCAGGTCAAGTTTGACAAGACATTTGCACCATCGATCAAAATGAACACATTTCCTGGTTATGTACAAATCAAAAACAGCCATGTTATAACAACAAACGCACACAATCAAACACACACACACACAGGAGAGCATCTAATACAGGTGGAGAAACTTTTTGTTGATGGCTATCCTGCCTGACTTTGTGTAAAAAGCAGACTATTTCTGGATTTTTTTTTATATGGGCCAATCGATCACTACTGAATATTAAGTATTTTTGGGCTATGTTGTGTTTTCAAGATGTGTGTATCTCGCATTTTGTGGCTGGTTGGGGGTTCTACAGTTATGTTCCCCACCCCTGCATGAATAAGACAATAAAAAGAGGAACTTTCTATTAATAAGGCACAGGGTAGTACGTAAAAATGAGCAAGGTGGTTTCACTTTTTCCATTCAGAGAACTAGGAAATGACAAAGTGCAACTGGGAGCTTAAATTAGCACAAATGGAGAAAGGGGGGCAATTACTGGTCCACTATTAGTAGGAGGCAAGCAACCTCTGACCTGAATGAACTCTAAGGACAATATGGGGGAGGAAAAAAAGTTATAAAAAAAAAAGGTGCATGACAACATGTCCAGTTCACTTCACCGTCAATTAGTTTCCACAGATTGTAATCTGTGTAACTCCCAAAACCTAAAACAAAAAATCCAAATCCTCCTTCCTTGGTCAGACATCTTCGTCCATGTAAGGTATGTCTGGCTCAGAAAAGCGCCTGTAGTCGTCCAAGGCTAAATTTTGATTGCGCTGGCAGGGAGGATGCGCTGTTGCTGAGGAAATGGACAAAGACGAGGATGACGAGGAAGGGGAAGGAAAAGACGGGCAAGAGGAGGAATGCCCCAACGGATCATGCTCGGACGACTCCACGTAGAGGGACCGGGTACTGTCTTTGCGGCGGCCCACTTGCTCCTTTCTTCTCAATAAGTTAAAAACGCGCTTTCCGTGAGGGCAGGAACCCGGCATCGAACTAGAGCTCACCGGCTGCCCGCGGATACCCGGAGGCAGTTTCACCGTGTCCGGGATGACGGGGTTGCGGCGTTGTAGAGGGCGTTCGCAGGAAGCCGTAGAGAGTAGCGACGCTGAAGAGTTGGAGCTAGATACAGAGGAATACGAGGCACTACGGGAGATTTCTGGCAGAGACGGCGGGCCTTCGCTAGAGAGGGAAGGTCTTTGCACTGGCCTGCATCTCCTCTGCTGAGGGCCAACGCCAACTGCAAGAGAGGGAGGATAGAGCATTAATGCAACAAATGGGTTCTTCAAAGGTCGTGTTAAGTGATGCAATGGTTTGGAGAGGGTGGATCATGCAATCATGTTCGTGCAATACAAGGAAGATATTCATCATGCAAAATGTCTGAGATGGGTTCCATGCATTGAACATTCTTAAAAAAATGGGACATTATCTATGCAAACACACAAAATTGTGAAAAAGTTTTGGGCCGCTACACCTTTAGTAGGCTTAGAAAATGTAAAAAGCCACCAATTACCATGTTGTTTTGGTGAAACAAGAATGTGATTGATTGTAACTCTACCACCATAGCAGTGATTGTCTACAAAAAAAGGTTTGCTCCGAAAAGGCTCCATACAGTAATTCAACATTACACAACTGTTATAACCAATGTACCCTCCCTCTAAACTGCACACTAGTCTCGTCTTCTCTGCGCAGCAGCAATGATATGGCGCGCAGTAAATAAAATCCACTTTTTTTTTTTTTTACCCCTTTCCCCATGATGATGCCATTTACGCAAGGAACATTGGTTATAACTGCATGACTTTGCCTTTGTCTGGGCTTATTATTCAAAACAAACATTTGAACTTTCTAAACGGGATCCTATCATTTTCTTAGGGGAAAGTTTTGCACATGCATAGACACAAACAGGCGTGGTTGTGGTCCAACCTGCTTTGCTATTTGAGCAGACTGCACCGCTCCCTTCACCATCACTGGTCCAGACCTGCACCACAAAAGACAGGAAAGGGCCCAATCCCGGCGGCCCCAAGGTCTGGTCAGACACCCACAAACGAGAGGGCGACAGAGAGAGAGAGAAAGAGAAACGACAGGACAGACAACATAATAAAAAAAAAAGTTGACAGAAAACTGACCGTCATGCTCCGAGTTATGAGCGGTAGAACGCTGCTGCTCGTCCAACAGGCTTTCAGAGCTCAGTGAAGCTTCAGAGTCCAGGTTCTCCAGGTCTGAACCAGCCTGCTCCATCTCTGGTAATCGGCAAGCCAGATCCTCTCTGGACAAAAAGTTCAAGTTGGGAGAACCAAAAGAATAACAACAGCTGAGCAAAATATAATTGACTAATTTGCATAGAAATTTCAGCGTAAAGTTCAATTGGCAAATTCCAACTTTTCTGTAGCACTAATAATAGCAAGCAAGCATGCATCCTTACTTCTCCTGTTTGATGGACTTGATCCGTTCCACCAAGTTCTTCTCAGCCTCCGAGTCAGAATCCAGCGGCTCGTTCTCAGGAACAGCTTTGAGGTCTGAACTGACCTTCTCATGGACCTGTCAAAGCAACACTGCAGTTTTAACCGATCTTTCTATCAACAGCTACGTGTTTATTAACTCCAGTGCAACCTCTATATTCAAACTCTAGCTCAATAGGCAGCCGAAGAAGAGGTGGTATAATTTTGGAACTAAAAAGTATAATTTGTCATGCTTACAATTTAAAAAAAGAAAAAAAACATTGAAGGTGGTGGGCTTATTCAAAAATAGAGGTTCCACTGTGTTTAAATATGCATCAATAATGCATGACCTCAACCAAATGGAAACACACAGAGATGGCGTTAGTAAAGAAATAAGCAGGTTGCTTGAGAGATTCATGCATCTCCTCACCAGCCTGTGAAAAAAATAACTTCCGACCAAACAAAATAGCCTATACACACACACACACGATCGATCACCTTGAAGAAAAAGGACTTGGTGAGCGTTCCACAAAGACAAGATGTCCCAACTCCATAACACATCCTAATAGCTTTGAGTCTTATGATAACATGCATGATGGCTAACCATTTCTACAAGTCACATTCTTGTCCTTTCTAATGAAGAAACCCCCCATCCTATGGAGAGAATAAGCAATGGCCCCATATCACAAGCAAACTACCAAAAACATGCAAACTAAAAACCAGTTAGTATGGAAGAGAAGATTATCGAGTGTTGTGGAGGTGAAACCGAAAATGTCTGATGAAAAGGGGGTAGAAGCATCCATCACCCACATCTACCACGCCGTGCACAGTTTTGCATGGCACCCAAAGTAGGATACTACGAGGCTACGTCCGCTAGATCTACTTGACCTGAAGAACCGGATGATACATACCACCACTCCTTTGTAAGGAGGTGAGAACCTGAGAGGTAAATGCCAGTAGTGCTAAAGAAAGACAGGGAACATGGACCGTATTAAGCACACACCCTCGGAAAAAGCATCATCTGATGTTCTTTGAGAGTCAATATCGCAGGAGAGGCTGACAAATTTCTATGGAAGATGTTAAACTCTCATTTTATCCGACACGGTGAATGAAAGAAAACCAAGTGGAATTATTGGATTGGAAAAGAGTTAAAGCCCTTACCGTGTGCTGTCTCTTGAGTTTGAGTTGGTTGACAGCCAGAGCCTCTTGGAACTCCAGCTGCTCAATCTCTTCCATTTTTTCATTGTAGCGTCTAATCTGCTCACTGATTAGCATCTCCACACATCTTTGAGAGGACAGTGTGAAGATCATCATTAGTAATCTATTTTTTCAGGGGTTTTAACTCCAATTTAATGCGTTGATGCCATTTTCTAACGATATGACCAACACCAAAAAATGATACAAGACATAAATTCATATGTGAGGGATATTTAAACCCAATCATGCAGCTCTTTAGCCTGAAAATCTAAAAAGAAACAATTCTGGCGTGTTTCAGAGTGAAAAAAAGTAGTGTTTTATAGTTGAAAAGTTGTGGTAATGACAAAAGCTTTAATGAGATGAAAAAAAATGTACGTGTGCTACTTGTATCTTGCATTCTAAAAAGGGATAACCCGGTCATGTGCCATGGTGTGCATTATTAAACATGTTATATGTATGGAGAAAAATGATCATGTGATGATAGCAGAAATAAAAAGTTTTATATTGTCTCTCTATTTGTGGATCTTCACTTGTCTTGGCAGAATATGCATTTGGTGTTGGTTAAATTGTGGTCTTACGTAGTGGTCTTGGCAACATCCTTCATGCTAAGAAGTGGGTCTGCACCATCTGGGCATCGCAGTATGCATGGAGCAAAAACAATAGCCAAGGAGTTAGGAGACATGCGGTTATGAGCCTCTTCTTTACAAACTCTGTAAGGAAATATAGAAAAAAAACACACATAAGCATGGAAATTCTGTAGAACACATCACTGTTAAAAAGGGGTTAAGGAATGTGGAGTGAGGGAAAAGTCGGTCAGACCTGACGAGGTGAAAGACAAGCCTCTCCAGTGTGTTGAAGTTAGCTGGTGGAAGCTCCTCCAGCACTTTGTAAATGGCATAAAGTTGCTCCTGCTTATCTGGAAGCTCTGAATAAAACATTATGGAAAAAAAAAAACTTAATTTACACAGGCATTTAAATGAAATTTGAAATTGATGTACATGCATCCATCATGCAAACGGTAGGTCAACACAACCATGGTTATGAAATGCTCTGGTACTCCTCACCTACTGCATGCAGGAACTCATTATAATGTGAGAAGGTCATGAGAGGATCTGGCAGCTCTCTCAGCCATTGTTTAACCAATCCTGTAACTGTGTGGATGGGGTAGTCTTCAAGGCACACAAGGTGAGGGTCTAAACAAACAAAATATTTTTTTTAAAACAAGGGAAGCATGTCAATATATAGTGATTGTGTGTGTGTGTGTTTTTTTTAAGTAGCCACATATTCACACTCTGAGGGTTGGCCTGTACACATTACCATTCTCCAGTCGCTGATGCAGTTCTTTCATGCGGTTGGCTGAGCCAGACTTCCGGTAGATGCCCTCGGTGTAGAGGCCGTGCATCTCCACATGCTCCAGCATCATTTCCAGGACCACTGGCACAGGGTTCTTTTCACTCACTAGGTGGCCCACACGAACACCAAAATGTTGGTCGCCACACTCCTCGTCACTCTGTTGGATTTAGACAAGACTTTCAGGCACAGACTAACAACAACAACACTCATCATCATAAATCAAAAGCTTTCCAAAGTACCTTTTTGGCACAATAAGTGGCACAATCTGTGGTTATTTTGCTCAGGCACTTTTTGTGGCACACCATCTTGCAATCTATTTAAAGAGATTTGATTGGATTCATTTTTTTTTTATTGCAACAACAAAATAGACTGCAATAAATGCTTATTCCAAACTCACAGCTACACATGTAGGCCTTCTCCATTCCCCAAATGTAAGAACTACACTGATCACACGACTGCATGATGTTGACCTGATAGTTGATGAACATGTGATCCAAGTGGCTTTCCATCTATCACGGCAGAAGAAAACGAATAAATCATGCCTCATCAACTGATTACTATTAATTACTGAACACTTACACTTTTATCTTTTTTCCGTCGCTTCTTCCTGGCCTTAGCGGGCTGGAATAAAAGGTCTTAGTTATTCCTCGGCTATAAAACAAATGTGAATGACGCAATGCGAGCGAGAGCGGCTTTGCGTTATCACCTTGGCGGGTTCGGCTTCCTCTTTCTTCATCTCTCCTCTAATGAAGCCATCTAGCACTGACTGGAATAAGTTGACCACAAGTTGGACTTCTCCTTTTTGCTTGTCACCTGCCAGGTGGATCACTTTGTTCTTGTAGCCTGTCATCAGGCCTTTGTAGCCGATCGTTGGCTTCTAGGAAAATTTGAATCAATGAGAGAGAAGGTGAAGAATGGCATGGAGGAAAACAAACACGTCACGTGGGATAAAAACACTTACAGGGAGAGAATACATGGCTTTTATTGTCTCTCGGAACTGCATGGTGGCGGTTACAAAGATGGCCTCTGTTTCCGACAGTGACTTTCCCCTGGAGCGGAAATCATTGACCTAAAAAAAAGGGACACAAAAAAAAATATTCATTGAATGAAAATATTTTTCAATTGGGAAATTTAGGGAATACTATAATATTGCATTTTTTATGTACCTGGTTCCCCAAAAACTCGTCGAGGTGCCGCAACTCATTGGCGTTGGTGATCTCGCGATCCAAGGACGTGTTCCACTGATCCGAGACGCGTGTGGCGCGGCTAATCTTTATGGTTGGATTGCGTCCCAAACTTTTCACTCCTTGGGACTGTGATGAATGTCTCATTGAGTGTCCAGATGCTGGGGCTAAATATACAATGATATTTGTCATTACAAAAGCAAACCTGTGTGTGATAAAAAAATTTAAAAAAAAAGATTCTTTCTTAGGCTCCAACTGGATTTGGAAAGCTAATCTGTTTTCACTGGGCCTGCTGCTAAATTGGCCCACTGTTTTCTTAGCAAGCAAGAAGGAAGATTAGCTTAGAGCCCATGAATAATAATAATAATAATACTCATGTGTTTTCTTTCTCACTTTATCTAGTGTGATGGATTTGAAAGGCAGTGTTCCCACAGAGGAGAAACATTATAGTCAAAAGCCCTTAAAAAAGCTCAAATATTGAGTGTTCTGAGCTGAATATTTCTTTTTGTGAAACCTGTATGAGGACAATTACAAAATCACAAATTAAACTGATTTTGACACAAAACATTGACATTTGGAAGTCTTTTTCATCCATTTCCCGATCCGCGTATCCTCACAAGTGTCACGGGAGTGCTGGACTTGTGTATATAGTACATCATTTACCTTCCCCTGTTGGCTTTTCGTTGAGAAGCTGAGCAAATGTCAACTCTCCATTGTCCGGAGTGTGTGGCTCCTTGTGCGGTCGCTTTTTCAAAATCTTGCTGAAGAAACCCCCTGACCTACAGAATTGACACAAAGATATACATTTTTTCCCTCTTTTATAGCATAGTCAATTAATTAGCTGTATTATACCAGGTTTTTTTTTAAAAAATTTTTTAGAAATGTTATTTTTTTCATTTTTTTTTTCAATGAGTCACTAAGGAGCAGTTAATTTATTATTATTATTTTTTTTTAATCAGTAATAACAGTAAGTGTCATATGAAACCAAGTCAACTACAGCTGTACTACACACAAAAACTAATTCTACCCAATCATAAGGATAGAACTGTTAGCCCTTTGTATTTGTCAGTTAATTGTCATTTCATGAAGTTATTCTATCACATATATATAAAACAATTTGCCCTAGCATTTCGCTAATCAGGAATAAATTAATAAAAATAATTCAAATAAAATTGAACTATATTGTCAATGGTAATTGACCTGTCCGGCGTGGATGGTGTGGAAATGGTGAAGTCATCCTGGTTTCTCCTCCTGATGGAGCTCTCCGGGGACAAAATCATCTGTTGAAAAGAATGAATGACATTTTTTTTAAATTGAAAATGCATTAAGAAATAAGGAGGAGTTGGTGATTCTTCTGAAAAAAATGTCAAAAAATATTTTCACCTCTCTAGTTAAGAGCGCACCAGCACCTTCAGAACTTGGAGACAAACTGTCAATTGACGACGAAGCCGTTTGACTCCTAGGGGGTAATAAGAAAAGAAAATGGAGATATTTATTGTAGTGCTGGGGTGTAACAATGATCATTTGGTAAAAAAAAAGAACAAGACACATACAGAGCATACTTTGACCTTTTCTCCTCCCTATTGAGAAGTAAAGGACCTTGGTCTCCACCAGTTTTCTTCCCCTCCCACTTTTCCACATCATCTCCGAGTTCTCCATGTTGGCGCTGCTGGCTCAGAGCTCCACCGTCCGTCAGAGTCTTTTGGTGAATCGAGTCGGCAAGCTGCAACGACAAGGTGGTTGGACGAACAACACCGGATTGCAAAGAATATTTGGCCTCCTTCTTCGCCCCCTTCTCCTTCCAGGCGACAAAGGTGTACTGATCCAGCTCCTTGCTGTCGGAGCGCTCTCTTTGTTTTGACGCCTCGGGCGTTTTACTCTTTGGAGGAGACGCTTGCTCCGTGCTGGTCGCCGGGCCCGAGCTGGAGGCAGCTCTTAGCGTCTCCCTCTGATTGTGCTCCAAGCCCCGTCGCCTCCTCTGTTCTCTCTTCTCCTGACTTTTCGATCCCTGAGCCTTGGCAGAGGGACGGATGAGTTTATGTTCGGAATAGGAAGAAGCCGAGGTGGCGCTGGAAGCCTTCTCCAAACCGGGAGAGGGAGGAAGGAGAATATCGGAGGAGTCGCCGATGCACAACAAACTATGTTTGGAATCGGTCTTCTTTACATCTTGCGGAGGACCAGCCTCAGCCAGAGATTGACCATTGATCTCTAGACTAGACCTGAGATCTAGCTGTATATCTTCTCTTAGCAGTGCGACTTCATCCTTGTCTTCATCTTTACCCTGTTCCTCCTCTTTGTTGGAGCTTGATTTCACCTCCCCATAGTCCTCTCCTTGGTCCTGGTGTGATAGGCTGTCATACAGCATCTCCTCTGTGACCAGTTCTATTTCAGGATCTTCTCTAGTTTGGGGCTCCTTAGGTGGCTTCTTCTCTGCCTGCTCCCTTTGTTTCAGCTCAGCAGCTTCCAATGCCATTTTAGCTTTGATGATTGCCTCTTCCTCTTCTCTCCTCCTTTTCTCCTCCTCTTCATTTTTTCTCCTTTCCTCCACCTCCATTCTGAGCCTCATTTCCTTCTCTTCCTGTCGCCTCCTTTCCTCTTCTTCCTCCCGGCGCCTCCTTTCCTCTTCTGCTTTCTTCCTTTCTTCCTCCTTTCTGCGCCGATCCTCGCGCAGGGAGTGGCATCTGGAATGATTGCATTGATACAAAAAAAAAAAAAGATTTCATTTTTTTTAACCCCGTCTTTATTCATTTGGCGCATTTTATGTAACCGCAAAAAAAGATGAGATTGGAAATCCAACTTTAGGGTTTATGATTGTGTTACCTCCTTCGAGCAGAGTGCCCTCGGACCAGAGCTTGTATCTTTGTGGCACCTTGTCTTTGGCGATAATATGATGATCTTTGTGCGTGCCCTCTCCAGGCAGCCTGGATTAGAATGGCAGCTCGTCGCCTTTCTTCTTCTTTGCAGTACCTGCGCCATGAACGCTAGTAGTGGGAAGAAACATAAAGGATTAAGTCGTTTTTTTTTTTAAACAGGAGTAGAAAATTCAAGACGACACATTTAATAGTAGAAGGTGCACTGATCTGTTTTCTGTCCGATCACCAATTTTTTAAAAGCCAGACCTGCCAATGTTGATTTTTACCAATCCAAATATTTTTTTTATAAACAGCCCAATCTTTAATATTCCAATCAATTAGCAGTTATGGTTTTATAGGAAAAAGATAAACGATACCAGTGAGACAAGACTGTTGTCAAACTACAGATGCAGCAGTTTTCTCCAAAAATAGTTGAAAAGTTGAAAACACCAAAACTTGATCTTTTACTTAAGTATGAAATACAGCAGGATTTTGCTTTTTAAAAAAAAGAGAATTCCAAGGCCAGTGACGACATGGAATGCCAGTAAAAATTCCACTCTTTCCCGCATTGACGCAGCAAAGATGAGGCAGATGTTACAAAATCGTAAACATTATGTTGGGGTCATGAAAGAATGAAAATACACAACAAGTGGACTTATATGGTCATATTAGGACCACGAGTGTCTCGACCAAGTTCCAATGACATGACGTGATGGGCTATATTTTTTGCAATCCTCCCCAAATTTGCCAGTCGACCGGTGCACCTTGAGTAAATGAATCATGAGTTTACTTGAATCACAACAGTTGATTGTCTCATGTCCAGAAACTCCTTCCTCTGTAAGCAAGCTCTGAACCAGCGCTGCAGAAAGATGATTTTTTGCATCACATCCTTGTGCAGTGTGTCCTGCAGCTGTTGTCGCTCCAGTTCTTTTAAAAACACCTGAATAGAATTAAAAAATATATATTTGGCATGTATAGTATAGTATTTTTTTTAAACAGACATGCAAACTTAGTATAATTCTTCAAAGATGAACCTCAGACCTTAGTTTTGCCTATCTGGTATGTGGTGGGATCCAAGCCCATCTTAGTTAGTAAAGCAGAAACGTCTTCCTTCGAAGCAATGGAGTCCTTTGGTAGCAAAACCCTGAACTGTTCTAGGAATTCCTACAAAAAAAGAATTGTTACATTGTAACTTTTTTCCCACAGCCATTGTTTTAATGAATGTAGTCCTGACAAAAGTCGGCATAACATTACCTGGAATGTGTATTTGGCTCCATAGCCAGATCTCTTGATTCGAACAGTTTCGAGCATTCCAGTATAACGGAGCTGCTGGAGAACCAAGGCCTCATCGAGATACATCTCCTTCTGCTCATAAAAATGAAGATTAAAGCAGTTCTAGATGTAATCTCTCAGTTCTGTCATCAGCGGTTTCCATATTTTAGCTCACAGGTTAGCAAAGAGCCAGATGCATTCATCAAAAGAGCCACATGTGGCTCCCGAGCGAGCCATAGGTCCCCTACCCCTGCTTTAGCGTGAACTGTATTATATATTTTTTTAAACTCGGGCATAACAGAAATAGACACTTCAAAATAAACCACATGGTATTGATTTTACCTTTTCTGCATTGGATCGGATGCAGCGAATGAAGAAAGGCTCGGCTCTATTCAGAGTTACCAGGAGTTTGGTCAACGATGTCTAAGGAGGTCAATTAAAAAGGTTAGGATCGTCCTTAGATTGAGTTGTGTTAGTGGATATCATGTGCACACAATAGAGGGCAAAAGTTACTTGGAACTGGGCACTGATGCTTGGGGGCTTCTTCTTTTTGTGCAGATGGAGAAGCGACTTTGTGGTCCGGTCATGCAGTGTCAGGCTTACAATGAATTTCAGGGAGAGAGAATCCAGCAGGTTCTGAATGTTGAAAAGGGAATTAAATGACGCGCAAAAGGAAAAGTTTTAAAGCTACGACTCTTTAGGGCCACTATTGTATACCTTGGGGATAATCTGCTTCTGTTTAGTTCCCTTGTTTTTCCTGTAGGAAATGAGAGAAGAGCAAGGTTGAGTTTGAGAACGACATCAATGTGTAGAGTTCGAGTGAGGTTAGCCAGGGTTAGTACAGACGTCTTCATGCGCTGTCGAGTCAGTGATGAAATGCGGGGTTGCACCTGAAAGGCAGGATTAATGACAGCTCATCTGAAATGGACGAGTGTGTAAGAATGATAGCTTGGAAGAAGTTAGTTAACAGCAAGATTATGGGATGGAATGTTTACCCCAGGGACCATACACAGACTGACATGCTGACGTTTGCTATCCGCACTACTACGTACAGGATGCGCCACACATTCATATTACGATCACGTTACGATGACCAGCTGAGGGACCATTGCTCCTCACATGCCTTCTAATTTATTATTCATGCTGTTTATCATGACAGTCTTGAAGGCATTTGGAGCTCTACAAACATACTCCAATAAAAAACGCAAGATTGCTGTTTTTAGTATTTCCATTAGATTCATTTGCATGTCATTTGAGCTGACTGCACTGATTTTTTTCTTTTTAAAGCTCCGACACCACCCAGTTTGTCTGCAGACTCACTGGAGGACATGTCGAGGGAAGCGTAGACGACCCCAGGACTGCAGCAGCTTGCGAGGGTCCTCACCATCCAACTGCAAGTTCTTAATGGAGCTGATGATCTGCGCATGCATGTCTCTGATCACACGACACACACACACACAAAGATAAAAAGTGTGGACGGATAGAATGGGAAAAGCAAGTAAAAAAATACAAATAAATAAAGGGTAAGATGGAAAAAACGCAAACTGTTTTGGACATCACAGTGGAAACACACCGACACTTAACCAAGCCAGGAACACACGGAAGGATAGTTGGGGGTCTGAGACTGAGAAACAAACAAACTCTGCTCATCTGTGACAAACAATTCACAGAAGGCCAACTCCTGCTCTGTATGTTTATTTAAAAAAATGAGAGCACAGAGCATACTAAACCGCCCCAACCATGCTACCATATTCCTTAAAAAGGAAGACTCACACATAAAAGATCAGTTGAATAATTAAGAGGTTGTGGTGAGGGTGTGGGAGGAGGGGCCATGATTCATACCCATTTTGCTGGAAATGTGCTAGTCAACATGCATGTATGTGGCTGCCTATCCGTTTCCATGCTGGAGGGGACTGTACGTTATTTGTGTTGATTGGATCCAAATTACTGGGCCAAGTGCCAAGTTGGTGAAGGTTAATTAATAATAAGGCTTACCCTCACACTGGATTCATGCAATCATTTTCCATACTTACCATGCGTGACTACGAAAGCAGGAGACAGGCAGGAAAGGAATGGCCAATGTAAAATCATTTTGTTGAATAGTGAACTCTAATTGCTTCTGCATCTGAATAGGCTGGATGGATTTAATCAGGGTAACAAAGTGCTGTAAAAAATCTGAAAGGCATTTATAAACCTAAAAGCTATGTTTTTTTTGACATCCCTTCACGTTCTGTTCTATTTAAACAAGGAATTTGTTCAATTTCCAATTCTAATGAACTTATTAAAAACAATATATATTTATAAGTGATTAATCGATATATATAAAATATTTGACATTTAAACTGATGCACTTGTTTTGTTGGAGTTTAAGTAAAGGAACCAAAATGATATTGTGGAGAAGCTTTACAGATTTTTATGCCTGAAATGCATTTGAATGTTCAAGTTTTCAAATTCAGAGAGGGAAGCAAATAAGCCTACCTGTTGCTAAAAAACAAACATGTTTTCCTACCTTCCTGTTTGCCTGCCTGTCTGCCTGCCTGGTGTAATGAGTTGAGCCAATTCTCCTGCTCTTCACTTACTTTTTACTCTCATAGCTAGCAAAGATGTCTTCAAAGGCCTCAAGAGGGCGCTCCTCTGAGTGATCAAAGTAGAAATCGAGCATAGACGCTCTTCTGCGGAGGGGAGAGGAGAGAGCCACACACACTGTGGTCACCAAAAGTGTCAAGAGGAAAAGGAAAAGTGCGGATTTGTGAGAATTGTCTCTCTTCAGCCCATCCAGTACCAGACAGCAAATTGCTATTCAACGCACAGCATTGGACGGCCAAAACTATTTGATTTTTACAGGGGTAAGTTTAACTTGAAAAGGTAAAAAAAAAGAAAAAAAAAGAGCAAGATGCACACACTGCCAGTCACTTGGCTGGTTAGAAAAACCAGTTCGACCCTAACAAAAAAACCTGATATGATCCTATTCAGTTTGAAATTCATCTGAACATCTGCCCTTACTTGTACATTCGCTCTATGGGAGCATTGGCCCGTTGAATCTCCCCCAAAGGAGTTCTGGAGATTGGACGTACAACACCTGGGGGGTACAAAAAGAAAAAACAATATCAACATATATTTTGGAGAAAAGCAGGGTTGTATGTCAGCCACGTGATTGTACCATTTTTTTTTAAACTTAATTTAATCTTGTTAAGCCACTTTAAAAAGCTCCTACGTCAGGCGCTACATTTGCAAGCACCAGAATAGTGCAAAGGATTGCACAGGTCGAGAAAAATGTCAGCAATGAGCTAAAGCCTCACGTTTCTGGCCTTAATATTCTCTTCATGTGCTGGCCTGAAAAGCTTATTTCAGAGCAAAGAAACTGCAGAACTCTAAAGCTTTGGGTTTAAGCTGCTCAAATGTAAAAAAAAAAAAAAAAAAAAAAAAAGAAGAAATTTGTCCCACAACAATAAAAAAATGAAATCAATTCACCCAAAGTTGAAAAATGCTACCACTACAAAAGCTGCTTGATAGCACCACTGCTGCTTATGTACCTGCAGTCTTGGCCGCCCATGAACGCCCGGCCTCGTTGAAGGCAGCCATGCCTCTGATGGTGGCGCGTAAGATTCCCCATCGAAACATGGCCACTGGATCCATGCCGATGAGCTGACGCACGTACGCTCGGTCACTGCTCCGCAATAACGCCACAATGTCCGGACGCATATGATCAGTGTTTTTTTCCCGGAAATCCTGCAGAGGTCAAATGTTTGCCATTAAATATCGCCGCCGAATGACTATGTGCTTCATCCCTCTTACCTTAATTTGATATTTAACTTTGCCAGCAAAATGTTGAATGACAAAAGCCGGCTCCATGACTGGTGTGGACATAAAATAATTATTCCCCTGGTGCTGCTGTTTGAATTTGGCTAATAGCGTCTCATCTGTGGCATGAGGGAAGCTAGATAGTAGGCAGGGAAAAATAATGAGGTGATGAGGGACAAGTAAAATGAGTAAGAGGAAGTTGTATCTCTCGTGTTTAACTCTAACGAACAGAACAAATACTATGTATGGTCTCTTACTTGCTCTCCTCATCCAGCAGGTAAAGCAAGCCGGTGGGCTTCTTGCTGATGAGATGAATGCAGCCCACATTGTCAATGTAGTCAATGTTGTGCCACGTGATTCCCTCTGCTTGGTACTCCTCCTGCAAGTCACAACAACCCCGTATAACCGTTCACATTTAGACAACTACATATATTAAAAAAAGTGTAAACATGGAGAAAACAGGTCCCTCACCTGCTCCAGATTGAATATATGATTATTGAAATAATACTGCAGCTGCTCATTTGCATAGTTGATGCAAAATTGTTCAAAGCTGTTGGTCTCGAAATCCTCAAAGCCAAATATATCCAGAACACCGATTGACAAGCGCTACAGGACAGATAGCATACATGGTCGAAAAAGTGTAAACCCCCTATTTTTGGGGAATAAATAGGAGCATGTTTTATTTCTTACTGGAACGGATTCTTCCATGTCTCTCTTGTTAAGAAGTGCGTGATTAATGCGAAGGACAATCCAGTCAAATAAGGCGCTGTATAAAGATTTTGCCATGGAGTCTCTGGCTGTGATTGCCTAAGGACAAATCAGACAAGTGGTTTGTTGTGGCTTGAGCTCTAAATCCCAAACACAAGGATGAGCGCATTGGGATGGTGATTGGACCAAATACCTCAGAGTGGCTATAGGGCAGAATCAACTTGTCATTGACTGTCACCGTTTTCCTCTTGGTCAGTGCCTCCACCAGCAGCTCCTCTTTCACCTGAGAGAGACCACCGTGCTTAAGGCAATGCCCACAGCTGACTAAACATGGTCCAGCTAAGTAAAATATACATAAGGTTACTCCTACCTTCAACAGGTCAGACAGAGTGGCCAAGACTTCTGGTGGCCCCACCTCCAAGCCCTCATCTCGGCCATTCGACTTCTTTTGGTAGGTGACGTTGCCGAGGTACAAAATGGCCGAAAGTACAGAAAAAATTCTAGGGGGGAAAAAAAAAAAAACTTTGTGCTTCAACTTTTAATGGAAGTGAAAATATTGTTATAAAAAATACACAATGGCTCCACACAATTATAATCTTTTAGTGAGTTGCTGGTAGTTTTTTTGTTTTGTTTTGAAAAGGTGTTGAGATTCTTTGTTTGACAAAATACAATCAAGTAGAAAGGAAACTTGATTCCTACTATTTGTGTAGAATGTCAGGAGGAATTAACTTTATTCTTGAATAACAGGTCTTTCAAGATTAAATCAGCGTTGATTACAAATTCACTTACTGCTTCTTGGTCGCGGGAAGGAAGCCAACCATCTCCATAGCCTGCTGTAGTCTTTCAAAGTCATGATGCAGGTCCTCCTCATCTTCTATCTTAAAGTTTTGCTGGATAATTGAAAAACGTTAATAGTTCGACCCCAAGTTATAATGCAATAGAAATGTTGCGATCAAATTTGCTTCTTCTTACCTGCTCTAGGTAGAAATAGTCTTCAGGTGGCAACAACTTAAATTCTTTTCTTTCCTCCTCAGAAGCTCCCAGCAACAGGTAGTAAAACACGTGATAGTTCCTAAGACACCATCATTAGTTGATTAAATACATTATTTGCCTGATACTAAGTTATATTTACTCATGTACAGATGTGGACTCGTCAAATAGATGGAGGAATAAATTCATATTTGTGGATGCTGTCAATGTATTACCAATGAAATGTCATTTGCCAGTAGTAGGCTAATCTCGTTGAGAAAAATACTGGAATGTACTGAAGGTGAGGCAATGTGGAGTTTGTCTATTTTGATCATGGTTCCAGTACCATTTTTGGCAACCAATTTTACATATTGTTCCCTTAATTATATGGCTGAGGTCCAATGTTATGGAACTCCCAGAGGATTCTCGGGGAAGCTTCCTATGTTTACAAAGAGGCGGCGCAGGCCAGACGGAGGGAGTGATGGTAGTGGGGGGGGGGGGGGGGGGGGGGGGGGGGGGGGGGGCTGAGACCCTGTGTGTCCTCACCTTTCATTCTTCTCTCTGGAGACCAGGCGAGACTTCTCCAGGAGATATTTCTCCACCACGGCACTGCAAGAAGAGAGAGAGAAAGCATGAAAGGGCTGCGAGGAAGAAGAAAAACAATGCAAATGAATCACTTAACACTAAAGGTCATTGCGTGCTTGTTTGTGTGCCTGATTGTGTCTGTGTGTGTGTGTGTGTATGCAGGTCATGTGGGGAAAGTGGACTAGTAAGCAATAGGGGGAGAAGCGAGGGCAGATGGTTTTACACAATCACAGGGTGAACAAAGCACTGGGTCGGATGAAAGACACACACACACACACAACAGACAAATACTGGCTTCCATTTATTTTATTGCAGGGAGAAAATGAGTGAGACAAGAGCTAAGTGAGTGCAGTCATGTGACAAGCCATTTTAAAATGAGTCGTATTTACCTACTCTACAAAGCCAGGGTTATAAAAGTGTCTGAATCAGACTATATAAGCTAAGCTTGTTTTTTTTCCTTCCAATCGCAGGGCTAAACAACTCATGCCGAGCAAAATAAAAATAGGGGCAGAGAGTTCGCATTAGAGGAATGGATAAATAGTCTAATTTGGATATATCTGAAGGTAGGTGGAGTCTTGCTCGGGCTGAGTGTAAGACGATCTTTTCTAAGGATTGTTTGAATGGCCAATGGTGATGAAGAAATAGACGGTGGGCTGCCTCTGTTCCATAACCGGATCCTTTTTTGTATCACAGAGAGGAAGCAGAAGGCTGAACATCTGCCGTGGTAGAGCTCCTGTATACCATTTTCTTTTGATTAAGAGGATCCTGATTGGATTGCATCCCCAATCCAATTGTATTCAAGGACAAATCATTACAGAGTGATGAGACTTGGTGCTATAAATGAAAAATACCTTCCTGGATTTACATTTGAATTTCTGTTCAGTTTAAAAATGTGGATGGTTGTATGGTAAATACAATCTCAGTTGCTGTTTATTGATGCTGGAGTAGTTTGTATTCAACAAAAATAACATGCAATGGGCTCCTTGCTGTATAGCCATAGAAATCTTTAGTCAGATAATACTTCTGATTAAAATTCTGTTCTACAAAAGATGTTCTGCATGAAGAATGGAAGTTAAGTGTGAAATGCAGTGTTTTTAATCAGGATGATTAAACACTATTCATATTTTTCAATAAGTCTTTGAACATGTTTGGCATATTGAATGTTCCCTGAAGCTTTTTTTCATACTTGAATTGTACTTCTGTTTATTTTAAGACATGATGGAGCAGATGTCTGCAGATGAGGAAGTGACGTGTTTGGTAGCTTAGAAAAAGATGATGGTAGCTAAAAGTTTACGTCTACACAATCACATGACCATGCGAAGAGGAAGCAATTGGTCTAAAGAAGTACAGAAAACATGTAAATGACAAGCTACAGGAATAGACTCGACATGGTAAAAACAGCCATTTACATACCTTGGGCGATAATTAACAAGTTGCGTGTTGGAAATGACTTACCCTCTAACCACTCCGGTCTCAAGGTAATTGACCTGGATGAATTTACCAAAACGGCTGGAGTTGTTATTATGGGCTGTCTTTGCGTTTCCAAAGGCCTGAAGGAAATAACAGAGGGGAGAAAACAGAGGTTTTTTTTTTTCAAGAGAGTAACATAATTTTGGCAATAATAAACTGCCCATAGATCATTTTAACGGTCAAGTACTTGAATGGACAAAAATATAATCATAGCGAAAGAATTCCTTTGAACGAGCAATCTGCAAATTAATCTCCAAAGAGTGAAGTTGGTGACATTAAATCACTGTGACACCAGAGAAACCCTATAGTGCAGGGGTTACATCTTGTTTTTAAACAGCAGCTGAGACCACTGATGTGGGTGGTATCATGTTCACGGTGGTGTGTGTGCATGTGCAAGTGTGTGTCACTGGGGCCAAGCATCTGCAACTCATTGTCCCCCGATTCTCCATCTGCCCCCCTAAAAATCCTATCACTAATTTTGCTCTTCGGTCTGTGGATGTACATAAGCGAGTGGTGTGTATAAAAGTGTAAGAATAGATCTGTGATGATAAATGAAAGTCTAACAGTCAGTCTGAAGAAGCAACCAACCGACCAGACGTCAGCCACGAGCAGAGATGACCGAGCCACCAGACCTCATTGAGGGCCCCTCGTTTTTCACATTGATATGGCAACAGACTAGCCCCCCCCTTCTGTTTCTCTTTCCTTTTTTTTTTAACTTAATGATGCTCGCATGGTTACAACTACACACACACGTACAACAAAAGGCCACCGCAGGGGAAGTCGACTCTGTGCATGTTAAACAGGAACCACATTGTATGCGCCGAAGCACAGGCAGGCTGAATTTGTTACAGTGGTGAATTAGTAAGAGTCCAAAGGGTAAATTGGCAACCCATTTCTGTTCCTGTAATCTAACTTTCAGTCATTTTCAGGACAATCTTTGACTCTATCCAATAAATGTAAGACTAGTTTCAACTCTGGGCTTTGTTTACTTATTGCTGCATTATTTTTGATACTAATGCCCTCCCCCTACATTGGCCCACTATTGGATTTCTTCAGAATGGGGCCCAGTGAGGATACGCTTCTTGGAAGTGCAACCAGATGAAATAAATGCATGGAACTGATGCCATGAACAGTTCTTGATTATATCCGAATAAGACCAAGGAATGAATTGGATGGGATCTGTCACTCTTCTTGATACTGTGATCGCATTATACTTATATCTAAATTTCACTTAAGAACCACAGAGTCTTTTATCTTGTTTCTCATTGCATCTCAGAGCTGTTCCTATTGAATCGCTCCAGCAAACTTGCAGCTCTGTGCACAAAACCCTGGGAAAGCTCAGCAAAATAGAGGCCTCTGCACCATGGATTGAATACTAAACATGTCACAGCATCATCTCAGTAGGCAAACATGTCCGAGAGAAGGGAACGCGATTGGCTCAAAGGCACGGCAGGTATGAGGAAGTGACAGGTTTTCGAAATCTAGTCTGTCAAGAGATGTGGTGACATGTGCACTCTAAAAAAAAAATGAGGGTTCGAGAGTTTATGGAACGGAAAAAGGTGGAGACGGCCAGATTGGGGGAACTGCTAATTGTTCGGATGCATACGAAAGTTTTTCATGACGTTGAGGTTATTTAAGAGAATTCTTTCTTGAAGTCAGATACTTCACCTCCAGCTATCTAGTACATTTCCACTTGAGCGTGACCAGAATTAAGTCGTGCATTCTCGGTGAGCCAAACACAAAGTTCTTGGAATTCAATCTTAAGAGTTTGCTCACAAACAGTATCCCCTATAAATTCTTCCCGTTGAATAACAAACCTGGCAGATGATAATCTTTGTAAAATCATTACACATCGATCTAATATGCCCTTTAGAAAATGCCAGATACCGAGATACTGCGGCTTCCCATTTGTAGGCTCAGTGTGGCATCTTCTCAAATGTGGCGTCGGCGGTCAAGCTTGATTTAAATAGCTCCACGAATGCTGCCAAGGTCACGACACTCACACCTCTAAACAGGCTGGATACATTCATAGGGGGCTCGGCATTGTCTATGTCACAGTCACAGTTTCCTCCATTCGCCAAACAATGGTGAGGTTTCATGGCAAAATATGCTCATTCCTGGTTTTGTCTTCAATAGCCTTCATCTCAATTCTGAATAGTCATAGACTCATTGTGCCATTTTATCACTCCATTGATTGGTCTGGGAATGAGATTTAGCAGCTGAATAAAAAGTTTTCCCCCAATTCTAGTACTCAATAGCACCTATCCAGCTAGAACATACTAATAAGGTGCCACCATGACATATACAGTAACACAGAGATAAACAATGGATCAGCAGACAGAATGGCCAGCTTCTCTGCACTTCCTGAACCATACAATGCACCTCTGGTCTCTCCCCACCCCATAAGTCTTGGCAAAAACTAAGGCAAACCACTGCTGTTACTTCCGATGTCGTAGCCTCTTCCTGTTAAAAATGTCCCAAATGACAGGAACTCCCTGTGTCACAAACGTATTTTAGGCTGCTTATAAAGCATGGCTAAATATACAATGCTGACTGTTGACTGTTTAATCTTCAGAGCAGCTGACTGGTCATGTAAGTAACCACGATTTCTGTGAGAAGAAGCAGGCCCTTAGTGTACTTACACAAGGGGGAAATGGATGCACACAAAACAAGAGGATCAACGAGTCAGACCAGTTCAAAATGTACACACAGGGTACTCGTTGGGTATGTGAGTCATTGGTTATTACAGAAGACCATACAAGTAGGGTGTGAGGATACAATGTGTTATCAACATCACTCACTGTAAAGCAGTGAAGGTAAAAAAGCTCCAAATGTTCTTTAAATTCTGCAACAAATGGCAGTTTTACAGAATCAAAGCCTGCGCTGGTGTATTTTGCTCATCAAAAATTGGTCAGGAGCTTGGAATGGTCTTTCAAGAAGAAGTAAAAAAGACCCACATTGTGATTAACTAATGACCTTTTAGGGCAGTTGTAATGCTCAATAGGACATTGTAATATAAAAATAAATTCTGAACAATTACAGTCCCCCCTTATAAAAAGCAACTTCTTGTTCTGATTGTCCAATGCGCAACAGATGAGTGCAGTAGTCATTCTAATTTAGCCCAGACTTACGATAACGATCTTAGCCCGTTGCTGCGTCTGCTTATGTGGGACATTTAGACATTTACAGACTTTTTCAAAAATGACTAAAATTTAAACTGACTTTCTGGTTCATTTTCCTGAGGACAAAAAGCAAATGCACTATGTTGATGCCATAGGCCCCAAACGGCGGCAATCGACAATGGAAACTGTGATAGAAAGAAAGTAGCGCATACCGCAAAAAGTAGGACGGCTGTTTATTAAAGTGGTTTCAGGTCGAGGCCATTCAGTCCAGCAGCACAAATAGTGATCTCACCTCTGCAAAATGTAACCCAAGTTTGAAGAGCTCCCCTATAGCCACAGGCTAGACACACGCTTTAATTCTGTCAGTATGCAGTGCAAAAAGTGTATAATCTTTATGAATGTTGGAAGAGTTTCCTTCGTACAAGTAAACCTTTTGAAAGAAACCTTCACTCACTTTAAATCTCAATTCCAATTTGTCAAAAGAAGGAAGCACCACGAGTGTGGAGTGAAACTGCAGGGAGCATACTTTCAGGAGTTATTGCTTCCTCTGTAAAGAGACTTTAGATTTAGATTCAGGCTCGCTGTGCTATTAGTTAGCTACAAAAGCTCCCAGGTGGTGTCTAAGTGGATGTCCTTATATCCCCCCACATAAAACAAATCTATTTTGCATGGCATGTTAGTTCTGAACAAAATGCCATCTTTGATGTCATGTTGCCGCAATTGTTCCCGATCCAAGACAATTGACAATCTGGATGGCTCTTGAAATGATGAGCCCAACAAAGCCCAATCCCGTCTTGTTGTCTCCCTGTGCAACCACAGCTCTGGACAAGACTGACACAAACTGCAATCTGGGAATGAACAGGGGCTGTGTGCATTTGCCAATGAGACCAGAACTCTGCTGATGGAGGGGAAATTTCTACATCAGACTGACACATATTACACAGTATGAGACCAAAGCTACACTTTCTCAGCTGCATCTTAAAGTCGCAGCACTTTTGCGAGTGCCTTTTGAGTGCTGAGTCAAGAGGGTCAAGGGGCAAAAGTCATGTGGCTGATGATGGATGGCTGGCTGACACATGCTTTTAAGTGACTGTAGCGCCCCACAATGTATATTGACTTATTTTCTCCTATTCTACAGCAGCACCCTCCCTTTAACCTAATGTTAAAAATCAGAGCTGTTGTTCTCATTCAGCAGTTTTGCAAATGTACATTGCACACATGGGATTAAAAAAATAATAATTTTAGTGCTGTTACTGCGCAATAAAAAACGGACAATATGCAGACATTTACTTTCAGAGAACCACGATACTGAAAATAATGCCACCGAAATCAAGGACTGAATTAAATATGGATATTTAGAAGAGGGATTGGGGATTCTGAGGGCCATGTGTTTCCAGCTACACAATAATTTGTCTTTTTTCCTTTTCTTAGCTACTCCCATTCATCTAAAATACATTTCCAGGTCTCTGAGCTTATAGGAATCTGAACAGATGGAAGTTATTCAAACGTACAGTCTCAATAAAAGTAAAACATAATTTTATAAGGGCCGCACAATGCAGCAAAGTTTAATCACAGCAGGTCTAAAATATGAATACTTTGTGGGTAGGATGGAACTGCGGATACTTATTTCAAATTCTTCCACCATTAAAAGTGACGGTCTCTGCTTCTTATTAGAGGGAGGGGGAAAATAAACAAAATGAAGCGCATAAATTCCATGGCCAAGTGACATAAACTAAACTAAAAAACAAAACTAGGGCATACATTGGCAGTTCTTTATTTTTAAACCATAGACAGATGTCTACAACTGTCTTTTTCTGGAATAAATTTAGTCAGCAAAGTTGTTCTTTTGATTCCAAGAGAGGACTTGGACACGTGAGGGGTTAACCAAGAAACATTTCAACGTTTCTATTTTTTGCTGGGGAGACCATCGTCTTTATGGTAAAGCGTTTAATACCACGCACCAATGATCATATATCCATCCAGCCGAGTGCTGCAGCCTGAAAATACATTTCCTCCCTTCTCTTTCATGGGAATTTACAATCCTCCATAACCATGGAAGTAAAGGTCGATCCACCATTGAAATTTTTTAAACCAAAGTGTGTCATGTTATTCCTGTTTATATTTTTACCTTCTAAAGAGATATGACTTACTTGGAGGCACTATCATTGATGATATAATCGAGGCATATAATTAAAGCCAGTTTTATGAATAGATATCTGTGATGTAAGAATTCCTTATAGTTGATGAGACAAACAGGCGAGGAGATTTGGCTTGTCTCGTTCTTTTCTCTACCTACCCTTTTTAAGTGATACATTAGCGCCTAATGCAAGCCAAAGGAGCAAATACGCTAAGAGAAATTACAGAGCTAGTGTGTTGCATTCATTGACAGTATTCTCTTACCTCCAAGACTGGTCCTGCACCAAGTATAGTCCTCTCTACACCACTGGCATAGCCCTTCTGGCTGAGTGCGGTCAAACAGTGAATGAGAAAGTTGGTACTTTGCGTCTTGCCCGAGCCACTCTCTCCAGAGATGACAATACATTGGTTGACTTTCTTCCTGAGCATGGCATAATAAGCCACGTCGGCAATAGCAAAGATGTGCGGCTCCAGTTTGCCCAACTGGTGGTTTTCATACAGTTTGACATACTTCGGGTTGTAGATTGGCAAAAACTTGAAGGGATTGATGGCAATGAGTATACTGCTTGCGTAAGTGTAGATCTTTTTCTTGTAGAAGCGTGTTCGCAGGTTATTTAGGATACTGTCCTCGTTGAGTTTGGGGAGGTTGCAAAGGTCCGCAAAGTCATCCTGAGGAGGTGGAAGGAAACCCCTAGCAGCAAGTCGTTGGGCCTCCTGCTCTTTGGACAGGGTGGGTAGGTGGACATAATGAATAGAGCCGTCGTTGTTCCTCTCCTGGTACAAGAATAGAAATTGAAGGTATTTCATTTGGATGCCATTCACAAAATAGTTGCCAAAAAAGAATACGGATAAGAAGGAGATCTAATTAAAAAGGTTGGCACAATAACTTGTCAGTCAAGTTTTATTGAGAAATATCTTGGGCTCATTCGTTTATTTGTAGTTGCTGTGCAAACTGGAAATTCCCAAGAAATTAACTGAAATTATAGTATTGAAACATTGCAGAAGTCAAATTTTGTCAAGAGAGCATGAACAATACACAACGTGAGGATGAGTTACCTGCAGTAAGAAGTAAAATCCAAGGCTCCGTGGGTGCTGCTCCTGGGCTTTCCGTGGCCATAGCAAGAACCTTTGCACCGGAAGATCTCCGGCCTCCAGCACCCACTCTTCCCCACCGCATTCTTTAACCTCTGCCAGTACATACAGGCCGCTGGGGTCCAGCCCCAGTGCCACTGCAGCATCCGAGATCACAGAAGCTGCGGTGGCATCTTTCTGCACTCTGAACAATAGTGGGGGGAGGGATTAGTGGGGTACAACAGAAGGATTGCTCATTTTTTTTTAACAAGGTGAGCCACACACCTTAGATTACAGCAGGTGGTTGACTCAGAAGCGAGTCGTGGATAAATCTGGAGCAGGTACGAGCGTCCGTTGTGATCGTTGGCGCTCGTCGGCAGACCGGCTCCCCCCCTTACTCCGCCTAAACTCGATGCTACGGCGGCACCGCCATCTCTGACACTCATCCTGAGTCAGAGGGTGTTGCTTCAGCATGCCGCAGCCACTGTCCCTTTCTCACCACAAAGCACCTGGCAGAAAATAAATCATGTTTGAATTGGGGGAAAAAAATTCCCACGAGGTCTTTTTAATTCCACATCAAAGTCACATCCGACTGTGCATATATATATATAACACACTAGCAGACGTAGTTTAAAAAAAAATGACCCAATTAAAACCTTTACCACACAGCAAAAAATGCTTTGGTACATGGCTGTCATGTGGCCATTTGTCACCAGGATATAGTTCAAGATCCATACAAGAGAGAAGCAAATTTATCACTACAGCAGCTGGGTCAGGTCTAGTGATGTATCGAGTAGCATGACCCTGTGTTAATAATGAATGCTTGGTAAACTGTAAGCCACCCTTGGGGAAACAGGAAGCGGTTTTAAATCACAGTCTTGCGCGGTATGGCAGGCCGACTATGCTGCCTTGGAAACCGGAGAGCTATCCTCGAAGCACGAGGACTGATAGTTTATCACTTTTCTCATTCAAGGAAAGACTTGTTTATTTTGTCAACTTGAAAAACACGACATGTAATGGCGACCAAGATATCACCCAACTGAAAATACAGCAAATAGAATCTTACTCTAGGGGCAATAAACTTATGATCAGAAACCAGCTAGTGCATCTAAAAACATTTTTGATAGGCTAAGCATATGTTCTGAGTTTTGGCTCTTTCCAACCCATCAATATTTTTTGCTCTGTTGTGGTGTTTGAATCTTAATAATGATTAAAATGATTAAATAAGGCTGGTATTTTGAGATCACTTTTTCAACAAGTAGTGATGTTTTGGTATCGGACACACATCATCACAGAGCCTAATCGATTACTGTGAGGATTAGACCCAAAATAAAACTTTACAGTTTGCATTTTCCTCAGGCCACATTTGCATGTGAGCGCTTTTAAAATAATAAGGTTCACAAAACTGCAGAAACCACAAGAGGCAGAATAAGCATTATCCTGCATCATGAGGTTTAGCTGGTTTAAATATGTCACTTCAAGCTCTGAGCTGCTCACTCGATTAAAACCCAGAAAGGGCAACCCAAAGTTCCAAAGCTGAAACTACAAAATTCAATGTCCAGCAAATGGTATCATTTGTAAGCTGACTATTTTGAAAATACACAAGCCTAACAAAAAACTGAATTGCTTGGATCAGTGATAACAACCACCATCTTGCTGATTGCTGCCAAGCATCATACCTCACTTTCACTGGTACTTCGGAATGCTGGAATTATCACAAAAGTCAGAAAGATGGAACAAAAAGGATACATTTTCAAGAGATAAAAAAGACAAAACCCGGTGGGACAATTGAATGGCGAAACATGGGGCTTTGAGATAATACAGCTTCCTCCCTGCAAAGGAGATCTTCAGAGAGGATACCCAGCATTCCACAGATAAGACCCCAGCGTTGTCTGCTTGGGGTGGGCTTAGCCTGGCCCTTTAGCTGCTTATGATGGGATAGGGAAATACACCAAAGTGCTGGACTACAGCTCAGACAGGGACTCTTCAGCCGCTTACTGTGGGCAGGACAGGGCTTTAACCTCGAAAAAGCTTCTTACACCAGACATATTTAAGGGGTGTGCCCACCAAAACCATGTCCAGCTACTTAATCAATTGGTCACTTACAAACATTGCTTAAGGTCTTTTGCATTAAACAAATGTAAAAGTAGCAACCAGATTTCACTTATGGATTCTTGGGATTTAAGTAGAATTTTCTGGTCAATCCTCATTCTTGTCTGAAAGCATACAGAAAAAATGAGCCCATATTTGGAAATAAAACCTATTGGATTGACTCATTGGCAAAAGTGTCAAAAGCTAAATAGCGCTTACCCCATTTCCACCAGAGCTTTCAAAAAAAATATGCAAAAACTGGCTGCAGACAAGGAGGATTAATGTCACGAGTTTTGTGCCTGCCATTGTGATCAAGCCTTGTGTGTTTTATTATCATTGTAGTTTTCCCCTTCTGGCACGATTGTGATAATACAAACAGCAAGTAGTGAGGCCTGAGACAGTGTCAGCTGACTGTGTGATGTGGCAGGAAGTAAATGACCCAGTGCCACAGACAGTCAGTGAATGGAACAGTCCTTCTCTTCTTTCTCACCACCTCTACTGCCCAGCCTGGTTGACTCATAATTTGAATTCAGGATAAGGTCAGTGTGATGAAGCAAGTTATGATGTCAGCAGTTGGTGTGCATGTGCAGGAAGAAACAGTGACTCCCTGAATTCCATTGAGGAATAAATGTCATGAGTCAGTGCAGAGCCAAGCACCTATCTTGGTCATAGTCATTATGATAGTAGCAAAAGTGCTCTTTGTTAAAAACTCAAATACTACCAAGACTGCAGATTTAAAACTACATAGTTAGAAGTTAGTAACAGAGGGCAACAAAACTGCATCTAATTTTGAGGAATATTTTCTCACAGAAGAAAGTTATAAACGCACTCTCAGATTCTGTTGAACGACAACATACTACTCACCGCATGTAAGGTTTATTAAATTACACTGGGAGATTTGACTAGGGCTGAAACAATAATAAAGTTTTAGTCATAATCATGATTAAATTAATCTTATATCATTACTGAAATTCCCAGTGCAGGCTCTGAGCATATCCAATCAGGTACCTTGGAAGAACACACGGTTTAAAGACCTCATTAGGCAGCCTAAAAAGGCAAGTGAACTATGCAGCCCTCTGTGGAATGATGAGGGGAAAACCTAGACCAATAATTGGAGATGAAGAGCGTCATGGTGAAGACCTAAAACCACAAAAGTGATCAGAATGCATTGTTTGGTTTGGGAGGCAAAATTTAAGACGAAAACAACATTGGACATTATAATGGACAACAAACCATTATGTTTTCTCCTGCAACAACAAAAATCAATTTGACTGACAACAAACCAACTACTGTCCAACACCAAGCAATTAATCCTTACGACAAATCCACTCGAGTTGGATATAACCGTTTGATTCTACCCTGCATTTCCAATATCCGATAGTCTAGGGATCCAGACAGACCCGTTGTTACTCTGTGCAACCAAAAGCTCATTTTAACTCCCTGGGGAAAGTGGAGCTGGGCCACTCAAGTATCCATCAAGACTAGAACTCTCCCTAACGTAACCTAATGGAGAAGGTTTGGCCCTATGCCAATGCGGCATTGTCCGTTGGGCAAACAGCGAGATGGAAGCAAAGGAAGTCAAGACTTAATGTGTGTGTGTGTGTGTGTGTGTGTGTGTGTGTGTGTGTTAGTGTGTTTCGGTTGAGTGTGTGCATATATCCCCTGCGGCATCTGGTCTTTACGTTTGTCCACTCTTGGGGATTCAAAAACACACTAAGGTCTGGCGATAGTGAGAGAATGCTCCTCTCTCTGCTGAGTGGCACTAATCAGCCGCGGGGTTGATGCAGTGCAGATGCACCCAAAATGGCCGTGAATGGATCAGTGCTTTCCCACTAGACTTGTGGTCTATTCAAAAAACAGTCCTTTGTCGAATCAAAACGATACCTCTAGCTGGGAATTAACTAGCAGACCCCAACTGGGTTAAAAAAAAACAACAAAATCACAAATGCAGATACAGAACACAGTGAAAACATTTGTGAAGGGTAAAGGGCACAGTGTGCTCCCCATATTCTTTGCACCGTGAAAAAGAGATGAGAACATCTGCTCCCTGCATTCAAAGACGACAAGAAAGGAGCCATTGACTTGTTGATATGAGCATATTCAGTGAATAGTGACAACATGCTTCTGTTAAAAAAATTATATTATCTGGTGTACAAACTACAATAGAGGAAGAATAACAGTAGTTATGTCAGGTACACAATAGGAATGTCAGTGTGCAATTACAGTAGCTAGTGCACCAGTTAACTAAGCAGACATTACAAAAAAAGGATATGAAGTGCTGTGTGTCTGTAGCTATTTATAAGCCTAGTGGGACACCAAGCTAATATTGTCCTCTATCCCAAATTAGGCTAAAACAGTGCAACAAAGTACACACATTTAATGACCATGCTAATTAAATCATTTGCACTTATCCTACCTCCACCAGCTGCAGATAAAAAGTCAGAGGTCACAGTTTCCAGTGACCATCAATGAATTATTTTAACATTTCTATGTGAAAATGATTACTTGGAAATTTCTAAAAGAACTTATTACATGGTTTCAAAAAAAATAGTTGCCCGTCCAGCTGAATTGCCATTACAGCAATGCACAGTGCTAATCAATGAAAACACAGTTATCTCAGGGATTGCATTGATCTGCCATTCCCAATGTCATGCGTCTGAGTCATGTATTGACAAACTAAAGCTGGCTGCCATCCAAGGTCCCATGGGGGGAGGTTTTGACCTCCTTATCACGGATGAAAACAACAAAAGTTAACTACTAGAAATACTAGCGCATTCTACATTCCACAATGTACATCCCATGGGTTTTACTCAGCCCCGTGTCGAGTCGTTGTTTTGACCTTTGGGCAATCAAAAATGAGTTTGAGTCACAGCTTTATGAACTTCCACTTTCTATATATTTCAGAGCAGGTCACTAACCTTGTCAGCTACGAATGGGAAAGCCCTGAACAACCTTTGCTTTGCAGTATGCATCAGTTTTTCCCTTTATCTTTAATGGTATAGCACTTTCCAACACAGATTCCCCTTCTCATTTGTCTTTTCCACTGCCTTCAATAGCACCCCCCTTTTTGCTCAATACCACAGAGCCTTTGGAACATTACCTCTAACTTAGTCCAGATGTCAGGTTACACTAAGGCGAGCAAAGTATGGCCTTAAATTTAATTATGTTGGAGCATAATTGTTTTATTTTAATTTTATACAACAATAACAAAACACCAATGCTTGGATACAATCATCTCACCAAAAATACTAAGTAATATTTGAAGAATAAAGCCATTGTGGTACCTGTTAGAGTCCCACCACTTCCTTTTGGGCCAATATGATAAATCCCATTCACAAACAGGATTCCATATATATATATATATTTTTTTTTTTTTACAGACGAAGGGCACCTGCAGGCAGACCTCGGGAAAAGCGGAAAAGGAAGGGGATTATTGTACTCACTCACTCATGGAGGCTACTCTTGTGCTAAAAACACTTCCGACACATGCATCCATTGTGCTTCCAGCATGGCTACAGGAGTACACAGGCTTGAATGAAAAGGATTTACAGCAAACAATACAAAGTCTGCAACAACTCATAGACAGAAAAACTGATTACACAAAGATTGGTTGATTTTATCAGTGGTCTTCATTCTTGAGTAAATGGAAAGTCACACAACTAAATATTACAAAGACTACTTTTCCAAACTGAACAATTTTACTGTCCAATGATCACAGAATGACACAATGAGACAAATATGCTCCATGCAGAGTAAAAACAACACAAAATTGAGCTTAGTGTCCCTGTGCAGTTCGGAAAATGAATAAATGATTGACACGTCAATTACAATTAACAGTGAATCTGAATGTTATGGTGAGCATCTATCTCAAACTGGTTCCTCAAGCAAACACAATTGGCTTTCATGTTTGTGGTTTCAGACAGACAACAGATCTTTCAATAAAATGAGGTGTCTGCGACAAGGTATCAATCAACCTTTTGTTGCCTCCCACACACACACCTCAGGACTTGCACTCCTCTTTCACCTAACCCAGAGTTCCTGAAGGGTTTCTGACAAATCAGCTATTCATCAGTGACCTGAGACGACATGGTGAAAAGAGAAAAGACAAACAGAGCAAAGTCCAGTCCACAGTTCAGGAACTGCAATTCTTCTATCACTTCAGACCTCTGCTGCTCTCACCTATACTTCACCCATCTGTGGTCTTCTGTTTTTTGGTTCAGTCACCCTCAACAGCTTGTCAGGCATTCAGAACGAAAAGTGAGATATTTCAAATTTTGACAACCCTGTCTAACAATTGGTCCTTAAAAACAATAGACTACATCACCCTCCATTGACTCTTCCAGAAATTTAATGCAAACCAGGTTCTACTCTAAAGTCAGGTTACATGGCAGTCTTTTTCTTTCCTCCAGAGAACATTGTAGGTGCAGTTTAAGCTACAAATCACAGATGTTTTATTTTGTATTGTCATTGGAACTTCAGCTCCATGTAGTCGTAAGCGTGACAATTAAACAGTGGCCATCAGGCCACAACATTCGTGCAGGGTAAGAGCAATCCTAGCCTGAGGGTGGTCTCTGTCTGCCTCTTCTTTCATAATCCGGAGTCCAGGGGCAGGATCATTGACAGTAGAGTTGGTGGAGGGGGAGGGAATAGCTCTCACCACAACTATCATCACAGAAATGTTTCCACTCTTTGCAAAATAAGCCACGTTTTCCAATGAGTGGTAAAGTTCAAATTGCACTGAGGATAGTTTCGAATGAGGGATCTTGATGAGACTTGTGTTTCGATTGTGGGTGCCTAGTAGGCACGACATCCAGATATTGTGGACAAGAGCATAGCTTGAGGAAGGGGGTGGTCACAATTTACTCACTGTGAATTACTTTTTAATAAAAGATACAAGAAAAAAATAAATGATACTAGAGAAAAGTAAGTGCGTGTACTTTTACAAAGCAATAAACAATGCAAGTCCACATGAATTGGCACATGTAATGTGAAATGCAGACTGAAAAACAGATTTATATTAATTTTTTTAAATACATAAATTAATAGGTTAGTCACTCTGTGCTTACACCATAGACATTGGACAGTGAGACGCTTGTGAACATTCCGAACTCTGGTTGCCATAACAATCTTTTCCTGTTTGAATAATTCTAAATCATCCAAAATACTGCAAAATTCAACAAATAGAATAGAGTCATTTCCAAACCATAATGGAAAGAGAAAATTTCCATTTTGGCAATAACTTCCATCACATCACATCTCTTGCATTTAACTGCAAAGCATGTTAAGAGCACATTACAGAAGCAACCATGTGTGTCTTTGCCAAAGATTTGAATAACTCAGAAATGTGGCTGTCAGAAAATGGTTATATTAAGTTACATTCCACAGACTCACCACTTCGCACTTCACTTTGCAGTACTGTTTTATTATATTTTGTAATTCTGGTTCAAAATCTGCTTGGATTGTGTGCCTGTAATCATCTAAACAAACCACTATTGGGAGATCAGTGGGATCGCAATCATGCCTTTGATAGCGAGCATCTTGACCTGATATGTGTTCAAGCGAATGACGAATGGGGAGCTTTAAGTAGGCCATCCTGAAACAGTTGGTCTTTCCCTCACGTACACCCTATCATTAGAGCCGAGTCTATTTATAAAGCCCATAAATTTGGTTGGCCACATTGACAGTGCCAAGTTACCAAGGAGTTTGAGGAATTGATGACTTTACAGCCTCGCCAATCTCTCCCTCTCAATACCTCCATCAACTCCTTGTTATTTTCTTCTTTTTTGCTCACGGTTTGCTACAGTGTGTAAAGAAGAAGACGTCATAGCAACCCACGACTACACAGCTCATTTCCCAGTTTTCTGCAAAGTCAAATTCCCTTTCCTCTACCGAGTCAAGGCGGAGCGTGGAACACACTGGTGGCACATTTCTCTACCCTGACCTCCATCTTTCCATTCCTCTACTAGCCTGTGTTCATTTACTGAACAGTTTTATCACCGAGTCAACTCAATAAACAACCTAATTTTTAAAATCAACTCTGATGTGTCTGACTGAATGGCGTAATCATCAGCAGATGGGATTTTAGTAGTCGATACTACTGATCAACTCAAAAGCAACTTGAGATCTAACAAGATAATCCGAGTGCAGAAACGCAGTTTGAATTGCTGTCATCCAAATATCTTTCTTGAGCATAAAAAGCAGGTCTAAACACGCCATAGATAGTCTGCCAAGTTCTTCCCCTTTATGTGGTAAAAATAATCTTTATGCAGTTTCTGTTAGACAATTACTGTCCACTTATCCCTCACCTGAAAAGATATGCACCCAAACTAAAAGAAAATTATACAATTCCAACAATAAAGTGCATCACATCATACACATTGATTGTGATATATGAGGAAGTTGGTAAATATATTGCTAGTAGGGACACCGACACTACTGTGCTAAAACACCCAAGGTATCAGATCTTCAAACAGCAAAGCAGGTTAAAAATTTACACTCATTACTACTTGAATGTTATATGATTGCACTATATTTTAGCATAAACTGTATAGTGTTCAGGCATGTGCACCAAGACCGCCATAAAAGTGTTAAAAACAGTAATGATGGAAACATTAACAGCGCCTGGTATTTGTAAGACTCGTGTTACCTCTAATAAGATGAGCTGGGTAGTTTACATTTGCCTGATCAATAGGGCCGCAGTATATTTCATTCAAGAGGTCACCTACATCAGCACAGCCTAGCACAGCAGCTGTACATAGCTAGAAGGCATGCTGTTAAGGGACTAATTAGAAATCACAGTGCGGCTGCTAACCTGCTCCACAATCCTGGTTTCAATGGGTTCCATGTCCCCAAATTGAAGAAAATAAAACAATTTGTCACCGATCCTGCCTTCTTAACCTCATTTGATGTTGTGTTAACAAACTTTGGTTACAAAAGAGGAAGAACCACTTCCACATGTACTTCTAGTACCTTAAAAATAATAATAAAACAAAACGTGGAAGTTAGCAAACAGCTGATGCAGCACATGCACTGTGCATAAGCATATTTTAAACACAGTCATTGAACTATTTTCATCAAATTTATCTAGGCAATATTTCATGTTTCCAAGTAAACATTACCAAGTGAGATAAGATAATGTTGTTGACATATCAGACCGCAACTTCAATAGTAGGTTTTTGCTTTCCAGAATGAAAATGCTTGAAAACAACAATAAAAAGAAAAACTATGCTCTTGCCCCTATACTTGACAATTAAATTGAAAGGGATATTTTTAATGGCAGATGTATAATACTCAAATCAAAATTCACACAATTTTAATTTCAGCAATTTTTTTTAATGAAAAGCTTACCAATGGGTCACATGCGAGCTCTGCAAATCTTGACATTTATTCATTGAGCATTCATTCCAACATATTGCAATATTGTTGATAAAAAATGTCATTAAAAATGTACACATTGTAGCAAACAATTGACACATTGGGGATAAAGGGAAATGTTGGTTGGTTTGAAAATCACAATTATGTTAGTATATATTTTCCTGTGCAAGACGGTACTTTTGCACTTTTGCTGAAGCTAACCCATTCCCCTCCCCCACCATTTCTGCACTTCCATCATCTCTGGAGCCAGAACTGACCAGATGGCTCATTTTGTTGACAAATTAAAATTAAAATATTACAAAAATAACAATATTTGTTCAATGGACTGTGAGAGCCAATTAAAATAGAGAAAATATGCATATGGACAAAATTTAGACTTTTTTCTAGCTGTCAGCGAGATGGTTCGCACCCCAAAAACAAACTTTTAAGTAATATTCAGTCCCAATTTCATTTCTGTGGCTATCATGATCCTGACTTCAATGGTACCCTTGTGTTCTGGCACTATTGGCTGACATCCCTTAAAACATGGTGCTGCTTAAAAGGTGGTTTTTGAGGTGCGTTTTCCAGTAAATTAGTCCATGTCAAGCATTCCTTCTTAAGGAAATCCTTTAATTATAACAATCTCCATTTGCCATTCTTTTGTGAGCTTGGCAAACCAAATTCAAGTGATTCAAAGAAGCTGTTCTGGATGTGAATACAACTTGAGGCAAAGGCTACTTCAGAAAACATCATTTCAGACCAGGCTAAATCAAAGCAATGGAAAAAGTCAGTAAGATGGCAAAGATCTATCAAAGCAAAGTGCGCGTGGGTATGTGTGTAAATGTAATGTCCCTGGGTATGATTTTGTTTTTCCACCATGATGACATTAGTCATCATGAAAGTGCTTGCTTGGTCCAGCGACAAAATATGGAACCATTTGTTTTGGCCTGATGTACTTTTTAGAGTCAAAAGCCTTCAGGAATGACTCTAGTAGTCAAATATTGACTGTAAATGAAGAATTTGAGAGGCAGGTAGTATAAACATACTAAAGCTGAGGAAGGGCAATTATTTCAAATTTCCATGGAAATTACTTTTAATCAGTTTAAACAAAATGGTCTCATTCAGTAACAGACATTTTTAGGCCAATGTATCTGCCAACAGTTGAACCGTATTATTTTAATTTGTACCACATGGAGCACAAATATAAGAGGACATGAACAATCGTAGTTGCCGGGCCAGGACCTGTCTTGAATGTTGTACCAATGCAGTTTTTCCCAGCTTCTTCCCCTGGCACAAAGATGCATGGTAGCTTCACTGAAGACTAATTTATCCATAGCTGCAAATGCCACCATGAACAGTTGTTCCTGAGTGACGAGTTGCATGTGTAACACGCCTCTCACCCAAGAAGTATATTCTTCTCCAATGAGTAAACAATGACAAACTGAAATACGGCTTTCTTTCCATTGTTTAAATTGTGTACCACCACCAACACAATTAATATTGAGATGCAAGGTTTGCCATAGAAAATTCAAGTCAGTCTGAATATTTTTATAATATATGCATGAAAAAAATATGGTTACAGTGACAGGTCAAAAAATACATACATTGCAATAGAACGTTTTACTGAACAGTATACATTTGGTATGGATTTTTCCCCAAAGTTGCATTGTTCCACCAAGGCTTGGAAACACTATCATTGAGTCACATTTTTTTACAGCGTCTAGCAACGTTGTTGAGCAACAAGTTGAGACAGACAACTCATGCATACGTTACAAAGATGCTAACTAGCATGTTAACACAAGACACTTAAAAATGACAGTTTTAGACCAAGCTAACTCACCTTTATAGGAGTCATTTCCTTTAGCTGCTCTGTCACTACACTGACTGTGAGCCAGTTTGTAAACGTCCATATGCTTCGGAAGTCAGGAATAATTCACCGTGTGGTAGGATAATGTTAAATTAAAAACTTTAGTCATTGTGACACAACCAGACATATTAATAGAAGGTGAACGTACCTTTTCTTGCAGCTGCTCCCATTGTATTAGTCGTCACTGTAGTATTCCTTACTATTAAAGTGACTGATGACTACTACTATTAAAAACAAAAAAACAAAAAACAAAAAAGGCTAGTTCACTCGTAGATCCGTGTCCTTTTTTGTCGGGCAATTTGGTTGAAATCTGACCTCGGAGTCTGCGAGGGCTAACGCCGGATACGGACAAAGATACGAACACGAGCTTGAAACCGGCGCGGAAACTGGCAAATATAACACAATAACACGAGTGGACAAAAAAGTGGCTTCCTCGTATGCCTCGGCGACACAAAGGACAGGCGTCTTCTACATTCCGGGCTTGAAAATGTTCAAAAGTACATTTGTCGCAGGGTGATGGACAGCTTACTGATTGGCTAACCAAGCTAGCCCGTTGCCACTTCCTTTCTTTACTGCCTTAATAACAGCAGCTAGGCTGTGAGAAACCACCAAGGGGAGGAAAAAAAGTTCAAGAAAAAAAAGGTGACGCGTTCAATGAGGGAGCGCTGTTGCATTGAAATGAACAGCTTTAGGACAACAGACCCCCCTACAGTATTTACAGTGGTGGTACGGCTCACTAACACTGCCACAATGGCACCAATTATATATACATAGATAGCGCCAATGCACGATTAAAAGGTACATGACGGCTTGTATTTACGGGAAGTGACGGACACTTGCTTGATGTCTTTGATACCCAAATCAACCATTTCATGCACGAATTAGGATTTTTTTTATTTTACCTTTTACATGGCACTAGATTCACTAAATCCATTCATTCCAATAAACGTTCAATTACTCACCCCATCCAGTCAAAATGGATTGGACGTCCATTGACGTCAATGGCACTGAAACAGCCCCTCTTCCCAGTCTATTAGTTTTATTTATTTAGTTTTCATGAGCATTGAATTTGTTAATGCATTTATTTATAATTATATAATAATAATCGGGGACATCCTAGTGTTTATTTATTTAAAACAATGATGATAATAATACAAAATATATTAGTTATTTGATTGTATGTTCATTTTAAATTCTAACAGGGCAAAATAATGTAATGCTGCTTTTGACCGCAAGATGTTGACTTTCTCACATAGATACATTTATTTTAATTTGTTAGATCCTTTGTTGCTCTTCTCCAAACAGTAACTTATTTTCCAACTAACTATAATCTTCTACATTTATCCCTGATTTAAAGATCTGTGCTAAACTTGATAAATAAATACATTAATATGGATACTGTAAACTCCTATGGGAGGGAAAAGGACAAAATACAAAAATATTGGGCCATCTTTACAATCCCTAACTCTGGATCCTCCTTTTTTTTTTAAATATGAGTATTATTTGGTACCAAAAAGTATTTGTATGTATCAGCATTATGAGAATGGTTGGCACATTTAAAACACTGTTGAAAGTAAACATGTCTGATGTGGTTACTGCTGTTTGAAATTACATGTTGAGAATGAGGGCGTTTACAACTGCCAACTAGGTGTTGTTCACGCCTTGAGTTTCAGTTACTTGAAAAAAAAAACATATTTTTTTTATATATGTAAAGTTGCATGCCATCTCTCAGCACTATTATAACTTTAATAGTATATTCTCTAATATTTTGTCAAGTTTTTTAAGGCGGCTCGGCCTAATGGTTAGTGCATGGGCCTCACCGCTGTGGGTTCAAATCAAGGTCAGTTGACCTGTATGGAGTTTGCATTTTTCCCCGGGCTTGCGTGGGTTTTCTGGGTACTCCAATTTTCTCCTCCATCCCAAAAACCTGCAGGGCATACCTAATTGAGCACTCTCCATTGGTTGTTTGTCTCCTTGTGCCATGCGATTCAAGATGTCTCCCAACTGGTGCCTTGTAGTTAGCTGGGATAGGCTCCAGCACCCCCTTTGTGAGCATAAGCTGTTCAAAAAATTAATAAATAATGGTTTTATTTTAACCAGACTGCACAATTCAAAGAGAATTAATCAGTATACACACACACACACACACACACACACACACATATATATATCATAAAAATAGAATAAATAAAAAAAAACATGACACCAACATTGGTGCAATTTGCTGCCCATAAAACACTTTGTCATAGTCAAGTTTGCAACACATGGCTTAAGATTGTGTGGTACATTTTGTCACTTGAATCAGCAGGGAGGGGCACCGTTACCCTCTTATGGGGGCTTCCTGTTTTTCTACATTCTGAGAATTATTGGGGAAGAAAAGCATTCTAGTTCGAGCCCCGATGTTGACGTTCTCTGCCGTTGTCTCGTAAGAGCAAATGTGATGCTTTCCACTCCTTTTCAAAAGCTTTGAGTCATCTTTAAATGGCCCTGTGCACATTTTGAAAGAAGCCTTTTATTGGATAACATGGACAATAGTCATAGTGAAAGATCCTGTGGGAACTCATGTTAATCACAATGTAGGACACAAAAACGGTGCACAAAAGTGACAGTTTGAATGCCCTCCTAACAGATGAAATGCTTCCGATTCACTTCAAGCACTTTTATGATGTGGTGCAAGAAATGTGACAACACGGTGGCAATCTTTCTTGCATATCGCACACGTGCGATGGGTGTTAACTTACTAGGGGTTACTTCCCTATAAAAAAATGGGTTACAGAAATCAAGAGTCAGCGACAAGAGCACTTTCTCATGACTTCAGCATCCTAACCACTGCCAGCCACGGTAAGTCAGGTCATTATTCGGTTATTGATTAATATAATTACGACAAATTGCCAAAGAAACCCTCCAAAGCTCTTTCAGCAATAGACTGCTGCACCCTCATTGCGGCAACACGCTAATTTATTTATCTATTTATTCATGTATCTATTAATTAAA
Source organism: Stigmatopora nigra (assembly GCF_051989575.1). Classification (NCBI taxonomy): domain Eukaryota; kingdom Metazoa; phylum Chordata; class Actinopteri; order Syngnathiformes; family Syngnathidae; genus Stigmatopora; species Stigmatopora nigra. Next base: position 8,423,942 of record NC_135512.1, read on the forward strand.
TGACTAATCTATCTATGTCTAAAATGCCTTTCCTATTTCTGCATCCTCACCCTCTTGCTACTGTGACAATAAAATTTCCCGAATATGGGATGAATAAAGTGATAAAGTTATACAAAAATTTCGCAATTCAGTTTCATGCACATTGCAAAGAGCTGGGTTTTTAAAATGATTCACTCATATTTGTCCAGAGCGATGTCGTTTTGTCTCGTTTCTGGAGAATGAATAAAGTTGTTGATGCCGAGACTGCATTTGAGAAATGGATTTTGCATAACAAAGGTCGATTTCCGATAGACGTCGTATTCAGACTTTTGCTGTGCCTGCCACTTGCTTTACGAGAAATAGTTCAAGAGCACCCTGTTGCGATTTAAATGCCCTCTGCATGTGTTTTTGGTCCATGCTGTGTTCACCACATGAGGGGAGGCATTTAAATGATGACTTTTAAATTGGCAAAGTGCCATTGAGGAAGCGCAAGGCGGATTTGACCCACACTTTGAGTTCATAGTAGTGCTTTTTAAAGAACTGCTGAATTATTAATCCACGGTTTAAATGATAATAAGCATGCTTGGTAAAAGTGTTTAAAAGTACATCATTTTCTATAAGAAAAACCTAAGTATCAGTTCCACTTTTTATTTGCACTCATACTTTTTTCTCCATCTTATCAGGGGATTCAAGTGGGACAAAAGTGTGCCATTCATTCTCGCACAATCACCCCAACCTAGTTCTGGACATGGATTTTCTCTCTTCCCTGACCTCCTCATCTTCATGCCCTCACTTGTATCACCTTTCCACTTTCCCTATCAACACATCCATTTCAGCCATCTCTGACATCAGCCAGGTGATCCTCCGCCATTACAACCACACGGGTCGTCTGAAGAACCGGACCGTGTCCAACTCCCCGAACCACATCAACGCCAGCGCCATCATCTTCCTCTGCATCAGTGTCCTCATCATTTTAGAGAACTCCCTGGTCTTGGTGGCCGTGATTTCCCGCATCCGTCGCAGTTGGCGATGGGTCTACGTCTGCATCGGTAACATCACACTGAGCGACCTGCTGACCGGCGCCGCCTACCTACTCAACATCTGCATGTCAGGCGGTCGGACTTTCCGCCTGAGCCCGGCGCTTTGGCTTTTCCGCGAGGGCACGCTCTTTGTGGCCTTGGCTGCTTCCATTTTTAGTTTACTGCTAATCGCCGTGGAGCGCTACATGACGATCACAAGGCCTCCGCCTCAGAAGTCGGCTCGGGGCGCCTACTTCCATATTTACGGGTTGGTGGCCCTCTGCTGGGCTTTGGCACTGGTCATCGGCTTTCTCCCCTTGCTGGGCTGGAACTGCATGTGCAGTCTGGACAGATGCTCCACCCTTCTCCCGCTCTACTCCAAAAACTACATCTTGTTCTCCCTTCTCCTCTTCATGGCCATCCTGGTGGCCATCGGCGCGCTCTACGGCGCCATCTACATCCACGTGCACAAAAGCACGCAATTGCCACGCTGCCGCCAGCGATCCTTGGCTCTTCTGAAGACGCTGATTATCATCGTGGGGGTCTTCTTACTCTGCTGGGGTCCGCTTTTCCTTCTGCTACTGCTGGACTTCTTCTGCGCATCCCGGCGGTGCGCAGCGCTCTTCAGCGCCGACATCTTCATCTCATTGGCCGTGATGAACTCGGCTCTCAATCCCGTTATCTACGCCCTGGGCAGCGGCGAAATGAGGAGAGCGATGGCCCGCCTCCTGTGTGGCTCCTGCCTGATGGGGGGTCTTTGTTGCCCGGAAGGGTGGTCTTCCAAGGACACTAGTAGCACCTCGGAGAGCAAACAAGACAGCCTGAGGAGTAGTTATAAGAAGGCCAGGAATCCCATCGTCGCCGCCTCCCCGCCACCGCCGCTGACATCCACGAAGGCCCGCCAGGCTTCGAAAAAATGCAGGCTGAGCTCCACCATCAGCTGCCTCTCGCTTTCGAGCGGTTAGACCACAATGCGGACCCCTCCCATGCAAACAGGACCTGAAAGGCATCCCATACACACAAATTGTATAACTGCTTCCTAGTCATAACAATTTGAAGCAGGTAAACCATGTATATTTCCACTAATGGCTCATTAGAAAAGAGAATGAATATATTTTTATAATGTAAGTTTGTAAAAAAAATGTGTAAAAAAATTGCTGTGCATACTTATGTGCATTTTATTTTACTCTGGGATTTTTAGTGATGTTTTTTTTTTGTTGAATGTTAAAAATAATTTACGTGAAATGAGAATAAATATATCTTTTATACCCTTATAATGCAAGAAAATGGGTGTATTGTAAGCAATTTTTAAATTCCGGGATATTTAGTGAAGTTTTTTAGTTGAATGTTAATAAATATTCCACATGAAAGCAGAATAAATATACCTTTATACCCTTTTAATGTAAGAAAATAAGTATATTGTATGCATTTTTTATTATGGGATATTCAGTGATGATGTTTTATTTTTTTGTTAATAAATTTTCCACTAGTATTCAACTTTTTCCATTCATCTGAAGGGCTATATGTCATTGAAACTTTGACAGGCTCCATAAGACTCCAAATGATTCATGAATATAAAAAATCCCACCAACATCAGCTTGACAAAGTCAAGTTTTAAATATTCCTTCCAAGGTGTCTTTGTTGGCATCCATGTGAAGAAAAAAAAGCTCCATATATATATCAGAAGAGAGATTTATTGCCTATGTTATTGCATTGAGCGCATTGGATTGCAAAAGTACAGCTAAAGCTGTGGCATCTGATTGTATGATTTTCCCATGATAATATAAATCAGCGGATCCCAACAGAAATATGCTTAAAAATGTAGTTATGTCAGATAGGAAATTGTGACAGATTGTGACTGTGACAGATGTCATTAAGAGTAGGTTACATTTTCATACAGGTCGACCAACCTGGATTTGAACCCAAGCCTCTAAAACTTTGAGACCGACACACTAACCACTCATCCGCCGTGCCGCCTTACTAAAGAGTATACAACTTAATAGTTTGCTCACATTCAAACCAAAACAAATATTTCATATTTCCAAATTTTACAATAAAGCATTTTAATCCCAAGTATGGCAACAAGAGAAAATATTATGATATTTGTAGTAAACAAGTGTTAGGTAAAGTTTTTCTATTTAGCAGAAAAGTCACATTGGATTTTTGGCAGTGAAAAGCTATAAGGTCATTGTGGTAGTTTGGGACAATATTTGAGTTCAGGACGTAATGACATTTTATCCCAACAGTGAAATCCATCAGTAGCAGTTGTTTGCTTATTTTTTAAAAGCACTTGAATTCATTTTTTTTTTTTAAGATTTATTATTTTTGTTATACAAGTAGTCATGGGCAAATCAGATGTGACTCCTAATTCACACATAGTGATGGGAATACAGCTAAGCATGATATTATGACCGATATTAACATGTTTACATAAAATATAAAGTTCTGTTAGAGTGTTACGTGTCGGTATTTAATAATTATTATGGTTTGAATTATAACTAAACTGACACAATGATAGGTGTGGCTAACATTGATCATTATCTCAATTGGACAGCACACTCCTCACCCCCCCCCCCCCCAAATTATTAATTATTGTATTAATTTATCTTTTTACCTTTGCAGGGCACTCATTCAACTCAATGGCTGGCATTGGTGGCGTTAGGTGTTAATTATATTAATTTGCAATGAAATGTAATTTTTTTTAATGATCAAAGATAGTAACTTGTTCTATAAAAGATAATATATGTAAATAAAAAAGTATTTAGTTTTTTTAAATGACCTAAATCAGTCTTTTAATATATAAAGGCATAATGTTTTTACGTGTCAATATTTAAATAGCTGTCCACTTTGGATACAACTTCAGTACCTAAAAGCATTATTCAAAATATCATAGTGTTTTGGATGTTTGTTTGTATAAATAAATAAATGCACACGAAAACAGGAAACAAGAGAATAAAATATCATTAGAATTGATGTTTTAAAGAAGATGCAGGTGGGACTGTTGAGAAGTTCAAAAGGCAAGTCAGGTTGTGTTGACTCCCTTTCATTTGTGACATATTTTATTTGTCTTATTTGTTTGTCTAAGCGCTTGGTCAGGGCAAGATAACACCATTGACAGATAGATGCCTAGTTAATCATACTTTTTTGGGGGGGCTTGTCTACAAAGGAAAAAGTTCCTATATAAGGGGGCATCACTCATCAGTGTGTCACATCCATCACCATGAGGGTGCTCGTGCTAGCCTTGGCTGTGGCCTTTGTTGGTATGTCTTTATTTGTACTATTTCAACTTTTTAATTTAAAAAAAAAGAAATTTAAGAGTAGATATTTTGCACTAATATAATTTATACTGACTCTATTATCACTATTTATTCCAGCTGGCCACCAGGTCAAAATAGGTACGTAAATCCTTAGTAAATTTGGGGAAATGTATTTTGTGATACTCAATTCTAAAACCATTGCCTATATTTTGTTGTAGCTCCAGAATTTGAAGTTGGAAAGACGTACTCCTACAAATATGAAGCAATTCTTATGGGGGGACTTCCAGAGGAAGGTTTGGCTCGTGCTGGCTTCAAAATAAGAAGCAAAGTGCTGATCAGTCCATCAACTCCCAACACCTTAGTACTGAAGGTAGAAACCACTCTGGCATCAATACAGTCACATTTGAATTCCATTCAAGTCATGACACGAGGCTTTGCGACAACTGGGTCTCTTTTGCTTGCAGCTACTGGAACCAGAGCTCTTTGAGTACAGCGGCATCTGGCCCAAAGATGCCTTTGTTCCAGCCACTAAGCTCACCTCCGCTCTGGCAGCTCAGCTAAAGACACCACTGAAATTTGAATACGCCAACGGTATCGTAGGCAAAGTGTTTGCTCCAGCTGGCATCTCTACGCCTGTGCTGAATATCGTCAGGGGAATCCTCAACATCTTCCAGATGAACATCAAGAAGACGATGAACGTCTATGATCTCCAGGAGGTACACCTGTCATTTTCTTTTCTACGACCTCTAACTTGAGCTCACCTGGATATTTTGAATTTGGTGGATTAGGCTGGCGTACAGGGTGTGTGCAAGACCAACTATGTCATCAGTGAGGATACAAAGGCTGACCGCATCCTTTTGACCAAGACCAAGGACCTGAACCATTGCCAGGAGAGCCTTGTCAAGGATATAGGCATGGCATACACAGAAAGATGCCATGAGTGTCAAGATGTAAGTCCAGGGGATCATCCATGCTCTCATATTACACAGTAACTACATCTTTTATTCTATTCATGTAGAGAAGCAAAGCCATAAGGGGAACAGCAGGATTCAACTATGTCATGAAGCCCTCAGCCACAGGTGCTCTGATCCTGGAAGCTTACACCACTGAGCTGGTTCAGTTCTCACCCATCAATATCCTCAATGGTGCTGCCCAGATGGAGTCCAAGTATGTATATTATACAGACACAAGTATATTATATCTCATTATACTCGTGTAATGGCAATAAAAGCTCTCAATTCAATACTTCAAATGAAAAATAAGGTATGTAAAATGGACAGTTTGTCAAAGAAAGGGTTCTGCTTCCCAGGCAATCCCTGAAATTCGTAGAGATCCTGAAAACACCCGTCGAGCTCAGCAAAACTGATTACGTCCACCGCGGAAACCTGCAGTATGAATTTGGAAGCGAGCTGCTTCAGACTCCTATCCAGCTTCTAAGGATCACCAATGCTGAGGCTCAGGTACTGGACCAAATATTCTCTCAAAAAATGGTTACACTTTAAACTTCATGCCACTCAATCCACTTTTTTATATTAATAGATTGTCGAGATTATAAACCACCTGGTGGCCAACAATGTTGCTCAAGTCCATGAAGATGCACCTCTGAAATTTATCGAACTCATTCAGCTGTTGCGTACTGCCAAATATGAAACCATCAAGGCCCTCTGGTCACAGTTCAAATCACGTTCAGCATACAGGTAGGTAGTTGCCAGTGGGATTCAAAAGTACAACCAAGTAGGAAAAAAAGCAAAATTTAACCTTTTACCCCCCCAATCTAGAGAATGGATCCTGAATACAGTACCTGCCATTGGAACTCACGTTTCACTGAGGTTCATCAAAGAATATTTCCTCAACGGTGAATTGACTGCAGCCGAAGCGTCTCGGACTCTAATGGTAGCCGTGCACATGGTGACTGCTGACCTGGAAGCCATCAAGCAAATATCGGTAAGTCACCTCTACTTGCCACTGTGGGTAATAATTGCGAGTAAGTTTTTGTAACGTCTTTTGCTGAATCCATCTTGATTCAGGACATAGCCGAGAACCAGAAAGTCTTGGAAACCCCAGTGTTGAACGAAATTGCGGGGCTTGGCTATGGTTCCCTGGTTTCGAAATACTGTACAGAGAACCCAACTTGTCCAGTGGACCTTATCAGGGTATGATCATTTGGTTCATTTGCTTTTCTGCAACTGAAACTGTTACATTTATTAATTTCATATTTATTTTTGTCTCTACAGGGTGTCCACGATCTGATTGCCCAGTCTATTTCCAAGGGTAATGTTGATGAAATCATCCCCCTTCTTAAAGTTCTTGGTAATGCAGGACATCCTAGCAGCCTCAAGCCAATCTTGAAGGTTCTGCCCATCTTTGGCAATGCTGCTGCTAATCTGCCACTCCGGGTTCACATTGAAGGCGTTTTGGCACTCAGGAACATTGCAAAGAGAGAGCCAAAAATGGTATGGATCGATGCTCTAACTACTGTCAACTAAAAAGCTTGAGAGCTATGTGTCATTTATCATGTCTATGCTTTTGTGCATTAGGTCCAGGAAGTTGCTATTCAGTTGTTCATGGATAAAGCTCTTGACCCAGAGCTCCGTATGGTTTCTGCCATTGTGCTCTTTGAGACCAAACTGCCCATGGGTTTAGTGACTACCCTTGCCAACGCACTCTTGAGGGAACCAAATCTTCAGGTCTCCAGCCTGGTCTACTCTTACATGAAGGCAATGACAAGATCCACTACTCCTGACTTCGTCCACGTGTAAGCACCATCGAAAACTTAAAAGACCTTTCCGAGTTCTTACAAAATCGACGTCAAAACTAAAGTTGGTTTTGTTTTAAAATTGTATCCTATTTACAGTGCTGCAGCCTGCAATGTCGCTGTGAGGATTCTCAGCCCCAAACTTAACAGACTGAGCTATCGCTTCAGCAGAGCGCTGATGGTTGATGGCTACTACAGTAAGGTTTTGCCCGAATGTTAATATCTTCAGAGCTTTTCAGACTTAGGGAGTTGATGGCTTCAATTTTGATTTTTGCAGGCCCCTGGATGGTCGGTGCTGCCGCCAGTGCCTTCTATGTGAATGAGGCCGCAACTGTTTTCCCAAGAACCGTCATGGCTAAAGCCCGCGCATACTTTGCTGGAGTTTACACTGATGTCATTGAGGTACAATGAAACCCATATTTGACAATAAGATTGACCGCTCTAACAATTAAGATTTTTTTAAATTTTCGATACAATTACCCAATATTGAAATATTATTCACCCTATCAGGTTGGAGTGAGGACTGAGGGAATCCAGGAAGCCCTCCTCAAAGTACCAAATCTTTCAGATGACTCAGATAGGCTTACTAAAATGAAGAGAGTCATGAAGGCTGTAAGTTCAAGTTATTTTTGCCTATAGCATAAACTGTTGCCCTCTGAGAAATCGCAATGCATTATATTCACACTTTTCTCTCCATCCCAACCTTAGCTTTCTGAATGGAGGGCTGAGGCTTCAAGGAAGCCCCTGGCCTCGGCACATGTTAAGCTCTTTGGACAGGAAATTGCCTTTGCCGATATTGACAAAGCAGTGGTTGACCAGTTGATGGCGGTATGTGTCCTCCAACATTGCATGTCATTTTAAAAACCCCTAAATGTTCTCAAAATACATCCTAAAGTCTTATATTTTTTTCCAATAGGTTTTCAATATTCCACAAGTTCAGTCTTACGGAAGGAAGGCTTTGGATCAGCTCCTGGCTGGCGTGAAATTTGCCTATGCTCTGCCAATGCTGGGCGCTGAAGTTCGTCGCATCTGGCCGACTGTTGTTGGTCTACCTATGGAACTCAGTTTCTATACTTCATCTGTGATAAATGCGGCCGTTGAACGTACGCTCGACCTCTATTTAAACATCACTCAATGATGGAAAACAAAATCCTAATGGTTAACCTTGTCCCTTTTTAATAGTCCAAGCAACTGTGTCACCACCTCCACCTCAGAAATTAACTCCTTCTCAACTTCTTAAATCTGACATCAGCATGAGGGCAGCATTCACCCCAAGGTAAACTTGTACAATTATAAAAAACCTCTCTTTATTTAAACAAATCCTCCCCATCCCACCCTGCAGCAGTAATTGAAACATTTCTCTATCTTGCAGTGTTTCCACGTACACCTATGCGGTGATGGGTGTGAACACCGCATTGGCCCAGGCCGTTGTAGTGTCAAGAGCCAGAGTTCAAACTGTTCTGCCAGCAAAGATGGAAGCAAGACTTGACATGGTCAAGGGCAACTTCAAGTTTGAGCTCCTGCCTGTCCCAGGAATCAATAAGATTGCGACTGCACTGTATGTACAATTTCTCTTGGATATTCAACCAACATCAAATATCTTGACAAGTCCTGATATTCAATTTTCTTGCATACCAACAGCGTGGATACATATGCTGTTTCCCGAAATGTGGAAGATCTTGCAGCTGCTAAGGTAACACCACTGATTCCGGCCGACTATGCCCCACAGTCCTCAAAGAAGAGCTCATCCAGAAGTTCCAGGATGACATCTTCTATGAGTGGTCACAAGGTGAGTTTGTGTCCTCATGGTCCACTATGGTCAAATATGTTCTTGTAAAGTATTGTAGTTCTTTCGGTCATGCTTTTGCAGTCAGTGTCATCTGAACTTGTCTCCGTTCTACCGAGCAAAATGAACAAACTCCTTAAGGCCTTTGAGAAAAAGTTTTGCGGCCAAACTGAAACCTTTGGAGTCAAGGCCTGCGCTGTGGTTGAATCTCGCAGTGCCTCCATCGTGCGGGATGTTCCTCTGTATGCCGTCATTGGAAAACATTCCGTTGTTGTCGAGGTTAAGCCAGGCAAGTGGAAATGATGTAGTTACTTGTATAAATCACACTTTGCTTGCTTACAAAGTTGTTTCTCTCTTTGGTTCCAGCTTCTGGACCAGAAATCGAGAAGATTGAAATTGAGATTCAGGTTGGAGAGAAGGCATCAGAAAAGATCCTCAAAGTCATTGACCCCAGCCAAGATGACACTATTCTTGAGGACAAGAATGTCCTGATGAAGCTGAAGAAAATCCTTGTTCCTGGTATGAAGAACCGGACCTCTTCCAGCTCTAGCCGCTCCAGTTCATCCAGCTCTCGCTCTAGCAGCTCAAGCTCTAGCAGCTCAAGCTCTTCTCGCTCATCCAAGAGCTCTTCAAGTTCCTCTCGCAAAACAAGCAAAATGGTGCTAAGTACTGACCCGACTGACACGCCATCCAAGTTCCAAAAACCCGCCAGGAAATCCTCCAGCAGCAGCAGTTCTAGCATTCATTCCAGCAAATCCTCAAAGAGCAGTTCCAGTTCCCATTCAAGCAAATCATCCAGCAGCAAATCCAGAAAATCTTCTAGCTCATCAAGGAGCAGCAGCAGCAGCAGCAGCTCTTCTTCCAGCGCTAGGTCAAAGGTGTGGAAAAAACTACTAAAAATGGCAATACCCATATTTTTGAAAAATAATAGTAAATAATAATAAGAGCTTCTTACTTTTACAGCAAGAACTGTATGACATGAATTTCACCAAGACCCACATCCACCAGGTATTCTTGTTGCAACCAGAAAAGTTGTGTATCAAATTATACTTTGCCTGAGTCACTTCAATCTACATTTGTCTTGTTTACAGCATGCCGTATCTGCAACTCGCCGCAGCAGCCACAGCAGCGCTCAGAGTTTCGAGGACATCTACAATAAGGTGAGTGCCACACCAAAAACAATCACATGCATTCAGTTAGAAAAAAATCATCCTCAAAATATTTTCTTTTTAAAGGCTAGATACCTTGCCACTGCCGTCCCTCCCACTGTGACCATCCTCATCCGTGCCGTGAGAGCCGACCATAAGGAACAAGGCTACCAGATTGCAGCTTACTTTGACAAAGCCACTTCCAGAGTGCAAATCATTTTTGCCAACCTGGCGGAGAAAAACAACTGGAGAATTTGTGCTGATGGCGTGAAGCTGAGCGACCACAAGCTGATGGTAACAGTACAATTGATACAGTAGTAGATTTTCACAATCAAACCAGGACTAAGTGTGTCACTCAAACATCTTTAGGCCAAGATTGCCTGGGGTATTGCCTGCAAGCAATACATGACTGAGATCGCTGCTGAAACTGGTCTTGTTGGTCAAGAACCAGCACTTCGTTTGAAACTGACCTGGGACAAACTGCCAAGCAACATGAAATACTACACACAGAGGTAATTATTCATCATCAGATGTTGAGAGCTCCTAACCTTAACCCTACTCTGATTTTTCTAATGTACAGGTGGTCTGAGTACATTGTAAGATTTGTCCTGGAGAATGGAATTAGCATGGCAAAGGCCAAGAATCCTCCCAAGCAGATCAAACTGACAGTGGCAATTGCTTCGGAACAAAGCCTGAATGTTGTCCTTAAGACACCAAGGGTAAACAAACTGCTTTTTTTGGTCACGTTGTACCAGTGCATAACATACCTGACACTCAAATCCCAAATTACAATCTATCCTGTACAGAGCACCATCTTCAAAGAAGCCGTACCTCTTCCAATTTCCCTGCCAGTTGGAGATACTGCATCAGAGTTGAAAGCATATGATAGCTGGGTGGACACCATCTCTTACATGGTCAGCAAGGCTTATGCAGGTAAAAAAAGGCGTAGTCACTCTCATTGGACATTAGTGCGCAACCCTGCTTTCTGGGATTTGAGTTTTAATATTAAATATTCATCAAAATGATGATTTTCCTGCCCTTTTTTAGCTGAATGCAGAGTTGCCAGGGATACAGTGAGCACATTCAACAACAGGACGTTCAAGGCAGAGATGCCTCACTCCTGCCCCCAGATTTTGGCCCGCGACTGCACCAATGAGGCTAAATTCATTGTCATGCTGAAGAGAGACCAAGACAGAGAGCAAAACGCACTCGTTGTGAAGATTGCAGACATGTAAGGAAATGTTCATCAATGGGGAAAACTGCAGAATTGTACTCACTACTGATTTGTCTCTATTGGGGGGGTTCATCAGTGATGTCGAGATGTACATGAAGGACAATGTTCCCACCGTGAAGGTTGACAATGTGGAAATCCCCGTTAACAAGCTGCCATACCGCCATCCAACAGGTTTGCTTTTCTTCCCCCTAAACTCATTGAATGTAAGCTCAAGTCAAACCTTAATGAACAACTTGCTGTTTCGTTTTAGCTGACATTCAGATCAGACAGAGCGGTGAGGGCGTCTCCCTTCACGCTCCCAAACACGGTCTTCAGGAGGTGTACTATGACATCAGTGTCCAGAAGGTAGTTGGTTCAAGATCAAGTGCAACGTTCCCATTTGGCACCTCTTCTAACACAAAGCTTTGGTCTAGGTTCGAGTGGTGGACTGGATGAGAGGACAGACCTGTGGCCTTTGCGGAAAAGGTGATGGGGAAGTCAGACAGGAATATCGCACACCCAACACACGATTGAGCAAGAGCGCCGTCAGCTTCGCTCATTCCTGGGTGCTGCCCGCCCAGAGCTGCCGAGATTCCACAGGTAAAACCTTTGGGAACCTTCTGGAGCTTGTAGTAAAACCTCTCATACCCTAGAGGTGTAGTCTTTTCCATCTCAAACAACTTGGTCCAAACTTCTTCCAGAGTGTTACATGAAGCTGGAGTCCGTGAAGCTGGAGAAACAGATCATTCTCCACGGCGAAGAGTCCAAATGCTTCTCTGTTGAACCGGTGCTGCGTTGTCTGCCGGGCTGCATGCCTCTGAGATCCACCACCGTCTCAGTTGGCTTCCACTGCCTGCCTGCTGGTAAGTCCTGACAAAAGTTGACAAGATGCTGGGCTACACTTCTCAGTCACCTTCACTGTTGACCGCCTGTTCCCTTTTTTGCAGACACCCAACTGAACCGTGCTGCAGGAATGAGCAGCATCTTCGACAAGAGCGTGGACCTGAGGGAAACAACCGAAGCCCACGTTGCCTGCCGTTGCACTGCTCAGTGCGCTTAAACTTCAAACCTTCATGTGACCACTTCTCCCATTTCCATTCATGCAATGACTGCCAATCACAATAAAGTGTAAATTTAAACCATAGACCTGTGGGAAGTGTGGAGTTTGTCGGGTGCTTTTTATGATTACAAATGTCATTTAATACGGTCATAATAAGGGGTGATCCTACTTTACAGTTTTTCGACAGTCATGTCTGGTCTATAATATCCGCGATATTCGAGGAATTACTGTATTTTAGTTCATTAAACTGTATGGTCCAACAATAATAATAATTAGTCATTTGCTAAAATAAAGAGTTCAAGTGCCAACTTTTGAGGAGCTGTCCACTGTACTAACCACTGTCCCTGAAATGGTTAATGGACTGCCAACAGCTTTTTTAACAAGAATATAAATCTCAATACAGTTGATTGGGTAAAATTTGATTCTCCAAAGACATTCATTATGTTAAATTTTCATCATACTTAAAATATTTTCCAGGGAAGTGAAATGTCTTTTCAAAATGATGAATATGTGGCTGAAATAGGGACACATACAATATATTTTAGGCCGATTATGTATATATAGTAAGGCTTTTTTCTCTTTCATATTCCCCACCGCTAATCCTCACAAAGGAGGCAAGGGGTGCTGGAGACTACCAAGGTCAACTATTGGCACAAGGTGGGGGTCACTCTGAATTGGTGGCCAACCATTTGCAGTGCACAAGGAGACAGATAACTCCAGTAACCAAGTGGTGCAGATGATGAATGAATGAATAAATGTATTATTTTTTTTCTCATAAAAAACTATCTACAGTTAGTTTTTTATTCGTTAAAAACGTTTTTTAAAGACTATAGAAAGGCTATTTTTCATTTTGCAAAATAGACCTAGTTAGTCTGGTTTGATTTGAAAAAGTAAACCATGTATAGTAATGCTATTTTTCAATTTAAAAGTAGACCATGCCTTTTTTACTCTTAAAACATTTTTCTTTGTTGTTCTGCGGCCTGTGCAACTGTATTGTGTAACTTTGTGTAACTATACTTTCCTGTATCTGCATTCTCACCCTCTTTCTATTGTGACAATGAAATTTCCCGAATACGGGATGAATAAAGTTATCCAATCCAACCCAATGACCATGTATGTATTTTTAAAAAAGACCACCTATAGGAAGTCTTTTATTTGTTAAAAATACTTATACTAGGCTATTTTTCATTTTGTAGAATAGACCATGTATAGTAAAGCTATTTTCATTTAAAAAAGTAGACCATGTATAGTAAGGCTATTTTTCCTATTTAAAAAGTAGCCCCTGCCTTTTTTAACTCTAATAAGGCTTTTTTTTTCTTAAACAATGACCATATATAGAATGGCCTTTTTTGGTGGAAAAGATTACATATATTAGGAACTTTTTACACATTAAAAGACCATGCATAATAATGCTTGTATTTGCTATTTTAGAAAATGGCAATGCGTAAGGCTTTTTTAAGTCACATATAAAAAGGTTATTTTTTCATTCAAAAAAATAAATACCAAGGCTTTTATCTGTTCGATGAAAGCTAATGTAAGGTTGGTTGTTTAAAAAAAAAAGTAAAAGCATGTTGAACAAGGGTTTTTGTCTTTAAAAATAAACTTTGTTTATATTAAGGCGGCGTTTTCCCCCCAAAAGTTGAGCATGTATAGTAAGGCTTTTATTTGTTAAATAATATTTTTCCTGCATTTTTTGCAAATTTGAAATCAGGATGCCAATTTCCCAGTGTTTATATTTTTGCAAATATTCTTCTCTAGTGATTGTGTTAACATGTTTTGCAAGGGTTGAATTGACGTGACTGGACTCTTGTCCACTTGCTTCAATTCAACCTTTCCAGATTGACATGACCGGATCACTTAAAATGTATTTGGAAATATTGCCTTAGTTTTGTTTGTCTTTCTATGCATGCTTAATCTTACTATCCTTTTTCCTTGTGCTGTCATTAACATTTTAAGGAGAAGTTTGGATTGAATCAAACATGACTGTACTCCACTAAAGTTTAATTTATGAAGAAAGGGAATAAGAGGCAATCTGTTGATTCACGTACCTCCAATTTTTTTATTCATTCCTTTTTTTCTCTTTCAGTTATCTATACCTTGTCTTTGATAAATTACCGCTATTAAAATGTCATGGTCACACTGACCACATCAAATAAAGTGAGCAAACATCCATGGTCATTGTGCCCTATTTGTGCGAACTTTGAAACTGATTTTGGATATTGTCTCAAATCTGTTTAAATTCATTAAATCTAACAAATATAATTACAAATACATCTGTGTTGTAGTAAAACTAAATAATGAATACTAGTCATGATTTTTTCAATAAATAGCTTTTTCATTATTTTTTAATGGAAATTATATTATAAGTTATGTAAGAGCTAAAGACTGAATGCATTTCTGTATTTGCCTTGATATTTTTTTAAGTAATTACCCTCTTTCAATGTATTATAATGCCCAAGAGATGTAGAAGTGAACATCTTTTACATTTATATATTCCAATTGTAATACAGAAACAAACTTCATGGCATCAAATAAATTCAAATGTTATTCATGCATTGACTCTGTCATAAATGACTCTAATGTGCAATTAAATGTATCATTTTTTCGGGGAAAAAATCATTTGCGTGACAAAAATTATTAATATACTGACTGTAAAAGATCATGTTCACTTCTACATAACTCTCGAGCATTATAATACACTGAACGAGGGTAATTATTCAATGCAAATACAGAAATACATTCAGTCTTTAGCTCTTACACAACTTATAATATAATTTCCATTAAAAATAATGAAAAAGCTACTTATTGAAAAACTCATCACTAATAATCAGGCAATGGCATAAATCCTTTTAACTAATGTATACACATTATTGCAAGTATTTTTTTTACTGGCTCAGAATCAAGAAAGAGCAAGTATTTACAAATGATGCTTGACTTTGACCAAGTAAATAACTGGGCAGTCCAGTTTTTTCCTATAAAAGCTGGGTTCCTAGTGCTGAAAGGTACGACCCACCAGCCATGAGAGTGGTTGTGCTTGCCCTGACTCTGGCCCTTGCGGGTAAGTCTTTCTCTCATTGACTTTGAAGATTTTATCCGTCTTTTTTCTACTATTCACATTTTATCAGCTAATATTTTACTATAGAGTTGTTTTTGAATGTTGCTAAAACTGCTAACTTTGACAAAGTAACTACTATTAGTTTTTTTTTTCATTTGAAAGTATAGCCTGCAAAATTATTCTTTTTTAAATTCTGATGTTATTAGTAATGCCAGTCCTTTTTTATTCCTTTTAGCCTGTCAACATCAATTCGGTAAGTTTAAATATAGACTTTTATAAAAAAAAAACATTGATTGTGCATGTCTTAGAATAATTAGTTGGTGTTTTTTTAACACAGAAAAGTTCATTTTGTCCTGTTTTGCATAAACGTATTTTCATTGGTAATCTGTTCACGTTGTGATTGACAATTTTGCTTTTCAAGCCCCCGAATTTACCGTTGGTAAGACTTACGTGTACAAATATGAGACACTGCTCCTGGGCGGTCTACCGGAGGAAGGGTTGGCGAGAGCTGGACTCAAAGTGAGAAGCAAAGTTCTCATCAGCGCCGTTGAACCAAGTGTGTTCATGCTGAAGGTGAAGTAGCTCCATCTAGGTAGTCATGCAAGACCTAAGTGAGAAAAGAACCATGATTAACAAAGTCTCCCCCATGACATTCTAGCTGGAAGAACCAGAGTTCTTCGAGTACAGCGATGTTTGGCCCAAGGATACTTTCACCCCGGCCCCCAAGTTGACTTCGGTCCTGGCGTCTCAGCTGATGATCCCCATCAAGTTTGAGTACTCCAATGGTGTTGTCGGAAAAATGTTCGCACCTGAGGGAGTCCCAGTCCTGGTGCTGAACATCTATAGAGGTATCCTGAATGTCCTGCAGCTCAACGTGAAGAAGACACAGAATGTCTATGAGATGCAGGAGGTAAACAAATGTTTTGCATACGGCTCCATCGCCACAAATTCTGAAAACATTCCCTTTTCTCTTAAGGCTGGAGCTCAGGGTGTGTGCAAGACCTTCTACGCCATCACTGAAGATGAGAAGGCTGAACGTATCCTCCTGACAAAGACCAGAGATCTGAACCATTGTCAGGAAAGGATCATGAAGGACATCGGGTTGGCCTATACTGAGACATGTCCCAAGTGTCAGCGGGTAATTCCATGATGACTCTTTGCATGGAATTGAATAATGGAAGGAGAGATAGCGGCAGGCTAACGTTACTGTTGATTTTCCAGGATTCTAAGAACCTGAAAGGTGCAACTGCTTACAACTACGTTCTGAAGACAGTCCCCAACGGTATCATGATCTTGGAAGCATCCGTCAATGAGCTCATTGAGTTCACACCTTTCTCCGAGATGAATGGAGCTGCTCAAATGGAAACCAAGTATGAAAATGGAGAATAAGAGCTAGGTCAAATTCAAGAGGTGATCAAAAAGTTAAATCCTCTTTTTCTTATTACTTCCTAGGCAACGTTTTGTTTTCGTCGAAGTCCAGAATAGCCCCTTGAAACCAGTGCGGGCTGAGTATCGTCCACGTGGATCTGTCAAGTATGAATTCTCCACTGAATTGCTGCAAGCACCTATTCAGCTGGTGAAGATCACCAACATTCAGTCTCAGGTATCTAGTTCGAATTATTTGGGAGGTCACCGATGTCCAGAAGAGGAAGGGGGCATTTCCATCAATATACACTTTTATTTCTTTGCAGGTTGTTGAGATTCTAAACCATCTGATCACCCACAATGTGGAGCGAGTCCATGAGGATGCCCCTCTTAAATTTTTGGAGCTCGTCCAACTCATCCGTATGGCCAAATTGGAAGATGTGCAAATGCTCTGGAGTCAGTACAAGTCTAAACCCGCCTACAGGTAACATTTCCATCAACATTTCGGAGTTGAAAAAAAAGATTCAAAGTTTAAATGACCCTCTTCCACTCTCAGGCAATGGATCTTGGACGCAATTCCCTCCGCTGGAACCCCTGTTGTTCTGAAATTCATCATTCAGAAATACGAGTCTGATGAGCTCACCAATCTGGAGATTCCTCAAGCTTTCCTTGCAACCCTTTACACCGTGACAGCCAGCACTGAGACCATTCAGATGATTGAAGTGAGTAAAGCTACTTCCCATAAAGAACTTTTGAAGTTGATTGAAGATAAAACATTTGACGATGTGTCTTTTTTAGAGCTTGTCAGCAAGCAGCAAAGTCAAGAAAAACCCAGTTCTGTCTGAGATTGTCCTGCTCGGCTATGGTACAATGATTTCAAAGTACTGTGTCGATAAGGCCGTCTGCCCCGTTGAAATCATTAAGGTAAAAAGTCCTGAAGCAAAGCACTACCTTTGTGTTTAGTTTTCCATTTTTAAGGCATTTCAATACTATCCCTCTCTCCAACAGCCTATCCACACCCTTCTCGCGGAAGCAATCACCAAGAGCGACACACGTCAGATCATTTCCGTTTTGAAGGTTCTGAGTAACGCTGGCCATCCCATGAGCATTAAGCCCATCACAAAGGTCCTTCCCATTCATGGCACACCAGCCAGAAGCCTGCCCACCAGAGTTCACGCTGAGGCAATCATGGCTTTGAGGAACATTGCCAAGAAGGAACCAAGAATGGTAATTTGCAATTCTGTGCAGACAGTGAGCTAATCTTTCACAAACCGTTGAATACTTCCAGGCTGAAATGAAATTTTAAAGTGGCATTGTTATTATCCAAAAGATAACACGTCTTGACTAAGAATTTCTTCCTTAAATTAGGTTCAGGAACTGGCTCTTCAGCTCTATATGGACAAGGCTCTTCACCCTGAGCTTCGCATGCTAGCGTGCATCGTTATCTTCGAGACACGGCCACCAGTGGGCTTAATTACCAGTCTTGCCAACCTTGTGAAGATGGAGGAGAACTTGCAGGTGGCCAGCTTCACCTACTCTCACATGAAGTCCCTGACCAGAAGCACCGTCCCGACCCATGCTTCCATGTAAAGTCCCGCTCAAGACTCACAATGTTTATGGTCAAATCTATCATCCTGAAATTAATTTTTAGCAATATTTAATTGCAGTGCCGCTGCTTGCAACGTTGCAGTCAAAATCTTGAGCCGCAAATTGGAAAGACTGAGCCTCCGCTTTAGCAGAGCTGTTCAGATGGACGTATACAGCAGTAAGAGCATTATTTTCCATTCCGACATTGTCCTTATTGTCATTAACTAATGTTTCTGTTTAGGTTCTTTGATGCTTGGTGCTGCTGCCAGTACTTTCTACATCAATGATGCTGCTACCATTTTCCCAAGAACCGTTGTGGCTAAGACTAGTGCCTACATTGCTGGAGCTGCTGCCGATGTCTTGGAGGTAACATTTTAAAGTCCCTTAACTTTGGATAAATAGTGGAAAATGTCTGCCTGACATTGTCAATCATTTGCTAGGTTGGAGTGAGAACTGAGGGACTTCAGGAGGCTTTGATGAAAAGTGATGTACTCGCTGATGACGTGAACAGGATAACCAAGATGAGGCGTGTCATTAAAGCTGTAAGGTCATTCAGAAATCATGATCTCAACATGTGACGGTTCTAATAGGGTTATTTTTTTTCTTTCGTTGTTGTTTCAGCTGTCTGAATGGAGGGCCATGCCCAACAGCAAACCTCTGGCTTCCATCTATTTCAAGATCTTAGGACAAGAAGTTGCTTTCGGCGACATCACCCCTGAGTTGATCAAGCAAGCCACTGCGGTAGAGTAAAATATGTCAAGGATCAACATAAATTGACCTTTTGCAATCTGTGGTAGTACCATGTTACAAGCTTGTAACACACTTAACAGTAATTAAGGGGTGGGCAGCTTTGGTAGAAATCTAAACTGTGATACCATTTCACAATGTCTTTGCATTATTTCCCCTTAGATGGCCAGTCTTTCAACCATTCAAGACCTCGGTAGAGATGCTATCAAAGCACTGGTGGCTGGAGCCACATTCCATATTGCTAAGCCAGTCCTGGCTAATGAAGTAAGACGCATCTTGCCAACGGCTAGTGGATTCCCAATGGAGCTTGGCCTTTACACTGCTGCTGTGACTACTGCGGCCGTTAAAGGTTAGCACTGCCATCCAAACAACAGTAGCCAGAAATGTAGATGCATTTTATATTCTGACATGCGTAAAAATGATTGTACTCTCTGCTAGTCAAGGCAACCATGACACCAGCTCTGCCAGAACCCATCCAGTTCCGCCATCTCTTGAAGACCAACATGGAGCTTGTGGCTGAGATTAAACCAAGGTGTTTAAAAAGTCTAACCGTAAAGTCAAACATCATCCTTTGAATTTTAATATTTTAACCACATCTTCTCATTCTAGTGTCGCTGTGAACATGTTTGCCGTGATGGGAGTTAACACTGCCGTTATCCAGGCTGCCCTGTTCTCCAAAGCCAAGCTCAACGCTGTTGTCCCAGCCTCCATTAAAGCAAGAGTTGACATCAATGAGGGTCTCTTTAAGATTTCGGCTCTGCCCGTTTCTGCACCTGAAAACGTCACAGCTATTGAGTATGATCTAACATTCAATGTTTTCAGTTTGAGAGGGGTAACATAACCTAGAATTTGATCCTTTTGTAGGGTTGTGAGCGTTGCGTTGGTGAGAAACATTGAAGACATTCCTAATCCCAAAATCACCCCTCTCGTCCCTACAAAATTCCTGAAGCCATCTTCAAAGCAGATGCTTGTTTCAAGAAGTTCTTCCAGTTCTGTCAGTCTGGTGAGCTTTCAAATATAAGGCAGAAAACACACATGTACTACAAGACATAGATTGACCTCTTTTTCCTTTTAATAGCCCATTTCTTCAGAGATCGTTCAGGATGATATGCCAGCAGATTTCCAACCCATCAGGAGCAGAGCATTTTCCAAAAAATACTGTTTCCAAGCCTATGGCTCTGGACTAAAAGGCTGTTTCAGGGTGGCCACAGACAACGCTGCTTTTGTCAGAGACATTCCTCTGTACAAAATGCTTGGAAGTCACTCTGTCTCTTTGTCACTGAAGCGAAGTATGTCATACAATTCTCAAAGTATCCAGTCCACTTTGAACAAATCACCCAAAACCACTGTCTAATCTAATGTAATTGCAGATGAAGAAGAATCCATTGAAAGACTGGAGATGTTGGTTCAAGTTGGACCCAAGGCTTTGGACAAGATCATCAAAAAGATCACTCTGGATGAAGAAGAAATCCTTGAAGGAAGACCAGTGTTGATGAAGCTCAAGAGACTTCTCAACGGCACCTCATCCTCTTCAAGCAAGTCATCCTCATCCTCATCTTCATCCTCATCCTCATCCTCGTCTAGCAGCAGCCGCCGCAGCAGCAGCAGCAGCAGTCGCAGCCACAGCGTGAGCGGCAGAAAACGCAGCAGCAGCAGTAGCAGCAGCAGCAGCAAACGCAGCAGCAAACGCAGCAGCAGCAGCAGACGCAGCAGCAGGCACAGCGGACTGGCCCAAAGCAGCTCTGCATCTAGTTTGGAGTCCCTCTTCAGCGCTAGCTCTCGTTCTTCTCGTTCCAGCCGTCCCGTCTCAAAGGTAAGGCTCGCTAAGACCCACTTTTTTTTTTTAATTTGATTGGGCAATCTCACTAATGTTTCCTTCTTCTTCACAGAGAATTAACTATGCGCGCACCTTTGAGAGGAACCACAAGAAGGTATGTATACTCTTGTGTCTATACCAATCAACAGCGGTGCATTTGAATTCTAAGAAAATGTGTTTTTACAGTCTCAACCTACCTCATCATCTCACAAGAGCAGAAGCAGCGGTTCCAGTTTTGAGGCCATCTACAGCAAGGTATATCGGTTATATAATAACCTTTGTTTTGAGCCTTCCTACCTCCACCATCAGGCTAAATACTTCCACTTTTCTGTTTCTCTCCCAACAAGAACCAACTCCTTGCTGCCCAAACTACTCCTGCATTCACTGTCATCCTCCAAGCTGTGAGGACTGACAGCAAACTCCAGGGATACCAAATCACTGGCTACGCAGACAAGGCTAATGCTCGCGTCCAATTGGTCCTGGCTGTTCTGGCTAGCGAAAACAACTGGAGGCTCTGTGCTGATGGTGTTTTGCTCAGCAAGCACAAAGTTACAGTAAGAAGACCCTTGTCTTGCATTATCCATTTTCAATGGTAGATAATGCCTTTATCAATAACTACATGCAAACCTTTATTCCTCAAAAGGCCAAAATTGCATGGGGACAGGCCTGCAGACAGTATGACATGAACATCACAGCTGAGACTGGTCTCCTTGGACAAAGCCCAGCAGCTCGCCTTAGAATGGCCTGGACTCGACTCCCATCTGAAGTCAGACGTTACGCACAGAAGTATGCAAACTAATTTTCCACTTACAAAAAGCCGTTGAACATATTTTGCTCAACAAAATCTTCTCTTCCAGGGCTTACGATTACATTCCCACTTACGTGCTCGACCGCTTCATCCGAGGAAAGGCCGTCAACAGCGCCAATCAGGTCTCATTCACAGTGGCTGCCACATCTGAGAGGACATTGGATTTGATTTTCAAGACACCAACAGTATGAATAATACATTGGATTTGCATTGATTTCTCTTAAGCTCCGATTCCTAACAATTCTCCTACTCCGTTTACAGCGCAGTATCTACAAACTGGCTTTGCGCATCCCCCTTGCCCTGCCTCTGGATGCGATCACAGGACTGACACCCTTTGAAGAAGTGGCTGACAAAATCCGTTATTTCATCTCTAAGGCCGGCGCAGGTTGAACGCAGCTCTTAAAGGAACACTTATGACGTGCATGACATTTCCATGTTATTAACTCATCTTCCTCTTGTCTAACGTTCAGCTGAATGTAGCTACACCAAAGACCAATTGGTCACGTTCAACAACAGGAAGTACCAGAACGAGATCCCCCAAAACTGCTACCAAGTTTTGGCTCAGGACTGCAGTGAGGAGATGAAATTCATGGTCTTGTTGAGGAAAGAGGATAATGTGCACAACCATCTCAACGTTAAAGTGGCTGAAATGTGAGTTACAGGATGAATAAGTAGTGCTATGAGTTATTGTGTTGCAAAAAAATATGAATTACATTGACTTTCTCAGTGACATCGACCTATCCACGAGGGGCTCTGATGTAGTTGTGAAGGTGAACGGAAGGGAGATTCTCCCCAGCAATCTGCCATATCGCCACCCAACAGGTTACTCATTATTTCTTAAAATTGTAACAGTGCCGTTACGCAGAATACTTTGAAATGTCCTCACTAAGAAATGTTATTTCCCCAGTTAAAATCGAGATCAAACAAACCCAAAATGGTATCTCTGTCTACGCACCAACCCTGGGACTTCATGAGGTCTACTATGACATCACTTCCTGGAAGGTAAGTTCATTTTTACATCGTGATCACTATCTATCTATTTGACCCTATTTAGATTGAATGATTGATTCTATGTTTCCATGCAGATCAAAGTTGCTGACTGGATTAAAGGACAAACCTGTGGACTCTGTGGAAAGGCTGACGGTGAGGTCAGACAGGAATTCCGTACCTCCAACGGACGTGTGACCAAGAGCCCCATCAGCTTTGCTCACTCTTGGGTTTTGCCTGCTGAAAGCTGCCGGGACAACACAGGTCAGATGAATAACATCTAGCTAAAAGCAATTTGCATTAACCCCAAAACAAATACAATGCAAGAACTGACTTTCACCATTATTCTTTTAGAGTGTCGTGTGAAGCTCGAGTCTGTGCCATTGGAGAAGAAGATGAACGTCCAAGGACAGGACTCCAAATGTTTCTCTGTTGAGCCAGTGCTCCGCTGTCTGCCCGGCTGTCTCCCAGTGAAGACCACCGCCGTCACCGTTGGTTTCCACTGCCGTGCCAGCGGTGAGTGCCTGAACAAACCACTCCTGGTTGAGAACATAATCAGTTTCTCACGTAACCCCCTTTTTTTGCATATGTTCAGACGACACCGTGATTCCCAAAGACTTCTACAACTTCAGTGTGGATGTGAGGGAAACCACCCAAGCCCATCTTGCTTGCAGCTGCAATTCTCAGTGTGCTTAAGATCATTTACCCTGTCACTTTGTCTCAACGTTTTGAATGAAACATTAAATAAACTGCATCTCAAAACGACCCTAACAGTGTATTAGTGTTTATTTAACTGCAAACATCTAGGAGGGAAACTGTCCAGGAAAAAAAATCAACTAAAGGGGCCTCAAAGCATTCTGGTCTCAAAGCATTCAAGGGGATTCAAAGCATTCTGGTTATTGGCTTTACCATCCCAAAAGGGCCATCCTCCAATTAAAATGACACCTTCTTACTTTAATGGCTATTTACCCTTTCCAAGAAAGGATAATAAATCGCACATCAAAGCATTTTAAACATGCTGCAGTAGATTTTAAACATTTATTTTGAGTGTCAAAAGCAAGCCTCAGCCGGCACATATAACAAAAGAAACCTTTCATATCCACAAGTCTAATGGGTTTAATCCTTAATTTGCAGTAGGTGAAACTTAAAACAAATCAATTAATTCTATAATTCACTATGGAAATACTACTACATTATCAATACTACTACATTATCAACCATTCAATAGTCTCAAACCCACATGTTGAAACGAAACATTCTCCTTTTTGTATTGCAAACCTCCTTGGGAGTGAGAACCTTTATAGAATAGGTAAACATGAAGATATGAAATGCAATTCCTTGTATATCTCCATAGAAAACAAGTCAAATTCCACAGATAGGCAACCAATATTACGACAATCCTGGAAGTCTGAAAGTATTTGGTCTGCACTTCAATGCATGGACATTGATCTTGAACCATCAACTGTTTAAAGTGACCCGTTCTTGTCCCGACCGAGCTTAAAGCTGCTGTGGTCGTCCCCGCTTATCCAACAATTGTGCTGTTCCACCAAAAAGCTGGCATCTCCCGCATCTTCACTCCGATTTGCTTTGGTCGAGCTGAAAGTCACAGACAGCCATTTAGGGCCATTCCAACATGAACACAAGGATCAGAATGTAGAGAAGGGTATAGAAATATGTACCCGCTTTCACAGATAAGGTTTAATTTGTGGAGGCGGTCAGATGAAGAGGGTGATAGGCTTGGTGTGCTTGCCGGGGTGGGAGAGGCCAAGGGCTTTTCTGGAAGTGATGCTCTACTGGGCTTGCTTTCAGTTGCTGCAAAGATGAAGGAATCATATTGATTCTTTCTCACTAAAAAGTTTCTTTTTGAACCCCTCTAAGAAAATTGAGCCTGAGAATCAATCTTGAATGAAAAGGTACTTAATAAAACTGCATGAAGTTCCATTTTTGGAAATTCTGCAGATGCATGAAGCTTCTGAGGCCAAGATGCCTTTTGAGTAAAATACAAAACTTTACATTGGCTGTATTTTGAACTGTGAAATATTTGTCACCTGACCAAATATAAATACATTCTTCTGTATGGATTATTCTCTTGTGGGGGTGCTGGATCCCATCCCAGCTTCCCATGGCCAGGATGAATAAATGTTTTAAATATTTGGATGAAATTTTTCCCCCAAAATAATACATTGGATTTCCTAAAATGTCGCATTCGCATTCGTGCTAGTGAAAATTAAATATCAAACTGTAACATTTCCTCTGCTCTCAAAAAAATTAAAAGGAACACATTAGTTACATCACAGCTTAATATAAAGTTGAACATTTATACAATTAAAATGTTCTAATTGTTGCCATTGTCTATTTACGATGCCCACGTGTGCTTAACCAACCAGAAAATAACCTGACAGATTTTTATTAATTTCATACCCAGCCCAATGAAAAAAAGTGTTATATTAATGTTTGGTAGCTCTAGATGGAAAAAGAGAAATAAGACACTCACATATTTGAAGGGTGCATTGTGACTTTGACCTCTTTGGTTTCTTGGAGCCGGCAAAAGGGCTCAAATTTGAAAACTGGTGTTTGAGCCACATGGCGCGATCTTCCTCAAAAGTTTTTCTCTGGGAGCAAAAGATAAAGAAAATGTCATTACACTAGTAGTGTCAGCATCAACTTGGTCCACCATGCTGCTTTCTGGGTTATCCATTACACTCACCTCTTGGCTCAGTCGAATTGCTGCCTCGGTAAAGTTCCTCCTCTCCCTCTCAAAGTTCTTCCTCTGTTCCTCCAGGATCTTCCACTCGTCCCGGAGACGATCCTTTTCTCTGGAAATGTGGGAGTCGCCCAGCCCGGCGGAAGTCTCCTCCTCCTCACACTGAGAACTTAGCTTCTGTTGCATTCATTCATCTATTTGTTAATCTTCCAACACACATTTACATACAATATTGTTTCGAACCTGCAGGAGGTGTTGTTGTTTCAAAATGTAGTCTTGACATTGCCGCACCTCGAGCTTTAGTTTGCCCATTTCTTTTGATTTTCCTCGGGAAATGGGCTCGGCGTCTTCACTTTCATCTGTCGAAACTAATGGCAAGCAAGTACAGTTCTATTTTTAGAATTCATAGTACAAGGTCCTATCGTAATTCTTCATGTGAATATAGTTCCCCCCAAAATAATTTAATAAAGAGGAGTGGGACTACCTCGGTGGTCCAGCTTTTCAACGTGATTTTTTAGTCTTCTCCACTGCCGTCGAACACTATTAGTCAGCTTCTCTCGAGTGTGAACACTAAACAGTTCCGAGGTCTCCTTAGCAGGATCGAGCACTTCTTCCTCTTCATTAGATTCAATCTGGATGAACAGAAAGATAAATAAATAAGCATATTTTAATTTATTGCATCATTCCCACAACTTCAAGTATGTTCATGTAATGAGGCACTTGCTAAACACAATGTAAACACAACTGAGCATCAACACAAAACAAACTGGCAGTATAAACGGTATATATAAAAATAAAATATTCTGTGGTATGTGCCTAACCCATTGGCCGCCAGTAAATGATCATTGCTAACTTTCCCAGTTCTAATTCGCTTGGATATTAATTGCCATGAATACTGAATTAGGCCTGGATTGGTTGTGCATGATGACAGCGAGTGTGCTATTTGCATTCCACCTACTTCTATGGCACCGTTGTCCTGTTTGTCTCCTTTGGCAATTGACTTTCTGGAACTGAGAATGACCACCATGTCTTTTTTCATCTGTTTCAAAACTTTTCTCAACTCTGCATTTTCCAGCAGTAGCTCCCTCTGCGTGCTCTCGTAGTCCGTGAGCAGAGTTTTGTACATCTCCCCCTCGTGCCTGCGTTCAAGCACAAAATTAATCACAAACAAGCTTTTGGTTTGTTTTGTGTTCCGAATATGAATTACTTTGCTTCTGTCTTCTCAGTCTTCCACAGGCTTCTTTTCCCATCTGCTCTTCCTAGTTTGTTTGCTATGTCGATGGCTAAATTCAGAAAAAGGTTAGTTTTGATACATTCGGTTAGTTGGACAATGATGGTGTAAGATAGGGGATCTAACCAAGTCTCTTCTCCTTTTTATCACCCAGGAGCTGATTCAGGTTCTCCTTCAGTTTGTTAAACTCTCGCTCTTTCCTCTTCATCTCGTGATTGTACTGGCTGGCTCGGCTAGAGATAATGTTCTGCATCTTGTGAATCTGGAACAAAAGTGTTGTTACTTCTATATTGTAAAGTGCGCCCATAGATAGACAGATATAGATAGTTTTATAAACAGATATTAGTCAGTGTTAAATCACCTCTTCCTTTTCATTTTTCAGAGAGTTCTGCAAGCTTTTGACTTTCAGCTGATGCTGCCTTTCCCGTTCAAAAAGTCCAGTGTTCTCTCTTTTGGCAATTTCGAGCTGCTCCTGTATAAAGAACATGGAATCCAGAGTTTACCACAAAATGAACTATTTTGCAAATTCCATCATGATCCACTACAGCACAGTACGTATGAACTGAGAGAACAAAAATCCTCCTAGCTATTTTTTTACTTTGTCTACACACCTAACACACAAATGGGCGGAGAAACAACCTTTAGCCGTGTCCTGGTAAGCTGCAGGGAGTCCACATTTTTGGTAGACTTCAGATGCTCTTGCTCCAAGTTCTCCAGGGTTTGGGAGCCCTTGCGGTGCAGTTGTAGTAGTTCGTACATGACGTTGAGCACAGAGATGATATTCCCATCCAAGTTGCTACCTGACTGCATCCAAACCTGTGAATTGCCATCGAGCTTCGTCCAAACCGGAGAAAGACCCAGTGATAACAATTCCTGTAAAAAAAATGAATGATTTTAACACTGTAAGGTAATAAAAGTAAATTGTCTGTAGTTATTCTTACAAAATTGCAAAAGGTGGACTGGTTAATGTAAAGAATATTACGACATTTGGTTATTAGCTACAATGAGAAGACTACTGGATTCTGTCTTTTTGTCCAAATTGTGGTTTTTAGTCACCAACCTGGTTGATTTGTTCCACACATTCTTCCACGTTGTCCTCAGTGCAGAAGTTTGTGAGCATGTAGGAGTTAATGTGGAGTGGTGAATGGTTCATGTGGCCCGTTTGAGAGGGTGTTGGACATTTGACAGAACTGCTGCAAACGTCCTTGACATCTGAGGAAGAGTTTTTTTTTGTAATTAGGCGCAGCAAAAATGACAAAAATTAAAAGGTAAGCATTTTTCAGAAAGTAATCAGTGCACTTTTAAAATGAAACCATTATTTTCTCTTTTTCATAGCAAATTCTCCAAATAGTGAGGACTGTTTTTAATGTGTCATTACAATGTTTTCACCTTGAACTCACCTAATGAAGATTCTGGCATGGTTAAAGTGGACTTTGTGAAATTTTAAACATCCACTACACATACATTTGCTCACATATGGTGTTCCAGTATGCTCCAATGCAGTCAGCTCCTGAAATAGATTTTCAGATTAGCAGTGGCAGCACAGTGTAGTCCGGATTACAAGACCATGCATAAGAACACAAAAACAGGGTGAAGGTGACAGAGGGAAGAAAGCACTCATTTTTTCCCCCGACTGCCCAATTATAATACCTTTAATGCCTTTTTGGCTTGAAACAGTGGGAAAATGTTAAATGCACATGTTAATACAGACCATCATACTGTGTTTCACAGATCTGCAGAAGATAGAATAATCCCATTTTAATGGGATAAATGAATGTTATTCAAATATTTTTGGGAACTATGAATCATTTTTCTCGATATTATTGTTATTTACAGAGAGGAGTGTTACTACAGGTGTTTTTCTTAACAGCTCACGAGTTGTAAACAGCATTTTATCTAAATGCTTTTAGGATTAGTTGATCAAGATAATCCCAGACAGGCAGGGTGCAGATTTATCCTCTTTGCAACACACTCAATAATTCCCATTCATTAAATATAGCACGTTATCTCAGTATTCTGTTTTTCAGCGGTTATTTTAAGCAAAAAGAGGATCATGAATCAAATAATTGCAATGCTTTTACGTGACATTTTGCAATATTAATTGATCCCAAGGGAAAAAACATGATTACATGCCATCATAACTACGAAGAGCAACTTTTAATTTTACCTTATCAGTTAAATGGCCGTTTACTAGAATTTCCAATAGTGAAATCATTCCGATTTACGATGAAGGCAACAAGTTTGATGATTAATTGGGAGTGAACGTGTACGTGTCATGATCATGATGTACTTTAAAATATGAGGTAATAAACATGAGGTAACATAACATCTTGATGCGATCATCATCACTTGCGTATTTATAAGTTGTAAGCAGTGCAAAAAAAGGGGGAAACAGGTGGTGGTCTCGCCCCAGATTTGCTACCCCCTCCTGCCGAAATTAAGTTTAGATTTCGTGTTTAAAATGCAGAAAAAAAGATGAAAGATGGATAACATACTTACAAACCGCCAATGTTCTCTTCCTTAGTAATTCATTGTCACCTGGTCGCTCACCAGGCTGGTATCCACAAAATAGAACATACTTACGAGAAGCACGCGGATTGGTTGCTATGGCCGAGAGTAGTAACAACAAATTATCTGATTGGCTCTGGCTATAAATGCCTTTTAAAGTATTCTCCATTCAGAAATATGCACAAACACAATAGGGCAATCTGAATATGACAAATCTTTCGCTGATGGACATCCTAAGACTAATGAAGTCATAATAACAATATTGTATACAGGTTTGTATGAGATCCAATCTATGCGATTAATATTCAAAAATGAAATGAACAACATAGTTATAGACGTTTTACTTTTTGACCATTGTAAACCAAGTGTCGCTATCCAGGGTCCTGATATACAACAACTACGTATCAAGAAGTCAGCACACCATGTCGACATTAAATTTTGTAGTTAAACATTACACTTTAAATACATGAAAATACATAAATATTTTTAAAAATACGTTATATATAATGTTTCATCATGATGAAATAAGTCAAAGGGCACAATTTGAAATTTTGAAACGCACTCACAGAGAACTGAAACTGTTATTTAAGACAAGAAATTAAAATATGATGTTTTTGTATGAGTAGAATGTGCCTTTGAGACTGACGATAAATCTAACACATAACGGGATAAGCCACTTATGAAGATGTTTGCAACATATTGGCCAGCTTCAGTCACTAACTGGCACAGGGCCGCCTGCAGACTCCGATGAGCAAAGCAACGGGTCTGTGGACTCGTTTCGTTTGGCCTCCAGCCACCATGTTTCCATCTCACCTTTCCCCTGTTGGAAGCAAAACAAAACAGTCGGAATTGAAGAAAAAGAGCACTTTGCTCTTTACTGTAGCCCAGTAGCTCACTGGCACACTTTGGAATTTAAAGGGATTACGGTACATTAATAACCATTTGGACAGGTTAATATTGTCATCAGATCTTAGCATTTGATTCCAGTGGCTAAAATAAAGTCTTGTAAATAGACCTTACTTAACAACAGCACATGTCTGACCAGTTAAAAAGGTGAGTATTTTTTAGGGATTTTAAATTGCTGGATTTACCTTAACATTTAGCATTCCTCTGCACGTTAGAATGTAACCTCCCAAAGTGTGAAGCAAGTCAGCTGTGGCCCCACTTACTTGGATCTTCAATGCTTTGAAAAAAGCCAACACACACACACAAAATCATTAAAATAAAACAATTATTTATCAAACAGAAGATTGGTTGAATTCGTAAAGATAGAGTAACAATAGTTTGTGCTAAGTTATGTATAGTTTCTCTATACATTCAGAAGAGTTTAATATGATTTTTTAGTTTTGCATGGTTAAAATATACTGCTATTCCAATCAAAAGTAAGCGCTCATTTTTCTCAACCTTAATTACCTTCACTCGTTGATTCCATCCGTGATGCCGTGTTGACGGTATCTCCAAATAAGCAGTAACGAGGCATTTTCGTTCCAACCACACCAGCCACGACAGGCCCTGATGGCACAAATCACTACACTCTTCACCAAGTAGATTTAAATTTGGCATAAAATGGTTGTTAAGAGGGAAATGCGGAAATGTTAAAAGTACCTGAATGGATTCCTGCACGAATCTTCAGCTGTGTATTAGGCTTGTGGGGGATCTTAAATGTGTGGCAAACATTGACCAGATCTAAGGCCATGCTGGCAATCTCCCCAGCGTGATTGATGCCGTTTTCTTGTGGGACCCCTGAGACAACCATATCTGTACCAGCCAGCCATTTTGATAGAAAGGAAAAGAAGGTACGGGAAAATACAGTAAGACATTGTTTTGCGGTTTTCTCTAATTCCGACTTTTTTCACGTTATTGACTCAAATGGCTGCAGCCAAAGAATCTCCAGCCCACCACCCCTCGAGGATATGCGGTATGAATGATTATTCATTACTTACAAGCATCGCCAATGGTTTCCACTTTGTAGACACCATAATTGTCAATGATATCGTCAAAAGTGGTGTAAAGCTGGTTCAGAAAGTCCACAACTTGGTGCGGTGTGCTGGCCCCTGACAGCTGAGTGAAGCCCACAATATCACTACCACGAGAAGGCAAACGTACACGGATTAACTAACATGCTTCTAGTATTCCAGTCCATTGACTCATGCCAACAAACCTGAAGTAGACGGTGGCGTTGGAAAAGGTCTGGGCTTCCGCAGTTCGACCTTGGCGAAGATCATCGGCAACTGGCTTTGGTAACATACCTTTAGATGTAATAGATGATGGAAATAGAACTTTTCAGGATTAGAGTGAGGAAGTTGTATTTTGTACACACACTAATGGAATGCAGTACAAGCAAATGTTGGGTCTCCACCCATTGAATTTAATTCACTGACGTGTTGTGATCTGTGTTTTATGCAGAATCGCTTCCATCTTTAATTAACAGGAACACTTACTGTATAACAAGAGATCAGTCTTCTGTTTTTCTTGAAGAAGGTCCTGTGTTCGTTCAGCCACGATGCTCTCCAAATGTTTACTGTACTTCTCCATCTGCAGCGAATAAACCTTTTTAGTCATATTTCCACATTCATGCATTTTTGTAGCTACAAGCAACATTTTAAAAGGATGCTTACCAGATTCATCATCATGTCTACGGGGCTAACTTTATGTGGGTTCATCTTGTCAAGCATCTTCTTGACCTGCTCAAATGCGGGCCTCGTGGTGAGGTTGTGAGACCAACACTTCTTGATAAGCTGTCATGATTTACACCATACAATACGTACAGAACTGTAAGTGGCCATCTTGCTACAGACTGCAGCAAACAGTAAGTTGCTCAGTTGAATGTGTTTGAATTTGGTTCCTGCGATATTCACTCGAAAAGCAGACAAAAAAAATACCTCACAGTAGTCTTCTTGACTTGGGCAGTCGACGTCGTTTTTTCCAGGTTTGAGTTCAGGCAGAGGAGGGCGCCAGGTGACATCCATCCTCACTCCCTCCGCCTTGTCCTGTATAACCAGGAGAACTGCTCATTACAAAGCCATGATCAAAGAAGAACCACAGGTCGTAATCCAGATTTAAGAAGCAGCCATCATACTCACTGAGATGAGGTCAGAGCGAGTAGCTATCTCCACCAAGATCATGGCGTAACTGAAAGGACAAGGACAGCTCCGTTTTCCCACGTTTTTAGGAACCATAGATTGTATACAGGAACAAATCTGACTTTACTTCACAAGGTCTTTATGTGGCTCCTGCCTGAGTTTTTCATTCATTCTTTTTCTATACCTCTTATCCTCCCATGGGTTGTAGGGGGGTGCTAGAGCCTGTCCCAGCTAACTATGTATGAGCACCAGGCAGGGGACACCTTGAATTGGTGGCCACCCTATCGCAGGGCAAATGATGGACGACAATTCCCCCTCACACTCATACCTAGGGGGATTTAGTGTTCAATCCATCTACCCTGGGAGGATATGGGAGGAACCCGGAATACCCAAAGAAAACCCATGTAAGCCCAGAGAAAACATGCAAACTCCACACAGGAATATCGAACCTGGGATCGATCCCTCGATCTCAGAAATGTGTGGCCACCACTCACCCACCGGCCTGTCCTGTAATTACCTTCAACTTTGTATATATTATAAATTCAAACCTGTAGATATCCGCCGCTTGTGTCACGGGTGGGCTGGTTCCCAGAAGGACCTCCGGAGCACAGTAGACACGGTTTATGTCGCCACAAGTGAATGCGTTGCTGACCTCGTCAAAGTCCTCCTTTCTGTAGAATGTCAGGCCATAATCTATACGGGAGGAAAATGGAATGGATTATTAAACTTCACTT
This sequence comes from Stigmatopora nigra, assembly GCF_051989575.1. Classification (NCBI taxonomy): domain Eukaryota; kingdom Metazoa; phylum Chordata; class Actinopteri; order Syngnathiformes; family Syngnathidae; genus Stigmatopora; species Stigmatopora nigra. Next base: position 8,456,784 of record NC_135512.1, read on the forward strand.
TGTATTTTGCTCATTGCTGTTTTTGACCTGAGATCTTGCAAACCCAGCGATCATCAATAACACAGTTTCTGGAGTGAAGTCGACCATGAAACATCTTGTGTTGGTGAAGGTAGGACATCCCACGGGCAACGTCAGTGGCAAATGACAGTCTGTAGAGTTGCAGATAAATACTATTTTTATTTTAAAGAGATACATTGACACGGTCGGAGTGAATTTTATGGTTAGTATATTGAATCTATTAATTATTGAGTTATTCATTGTTATACTTTATTTGTTTATTGGCTTGTTGACGACTTATATGTTGATTACATTATTAATTATGACTTATTTATTGATTATTGAGTTATTCATTGGATTATTTATTAATTTGTGTGCTTGTTGTTGACGACTTATATGTTGATTATGTCATTATGACTTACTTATTGATTATTCAGTTATTCATTGTTGTTATTTATTTGTTTGTGTGCTTGTTGTTGCGATTTATGCATTTTGTGGTGATGCTTTAAATCTCATTATACTTGTATAATAACAATAAAAGTAATCAATTCAAGTCAATGTAATGATTTATTTTTTTTGGTAAGAGGAGACATAATAGTGTATGTGTGTGTCCTTACCTAAATCCCCAGTTGATTGGGATCTCATCATTGAGTAGAACATCAGACAGGCTTCCTTTAGGGCAGTGTTCTGTTATAATGCTAACATAGGGAACCTCTATTGAGCCCCCGATGAACTTGCAAAGATTTGGATGGTCCAGTTGTCTAACCGGGAAGAAACATATTGTCAGGTAACAATGAAATGTATGAAAGTGTCACCTGTTCTGCCTCACCTGACCTCTTTCACCTCCTTCCTGATGTTTTTAGAGAGAGCAAAGTGTTTCTTTTGCAGGTGTTTCACTGCAACTGTCCTGCCATCACTAAAAGGATATGATAGGGAAAATTTGAGATAATTAGTCATTTGTCAAGACAACAACTCCAACTAATAAATGTGTACAGCTGTCCATCAAGTTTTTAAATTGTTTGTCCTCATTAAGGTTGCTGGTAAATTGCAGTCACACTTAAGTCTATAAATCACCGTATTTATGTCCATGATTTTAGAATTAGAAAGACAGATTTCCTTTAAAAAAACACCTTTACAGCAATTGGGATCAAAGCAATGTCAATTACAAAGTGTAAAATGGCAAAGAAGTAATGCTTTTGCCCTAAAATCAGCTAAGATAAACTCTGGCTGTCAGAAAATGAACAGACGGGAGTAAACATGCAATCCTTGCTTCCTTACTAGTTGCCAGGTTGGATGAAACCTTGTTTGAAGAAGGTATTGACGCCGGTGCACATGGTGATGTCAGTCAATTGACTGACATTTGAATTGCTCTTGACTTGCTGGGGGCTGTTAGTGCTGCCAAAGTCTGTCCCAATCACTTTACCTGCAGATGTAGTATGTATACACAAGGGTTGAACTGATTAGCTTTTACTTATAAACTCAAACTAGTCAACTGTCATACTGTGCTGAAAAAATATCATGCATACTTTAAGCACTTTACAGTCAACCCATACATATTTCTTCCAAACACATTTTCACCATACCAAATATTATACTCTTGTAGTCAATGATCCAGCTTTCGTCCCAAAACATCTTTTGTTTCTGGTATTGAAGCCACTGCAGGGAAGACAATGTACTTAGTTCTATTTTTTTGTAAATTTAGTCGGATCTCTCTCTCATGCTCACATTTACTTACCACCATTGTTAGGATGAATCCGGCGCTGAAAAGTGCCACGGGCAGGCCTATGGAGACCTTGATGGCCATGGACATGGGACAGATACCGCAGTCAGCAGGGCAATTGAGGCAATTCTCTTCCAACTCGCACACTTCGTCCCCACACACTGCAACATTAGAATTTCCATATTTCAGAGACATAGATCAGCTCTAGGTAGCTTGAATAGTACTGCAAATTGCTCGTCAGACTGATTATTTGTGTCCTTGCTAGTTTATTGAGTTTATAGTATTGTGTACAGTATCTTTCTTTTCTCGCATTATTTTGACAACGCAGACTGACCTTGAGCACTGACAACAAGAACTTTGGATTCCAATGCCGCATGCATTTGTCCTATTTTAACATGGGCAATAACTGAAGTGACCCCCACATGGATCAGCACCACCTACAAAGAAAAGATGTCCTTTTCATCATTTATTCTACCATAAAAAAACTTCTGATTCAAGAAGGTCAAGATTGTTCAAGCTATCAGCCTCAAGAAAAAACATGTATACGCACTTTTGACGTCCAATATTTCTGGCTCATCTTGCCTGCTTTGGAGACCGTATGGGTCACTATTTTGCCATCGTCGGGAATCCATGGGCCACAGATGCCACCTTGTTTCTGTTGAATAATGGATTTCTTAAACTAGAGTGATTGAACATTTTCAAATAAAGTGGATTATATTTTTTGGTGTATTTCTGCAGCCTGAGAGACAATTTTGGCAATTGTTATTGGGAATGAAAGTGCAAAAAGTAAAAAAAAGAACTTATACCATAAGGCCTAAGGGACAGGAGTGGATGTTGGCATGGTACACGCAACAATTGAGTTCGTTGGCATTGTTCCAGTTAGATGGACAATCGTGATCATCACAAAACCTTTTTGCCTCCGCAGCATTGCTGGATGCAAAAAAAAAAAAAGAGTGTACCAGTCATTAGAATGTGCAACACAATCTGGGAATAATAGAATATAATTTATGATAAAATTCAATATTCCATTTCCTGCAAAGAACACGATTTGAATTGACAAAACAATTTGTGGTCTTGTAAATCCATAAAATGGGATTTGTTCAATTGTTTAACACAACAAACAAAGTTAAAGTTTCATTTTGTAAATTACAGTAGTTGACATCTTAAATAAACATGGCCTACTATGGTACTTACTACATTGAAGTCAAATTATTAGATTGAGTAACAGTATTTTAACTGCTCATTTGAGTAAAATGCCAAAATGTATGACCTTTGCGGTTTGTCTGTGCACGTGCGTGGCAACAATCAGCAGACAGCAGACATTCAAGATTCCCAAACTTAATGAAAGTCCCTCACCTGAACTGGAAAATCTTGTTGCGGACCGCATACTCATAGAAAGAATCTGAGGCTGTGACAGTGTACGAAACGTTGAATTCTTCCCCATTGGTGACTTTCTCCGGAGGGCGCTGCACCCAAGCCATTTCCAGACCTTCAGAAACACATGCAAATGACAGTGTCTATCAGAATTATTCCAAAAGAATATATTTTACAATGATTTAATACATGAATAGTAACTTGACACAGTGACCAAGACGTGACTGCTTTCAAAAATGACCAATGCGGATATATTTTACTGTAACAACACAAATAGAAAGAAAAAAGCTCACAGCTAATTAGACATACCACCACAAGTAATCATGTTGAAATCATTTGGATTGTTGGCAGGCCAGCAGTCGTACTCCGTGTTGTCCAAATCGTGCCAACAATGAATGCTCTGCACAAACAAATTAAACTCATTTAGTTCAGGGTCACAGAGTTCGAAGAACAGATTACAAGATGGACTAGTCACAACTTTGCTCCAATTCACACAACAATGAAAAAACACAGATGATGTAATTCTAGAAATTCTGCAAAGTGAAGACTCACCAAAAAGCACGCTAGGAAGAACGATACCGCGGTCCAGAGAGCCATAACAAAGTGTGCAGTGTTTTGGGATCATCAGATGGCTGACTGAAGGATTGACCTCACATGTACGTGACCTTCTTCACTTCCACCCATCACTTACGCGTCCTCAATTGTCCAATCAGAAGAAGTGGCTCTTCAATCAACGTTCAGTTAGACACTTGAAATATGAAGTATGTTTGTGTGTGGCTTCTATTAGGTTGTCAATAACAATCATATCTAAGTAGAACTGACATTTCATTTTAATTGGAAGGTTTTTTCCCATTACTATATGAGGTAATACATCAATCTTGATTTAATTGGATTTAAGGAAGGACGGCACTACAATGTTTTTTTTACAATCAGAGGCAGGGACTTTTTTTTTTAATATGGACGTGTCTATTAATATCTTAAATGTGCAGATTTCTGGTAGTGTTCCAAAAGAAGAAGAATTTGATCTTTGAGTGGGGAGAAAAAATAAAAAAGGATGAGGATCCTTTGTTCGCTATAAGAAGAGGACGATTCAATGATGATTTGCTCTTTTGATTTGATTTGATCTTTTTTTGGAACCATTCAGCCAAAAGTGCCGGGGATAAAATGGAAGAGCTGTCGGCGTTTACCAGCAACGGAGTCGAGGGGCTCTACTCTGCTACTGTTGTCTTCAGCTCCAGACTACTGAAGAACTGTGCCATTACAGAAGAACAGCTTAAGGGAGGGTTGAGGTTGTGATCCGAATGTAACACCGCAATAGTCTGCGAAGCCGTGAAGATTTATTTATGTGATCTGGAATGCCGGCATCGGTCTTTTTCCCATTCAAATATCTGACAGTTACAGAGGAAGAAAAGTCTTCAAAAGGCAACTTCAGATAATTCTTAAAATGTCTAGACTGTGTTTCTGCTGTTTGGAATTAGTAATCCATTTGTTTTTGTTTTTTTTAATCGAGGGCCATTCTTAAAATGTATACATACATTATAACTTCAATCATTTGACCAGCTTTTTACTGTACATGCAGTCTTTTCCATTTTTGTTGTTTTACCCAAAACACCATTTGGCTTGAGATTAAAAGTAAATGAAAAGTCAGTGTTCCAGAAAATGGTCAGAATTCCTTTTTTTTTTCCTTGCAGAAAATGCTAAATTACAGGACAGTGGCAATAAAAAGGCTTTCCACCAAAACACTTTGATGCTTTGCAAAAATGCAAGTGGCACAGACAGCAGTACTGGAAACCGAGGATGAACAGACAAGCACTCAAATTTAACGAGGTTTGAACCGTAACCTGACTTCACCCAGTAAACAATACCGTTTGAAGAAAAACACTTTGCTGCTGGACAAATGTTCAGCTTGGAGGCTTTTATAGCCATCACTCTCTGGAAAGCACATTGCATAAAAAAAACTCAAAAGTTTGATGAACAGGTTTACAACAGGCTTTGGGACATTTGTTTGAACCCTGATCCAACTTCAGAGGTGGTTCACGTTACTCCCTCTGAAAATATAGTATTTCCCCGAACGAAAAAGTCACACAAATTGACTTAAGGATCTAAAATATCTTTAAGACGCAGAGCTGATGGAAAGGAATCTATTGAACTTCATCAAAACATGTTTGTCTTGTAACTTGGGTTTGTCGAATCTTGTTATTTTGTCATTTATATCACAGTTTTGCCAATCATATCTCATATATTTTGAGTTTTTGGTGTTTCAGTTTAAAAAAAAAAGTGTCTTGAATATGTTTTATTAATCACAACACTATAAACGTGCAACACTTCATGGTCATGAAGATATGATTACTTTAGATTTATGGCATCAATGTTTTGTTCTTATACCAACAATTACTCAACTTATGATATATGAAGGCAGGCAGTAAAAAGTTTTGCGCAACAAGCTAATGATGCTTCATCCCAGAACATGCTCAGTTAACGCCATGGTTGCTTTTGTTCTTTTTGATATTTATATCAAGGCCTTGGATGCGTTTTTTTTTCATGCAGGTATATATAATCTAAATATTCAAATAGTTATTATTGACTCATTACGGTAAAAAGGCAAGTGTAAGAACACGGAGGGGAAAAGACCCGTAAAACAGGTTAAAGTCCAACATTAACTTGTTCCCATAAAACATTTCCAGGATAGAAATTAGTTTCCATTCATCCTATATTACACCAGAATTTCTAAAAGTGTGAATTTGGCATGAATGCCATTTTCCATTTTACTCTCACATAAAGTTCCAACTTCAAGAAAACGTACAAAGATTGGTCAGAGGTGTTCTTAAGATTGCCTTTTTTTTTTTAAACACACACTATTTGAATTCTAAAAGACAGTTTTGCATGCCACATAGTTTTAAAACGTGGGTATTTCCGAAAATAATCAACAGCTTTACCAAGGCCACGAGGAAGGTTGAACTTGCCAATGTGCAAGCGTGTTTGTCAGACCAATCAGTTATTTATAGCACAAATGTCTGGGAAGGAGCAATGTAGTCTACGTCAGTCATATCCTCCTGGCTTCCTGCAGGTAAACTACGGTATTGTGTGACAAACCTCCAGCAGGAATCCAGTGTGTTACGACATCTTTTTTTTCTTTTCTTTACAAGCCACTGGCCTTTGTTTCGACAGAGCTGCAGCAGCCATTAAAGGGAGCTGCAGCGGATGTGGGGAAATGCTACAGGGAGAACAAGTTTGTCTCAATCAGCGGTGATAAGTTTATGAGGGACTATTATCTTTGGCTCGCAGGCAAAGACTGCAAATAGAGACAAAAACAATGAGGATGGTGAAGTGGTTAGCTATCATACATCCTATGGCAGAAGCAGTTGTGACGATTTGGGAAAACACCTTACTGGACTGACAAATGATTAAATACCTTTGTGTATGACAGAAGGGAACAAATATGTGCTTGACAGTCAATGGTAGCGGTACCGGTTTTAAAAGGTGTCCATTCTTAGGTGGGTTTGTAGTTTTTTGTCACCACGAGGTTGGACTGAATAGTACAGAAGTGGATGTGAAAATGCAGCAAAATGACTTAATTCCCAGAAGCTCTAATGTACATTACTTCTGTTTGAAGAACCCTAACTACATAGCTGGGATTGGCTCCATCACTCCCACAACCTTTGTGTGGATAAGTGTTTCAGAAAATGAATGACTTGCAGAACTGCAGTAGTAGTTTAAGGATATTATTCCTCAAAAAGATATACACTCCTTACAATGTGATGTTATTTCCTATTGCCAAACTACCCTTGGAATGACAAAGAAAAAGAAAATGAGCATGGTCTCATTTCTACTGTTTGTTTTTCAGTCATAAATAACCAAGAAGAGGAGGAGGAGGATTGAAATCTGCCGTTGGAGATCATTTCCCAAACTGCTGAAATTCTGACACAAGTGTAAACAAGTGCATTCATAGTGGTCCGTCATCAAGGAATTTTATCTTGTCAGTGTCCTTAAAATTGCGTCTTTCGACTGCCACAGCAGGCCTGTGCAGGCACTCCTCTCCAAACAACATTTCTTTTTGAAGATTAAAAAAAAACAGTCGACTCCAATCGATTGTATTATCTTCATGTGAACGGAGAGTCTTCGAAGTTCAGATTAAATCTCACTCTCAGGTCTGAAGGATCTCATGATCGCTATTTTTCATCTCCTCGGACGGAGGCTGGCTGTTGCCCATTTCCGGGGTGGAGCTGAGCGGCCGGGCATTGGCCTTGGTGGAACGCTGTCGCCGAGTACCGTTTCCGATGCATCGCATGAGGTTCTTGAAAGTGGCCCACATTTCTTCGTCCTTGTAGGAGTAAATGCAAGGGTTCATGACAGAGTTCAGTACTGCCAGTAGAAGAAGCCATCGCTTCAGTTTCATGACTTTGCAGCTGGTGCAGTTGAGACCGTCCAGCAGTAGAACCACCAGGCCGGGAGTCCAACAGATCACAAAGGCTCCTACAACAACAAATTGCATTATGCAAACATGACAGTATTTTGTCTAGATTAGCAACAATTACAGTCAACTATTTGCTAAGCACAGCTTTGCTTTTTATGCCACCTAATGTTTTCTCAGATGGCAAATCTTATTTATTTATTCATTTTTAAAACTGTAAATCACAAATGTTAAATGCATCACGCCACCCTGCAACCCATCCATTGTAAAAAACGGTATCATATATATTTTGCGCAATCATAAAGATATACAATTATCTACTTATATGGGTAATTATTGGGTTTTGACTTTTAACACTGCTGTGTATTGGAGGTATTGTAATATAATTAATAATTAAATTAATTTAAATGGATTAAGAAAATCCACAGGAAGCGATTTACGGTAGAGCAAAGATTCCCCGTGCAAATTTTGGAGCAATAGCATTTTCTTGTAAACATTTAATATTGGATTTTTGTAGCCATTCTGGAAACTTGCTCTTTTAAAATTAAAAATGTCATATTATATTAGACAATTGTGCCACTGGGGATTGAACAATAAGACCAATGTATCAAAGTTGGGCCACTTGAACCATGCAGTGTAAATCTACTATTTCAACATGTCTGGGCACAGAGAAGAGCCGCTTAAAAGATTTTTTGGCTTTGAATGAAAGCACAAGCTTCAACTTGCCTTCACAGCTAATGTGTCTTCTTAACCTTCTACATGTCTAAAGATAAAAGAATTTAACATGCCATGTTTTCCACTCATGTCATTTAGAGCAATATATAATATTCATACATTATGCTATATTGGATTTTATAGTTACCAGTTGTAAAAATAAGGGCATTTGTAGGAATAGTGGGGTGCAAACACTACCTTAAGAGAAAATGTTGTATTGTGAATTAATGTGTGGATTATAAAAGCAGGCACCAACATTCATAGATACATCTATTTTGTCTTGATAATATTAAATTTCAATAACTACAGTCAGCCAAACTAGCCTCCAAGTTATATAAAAAGATGAATATGAAAAGCAACAGGATCCCAACTTCTGTTTTCAGAATAAATGAACTAAATTACCATTTTCTACTTCTCTCAGTTGTGGAGGGACTTTGTTTACGCAAACTGTACACACTCACATGACGGCATATACCAAATTTACACAATCGCTAGACCCCAAAAGCACGCCTCAGAACTGGTTTATCCAGTTTCCAGTTAGAGGCAGAAAACTAGAGCAAGAGTTAACAGTCTAACAACGCCTGTCATAAACCATGTCCTTGAACCCGGACACAGAATCACCTTGTTTGAACTAAAACATTAAGTAGTGCATTTGACCCTGAATCTCACAAAATTCAAATACTATACGAATAAGATCTGTTAGCCAATATGTAAGCTTTATACTACAAGATCATACGGGTGTGTGGCTATGTGGAGAGAGTATGTTTCTCTTATGTTTTCCTGTTTTCCTTTGGCTGGAGGAGGGGACACTCATTGAATTGTGTGTGTTTAGCGAACAGCCCATCACATATCCAGAGGAGTAGCCCTAATTACACAACAGTTTGGAACAAGTCATGTACACATACAGTATAGTTATCAAACCATCTGGATGGGCAAACATATCACGTGTAGATTAAGAGCAATGATTTATGATATCTACCCAGACGTGCTTTTTATTTTTTTTAAGTAGAGGAGTGGAGAAACAAAACAAAACATGCTTAAAAGTTAAGATAAGTTCCTTATTGTTGGAAAAAAGTTGTTTCTATTGCCATATTATATATACACAGAGTAGCAAGGATAGGAGATATTTTCTCTGTGCTACTTATGCTGTTATACTTACTTATTATGAACACTTTTTCTCCTTACCATAATGTGACAATGAAGTTGACAATGGGTTTTTTTCTGTGTACATGGGCTTCCTCCCGAGAACATACGTAGTGGGCTGATTGTACATTTAAAATTTTCTCGTAGGTGCCATTTTGAGTCGGAAAATTGATTTGTTCAGAAATGCCAGTTCAGGCAACCTGTCAATCGTTAGCTGGGGTAGGCTCCAAACACCCTTGGTGAGAATATTATGGTTTGGAAAATGAATGAATGTATTAAATCAGTTAATTTATTCATAGCATGCAAGGCAATCATTGCAACTGGTCTGATTTCAGCCTGTGTGTTCTCTATTATAAATACAATCACAAAAAAGTGGTAGTACTTTAACCTTAGTGGGGGAAGAGTGTGTTACAACCACTCAACAAATGGTAAGATCAATTTATCTGACTGGCTCATCTTTGACTAAGAATGCTGACGAGATAAGGCATTTCAAGGAAAAGGACTGCCTAGTATGACTTTGCTTGAGTTTGTTGACAGTCATCATGTCTACCAAAATCCTAAATGCATTGTTTTTACCCTGTTTTCTCCACCTCCTAAAAAAAAGTCCCCCACATACAATGCATATGTGGCACAACAAAGGGAAAAAAGTCATACTTTAGTTGCGCAAAACAATAGGAGTCTTTGTTATGTGCAAGTTATTCCGCCATGACTTATTTCCTGGACTCTGAGACAATTCAATAACTCTGACGATAGCCATAGAAGAGCGATATGAGTCATTAGAAGAAGAGGAAAAAAACCTTACTTACCAAGTACCACCATGACTGTTTTGATGAGTTTGATGGGCGTCCTTTTGCGGTTCATAGAACCACTGGTGTGCGGGTTGAGCATCGACGTCTTCTTCTTGACATAGGCGTAGATCCTCATGTAAATGGCAACCATGACTAGGAACACGACAAGGTTAGACACTGACCAGAAGATCAGGTAGCCCCTGCTAAAAATGGGGGCAAGCTGCGAGCAGTCATTCAAGTTGCAGATACAGTTCCAGCCTAGACTGGGTACAGCACCCATGAAAATGGAGATCCCCCACACCAGCACAATGAGCAGAGTCACCCTCCTCTTGGTCAGGTTGCTGTGGACTTTAAAGTTCATGATGGAGATGTAACGCTCGAGCGCAATGACAAGCAAGTTAGCCAGTGAGGCGGAGAGGCTAATGTCCAGAAGACCTTGGCGGATAAAGTATCCTTTCACTGTCAGTTTGCGCGAGACCTCTCCTGTGTTGAACATGAGGTAAACGTACGCTATTCCCGCCAGGAAGTCCGAGGCGGCCAGGTTGGACAGGAGATAGTAGAAGGGATAATGGAATCTCTTGTTGGTAATGACAGCTGCGATGACCATGACGTTGGAGAGTAGGATGAAACAGCAAAAGAGTGAGCCAACCACTTGGACCAGAATGAGCTGGGTCGTGTCCCATTTGTCGTCTGCGCCGCTGTTGTTGTAGAAGAAGCTCATGGGTTTGTCGTAATGGCAGCTGAGGTTTGACACAGCCATTTTTCTACAAACAAACAAAAAAAAACACTTTGTTTTCAATTGTGCAGTGATTTTTTTTCATTCCAGCAGATAAATATAAAAATAACATGATTAAAGTTTAATTTAAATGAAAGTTCATCTGCTTAAAATATTTTTGAGTTCACAGCTAAATATTATTCAATATTTAGTTTTTGATAGCACAATTTGAATACATTAAATATTACAAAGTGTAAGCGTGGTGATTATCACATACCTGGTGACAGTCTAAAACATACACTGTATACCTAGAAGGTCAAAATACTTGAAACTGCAGTAGACAAGTTGATTTACCAACACCTCAAATCTCAGATTTTTGCTCACTATAGTTTTTGGGAAAAACATTGCTGAACAACCACTCCTAATAAAAGCGTGTTGGATGGTGGGTCATTACTGAACCGTTTTTCTTACTTACTGTATTGAACTTGCATGTAGAAAACATGCGCAATTCCCAATGCACAATTCAAACAAATATGAAGAGCCAGAGGAACAGTATGATGGCATAAACAAAACAAGTAATTAGATGTACTCTCAGGCAGGGGCTTGCCACAGCTCACACCCACGCAATCAATTACAGTCTCTCCGATTTGCATGCCACCCCACCATATTTTTCTCATAATAAGTCCATTTTCAAAAATTTCTATACTTGTAATTTTTTGTATTGTAGGCCGAGGAAGAACATGCAAACTCCACACAGGTGGACTGACCAGGATTTGAACCCAGAACCCCAGAACTGTGAGGCCGGCACACTTACCACTCGTCCACCATGATAAAAAAGGAATATTATTATAATTGGCACCTGGCATTCACATAGATGAAAATCACATTTTGTGTCATGTAGGCCACATTTATGATGTATATTTTTACTTTATAGTCACTTGTCAGATGAATATGGAGGACATTATAGGATATTAGGATATACTTTTTAAATCCCTATTCAGAAAAAAAAACTATACAACATATTTGTCTTTACTTTTTAGTGATGGCAATTCACCACTTTTTGGGAGTTAATTTTTCTTTTTTCACGCCATGCCAAGCCTTCGATATAGAAATATGTCAAATAATTGTACATCCGATGATGGACGATCATAGATTATTATGAGACTTGCAAAATGTAGACGAGAGTCTAAAGTACAATTTTGTCCAAGCAAGTTCCTCCAAACTTTACAACCTGTTCAAACTCGGTTTCTTTTCTGTGATTAGAGAGGATCGGATTTTTAAACAGCGACAAAAGTGTGTCAAACCCAAATGTTTGAAATCAGACAGGGAAGCTCACCTCAGGTAAGTGGCCGCGTCACGACACCGAAAAAGTGCGCAGGTTCCCCGCCGAGTAAGCGTGCATTTCGCCCCTGCGGTCCCTCCAGCCGAGCGCCCACGCAGCCGTGGACGGAGGGAGGCGACAGCGGCAATCAAGTGGAGGAGTGCAACGAAGTAAAGCGAACGAAGAGGAGGAAAAACTCCCAGTTTGTTTGTTCCTTTCCACGCGATGACGCCGAGATGGGCGTGGATGTCAAATCAGTCCGCCAGCATCTTGATCAAATTCCTCCGCGGTGCAATTAATGACAAAGCGAGTGTGCGCGCAAACAGATTTGATTGTGTTTTTTTAAAATGAAAACTCCAAAATGTTACAACAGAAGTGAAGAATGAATGTTTGTTTCATTTGAAGTCAATTAACACAATTCATTCCGTCATGTTACTCACGCTGGATGTTGATTTGCCACCCACTTTAATCCTAAATACCCACAGTTAGAGTTTTTTTGTATCCACAATTTGCGATTATGTACCCACAGTTTACTAATCCGTACCCACAATTTTCTATTATGCATCCAATTTGCTAATCCATGCCCACAATTATCTACTATGTACCCATACTGTAAATGAACTGCATGATAAGATTGCAGTATGATTGTGTAATCTGAAATTACAAATGACTAATCAGTACCCAGAATTTGTGATTATGTACCCAGAGTTTGCTAATCTGTGGCCACAATTTGCTACTATGCACCCACACTGTCTAATCTGAATCTACGAGTGACTGAATCTGTTTCATATTTGCTAATCTGTGTCCACAGTTTCATAAAATGCACCCATAGATTAATAAAATGCGCCCATTTTTGACAACAGGTGTCTAATTCAATAGTATCATATTAATATTGGGAATAATGCCTCCTACCTGTCTAAATTTACTGCCTCACTGTAACTTTCCAATGTCCAAAAGAGGCAGAGATGGACAATCTTACTTTTTGATTGAAAGGATGGTAAAAATGTTGCAGCTGTCCAAAGACGATCCAGTGGCAACACGGCAGATGCTGAAGTGCTAAAACGCTGTGTATGTGCCTGCAAATTTAGACGTGGACATAAAAGGGAAATGAAAACAAGATTAAAACACTTTTTTTTAATATGCATGTTGTTTCTAGGCAAATCTCCCCCACAGTTCTGAGTTTGCATGTTTGTCCTGGGCCTGCGTGGGTTTTCCCTGGGTACTCCAGTTTTCCTCTCACGTCCCAAATAATGCACGCCAGGCTGGTTGAACACTAAATTGACACTAAGTATGAACATGAATGGTAGTTTGTCTCCTTGTTCCCTGCAATTGACTGTCAACCAATAAAAGGTGTTAGACTACCCAGAGAAAACCCATACAGGCATGGGAAAATGATATAAACTCCACAAAGGAACAGTGAGGAGGATGAGCCAACGACTCACTAATGTGTATTTTCTGGGTTCCAATTTTGAAATTGGAACATTGTCTTATCAAGTTACCAAATTACAGGAAAGCCATTTAGCAAACCTGATAATTTCATTTTCTTGAGGTTAGTGGGAATGAACCTCGTTAAAATGACATTTTGCAAATGATTTCCCATTGAGAAACATGATGACGATCTTTAGAGAGTCGCTTTCTCCAAAAAGCCTCATCATAATCTTGAAGGAGATTCATTTCATATGTTTTAGATTAGTTTGCAATATTAAACCTGATTATATACATTGGCCAAATGATAACCATAATTGCACTTATACTGTTATACAGAGAAAACATTTTGTACTAGGATAGAATAGCATGTAAGATTCATGCTATTCCGACAGATGAGGATGTATAATTTGAAAAAGCACTAAAAGGGGGAAGGGGTGGGTTTGTGGTTGGGCACCGCCACAGTATCGCTTCTAATGAGCCATCACTGGGTGTGTCCTAAAAGATCTCAGCGAATATTTTAATGTTGTCGCTGATGGGAATTGCCTCATTGGATGAGCAGAGATGCAGAAAAAAATGTGGTATTTAGACTCAGGGTCATGTTTAAGAATGCCAACTTTACAACACTTTAAAGACCCATTTGTGGGGAAACTAGGATTGACTGTAACAATAGCAAACAGGAGGTGAGTCACATAAAGTCTCATTTGTGAAATGGAGACAATTACTGTAAAATTCCAGATAAGGCTTGCTTATTGAAAGAGAGCAATACAATGCTTCTTCCACATTAAAAGCACTCAAATCAAATCTGGTTACATCCAGTGTTAAATTATTCAGACGTGTGCATTGCGCTCATAAAACAACTAAGAGACAATAAACCACCATTTATAAACTTTTTAGTGATGATGTTGTAGAAAGAAAGTGGTTTGAAATTGACTAAGAGCAAAGAACACATTAAAGTAAATTGAAAAACGGGTCAATAAGAGAGTAATCCATTTTTTAAAAAATCAATACTGGTTAAACGATGAGCCCTGCCTGTTAAAAAAAAATGATTAGTATAATTTAATGGAAGGTGAGAGGATTGTTGGGCAAAGTATCAGGCCTTCCTAAATGCATATTTGTGTATAGAGTGATAACATCTAGAAACAGTGCAGTACAACTGTATGGATCTACAAGACTGAGCCAAATGCGGTAACATCCTATGTTTATTCCTTTAGTAAATATACTGAAATACACTACAATAAATACAGTGGAAGTCGGCACATTGCACTTTGTGGGGGTGGCTTGGATGACAAAACTAGTACCAGTTTAGTGATAACTGATGACGCTTTCACATCCTGTTTAAAGGAATTTCTGAATACATGCTAGACTATTGTCGTCAAGGGTTGTGATTCCCTAATAAGGGTGTTGTGACACCTGACATCTGTGCTGTAAGAGATCATCCGTGTGCTGAATGGCTGTAATGAAAAAAATGACTAAAAATTAAAATGCCTTAATAAGGTTTGCCTGAGACAATTAAAAATGCCATTAAAGTATAATGACAGTATTCTGCTTCAGTTTAATTAGGGGGGCATTTGTGTTTTTCATCAGGTTACACGTAAAATGGGGCATTCGACAAGATAGGCTTATTTTGGAACAAAGACGCACAGAGATGTAACAGGTAAGCTTTTCTTTACTTTGGTTGATCTCAATTTAAGCACAAAAAATGGACCATCATAATTGCTCAAAGCTACAAAGCACTGAAATGTGGTCACATTCAAACCTTTGTGCAACCACTCCACCAGTCAATGCTAACACTGTCACCCAAATTACCAATAAACACAGCTAAAAAAACAAATCTTGACATCAAGACTTACTGGATAAGTTTATGTTTCAGTTGTGCTCAATATAGGGAAGCTCATAATGTCTTTCTGGACAGACAGCAGTACACAAGCAAGGACTCTGATAAAGACTCGTTGTGGCTTTGGGTCAGACGTGTGAAGTTCTTTTTGCGTCACTTTCTTCCCAGATTGATTCAATCTGGAGGGGCAACGTATGTCAGCTGATGAGTGCGATGTCATCACTTTCAGAGAATCTGTTAGGATTAGAACCATTGAAAAAAAAATAGATGGTTAAAACAGTCCACCAATGTTGTCATAAACAGTTTTTTAATCTTTGTTAATTGATGCCCACATTTTGTGACTTCTATACAACAGAGGGCCTAAAAAATATGTTATGTATTTGTAGTTGTAATAGTAAGAATTATTTTGTGAAGTACAAGCACATTCACCTCACATTTCTGAAGTTTCGTATCCCTACTCTGGTCTTCCTGTTTAGTGTTTTCATGTTACTTCCCAGCTTCCTCCTTTACTTTTGGTATATCTATGAAGGGCTTTTTATATTTTATACTAATTTGAGCTTTCTATCTTAAAGATGAAATTAAAAAAGCATCAGCAGTTTTCCGGATAAGGGCCTACAAACAGTAGGATACAAGCCGATACATCAAATTCTGCCAAAATTCTATTCAAGGGCCTACAATCGAAATTAAAATCCAAACTAAACTTTCCTTTGTTGCACAGAGATTTGCAGCTGTTTGTAAAAAAGGTAAATGGGCAACTATCGTTTATCAACCACAGTATTTATCCCATATATGCAAAATGTCTGTCTTTGTGTATCCAAATGCTTTTTGTATGTACGGTATGCACACACAGCATTGCATACATGCTCACTTAGTTTCCAACATGGTATTCTCCAGGTCTTTGTAAGGACAAACCATCTAATTGAAAAAATGACAGTAGTAAAAGCAGTAAGGAGGATAAAGTGTAAGGCTGTGGAAGAAGCTACAAAGTTGAATGCCAAAGTGCAATGTCAAGTCATATCTTCCGCCCAGCTAACCACTGGGCTTTCATTTCCGTAGCTCTAAAGCTGTAGTTGCAACAGGGTGCCGATTAGAGTGCATTTATCATAAAGTCACAGACCCATCCATGGCTGTGAATCTGAGGTGGTGGACATTCCCAGTGTACACCCTCTAATCAGCCATTTCTGGGTGTATCCAGCTACCAATTTCTAAGTTGTCAGAAATAAGAGCCCATGCCAAACCTCAGAGATGAGGCAACTTCGCTGCACTCAGATGCTCACTGGTGATAGGGATTATCTCATTGAAAAGAAATGAGCAATTTGTACTGATCTCTACTTAGATAAACATGACTTATTTACTTTGACTTCCCTCGCTTTGCAGGGAAGCAACATTTAAATACAAATGCAATGAAAAGCCATCTGTTCACTGCAGTTTGGCGTCGAGTTCATGTGTGTGAGAATAGTGACACAAATGCAGTGTGTACATTACGTACTTTTCACAACAGCAGAACACCGAATACTGGGTGTAGAGGTCTGTCTTTTTGCTCTCCTCTGAAGTTGCAAAATCTTTCTGATCCCTAAGGAACTTTTGCAGATCTGTCAGTGGGAATCCATCCTTTTGGTAATTCTGAAAGTAAAAGGTAACGTCTAATAACAGGCATACACAATAACAGGGAGGGGGATTGTTGATGGTCTGGTAATATTTATATGTATATATACACAGTAATCCCTCGATTATCGCAGTTAATGTAGACCAGAGATGGTCGTGATAAATGAAAAAACGTGAAATAAGTTCACCCCTATTTAAAAATAAAACAAAAATCCCCCAGAAAATAAATCCGATGTAGTGAAACCGCCAAAGTTGAAGCCGCGATATTTGAGGGATTACTGTAATTTATATTACAAGCACAAGAGTAGTACCTTGATGGTCTCGTAGGCGTCAGTGATGAGCGCAATGAAGAGCGACAGCACCATGTAAATGAAGAGTGAAATGAAAGAGTAGAGGTAGGCCCGACTAAAGAGCCAAACCAATGTGTTTTTGTCCTTCAGCTGGGCAAAAGTGGTGAACATGTCATCACCATTCAACAAGGAAAACAGACACTCCGCCACAAGGCTCAGGCCTTCAAACTAGGAGAGATAGAAGGGGCAAACATTTATAAACACAAGTAATCACCATTCTTGTGGAATTGCAAAAACATTTCTTCTCCCAGAGGGATTGAAAAAATGACTGCAGTCAATTTAAACCATTTTAGTCCTGTTGCAAAACGGTGTTTAGTGCTTTCAGTGCATGTAAACTGACTCATAATTGAGTACAGTACTTCACTTTCATTGCTTTCTCTTGTATGTTTGAGAAACAGGTTTAGTGAGATTTCTTATACTAAATGGAGTTGGCCTACTAAAGAATAGGTACACAAGAGAATACTGACATCTAGTGTCAGCATTTTACAAGATATACTATTGCATGAAAGTTTTTCTGAGTGCACTGTACCCAGGGTTTTATAACCTTTCCATGCTGCTGCTGCCCACGTGAAGAGTGGAATTTATAACAGTTCATTTTCCTGCTCCAAATAAAAACTAGGTAGTTACCTTCTCATGATACGGGCCCAGCACTATCCAGCCACAGAAGGTGTAACCAAGATAGATCATTCCAGCACAGCAGCAAAAACGCAACACCTTTGGAAAGGCTGCTTTCATGGTCAAAATAAGCACCTAAAGATAGCAATGCAACCATGTTAAACTGTGTGTATGGGTTAGGGTTAGACAAACACACACAAACACACTTACATTGTATTTTTGAAAGTAGCCTAGATAGCGGATCACACCAACCCACACCAATAACGTTGATGTACCCAGAAATATGCTGCATACGTCATAACTGGTCAAACTCTGTGGGTAAGAAAAAAAGGGAAAATGAGCAGATTAAGACAAATCAAAAATTATATTCAGGACAATTAAGACAACATCTCTAGACTAGATATGATAATAATATGAGGCCACATCAATATG
This sequence comes from Stigmatopora nigra, assembly GCF_051989575.1. Classification (NCBI taxonomy): domain Eukaryota; kingdom Metazoa; phylum Chordata; class Actinopteri; order Syngnathiformes; family Syngnathidae; genus Stigmatopora; species Stigmatopora nigra. The sequence continues at coordinate 8,475,231 of NC_135512.1, forward strand.
TAGCCAGAAATAATAGAATAATTTGGAATTAAGTGTCCAAAATAATCTAGTGGAAAGGCATTTGGGTTGAAAATAAATATTTTAACAATATCTTCTATATACTATTCCCATGTGTTCCAGCTGTAGTCCACTTTGTTTCTATACAGTAAAAATGCAATTGATGTTCTACAAAGCTAAATGTATACGTGTCTTGTTTACACCCCCATCGCTATCACTAATGTGTAGTTTGGTATTCAGCAACATTGGTATGATAATGCAACTTGGTTCTCCATTTTGAAGCGCTTATCGGGCCACCCAAAGCAGAAGGGGTTGTTGTACACTTGAATAGTATTTTAAGCCTGGTTGCTGTACCATTTTTTGGCCAGTAATCTTACACATACCTGCTTTAGGTCAATAAAAGAGAACACCGAGTCTTTTTAAGATCCGAAAGCAATTAAAATATGATGTAAATAACTCTTTGGTTTGGAATTTATACATCATTTTTCAAAGCATAATGTATTGGTATACTATTTTACCTTTGCTTGAATTTCCATCTTCAGTATTGAGCCAACTATGGTCAAGAGGTCACTGACAATGACCAGCACATACCAGCCATTTAGGAACTCTCCCTGGTCATCTTCACATACTTTTCGGTTGTAATTTTCATAGAGAAATCTGGAGAATCTCTAGAAGCCCAAATAAATGAGTGTTTTCAGCATGTTTAGGGGGAAATGACACTGGCTTGAAAAAGACTGACCTGCATTAATTTGACGGCTAGTACTATGGAGCGGGTGCATAGCAGAGCTGACGTCAGGCAAACCACTATCACAAAGCCGTCAAACACCAGAAGATAGTGAGTATTCTTCTGAGCTGAACGATAACAAAATTGCAGAAGAGAACATTAATCTTACGCGTAAATGGACCACCTGTTGTTACTGATAACCAAAGAAAACTGCCTGTCATCATAACAAGGTCCCAAATTGGCATTTCTGCCGCAAAATATTTAAAAAAAAAATACTCCAATATGTACATGCAATGAGAGTTGTGTGATATTGAACTTTAAGTATTTTGTTAATTAATGCAGTAGACACATAAAAACATTAACAAAACGGCAAGCAGCATTGTTCAAATACCTGTTCCAGATATTTTCCAGCCTCGGCAAGCACTGCTCTGTGCATCAATGTCCAGGAATAATTTCACCTTTCCACTGTGACACTGGTTGTCAAATGTTATCTGGTGAGCACACATGAAAACTGTTTATTAATACATTGTAAGTATGGAGATTCAGCACGGTTTTGCATTGTTGAGTTTGAACACTGCAGATACTGCTTCATGTAACATATTTACATAAGCATTATAACTGTCATATGATAAAAAGTTAATCATTGGAGGACATCCATCCATTTTGTTTTTACAACCCATCCTTCCTAGTGTTATGGCAAAGTTGAAGCACATGAAATGATCCTGATTATAGACATATTTTGCCTGAACCCAACATTGACAGCTTTGTTGTGTTCAAACACTTCTTTTAGTTCTGCTGTTGTCCTATATTACAGTATATTAGCATAAAGAAATGGTAGAACATAAGAAGGATGTTTTTTTTCAATTATTTTATAATATTCAGCTTCCACTTTGTTTATTTTTGTTGGTTTTGTAAACTAATTAGGGAAGAGAATTGCTCTGAATTCCATACCATGACAGAAAACGAGTAACAATCCGGTAACTCCCGTGACCGCACTGTTTGGAGGTTGATTCCTTTTAAGTTAAAGTTTATTTTCACGTCCACCAACCTGTTAATGAGACACAAAATTATTTTCAGATATTTAGGTGAGTAAATGTGAAGATCAATCGAATACCTGTAAAAGGCCAAGTCAAAAAAAGATGCATTCTGGGTTTTCCATTGATGGGAGGCCTTTGGGTCAAGAGATAAGCAAACTAGAGGCAGAACAAAAATGAATAACCCGATTCTTTATTCCAAAACAAAATTGTAGCAGAATATGAAACTTAGTTTTAATGCACATGATATCAGTTGTTTAGGTTTTGTGTTCTGGATGGAAAGCTCACCTGTTTCCAATTGCGCATCTATGTCATAAAGCTCATCCGAAGGTGCGACATTGCCCCTCCTGTAGAGTTTTTTGCAGATAACCAGAGGCAACAAGCCACTATCTTCATCCTCAGCGTAACTGATGGGACCCACAGCGAGCCGGTTTAGCTGGCTAAACTGTAAATACCAGCAGCATCACAAGAATTCACTGATCCAGGCCAAATTACATACAAACACGGGCACGCGGACATCATTGTCTATGCTGGCTATACCAAATTGCCTATATATCTTCAATATGTAATCATTGACTCGTAAAAATGATTTCAATGGTGACAAGTGTGTGAACTTGCCTGATCCAACACATAAAACAAGCTGTCATAGACAGCTTGTTGAGAGTACACCGCAACGCAGTAATCGTCCTCGTCCACACCACTGTAGTCCTTCAGGAACAAGTTTTTCAAGGCCATGGCATTTTCTTCTTTGTAGGAAACCACCAGCTGGTTGTTGAGGCCAAAGAGGACGAGCTAAAAGTAACAAATGTGCATCTAAACATTGTTGTCACACTTCTAGTGAAAATCAGTATCTAACGCATGGGTGTCAAGCAAAAGGTCTTGAGGACAGATCCATAATTTTTGTGGTCGGGTAAAACATTAAATACGGTGGAAAAAATGAGCTGAACTGACGTGTTTCACTTTATGAACTAACTGCAACTATGGAAATGAAACTGAACAAGTTTAGACTTGTTCAGTTTCATTTCCACCTAAGAGGGGGGGTGGGGGGGGGGGGTTCTCAGGCTTTCCTTTACATGTTGCAACAATATAAACCAGGGGTAGGGAACTTGTGGCTCGGAAGCCACATGTGGCTCTTTCAAAGAGTGCATATGGCTCTCCACTAACCTGTGAGATAAAATATGGAGACTGTGACACTATGACCACCTCTTCAATCATAATTTGTTTTTTATTATGATATCCCTGATACTGATTTATTAGCAACCGCATAACATTGTTGTCAAAATAATTCAGACTTTTTGTACTTTAAAAGTGGTGAAATCACACCATAAAAAAATCACACTTTTTAATGTAGTTTTACCATTCAAATCTGGGAATGGCTCTCAAGAAATAACATTAGAAAATATGAATTGTTTATGGCTCTCTCTGCCAAAAAAAAGGATCCCAACCCCTGATTAAACTGTCAATAGCAAATCAACCAAACTTCATGTATGCAAGTCGGGCTCACTTACTTCTACAATCACGTGAAAAGAAAAAAGGGAACTTAACACAAAACCTCAACAACAAATGCAATTGATGGGTTTAAAAAAACCAGCCCTGATATTTGGAAACATACTTGTGTGGTGATCATGACTATCTTGAGGATTTGCACACACAGTTTCCAGGGAATGTGTCTTCTAGCTCTGTATTTCTCACATGGACTCATAAAGTAGAACTTCAGATCATCCCTCAGGTTTTCCTCCTTGATTTGGTCCTGAGTTGTGGTTGAACTGTGGAATAATAATTTTAAAAAATCTATTATCTATATTTATTTACACACATTATATATATATTTTTTTCTAAACTGGTCAAACATTTTACACTATTAGTTGAGGATAAGAAGTGCACTGAAATGACCACCATACAATAGTTACTTTCATAACTGTCACCCAACTTGTTTCAGGAAGTTCAATATTTACATTTCATGTTTATTTCTCGGTTGCGAAACATTTGGAAGTAAGTGCACAATCGTTGCCTTTGGATTGATAAGAAATATGTTTTTCCTTTAAATGATATTTGATCTAAAACACAACACATGTCACGTTTTAATATTAAAGCAGGAGTGAAAGTTGCACATCCAACGACAATATATGGTCATTGCAAGACCCAAAGCACCTTTGAAATAAAACTTACCTCACGGAATTGCTCCTATCAAGATAACGAGTTAATAGTTCCATGGTGGATGGATAGTCCACGGTTGTCAATGACCACGCGTGGCCATCAACCGTGACAGCCACCAGATGCGCTCGCCACAAAAGTGCCTGGATTACAACCGTGCCAATCAGCACAAATCAGCAGGCGACGCATGGGTGTCAAGCAAAAGGTCTTGAGGACAGATCCATAATTTTTGTGGTCGGGTAAAACATTAAATACGGTGAAAAAATGAGCTGAACTGACGTGTTTCACTTTATGAACTAACTGCAACTATGCTAAACTTGTTCAGTTTCATTTCCACCTAAGAGGGGTGTCACCCATGAAGACCACAGGGTGGCGCTGTGGGAGAAATTCTAGCGCGTCTCACATGTAATTTGCTGTCGTACAAGTGATTTATAGATATATTTTTTTCTCAGCACAAAATACACGCCTTTACTGTTTACAGTACCCTTCACAGCGTACATTGGACATCTATCTTTGTATATATGATATCTTGAGTTCCACTCATTGACCTAACAATGGTTGCAACAGCGGAGCTGTCACTAAAATAAATTAATTATTAATACAAAAGATAGTAAAACACACATTGAATAGTCTATCAAGTCATTTCAAAGCATGTCATATGATTTAAAACATTTTGCCATTGTCCGTCAAGGTCTTTAATTTATGTTTGTCTAAAATCAGCCACCGTAAAGCCTGATTTTCTTCTGTAGCCGTCGGAAATCCGGATTTAAAATGTTCCCCTTTTTATTTATATTTTTAACGTCGTTAATGTCTAAATCTTGTGCCGTCTCCTGTCCATGCGAGAGATCCGATTTATGCCATCAGATACGCGATGAAAGAAATTTCGAGGTAACTTTGCTGACCATCAAACACTCCTAAAACAAGTTTATTTATAACAGCATAACTGGGATTATCTACTAATACCGTTATTACCCTCCTGTAGTTTCCGTTACTATTAATTATATTGTCAGGTTTTAGTTTCTAATCAAATATTTATATTGGAATTTGTTGAAGGGACTTAATTTTAATTACTCCCAGTGAAAAACTACATAACGGATGTGTATTGTCACAACAAATAAACAAACAACACAAAAAAGAATAATCAATACATAAATAATCAATAAATACTTAAGTAGTGACATAACAAGTAGCCAACAATATAAATAAGAAGTGCACAAATAATATCAACAACAAATAAATAAATAATCAATAAATATTATAAATAAATAAAAATAGTCAACATAATAAGTAGGCAACAACATAAATTAGTGGTCAACATAATTAAATAGTCAACATGAATTAGTGGTCACGTAAGTGGGTACAAAAGTGACTAAAGTCCATAACAGCAGAGTTTTACTGCAAAATAAGTCTTGATTTGGTTCTCCTAGATGCAGAACTCAAGTTGAAACTTAATTGAATTTGGATTAGATGTTAAGATTAATTTGGATGGAATTAAAAATAAGATTAGAGTTATTTGTGTTGTTTTTGCACTCAGGTGTTTGTGTTCGACGTGGGCGGGAAGACATGGAAGTCGTACAACTGGAGTATGGTGACCACAGTGGCCACCTTTGGAAAATACGACCCAGAGCTTATGTGTCATGCTCATTCTAAAGGAGCACGGGTTGTACTCAAAGGTATTGTTTTCCAACTACCCTCATTAACACAAAAGCATTGTTTTTTTTTAACCTACTGATGTAAATTTACATTAACAAAAATGTTCAATGGAGGCTTCATGAGCCTTTGAACTGAAATAGGCAGTCTTGTTCTTTGCCAATCTTGTTTGTCTTTTATACAAGGTGACGTTCACCTCACTGACATTGTGGACCAATACAACAGGACGCATTGGATAACAGAAAAAGTCAACCTTGCCAAAAATCAGTTCATGGATGGGATTAACATCGACATTGAACAAGCAGTGGAAAAAGACTCGCCTGAGTACTTTGCGCTAACAGATTTGGTCAAAGAGACGACTGAGACTTTCCACAGGGAGATTCCCGGTTCTCAGGTAACCATGTCACAACAAAACACACCTAAAGCCACCCTGTTCAAACCAACCCTCATTTTCAGGTGTCCTTCGATGTCGCCTGGTCTCCCAAATGCATCGACAAACGCTGTTATGACTATGTGAGCATCGCCGCCTCCTGCGATTTGCTCTTTGTGATGTCTTACGATGAACAGAGTCAAATACTTGGCAATTGCATTGCCATGGCTAATGCACCTGTCAATCAAACTCTTAACGGTACGTGGTCTACTTGAGTGCCAGGGATGAACTAACCAATCATTGACATTCAGTCTGCTCTCCGTCTCTTTCTAATCAGCTTATGAGGAGTATTTGAATTTAAAGATCGCTCCGAAGAAGTTAGTGATGGGTGTGCCGTGGTATGGCTACGACTACCCTTGTCTCAACCTCACACAGGTAGGATATTAATATATAGGAATGCCTCCACACCATCATTGGTTTGCAGACTGTATAAATACAATTGTATGACCGCCAGGATGGCATCTGTTCTATTGCCAAAGTGCCATTTCGCGGTGCTCCATGCAGTGATGCTGCTGGAAAACAGCGATCTTACAGTTGGATCATGAAGCAAGTCAACGACTCTTTAACAGGTCGCCTGTGGGACAGCGAGCAACTGGCGCCCTACTTCAATTACGAGGTATGTATTAGCTCTTCTTTAACGAACTTAAATATGTTTTAACATCTTAACCCATAGTTCTAAAACCATAAATAATGTAATCAATCAGCTAGGAGATATAAAAATTGGCTCATAGTATCAATGGGTATACAGTACATTCCTAGAATATACTTTATAAATGTCACTGTGACCTGTCAATGAATAATGACGAGGCAATTTTCATTTGGAAATGAATGACTGTATTTAGTCAGCCATGGGAAGAAAAAAATACAGTAAAAAAAATTTGGCGACTAGGATCCATGTGAATACATGCTTAGCATATACTTACCAAATTGTGATTCATTGGACAAAGGAGTAGCCATTTTAGTTAGTGTCATCCCAGGAAGAACAAAGTAAGCGAGAGCTTGAGACCTCCCTCTGGGCAGCCCCCAACTAGAAGTAGTCTATTGTAGTCCCACTACTGACCTGTAGAAGGCAGCATAGCAACAGGTCATTGTCATTTGGGTCATGGGTGTACTGGGGCCAGCTGGCTGCGATTGGGCAGAGCAAAATGCATGGGAAAGACTCAATATTGTAAATAATGAACAGGTTTAAGATTCACTTTTCAGAACTGATTTCATTCTCAAATTTCCCTTTTATCATTGCATGAAAATGATTATTATTCAAGATATTATTTCAGAGATATCAAAGCTGCAACCACTTGAATACCATAACCAATTTTCTACCCCACTTTTTCACCATCAGGAGCCAAATGGACAGATTCATCAAGTTTGGTATGATGATGCAGAGAGTATTTGCCAAAAGACAGATTTTGTCAAATCCAAAGCTTTGCGAGGAGTGGGAATGTGGAATGGCAACATTTTAAACTACAGCGACGATCCGGTTGCTAAGCAGCAGACTACAATAATGTGGAACGCTCTCTTTGGTTGTGATCTGGCTTAAAATTTACAGGCTCCAGACATTTACTGCAGCTGAATTCTTGAGTCTAAGTTAACATTCCCCCGTGGCCCTAACACATTGGCAGGTCATAGAAACATACATTCACTTCAGAATTTGCATCACTTTTTTTAGTTTTCTGCTTTGAATACACCAAACTATGAATAAATGCTGCTCTTGGTTTGTCATATTTTAACTTGATTATTGCCAATAAATATCTGACTATGCTAGTCATGCTAAATCTGGTTTGTCTGATGGATTTTTTTAATGCACTAAAGTTGTGTGTAGATTTCTAATAACTATTTATTTGAAGGCTTCTTATGAAAGTGTCATAAGACAATATGACACCTGTCATGAATCTGAATGATTGCCTTGGACAGAAGACATTAAGGTTCCTGACCATAAAAAACTTCCTAAACCCTAATCAATTTGAAACATTTTCAACCTTAAATCTAGTGATAAATTCCCAACTGACTTGTATTATAATGATTCATTAATATTCATGACAGGTTTCTTAAGACACTCTCATAAGGAGTATTCAAATTACTTATTTTTTTCCTCAAACTAAAGACTTGAAGAATGAGACATTAGTAGCCAATGTTTACAACTTTGCTTCACACAAACAGAGCTGATGGGCCAGTGGTAACATTGTGGGTAAGTAAAAATAAGTATTTTAATAAAAAAAGAATACCATACCATTTTAAAACAAAACCTTAGCCATTTGTGCTACTTGGAGTTGTTTTGGACTTGTGCTTTGTCTCGTGTCTGCTGACAAAGCTGAGAGATGCCACAGGCCCATGTTGGTATAAGTGACTCTTCTTCTGTGCTATCTCGGCTTTCAGTGCGCCCAATTCGCTGGCCGCCTGTTTCCTAAGCTGCAACAGAGATTGTCGGAAAGATATCAGATTCAGTAAATGACTTCCGTTGTTTCTCTTGGGGAGTTAATTTGACTTTGGGATGGACCTTTATCTCCGTCACTAGCTTCATCTTGGCGTCCTCGACCTTCCTCTTCAGGTTGTCGATATTGTGAGTTTCTGTCAGGATCTGAATGATCAGCGCGTTCTAAACCAAATATTACAAAGTGAGCGTAAAAATGAATTGACGTAACGTGCGAAGTTACAAAATCCAAATATAGTTTGTTATTTTTGACACATGCCAATTGAATATGCGACTGTATATTACACATATTAGACTCAAGATATTGGGCGTACCTTCTCTGAGGTCCTTCCTTGCTTTTGCTGATTGCCTTTGTTATCTCGGGCGTGGAGCTGTAGCAGAAGTTTGTTATAAAATGTCTCCAGTTCTTGACACACGTTTCTTAGAGCTTCTTCCAAGGGTGCGGTGGCCTTCTTGGTATCAAAATACTTTTTTTTCCAGCTATCACGGGCTGGAAAAACAAAGCAGAAGTTAATTTATTTTTAGTATATACGGTCAGTATATACAGTAAGCACATTTAAGCATGCTCATCTGTACAAAATATTTTAGAAACAATTGCCAAAACAACAAACAGTATTTTAAATAGTCTTGACAGGAATGCTGAAAGTAGATCTATAAATGAAAACATGACAATTAATGTACTTACTGTACTATTACAACATACTGCATGAATAGTAGATTTTAATATAAATCTGTCAATTTTTACATTTGTGCACACTTTTACTCATAAAATTGTATCAAATCATGTGAATTCAGAACAATAATGTATTTTAATGTATATAAATTATTTGATAAATTAACTTATCATTCACAAATAATTAAAATATTTGAAAAGTATTCCCGAAGGACCTAATTTGAGACCATGGTCTATAATAGGATGAATAGACTGACTCTATGTTCCCGCTCTAGTGATCTGCATTTTATCACTACCTTGGTTTCTGCGGTGTCTATTCTGGGCCAACAAATCTTTCCCTTTCCTGACCAACTCTTGTCTCTTCCATTCTAATTGTTTCCTTTCTTCCTTCACCAGCTTAATTTCTTCAAGTAGTTCTTCCCCTATAATAAACAAACGATATTTCATAGTGGGACCTCGTATCCAATCCATGGACCATTTTCCTTTATTTGGTAACTGACTGTTAGTCGGGATGAGAGTGGAAACGGTGGCTTTGTGGGTCGTCATAGTCAGATCGAGGCCAGGAGGGGGTGAAGTGCAGCGGATGGGTGGAGATAACGCAACTGGGCTTTCCATCACCTTGACGACAAAACAAAACATTGGCAAAACAATAGTTTTCACACACATTTGTACGCACAGAACCTCCTGTTTAAAAACATTACCCCACTTGTTGTTTTATTCCCAAAAGACTGAAATGTGTGCACATCTCGTAATTTCCCAAGACTGTAGAGAGAAGAGCAAAACATCAGGTTTGAGATTAAAAGCACAGAGCATTTATAGGGTGATATTTGAGTTCAACTCACTGTCTGTCAAAATCAGTGTCCTCCATTAAATCTACAGCCCCCGGTGGACATTTGGCAATTCTGCATACTTGTTGGTAATGTTTTTTCTTTCTGAAGGTTGTTTCTTCCTCTCTGGGATGCTCTTTCACCGGAAACAAGTTGCCTTAAACAAAGTGTACGGCAAAGATTTTTAACATCTTCCATATATGTATTAGGAGGGTAGAAAATGAAGTACAAATGTATTCCTTATTCAGCAATCCACCAAGAAAGACTGATTATCAAATATTTGACTGATTATCAAATATTTGACTGATTATCAAATATTTGACTGATTATCAAATATTTGACTGATTATCAAATATTTGACTGATTATCAAATATTTGACTATCTTTTGTCATCAGGGAAATATATTTATTTTTAACTTAGTGTTATTTAGTGTTTGCTAGGATATCATGGGTTGATTTGATCAAAATTACATATATTTTGTTTTTAAAAAAACCCAACAGATTTTGTGAAATAAGGCAGCTGATATAAATGTAAGCGCATAAAAGTGGTCACTACAATGGAAAGCGTTTTTAAGGTTAAATTGCCTTTAACCAATTGTTACCCCAAATTATTATATGCGTATAAATATTCCATACCTTTTGACAATTTATGATCATTTGAAAAAATCAATATTAGTAAGTATGATTTTATCAAGTTTTAGGTGATTTTATGACTATGAATACATTGATAAATGAATATTATGTTAATAAAAACTAAATTCATGAAATTTAAAGTAGCAAAAATAACAAACTTTCATTCGCTCGTTTCCCATTCTCGTACTCCTCCTCTTCTTCCTCGTCATCATCCTCTTCCTCATCCTCTTCATCCTCCAATCTAGAGGTGGGAAAAAGCTGATGGGAAGACTGGGGAATTTGGGGGAACTTCACGGGCTCTTTCGTTTCAGCTGGTGAAACCAATGTCTTGTGGGGGTAGTAGGCCGAGGGGTCCGCCGGGGAGATGCTCCTGGTGTCCGGGCTGAGCGAATGGGAGAAAAGGCTGCTTTCATTCTCCTCTGTGAGCAGCAAGTACAGCTCTGGCTGGGCAGCCTGGTAGTGCAGGACAAAAGTAGATTGAAGAAATAATAATTTGTCTGCCTGACCACCTCTTTTTGCAAGAAAAAAGAAGAATATAAATCATATTTCACTTACATAGGGTGGAGCAAATGTTTTTGCTTTGACATCTTTTTCCTGCTTGCTTTTGACCTGCCACCGAGCAGACATAAGCACAAGTACATACGCATCAAACAAATTCTCACGTATGGTCGCGTATTTGATGATGTCAGATGGCCAAGCCATACCAGAACCAAACTGCGGCCCACACATTTCAAGAAAGCAAATTTATCCACGCTTCGGTCTGTCCCCAGGAGCTCTCTCAGGTCATTCCTCATAGCTTTTAAGGTGACCTCAGGGTAAACCCTAAACAAACCATCAAACATACCATAGGGTTACAACAAGAAACACCCAGAAAAAAATAATTAATCTTAGTTCTGATATCCAGGCAATTGCAGGGAAATAGGAGATCCACGCTAAAACTCATACCTATGGTCAATTTAAAGCCTCAAACTAACCTACCCTGCATATTTTAGGATCTGGGAGGAAAGTGGAGTACCTGGAAAAACCCACACAAGCCCTGGGAGGAAAATGCAAACTCCAAACAGGGAGGTCCGGACCTGGGATCGACTCCTCAACCCCAGAACTGTGAGGCCGATGCGCTTACCACTCACCCTACGTCAAGTTAATCTATTTTTATTTGACTATAGCTTCATAATAAAGAAAAAAACAAGATGATGCTCTGTGCATCTAATGAGATTGCATATTTAAACCCCATTTACAATATCCAATATTGAACAGTATTAATAAACAATTAACAAGTGTGACCTGATGAAGCCTGCAGAAACAAAGCTCTCTGTGGCTTCTGCGGGAACTTTGTTCAGCTTCACATTCCACTGGTCATTCGGCACGTAGAGAACATGGAGCTCCACAAACTGAATACACACAACAAACATTGAAATAGTTGCATTGGAGTGCACAAAATCATCATTCATTTTTCATGCATTGTGAACATACCTTGCAACTGATAGGTCTCTTATCCACACATGATAACTCCATCGTCATCAGTCCAGTTGTGTATCTTAGTGGTTCACTCACATAGAATCATGGCGTTTCCTTTTTTTTATGGGAGTGCCAGCATTGGTTGCTCTGGTTGCAGAAGGGGGCTTCCAGGACTCCCACTCCATTGGGGCAGCAGTACCAATTTTTGGGTGAAAGGGAAAAAAGAGAGATTTTGGCATAAGGAAAATTTGAAATTAAAGGCCATAATTTCAGATAAAAATGGAGAATATTTTAGAAACACTGGTTACAAAGTATGTCAAGCTCTCATACAATGTTTTCAGTTTCTTTTTCATCAGTTTTGAAAATGCATTGATGGTCTGTATACCTCTTATCCTCACAAGGGTCGCAGGGGGTGCTGGTGCCTATCCAGGACAATTATTATCAATTTAGTATTCAGCCAGCCTCCTATTCATGCTTTTGGAATGTGGGAAATAACCGGAGGACCAGCTATGGCAAATATGGCGTTTAAATGACTGAAAGTTGTGTAATTCCTACAGAAAGAAACGTTTCCATCCTGAAAAAAAAACATAATTCAAAGACATATAAGCGACCACTAGAGGGCGCCCATCCCCAAAACCGGAAGTACACCATCGCCTGCTTGTCAACAAGTTGCTGGAACTTAACTTTTAGGATTTTTTTTGCTTTTCCCTAAACTAAAATCGACCGACTAGTAAACAAAAATGTCAGGGTCATCGAACATCGTAGCGATGAAGAAAATCGTCCAGCAGCTCCGGTTTGAAGCTGGAATAAACCGAGTAAAGGTAAAAACTACGCCTGTATGTTAGGGCGTTTCTCTCTTTGTGGCTTCCCTTGGTCTAAACGCGATTTTTTTATCAATCCTGTTGTATCAGCCTAGTCGACTAAATATCCATCATTGGCTATCATCAGGTTTCCATGGCTGCTGCTGACCTACAGCAGTTTTGTCTTCATAACGCCCAGCATGACCCGCTTCTGACTGGAATGTCAACCAGCAACAATCCCTTCAGACCGCAGAAAGTGTGTTCCTTCCTATAGTAGGGACGCCTTGGCCCCTAGTAAGTCCTAATTTGCCTTATATTTGAATTAATTGGTAATGATTATGAAATAACGTCATAATCCCTGTACATATTCACGATTTCAATCCTTCCACAGGTTTTCAAGTGTGTGGTGACTCAACTGGATGGACTGGAAGCACCTCAGGAGTGTTAGGGAACAATGCAACTATAATTTAAGTTGGTTTTTTTAATGATTTTTGTAACGTTCTGTTTGCAAAGATTTTCAGGTGCTTACATGACATTTTCCTGTATGATTTAAACAAAGCTTATATAGGGGGGCCTTGGTTTATGTTGACAAAATCATTTAAATCAGAACCAATGATGAAAAGCTGAAAATGATGAAAAATTGCATTTGGTAAGGCAAATGTGCTGTGTAACAACCAATATTTCAATCCACAATGTCATAATTGTAGTAATAAAATGTCGGGAAAATATTTTTAGGTCATAAAATTTCCCCTTCTTATGGTAATTTTTTTGTGGATAAAGATTGAAAAGACAAATTTAAAAGGAAAAATGTTAACTATTGCTTATTAAGCTACATCTGTGCCTTGTGACTAATTATTCTGCTGATTTGACAACAATGTCAACGCAGACCACTAAACAAACTAACCAGAAGACCCCTGCCTGCCATGTTGCTTAAGAATTGTAGTGTCTGACTCTTCAAGAATAAATATTCATGTTTCTCTGAAAAGTACATCAATTTTTTAATGCACAACACACATCCGAGAATCCAAAACAGATAGCTCTAATAATCTTGATTTTTCATAGGGTTGTAAAACACTAAAACAAATACTTCTAATACATCATTTCATGATATTCACAATTGTGGGTTAGCATTCTATGAAAGAGTGTTGAATGGGGCTGAACATATGAAGTTATGACTTACATCTTACAGTATGTTAAATGAACGCATGCAAAAACAAAATGTTTTCTGTATTGGGTGAGTAAACAAACCTGTAATTGCTCTCTTCATTTGGTTATTGGTTTCAACATACATGAAAAGCACAAGTCATTTTGAAGGTAACCACCAACAACTGTGGGATAAGCATCTGTCCATGCATAATGCCAGGAGGAATATTTTGCCTTCACAGCTGGAATTTCCGCCTACAGGCGTCCATTGCATGGCGCTAGAGAAAGAGGGTTATGTATTAGCAATCATAAAGCTCAGAGGAGCCACTCATGTAAAACATGTCTGAATTTTAGGTCACATCCAATTTTTGGGGGATTTAGATTGGACTGTTTTTCATTGTAAATAATAGAAAGGATCAGTTCTATTTGTAATGTAAAAAGCCAAGATCTACTTATCTATCTACCACAATTTACTGTGGACATGCCAAATTCATAAGAACCTAGCAAAGGAAATTGGCAGAATGTTATTGTCATGTGATGCACCAATAGTATCTTGGGGATCTACCAATAGTTGTTTGGTGGCCTATGTAATGGGTAGCCCTACTTTAATAAGATGACATGCATCTAATCTCACCTTGAGGACCCATTCGTACTCGCCATACTTGGAATCGAAGGTGCCTTTCTGAAGACTGCGAAGCTTAAGAGTGAAACGAGGCCCTATCTCTTGAATTCCAACCTTCTTCTCATTCTTGAAGATGTATCTATTTAGAAACAACAATCACAGAATGAGCGGCTTCAAATTCAGAACAAGGGGGGCCCGCCGTTTCTTATATGAGAAAGTCACCTGTGAAATCGGAAAAATATGAAGTCTCTCTGATTGTGGAAGGTGGCCACCTGCCGACCTACAAACTGGGGATTTTGAGGAAAAAGAGCAGCAAACAGCCGGCCGATGCTGTGTCCCAAACGCGTGACGAAGTTGTTCAGGATCACTTCTGGATAGTGCTCTGTTGGCCCCGAACCTACTCTCTGTGAACACAAAACAGCTTAACGGTGTGGTGAACTTTCACCAACGGTTTCAAGCATGGGCACTATTTCCGCCTCACTAAATTGGCTTCAGTAGTACCCGTCAACATGACATAAAAAAGGTATATATCAGCAAACACAGAAAACTTAAGGTTCCAAGTCTTGAAGATGCATGTCAAAATATATTGCCAACTAGATTTGCCTTAGCAATTTTACAAACAAATTAGTCATAACTGGCCTTTCAGTGTAATCTTTATATCTATAATCAATTTTAAAATAAAATCTTGAAATTTGGTGCTTCCACACTATTATAATTTACACTGAAGTGTCTAACTTTTTGGAATCTGGTCTGCTAATTACATTAGCAGTTGGACCATCAACTTGCCTTCATCTCCTTCCGTAGTCGAACACTGCTGACCTTGAAGTGTGCAGTGGGCCCCTCAGGCAGGTGACAAAGAACCAAACCATCTTAGAGTTGTAGTCAAGGAATCTTGAAAAAAACTTGCATTTTTTTATATGCACTCGGTGGATTTTCATCTTTCATCAAACAGGTGAAATATAAACTAATTTTGAAAATAAAAATACATTAAATTTTTCTTATTTATTTTACTGTGCTCTAATTTATTACATTTTCGCACAGCCGTTCCTACATAGTTAGGGCAAGTCTTCCACATGAATGCAGAAAAGGATACTTGGCTCTTTGCGGTCCTCATTGATGACCATAAGGTAAGTGAAGTCCCTGGCGACACACTGGGGAATGACCTTCTTGAGGGCCAATCCTCTTCTGTAGTAGACGTGAGCATTTGGAATCACTGTAGCCAGCTGCTTGCAAAACTTCACTGTCCTCTACAAGAGAGGCAGAATAACAGTTGAAAAACAAAAGTAGCATTGACACAAAGAAAAATGCCCACTCACCCCTCGAGGTCTGTCTGACGTTGTGATGAGCACTTTGGGGTTTGTCAGCCCGTTGAAGTAGGCGGAAAATTCATCGGTGGCTTCATCAAATGCAATCTTAGATGGGATGCAAAAAGTCAAGGATGAATCAAACACTACATTTGATTACTAAAGAAGCATGACAGCACCTCTTCATCTTCGGGGTCAACTGTTGTCTCATCGTAGACTCGCTGATTTTCTATTGTCTTGGGGATGGCTTTAGGTGGTGCCTTAAGAAAAGATAAAATAGCACTGAACACATGCTAAAAATGATTCTTGAAAAATAGCAAAACAAGAAGACACTCACCTTGTCACCCAAAATTTTTGCCTGCCTTTTTTTCTGTTTCTTCTTTTCCAATTTTATCTGAAATATAAAGAAAGGAATAATTCCAACTGACAATGCAAAGAGAAAAACAACATGGATCTTATTAAAGTGATTAGCATTTTTCTTTATGTTTAGTGTTAGTCCCTCACCATTTCCTCATTATTACAATATATTAAGAATGTAGGGTGGATTTTTTTAACTTCTACTTACATCAAACGAAGAAGTCGAGTTAAGGAGTTTACCTTTCTTTTTTCTTGTTTGAGTTTCATAAACATGTCGTGTCTTCGCTGCTTATTCTTGATTTCAGACACGCTGAACGTCGGTGGGAAGACAACGGCCTGCTCTGTCTGCTCTTCTTTCACCTCTACATTACCAATTTCCATCTTGTCTGGCTGCTGCGCGTCTTTCGGCTGCTGCGCGTCTTTCGACTGCTCACCCTTATTTGGACTTTTCTTCTTTTTACTCTTCTGAGTAACGGGAACCTCTGTAATGTCCATCTTGGCGAGAGGCAAAACGTACTTCACGTGTTTATTTCCTGCTGCTTCCGTTTCCAGTGACGTGTTCACATCCGGGTTAATTGATTTACATACTTGGTAAACACGTGGAAACCCTAGCGGCCCGGCGGGTGTTAACTGTTCAGGACCACAGGAAATGGTTCGCTTGTCAACACGTGTGGTCCGGTACAAAACTCCGTTCGTGCTGAAACAGTAAGATAGGTACGTGGTTCTGTTCCAGTACTGTCCAATATTCATATCTCACATAATAAACTATGTAGACCACAATATTAACATTTATTATGAACGTCGCCTCAGTCTTGATATTATAGAGTTAATGCGAATGTTAGAGAGTCAGAATGGCCGAGCGGTCTAAGGCGCTGCGTTCAGGTCGCAGTCACCGCTAGGGGCGCTGGTTCGAATCCCGCTTCTGACAATAAGGTGACATTGGATACCTTGTCAACCTTGGGCAACCCCGGGGCAAGGGGCAAGGGGCAAGGGGCAAGGGGCAAGGGGCAAGGGGCAAGGGGCAAGGGGCAAGGGGCAAGGGGCAAGGGGCAAGGGGCAAGGGGCAAGGGGCAAGGGGCAAGGGGCAAGGGGCAAGGGGCAAGGGGCAAGGGGCAAGGGGCAAGGGGCAAGGGGCAAGGGGCAAGGGGCAAGGGGCAAGGGGCAAGGGGCAAGGGGCAAGGGGCACGAAATGCCAGCGTCACAACCCGTGAGGGTCCACAGCACAAAAGTACTTAAAGCTGAGGCCATTGAGACCTGTTGGTATCTATAGCTAAGTGAGCCAAACATGACTTTAAATCTCCCCTTAACCTATGGCTGGTGATGTGATTTTGAAAGTGTTTACTGCACGGCTACAAATACAAAAAAGGGAAGTAATGTGACACAGTCCCATGATAGGGGTTTGGCTTACAATGTTACAATGTTTCTCATTGCAATGAAGTAAAAACACATTTGCCCTTTCTAGGAATCTTGTTTATCTTTTTTGGGAGTTTCTCTTAATTTACTTTTTATGCAATGATTCATATATGAGAGTGTGGAGAAACATGGCGGTCAACTTATAGAAACACCATTTTCCTTCTATAAGATGCCACTTTTTCTCCATAAGGTGCCGTTTCTCTATATAAAGAAAACTCACTCTTTCAATTTAATAATTGAGTCATCCCATGGCCAGGGGCAATGGAAGAACGTCCCTTTCCGTAAAACCTCCTTTACCTGTCAAGCAACCTCACAATGCTGCAAGCAAACATTCCTGAAGCTTCAGAGAGAAGAAACGAATGGCGGCCGCTTCTACTGAGGTAAAAATTTAGTAAATAGGAGCTATTACTATCACACAAGAACTGCCGACTTGCATTGTTCTGCTAAACTAACAATCTTCACATTGTTTTGTATGAAACCTAACTTACTCTAATTCAGGGGTGTGAAACCAATTCAACAAGGTGACAAGACGTTCCAGAGAGCCAGTACATATATATATGAAAAGCTCTTCTTTTAAAATATGAATCAGCAAAGCCAAAATTCAATATCATTATATCATTACATAATCTCTAGGAAGAAAAATAAGGTTGATCATTAGCACTTGAACAAAGGCATGAAAGATTTTGTTCACGTGTGGCAGAATGTTGAATTTGTACAAACGGCCTATGGGAAGAAGACGGTGAAGGTGTTGTGCATCAGAAGACAAGGTGGCCACCACGACATCACAGAGATCAAGGCCGACGTGCAGCTCACTCTTAAATCCCACAAGGATTATTTGACTGGAGATAACTCGGACATCATCTCTACTGACACCATCAAGAATACCGTCCATGCATTGGCCAAACTCAAGGGGGTAGGTTGCACCATTCGACCACCCCAATCCACAGACAGTAATGGGGTACAACATCCAAGTAAAGTATCTCTCCCTACACGTCTTATCCGACTCACTATTTTAGAACCCTTTGATTTATTTTACCTTATTTTTTTTAATTTCATGAACCATCATTCCGTTTTTGTATTAAAGAAACTCCTGAACTCTGAATGTTTAATGGTGCATGGCAAAAAACTATAATGGGCATTCATAATGCTGATTCTGTTGAAATTATATTAGTCCTTAAAGGTTCTTAGTGGTAAATTGTAAATTCCACAATTTGTGTATATACCTCACAGTGTGCTTGGTGCATAGGTGAAGACCATCGAGGTGTTTTCATTGGCTATTTGTCACCATTTCCTGACCTCTTTCGACCATGTGGGGAGAGTTAGTGTATTCATTGAGGAGGCACCCTGGAGAAGGTTGGAGAAGGTAAAGGAAGAAAAAATACTGAGATTGGCGAGTTTGTGTTTGTGAAAAAAAAATTGAATCAGTGTTGATCATGATCCAGAGCATTATAGGAAATGTTGAATAAGAATTTAAAAAAAATATGCATAGTAACCAAAAATGGCTTACAAATCATTTGAGCTAACTGACACAATACCATAAGTATGGTTTCGGCACAATTACTATTTCACAATTTTCAAACTTTCATGTAGCTTCAATCATTAACAGGCATTTATGTGAAATTAAAAATAAAAGCTGATATCCACAATCTAAAATTTAAACTCATCAATGTGCTACCACTACTTGTAAAGTTTGTTTTCTTCCAGGACGGGGTGGAACATGCCCATGCTTTTATCTACAGCCCCGAAAACATTCGCTTCTGTGATGTGGAACAACACCGCAATGGTAGTTCAATCAAATTTCTTTTGGAGTTGCCATTTTTGAGGATGTTACTCTGTTTATTCACTGTCTCACTGTTACTCACTCAGGCATCCCAGTGGTCCACGGTGGACTCAAGGACATGAAAGTGCTGAAAACCACTCAGTCTGGTTTTGTGGGTTTTCTCAAAGATCGCTTTACTACGCTGGAAGAGGCCACAGACAGGTGTCTGTGTACCACTGTGTATGCCAGATGGCGCTACAACAAAGTTAAAGATATCAATTTTGATGCCGTATGGTAAATACATGATATGATTAGTCCATGTCGCAACATAAATTGTGCATTTGGTAGCAATTAAAATCAGGGGTTGGGAACATTTTTGAACGAGAAAGCCATAAACAATTCATATTTTATACTGTTATTCCCTGCGAGTCCCCATAATAAGAGCCACCTAAGGCTCCCAAGCCACAGGTTCCCCATCCCTGATTTAAATTTTAGATGAACTGCCCCAGTATTTAAGATTCTAAAATGAACACTGTTTTAATAGGAAAGGCATCAAAGATATGATTATCGAGAAGTTTGCAGGACCATTTGAACATGGAGAGTACTCACCCTCGGTGCAGAAGACTCTTTATGATACACAGGTCCTAGTCCTAGCTCGCGTTCCTGAGGTAAGACAAATTATAATTATAGGACACTTATCAAGATATGAAGAGAAAAAAGTTAATCTTGGGTGTACTGATTTACAGGTGGATGAAATTGAGGTCATCATGCCCAACAACCACTACTGCACCATTGACATGACAAAATTTGAAATTGAGAACAAGGATGAAGTAAGTTATAGCCTACATATTTAATTGTGATATTACATGTTGAGGCAATTGTTTTTATGTATTTTTTGTCTACCATCACAGATTCTTCTTCCCCTTGACAACCCATCGGGAAACATCACTGGAACTTTGCGGAGGAAGCAAGCCAAGCTATGAAGACAAGCACAAATATGTAATTTTACTGACATTGCTGATGTCTGTATATCATATGAATTATAGGAGCAACAACCCATAAACGTGTTGTTCTTTGGTGAGAAAAGAGCACCATTTATTGCATGTCTTTAAAATATTAAAACTCCAGTGTTGCACAAGATCAATTATTACCACACGGACATACACCTGATTAGTCGTCTTTGCAACTAAATTGAAGCACCACAGGTAGTAGACATCATAATTAAACACACATTTTCCATTTTCACAGAACCAAGCAGGACCTTGAGTTTAGCTTCAGGTGTCTGGAAATCCCATAACACTTGCTTTTTCCAGCCAAGTGGCAAGGCATGGACTCAGTTGTGCAATGTGTAGTATACACATGACTTTTTTTTTTTTTTTTTAGGGCAAATGAAACAGTACCAAATTAGTACTTTCTGCCATATCAAAGTGTTCCATCATATATAATCTTATATACAAATACCATTTTTAAAACCATCACTGGTTTGTGTCCAACAGAAAAACACAAATATAAACACAATTCATACAAACGAATCACTTCCGCAATAACACCTTGAACAATATCTGCTTTAAATAACAGACAAAGAAATACAAAATAAAATACAAAAATCCCAAGCAGCAGAAATAAAAAGAGCTGAAAAGGTAAACAGCTCATTAGACCCCATATGTGGACCATTTTTGGGAGTCCATATTTCTAAAAAGATGTTCAAACTGATCTGTTTTTAAGGTGCCATGCCGTCAGAGAAGTCTCTGTCAAGGGACAGCTGGTTGAAAGGTGTTGATTGTCACTGAGGCGTGGAATAGCAAAAGCCTGATGACGTGCTAACAAGCGTTACTCTTTAGGTGCTGGGTTTGCAGTGGCTTCACGTGATACTCATAGATCTTCAGAGCTGGGCCCAGCTTTATCGACAGGCCCGTTAACACGTCATTACGTGTCATCAGGAGCAGTGACTTGCCGTCGATTTCCTGTCGAGAAGTGGAAAGATTTTATTGCTCTTGTCATGCAAATTGCCGTGTTGGTCTTAAAGTAATCAGCGGGCTGGGTGGGAAGTCTGACCTGATCTTGGAATGCTGTGGCTTGCTCCTCGAACCCTGTAGCTTTAAAGTAATTGACCACATCAGCGACCGTCCAGTTGGCTGGATCTGGAAGCTGGCCATTCTCCACAGGGCTGGAGAGATTATACCCTTCATTATTTGATCCTCCTGAAACAACTCTCTTCTTTGTTTCCACTGGTCATTGTTTAGTTTGGTACACATTATGTCACCAAACAGAAAAGTGATTATCGATATGTCTTTTTAAGCCCTTGGCTTCCGGATGCCGGGAGGATTTATGTTTCCGAAAAATTTAACCTACAATATGAGTTTTATTTATTTAATAATAGGACAATACATATTGATGAACATGTGTACAAAAAATGCCTATTTCCTTTTTTTTTTTTGCATAATTTTCTGATGTTGTGAAGACGATTTCGTATCAGAATGTACCAATATTAGCTTTATGAGATAATTCATATATTTATTAAGAATATTCTTTCTTTCTGAAAAATGAAAACCTTTTAGGAGTCGTTTAACATGAGACAACACATCTCTTTGATAAAGACAATTTTAGATTTGCATAGACATGACCGGGGAATTATTTACAGGTTATTCAGTAATTGAATAGTGTATTTAAGCCCTAGTTAATACTTATAGACAGGTAGTTATTTTGAAGATAACTTTTCAGTTGAGCTTCAGTCACATTATTCTTTGAAAGAGCATTCTTTGATTACAGTTTTTGGTTACACTGCCCATCCCTCTAAATCTTTGTATATTGTGAGTCTACCTTTTGGTGTCAACAGAACCATTTGCCTTGTCTTCCATGGCGGCTGAAATAAAACAATTGAGATCCATTATCTCATATCAACACATTTGCATGCATCTCGAATAATAATCACACAGTTGGTTATCACAAAAAAAGCACATCCAACAAAAATCATTTAGCTATTATTATGCAATTACATACATGCTGATGGATAAGTACTTCTTGGCAAACTGATGGAAAAAGAATGTTTTCTACTTACAGTCAGTAAAGTTGCAATTAATTTTCATTTGATTGTTTTTCTTGGCGATCTTAATGAAGTGTCGGGCAGTGAAACATCCTTCTTTTATTAGTCTTGCAACGACTACGCGTTTCTGGCGGAGGAAAATGACAGGAAACAAGTGTTAAGAGGAGAAATGTCAAAGTAAAGACGGATAGAAAACGTCCACGAGAAAATGGATCAGGAATGATGGCTTTTATTATCTCAGTAACAATCAACGGAACAAAAGATGCATTGTGAAAAACAACGCGTCTAAACTCACATTACAAAATCATAGTTGAAATAAAAAACAAACAAAAACAAAACAGCGCCAACATAAACCCTGGCGTAAATGAAATGGTGCCAACTAAATTGAATGGCAAAATTCAACGAACACAAATAGTAAAACACACAATAAATAGAAAGCGAATATATAATACCCTTTAGGTATTTATCAAGCTAACATGGAGAGTTAGTTGGTTTTGCTAATACAAAATCGAACACATTTTGAATGAATCTTTTTTCTCAAGAACGCATCGTTCAAATTCAACAACTTACGTATGACGACAAAAAGTTCCCGACTTCCCGAAGTGTTTTACCATTAAAAAAATGGAAGATACTCATTTGATAAAATCAAAAATTAATCAAAGCCAACTAGCACATTAACGTCATCGCTTCCCATCCCCGCGTCACCAGAGAATCATGGGAAATGTAGTTGATTTGTACCAAGAGGGTATTTCATTGCATCCACTTTAATTGGAAATTGAAACATTGTATTATTTATAATTAAGTTTTTTTTTTAATTAAACATGATTATTGAGAATTTCTATTTCATCAAATTTACAGCAATTTAAATTTCCCTTACTAAAACAAAGGTAGATGATATGAACGTAGCATATAATCATATCATATCACATAAAATCTGAAGAAATTTTTCACAAACTAAAAAAAAATCGTGCTAAGAAATCTAACGTGCTGGTTTTTGTACCAGCAAAACCAGTATGAAAACACAACAATCCAACAAGGTTCTGATGGATTTTTTTTTTTTTTTTTGCAGGAAAGTCAGAGAGAACCAAAAGTGACTTGTTTATTCAGGAGTGTCGAGGCTTGGGGGGGAAAGTGCCATTGTTTACATTACATAATTATGACAAACATCATTACACACAGGTTCTTCATGACACTGAGAGATCTATGATTTTCACACAAAAATATTTTGTGGTGGGATTGACACACAGGCAGTTTGGATTGAAACATGCTGATGGATAAAATGTTCATTAGAATATGATGCCCTTAGGTAAATATCATGGAGCCACAATAATTATTAATGGACCCTTTCTGTATCAAATGGGAAAAAAGGCCAAACTGATTGAAAAGCACTCAAAAGTTACTTAATTTAAATAAAGGATTATGATTTTTTTTTATTGGTGTGCATTGAGTTCTGCAGTGTCAATGCAAGTCTTAAATGAGAAAGAAATGAACGTATGGAATTGAAGATTAAATCAAATTAAACAATGCCATTCCTTTCAATAAAGATAACAAAAGCAAAAGACAATCTCATGAAAAGTGAAAAAAAAACATGGCTCGCTGACTTTTATAAAATTCTGTATAGTTTTTGTGTCCTCCACAGGGCCCAATACAATTATAAATACTATAATAGGAGAATGATGCTGACAGTTGCTATTTTTTTTTAAAACAAGGTGTTAAATATAAACACATACAATCAAATTTCCCCAATCTTGAGTGTTGGACTTGCATGAAAACTTTCTATTTTCTTGAGCAAAGTAAAGTCAAACCTCTTAAATAATTTCCATTATTAACTCTTAGACATATAGTACTGCATGAAAGTTCAACGAAATACTTTTTATGTCATTTTTGTGGGAGCTAAGCAGAGACAAGAATTTCACTACAGCAACAGGATGACACAAACAAACAAAAATCTTAATTTGTCAGCATGAGAGCTGTATATAGCTTTTTGAAGAATATCTTAACAAGAACAATTGACAATGGAAAACGTTTCAATATTCAGAACATTGCATCCAACTAGCTTGTATTTATTTGAATTATTTTTCTGTTTGTGATTAGCATTATCTCTATACTGTAGTTACATGAATATTCTTAATTGCGGCTTTATACCGTGGCTACATTAATGAAACACAAAATGTGAGTTCTTGCACCAAAACTTTGTCTACGACTGCAGTTACGCATTTTCATAAACATGTCCTCTGTATTTGTAATTAGCAAAAAAATAAAAATAAATAAATGAAAATAAAATAACTTTTGATCACAGTGTACACCTTCATGCAAATACTAAGCATTATTACTGCATTAGGAAGGATCTGAATGTCTGGTTGGCTGCTACAAATTTGTTGCTAATTATTAATATTTGCTGTCATGTGATTATGCATGAAATTGCCAGAACAATAAAAATGATAAATACATTCAGAGCTAAAAAGAACAATTAATAAAATATATTAAAATGATAGGAACAGCTTCAGGGCATAAGAACGCAACACTGTTGTACAAAATTAACTAATACATATTTGGGAAAAAAACTGTCAGATATAACATAACAAAAACAGTCAAGTGAAAATGGCAGTGAATTTTGTTTTTTTTTGAATGTGCTGCTCAAAGACGTTTGTCATTCGAAACCAATGAATAAAGCAACATTCAGAAAATTCTGCTACACAGCATTTGAAATATTTGTGGATTTGCAGGAAAGAAATCTCCATCATTTTCACCCCAACCTCAAAAAGGTATCACAAGCTTTAAATATGCAATTCAATTTCATTCATTAAATATTACATCAGGTCTGAGGTACGTACAAAAGATCTCATCTCCAATGACTAGATTTGGGTGTAACAATGCTACAAAATATGCAATACAATATTATCAAGGGCAGAATTTCAATTCATACTTGCTTATCTATCTTGCGTGAAATTAATAAGGAATTCAGTTTTTCTTGCACCCTCAAACACGATTTGGCCAAAAAAAAAAAAAAAAAAGATTATTAAAAAAAATACACACTCATTTGCTTATATAGTTGATAAAGTTGGGAATGTTAAAAGATAACAAACTGACCAAAACACAGGCACGTACCTTGATGTTAGCTATTGGCCTGTCAAAAACCAAGTCCATCTTTCTAAAGCTTAAAGAGCAAGTTAAAACCTATTTTTTGGTAAATTGCAGTGCCAAAATAAATACTAACATGCTCAATGATATCATCTACAATACTTATATGTAAAATGAATTTCTAGCCCAAAATGGACACGTTCTGTGGCTATAAATGTGCTTCTGTATAATGGTCAAAGCTACAAAAAACAGCATAATACTGTATATGGTAGCTCTTCAATGCTTGAATTGTTCTTACAAAAAGTGCTACGTTGAGCCGTTAACTCACAGTCACCATTCTTACTCTGGTTTAAATGCCATCCAAAAAAAACAAAAAATCCATTGCAGTGTACAGTCTCAGTCATTAACCCTCTCCAGGCAGGTGTTGCAGAAATGCAACAACTAAATACTAATCACCTAATTAATCTATTCCCCAGAAGTAGCATTTTATCTGTTAGTAAAAATGAATTTGAGCCTCAGAGGGTTAAAAATGATGTCTCATGAGACTGCAGTGGTGTAAATTCAATGTAACACATGCAAAAACGTAACTGGGCACACATTGTGAGAAGCTTAAATTTTGCTTTCTCATTGGCCGCCTTTACTCATGCAGTATGCAAGGAACAAATTGGCAGCAACAGACTGGTCATACGAGATTCAACTGATTTCCCAACAATTCGGACTGTGATCACACAAAATTGAAACAGACCGTTCCGAAAAGATTTACCTCGCTACGTGCCTGTGCAAAATTGATAAACAGCATGCTAAAGTCATTGATTGTGTGAGTGTACATACAGTACACCCAAAGTTTAGCATATTTGGCTCTCAGGTGTAATTGCAATAAAAATAAAAAAGTAAATGAGCGAGGTTAATTTGACATACTAACTTTGAATTGACAATTGCCCACCCCTCAATTGTTCCATATTTCAGGACTTTTTACACAGCTTGTTTTCTTGCAAGAAGCTGATCGGTACATTTTTAGAGAACATCAAGTTGTGCAGGAAGTACTAACAGTTGGACAGAGATACATTGAAAAGTTTAGAGGTGAAATTAAGTTCTCCTGCAAAACAGCAGCAACAACAAAATCAAATATATCTATCTTTTTGTGAATATTGTATATACGCACCTATGTCTCTTTTTGGAGTGTTGCGTATAGATAAAGGCACAGACGATATGGGAAGCACATTGAATTGTTGCGAGTGTCTTTCTTCCTTTCTTTTTTTTTTTTAAAGCATGAACATTCAATGTCCACAAAGCATTGAAACTATTGCAATTTTCTCATTTCAATTGTTTGACAGGGGGGCAACAACGCTTATGAACTAATGCCTGGAAGGGTCAATTAGACGAGCCACAAGCGTGATTTTGGATCAAAAATATAAATTAAATAAAAACATCATGATTATACAGCTTGTCTAAATCTTACGGGCATATAATAAGTCAATTTTCTTTTGATACAAGGTTGTTGTTGACCATTTTTTCGGAATTTGGTGGCCTGTATATAGGAGAATATAGACATACAACTTTTGGGCCTTGTCCATTCTTGTTGGAGTTTTTCAACCTAACATGGCAAGTACTGCAGAGGTGCTCTTGTTTTTACTTCCTGGCTGTTCCCTCTGAAAATAACGGCAAGGCAACAGACCATTATCAAGGTTACAAATTGATTAGATTAGATTTAATATCCCCACGAATCCTAAATAATGTGTACTTCTGTCATATATGTCTGAAATATACATTTATATATTAATTTAGTACTTAGTACATTTGAATAAAATATTGGCAGGTCTAATAATTTGTAGCTGCACGTGAAAAAATATGTGTCGACTCAACTCTGTTGGAACTAAAGCAATTTGAAATTAAAACAAAAAGCAAGACATTTCCCACAAACTTTCTATGCAAGCCAGCAAGACGCTGAAAGACAGTGCCCAAAAAGAATGAAAAAACACAAGGAATATCAGATGCTACCATGAATCACCTCTCGTGAATACATTTCAAGTGGATGTCATCTCCAAAAAGAACAATTCTAAATGAATTTGAGAGACTGAAAGAAATTTTACCACAAATCGGGGTTATCGCCATTAAGGTGGTCTTATATTCTTATGTTACAACACAAGGGCATGTCTGCATAATGTACCTGTGTGCGGGTTTGTGTGCTCAACAGCACATAAGAGCATGGCATAAAGCCTCATTCATCCGTGTGTAACAAAAGAATAGAGCATTTGTTTTGGACACGTCAGTCACAGTTCCACCTTATCCCCCCCTAGGAGAGTGCAAATATTCCGAATACGCAAATCCTGATGGGACTGTCTTTTACTGACTAGAATTCAGCAAACTCCTTTGCACATTTTTCCGTTTGTGAGACACGAATGTCCTCCTCTTCGTAGTCGTCAAAGTTGCTTGTGTCTCCAGGTCCTCTGCACTTGGGTAAGAAGGGGGCTTCAACCTAAAGAAAAAGTACACGTTAACTAACAATGCATTATAACATCCATACTTTATCATAAAAATTGTATCGATCATGGCTCTTACCTTTCTCTCATATATGGCAATCCAGTCTGTTGTGGAGAACCACTTGTGATTTTTGATGTCATTAACACCATTTTTAAGATTTCCAAATCTTTTTGTCAAGTCCACCTGAAGCAGATTTCTCAGTAGATCCTTCAGATCAGAGCTGAAGTGCGAGGGAAATCGTACCTACATGAAAAAAGAGAGAGGGCACTTATAAATGTAAAACAGATCATTTCATTACTCCACAACAAAGGCCAGTTGATTAGGTTTAAATTCAATCGTAGCACCTTGCCAGACACAATCTTCTCATAGATCTGAATGGGCTGATCAGCAAAAAATGGAGGATAACCAGCAGCCATCTCATAGATGAGAACACCGAGTGCCCACCAGTCCACAGCTTTGTTGTAGCCCTTCAAGATAAGGCAAACACATGCATACAGTGAAGATGGTTCATTTCTTTCTCCAGTTTTTCTTCTGTCTGATTGTAAAAAAAAAAGTGGACTCTTCAAAATTGGGGGAGTCAGTCAATAGTATATTGTTATGATTGGAATATAAAGCAACTTATGCCTAAGCCTATAAAATTGAGACCTTGTTAGTTGTCACAATCATCAAACTGCATATTTATTTCACCTTGCTGAGGATGATCTCTGGTGCCAAGTACTCAGGCGTCCCACACAAAGTCCAGGTTCTTCCTTTCACTCTTTTTGCAAAGCCAAAGTCTGTAACCTAGGTGGTGGAAAGACAGAAATGCAACAAAATCCATATCAAGCATGCATAATGGTCCTCCAAATTCAATATTGAAATTTCCAGACACATTGTCAGCTGTTTTCATTTGTACATTTAGCCCTTATAGAGCGTACCTGAATGTAACCATGTTGATCAATAAGCAGGTTTTCAGGCTTCAGGTCTCTGTAGATGAGGTCTAAGGAGTGGAGGTACTCAAAGGTGAGCACTATCTGAGCTGCATAAAATCTTGCATGGTTTTCACTGAAAGAAAACAAAAAAAAATTCACAGACTACTAGCTGAGTCTTTTTAGAATGACTATAACCGACAATATTTTACCAAACACTGATCCTTAATCTGGGGTACTTCCCAAATTGTGAGTTCTGTCAACTAACAATCCCCTAAAATAGTAGTAAGTAGGTAAATAGTTGTTTTGTTCAATTTGTGAACAAAAATATTGATATTATTTCCATATCATACAGTCTTTATCCAGAAAAATGCAACCTGGAAACCACCAAACTGATAGCAGATAGTCACACTTGTGGCACGTACCTAAACCTTCCAATGCGTCTGAGGTGTGAAAACATTTCTCCACCTGGCACATATTCCATTACCATGTAGAGGTTTGAGTTGTCCTATTGAACCAAGAAAGAAAGGAAACTTAGTGGCAGAACTTTTTGTGCACGATCTGTAGCATCAACACTGGCTCATGCATTAAGGCTAAATATAAAGACAGTATACAGAGGTCAGCACCGACCTTGAAAGCGTACTCCAATCTGACGAGGAAAGGGAAGGAGACAGCCTGAAGTATTCTCTTTTCATTCAGCGTATGTTCTATCTGTTTCAATTTTACTACCTGGAAGACCAAGATGCAACATCACAAACTGTATTGTCTTTATCATCCTCTTTACCAATGTTTAAGAAAACATTGCAATCAAGAGTCAGCTTTAAAATGTAAAAAAAGAAAGCACCAAGTTCCATTAAAAAGTGGGGTGTTGGCTTGATCAATTCACTTACTTTTTGTTTGTCCAAAACTTTCATGGCGTGGAATTGGTTTGTTCCTTTATGCTTGACCAGCAATACTCGACCAAATGAGCCAGTTCCCAGAGTTTTGAACCTATCAAAGTCATCCAGACACGTTGTGCTCTGAGGAAGGCAAGTTAGTGGAATCTGATGAGTGCTCCAATTTTAATTTGTGTCACATATAAACAGATATGTACTGATTTTGCAGTGTGATTTCACATAGAGTATTTGCACAAGAGGAAGTAACTTTCATTTCAGATCATTCAGGCTATCTTTAAAGACTGCTGATGCAAGAGAATGTAAATCTGATAAAACAATATATTACCTGAGGTGGACACTCCCACTTTCTTAAAAAATCTTCTTTGGCTTTAGCTAAGAACTCTTTCACTAAAAGACAGAAAATAAATAAATACATGTTCACATTAAATGCCTGTTGCAGTGGGTTAAGAGCAAACAACATTCAGGGTAAATGACAGGTTAAGGTCAGGCAAATTGCAGGTACCAAGTAGGAATGACTACGAAAGAAAATTGCGGGATAAAGCTCCGGAACAAAAAAAAAACATAGAAAATTGAAGTGATGCAAATAGCTTTGGTCTTGACAAGATTGGCCAAATTTAAATGGAAGCTTTTCTGCATCTCTTTGGAAAAGAGCCGAGAGTTAGTAATAATATAACAATGGACAAGGGAGGACAAAATGCAGAGCGTAACAGAGACAACGGTGCAGGCATTTCAAAAAAAACGTTGTGAAAGGTCACATCAGACATGAGAAATCCAGTGTCACAGAGTCACTTAAGGGTTGCCAATGTGTAACAGAGTGTATGTTATCAACTGGTATAAGTTGAACCAAGTATGTACTCTGTGACTAAGGATGTCTCAGAGAAAAGTGAGCATACCAAAAGTCTCTACAAGATCGTCAAGGGATTGTCAGGAACATTGAGCCACATGGATGGAAGTGATGAAGAAAAAGAGAAGAAGAAAGATTTATGAAGTATTTGAAACAGCGGCATTTGTGATTTAATGTAAGACCAAACAGAATGGCATACAGTATATGAGAGAAGACGGCATACACAGTGTATAAATCTTATCACCTGACATGAAAGGACTAATTTCCTCAAATGCTTCTGGGAAGACAAATTATATTTAAAAACCCAAACTGTCCTAAGGATATTAGGTAATGTGGGATCAATTTCTGTTTTATTATTTCTACATTAAAACTGAATGTTACTGCCAAGAGGGGGTTTCCAAGCTCAGATAGATTAGGTCAGGTTTTATCAGATTACCATTGGAAAACATCAGAAAGATCATCAGTTGTGTAGAACACATTTAGAGTAACCAAAAGACACACAACAGAAAAATTGCATTAATAATGTTTATAGTCCAAAAATTATGGTAATTAGACTAAATATCTTTGAAAAGATACATTGCAAAGGGGAAAAGATAAAACTTTCTCAAAAATTATGGTGTTGATTTTGAAGAGGAGACAGAAATTCCCATTTCTAGAAAAAACAACAACGCTACAACAGGGATGATTAGACTTAAAATATGGATTTTTCACAATGGGTGATGCCTATGCACAAACTTCCTTCAAATCATATGTTCTCCAATGAGATAAAGAAGCCTATGAAACTACTTTGGCACTAAGAGACACTGCATTTAAAGCAAAGTCTGTGGACTATTTTGAAAGCTAAAGAGGGAACAAGAAGGACAGAAGCAATTATTGAGGGACTCCACATCTACAAATGCAATTGCATTGAAAGGATGGTAGCTGCTGCAGATCCTCATTGCTATTGGTGAGCATCCCTCATGACGATTCTTTATACGTCTATTTTTTTAAACCTTGTTTTTCTGTTGTTGTTTTCTTTTACAAACTTCTAGTTTTCATACAAAACGCGATATTTGATCATAAACGGTTACACATGGAAACTAACAAAATAACTATATTCACAGACATGTACTATTTGTTAACCTCATCTAATATTGTGAGTCAATTATGCAAGTCTTTTCTTCATTATGCCGTCTATATAGTACTTAGATTTTTCTCATCAGAAAGCCAAGAAAGTCCGTCCTATCCCATCAGGTCTTGAAATGTTGGAAGAAATTTGTTGGCTGGAGAAAACTTACAGAATTTATTCCACATAATGCTGAACTCCGAGATGTGAGGGACTTCATTTTCTTGTCCTCTTTGTTCTTGGCTGCTTTTCCGACATTTGTGAAAAAAGCGGCTAGCGAACGACTGATCCTTTCCGTGGGCCATGATGATATATATATTTTTTATTCTATGTTTTAACAAGAACAAAATTGCGCAGACAAAATACAGTTTTCAATAAAGGGACCAACTGAGAAAAAGCAGCTTCCTGTATGTAGTCAAGTACTCTGCAACACTTGGCTAACCACATAAGGTTAAGCTTCCTGTTGAAACACTCCAATTCAAATTCAGTGGCTGTCCTTTTGCATGTTTTTTTATGCTACTTTCACCGTGTCCACTGCACTGTATTTGGAATACAAATTTTAATACAATTTTGTCCAGTGACTCAAATAAAAAGTCTTGTTTGATAGCCAGTAAGTGAGTCAGTCTGTCTGTACAGATCTACAGTATTTTATAATGATGATCGATGAAAGCAGTTATGTTTCCAGATTAAGGAAGATTCACCAAAGTTCTTTTTACCTTGCAAACTGTATATATCTCCACATACATTTCCAAATGTTGTCTTGTTGTGTGTTTACTATTTGGTGTGCAGTTCCTAATGTCCACGCCTGAGACTATAAGGAGGTAGTCAGTGGCAAGGATGCTCCTGCATTGGGGTTAAGATCTGGACAGTGTGGGCGGGGGTTCTTATTCCATGCGTGTTAATGATGTCGAATGCACCCTGAACCCGTCTTTCAAAATCTGAGTCCGATTAATTCTGGCATTGCCATCTTGGATTATGCACATGGTGTTAGAAAAGAAAAAAAAGCTATTGGTGGATTACTCTGGTTAATCAGTATATTCGGACCTAATTGTGAGAACATACTGTTGCTGACCCCAGACCTGATTGACTGCAGAAAACCCAGAACAAACAAAGCCACCACAGGCCTATGCAGTAGGCACCAGGCCTTACTTCATTTGCCTCTCTTCTTACCAATATGCGCCCATCGCTCGGTCCAACAAAATAATAGTTTAATACCTTTTTTCTGGTGGTGATTTTTCTTTTGGTCCGGCCAGTCTATAAAGAATATACATAAATCATCTTCAAAGCATAGAACCCCCATGTCTTCAAATATTATTTTTGTACTTGTTTAAGAAAGATTATACAGTAGATGTGTATGGATATTGATGAGAGAAAGTCAGATTTTAAACCCGCCTAAAACAAATCCTGACAAAAATCCAGACCAAAAGAGTTTCTCCCAATTACTCAGAGATTCAGCACTCAATTTATCAGCACTTATCTTCAAACAGATTTCATGAGTTTAGAAGCAAATCCTCAAAATAAGTTTAGCCTATTTAATGTAAACTTGAACTGGAATTACAATAAAAAGCTTGAAAGAAATCAACACTATACTTTTTGAGAAAGTTTTATCTGTAAAATTGCACTCAAGAAGTGCGATCACTGCTGGTTTTACAAGGCTTTAACTTCCATACACACCAAGCCATTTGAAAATTGAGTTGAATGCTTTTATTGTCATAACACATGTGTAATAAGCTTTAATTCTTTCACCACAAAGTGCACAAATAACAACAACAAAAAAACGATAAATAAAAAAATCAATAAATAAGTAAGAAACTAATAATTTGTTCAAGTCAAGATCGGCAGAGCGGAACGGCCATGTTCTGTCTAAAGCCCAGGATGAGTTCCATGGTTTTGGAGAGATTTATAAATCCTAATTTGTGGATTATAACTCTTTATGACTGTATGAAAGGCATATCATAACTACGATTACATTTTGTTAAATCGCCCAACCATCATAATGTATAATAAGAAATCAGTGTTGTTGTCAGACCTGCTGTAGGAAATTCCCCATAAGTAGGTTGAACCCACAACCCTCATCCCTACTTGTTGAGAGTTGAACACCTTACCCTTATGGACAGTGTTGAGCAGTGGTGCGTTTAGTGTGGTCGTTTTCAACATTGAATACTTTTTCTGTAGAGAAGCTACTTTCATCAATCACTGTTATGGTAATAATCACAGGGGCACAATTTCCCCCTTAGCAGATCAGTATGGCATCCAAAGTGTGCAAATGTATACAACAGCAGTGGAAGGCTCAAGGGTTTACACTTTGTCAATCCCCAAAGCCCAACTGAAACAAATTAATGCTGTTATGAAATAGTGTTGCTTGTCTGGTAAATCAAAGCCAACAGTGAATAGTCATATGTACTTTTCTGACTTTACCCTAACTTTGTTGTGGTATAAGTCATTACTTTTTCGAAGAAAACATTAAATGCAATTAAATTTAATCTAATTTAACATGATAGATAATAATTTAGACACACTTGCATGCAGACAGACCATAATTTTCCGATTTTTTTTTGCCAAATCCTCATAGAGACTGTTGCTCGAAATCTTAATGTAAACATAGTGCATTGTTTACATAACAGGACCATTATATCATAATACACAACAGCTACAGGCACCGAACAGGACCTATTGATGTTTTTCAAAATGAAGCCAATGAAACTCCTTGGATTACTTGCAGTCAGAAAGCAGTTTAAGATCCGTGCTTTCTGTGTAGACTACAGGCGTGAACCAGTTCTGTGGATTAGTTTGGTAAATACACACAAAAACAACACTGATCGCCTTTTGCGAAAGTTTATATGTGAGTGCCAGGCACTTTGTTTCAACAGATGCAACTCCTATAAAGATTTTTCACTACAGAATGTGAATTGTGATTATGTGTTGAGTGCTTTGGACTCATGGGGAAGCTTGGTGGATCCAGAACATGCAAAGTCCACACAGTGAGGACCAACGTGGGAACGAACCCTCGACTTCGGAACAGTGAGGCAGACATGCTAACCTCTCATCCGCCGAGGCACATATATGTACATATGTATTTTTTTTTAAATAGGTCTAACATACTTGTGTTTTCTTCTAACATAGAATGTCAGCTCTATTTTTTAAACAACTCTTTTCTTGTGTTTGGTAACAAGAATGGTAGCTGGACACCTCCCAAAGATTAGATTAAAGTAACCCAGCAAGAACATTGAAAGAGGGATAAAAAGGGCCAGACTTTACATGAAATTAGTAAAATGAGAGAAAAGGCCCCAACCACAAAAGTAGCCCCCTAAGGCCAGATGATTAGACAGTCTGATTTCCTCGGAATGTTGTTGAAGTGAGCGATCCAAAATGTACAGAAATACAGTGCTGCACATGTAAATATATTCTTTGTATGTACCCTTGTAAAATGTGTATAAATACTGAAAGAAATTAACAACATGATCATGATTCTTCATGTGGATAAATAAAATTACAAATGACTTTTGGCTTTTCCCTGTCAGGGGTTGCCATAGCGAGACTCTCATTACAGTACTTTGTTTGGCACAGTTTTCCTGACAAAACCCACCCATTTTTTATCCGGCCTTAGAACCAGCGGCGGCTGGGTATTGGGCACTGATCAGGAGTGGAAGCAGCACTGTTGGAATGAAAGGCAGTATTGTAGGCCACTACACTACACGTGTACATAGAAAATATTCTTAATAATTAATACCCTTATTTTCAGCAAATCGTTATTTCAGAAGTATCTACCTAATTGTATCAGTTTCCAAAAAAATGATGACCCCTTGCATACTGTAGGCCTACATACTTCCTGTAACATTATAATGTGCTTAGAATCAAAATGTTGCTAGTGTATTTTTATGGACACATTGATGGATATGGGTATATATATATATTTATATATATATAGCAGTTAATACTTAAGATGATTGCGCTACCAATGGCTGCGTAGAGGATGTAAGATTAGAAAGAAGAGATAAATCGGTATATCCAAAATGTTCATGCTATAAAAAAACATTTGCAGACGACTTCACTATCTGGTAGA
Source organism: Stigmatopora nigra (assembly GCF_051989575.1). Classification (NCBI taxonomy): domain Eukaryota; kingdom Metazoa; phylum Chordata; class Actinopteri; order Syngnathiformes; family Syngnathidae; genus Stigmatopora; species Stigmatopora nigra. The sequence goes on from NC_135512.1 coordinate 8,511,058, forward strand.
TAAACATGTGAATGCTATATAAAAAAACGATATTCTGCCCTGCACTGTGCTGTAATGATAAGAGCAGTGCAGCATCAGCTAACAACAAACTGCTGAAGGCTGCTCACCGCACACGCAACATTACAGCTGATCATAGTGCGTGCCATACATCGCCTAAGCGCAAAATGTAACATTTATTTCATATTATCTTACCGCTTTCTTGCTCATTGCCTTTCTTGGCAGTAGCGGCGTTGCCCATCGCGGAAAGACAGGGCGATGCACAGCTGGCTCTGGGCGACGATGGTGGCGGCAGTGGCGGTGTGGCTGGCTAGCGAGCTAGCAGCCCCTCCTCCTCCTCCTCCTCCTTCTCCTCCTCCTCCGTTAGATGGCTCAGAGATTTCAAGCAGCCTACGACAACATCAATTTCCCCTCTTGTCAACAGAGGAACGATGTGTCCTGCGAAAGGCTGATGACTTAGAGACAAAGTGTCAATTTGCATTCAAGAACGCCTTCGCTGGAATGAAAACATGATCGAGACTTATCACCTCTGCCTTCTGTCGTTTTATGATGCGTTTACGTCGTGTGGGAATAATAGCCGTGTGAGCCTACTTGCCGAAAGGTGAAATGATGCCTTCAGGTTACTGTCATTTCTGACCGATTTTTCATAAACATGCACCCAAAAGTCGGATACGAGGCTGGATATTTAATATTCTGGAAATTAACCCAATAAACAGTCTGACTTGTATCATGTCCGGCGGGTTGTCTATCTTTATTTGGTAAAAATGCATCATATCCATAACTATCTTGATTTTATGACTATGACGTTTACTGTGCAAATTACAGAAATGAGTCAAAACTACATATCAATAAAAACTACACTGTATAAACATAAGAAGTTTTATTCCTGCAGGTTTCATTGCCGGTTTGCATGTATATATATTGGTTTGTGCAGCTTGGTGGAAGTGGTTTGCGCGTCCGCCTCACAGTTCTCGGGCTCGAGGGTTCAATCCCCGGTCATTCCTACTATCTCTTAACAATTGAGATGAATATTAATGAAGGTATGTCTACTTTCCGGGGAAGACTGATTTTTTTTTTAGCCATTCAGGGAGCTTTACCCGCATTTTCACCGCGAGTGGTATCGTCCATAGGTTGGCATCAGCGCTCATTGCACACAACGGGACTTCCGGACGCAGATCTGTTTATTTTCTCTGTGCACGTCAGCTAGTTTGTGCGTGTGTGTTTATCTGTACAACACACCCAAACTGATGCGTTCTGGAAAATCGTCATGGTAATGGTTGGGTTGCCTGCACCTTTGCACAGACGCAAACAAGCTAAGGAGCTGCGCTACCAGTGACTGGAATTTATAAGGTAACGATCTACTTCGCCCCTCATCCTTCCCTAAGAATATAAAACCAATCTAATTCTTCTTCTTCATTTTCTCTTCTTCATCGCCGGACGGACGCACATCATTAATGTTATTACTGCACTGTCGCAAAATGAAAACACAGTGATGCTTCATTTTTAGCTATGCTGTTTGATTGCAGAAGTGCCTGATTATTTCTTACAATAAGAACCCCCAACCGGACGTCAACCTGTCAAATTGCTCGACTGCTGTATAAAGCACGCTAACAAGTACAATACTTTATCCCGTTATACATCTGCCTTATGAGTGTGACATTCATTTAGTGGGATGCAGATCTGTTTAAAAGTCAGATGTATTTGAAAATAAATGAGAAACACTAAAGAAAGGGCATGGCCTTCTGTATTTGCTATGACAGGGACAAAACCCACCAGTGCGCTTGCTAGCTTAGCCTGCACCTTGCTTAGCAAGGACCATTAAAGTGACCTGTACGATTAGCAGGATGCTAAACCCCTGACACCTTAATTTGAAAATTCGGAGGATGCAGTGCACGTGTATAAACTAGGACACATGCACTGTGAGTCTAATCCCAAATCTCTCCATCCTTGTGCTGCAATGCTCTACAATAGATTTCCATATATCTATCTCTGAATATTCTATTTAGTAATTGTTTTTAATATAAAGAGTATTGCTTTTATTCGCGTATATGCATAAGGGAATAAAAGTAGTTATTATATGGAGAATATACTTTAGTAATTATCCAGGTATTACAGTTCATCAATTTTATCAGAATTGTACTGACATGTTTTATTGTGAAGGGACCTTGATTACATATGAATATTTTTAAGATGTTTTTCGTATTGATGTCATGGTTTGAATGCATTGTTCACTTTCTTAATATTCATCCATTCATCTTCCATAGCACCCATCTTCAAAAGTGTTGCGGGGGTTGCTGGAGCCTAACCCAGCTGTCGTCGGGCAAAAGGCAGACTACACCCTAGACTGGTCGCCAGTCAGCCGTAGAGCATACACAGAGACAAACGACCATCCGCATCCCCAATCATACCATCACCAGTGGGAATTGAGCCCACGCCTGCCTGTACCAAAGTCAGGTGAGTGCACCTCTACACCAAAAGGTGGCTACTTAATTACTAAGTATTGTTTGCCCAACCTCGATTTAGTGTAAAGTCCCATAAATAATTAATTTGATATAGAGGTGTGGCGGCAGCCCGTCGGTTGAGTGGTTAGTGGGTGGGGAACCTGGGTTCAAATCCAGGTCGGTCCATCTGAGTGGAGTTTGCATGTTCTACTCCGGGCCTGGGTATGCAGATAATGTTTTTAATTGAAAAAATATAATTTGTTGGTGTCCAATGACATACTTAGTGTTAATACAATTCATATTGCACAATTTCCAGTTCTAATCAGGCTGTTAACGTTATTGTACAATATGGTTGACCTCTGATTTGTTTGTATTTGACAAAAAATGATGGTAATAAAATAACCTGATCCAGATTAACTATGGTCAAATAAAAACAGTTTTTCTGTTATGATAAAGACATAAAAAAATATTAAATGTAGTTCATCATCTATTCTCTCCTCATTAAGCCCAGGGGTATGCTTTCTCTATGTTCTATTCTCTAGTTTTTTTTTAATAGCTATTCATTGCACGCAATAAGGTCAAGTGAACGAGGGAATACCGGAGAATGTTAGCTGCATAACACAAAGCTAAGTGGTATTTCCCCGAGCCTTTTTGTTTGTTTGTCCTGTTTGAAAACTCACTACTAAAATGCATGTTGTGAGCTGTGAAAGACATAAAACAATACCCTTGGGGGATTCCTGTTCATTCTTGAATAGACTTTTACAACACTGCTTAAAAACCCCACTGCTTTAGTTCAGCTTTTTCTTTCTAACTCTCTGTAGAATTTCTTGTTATCGTTTCATAGCTCTGCTTGTAATGATAAGAATAGCCAAAAGTGATCATATTTTAACAATTTGTCAAATCTTGATGAAACCTCACGCTGCGGATAAATACTACAGTAAACACTTGTATTCACGTCTCATTAAAAGCTGAGAGCTCAGCAGTACAACACTCTACTAGACAAACATGTATTTGTAATGGATTTGTCATGGCGAACAGAGAGAGGGATGCTTATGGCAGCATGAGGCGATAGCTCGCATCAATAAAGCGTCTATGTGTTTGAATCAATGGATGTGCAATGAGCTCCAAATCCACAAGGCTTCTATCCACCACAAGTAGTATATATTTGTGGCACTCTAGCTTCCTCTCGTGTGATAATTTAGCTACTGCACCAACTCAGATATGCAATATCTTGTAGTAGTGCGGATGTTATTTCTACGTTACCAGCCAAACTACTCAAAGTGTTTTTTCTATTAATGCTATATTTATTTTGTGTTATCTCTTTCTTATGGGTTGGCCCAGCTGTTGAGTGGTTAGTACGCCGGCCTCACCGTTTTGGGGTCCTGGGTTTGAATCCAGGTCACTCCATCTGTGTGGAGTTTGCATGTTCTCCCCGGGCCTGTATAGGTTTTCTCTGGGTACTCTGGTTTCCTCCCACATTCAAAAAATATGCGTGGTAGGCTGGTTGGGCACTCAAAATTGCCCCCAGGTATGAGTGTGAGCATGAATGGTTGTCTCCCGCCTTGTGCCAGAAGTCAGCTGGGATAGGCTCCAGCACCCCCCCCCCCCCAGACCCTTGTGAGGATAAAGTGGTTCAGAAAATGAATGAATAATTTTAATGGGCAAAACACCACAACAGAGTATCAAAGCTATGTGAAATGTCAATGCAAATAATCTAGTGCAACAAAATACCACAAATGATAGATGAACAGGAGCTAAAGAAATCTCTAGGGACCAAATTAAATTGCCTTAAGTTTTCACCCATTTAAAAAATATAGGTAATTTGATGTTTGGAAGCTTAGGATATTATAATATGCAAATGTTGGTATACTCTATGTTTATGAAATGGTTAAACTACCAAAGTTAGAAGACTTTTTCAAACCAGAACTGGAATCCAGAGGTTTGATCCTAGGTGGGTCCTCCCAGTGTGAAGTTTGCATGTTCTCTCTTGGTACTCCAGTTTCCTACCACAAAGATGCATGTTAGGCTGGTTGAACACTTTAAATCTTTGGGGGTGTCGTGTGAGTATGCATGCAATTTACATTTTGTATGTAAAGTAAATAGAGCCGTCTGTGTACTGTATGTAGTAAGAGAAGACAGTCATAATAGGCATAGTCTCACCACTAGAGAGCACTGTTGTTCTGTGAATGAATTTTCAGACAAATCACTCTCAGCTCTGGGGTCCTGGGTTCAAATCCAGGTCACGTCCACCTGTGTGAAGTTTTCATATCCTCCCTGGGGCATGCATGGCTTTCCTCTGGGCACTCTGGTTTTCTCCAACATGCATGGTAGGCTGATTGGACACTCTAAAATTGCCCCTAGTTATGGGTATGAGTGTGCATGGTTGTCCGTCTCTTAGTGCCCTGCGATCAGATGGCCCCTGATTCAGGGTGTCCCTTGCCCCGGAGACAGCTGAGATTGGCTCCAGCAGCCCCCGCGACCCTAATGAGGATAAAGCGGTTTAGAAAATGAGATGAGGTTGAGCATGAGTCACAATGCTTTCTGTGCCAGCACAAAAATTAGGTGACAGAACATCTTAACAATGGTTCATAACTGAAAAAAAAATTGTCAGCCCACTCACTGGCCATAGCCAAGGAATATAACAGAATTTGGCATGCAGACGTGTGTTATTCTTCTCATTGTTCACAGCCTGAAGCATCCTTTTTACAAACTACTGTGAAAGTGCCATCTGCTTGAATGAGATGACCTCTTTGCCATATAGTGAAATTAACTTGAGAAAAACATTCGCATTAGAGTTTTCTGGGATACCATTATGCTGAGATGATGGCACACAGCTTTAAATGTTTTTTTTTCTTATTATTTTGCAGTACATACCGTAATATAATGAAATTGTAGAAGCCAATTGGAAACACATTAAGATTTAAGGGACTGTGTCGATATACAGTACTTGTAAATAAACTGGAAGTTATTGTAATTTAGTTTTAGCCATTTCAGGCCATGTGATAGTTTAGGAAATAACTAGAAATGAAAAGGGAAACACTGATATATTATTGGAAATTGTAGAAAATATAGTCTTTATAGAAAATAAGTTGAAATCTTTTGAATTAAATGGAATTTTGCATAAATTCCCATCCATTTTACAAAACAGTTTCGGTTCTCCCCCGAGTTCATGATTAAGCATTTAGGCAATGACTGGCTTTGACTGGCTAGATTGTTTCAGTTTTATTATGCCAAACCTGCAGTTGATTTAAGGATTTTTTTTGCCTAACAGATGGTTTTCAAAATGTCTTTGAAAATATATAGCCATCAAATATATATTTAACCTTTGAAAGGTAGTCAATACTTAAGTGTTGGTGGTCTTTTACTTCAAATGATTATAGTGTGTAATACACCAAATGTCCATAACTGCAAAATCCAGTATCCATATATGTGTACACCCCCATTCACTGTCTTTTCCACTTAGGGTTGTAAATAAGTTTGATCTGTGCAGTTTTTCAAGCGTTTCTACCATCCCCACAACTGCGTTTTTTTTTTTTCATCACTGCTACGCTAACCTATTTTGTTCTTCATTCTGTTGAAAAGCACCTGGGACACGCTCAGATGATCTGCGGAGTCGTTTTGAAGCATCCTGTCTACGGATCAAAAGACAGTGACATCTCCCTGGTGTAAGAGTGTCCTGGGAAGGTGCCTTATTTGGCAGCAAGTTTGGCATCACCCCGATCACACCCCCAACACCGGAGATGCCCTCACCTCTTAATGATGGAGGTGAGTCTCACTGATGAAAGAAACATGCCCCCAAACACCTGTTGTTCTTTGATGCGTAGAATCAGAACCACATAGAGGAGATAACGCATTCAAGAGAAGGGCAAATGAACCACCATGATACTATGCACCATGGTGAAAGCAGTTTGATGTCAAGCTTCATTCTTTGGACATGACTGCTTGAGTCTAGCTTTCCATGCCTCTTAGAAAAATCCAAATTATTTCCAAACCTTTGATTTGACGCTTCCATACTTGGATAGTAGCATTTGCCATCTCCTAAACCCTAATTTCTACTCCTCATAGTGCAACACGCATACCAAAAGTTCTTCGACAGCTTCGAAAGCTTTCTGCTGAAATGAGGTGCTTTTCAATGTTGTGCACCTTGCGTGATGTCATGTTGGCTTGCACTCATTCGTGCTGTCTCCACCTTCAGAGGATCGAGGAGCATCCCCCGTGAGCTTGCCATCTGTAGGCACCTACCAGGGTCATGGAAAAAGAAAGATGCACACCAAAAAGAAGAAGGGTATCATCAGCGCCAATGTTGCTGGCACCAAATATGAAATTGGTATGTAGATGGAGTTCTAACAGTATGAACGTCAAAACAATAGTGTTTGTGATAATATTCAGACCAAACTAATGTAACTTTTGCACCAAAAATGTGTCCTTTGTTAAAAAGTGAAGTGAAAACCTATTTTAATGGTCTTCTTTAAAGGAAACTTCTATTGGTATTATATACAATGTAAAATATTCCCCCCCAAAATACTTGTCAGGGAAATCTCCTCCCTTGTATCTGTTTTCATTACAATTTTAGATTTTTGGGTGGTTTGAATGACGGGCTGTAAAGAAATTCTTGGGATATATTTCATTGTTGGCATATCCAAGCACTGATGGTGGACAATAAGGAGGAATCCATTATTTCACTCATTTAATTGGTATCAATTCAGTTAGTCCTTAACAAGACTGGCAAAAACCGTAATTGTCCTTAAAATGTTAAGCAAGGCAATCCAGCCAATTTGAATGTACAATGGTGAAAGGTAGACTCACTGAAAATTACCTACTGCTGTTCAGCCTGCTGGAATTGTGACATTTACCTTTTTAACTAAAGCTAATTGAGTTTCAGTCTGGTGAAACTGCCTGTGTGGAGACAACCCCTTGCAAAAAGAAAAATCTTTACTGGAGCAATCTAACGTGGCAGTTTGTGTTTTCTTCAGACAGGCAGAAAAAGCATAGTAAGCACTCAGAAGATGCTGGTTATATTGCATGGCGTCAGAGCTCTCAGGGGTGAACTACAACCTTTGAAACTAAGGAGTCAGCAGCGGTGCAGCAAAAATCAGGGGCTGTCTGGATCCAGCATGTAGATGAAAATCAAGCTGTGAATCATTTTGCTTGCTGTGATGAGACCCTCATACTGGCCCTTTTGAGGGTAGAGTAAAGTAACACTGAAAGCTTAATAGAGGCGCCATTATCCAGTTACTCTATGTGAAGAATTTTTGGAATGGAATAGGTAAAAAGATCAACGATGCTTTTGTATTTTGGTCATACTGGCAAAGAGGTGGTGGTAAGACATCTGTTCAATGAGCTGGCTGACAGAATATTGATTATAACGTGGCCCTTGTGGAATTTAATGATAACTGTTAGATCAAGAATGCTGCAATGTAAATCCCGCCTGTTCAAATTATTGAAATGCACTTAGCATCCAAGAGCATGAATGGATTGATGAAGTCACATCGAAAAACTTGGTTTTCCTTTACAAGTGTGATAGGTTCATTAATAATTACCCTTGTTTGTAATTATCAATAACTGCAGGCAGACATCTTATTCAAATATTGACATTCAATTAAATAGATTGGATCACGGATAAGAAACCTTAAGGGAGGAGATCTTCAAAAGTACTGGGTGAGATGTAGCGTCAACAATCCTTGGAGAAGTCCATGTGAGAGTGGACTAGGCGGCAGTTTATGACCTCGAGCCGAACAATATAAAGAATTTTAATGATTTGACAAAGAAATGAATTACTACACATATATGTATAATAGTAATACAGAATAAACCCAACAAAGTGCTATTCTGATGCCAATCGGCATCCGGTTTGACTTGATTTTAAAGAAACTAGTTAAAATACCATTTTGTTTGGGCAAAATAATCTTTAATTACTCACTGAATAATGAACAGTTGCTGGATTAATGTCCAAATGGGCTCACAACCCATGTCTCATACTGTAGGGTGCAATTTGGCACATATTTGTTGGGAATCATTACTATATTGGCACTTTTCATATTTCACAAATAGGTAATTTTACGGGTATAATTTCATCTTTTGAATTGTGACACAGGAAACATTCAGTCAATTTAAATAAAAGTTGTCTTCCTAAATGCTCTTGAAATGGAAGTTTTATCAAATGCTTTCTTTGCCTTTTATGTTCCATTCTAATATAAGTTTTTTTCCCCAATAGTTCGTATAGTCATGAACGAGGTGGGCTTTCTGAAGACGCGAGATGATGACGAGACTGCTAATCTCATCTGGAATGATTCAGCTGTACAGCATGAGAAAATTGCTGAGCTCAGGAATTATCAGGTACGACTCTGCATGGCTATCCTGTCAACTCTGCACATAATGGCGCTAGGCTAAAGACAATGATGAAAAAACTTTGGATTTATAGTTTTTTTATAGTTGTAAAATATTGTGTGCCAACATTTTTTGTCATACTTTTCCTTCAGTACATATTCAGAGCTATTAAACTGTCCTTACAATTCATTGTAGTTGAGTTTTGAAGGGAACTTATTTTTTCACTTTCAAATGAAACCACAGATGTTATTTAAAAAGAGCAATAATTTAAAAAATCTACCCCTCCTTATATCATAGACAAAAACATTCAACTTGAAGACTGACTCACATTCATTCTTACCAATGTAGGCTTTTTTATTTTCCACTAGCTGAAAATTAAGGGAAAACAAGCTTCAGTATTTAGTTGAATTATTTTAACGAAGTCGAACCACCCCTATCCATTAAGGCAACCTAGCATCAGACCATTCTTGATTTGTTTAGATGGGCCATTAACGATCCATTGACTGAAATAGGCAATCCCCTATATACTGTGTACAGCAAAAGTTTCTTAGACAAACTGCAACATATTACTCAGCAGCAGTGTTTATGTATCTGATGCATCCCACAGTACTCATGCTTTAATTTTTTATTACTTGTGTCTCCCGTTTAGTTTTTAATGTTATCATTTTACTGCAAAAAGTTGAAATCCCATAGCAATTGATTTGGATTTTCTCTCGCAAACTGTTCTGCTGCAGAATTGGCATAATTGAGCAATTTCTTCCAAATGCCTAAATTATAGCTGTCTCGTTGGGATAATAATCCCATATCCTTTTTACACGGTGTATTCTTGTTTTTTTTCCTTCTGCTTTTCCCCCCCTTCAAGCAAAATACTATGTGAGTTTCCTGTTAAGTTTAAGTTCATACCAGCCCAATTAACGTTCCCGTTCAGGCTCATTTGCTTAAAGAACACACACACACACACAAAAAAGAAAACACAAAGATTTTTCTTATCCTCCATCCAAACTTTTAGTGCATTTAAAAGCAATTCATTCAGCTGTCACTGCAGGAGCTTACGATGCAGAACCAATTACCTTGGTCCTCAGAGTCGAGATTGATCTTTTTTTTTTCTTGCCTCTTCCCTCCCCAACCTTTTAAGGTCTGAAAAACATTGTAAACTAAATACTAAGGGTTGCAAAAGGTCTCAGCATCACCTTTTTGTTTTAAGTTCGTAATTGGGCATAAATGTCAGAACATTGTGAGCTCACTTTTTGCTGGTGCCTCAAATATGCTCATTTTCTGGAAGGGTTGGGGTGGAATTGCAGACTGTAATGCTCTAACATTGTTATAATGCCTGTCTGTCTCTCTGCAGAGAATTAACCATTTTCCTGGTATGGGTGAAATTTGCCGCAAAGACTGCTTAGCCAGGAACATGTCAAAGTAAGTTTCTCCCTGGATACAAACCTTTCCCTTCCAAAACGCAATACACTGGAAACATTGTTGTGGAACGTTGCAGGTTCACAGAAGCTGGTTGACCTCCAATTCATTCAATATGTTCTCACAGGAAAGAATGTAGGAAAAATAATGTGGTCATCCTAAATTCTTTGGAAGGAAAATGACATATGAACAAAAGCGAAGAGTATTTAGCCACTGTTTAAATAGAAAAGGGAAAAAGACATTCTTAATCTTGTAATATTTATGCTCCAGGGGTATTCAACATTTGAGGTTCAGTTGTAACAAAAGGGATTTTTTTTTGTCTCTCCAGAATGATCAAATGCCAGTCTCAAGAGTACAGCTTTGTACCAAAAACCTGGATCTTCCCTGCTGAGTACACACAGTTTCAAAATTACGTCAAGGAGCTGAGGAGGAAACGCAAGCAGAAGACATTTATTGTCAAACCAGCCAATGGAGCCATGGGCCACGGGTAGGTCAAGGGCAAAGATACTAATAATAAAACACACCATTTGTGAGACCGTGAGGCAAAAAAAAGAATGTTTTCAACATAAAGGCAGACAAGACCTGCAGATATTTTTTAAAGGGAAGAAAATAATGAAGAAGCACAAAAAGACACAGGGTTGTTTGATCTTGGCATGGAAATAGCTAATGGCCTAGCTCGAATTGATCGCGTGGGCTGAAAGGATGTGCTAAATCTCATTGTTAGTCTCTTTGTCCTCTGGTCAAAAATCACCATAAATCAGAGCTTATCATGGCTAGATGACACACCCATATGCAAAATACACACACACACACGTCCCAGGCAGTTACTGAAGCTCATCCCTGGAAGATGTGTGCATATGAATATTGGATTCATTTATGAAGTACCATCAGCACACACTAAGCAGACTGGAATTTGGACCAGGATGGTGCTATGAGGAAACTCAATAGAGTTTCTTATTAAATGGCCAGACTGCAGAAGGAATGCATTTTTCATGTTTACCCAGCGATTAAAGGATAGTATATGTCGAGCCTCTTTGCTAAGGTTTTGTGTGTAGCATATAATACATACAGTACTTGCATTCATTATTGGGACCAATAGATGGGGATATTGAAGCGCAAATAGCCAAGTGTGCTCACCACTCTCTGCAATTCTTTTCCTTTTTTTATTTTATCCAATTGAATTATTTCTTTTATAATATGCACATAACATATAGTTAATGTTGCACTAAGATCTTGTTTATTAAAGAATAAAATGCAGCTAAATCTGAATTACTGCAATACATTTGTAATATTAAAGATGCTGATCTTAGCTCAATCTTTCAACAACAAAAAGCTCACAAGATTAGTCTCTATTTTTTTTTTTGCATGTTATGCCACACCAGGAAATTAGGTTATATCTTCCCCTGTAATTTATTTTGCGCATGCCCCACGAAATGAAGTTATTGTTTGTGTGTGAAGTTATAAAGCCAACAAAATCATAGCGGGTGCAAAACTTAAAAAGGAGAGAGAGCCTCCGGTGCTGAATTAAATAGGCAGGGGAGAGTAGGCTATGATTATGTGGTACCCCTGACTCATCAATCATGCCATCTTCTTTTCAGCTATTCCTCCTTAACTAACTAACAGTGTTAACCTTGTCGTCATCAATCAGGATGCCGGCTTCAATATAGGGCCACTCTCATTATTTCTTAGGCTCCTATCAACCTGTCCCTGTTTGGTTCTGCTCAAAAGTGCCGATAAGTAGGCAGGTGAAGCGCTGCTCTTTAATGCAGGAGTCTTGGTCAGAGCAGACTTTAATGTGGTGTGATTTATAAGTTTGTGGTAAAAAAAAAAAATCAAGACATTATGACTTGAAAATAACTTGAAAACTTGGTTCTCACATGTTGATTTTCATGAAATAAAGCATAAAATTAACCCGACTGCATTCACACAGTACACTACTACATTGAACATATTCCATGTTGTTGATTGGACATGACTTTTAATCAACTAAAGGTTAGTGTTAGGTGCTAAAAGGATTTTTGCTAGGATCATTCAAACCACCAGCTCACATATATACACAAGGCATGGGCAGAAGCACATGCCCCTTCCCATACCCACATTCCATGCACACTCACTTATATGAATGAATGCATATAACAACTGGCTCTATGTCTGTGTACTATATGAAATCATTGCCAGTGACATGAGACCGCAGCAAATTCAATTAGAAGGGATGAAATGTAGAAATGGCCTTTTGATGAGGTTTTCTTCATCTAATTAAAATCTTCTCCAGATGCTCACACAGTACCAGCATTTGTGTTCTACCTGTGTATTTTTTTTAAACATTGACTTTTATTTAGAAGGCCGAGTAATCAGAGAAGCAGAAGGCTTATTGGAGTTCTGTGCCAAATAAGTCATCAGTCAGTCTTAAACTTGCTATAAATCATGGCAAGGGTACTTATTTTAAGCATATTTTTGTGAAGGGTTCTGCAGCAGTAAGGAGGTACTATGAATAACATTTAGGAACCATGCTTACTATCTCTTTACAACTTTTGACAACTTCAATGTGTATATAGAAAGTCATGGATAAAAAAAAACTACTTATACAGGGCATTTTGTCTACCTGGAAAACATTTATTAATTGGTTTGTTCAACAAGAAGTATAACACAAACATAAGGGCTAAACTTGAACAAAACTGTCAAAGCTAAACATTGCATTTGAGCTTTATATGCTTAACTATCAGTAATATGAAATGAAATACTGTGCTGTAAAATGTGTATATATACGTTTTATCTCCTTTTTTATATAACATATATAAGACAGTGCCAATATCAGTCAGTGTTCATCATCACTTCTATGCCACCATCAATCATTTTTCTAATTATCTTTCCATCTTAACTATGCCATATTTTATTATGCTGCTGACGACACTCCAATTTCCCCCCACAGAGGATTAATAAAGGCTTCTGTCTATCCAGGATCTCACTTATCCGTAACTGCGACAAGCTGCCAGCCCAGGAGCACTTTATTGTTCAGGAGTACTTGGACAAACCTTTCTTGATGGAGGGCTACAAATTTGATCTGCGCATCTACATCCTTGTCACTTCTTGTGATCCACTTCGTATTTTCCTTTACAATGATGGCCTGGTACGCATGGGGACAGAAAAGTACCATTCACCCACTGAAGCCAATCTGGTGAGTTCACTTGCTCACACAAACACACACACACACATAACCTATAGTGTCCAATATCGTTCAATTTATAACACTGGCTGACTTTCAGTATATTCTTGCGACTTGTAGTCCGGAAAATACGGCAATTGGACTTAGTTTGAGGCTCTTACTTTTACATATATTCAAATTCATAGAGTCCAGCATTATCTATGCAGAGGGCCAGTGTGATGAGCTGTAGATAGTTACACAATCAATTTAATGTGAAGTTCAGGTGAGGCTACAATTGACTATAATTACCTACAACAGGATGTATAAACATATCCGCCACTAAATTTGATCCACAATGCTAAAGGTAGGTGTAACTCAATGTAATGAAGTTGTATAAGCCGCGGATGTGACTCGACACAGACACTTATAGGTTGTGAATATCTAAAGTGCAGACAGCTTAGTGCCACACACTTGTAATATTGAGCTCTTCCTATTTACCTTGAGATTCCGCAGCAGCAAAGTCTTTTGTAATGTGCAGGTGCACAAACATAGCCCTTATACTTCTATCAAACATAATGCATGGTGAACATTGTCTTAACAAGTCTCTGAAACATGATAGAATCAAGCAGACCATGAAGATGGATGTTCAATTCCATAGAGAGTGGCTGCCAGACAGCCATCAGGAGGTAGAGTGGCCTGCAGTCACAGTGTTATTACCTTGTAGCTAAGGACATGGATACATTATAAAGAGAGGGGTCCAACAAGGCTTCTAATAGGCAGACACTCCGGGATGCATCACAGCTGTGTTCTGTGGAAACTCTGGAGCACTATTGCTCTTATCACACATTAGATTCAGTTTTATTTACTGTGTAGAGCATGAACTCACAGTAGCAGCTCTCTTAGTGCACTTTTGAAAAACAGCAAGTCTTGAACCAAGCACTTTGGTTATTTGCAACAGCTCTGGGGATTTTTTTCTTTATTCTAATAATTAAATAAATGTAAAGCAGCTTTTAATGTGTTTTTTACTTTGTCCATTGCCATGGAAAATGTATTCCCTGTATTATTTATTACAATTATGGGGTGTCGACTGTATAGTCGTACCCAATGCAGTTCAGGAGGTTGTTAGACTGTCTACCTACATCCAACCTCCCAATATCTATTATGCTAGGTAATCAGGTAGTCTGAATAAGAAGCAGTAAGCTTATGTGGTTTGATCAGTCCATACGGAAAATTAGTTTTTGACTGTAACTTTGCTCGATTGTAAGTTTATGTTGTAGTGTAACTAGTGTTCAATTTTAATTGCAATCCATCTTATATAACCTTGAAGTTAGACCACTTCATCCTCATGATTTTTCATGATAATTAAACTGATGAATGTAACTCTCATACCCATCCCAATTATGTTATTTAAAGGTATAGTGCATCTTTGGGTAGGGAATCTTGACTCAGAAATTAATTATGATTCCCCATCAGTGCAATGCAAGTCAAATATGGCATCCATTTCATATTTGAGATAATAAGCTATCCGAGGAGGAAATGACGTCCCCGGATAAAATTAAGTCTAGTTTGCAACCACAAACTGACTCATCGTAACAACCTGAAACATATGAGGAGTCATTAGTCCCAATCTATCCAATAATTTTGACAGTTTTTGTTAAAAGTGTGCCTGCCTCACTGAGCTACAAACACTTTTAGCCTTCTACCGTTTTCAATTTTCTCTAAAAACATCATGACTGCACATTGTGTACAATTTTACTAACATATGCAAATCTATTTGTCCTCAGAACCAGCTCTACATGCATCTTACCAACTATTCAGTCAACAAACACAATGAGAACTTTGAACGTGATGAGACTGTAGACAAAGGCAGCAAAAGATCCGTCAGCTGGTTCACTGAATTCCTCCGCAGTAATGACTACGATGTGGCCAAGTTCTGGGGTGACGTTTCTGTAAGTGGTTAGCCAACTAACACACAATTACACATTCACACCAGATAACCTGCAAAGGCAAACACCACATGCTTGCTTAGATCTGGAATCAACAAAAAGTAGACCACCTATATCTAAGCAAGATGTTATGAAAGTTATACAGTCAGCTTTAATTTTTTTTTAACCGACTAGAAAAAACTCAGTTGAAATACCATCCCAGCACATCTAAACACCTTTTGTTTACATTAATCATCTTTATTCTTTTATTTGTACCATATCTGCACAGCCTTTTTATTGGTAATGCTCTAGGCCCAAGTAATAATATTATATTTGGTTTTATTTTAGTATTATTTTATTTGTAATGTAAAGTAATATTACACAAATAGAAAATAGAAAAAAAAAAGAATGTGACCTTCATGTTGTGTCTTCAGATCCCTGTACCACCCTGTGTCACCCCCTGATTCAGCCATATGTACTCTACCTCTCTTGCTCTTACACTCCCTGCTATTTTATCTCAAGCTGCACTCTTTTATTGCCCTTTGCCTGCCGTCCTTTGCTTTTCATCTTTATATTTACACTTTGATGCATACAACCCACATACCATGCTTTTTGTACTCTTTCTGGAACGAGTGCAAACAGAAAACTCGAGAGTATTTTGGTAGCAGTAATATGTTTATAAATGTAATTCACATCTTTCAACTCCATCACAAGTCTTTGTATGTCAAGTTTTGCAATAGTGCACATAGAAAAACAAGTGGATTGAATCAAGCTATGACAATTTTGCCATTGAGAAACAAACATATGAAACAACTCTGAACCTTCTAACAAAACATGGTCTCAGGATGGGATAATGTTTAGGCCATGACACACCAGAATACAAATGCACTCTTAAGGCATCAAGGGTGGTAATGGGAGCAGGTGTCTTTACTGGGTAGTCTGTGGATTCAAAATCTGAGTTCCCGATTCCGTCTTCAATTCTAAAAAAATCCCTATTTGCAACAAATGACTTACAACTGTACACAACAGAGCTCTTCTGTTGCCTATATTATTCTCATTTTGAGGAGGGATTTTCATTCCATCTGTTTGTCTCTCTTTTTATGTCTTGTCAGGAGCTGGTTGTAAAGACATTAATAGTAGCTGAGCCTCACGTACTCCATGCTTACCGCATGTGTAGGCCTGGCCAGCCACCAGGGAGCGACAGTGTCTGCTTTGAGGTCCTGGGCTTTGACATAATCTTGGATCGCAAACTAAAACCATGGTTGCTGGAGGTACATTTTTTTCTTTTCTGTCTAAATCTGATACGTTCACATATTTGAAAGAAATTAACAGGGTTTTAGCTCCTTAAGATACTGACATTTCAAGGTATTGTAATTTTAAACCCTTATTACTAACATTAATCAAAGCTGTGCGGAAGCAAATGAGTACAAGTACTATATAAATGGATGGATAGTAAAAAGGAGTCACTCCACTGTGTTTGAAACAGTTTTTTGATGATGTCTGTTTCAAAAAGAGAAGAACTGCAGTCTGTGGTGTCTCACCTGTCCACTCACTACCAAAATGTCAGCGGCTTCTGAAGTGAAGCACTGTTCTATCAAGCAGAGAGTGGGCGATGGTGCCTCACACCGACAGAAGGCATAAACAGACTGATTTGCTTGTACACTTTGTCCCTAGGGCATAGCAACATTGGGATAAACCCATGTAGTTAATACGTGTATATATATGTACATATATACATACATATATACACACACACACACACACACAGACACATATATATATATATTATTTTTTTAATGTATTTATATATTTATATATATAGTGTGTGCGTGTATACACTCAAAGAAAGCTTAAGTGAGGCCAAGATAAAATGACTTGCATGCACTCACATACACATACATTTGTACAAACTCTATGTTAAGTAATATAATCAAGACCTTCTGTGCATACAGTAAATCACTACACACAAGCATGTGCACCCCCTCACACAAAGTATAGGATAGAATCACAAAAAAAACAAATTCCATGTCAGTCAGTCAGTCTTTTAAATGTTACCTGTTGCTTTAGGGCTTCATTTTAGAATCCATTCCAGGATTTTTGGCTGACCATGTTCTTGTCAACCATTCAGTTACAGCCAGACTCAAATCCTTAAACTAAAACTGACAGCAACCCCACACTTGCCTACTTGCAACCCTTGCCCCCTCTCATAATTGACCAAAGTATGGTCACAGCAAGGGGTATTTTTGTTTGGTTCTCCGCCTGCACACCATCTAAAAATGTAATTAATGTACAGATGAGTACATGATTGTACCAAGCAGCCTCCTTACAGAAGCCAGACTGGAAAAATACTGCAGGAATATAGACAGAATTAAGTCTTAATTGCAAGTCGTAATATTTTAAGGGTAAGCATTAAGTATATTTATAATTTAATTTTATGTCAAAAGTAATTTTGAAACACTATTATGGCGACGCACATATTTTTTACGAGAGACTGTTAAATCTGCATACAATTGCGACACAGTCCAATCAATGTCTTCCTCTTTAAAGACTTTTACTAATCATTATCTAGTTGTTAAAAACATGACTGCTTTATTGCCTAGAATATTTAGTGATGTAATATCTGATATTACATCCGTAATATTAACTTTAACTGTATTACTTATAGTTCTTGATTGTGTTTTCAGTGAGATTCTTCATTGAAAAGGACTTCTATTTGTAGTTTATTAGCTTTAACTGAGTTACTTGTTTGTTTCTGATTGATCTGTATTATAACATGACACATTATCTGCACAAGTAGTGACAGTCTGCTCATTGTGTGTGTGAGTGCATGTAAGGTATATAGTACAGAATCTTGAACGCTGTGTTCCACTCCAGCAGTAATGATCCCCCCTGTGCAATGAACAGCACTCTATAATGTTCATCAATTAACATCCTTCACACATCCACCCTCTTCTCTTTCATGCAACATTTACAGCAACAGTCATTTATTGCCAAAACTCCAAATGATTAGTCAGGGGACAGTTGTGGGAATCAAGAGCCTTTCTTAAACGTTTCCTCTACAGGCTGTCAAGTCTGAAAATAACTTCATTATATCTGTAGCCTGTTGATGTGAATTGATACTCAATAGGGACAGTACACGCTGCAAGGACAGGCTTTCTACAAACTGCGCCCTATGGCAAGCCCTCGAGCTAGAATTTAATTTATTGAGAGATTACGTTGCTACAGTTTCAGGTTAATTAAATCTATTTCCAAGGGTTTTACTAGTTTTAATTTTCAACTTGTCTTTCAATCTAATGTGGTAAGAGTTATGCCAGGATTTCAAACACAATCGAGTCTTCACAGGTTTGTTTTGAATTTGTGGATGTTACCTCTCAGGTTTCACTGTTGGTGTCATTGTGAATTATCCATATCGCTCGTTCTTGCTGCTTTACTCAACCTGCTGTTCCGACACCGTCATTCTCTCTTACTCCTTCAAATGTCAAAGTTGGTTGTTAGGCATGCATACTTGCAGCCAGGAAATGGAACTTCAACCTGTATAAACTCAAAACCAGGTGGATACCTGAAAGCTAGATCGTATCAAACAGAAAATGCTGTCAAATTATATTAGCCCTTTCGGTAGGTAGCATTGGCCCTTAAGTCAGGTCATTTTCTGAGTGTGTGTAGAAGGTTGATGATTGAAAAAGGAACATGTCTCCTCTCGCATCCTCCAATTTAAGACAGATAGAAAGCAGAAGCGTTTGAGAGGTCTGTGGAACCACTTAAAAAGTATTTTCTGGGGAATAGTTTGCCTTGAAAAGATGCAAATGAATAAATACAACAATGTGTTATTTTCCTTGTTTTTACAACCAAACCACTCTTGCCAAGCATTTGCACAGGGAAAAAAATCACAGTCAGGTGTTACAGCCCTTGAATTGAGGTCACCATTTGAAAAGGAAGATTGAGAGGCTTTTCTGTAAATTGGTAGCGTAGTGGTTAACCTAGCAAACGTTTTTGCGGAATGACTCTCACTTTATGCCCATTTCTACAACTGATGCAGAAGGTCACAAAGAGCTCTTAGATCACAGTGTCTGTTGCAGCTCATCTTAAAGAAGCACTTTCAAACCAAACTCGTACATGCATACAAGAATTGAAAAGACATTTGAGAATGAAAGGCACTTTGAAATTCTGGGTACAAATATGATCATCTATGAGCTCCGTTATGTGAAACATTGTCTGTTGAAGTTAGGGATTTATTTTTGGAGAGGTCTGACAAAACGCTATCCAGACGGTGAATAAACACAGGATATACTGCAATTTATCATTTCTGCAAGGTTCCACAAGGTGTCCACGAACCTCCACAAAAGACAAATAGATTGAGGTCCAGCCTCATTATAGCCACTAGAACCCCAGAGATGCCAGTACACACTGCAGTGCAGGCAGTGTGATTATTGATAGTTGTGATTACATCTCTCCATCCATTCCTTCCCATTTTCTATCCTCCCTGCTGCTCGAGAAGGGTTGTGCAGAGTGATTGGCAACTAATGAGGCGGGCATGGTTAGGTCAACCATGGCATGGGATGTTTGTGTCTCAGTGTGAGTGTGTGTTTGTGTTCGGTTGTGTGTGAATTGGCATAACGACAACAGACCGACAGACTGCAGCTGGACTGCTTCCCTAAGGGCGGTGATACCTCAACCCTTCTCTCCTTTCTTTCCTGCAACTTTCCTCTTTTTTAGTACGCTACACCCGATTGCTTCAAGATGAGTTTGGTTTAACTGTCCATCCCTCAGAGCCAACATAATCCAGACTTCCTTTACTTTTGAGTGTAAATGTGTGTGTGTGTGTGTGTGTGTGTGTGTGTGTGTGTGTGTGTGTTTGTGGGGACTAATTTGCAATGGCAAGTGTAAACAGATGCCGCAATACCCACATACACAAAGAAAACCACACAAGGTTTTTTTTTAATTCTCTTTCAGCTCCCAACAAATACAAACACACACCGCAAATGAAAAATAACTGATGCATAATACTTAATTTCCTGTAGAGAATAAACACAGTGTCTTACTTTTGTAACCATGTGAATCAAAGTTTCTTTGGTCTACGCAGTTAATCTTCTGTGGGGAAAAGGTTTATGTTCCTACAGCTGTAAATCTGAAGAACAGCCGTAAGCATAGCATTGAACCTTTGGATGGATGATTTAGAGCTGTGGCAGCCTTTAAGATCTTTTCTAACCCCTCCAATAGCCTTTATTATCCTGTGTTCGTGGTGATTGTGATTTACTTGAAACCTACAGTATGCGTTGTAAGTTGTCCTCATTTACTTCATTGAACTGCAAGGGTTTGTATTGATAGTGGACACATACAGTTTTATATTCTTTATTTTTGTTTTTTATTACCTCTTTCTGGTTTTAATTATAGTTCTGCCTTTGCTGCACTTAGCTGGATTCATTCTCATTTAAATGCTCATTAATTTTGGCCCTGACTATGAGTTGTTTTTTCTCTCTTAGCTGTAGGTGGCAGTAGATATCTACAAGTCATATTGGACTCTAAAAAAAGGTTTATTAAGAAATAATTAGAATGATGTATGAGACTGCCTACATCCATCCACATTCATTATCCCTTAAGATGACTATTTCATAGAATAAGTATCAAATTAGGGCTGCATATGAGTCATATATGGAGCACTTGAAAACACACCTTAGAATTTAGTCATTTATCATCATGTGTAGCACTGCCACTGACAGTGTGACTGTGTGCAGGTATTTCATGGTACACACACACACACACACACACACACACACACACACACACACACACACACACACACACACACACACACACACACACACACACACACACACACACACACACACACACACACACATATATGTATATGTATGTATATATATATAATGACAGGTTTTTGTAAAATAAAAAATGTAAGAGACCAAGGTGAATCCAAACATTTGACACCAATAATGTGACCAATGAGGTGCACAAGTCAAGAAAATCTGGCTGTGTTTATTATTAACCAATACCATTCAAATTTGTGCTAATTAGTGTCACAGTTTCACCTTAAATAGTTATTGCGTTAGAGTAGACATTTCCTGTATTTTCTTCTCTCTTGCACAAGTCTTGACTGACTGTCTTAATGTGCTAACACGGACTACTGTAAGACCCTAACAAATTCAACCAAACACGAGAGAAAATGTGTTATGTGGGCAGAAATATAGAAGGCAGTACCATGCTTTGAGGCCATGTTTCTTTAGCTGATCGTGGGGTCTCAGTCTAGGTGGAAGGAATCATGAACCGTTTGAAAACACAGTTACTGTTGCATATAACCTTTAGGCTGTGCTGTAGTTTACGTCAGCAATTTTGAACCTCTTTGGAGCCATGCCACACTTTATTTTATTATTACAAAACATCCCAAGGCACACCACCAGTAAAAAATGTACATATGATTTTTTTAGTCTATATATTAAAAATTAAAGTTGGATTTTGAATGGGAACCAAACAAAGACAAAATCCTCCCAAACTTTATAATGACGTTTTTACTCACTCAGTGTAACACCTGGGCATGTTGTATTAGAGGAAGGATCATTGTGTGTTTAGTTAGGTTTAATTGCACAATGTCCAGTTTTTCTTTACACTCTATGAAAGAAAGTTTTTGGTATGTTGCATCATGGGAAATTTCCCGAATACAGGATGAATAATGTTATCCAATCCAATCAGATGCTTTCTGCGGGGAAAAAACCTTTGATTTCTTTTGATCGCCACTCATAACTGCTCCTTCATCTGAGTCATACATTTCTCCATTTCTGAGCTTGCATTTTTTTGTATTTCAAAATCCTTGTTATCACTGTCACTGTTATAGTTTCAGTAAATAGCCTTAATGCCACTGTTACCTCTAACTGATGCATCACTAAACAAAAATGATTAAGTATTTGTTTCCATTTACAAACAGGAAAAAACATGATTGTCAACCTGAGGGCACAGACACTCGGCAACGGAACATTTATGGATTCATTTTCACAAAACATTTTTAAATCAGTTAAGTAAGTGAAAGTGGTTGATTTTCCATGGCATACCAATGCATAACACAGTGGTTGAAAAGCACTGTTGTGTATGATATGCAAGTATAGACAGTATACTGACTTGGATAGGTCAATGATTTGCATAAACTCACTAATTTAGTTTTTGTGATGCATATGGGTATATAAGCCCTGTACTGGTTAGATTTTTTTTCTTTCTATTCAACCAGTTGCTACATATGATACAACGTTATTTACTGACAACCTTCACATATTGGTTAATTCATTCAAAGAACCTAGACAGTGTTCACATTGAACAACCTGGTATTTGCACAGGGTTGTGTAGACCTTTCACCCACTGTTATAGTCTGTCTGTCTTTCAGTCAATGTCTATCTTTAGCGTGGTTTCCCATTTGCTCAATTCGTCTCTTGCTCTCTCGTTCCTTCCACATTTGCTTTGCAACAAACTCAGATATGGTAGGAGTAGACCCTATAGTGTATGTGGCAGAAAGGGAGCCTTGTCAAAATAGTGGTTGTTTTTACACTGCTTACAATAATATGTGGGAGGAATTTTGTTCCACTTATTAATCAAGAGGTGACCTTGCACTTGTATGATGACTTCTCCAGACTTAGGATGGTGATTTGATTAGGAAATGAAAGCAACTCTTTTTTTTTTTTTTAAACCATGCTGTTAAAAGCCTTAGACACAAATATAATGAACACTAAACATAAAACTTTGAAGAAATAAGCAAACTCCACACAGTAAGGACAGAGCTGTGAGACATAGGTGCGAACCAGGCCTGAACGATGTCTCATTTGAACCATGACATCCTGATGTGTGCATGCACAATACGTACACATACACGTGCGATACCTTTATTATTAGGTGTCATAGTTTGTGAGAAATATCCTGCTCTTATAATGAGCGCTTCAGGTTCTATGTCGACAACAACTTTTTAAAGCTCCCTTGCCTGACATAAACGAGCGGTGACAGCTGTTCGCTAAATTATATCACTGCTCTTCGACACTTCAACTGTGTATAACGGGAATAGGAATAAAGTCAAACACTGCTGGCATCCATACACCCAGAAAAGTAAGAAAAAATGACAGCAAGAGTCCAAAAGTGTGCTGATCATGAAATATTCAGCCAATATTCAGGAACGTATGGTTAGAACACGCAGGACGTTTCATGCTCTGCTGTGGCATGACAAGCAGAAATTATGACACACCAGCCATCCCATGATGTGGTCATGAGATATCTTAGATGCCAGTTCGGCAGACCGGAATATGTCACACAACATAAGGCACAGGGCTCACCCACTCCAAGACATTGACCACAACAGTCCATGTCTCTCTAAACATATTGTGTCTGTTGGACCAAAATTGGTTTGAACTCATGTAGTCTGAGTCAAACATAACAGTGGAGAAATGATTGTGTGATATGAAAAAATATATCCAAATTATTGTTTTCAGATGTTCATATTGTTTTGATATCCAAATTCTGTTGGAATTTGGTTTTGGACACACACACATGTATATAAAACAGTATTTATGTAAACTACAATGAAAGCAACAATTCCTCAGATCACTGATCACCATGTGCCAAATGACAAATAATTATACAATATAGAGAAAGTTACCCATTTTCAGGTCGGCCTTTGAACCCTGCATGCATAATTGGGTGTTCATAAGAGGAGAAAGCTGTCCTGTGAAAAGTTACTGGCATGATACATTTTTGCCTCATACTTATGCTGCTGTTTGACTAAGTGATATTTGGGTTACATTGGTGCCATGCTGATGTTAAAGGGAATCAAAGCCAGAGTAAAAGAAGCTTCTAATCTTTTCATCTGACATTTTTATTGAATGCGTCTTAAAGCAACCAAGGGCTCCTCTAAGATCCTGCCAGAGTCACTTAAGGAAATCAGAGTGGGGGCTTTGGGAGTCAGCAGGGGTTCATTAGGACCAGACTGGCCAGATTTCCTATACCAGGGAATGGAAATGCATGAATACAGAGAAGAAGACAGTGGGCAGAAAATAGGCTGAAAGACAGAAAAAAAAGAGGTTGGAGAAACTAACCAGGGTGAGAGTAGACTTAGAGAGCAAGGAAAAGTGCGGGCAAGTGCTGCCTTGCCAGTCTGTCTTGACAGCTTGACACCTCAAATCTAGATGAGAATTGAAGACAAGTAACGAGACAACTGTCTCTGGAATCATAGCCAGTCTGCCTTTTACCTATAAGAACTGTAAGGCCTTGTTGCTTTCCATTCTGCCTGTCACATTAGAAAGTGCTTCAAAAGAAAAAGGAACATGCTTTTCTCCCTTTTTATAAGTATGTACGCTAGGAACAAACATGGCTCTGACAAACTGCAATCAATATTTTTCATTGTTTTCTATAGAGCAAAACCAATGTAAATCTATTTTTTGTATGCTTTTATTGGTGCGGGTATGCTTATGTAAATCGAAAATTCTGACCTTCATATTCATTTGACTGTGGTAGTATGAATAGGGATAGCGAAAAAACGAAATAGCGGAAAAAAAGTCATTGTTCATCCTCAAAATTCAGTACATGAATATATGAAAATAATGATAATACTGTAAATCACAACCGGTGCATACAAAGTTTTATTGTACTTTTTGCCCTCTACTTTTTCTTGCCTGTCACTACACATTACTAGCAGATCAGGCAAAATTGGATAATTTTACACAGCATGCCGCAACATCACTGGCCTATTCTATCTTGTGGTTGACTTGCTTGATTGACTCTGAGAGAAATCTTTTGGATGGATTTGATGAATACAATCTATTTTGTTATTGGGCTCATGCAGCAGTATTGATTATGAAGACTGTCCGTTGCATTGCTTAGCTGCAGGTAGTATTTATAGCTTTTATTTTATTTTGGTATTGTCTGCCGTATTCTGTTTTTAACAATAATGTACAAACAATTGTAACTATCTCTTGTTTGTCATTTTATCTTTTCATTCTTTTTTCCAATTATCTTTGTAATTGGTGAATGTCTGCCTTAACATAAAAACAATACGTGATAATTTCAATGACCTGGAAGAAAAAAAGTAGGCTCAGTGGGAAAAACAGACTCCTTCTTTCTCTTACAGATCAATCGAGCTCCAAGCTATGGGACGGACCAGAAGATTGATTTTGACATAAAGAGAGGCGTTTTGCTCAACGCTTTAAAGCTACTCAACATTAGGTAGTTATCTCTGACACATTTCAACACAGGGGCCTTTTATGCTTTATGTACAAACCAAATTTCAATATTACCTGAGGGGACTGGGAGACTATTTCATTTAGCAAATAGCTTTATTTGATATTTAGCTCTTTACAACTTTGAAAACAAACAAAAAAAAACATAATAAATGCAAATTACTGGTACTGTGCATATGATGCTGTACTACAATTTTTTATTGTAGATACCAGTACTTTAGGGAAGTAAATAATACAAATAGACTTTATTTTTATTATTATTATAATTTTTTGGTGAACTCATTTGAGACCCCCAAAAAAATCTAGTATGATACTTCTCCAAAGTGTCCAAGGGAATTACACTTGTTGCCAAGGTATTTTCACACAGAGAGAAACAGCTTGAATTTTGGCAATCAAAGAAAATATAACTAATGTGGACCTATTAAATTTCCACTTATTAGACTCAAATATATTTCAGTACTATATTTGCCTTTGGCCATAATGAACCTGAATTATCTGATGGCTGAATTTGGCACAGTTCATATTCATTCAAGACAGATTCTTCTAATTATTTCTTGACAAATTAAATACAGAGAGAATCAAAAGGTGGCAGTGAGAGGACTCTTTAAAAGACATGTTCACGTCCTGGAAATAAATGCACCCCAAAGAGAGGCCTTGCGATCCGCAATTCTGCTCGTGACACCAACTGTATTCATGTGCGATCAATTCAAAGCTGACTGGGCATGAACATTGATATACCTCTGTTCCCACCCCAACTGTACTCAATACCCAATTAAAAGGGCTAGCAATTGACCTAAAGGAATTCAAGGAATTCCTCTTTTTCAAGAAAAGCAATAACCTCCTATAATTCTATCTTCTTTTAGCGGTATTGTTTGTACATATTTGATCCGAGTCATTGCTATTTAAAAAAAATAAAAATTATTGCTTGTTTGTGAGTGTAAAAGGTTAAAATTCCTTAATTTGCTGGTATCTATGACGAAAATTGGTCATTGCCTGACCAAAGAACACATTTACTCAAATTAGTTGCTATTATAAAATCTAATGAAAATATAAAAAACATGTTTCCTAGTTGATTTTTATTTTGTTCAATGGATTGTCTACACTTGTTGTCTGCACGTGTTTTTTTTCGGAACAAAATATTATTAAGTTTATGTTTGTTTGTGGTTATAAAGGGCAAGTGACAAAAAACGCAACCTAGCACAGCAAAAGGCCGAGGCACAGAGGCGACTCTACGGGCATGGTTCTGTAAAAAAGCTTGCGGCTACCTCCTCGGACTGGGAAAGACAGCGCCACACCTTGGAGCGAAGGCGAGAAGAACTTGTAAGTTACTAACTAAGTTACTATTATTGCATCTAACCATTTAGGTGCCCACAGACTAATGTACTACATCTGCTAAGCAATGGGTGTCCAGCAAGTATAAAAAGATATTCAAAAGTATTTATGTTAAGATGTAACTGCAGATTTTCATCAGTGACATTAATCAAAGACTTTGCAATGCACAAGTAGTCATTATACCCTTGAGCTTTGCACAATTAAAAATCACATTTTTTTGTTGCTGCCGAAAGCTCATTCTTTCCGAGACAAGGAGACACCATTTAATTATTTTTCAGTTATGGAGATTTTCTCATCTATAGCTACTTTTACTTTATGCCTTCCATGCTCTTTAATTTGCATTTGAATGAAGTACAGCAGTAAGCCGCGTGTCGTACAAAAGCGTATCTTATTTTTAAAAAGCAACACGATGTTTAAAGGGCATTTTAAGGTGTTGAGCTAGTGAATGTACATGCCACTTAGTTCTCTCACTGATTGGTTTCTCTTTGAATCAAAATATGTCAGGGTTCTTAACGCTCACACATATCAGGCTATTCTCAAAACATAAGCCATATTTCTTCTGCAAAAAAAACAAAAACAAAAAACAACTTCACCAGACTCATAATATAAATAAAATATATTAAAAAAATGCTGGATTTTATCACTATTCCTGACATTTGCTGAGTATTGTTGAGTGTTTCTGAAACCTTTCCCCTCTTTATTTATTATTTATTTATGATTTTTATGATGGTAATATTTATGTTCAATTTAAGTATGTTTTTTTTCATTTAAATGCATCGTAATAATATTTATGAAATTGAAAATAGGTTAAAATGTATTTTTTTAAACATATTTCTGGGCCTGGTGATGGAATTGCCCCACCACACACACACACAAACACACACACACTTGTGCACATTGTCACTCTAAACAATTAAGAATCCTAATACTTGAATGTAGGTGACTTATTATAAGAAGCACAATATCAACTGAGCTAATATTTCTTATTGTTTTTTCCATTCCTAGAAAGAACACCTCGCACAGGTCCGCAAGCAAATCTGTAGAGAAGCACATGAAAAACAAAATCTGGGCAACTATAGGTAAGGAAACAAGAACTTCCTTTACATGAGCTTCACTCATAATACTTTCTGCTCTACTTACAATTATGCATTGATTTATTCAACAAATAAGATGCGATATCTGATTTCTTTGTTGTGCACCCTGGCACAGAAAAGGTCATGGGCATTTACACACACCAAGTCAACTACATTTGCACAAGTCAATATTACATTATGTAAATTAGAAAAGGAAGTGATTGAATTTAAAGCAAGATTCAGTCCTTTGCAACACAAAAAGGGCTCAGTACATTGGATTTATCTTCCTTCTGCATGCCATTCTCTCCCCTGGTTGTATTTTATTCCTTGGTAACTATTTGAGACCTTGAAAGAAAGACTGCCACCACCATATTCAAGATCATATCCACGTACAACTTGGTCCTTGTAAAGCATTTTTGCCCGTTTATTTTTATTTTTTTACACCCAGACTGTTCTTTCAGCAACGTTTTCACTTGACTTGAGTGAGAGATTGCATTGATTTCAATGAAGAAGGCATTCACTGACCCGAAATCTTCAACTTCCAAGCATGATTATAATTGGAGACACAATATTATCTTCAAGTAAACTGGAATCACATAGCTCCTTTGAAAACGTTTGTTCTAGTAAACTTGGTTTCACAGCAATTAATTGTTGCCCAATATTTTGATCCTTTAAATTTATTGCATTCTACTTCATATTCATCTATTTGATCTAAAGCCCTTTGTAGAGCAAACATTGCCTCAAAGGCCAGTCTGCAGCCAGTTAGACCACACAATAAGGGTATGTTTACACAAGAACAGTCTAGTGCTGTGCTGCTAAAGATTACGTGGGTATGTAGTCGGTCAGATGTTTGGCCCTGAGCCATCTAGTAATTACGCTTTCACACTGCAAAAAATAAGCGTAAATGTACTTACTCAGTGTGTAATCTGGGCCTTTTAGGGAATGTTTTCGTGTATTGTTGGAAATTGGTGGATAAAGAGGTTAGTTCTACCATCTGCCATAGTGGATGAGCATTTATGTAAATGAGTTCATTTGCAAAAATAGATATTGCTATCTGGTAGGTATATCCTAGAGATGATTCATTTCTCAAATCAATGCTTGGAAATAATAAATCCTCAAATTTTCTATTTTATTTCTCCATATTTGGCCTGTAATCCAATATATTTACCAACTGGTCAAATTCTTACTAGCCTAAGAATGCACAATGAAGAGGAAAAAAATATATAAGTCCCACTGCAGTATAAATTTCATTTTGCACAGACAAAATAGGCACATGTTATTGTAACAATGTGTTTTTGGATAAGTACAGCCTAAAAGCACAACATAAACTGTTGGGGTTCATAGTGAATATAATAAAATACATATAAGTCGCAGGCCCATCCAAACTACGAATAAAAATGTGTCTAATAGTCCAGATAATACGGTATGTTTATACATTTTCTTATCTCAAGATGGCCACTTTTGTACTTTATCGTGCTATTCACATTTCTTCAGCCTGTTCAGTTCATGCCCATCTATATCAGCTGATTTAAAAAAAAAATTTAAACCTTGTCGAGCTCCTCCTGTCACCACTTGTCCTTTCTCCTTTGCTGTTTCCCTTTTTTCCACAGCTCTCATTAGAACAGTTCTTTCTCTTTCATAGGATGTTCTCATTCAGATTTTACCTTTCTTTCTTAGATGGATGACCGTTCTTTTTTTTGCTTTTTGCTGCACTTCTCCCTCACCATGCGTGCTCTTCTTTTCTCTTTGTATATATTTCTGTGGCCAACAGACGTATTTACCCTCCAGAAGACAAGCTGCTGTTGGAGAAGTATGAAAGCCTGCTCTCTTCCGCCTTTCAGACTTTCCTCGCTGGGCGAGCTGCCTCGCTTCAGAAGGAAATGAATAATCCTCTGAAACAAATGAAGGCATGTATCTTGAAAACTGTCTTACTGTCAAATGTGTGCATATATGCTTGTACACCTACATACACACCTATCTACACCGCAATTTTCTTAGAATCCCCATGCAAATATGAACAAAAACAACAGTTTGTATTTCTATTAACGTGCTGGAAAAAAATAACTTCCCAGTATTGCGGAATTGTGAGCAAGTGCTTTGTTTTTGCTGTAAAAAAAATCAGAGTCTTGTTTAAAACTGTTGATAATATATAATATGCCCATATGCAAGCTTTTCAAATCAGGGAGACATGATTCACAATTCTATTTTCCTTGTTTCCTCATCTTCTCTGTTTTGTCTTTGTGTGTTGGTGGCAAGGCTTCATGTTGATAACCAATGGTTAATGGTAAAAGTGGGTGGTAAAATGGTGTTTTTTTTACATTTGCAATGACAACACACAAAGCAATCTGAAAGGACTTGACAAAGCTGTCATGTGCAACTATTGCAGGCTTTCTTGAAATATCCACCTCTTGCTTGTCGCATTTTGTCTTTTCAAACTTTATTGCATTTGAAGACAGACGAGCTAACATTCTTTTTTTTTTATACCAATCAGTCAAAAGTAAGCACAGGACACACATTTAGTTAGCAGACAAAGATGTGATCTTGTTGAAGTGTGAAAAAGATGAAGCTGAGAAGAACAAATGATGCTCTGCAGTCAGTTAATGGTGTCACAACTTGAAAACAGTTCTGTCCTTTAGTAAGGGACGGTTTGTGGGAGATGTGATTTGTAGCATTTTAAAGCCAAGACTGGTCATACCTGATAATGAGGCAAATGATAATTTTCAATTTTCTGCAATCGAGTATTTTATTTAATAAAGGGGCAATTCATATTAATGAACATCTATATGTAAATATATGTACGTTTATAGCCAAAGGCTAATTTCCATCTTAGTCCCTTGTGCTGGTGAAGATAAAATCCAGCTATAGATGTTCTGCGATGATCCTTGAAAAAAGATAAATGCCCGGAAAAGAGAATTTTTAGTCGCACTTAAACTCTGCCTGTGGCCGCTACCCCATTTTGAGGACTCTGTTTTGATGTTTGTGATCTGCCTTTGCTAAATTTAGCCTCTATCTGCAGTGCCAGTAAGTATCAAATGTCCAGCCAGGACCTTTTTCCCCCCTGCCAGGCAGTGCATATGTTATGCATGTCTTTGGATTTTCTTCTGTTTGAAATAAGATATGTTGATTAGATATCTGATGTTTATTTATTCTGTGTGTTGGAGTTTAGGAGGAGGACATCTTGGATCTGCTTGAGCAATGTGAACTGGACGATGAAAAGCTGATGGGCAAATCCTCCAGGCAGCGTGGCCCTAAGGTGCTTTAGCCAGATAGAGAGCAGGAAACTGGGAAAGAATGGGGAAGAATAGAGGCCAGTTGCCCCCGGGGACCCCTCGTAAAAGTACAACGATGGGGAATTTGGGAGGGTGCTTGGTAGACAGGTGCATGGATCTAATGTCCACAGAGTGCACATGGGATGTGATTCAGAAGAGTGTGTTAGGCTCAAGGGAAAAGTATCAGAGAGGCCCAAAGAAAGGACCCGAGTGCCTCAAGGGGACAGCTGTCAGACTGCCTCCTTTTCCCACCGCACTATCTTCCTATCGCTCTTTTTCACTGCCACCAGCACCTACACTTCCTCCTCAAGATTTCCCGAGACACCACATTACTCCCTCCATCACCTTGCTTCGCTCGCCTCTCTTCATCATACGCCCCCACCCAATTCCGTTTCTTCTTGTACATCTCCATCCATCCCTCACTTGAAGGTTAAATTGGCTGGAACACTCACTCGACAGGGCTGTTCAGTGATGCATTAGCTAGAATAAGGACTTGTTTAGACACAATATCTGTTGTCCAAGTTCATTTGGATGGTGTCACTTTTGTTGGTGCTGAATCTGTTGAGAGAAACATTCAGAGCAAGGGAAAGAAAAAGCTGAATTTACTCAATGGGGGCGTCGGGCTCACACACCATCTGGTAAAAAAAGTTGACCAAATGCTAGAATAGAGAGTGACAAATTAGCTGAACAAATTATTTCAGATATTTTAGATTAAGGATTTGGGGCAAGAAAGAAGCCAAATATACAGAAAGTATACTGTACGAAATTTCACTCAGTTGTCCACTTGCTTTCTTATATTTTCTATTTAACTTCACCACCATTCCTTAATTCTTCATAGTTAATTTCTTCTCTTTATTTAATGACCTATACAATGTAACAACTTATATAGCCACTTTGCCTCCTTGCATAGTCCTTGATTGAGCCTTTCTTTTCTCTAATCTTCACCTACCATCGCTTTGTTGTGTAGTTGGCCAAGAGGCACTTGGCACGCTGCTAAAAGTCAAATTCCTTGCCTGGCACTCCAAAAACTTTTTTCTCCTTTGCTATGTGAAGATGAGGCTCAACCTTGATTCACGGTGGAGTGTGTTGATGTCAAGTGAATGATTGTTTTATTGACTTTGAAAAAAGAATATCTAAGCATTTTGGAATCACAAAGTTCTTGCAAATGTTCCTCTCCTGATTGAAATACACCTCTCTGCAACGTGGGAGTGTTAAATAAGTGAATATCTATATTTTTATATCACTATGAAATACTGAAGCTTGGTGTCATTGAAGAACAATTGTAATCAGCATACCAATGATGTGTCCTGGTCACATTGCCACTGCCCACAAGCTTCCTATTGACACAACCACTCCACTGATGGCTATTCAGAGCAAAGTGTTTGTCAGCTGCATGTTAATGAGAATTAGGACAAAGCATAAAAATGCTAAAATGGCTCAAAAAATGACATCATGTGCATTTTCACTGATAAAATGGCATCCATGGTTATGTAAATAATAATTATGTGAAAGAAGAAACACATTAGTGGCACATAAAAGTATATCTTATTCTTTCTCTGATGTAGATGAAGATGCTAAATAGTGTCAGGTGTTTTAAATGAAGTCCGGTTATACTTAATTCAACTCTCGGTGGGCCCTCCTCTTAATTTCTCCCTCTATTAACCTGATGGTCTTATCTTCCTCTTTATTGTCTCCTTACAAGCTTAATCTCTTACCGTCTCCATCCTCCTCCATCAATCACCCACACAACTAGCCTGCAGTGACTGCATAAGCCTGATCACTTCCTACACATTAGTTTGCTTGGTTTGGCAGTGCTGACATATTGATTGTAGCATAACAGATGTATGCGCGCTTTTGTAATCAAATTTTAAGGATGGTACTTATTTGAATATAATTTAAATGTATTTTAACCCGTTTATGTACATAACTGTGTTATATATAAATACTCATAGAGAATGTATATGTATAGGTTTTTTTGTGCAACTAACATCTCTATATTGTTTTGATCCTTGCCAGCCATTGACCACCATGCCAGAGTGCAGCCAGACATCACGACGTCAACGTCCAGAATACTTAACTAACTTCACCAGCTGCAGCAGTGCAGAAAACTCTTGCCTATCCTCAGACGAAGAAGAGGAAGAGAGGAAAGTAGAAGGGGGAAGTACAGGTGGAGAAAAGAGGGAGAAGAAAGTTTCGTATGACCTAGGGAGCAAAGACAAAAACTTGGCGGAGCGCTCAGGTGTGTAGAACTGAAGTATGTTTTTAAAAATATATATTTATATAACATGCAAGTTTTGCCAAAACACAAGTTGTGTTTTATGAGTACGGCCGAGTGGTTCGCTTGTCTGCCTCAGAGTTCTGGGGTTGAGGGTTCGATGCAAAGTTGGTCCTCACTGTGTGGAGCTTGCACATTCTTGCTTGGGTTTTCTCCAGGTACTCCACTTTCCTCCCATATCCCCAAAAATGCAGCATTGGCTGTTTGAACACTCTAAATTGCCCCTAGGTATGAATGTGAGCATGAATGGTTGTCCGTCTCCTTGTACCTGCGATTGGCTGGCCAATGATTCTGGTTGACTGCCGCCTCTTACCTGTAGTTAGCTGGGATAGAATGAATGTATTTTTTGATGGTGGCAGGAAGAGGTGTAAAACTAAATTACAACCTTGCTTAATACTCCAACACATATTACCTTGTCATAACAAGCTTGCGTGCCTACATGGCTTTGAAAGCTATACTAGAGTAGGCTCATACTCTAAGCAGGTTTTAGAATAGAGGCCAGACAAAAAAGTAGCAGCTGGCCCTCCATGTTGGGGGTTGGCCTAACAGCACCTCCTCGTAAAAAAACACTTTGTTACAGAAACCATGACGAATGCTTTAATGACCACCATAGGCCAGACAGTAGACCCCAGCCATGTCATTGACAGAGTGACCACTACTGATGAAAGCCTTCAACAGTCAGGAGTGCTAATGAAAGCCTACTCGGGGCCCAAAACAAAGATCCAACTGAGAGAATGGAATGCATGCACCGTGCATATCTCACCCTGCCCTGGTCATTAGTGATATGCTAAATATTTAGAGAAAAAAATTAAATTAAAGTTACAGAGTGGCGCACCGTTGATCACAGGGATCGACTTTCCTGTGTGGTGTTTAGGTTAGTTTAGGTTAGGAAATTTCTTGGTTGCAGTGTGTGGAATTTACCCCCAGTGTTTTTGAGTTGGTTTTCTCTGATTACTCAGAAAATTTAAAAGTTGTCTCTGAAATGGATCTCTGGCAAGATAAATGTTTCCCGGTGTTGCATGCAGATGAAAAATACTGGAAGATATTTATATAGTTTAAAAAGAGTGAAAGAAGTGAAAGAAGAAAATGAAGTTGAAGAGAAAAAAGTAGCTGATATGCTACATGTTTTATTATGAGAAACAAACATTATATACATGCTGAAATGTGTTGTGAAATTTCCTTGAATTTCCACTACATGCTGCACTTTTCATCACAGTCGTCGTTTCAACCTTGTAAGAGAGAAGAAAAACACTCAAGTTACTGAGTATTAGGGGAAGTGGATTCTTGCACGAGTTTATTATGTTTGTAACAAAATAGCAGACAAAGCTGTAAAATATTTGAAGTTTGAATGACCATGTAAATGGTTGTTGTACAGAGAAAGGCTTCAACTTGCCAAGACGCACTCCACAACAAGCCATCAAAGGGTTGAATGAGTAAGCCCTATAATGCCCTCATTTGGCATCTAAAGCACAAATACTTGAGCAGTCTTACTTGGATTTACATACTCTCATGTGCTGCACACTCAATAAATGTATATAGAGTAAAAATGAATAAAAATACATGTGGTTTCCTCCCATAACCCAAAATCATGCAGGGTCATGTGGTTAAACACTGTTAATTGTCCCTACGGATGAGTGTGAGCTCAAGGTTCGCTGGGGAAGCTCACAGGACCCCAGCGATCCTTGTGAGGATATGCAGAATGGAAAATAAATGAATGGAAATGTCAATTGTCCATATTATTTGTAAACCTTGTTGCTACAACAACTTAAAGGCACTGTTTTTACGTACACAGGTCGGATGCATTGGAAACCAGTAGTCAAGCAAATCAAAACCAGCCCAGCACCTTCGGCTTCTCTGAATCTATCCAGCCCAATCAGACGGTCCATCTCCTGCCCTCGCTCCATTGCTTCACTCTTATCACCCGGTGAAGTGCGAGGTCTGTCCACAAGGTCCTCTTCCAACGTTCCCGTCATCACGGCCCTTGTCCGGCCGAGCTCTGCAACACTACGCTCTCATTCTCTAAGCCGCAGTGGCTCTGCCCATCGGGTTCCTCATAGCAACAGCCTGGGCACCATCCACTCCACCCTTGTAAGATCACACGTGCACAGTCACACTTTATTTCCTCTCTGCGAACTTTATTTTTGTCATTCTGCATCTTCCAACATGATGGCAATCTGTTTTTTTTGCGCCTGGCTCTTCCATTTTCCTACTTATAACCTTTGTGCATATTAGAATGATATTTTACAAAGTTAATTTTATCTCATCTTGTAACATGTAATGTTAACACTTGTGAAAGATATACAACTATGTTGGGAA
This sequence comes from Stigmatopora nigra, assembly GCF_051989575.1. Lineage (NCBI taxonomy): Eukaryota > Metazoa > Chordata > Actinopteri > Syngnathiformes > Syngnathidae > Stigmatopora > Stigmatopora nigra. The sequence goes on from NC_135512.1 coordinate 8,546,788, forward strand.
AATTTAAAGCGTTAAATTGGGTTTAATGTTGACATGTTAAAACATAACAAATGTAATCACTAAAAAGATAACTTCTAACTGCATGGATTGTCATGTAAAATGCTATTACAAACCATCATGTAAGCTGTCACCTTATATAAGAAACCCCACTTGGCAACTAAAATCTTCATGAACATGTGTTTAGGTTGATCCACTTATTAACCTGAGAAGTAAAGAACAAGAGGAAGAGCTTGTGCGTCAGACTCTGACTGCGCTCATGGCGATAAGGATCAGATTTCCTGGTAAAACGGAGGAGGAGGCCGAGATAGTCCTCGATGAGGTGAGTGGACCACCTCAGCATGTGTTTTTTTTTTATTGTAGAACTGTCATGGGCACTCATGTCAAAAAGAAGAGGCAGGAGAAATGTTTGTCCCATGTTGTTAAGTGGAAAAGTAGTAGTTGGCACCTTGTGATTGGCTGGCCACCAATTTAGGGTGTCGCCTGCCTGGTGCTTCGTAGTTAGCTGGGATAGGCTCCAGCTCCCCCTGTGAACCTTGTGAGGATAAGTGGTGCTAAAAATGAATGAACAAATTGGTTTGTTACCAATAATGTTGTATCAGGCTCCAGAATTTGGTGAACCCTGTGAGGATAAGCTTTATGGAAAATGAATGTTTTAAGAGGATTGTTTAAACTGGTATAATTGTTTTGGGATCACTGGTTTTATTTGAAGTATGCTGGAATAACCAATGAAGAATTTGTGATGCACTTTTCCTCCCAGAGACCCTTCTGTGGCTAGATCCGGTCAATAATGTAGCCTAATTAGAGTTTAGGCCATTCTTGCACAAGAGCACATCATTTTTCTTGGCTAGGCTTCCATTGCCTTTCACAGGACATCATACTGCTTTCACAAACTTTCTAAGAGAAAAAAAAGAGAGTTTTTCTCATTTCTACACTTTTCTTGTGATCATAATTTTATTCAGATGTTGGAGGCCATAAATAATAAAGGCATAGAAGCATTGGCAGTCTAGACACAATAATGTGTTAACACAATCTTTTTGTTACATATTCAAGGCAAAATTTCACCTTGAATTTCTATGAGTAGCAACAACACCTCAGTCAAATGAATGTGCCTGGGAGTTCGATGAAAGCACCCATCTGTCTAATTTTCTGACTCGGGCCCTTATAAAAGCCATGGCTGTCCTCAGAACCAGCTGTCTGCTCAGCACCAGAGTCCCCACGGTGCTCAAAAGACAGACGGACTCTGGACCCTCTTTAACTCTGACTTACAAAGTAGCAGCAAAACACTGTGGTCAACTAGTCAAATTGAAATGGGAAATACTAATAAAAAAAAGACCTCAATTCTATCTGTCTTGCTCATTAGCGTCAAACTACAGGGTCTGCTTTGTTTCCGTAAGAATAGCTGCACGTGTACACGTAAACACACATTTGTGCTATAAGGATGTCAGTCAATTAACATCACATCCTTAATGTTAACAATCCTTAATGAGGGCAGCAGAAAAAAGGGAGATGAGCACCCACGCTGAAGGCTCTAGACTTCATTTGATTTTTGCTGTGGTTTCAAGTGGAGAGCATAGTGCCTCGATATTTGCATGCTGAACTAATTGGCCTTCATGCCCTTAAATTACATTTAGTTGTATTTGCAACCCCTGAAAGGTGAAAGGATTTTTATGTGCTTTAATTGATGGTAATCTTTATATAAAAACAATAAATTATAAAGTTGTAACAAATGAGCACACATTTTCACTGAGAAGAAACATGGAGCAAGCAAGTTGAGTATGTTAAATTTTAATCCACTTTCTAGGAATTGTTGTAATATGCATTTAAAAGTGAAATTTGAATAGATTCTTTTCCATCATTGGATGTAGATTTTTTTTTTTTAACATAATGGCAACATTAGCTTCAGCCAAACATTATCATCATTTTATGGTATTGCAGATTTTAATGTTTTTATTTTTTTGTACATTTTTTAATTGGTGACTACTTTTTCTACACAGATTTAAAAATAATTATATTTTCTAGGTGCTTTAATGCTCCCCCCTTTCTTTAATTAAGATCTCAACATTGAAATGAGTTCTAAATATGTTATGCATACTTTATATTGAGCTAAACTCATGTAAGGAAATCCTTTTTGTTGTACGACTTAAAAATGTATGGATATTTTTATGGTTAATTTTTAAAAAAAATGTATTTCATCCACAGATCCTTGATAACTGGAAATACCATAAACCAAAGGTAGCCAGCTATTGGCTTGTAAAGTTGGACTCGACTAAACAACGTAAGGTAAGCAGCTATCATATAATCATGCATATTGTTACATTTTGTACATTTTCCTATGTAAAGAATGCAATGGACATCCCACAGCTGTGTTTTAAAATCAAGCTAACATTATTAATTATATTGATCAAATGTAATATTACAAAAATGTAATAGTCAAAGGTCCAAAACTCTTGTATCCCCTAAACATACTGGCGATTAATAGCTTTAATTTTTTTTAATATTTGTCAGACCAAACATTCATTTGAGGATTTGAACACATTCAAAATCAAGCTCATTACCTCACCGTTACAGCTATCAAAAATGAAAGAGGATGTAAACAAACAACAAGACAGGGCAACATTTGAAATGACATCCAGTAAGCGTGCCCCTAATGATGCCATCTCTTAGCCGGCACGTTCTCCCCCCATTGGGCTTGCCTTTGCGGTGACGCTGATGTTTGATTTGGAGTGGAGCAGCCTAATAAGAACCAGGCAGAGGTCAGGAATGAAGCGCCCACAGCTCCTGCCATCTGATTACCATACCAAAACATGTCTGTGTTAGTGTGTGTACTCATCTATCAGTTTGTCTGACAGCATCTATGCAAGTCTGGCTCGCCTGTTGGTGAAGGCAAATCTTGTCTCATCGTGACGCAAATACTACACATGCACACGCGTACAATCTGTCAGGCATGTCAGTAATGAGGAGCAAGGAATCAAAAGTCCAAAAAGCCACTGCACAGCTCTGTGATTGGAGACTATAAAAAAGTAAGACAGTGGGTGGAAAAGAAAAGGTGTTGCTTGAAGAGAAGATGGAAGGCTGGTCCAAGTGCCCGCACATTTTGACATATTCTGTCAAAACACTGACGTGGTTGCAGCAATTAGTTCTAAAACCAATGTTCACCACTGGCGCTTTTTACCTCCACAGACTACACACAAAGTGCACAATCATGATGCCTCCCTATACTCGTTGGCATATGTTGTGTGAGCAAGAGTGAACATTTATGCCAAGATGGTTAATTAAAGATGCAACATAAAGAAAGCCCTATAGTGCAACCCATGTGTTGAACAGCTGTACATGTTGAACAAGTGGCTGCATCAGCTATTCAATCATTCTTAAGTAGATAGATATGCACAGAAAAGTACAGATTACTCCTCTGTCTGTCTCATTTTTGCCTATTGCTTTTATACTCTGACAGGTTTTGGACATTGTGAGGAACAACGTGCGCTTAGCATTACAGCGAATTTGGAAAGAGCCAGATTTGGAAAGCCTCCACCTGTACCGTATGTTCAACCGTGTCTTTAAAAGACTACTCTGGAGTCATGGCCAGGGCCTCTGGAACTGCTTCTCTAATTCTGGGTAAGTACTGTACTAAGAGATGTCAATACAGCAATATCTTTGAGCTATGAGCTGTTGCTTGGATGACTTTATGCTTTGTGTTGTGAGTGCAAATGTTCCATACTTTGAACAAGTGAGCTTTTTCTCAAAATGTTCTGGCCTTCCTTAGCATGTCTTGAAAGGTTTGAACAATTACAATAGTCTGGCAGTTCTGAGGTTGACGGTTCGATCCCAGCTTTCTCACTCTGTGCAGTTTGCATGTTATCCTCTGGCTTGCGTGGGTTTATTCCGGGTGCACCGGTTTCTTCCCATATCCCATAAACATGCGGAGTATAACATTTTAAATTGCCCATGAAATGTAATTGGAAAAAAACAGAAACTATAATCTGACTGCACAAAAACATGGAGTGGAAACTGGAATGTATGACAAGACAAGTGATAAGAATGGAGTGCTGGAAATGGAAAGGGAATTGATACAATTTCATCTCAATTGTTAAAGATCCTAGATGATATCCTACTGTTTAGGTAAGCAGTTTTAAGAGTATTCCTAAACAAGTGCTACAGCAAGCCAATTATTTCTCTGCCAAACTGTCAGGAAAGTATGTTAATACCACTGTCGCATTATTCATCAATGCTTGAGTCTTTCTGACTGCAGCAGTAATTCGATGTATATATAGTTTGTTCATGGAAACAACACAAACTGGCAGACCGGGATTGACAAACCTAATCACATCCTCCTGCAGGTTCCTTCAAACTTTTTGGCAATGAAACAAACATGCAACTCTGTGGAGACAGAGTGCAAATTAATGTCACCAATCTTGGTTGCTGTTCAGGACACTTTCACAGGTAAAAGAGGAAGAAAAAAATCACTATTTGGCACTGAAAGAAAATAATTGATGGATCGTTACTGCCTCTGCTTTAACTTGTTATCAGAGACTTTGATGATCTATTGAAACATTTTCCTTGAATCTACTTTTTTTACCACAGTTTGCAACATGAATCACTGCAAGAACAACAAACAGTTTAATGTACCTTGTGTGTGAAATGGGAACACAAGATACAGATATACATAGCAGAGTTGTAGTTTACGCGTGACAAAAATCAGAAAATGATTTACTCTTTGAATTTTGCAATGCTTTGCATTCAGATGACAATGTTGTCATAACAATGGAAACTTAATGGAACTACAAAAATACTTGGCATATGAAATACTTTTAATTGAAAAGTCAAATAAAAGTTGTTAACCACTTTTAGACAACAAGTGCCATTGAAGGCATAATTTAAAAAAAGCAAATAGCAAGCAAATTCATATAGTTAATGTTGTCATTGGGTGTAAGACATAATAGAAAAAATGGTTGAAGACAGTTTTTTGGCTCAGCGGCCCACAAGGATTATTTTAGCTTCTGCTACTACCATCAGCAGCTGCGCCTTGTGGAGCTTTTGTGTGATCACAGCAGGCTCTGCTTGATCCAACTAGCTTGCTTGTATATTGTCCATGTAACATCTCCTAACAGCGGGTTACCGCCCCAACATGGATGGACACACCAGGGGGTCCTGGTGTCACGCAGCCACAGTAAAGAAGAGCACTGCAAAAGTCTGATCCCAATCCAAGAGCAACTCCTCCACCTTGCTCCTCTCTGGCGCTTGTTTGATACTTTATCTAAGGGACTTAGCAACAATCAAACATCCCAGCTGCATTGTGGGCGATGAATTTAGCAGACTTTGAAAACGTTTAGGAGTTGGGGAATGGAACCGTTTTGAAGCCTTTCAGAGAAGTTAGCTCGCAGCCCCCCCAATGAGTGGAAGAGGGTAGACATCAAACATACCACCCAGGGTTGTGTAGCTCCAATGTTGAAGCTTGATCTCAGTCAGTGGTATGTCCGGGGTTTAAAAAGGTGTTAACTGTACTTGGATTGGTTTCACCCTTCCTCTTTGTGCAACGGTCTCTTTCTGTACATCTGCAAGACAGAAGAAACGTGAATGTTCAAATTGTTAAAACAGACATGACACTACGTATATAACAAAAGCTAATTTTCAAATATATAGAGGAATATTAAACAGCATATATACACAAACTCTTAAAACAGTCCACGCTTATTGTGGAATTTTGCCTAAATAACTGTATAGCATTGCACATCATTTTAAATAGGAATTGACCATGGGTCCACATAAGAGCTTGATCTGGTTTGGACTCATTGCAAGGTCCACCATTTGAAGATACTTTTTGTATATTATCACTAACCTTATTCGAAACTGAAAGTTTGTTGTAAAGAAAAGTCATTTTTTAAGAAATCTTAAATGTTAGTGTGTAAACTTTGTTTATTGTTTGCCCTTTAGTTCATCTTGGGAGACGAGCTTCAGGAAAACCAGTGAGGTGGTTTCGCCTCAGGAGATGCAATGCTGCCGCAGGCTGGTGCAGCTGTGCCGAGACTGTTTATTAGTTGTCTACAAGTTTGTCTCTGAATCCCGAGGCTCTTTGACTGGACTCAGCCCAGAATGGGATGACACCAGGTGAGAAGTGGAAAAAAAAGACTTCTTGTAAAGTCCAATCATCTTATAAAAAGTTTCTTTGTTTGTTTAAAGGGTTTCTTATGTACTGTATAGTAAGCTTCCCATCTGCGTAGCCGTATAGTAGTAAAGGATACATTTGATTTGGCTGGGATTAAAGTCAAGTTTTTCTCCGGATTCCAAAATCTTGACACAAATCTTTGAGCCTTAATTCTACAGACATGGATTAAGAGTTTCTTTAGTTTCTTTGCCCGGTCCACATGGATTTAAAAGACGCAAGACAATCAGTCAGAATGTCCTCTTGCGTAACAGTCAAGCACTTATCAATTTTGGGGCAAAAACGATGCCTTAGATTTGAAATATTTCAGCATTTCTTCATTTGACATTGCTACCAAACATACCACTTTATCATAATAGAGTGCTAAAAAAAATGCATTTAATTTTCAATATCATTTACCTAACATGGACAACATGTTTGCTCTTCCTCTTGAATTAAGTGAAATCTAACCGTATCCAGAACCAGAAGTACAGTACCTGACTTTAAATGTGTGCATATTGCTCTCTGCAATAGGTTCAGAGTGATAGAGTCTTAATGCGGTCAAGAAAATGTTAAACATTTTAATTTCCCAGGAAGCACGCCTCCTTAAAAGAGCCTCAGAGCCATTACTTCCATCACAAAAACCCAATGAGGATATAATGAAGGCCACCAAAAATCATCCTCTTTTAGGTTGATACCTGCAGGAAAGCAGCCGCTCAAGTTTAGTGAGTGAACTTTTGAAGCGTATATTCTTTGGGCCAGCACCCAGGAGAAAGCAGAGAGAGGGGAGGGTGAGTGTGTTGTTAATGGGAAAAAACGGCCCACAGATTAGTGCTCAGGTTAGCCCTGGCTCCCCTGAGGCCTACTTAATTCAATTAGAGCCCAGATGAGCCTGTGTAGCAAATGACCTTATGAGAGACAGAGCTCCTCTTTTCCCGAGGCCTCGTTTTACATGATTTATAACTCTCGAGCATATTTTAACAGGCTATCACTTATCACCTACAGTGTAAAAGCCCCAGAACTGTGCAAGCCTTGGGTTCATACTGCAGATCGTACAACCACAGAGTATTTGAATGCTCAAGGATCAGCCTCAGTTTTGTTCTCATATTTGTTTAATGTAAGAATGGAAGATGGAAGAAGACACATTCTTAATAGTTAACACTTGAATTTCATAACTCTTGCAAGCATGACAAGAATGAGTGTTGTATCTATGATTGGCTATAGCTATAACCTGGAGACTTTATTCAAGCATGCATGTGCCTGTCTCTCCTGAATTCTTCTGTCTATATATATCTTGTGAAAAAAGCGTACCATTTGCCGCTGGACCAACCTCTACCCATGGCTCCACTCCTGCTGCTGTCGTTGCTGCTTCCTCTTCCTCTTCTTCCGCCGTCTCTTCGCCCCCTGATGCAGGTCTCTGCTTGGTTTAGTTGTGCTAAACCCTAACCCTCATACTCTAGCACCGTCCCTTGATTACTGGCTTCTGCTTGTCACTGCTGGAATGAATGCCCGGGCCTTGCGCACCAACAGTCGAGAATGGTTTCCTCTCCTTCCTCTCTCTTGATTTGAAGTGATGGCTCATTCGGATTTGAGATTCAATTCTAAATTGTATATATACACCGTTTTTGACAGGAAGGAGAAGAAGGCATATTGAGAGTGTTTGGAGTTTGTCAATGCTGCAACCTACGTATAAAGCCTGGCTTTATTTGCGTCACCCTGTTGCCACATGCTAAAACTGAGATTTTCATTCAATACATTTTTGCTTGAGTGCATTTTATATAAATTAGGCATCACTTTGCACCAAACCAAAAAATATTAATAAGGAGTTTTTGCATCACTTGGCTGATTTTCGACTGCCGGTAGTCCTGCCAAACATTCACTTGCCAGGTAAACCCTCTCTGAAATTTAATGTATGCGACCACCCTATATTTTGATTGTCTTTTGTATACTGTTTATTAGTTAATAATTATACTGTAAAGAAATAATAATTATATATTTAATTCCAAAAAGAAGATGGAATATTGCCTGGCCATTTTGTTCGGAATGAAAACTAATCACATTTCAGCTCATTTGCAGCTATCATTTTTTCCACTTTATATTTTGTGTGCATCTGTGAGTTTGTTGTCCTTTTTTGAGAAAGGTGGGTAATATATGTTGGCTCTGAGAGTGGGCCTGGATTACAATTTCTGCCATAATTTGTGTATTTAACCAGTCAATTGGGATTCTTCATGGATCTTGATAGGTGTACTGGAACATAGTCATGCTGGAACCAGAAAGTGCCTTACCACCAACTTGGAACTATAAATAAATGGTTGTATACTATTTAAAATTCATTTATTTATTGCTCCAAATTGGCAAAATTAATTTACACTATGGGTCAACAAAACACTAAAAGGCTAAAAAAAATCAATTGGAGAAAATTATAATGGAATTAATTTACTATTTTCATGCTTCACCAAAAACAAGACCTTTTAGCAGAATCGCTGAGCATGGTTTCCAACAACAAATTGCAGGATAAAACTTGTCTCATTCAAATCAGTTTAAGAAGTAATTCAAACATATTAAGGAATAAAAGTTTTGGAACAGTTTAAATAGGCATACTAATCTAAATCAGAACTAACAACCTGAAAGAGACCAGTAGTGTAAATATTGCCCTTTGGACATACTTTCAACTCATGCACTTGAAGCGGATAAGAAGATCTCTTATTATAGACCCCATTAAAAGACTAATTCACTTTAAAATCCAAGCGAGAGAATATGTTAGGTATCTACAAATTATCATATATACATCCACAGGCTCACAAAGTCACAAACACCCACACCTAAGAAAGGACAAACCAAGAATCAAACCAACGATAGGACGACAGTGAAGTGATTCTATTACTGGAGTCTACAGGTTGTCTGTTCTTGCCTTGTCATTCAAGCATCCTTCCCTGCGGAGTATTCTAACCAAACGTGTCAACAGGCTTGTGAGTCTCAGAAAAAGTCCTTCAGCTTCGTGTAGGCAGATGATACGAACTGTCTAAATAGATCCACTAATGACATACTTGTTAATCCGAAAATGGTATGTCTCTTCCCCAAGACGCAACAAAACTTTTAGATTCCATGAACCTTCATCCATTTGAGAAGTAATTAGGGTTAATTGGGGTTTCGGCCGTAGATAACCTTCAAACTGCTTTGGACCATTTGGTTTATGATTGCGTCAGCTATCATAGAAGCCCCCCACCCTCTTATCCTTCCTATGGGTAAATCCGTTTGTTGGGCCTCTTAATAAAGTATGGCAGTTGTGTGGAGTGGCATGGAAGGCCTGTCAGGTATGGCTGTTTAAATGGCAATATGAAAAATAGGGCTGGAGAGTAGAGTTCTGTCTCAGTTGATAGATGAAACCAGAAGTGCATGAACAAGTCTCCCCCTGGCTTTCATGACAGCACCACGTTGTTACCGAGATCTTCTTTGTGATCAAAGTGAGGACGGACCTGTAAGACGGCAAATAAGACTCCAATTAAATGTACCCAGCAGTGGCAGGGTCCTGCACGGATGTCAGATATGCATGATTACCACCAGAGCGATTCTTTCCAAGGGCAGAATAGGCTCAAAGTGCATAGGAGAAGAGCAGAGGAACACTCAGCACACATTAACCCTCAATGTGTTTTAAATATTGACTTAGAAACATATATATATCTGACAGTGATTTACATGCCTTGCTTACATTCCAAAATTCCAGTAACTGAGAACAGACAGTTCACAAAAACTGACAAAATACTTTCATTTCGTTTGAAGAACTGAACTGTGTGTGCAGTCCAGTCATAGTGGAGGATATGGTGTAAGGATACCGATGGCTCACTCAAAGCTGTTTCAAGGACACTCATTGGAATAAGTGAAGTTCATTTGAATATATCCTGATTCTCTTGGGTTTGAGGCAGCAGTGAACACCAGCAGCATCACTCCTTCCTTTTTTTTGCTCCCTCGGTCGACACTTGAAGAGGTTCGTGGCTAATTTGTCTCAAAGCTTTCTTTTTCCAAAGAAAGAGACCTGTCAAAACTGTGTGTTCCATCTCTGCACCATCTTAAAAGAAGATATTTTCTTCACTGTACAGTCTTCATTGTTTCTTCTTTGATTAGACAAACTCATCAACTTTTTCCATCAGGGATTATCTCGTTAACTTTATTAACTATATAAGATTTTTTAGGTTGTTTGTTGCAGGTATGGTATAGATAGTGTGATATCAAATGTGAGGTATTCTTTCAAATGATCAGTCTGGAAGAATTCCCCCTTGCCACTGTCTCATGTTGTCTGACTACCCTGACATTTTGAATAAGTTTCAGCGAACCATAGCCAGGATTTCATCATCCCATCTGACATTGCTTTGACAACCATATCTGCCTCATTTCCAGTAACTGAAGAGGGTGGCAAGAAAGTTCAGGTCCTCATGACTCTTATCTCAACCTGACACTGGTCTCATTCCCAGGTACTGGAACGCTGTTAGCAGGAGCTGCCTCACTGCTCTGTCTCGGTGGAAGGTGTCATAGAAAAGTCTTTACCACGGAATGATGGGTAAGGATTTTCCGTTCATAAATCTTAAGAGTTAAGAATTCAAGTTGAAATTGCCTTTTCGTTATTATTTTAAATACACACAAGCACACTAATATAAAAGAGCTTTCTGACCTCTAAAGCATGACTACCCTGATCTCTAATCCTCTCATTATGTTCATCCTTCCCTCCATCTGTCTAGGTATCTCCTCCCAGTGACCTCCCAGTTCATCATGAAGTGGCCTTAGTCCAGCTTTGGTCGAATCACCATGGCCACTCTTATGCAGCCTTTTTTTCTGCCAGGATGGGACACTTCTGAGGTCACCGTGGGAATGTCGGTTTCAAAGACTTTGGCTTTTTGACCTCAGTCTGTCACCTGAGTCTTACCCGAAAGACTCTTAAATTTCGTTCACCCCATTGAGACTCAACTATGGGGTGTTACCCTAAAACAGACCAACAAGAGGTTTTGTAATGGACAATGTTCTGATTAATGTTGGCCGAGCTCCAGAACGCCCTTAACTTTGCCTTCATCCTCTAGAAACAGAAGACAGTGGACTCGTCCCTCCGCTCACATTGTAATTGCTCTTTTTAACAACTTGTTTTAAACCTGGAACTCATGGTACTGTAAAAAGGAAAGTATAATATAACAATGCAATGACTTTATTTATTTATCAACTTCTTTATTTTGTCAGGTTTTCCATGAATGCAGTTAATGCTGATGCAGAATCCAGCTATGGAATGGTAACATATAACTTTCTGCAAGCTATTTGAAATGTTTTATTTCTGATTTCACAAGAAATATGAACTCATTTTGTAACTTTTATCAGAGTATTTATGTTTATAGTGACTTATTATTATCATCCAGTTTACACAAAGGGACATATCCAGTCAACATTTCTGTTCACATCCTACCCAACAGGGATTTTAAGTGGAAACATTTTGAACAATGTTTAGAGTGTAAGAGAGCACGATGAGTCAAATGGATTTCAGACCTCTCATTTCCAAATATGCCCTTTGCAGAGAGAATTGTTAAGGGTTTGCATGTGAATTTTTTATTTTTATTTCCACAGCTGGGTTTGGGACTATACTTGAAGTTCTATTTGGTTGCTCGGACACTTTCCTTTAAAATGTCACTTGTGAGTACAGATGAAAATCATCAAGTATGCGCTTTTACTGTCACATTTAGACTGTTCGTGTGAAGCACATTGAATGATTAGGAGGACTCTTGGCGCAAACCCAGATAGCGTGGTTGTTCCAGTAAAAAGCTCATCTACTTCATTGGGGTTAAGGTTAGTATTTCGCCAACCACCGTAGGACTTGTGAATGAATGTGAAGTAGAACTGAAAACAAGTGTGAAAACATTCAGGAGCATCAAATGTTATAATGTCAAGACTAATTTGGTGTGCCAAAAACTAGAGCAGCAATGTTGTTTGAAACCACTGATAATCTTAACACATGAACATCAATTTACAATGCCAAATTTGCTTAATTCCATTATTTTAATGACACCATCTTTTCATTGACGGAAAGGGATTTTTAATGTTATGAGCAATAAATGGTTTAGACAAAGAAATTGACTCAAGGTTTTTTCACCTCCGAGAGGTTAGCTGAGGTTGATCAATACATTGAAACTAAGCGTTGCAAAATGCTAAATAAATATTTCTCTCTGCATAATTTACTCCAGTTCAACACAATCAATTTCAAATTCGGAGACTTGAGAGGTTAGACCAAAGGCATTTGCTGAAAATTCGGGCCCAGATCAGATTTAAAACCACAGATGAATGTGATAGGTAATAAATGTTTTAAGAATTCACACCTACAACAGACTTCTGAAATAACTAAGGTTGCTACAGTCATGTTGTACTCACAACAGGCACACAGCTAAGAAAAAAAAAACACCTTCACTTTGTATATTTTTCTATGAGCACATGCCTGCATGGCAGCAACACATTAGGTTCCTTCTGACCCTCCGTTCTCCATTTCCCTTGTCATGTCAGCAGAAGAGGTGGAGGTCAGGACCTTAAAGTTCTATAGCCCCACCTTGGCCCTGACCTATGCAGAGTAGAAACTGACAATCTGTCTCTGTGAGCCAGTCATGCTGTCCAGAAAATGTCCCCCAGCAACGGGGCTACGCTGTTCTGCGGTGACCTTTCCAAATCTCACTCTCTATCTGAAAACCCTTCCTTTACCTACATTTGTCAATTTAATTTTTCTTTATCCCGACTTATTTTCCAATTACTTTTGTTGTTGTTGTAATTTTTAATCAAGATGCTCGTAATGAAGTTTTAAGGACCGAAGCCGACCTTTCCGGTTTGAGAACGGTGTGAGTGGTATCAATTTGAGATAAGATAAGAAACCAGGCATTTCAGACTCTTTCCTGTCAAACTCATATTTTGCCAGAATCCCAAATTTTCTATCAGTCATTTTTGATATAAATGAAATGACCGCTGTCTTTTTTTCCTATTTGTACAAGCATGTCTGCCATTCTTTTCCCTCCTTTGAGAGAAGCTTTAGACTGAAAGCTAGTGGTACTTATATTGCCTTCTAAACTGACCTTTCTTATCAAAACCTTATTGTATCCTGTCTTGTTAGTCAGTCCACATTCTGTCTGCTCTGTTTTCATTCTGTGTACGATGACATATACTGCAATGATACAGTGTGCCTGTATACACTTATACAAAGCCACATTCCTATAGCTTGTTAACAATGATAACTTGACAATAGGTATGTTGGAAAATATTCTGGAACTCACAAATAGCCTGACCTGAAGAAACATATATTTTCCCCAACGAACGCACTGTACATCCAAAACAATACAAAGTTTTTTGTTGGCCAACCAATCGCAGGGCGAAAAATAGTTTCGTGCTTAAAAGTTACAATTGTTTCATTGAATTTATCCTTGATAGAAACTGTGCTGCACTGAATGCTTTTCCAGTTAGTCTTTTTCCAAGACTTCACATAACTGACCGCTTTGTTGCATTGACATATCTGTGCCATGCTTGCATTGGTAAGGGACACGTTGAGTGACAACTGCTGTAGTACAATTATATGGGTTGCTTGTTTTACAACATCCTTTCTCTCAGCAGGCTTCCTGCCTCACCCTGACACGTACACCTACGCAGAAACACTCACACACAAGACTCTCCCAGTCAGAAGCTCAGGTATTTATTTACCATGCGTGTGTTTGCCACCATATGCATTCAAACGATCCCAGTAAATGGATGCAAGGATTTATGTAAAATATTCAAGTCAATGCCGTTTTTGTTTGGGTGTTAATATTCAATTTAAATATTTATAAGATCCAGCCATAATTACAGAAGGGATGTTTAATATACATCCATATGTGGACAAAAGCATACAAAACAAGCATTGTGGTATGCCAGCCGACAATGAGTTCACTATTCATCATTTTTTTTAGTATAATAATAAAAGATGAGGCTTGAAGATATTGTATGTTTGTCTACATATTGAAAGTAGATGCAGTACATTGGTTTACGGGGCAATGGACTTAAATAAGTCTTAGGTATTATAACCGCTCTGGATTGCTATTAGAGTGTGAATTACCAGCACTTCATTCTTTTAATCATTTTTCCTTTTATCATTCATTCATTCATTTTCTGAACTGCTTCATCCTCACTAGGGTCGCGGTGGGTGCTGGAGCCTATCCCAGCTGACTTCGGACCAGAAACGGGAGACACCATGAACAGGTGACCAGCCGAGCACGAGGACACAAAAGACCATTCACTCTCAAACTCATACCTTGGGGCAATTTAGAGTGTCCAATTAGCCTACCATGCATGTTTTTGGAATGTGGGAGAAAAGCAGAGTACCTGAAGTAAATTCACACTGGTGAACATACAAATTCCACACAGGTGGATCGACCTGGATTTGAACCCACAACCCCAGTGCTGTGAGGCCAACGTGCTAACCACTCAATCCACCGGTCCGCTCGCCTTCTAACAGAACATAATTATTTGTTCAATGTGAGCCTATGACGCCCAATGTTCAAGCACATAATTTCTTGTCACGACAGTGCAAATGGTGAATTGTGACAATTTATTTCCATGGTGGCAGATAGATAGGCAAGCAGTTAGGCTCCATTACTTTAAAAAATAATATTCCAAATTCTAGACTACCCTCAGAAATAATAATATTATACTACTAGCTACAACTTTACATATTTAACCCTTAAATGCCCAAGATGCATATTGCAGAGATAGAAAACAGAAAATGATAATTGTCTGTCAGTGTCCTTAATACACACAGCAAGGGAGGTAAAAATAACTTTTTCCAAGTGATGGAATTCTTTAGTGGTAACAGAGATCCTTAATTAAGCAGCCTAGGGATTTACTGAGTAAAGTTGACACCGTGTGAGCAGGCTAATGAAATGCTGGCATAGTGCACAGAACAATGTGGCAAAGTATACATGCTGGGTTGATGATGCTTCGATGGTGTGTCGGCAGGTGAGCTGAATTGGGCTGTTGAGATGGCGTTTCGGGATGGAAGTGGAGCAGGGAGTGGAAAAACACTGGCTATGTAACAGGTGATGTGTCGTCCTATGTGTTAATAACTGGACTGGATTTGCATTTTATATGAGTCAGCATGTCAACACCATTGTTTTTCCCTGTGTGCTTATGTAACTCAAAAGTGCAAATGTGCAAAACAACCAAAGATTGATGGTTATTGGCCTGACCAGCTCTTCTAACAAAATGTCCTTAATTTTTCTTCCTGGAAGATGGCAACCCTACTGTGACTATTATATTACAATAACAATACACTTGGTTTGATTAATTGTACATGACAGTTCATAGTTCAGCAAATTACATTCATTCATTGATCTTCTGAACTGCTTATCCTCACATAGGGTCTTAGGGGGGTGCAGGAGCATATCCTAGCCAACTACTAGAACCATTTGACAGCCAATTGCAGTCACATAGAGAAAATACTTTCATGCACAAAGTCACACTTGAGTTTTCAATCCGTCCATGCATATTTTTGGAAGGTGGCAGGAAAATTCACACAGGCAATGGGAGCTCATATAAACGCCACAGGAAGGCCAGAGGATTAAAACCTTGATCTCAGAAATGTGCGATGCATGTGTTAATCACTTTTCACCGTGCCACCAGTTCAGCAAACTACAACAACTTTCATGCATCAGACTTAACTGCATTACTTACAACGACTTTGGTTTTGACACTCAAAGACTCCCAACACAGCACAGCTCTGCATACTGTCATCATTCACAGAGTATGTCTACATGTGTGTTCGCAAGCTCGTGACATCTGAAGCCGAGTAATAACGCTATTAATGTGAGGGACTGAAGGAAAGGAAGTCACTTTTACTTCCAACTGCGAGCATTGCTGGTGCAGATAGAGAGCCCACCTCTATCTGCACAAGTAAGATCAACACATGATGGGAGAAAACCTGACTGGCCATCGATTTACCCTGTGATCATTGCTCTTACAACGAGTGAAAAGGACTCACAATGAGAATAATTGAGGTGTGTGTGTCTTTGTGTACATAGCGTTTCTTCTTTGAGGAGTGAGCTACCGGGTTTAGAAAAAAAAAAGGTGTCCAGGGTCTCTTCATCCGTTTGGTGTGAGAGCTCTAGGGGATTCATTGAACCTTGCAGACTGGGTTATTATCAATAAATCTCCTCCGGGCGGCCTGAGACAGGAGGAAAAGTCAGTGACTCATTTTGCCTGTAAGTCAACCACTAAATATCATACTGTGTTGTATGATAACTCTGAAATACAATATAATAGTATTGTTAAGAAGATGCATTTTTTTCTCCTTGTCAAGTCACAAAGATTATTGGCAAAAAGACTAGAGCTGGCTCTCATACACAAAATAATGTAAAACTCGTAATGTATTCCTGTTTATGAATCTCATCCATGAGGGTGATTCAGGAATCAAACGTATTCATAGTTCTATGTAAATTTATGGTGGATTCACTGATCTGTATTTAATACATAGATCTTTTCACACCTCTAGCAGGCAGAGTTGGTACTTTTCGCAAACTATTATTGGAATGTAAACATTGCACTGCGTTTGCAGCACCGTTTTCCATAAGATCCTTAAGAAAACCATGCAAAATTGTTCATCATCGCACCACTTGTAGCAAGACACATTTCCAAGAAAGTAATGGATTGTTATGATAAACTGCACTGCATTTATTTTTTTCAGTTCTATACCAATTGTCTTTATTTCTTTGTGGCTCATGGAATGTCTGGAAGGGATTCCAACTTTTTTGCGGTCAGATCATCGCATATCAATTTTATTTCAGGAAACCACACTGCAATTCAAACAGTGTTATCCACCATTGTCTATCTATGGCTTTCAAGACACCAAATGGTTAATATAGTACTATTGGAATTTAATTTTAGGACTCTCTGGAATATCAATGATGAAAATGACATAGGATTATGATTATACACAATTAAATGCCAGGGAAATATGGATCATCTTAAGGACACTTATTAGGTTTTGTGGATATGCTGGATCTTATTTTACCGCACATACTAGACCCCAAGGACAACATGAGTGGCCTGCATACCTGTTCTAAGAATAACTGTAATAGGACATTGTGATTCCCTAGGAATGCTGTGCATGTGATTATTTGAAGATGAAGGCTGGTAAATGACAACAAAAAAACCCTATTTCTTATATTGTTATTAACTGCTTCTTATGTCTCATGAGAAATCCTTTCATATAACTGAATAGGATTATTAATAATAATACCCTACCAGACATCACTGGATATTTGGGGGAAAACAAATGCACACATCACTGCCACATACCAACAACACCGCAAGAGACCCCCGCAGCATCGAATAAATATTCAGCACAGCGAAGGAAAAGGCACTCTCTCAGGGTTAGGCCCTGTAAGGTTTTACCTCAACCAAAGCTGCCAAAAGTCAAAAAATGTATTCCAGAGTGGGTAAAAATAACTTTCAGATTTTTCCTACTGGCATTCACCAGCAATGTGTATAAAAATAAAGCTCAATCTATTTAGTTTTCTAATGCTTTTGAAATAGTTTCCTTTTTTCAATTGATAATTCTTGCAAGGAAATAAAAAATTCAAGAGCAAATGAACTATTATACTCACGTTTTTATTTTTTTATTATTCAACATGCTTGAAAGTTGTGACAAAGTTCAAAGTATGAAACTTATTTAGAACATGATGTTGCGTTTTGAAATTAATTGTCATGTTAAGTTGAAATGACAAGCCAAAAAAATGAAAACTTTCAACATTTTAACTTCTTTACATCTATATTCCTGTAGAAAAACATTGATGTTTTTTTTTCATTAGTTCTGATACAAAATGGGTATAGTTAGTAGTTTGGTAAAGACTGATGTAGTAAACTACAGAAGAATCATAGTATTATGCTCTTTTTACTTTGCTTTCTTGGATGTTTTCATGCCAAAATGTCGGACACAAATTCATCTCCAATTTTCACTTTAACTGTGATGATTTGCAGAAAGCAAGTTGTGGCCGATCAGGTCTGGTTCTAACACGGAGAAGGTTAAAGACAGGCTGGGAAAAAAAACCCTCAACATCGTCTCTGGAGCCAGTCATCTTGAAGTTATGACCTCATTCCTTGTCAAAAAACAGGAGGAATTTAAACACGCTGACCCCATGAACCTCTCAAAGCTGCAAGCATTTTTTTTTCCTCCAGTATGACCGCAATCCCTTCTTTTCCTTCCTGACTCCAAATTGGCTATCTGACTGTCTTTGTTATGGCTCCCGAGCTCCATTTTGCCCCGACCATTACCCACCAACAATAAGGCGGACACAGGTCAGTAGTGTAGATGACCTTTCTGCTTTGGATGTCCAGGCTTAGTTGAAAAACAAAAAGGCAATATGTATGTGTAAAGGTTCTTCCTCTAGCCTGAAGATGTGGTTTAAACTGATAAAAATGGAATTGCAGCATATGCTATATCTCTTGTAAACTCTGTTTTAATGTTACCAGCATTTTATCCACGTGGCAGCTTTAAGTAAGACCATGAACGTGATGTTCTTTAAAGTTTAAAGACACTTTTTTTGTATTTTCTTTAGAGAATGTTTGCTGAGGACATTGTGTGTATAGGCAAATCGATGTTTGTGTTTTATTGGCCATGCGGTAAAGCATGAAAACACTTAAGTAAACATTGCTGTTATCTTGCTGCCATTATGTCTAAAGAAGGTTGATGTTTTTGAGATTGACATTTTGAAGGCACGCCAATAAGAAGATGAGCCACTCAAGGTCCCTCAAAGTTTCCTTTAGCAACAGTTCAACTCATCTTGTAGCGACTGAAAACACTTTTGAAATCGAGGTGATGCATCAAAGTTGCTCGCATCATACAAGTGGATGACTTAAAAAAAGAAAAATCAAACTTTCTCTCAATACGAAGACTGTAGTTAATTACTCCAGGTACTCAAAGAGAGCAAATTGTTTTCAAGGAGCTGCATCTTTTCAGTCTTCTGAATACGTAGGGTCCTCCATAATTAGACGGGCATTCTTGCATACTTTGAGATGAGACATAATTGGCCTCTCAGTCTTGGATGTATTTGCATTTGGAAACTTGTATTGTTTTCTCCTTGAATCTGATGCCAACTGCTACGTCACACAGTGAGGGGACGGGGTAGGACAAAACCATGCCATAATCTTGTAATGGCTAACTTCATAACCTGATCTTTACATAAACTTAGAAGTCAAAGTTAATTTGGAAAGTTCCCATGGGGAATATTTGCAGTTAATTCTTCATGTGGAAAATGATGTCTCACAACACTTTGATTCTAAAACACCAATTTTACATTAAACTTCACCGTGGGATGCAAGTATCATCTATTTTATTTTATGTATTGACAATGTACCTTTTTTTTACACTAGCACAATTGAATTTAAGAAAGACATTCAGATGGGATATGCTCCAGCACCCCCCGCGAGCCTAAAGAGGATAAAGCACTTCAGAAAATGAGATGAGACAATGAAGCATTCTTTGTTTCAAATATTACATTTTAATGGAGTCACATGGCCTGAAATAAAGGTGAGTTGAAAATACTAAGCAGAAATGTTACTCAATATTTGGTGAAAATTGGTGTATTAACGCCTACTGTTTCAATAGCATCATGACCAAGAAAAATGACGACTATACTACGTCATCTTCAAAACAAACATGGTGGAATGCGGTAAGCAAACCACCGTCTTTTACACATTCAATATGGCGGGATAATATGGGCGTGGTTATGACCATTGTCGACGGAAATGCGTAAATGATGCACATCCGCAGTCGCTCGCCCTTTGACTGCTGGGTTAGCACACACGAGGTAAGGTGTAGTGCTATTTGCTGGCCTGGGGCATTTTTATCACGCTACCAGGAGATTTTTTAGGACTAAATTGAGCTAAAACGCCAATAAATCTCTTAGTTTAATGCCAGGTTAAAAACACCGTCGACGATTTAAGCTTTTCCCCACCTTCTGTGTGCCGCATCTGACTAGCTAACTCGCTAACTAGCATTACCGTCACGACGACGCATCACAGTTGATTCTAAAACTATTGTCCGCTTTCTCTCCGTTATTGAGTAGTGTAGAAAGAGTTTTAATTTAATCAAACAAAGTCGAGACATCACCGGACAGTTTACTGAGCAAATGCTCACTCTAAAACGGGTGATTAGTCGTGCGTCTGTCATCAATAATATCACTCGTTTTGCTTGCAAGGTTTCTTATCTGTAATAATTGTTTGCCAACTCCCAAATAGTATAGTTAAATCTAGTTTTCTCTCTTTAGCATGCAAGAGGCAGCTCTTCCTGCGTGCCCAAAATACACACGCTTGTAGATGTAAGGTCTTTAACCCTAGCCTGAAGTAAATAATTTGGAATTTTGGATAATGAAGATAGGCGAAAGGTGCACCGGTAGTGGTGAGTTTTGACAAAGCTCCAAATGTATTGTTGAATATGCTCACGAAACTTGCGTTGCCTTAACTAATTGTAGTCAATGTGGTGCTTTGCTTTCAAACGATAGCAAAAACACTGCCACCTCGATGCTGAGCAGGCATTTAAACAACTATATTATCATATAAAATATGTAAATGGTTATTCAATCTTAGATTTCGGGACAAAAGATGACCTTATCTTAAATCACCTCTCCCGACAAATTAAATTCCTGCTTTGGGCTCATCTACACCCTTGAAAAATTAGTTTTTAAGAAAAGCGTATTATTGAATCTCCTGTTTATATATATGATGACTTTTGCTTTTTCCCAGTTTAGCATCAACATGCAGCTCAGTACACCATTGAGATTACAGGGCCAGCTCAAGGTAAAATTAGATCCAAAAAAATCCACCTAAGCCTATCTGTTGTATAACTTTTGCTTCTTTTTTTTTTGCATGTATCAGGCCCATGTCCAGACTCTGGAGGTGAACTTCATCGACAGGTTGCCCACTTGAAGATCATTCCTTGCATATCTGCGCTTTGCTGAGTCTTTTGAGAGGTTAATTTATTGTGGTGAGGTTGTAACTTTTTTTTTCTCCCCTCTTCTATAGAGTGGGGGCTTTTACATTTTTTTTTTTAATTTGAAGTCAACAATAAAGGAGATTTGAGTGCCAATTGATTTTTTTAAAACACTTGGAGAAAAAAAGACCCCAAGACCTAATGGTCTTTTTTTTTCCTTTAATTTTTCTGTGTTTTTATTCTAAGTGTAAAATTTATTTTTTAAGTAAATTTTTCAATAAAAAAATGACTAAGTGTTTAATTTTTTTTTTTTAAATCATTTTGCTTAATTTGTTCTAAAGTATGTTTTTTTATTAAAAAAAATGACTAAGTGTTTAAAAAAATTTTTGTTATTTTGCTAATTTTTTTTTATAAGTGTTTTTTAATAAAAAATGTGCTTTATGATGTAAACTCCTGTGTGCAACTGTTAATAAAAAACATGACATAATTTGCTTTGTTGTTCTATGTTAATAATGAAGACATGTATCACATTTTAGAGTTTTTATTTATTCCACAAAAATGTAAGGCTTTTGAAAAGTTCTTCTTTAATCGTCCAACAGCAAATAGATGTGGAATTCTGAAAGGGAAAAAACAGAGTCAGGGATACAATTTTAAAAAATACCTAAGTTAAGTTTTCTATCAAAAGGTAACTTACCATAAATAATGTTTTCCTTGTGGTCAGAAGACCTCTTTCCCACTGCAAAAGTCAAGCAACATTAATACCACAGGAGAAAGGGGAAAAAAATAATCATTAGACATACCCTTCTGATGAAGTTTTAGCTGTGGCTCAGTCTCCTTTGGATCCACGGCAGTCTATTACACAAACATCCTTCTTCCAAAATCAAATGAACAGACTCCTGGACAGCTTGCTGATGAGTTGATTCAGACGTGGTAGGATATAAGAAAATGGACAGGAGCCCCTGCTCTTTAACCGCAAGTACCAGGGAGGGGATGTTGGTTAGACCCTGAAGAGAAGTAAGATACAAAATTAGTAGGTTAAGTACACATGGCATTAAAATAAAATATACAACCAGAAACATTTGTGTTTTACCTCGTTCTTCTCGTCAATTTGACAGTCTTCGTCTCCATGGCTTGAAACACCTACACAACACAGCATGATCCTTTAGAATGAGTATTTCAATTCATTTTTTTTAAATATATATACCCCAACAAGTCATAAGTGCTTCCATTTTTTTCATACCAGAGATAAATGGTTATTTTACCATGTTTAAACTAGAGTAAAAATGACCCATGCACTATTGCTGAATGAATGTCTAAAGTTTTGTCACATAATACAAAATATGACAAGTTCAAGCCCAGAATAAGGGTATATATATACATCAGTGATTCTTAACCTGGGTTCGGTGGAGCCTCTAACAAGGAGGTCAAAACATGTCTATTCACGATAACTTGCCTCACTTGACCATTTCTTGGTCAATCAGTACTGCAAGGAATTTGTACATGTTGAATTTGGGGTTAAAAAACATTCACACTAAAATAGAGTTCGGTAGGGCCAAAAAGGTTAAGAACCACTGGTATATATTCTATAAGAGGCACTTGTGTGTGTGAATTATCCACACAGGTTCTTGCTATTAAGAACACCAGATCAGTTAGTGTTTAGATTCAAAATTTGAATGTATCATAATGGAAAAACAAGCTAATTGGGCAAAGCCTTAAACACTGACATTTAACTATTACACGGAAAGAGAAAATAGAAACTAGTATTTCAAAAAACGACTCACTTTGCTGACAAACAGCTAGTTATGGCGTCGTCAACAAGCTGCTTTCTTGGTCGTTTTCGCCACATTCTCGATGATTCCCAGCAGTCTGTGCTCGTTGAGGAACTGAAACACACAAAGAAACGATTTCATGTTAAACATAAAGAGTTAAAGGTAACACGATGTAGCCAAATCGTTTGCAAACATTTTGAGGTCTGCATCCACGTGTTGCCACATCATGCCAACGAATGATACTCCCGTCAAAATGCACTCTTAAAAGTAGAACTGGGGCTTCGAAATTCACCAAAATGACAACGTACCGAAGACATCGCCCTGTTCGAAGTTTATCAGGAGTTTCTTCGGTAAATAGTCACTTCTGAGGTGCTCTGCAGTACACTAGCGGACTGGCTCCAAGCTCATGCGCCATTTTGAAGAATGGCGGCTGATTTGAACTCCGACCTCGGCCACGCCTATTAAAAGAATACACACACAAAATAGTTTTCATAATAATATGTACTAATACACGTTATCATGAAAACAATGTAGGAATTATTGTGCATTTTACATGTACGACTTCAGTATTTCCAAATAGTTAGCAAACATTTTGATATATCCATCTGAATCAATACAACCCTTAATAACCATTTTAGGGTTATTAAGGGTTGTATTGATTATTGATTATTTTTGACCTTCATGGTAAAATGAAAGCAAAAGTTTGAAAATAATAGCATGTGTAGGATTGTACTAAAATAATGCAAAACATTAACTGTAGAGAAGAAAGTAGATACTACTTCTACTCTATGAGTACAAGTGGAAGGAGATACTTGACCATGGAGGATTAAACTCGCTGAAAATTCTCATTCAACTCAGTTAAGAGTCCTTGCAAGAGAAAGTGTGCTTGGCAAATATTCTATAATAAAACACTCATTATTGGATGACAATTGTTTTCAAGGTGGAGAAGAAATATTTAGAATTTGACATGATTATTTTGTTGTCCTTGTAGATAAATCCCCATAGGATGAAAACACAAACATAGGAAAAGAGGAAAGTGGGTTTGAACATGAATAGTTCTTTTTCAAATGCAAGCAATGAGGGCTAACCAACCCCAATGCATTTCTTGATCATCTCCTTTTGTCCTTGTGAATAGATTTAAAAGTAAAAGCAAGACATTCCATATGAAAAAGTACAGAAAAAAAGTTAGTAATAAAAAGCATTGAGAGTTTTCTCTTAATGTCCAATAAATAATCTTGCCTTCACCAGATAACAATATCAATAGTGTCTTGTGGAGTTTTAGAGGATAGTGAAAAATATACACAAATGACTCGCTTAAAAAAAAAGGTAAAACATATCTGTACCATGATCAAGTTTATAAAATAATTAACAGTTGTACAAAGTAATACCAAAGTAAAGATAGAAGTAAAAAGTACTATGAGCAAATGAGAGGATTGTTTTAGACCAGGGGTGTCAAACATACGGCCCGCGGGCCGGATCCGGCCCGTCTGGTGGTTTGGTACGGCCCGGAGAAGAAAGCTGCATTGTATAAAAAAAAAAAAGAATTTTCTTTAAAACTTGCAGTTCCAGTATTATCCGCTAGGTGGCACGGTGTTTTAGTACGTGCAGACACCATGAATTGACATTTATTTATGTTTTTATGTTCATAATATATTATCCACAATATAAAAGGAAAATTCTGTTAATAAACATTTTGATAATGTACTCATTCTTTGCACTAATTATTAGTATTAGTGACTAATACAAAGGAAAAAAGTGGGATTATTGTTAGTTCTGTGTAATTTTGCAATGAGTTTACTGGTGCGGCCTGCTTGATCTCAAATTAAGCTGTATTCGGCCCGCAGACCAAAGGGAGTTTGACACCCCTGTTTTAGACAAACAAATGCTTATTTTTTCACATAGTGTGTCACTTACAACCACAATTTAACAGGCTATTTTGCATAATATTGATATGTCTATGTTCTCTTATCATAAACCTAGTACGAACAGGACAAAGGGTAAATGCAATAGTCAAAATGTTTCACTGTGGATGTGGACTTGTTAAACACAGCCAGATTGAAATAAAAAAAAATTGAGAAAGGAAAAAGGATGAGGGGGAGAAAAGACAGCTCGTTTAAGGATGACACTGTTCAAATTCACCCAAACCAGAATGCAAAACAGCCATAAAAAAGAGAAACAAAGCAACCGCAGACTAGTTCTAGTAAATTTGAAGAGTGTGAGCCTATTTTACCATTACTCCTATCATAATTTATATCCTGTGTGCTAACAGTAATGTGAAAATTGACATATGTCTATCATGTACAGTGAAAAAAAATCATTTGAATACGTATTAAATGATTTGGCATATTTTTCTTACTGGCATACAGATTATTTTGCCAGTTAAAACACTGCAACCAATAGTCATCTTAGCTTTTGCTGCAAACTCATCGCTCGCACTGAGTTAGGAATCCCTTATTTTATTTAGCCCTCGCAGCCTAAAACTGATAAGCCTGCAGCATTCTCTGGTGTTCTCTCACATCCCGGCTGACTGTCGGTAAATTACCTCCAGCACAAAAGAGCCGAGGTATAACTGACATTACATCCATCCCAAAAATGGCAGTGCCTATCAGCTCTGTCATTTTCTGTGTTTAAACATTATTTTCTCTGTTATGATAAATAGGAAGATACAAAAAATGTTCCCATTTAGATTCCCTGAGCAACCATTTTTCACCTGACGATCATTTATATTAAACCTTGTCTTTTTTTGCTACTGCTTTGGCTGGTGATGCGACCATTTCGTTTATCTTTCCGACAGTTTTTTTATTTTATATATATATATTTTTTAAAACTGCAACTTGGCTCTGTGTTATGTTCATAAATTCTCATATTGCATTTGGGAATAATACATATGTCTATGTTGCAAAACACCTAAATCCCAGAGTGATTCACAAATAGATGTTGGTAAAGTAAAAAAAAAAAAAAAAAAAAAAAAAAACTGCTGGTCCAGCATTCCAAATGTTAGCTGCTACTATGGCAACGTTCTCACTGCATCCATTCCCCTCAAGGTGACAGGATTATGATTTTGACGCCAGCTGGAAGACGTCTGCCAGGTGTCATTTTGTGCAGTGGTGTGTTGGTTGACACTGTCAGTCAAGCGAAGAAACACACACTGTGGGAGGGACATACAGAAATAAGTGGTTTGAAACACTCCGCTTGTTAGAGCAAAATATATTTTTTCTCCATCACTTTTACATGACAAATGGTTCTAATGCTGCCTCAGAGCCTGAGACACTACGCTTCTTCCTTCCAGGAAACTTTTGTCAATAATAAACTAAGTTTAATACCTACCGTGATGCTAGTAAAACTAATAATCTGATATATATGAAGCTTTTGGGGCACCAAGTGTGCCATAGAACAATCAATAGAGAACATTTGAATGTTGAAGTATCTTATGTATGATTTATAGTGTGCATGTTTGGCTGTTATGATACTCAATATTTTTTATGGGATTATTAAACCTATGTCCATCATGCAGTTGATGCAGGTCCAGATTAGTCCAGTTTTCCTTTTATTTTCTGCAGAAAATGAGAGGGATGAATTAAGAGGAAAATACCATATGTACATGTAGATATAAGTAATACAAATAAGCCACTTTATTTTCATCCTAGTATTCCTTTCTCACTCTCCTCTATTATACAAACTTCATTTTCAAAAATATTTCTTGTTTTGAAACAGAAACTGCTTCAAATTAATTGTGAGTATTAAAGTTTTGTGACATTGAGGAGAATGGTTGTCTTTGCAAACCCCTCCAATGCTTGGTGATGCCGTTAAAAATAAGGAGGCTATTATGGCACCTGTACAGCCATTTTAAGTTGTAGGAAATGATGCATAGACCTTGCTTGCATTTGCCAAGAGCCATGTCAGCCAAGTTCTCTTGCCTTCCCTTAGTGCGGAGCAAGACAATGGCAGGTAAACTGGCCTTGATATAGCCCCTTTTTACTGTGCCAAGACCTCATGAATAATGATATTCCATTACATCCTTAGCTCTCATTTCCCCATAAGGAATATTATTCATACTAGCATTAGTTTTCCTGATAAAAGGCCCTTGCCATTTGTCTTATCTGTCATGCATAGTAGAGAATTGCAATTTTTTTTACTTTACTGTATTTTACGGACTATAAATCGCACCAACCGAATAATTCGATATAGATAGATATAAAGTGTAACTGTTAATGTAACATTTACAGGTTTTTGGATAACTACGTATAGCCGGAAGAAAAAAAATTCAACATAACAAGCTTTCGGAGGTCAGAAAAAAAGAAAAAAAAACATAAGTTAACTATAGGCATGAATCACTAGGCAAGAAATGTAACCAAACAATTAGAATCATGCTACATTCTCACTTTTAAGTTGGAGTGTATTTTCTGCTGTAATAACAGGCATATTTTCAACATCATTAACCCTTAGTTTTCATCCAAATCTGCACACACACACGTAGGCAGTCGATACATTTACAGTATGTATAAAAGGGTATACAAATAGACCCAACGGAGTCTCAACAATGACCTTTAATCCTTCAATTTATCAAGCTTGCTTCAAGCTCTTCTACTCTCACTTTCCAACTCACATGTGCCACAGCTGTAGACCCTCAGCGGCTGGACCCATCCACCAATGTTATAATAGCACTGAACTTCAGCCCAGAGAGAGCGGGGGCTCTCCCACGCCGTGTTTTCACAGGCCGCAGCATCTGGACCAACAGACGTCACTCCTTTGGCGCCCTGTTTAGGGTCAAGGAGACATTGGAGGATCAAAAAGCAGAAGATATCTATCACTTGTTTGACATAATATACAAGAACTAGGTGAAAGAGTGATAATGTAACAAGATTTGAGAGGACTAACACTCAAGCTCTTTCTTGCACTCCATGAGTAAAAAAGTGTGGATTACAAAATACGAGTGGATCTACATGACTTAAGTTTATTAAAATACAGTTCTCGCTTGCTTTTCCAATTTTGTGGCCCATCCATCTGCTTTTTTTACATTTTTTATTTTTGTTTTTTAGCAAATGATCAGCATTTTGCTTTTCCCGCCTCCTCTGCCAGCTCATAGGCTCAGTCTGGCTCACTTCAGCTTAGTAGAGAGTCCTCTTTTTTTTATATTAATGTCTTTCACCCCCACTCAATTAGCCCCTTGATGCAGTTTAATGATCCCCGCTTCTTCCAGGAATTTTCTGGGTCACCTGAGCGGCGTATAGACCTTCTCCTTAACATCCACTCGCACCATACCTCCAACTGGCTCTTCCTGCTGAGTTAAACAGGTCCTGAGAGGGGTCAAAGTGTTCGGGTGTGCAAGTGGGAGTCATAGCGTGCATATTTATTATTTCATTTAAGTCCTCCCTTTGCTCAGGAGGGTCGAGGCATCACTGATGGGGAGTAAGGGGGGGTAGAACGCTGGTTCACAAGGTGGCCGTGTGAACTGTTGAACCCAAAATCAGGACTTTTTGTTCATGCTGTGTGCGGGGGTGCGTGCGAAAGTTTGCATGCCAACTGACAGAATTTGTGAAACTGTTTGGCGTAAAATGGTTTGTTGATTAAGAATAGTTTGATTTATGTGTCAATGGGATCATCTCAACGACAAAACATTTTTTTCTGCTTTCTTTGCATTGCATTGAATTGAATTTGTGTTTTTGTTTCATATAAGAACAGTTCTACAGTTCAAATGTTTCAGATTAATGGACTACATACAGACTGACTAGATAGAAAAGTGGCAAAAAATAACATTAAATCAAATGGAGTCAAATTAAATTACAGTATATGACGGAAAAAATATATATAATGCTTCTGACACTGGGAATCTGTCCCAAGCAAAAAAAATTACCCATGTGAAACGTTCTGTTCTTATCACAGATTGTCTCACTGTAGTAACTCATGATGTTTGTGTCACCTTTGTTTTATTTTATGCTCGAGGGGAAGACACAAGCTCTATGTTTACACATCTGATCACATCCATCATGTGTGCGAGAAAAGTGTTGACAAAACTATCATCTCTTGTTTTGTGGAGAAAAAAAAACGCTTCTGTGCACACATTCATTCATGGGAGTGTTCATAGCATGATTTTCTTGTTGTTGTTGCAGTGAACAGGTGTGAAATGGTGACGCAACAGGTAGTCTTGTTGCCATTGGATCATTCAAGGGGCATTTAATAGAGTATAACGTAGAATTGTTCCATGCAATAACTTCTGTCCTAATATAAAGTGATGGATTTAAAACAAAAAGCAATGTGTTGCTCTAAACCAGTGGTGTCAAACAGACGGCCCGCGGGCCGGATCCGGCCCGTCGGGTGGTTTGATACGGCCCGGGGAAGAAAGCTGCATTGTATAAAAAAAATAATGAATTTTCTTTAAAATGTGTAGTTCTTGTATTGTATAGTGTTCTAGTACGCGCAGAAGACATGAATTGACATTTATTTATGTTCTTATGTTATTCTCTTATTCATAATATATTGTTCATAATGTAAAAGGAAAATTCTGTTAATAAACATTTTGATAATTTACTCATTCTTTGCACTAATTATTAGTATTAATGACTAATACAAAGGAAAAAAGTGGGCTTATTGTTAGTTCTATGTATTTTTGCAATGAGTTTACTGGTCCGCTTGATTTCAAATTAAGATGTATTCGGCCCGCAGACCAAAGGGAGTTTGACACCCCTGCTCTAAACAGTTAAGAGTTGACACTTTCATGGAGTACTCATAACTTACCAAAAATCCACTGCCGCCCACGAACAAATACAGGTTGTGCCAATGAGTGGAAGGATTCAAACAGCCTATCCTCCATGTTTTTGGTATGCAGGAAGAGACCAAGGAATCTGGAGAAAACACCTGCAAGCCTGAGGAGAGCAATACATAAAAAAAGTACTTTAACATAATAGTTCCTTGGGATTTAACTGGCAAAATACAAGAAACAAGACTTTAACCCTAAAAATCCAATATTGTTGTCCCCCTGATTTGAAAGTTGACTGAGAAGCCAAAGCATGACAAACCACAGCATCTCCGAGTCTTAGCAACATTATTGAACTGAGGGAGGTAATAAAGCAAAGTCTTGCGGGGGGATTAGCGGCACGGCAGCTCACACTAAAACCCGCTGATTCCTGTGTGAGATCCTTCAGTCAGGTCTCATATGACACCATGATAGATGATTGAGGCTGGAAGCAGCGTGCAAACTCATCATGCTTTTCATCACCTGCAGCATCCACTGATACATCTCAGTGTCACTGCTTTTTAAGACAACCCTGGGAGCAGACAGAAAAGTTTTACAAGAGTGACTACAGGCTTTAACATGTCATCTCAAATGTGAGCTCTTTGGCAACGAAGACCTAACGAATCAAGTGGAACAAAACAGCGCTGGAGCCCATCTGTAGCTAGTTGCCCTTGACCAGAGATGAGATTAATGATTTCACAGACATGATGAATGGCTGAGGTCGGTGATGACAAGCCTTGAGTGACATGTTACAGGTGTGCTGCTTCCCAACTCCTCAAAGGCTGAAAGACCAACTCAAGTGAAATGTGTCTTCTTGTTCTTCATTTGGAGGGGAAACAAGAGCGACAGCCGTTTGTCTGACGCCACCTTCTCTTATCCGCCAGCCTGTAGTCAGTCTGCGGCTATTAGGAAATGCGTCACCTCTGACCCCGTGTAATAAACAAGGTTATCCGTGCCTATGAAGTTCAGGTGGTGCAATCCCCGCCAGTTCGCTCCTTGTTGAGCTGCTGGCGCTTCTGACCGTACACAGAAACAGTTGAGCTGTCACACATCAGAAAGGACAAGGAGCAGCCTTAAGAGCCAGTCAGCGCCAGTTGGCCTCCTACTTGAGGAGAAACGGGGGAAATCAAAGGGCTGAAAAGGCAGCTGCACATGAGCTTTGGGTTACAAAATAAAGTTGACGAGGACCAGGCTAGACTGTGGTCATTTGTGGAAGAGGGACTGTCAAGATTTTTTTTTTCTGGCATTGCACAAAGTCTGCTGTAACACTTTTGACAAGACATCACCTTTCACTAATGTCTGGCATGGCCACAGTTTCTAATCAGGCTTGACATCACAAACAAGAAAATGCTAAAACCGATTCAAAGAGAAAAAGGAGAAGGCGTACTTGAGGGAAAACATTGCAACTGGCTTTTTTCCTTCTTTTTTTTTTTAATCTGGCCGGATAAATTGCTCCTTTGTAATTTCAAATGTCCTGATTGTGGCCAAATTATATTTGCTAAAATATTAATATAAGCACCCCACAGTAACTCATACATTGTTGCAGAATTAATTATTTTTCCCTTCGTCTTTACATGCCAATATGTAATTAGATATAGTATCTATTTTCCAATTTTAAAGTTTTTTCTGCTCTGTTTTTTTTCTGATTAAATATTACGATTCCTCTGCTTCCAACTATGGACACTACAAAAAATAGTAACATTGTGACATTCCATAACAAAAATATCTCCAAAGCAAAGATTTCAGGGTTCAGTTTTAATTGACTTTATCAGATTATTTACCTAACTTGTCTCTTTGTCGCTAAATAAATTGAGAAAAATGATTCCCAGCCTTCAGAAAAATGAAGTAAAACTCTACTCCTCTAAAAAATGTGACTAATGATTGTCTAATCATAGGATTGCAGGATAGAAATCTGTATTATTTAAAAGATTTGAATCATTTTTGTGTGAACATTGCTTCCCTGCTTCCAAAAGAGATGTATAGGAAAAACATAAAAATGATCCGATAAGACATACAACTACAGAATTGTTTTTAATGAAAACACGTCACTCCACCGATAGGAAACCAAAAGTGTGTCCCCACCCATCTACAGTTCAAGGTATCAAACCGTCAGCTGTTCACTTGGCAGGTAACCTTGACAAAGCAAATCCCAATCTATATGCATGGTGTCAGGCAGGGACATTGCCAGATGCTAATGCCAGGGACACTTTTGAAGGTTCTTGCCCTCCCCCCTTGCCTTTGTGTCCCTGCATGTAGCGCAGTACTGGAGACAGCCAACTGGTGGTGGTGTGCACTTACTTCATCAGACCATTCCTCTGCCTGTTGTTATTCATTAAAATGCCTCGGAATAATAAGTCCCTAAGAAACTGGGAGCATGTGATGAAGTCGTAGTTAATAATGTATACCCCCAACTCCCCCCATCGCCTCCTTCGAGCCCATCCTCCCTCCCATTCCCATTCCCATTCCTACCCCACCCAGCTTCTCTCCCTTCACTGCCAACCCTTTAAGCCCCTTCCAACCACACTCCACCACACTAGTTTATCCATGGCCTTGCGGCGAATGAGGCGGTAAAAAGACATTAACATATTTATATCTGTAGCTTGTCTCATATATACATTATATATGTGTATGTATGTGTATATATATATATATATATATATATATATATATATATATATATATATATATATATATATATATATATATATATATATATATATATATATATATATATATATATATATATATATATATATATATATATATATATATATATATATATATATATATATATATATATATATATATATATATATATATATATATATATATATATATATATATATATATACACACACACAAATACACACACATATATACACACATAAAAACACACATATATATATATACAGATATTTATATATATTTATAAATATTTATATGTATTCACTAAACCTCAATTCTAACAAGGGTACATCTAAAAGCTTTGCAAATGTCTTGGTTAAGTTGCCTATTGAGTCCACACAGCTCTGAATGGTGGCATGTTCATGGCTAGATATAGGCATGTGATGACATCTTAGAGGCCTTTTTTCTGCACTCTAGCAGCCATTCACACTGAGTAAGCACTGGAAAAAGTGCACTCCTCCGTGGGTCTGAACAAGCTTGCTGTGCGAACTTCACACATCACAAACAGATGCCTCTTCAAAGGGTGCGCGCTGATGTTTTCCTCTTTGCAATTTTCTTTGCAAGAAATCAAACCTGAATCACACATCCTTGTGTTAAGCCGCGGTCTCCCCTCGCACTTTCACCTTCATCTCCTAATCGGCATCGTTTACTCTCTGTATATGCACTGATTCTATTGAAAGAGCGACAAATGCACCAATTGAATCTTTATGATTCAAGGTTCTAGCTCTGTTTTAATAGGACAAAAAATAGCAACAAAATTGATCCAATTTGGGTAAAACTATTTCCCCATTGGGTACTTTTCCATTAGGCCTAGAATCATAAACGTAGAGACCACAAACAGAGTCACGACTTCTACCCTTTTTTGGTCCTGGATCAAAATGACATCTGTTATAGGAGAAAAGATTAATTAAAAAAATGGAATAAAAATGAAATGACATCCTTGACGTATCCCTCTCATTTCTCTGTTTTAAACTCCAGATGCAAATGTACTTGTAGTATGGCATCCCCTATATATAGCTGCCACCAGAGGCTTTCTTTCAGGAGTCGGCCATAGTTCCTCAAGGGAGGGTACAGATTGTGTGAGTAACACCGCTAAGGCAGCCATGCAACACTGGACCAGCATGGAGATAAGTAGGGAGGGGAGAACAATTTGGAGGGATTCGTCAGCAAGACCCCAAGAACCATGCTGATAGGAAGCCTGCATCTTTCTAATCCGACTTGATTGGCTGCTAGCTTGCCCCACTTTTGGGGTGCACGCTTCCCCTCCCACTATGAGAGTCGTGTTTAACGGTTTCTACAACTATCACTGGTGTCGTAATGGTAACTTTTCAATAAGCACTAAAATACATGGTTTGGTAATGTGTTATAAATGTGCAAACTGTGCTGTGAAAAAAGAGAAAAAAACAAACAAAATAACAATAATATCAACATGTATATAATAGTAAAACGTTGAGGAAAAAAACAAAACACAGAATAGATAACAGTTGTTTTGCAATGAGATTGTCATTTTGTTCAATTGAAAAGATTACAATCAGCTATTCGTTTTATGCTCGTCTACTTACAAGTTTTTAGATACTGGTAGTTTAAAAATACTTTTGATTCTAGTTGTTCTTCATTAACTTGTAATAATCAACTGTAAAAATATCATCACTGTCATTTTTGGACTATTAAGTCACAGCAGCCAATAAGCCGCATTTACTAAATTTTACAAAGAAACTATTTATTGACTTAGAATTTCCATTGGAATATATAAGCAGTGTATTATGGAATATTTACCCAAGAAGACATTAAAGCAATCCAGCAAGCAAAAATTCATTAAATAAGATGCACTGGACTATAAGCCGCATGGTTCAGAACTGAGAGAAAAGGTAGCATCTCATAGTATTCAAATTACAGTGCATAAAATTGAAATAAACATGAACTAGTGTAAACAATGTAATTTAACATGTTGATCTGGTGCAATTGTATTTGGCTATTTTTAAGTATTTAATTTTTCATCGCATTAGATTATAAGATATGAATGTAACGTAATTAAAAAAAAAAGATAGTGCCCACTGCTTCCTGGTTTTCACAGTTCACTAATCAATTTCATCTTGTCTTTTAGTTTCACATATGCTTCTGCAGCTCTTACGGTCCAAGTCCAACTCCACACCCAAACGCCCATGAAATTTACAATAAAGACTGCCATCATGTCTCCATGTTGTTCTAATACAAATATTCATGGCAATTTAATCAGCAAATAGACACCGGGTGTTGTGAGTGGCCCTGTCTGATTATATTGGATTTACTTGGCAAGATTTGAATGAAAAAAAAGACGACAAATGTTTCAGGGCCCACTAAAAAAAATCCTCATATGGTTCCACTATGGAAACACAGAGCATGCAATGTCATCGTAGGAGCTTTTATTCATCCATTCAAATATGTTTTAAGGTGCTCCAAATGAGGCTGCGACACCGCAATGGAGGCTGTAGTATTAGATGGCGGCTTCTCTTTTGGTACAGCCAGAGATGCATTCACCTGCCTCCCATTCCCTCAGAATTATAGCAGCTTTGATGAAAATGCATGAAGACTTGCTGGCTGACCCAACCAATCTCCCCTCCCCTAGGAGACGCTTGAATTGTTTAACGCTCCCCGTTTTCTTACCCACTGTTCTCACAACGTGACACAAGCATTACAGCCACGATGCACAGAGGCTTCTAATCCACTACCGGTCGGTCTCAAAGCACTCCGAAGGGCCAATAGGGTGCATGCCACCGAATCAAGCGGGCCCAACTAAGCTATGGTAAAACATTTCGGACGCAGCAGAGCGTGGATTGAGAAGCCGAGAGAGACGGCACGCTGCACTCTACTTGATGCAAAATTTTTGGGTAGGGTTTGAATTTATGTATGGTACTGAATTTTGTCAAATTGGCTCCAATGTCTGCATTGTGCAGGTAACAATAAATTGACAGTGAAGAAATTGAAATGTATTTATGTATGTACGCCAAAATATTAGCAGCACTCTTCAATGCAATTACTGTAATAACATTTCTTCATTTTAACTGTGTAGTAGAGTAACTGCAGTTTACGGTATATGTTTTCAAATGTTTACACAATATACAGTATAAGGAGAAAGAGTTCTACGCCTTATTGTACAAATTATAAATAAATATTCCTTGAAAATAGTAAAACAGGAAGAATAGTATTAAATAGTGCAACAACTGAAGTTAAATTCATCCAAAATGCTTTCTATGTATTAACATATCTAAATACCGTAAAGTCCAACCACAAATAATAATATTTTCTTAAGGTGTACCAATTTTGCTGTGGCTAGCGAATCTTATAACACATACATTTTCAAATAAAATAAAAAAAGTAGAATATGAACAGCCTAAGACAGCATACGCTATATAGTATATTCGCAAACAGTATATTTATTCATTCATTCTATTTTAAAATTGCAACTTCTTAAAAGTAAACCAGAGTGCTAAAAATAATAATAAAATGGGATTATTTTTTAGTATTGCCTTTCTTTTTTTGGTTTAAATCAAGTGCTACTAAATCATTTTCACCCCACAGAGATTGCAATGTGGCATTTGCAGGCCTCTTAAACTCCATTAGATTCTTTTGCCGAGCCCCAGAGATGTTGCCAGACGGGACAGCAAATAATATATCTGCACATTTTCTCTCTCACACACAATTTAAGATGCCTTGATAAAGAACTTCATTGTTATTGACCACATTCATGGAACACAGTCAGTCGTATTTGCAAGTGTTGAAAATGAGATATTTCTGTTGAGGGCTGGGCGATATTTATCTCTCTGTGACTATTTAGCTCCCCCCCTTTTATTTTTGGGAACGGCAAGAATATTACAAGGAATCCAACATTTAATGCAGCAGTAATCCTGGTGATTAAGACCTGCTGACAGTTGAAAGTAAAGTTTATTGTTACTCTGGGAGCTTTGGGTGTGCTGCCATATTAAAAAATGGACTTTACGTTGAGAAAAGTGCACACAGGAGACAATTGGAGATCAGAGAGCGGCCCAGGGAGGGGCTTCTAGCTACAATGGGGGTGTGTGTATAACGCTGTACACTACTAATACAAATGTCACAAGTTCGGAGTGAAAGCAGAAATAATTCTAGAGAGAAAACACATGATCTTGAGCTGTTTGTATTAAGAGATTACGAGGGGATATTTCTGGCTAAAGCAGTTAGGGGGAAAAAAAACCTGCTTCCACAAGCTTGTTGTTGTTCTCTTAAGTCATTTGTTCGTAGAGAACAAAGCCTTACAATACGCATGGAAAATGAATATAATTTCTGGAAGGATGTACATCAGTTTACGGAAAATTATATAAAATTATATTGAAAATATGACAGAAAATATAGACTTCTTTGATCTGATCTGTAAGCAAAGTAAAAATGAGTTAAAGATTTAATATTTTGCTTGGCATTGAAATTGAAGGTCTGAACGGATTAAATTTTGTAAATGCAAAGAAATCAAAAAGACGGATAAAGGGAAGTGATAATGTTTAAAAAAAAAGGAAAGAAGCAAATAAGATTTATGAAATAATGTGATTATTGCTTTTTTCAAAAAGCACTAATAATTAAGAATGTATAAAATCTTTGCATTGTTCAATAATATTTTTGTTTTTAAAATGTTACTTTAACTTGTGCTTCCATTATTGGGTGGAATGGAATGACATATTTTGTAGATATTGCTTAGTTAATTCTATTGAGTACAGAAAGCATTTGAAAGTGTCTTTCAAATTAAGTTTCTTACTTTAAAGAAATGTCTTTATCTGTTCAGTAAAATATAGTAAACATATAAGCTACTGTAAAAAAACATTTTTACATTTCATTTTGTAATACTTGCAGTTAATTTGTTACTGGAGGAGGTTAACCTACAGTACGAGAGGAAAAAAAGAAAAGTAATGTCCAACAATTTCGGGGTGCACCAAAATACAATAAGTACAGTTATGTGCAGTCCAAAGCTCTGTTAAGATCACTTTTAGTATTACCTTCAGAAGTCTTCCAGTAGTTAATTAAAATCAACATTGCCATAACTAAAATTCTACTTTAATCAATGTTCTCAGAAAAAAAGGCTTCCTACACTTTAAATCCAATTAAAATTTGAGTTTAGACCATGAAAAACACCATCCAGTTCTAGTAAAAATGGTAAATATGAAGCCCCCAACAACTGTTTCGAACTATCAAGTGTACTGTAAGCGAAAAATCCACTTTTTTCTTTAACCCTGCCTTTGACACTGAAGGGGCACAATCATGGTGGTAGAGGGTCTTGGAGCAAGCCTTTAGGTGTCACTATACTTTCAAAAATACGTTCCGCCCTCCCTCACACTCGACCCCCAGCAACAAAATGCCGTCACTTTGGGGGCTGCTATTGTTCGGGAACATCAGTTCTGGCTTTCATTCAGGGGCAGCGACACCAAGCAGGCAGGCCCTTTGCCGGTTTGCTCCTCCAGGGGCCCATGATGAATGACTGGAGAAACAACTCCAGAGTTGTTCACAAACTACGATTTTTCACCCAGGCGTCAATCCAGACTCCAACTTTGACTTCCAATCATCGTTCCCCAGTGAGCAACTCTCCCCCCTTTCTTATTTAACCGACAATTCATTCTTTGTTGAATGGAAGCATAGGACATATTGAATGGGAACAAGCTTTGTACAAAGCAAGTGCGGCAAATAATACTCCTGTTTACCCGTAATTTTATTCTTGCAGACGTAAAAAAAGCCCTTTTTATGTAAAGCGGTAGAGTTGAAGCGCAGCTTTTTAAGTCTCAACATTACATATTGAACTATGGGAGAAGGGAGGAGGGGCATAAATACATCCATATGCTCAGTGTTTGTGGTTAGGCGTATATTTCTATTCAGGGAAAAACGTGGTTTTATGCTGAAAGACTTACTATTCAGAAAATAACCTTTGTAGATGAGAAGATTTGAGAGTGTTTTCCTCCCTGCTGCCCTCTGTCATGCTCCCTCTCTCACTCATTACAATTTTACCACGACATGGTGGCGGATAGAGAAACGCCATCGATGCCGCGTTCTGTACTAATCAGGCTACACATTGCGAACTCGTTAATATTCAGACCACCCTCTGCCAGGAAAAAAAAAAACAACAACAGGCATAATCACAGAGCCCGAGCAACAGCAATGACAAACACAGCGCCGGTGTTGACAAATAAAAACATGCTAATGAACACAACAAAGGCAGTGTGGGTGATTGCGTGTGTATTTTGTGGAAGGAGGGGGGGTTTCAGGGGGATGTCATAGTGAGTTTGTGAGGTTTTCGTACTAGTATCACCTCAGGGATGCTGTTGTCATGTACGCTGATGTATGCAAATGTACAACAGTCAGTGTGATTCTCCCTGCGTACAGGTTTTTCTTCAATGATCCAAAAACTTGACAAGCTTATGTTGAGTTCATTAAAGATGGTAAAAATGTGAGTTTGTGTGGGAAATTCTGGTTGTCTAAACGTGCCCTGCAATGGGTTGGTGGTCATCAGTGCATGGAGTATTTGACCTCTGCCCTGGATCTAAGAAATGAAAAAAACTATAGAAGAGTTTGCCACGTTTGGTAGTTTTCTTATTTGAGAAAGAAAATTTAAAAAAATGAAAAAAACATTGTGTAATGACACTGGCTTTTTTGTGACTAGGCGAGTACTTCTGACTTATGATTCTTGGCTCGAGTGTTTGATGTCAGTCAGGCCTTAAAACAACCTTTAAGGCAACCATTTTCTCTCTCGACTTAATGCTTCTGTTGAAAATTAGCTCCCAGACAATGTTGCTGTGTGATTTGACATGGCATGCATATTGTTCCGGCTCGGTTGGGATTTGTAATCCAGAGCCTTGCAGAGATGGTCTACTCTACAGGTAATTAAAAGTCAGCTGGGTTCTTTATACGAGACTTTGCAGGACTCCACAAAACAATTAATGACTCTGACATAACATGACAAGGGAAGGAAACATTAGGAAGGGAACTCTCCCTCTATTGTTGGCTACAGTTTAAACTTTTGGTAACAATTGCTGATGTGGTGACTGGTATTATTAACTCCAGGTGAGGAATTGTTTATTACTATAGTCATAGCTGATTAACCAAATAGCATGGCATTGTAATGTGTAATGTGATGACACACATCTTAGAACAATATCAAAGCCTACATCCAATGAAGCAAGAGACATATTATAGATAACTGCCTGTAATCTGTGCAAATAAGAACAAAATACGAAGTAAAATGGACTCTTCAGCACAAAAAACAAGGAGAGGAAAAATATATGATTTTTTTTGCCACCCAAAAATGATCAAAAGTGTTCATTGAAACAGAATATACAGTCAAATCTATTCATGCTAAAAGGCCAAGTCAAAGCCCAAACACAGTAGGGTTCTTTAAAAACCAAATTTCATTATTATTGTTGTAATACAAAGGATTTGAAAGCAAAACCAATGCGAGTCTGTGGAATTATCGTCAAGCATTTAACATTTCTGTTTTACAAAAAAGGTAGTTGAAAGCTATATGTAAATAATAAACCCACCTGTCCAAATTTAAGCTCCTGTCTAGTAGTTGTAGAGTTGCCTCGCGGCATCGGATAACTAACTGCCGATGTAGAAGTAAAATTAAAAGAGAAAAGAGCAAGAACAAAGCCTAAGTGTGATGAAGAGGCGTCGGTGAAACAGCGCAAAAGCGACCGAAAGAATCAGCAAGAATTAAAAAGTGGTGGAGGCATTAAAGAAAAACCTTGTGTTTTTTAAATGCAGCGCTTCAGACAGCGGCAGGCCAGATGTCCTTGGGCATGTCACGCTGCCATCTGTTCCCTCTGTCTGGCCTGTCAACACACCTCTAACTCCAGTTTAAACATGACATTCCAGCTTCCTTACACACCGAGGGCAGCCTTTCGTCACCCTAAGCCAGGGAGATGGAACATTTTTGAGAGGGTGACAGAAAGAAAAGGATGTGGCGGGAGGCGGTCGGCTTGGAAGATAATGCACAGGCAAAGCAACGGGAATGACCTTTTCCACAGCAGCCTGTCTTTATGAGCTGATTTTGTTATCAATGTATTACTCCCTGGACAGGCAGTAGAGCTTCAATAATGCCATTGAACCGACAGTCCATCAGCGTAGGACGGAGAGGGGCTCTCACACTGGCATCCTGTGGGGCATTGGCTTCCAACTGATTGTGCTCGTAAATGAGCGTGGCTCTCATAAAATCATGTGCTAACTGCTTAGCAGTGCACAGGAAGACGGCTTTCCCTATCAAAGGCTCAATTACAACACTGGAGGCTTGTTTGCTGTGGTGCTTTCCTTCGCTGGTGAACTTAATCATGCGTTCACTGAAATGTGCAATATGGACTATTGGAGGAAACAACATGCTGACACTCTTTTATGTCTATTGTTACTGCTTATTTCACAATCAAAGTGTCACTCAGTTGTGTTACATAAGACTCCTAGCATATAAGTATATATTTTAGGAGTGTTACATCTTTCATATTTGAGTTGTGTTCACCACCTGCCATAAATAGGATGGTTAAGCAGAAGATTTGTGGTGTAATATTTTTTTCAGTACAGCCTTTTAAAAAAAAAAAGTAAATAAAAAGGGACCGGCGCATAGGTTAGAATTCAGTAGTGAACTCTGTGCTTCATCTTCGATTAGCCTTCACTACGATCTCATGCAGGGTGGCAGTGGCTCAAGTTAAAAGTATTGACTGAGCTGCCTTGGGCCAGAAGTTCAGAACATGTGCAGTCCCTCATGGAGCCGACTACTATGTGGGGTAAAAAAAAAAAAAATGGAAGTTGCCTTAGGAATTTAGTGTGAATGCTAGAAAGAAGAAAAAAAAAACTTCCCCAGATTCTACAAGACACATTTTTGTAATCCATACAAAAGAATTTACAGTATACTACTGAGTGAGATAATCTTTGCATACCTCCTTTAAAACAGGGGAAATGACTGAGTTCTGAATAAACATAACACTCATGTTAAATTGGAGTCATGCCATGATTTAAAGTATTTCTGATTAAGGTTAAATACAGATGGCTTCAGTATGCACTTCCAAGTCACATTTTCCATCAGATGTCATGGTCAAAAGACATTCCCAATGATCAGAAGAGTCTTCGTGATCAAAAAAATCCAGCTCAGTTCTTTATTTTATTTATGCATTTATTTATTACTCCCCAATTGAAATGGAACATGCAAAGAGTTGCAAGTACTAAAGGAACATCCCAATAATTGGTTCAGAGAAATATCAAAGTACTAATACACTCTGCAGCAAGAGTTTACAAGCATGAATATGTGGTTTTCTACGAGTGTTTGACTCTAAATGTATTTCTAAATATATTACTTTCAGGTCCAGAGAGAAGCATCTCTGTTCACTGATGGGAGCCAAATGAGCTGAGGTGTTGCGCTGACTTTAAAGAGCAACCTGATGGAAAGCCTTGCAGGACTGTGGCAGTTGCCAGGAAGGCTAATGACACCTTGAAGGAAATGGCTCACCAATTATAAAGTAAATACCAACATGAATTGTTCCACCGTGAAAAATAAAGTCTTAACTTTTGTTCTCTGTGCATAACATCAAGCCAAACAACGATAAACTTTCCCTACTTGTCTTGATGTTCTGCCGATGATTCTACAAGGACCATACCTGACACTTTCCTCCTACTCTTTTATTGACTGATGCAGAAGGGAAGTGGGATCCCGACCCACTCCTGACTTGGGGAAATTGCTATGACCTCTTTACACTTTTGAAAGGAAGCCAAACTTGGCACGTAAAAGCCAGGGTGCTTATGGCCAACCTCCCCTGACCCCAAAGACCTTCGTTAAGCATACCTCCTTCAGCCAATTATTCAAACACACACACAGCTCCCGCTGAATGGATTAAGTTACCTCTGCACAGAAATGATTTCTGCCTCTGTTTTGCATTCTCTCACCATTTGCATCATGGGAAAAGAGGAATGCCCAAGCAAGCATTAACACCAGTAGGCTTCCCGTACAAAAGGTCCACATTCATGAGTTATCCTGGAGACCAGATGTTCTCGTCAAGTGTGAATGTGTGTGTGTATTTGCAAGATGGAGTTTAGTTTTTCAGAGGGATCACAACGGATCATGCCATGTGTGTGCCTAGGCCCTCAGGGCTTTTGTAGTGACCTGGTCACTCTTGAAAAATGAAGGTGAGAAGATCATGCAAGCTCCTTAACACACTTGGGAAAACACGTATGTGGATTTAAGTTTACATTTGATGAATGTCAAACTCCCAACAAGGCATTCCTCTGTATGCTATTGGTCATAGTCAAGTTAACAAAATAGAAGCTATAAGGGTGTTGTTACAGGAACACAAGTGCCACAATTCTACATGATTATCCCATTTCTGAAAATGCAATTCATTTTTATTGTATGTTATCCTTACCAGTTCATATAAAGTAGACGTTTAGCCTCTTCCAAAGGCAGCCAATCAGTTATTGCCTCTTGAACATTTGATTGAGCAAAAGGATTAGGGTTGTAGCAAAATTTAAATTCTAGTCCAAAACCGAATATGATGAGGCTGAAATATGTAACATTCATTCATTCTTCTTCCATACCGCACATCCTCGTAAGGGTTGCTGGAGCCTATCCCAGCTGACTTCGGAAGAAAGGCAGAATACACTGTCAGTCAGCCGCGGGGCACACGTAGAGACACACAATATTTCCCACTCACAATCATACCGCCACCAGTGGGAATACACCCCGCCCTTGTCCAATCCGAAGTCAGTTAAGTAAACCACTACAGCATCAGGCAGCCTAAAAATGGAACAAGGGTTTGATGCCAGGTGGCTCTTCACTAAATGAAGTTTGCATGTTTTCCCCAGGCCTGCGTGGGATTTCAAAGTTGTCCCAATTGCTCAAGTTTTTAGGGTCCAAAGAATATAATATTTAAATGGCACAGAAAACCTTGTGACACAAAATAAGTAATATTGCCACTTGTTTTGATTTTTCTAATGTGTACAACAGAAGTGTATATCTATGTGCATGTTTCCAAGGAACTTGTTTAGTCTAAAATGTGACCAATAGGGGAAAACCCAGCTCAACTACTAAACCCAAAACGTGAAAAAAACAGTTAATTATACATTTCCAGTGAGAGCTCTGCAAACACGAGACAAAAGTGTTTTACTTTGATGTGGGAGTTTCTTATGATGGAGTAACGCCATGAAACCTGTTGTTAAAGTTAGCTTGTTGCTCCTTCAGCAGGTGCTTGCATTTCGTGGGACGAATGCTAATTGTAACTTTTATGGCAAAATACTATAAGCCTCAATTTCCTAGTAAAAAAAATCCCAAAAACCAAAAAATATAATAATCAGGTTACAAAAAGAGTCAACGAGAAAAACTTGTTCTACGATATGAAAGTATTTCAAGTTATGAAAAGCAAAAGCTCAAAAACATCAAGTTTCAAGATTACCAATCAATAAATTCAATGCAAACCTTGTCTCAAACAGTTAAGTGGTCAGTTACACCAAAACAGAGTCCTGCTTATATCTCAGAACTCCAGTCCAAACAATAAAAAGCCTCTACATCCTTCAGTAAAACACCTCCATGTTATCAGGCATCTGAGCGGCCATTATAAGGACTAACCCAATTTGTGAAATAAGCCCCAACACGAGCATCCATTCTCCTTCCATCAGATGAAAGCTGAGGGTTGCTGGATTGCATTCTGATCAAATGTGCATGTTCTATGTTGACAGGCTGTAACTTCTCCAAAATGCAGGCCCACATATTTATCTGTATAACTGACACTTGGATAAATAAATTGGGCTATAGCTCCATCAACAAGCTGAGTACTTTGGCCCATTTTCTTTCAAAATGAACAATAGGAACAGAATGCTGTCAGATTCTCATTCACACCTTGACATACCACACAAGAGCATCAGAAATAAAAAAAAAAATCAAATA
Organism: Stigmatopora nigra; assembly: GCF_051989575.1. Taxonomy (NCBI): domain Eukaryota; kingdom Metazoa; phylum Chordata; class Actinopteri; order Syngnathiformes; family Syngnathidae; genus Stigmatopora; species Stigmatopora nigra. Next base: position 8,590,978 of record NC_135512.1, read on the forward strand.
TTTGGAGCAAACTGCTTCAAGGACATTTAAATTATATGAATGAGCTGCCGAATTCAAACTTGACATGTAAACAAACAAAAAAATGGTGAACAAGAGAGGATGGTGGACACTAGCACCAGCAATAGCTGCAAAAGGCACACATAGAATACATTGAATTAAAGAAAAAATCCATCTCCCTCAGGATTTAGTCAAAAAGTGCAAAATTCTGACAAATCAGTTAAAATCTGAGGCAAGACCGTGAAATGTGTTGAATAAAAAGAAGAGACCATGTCTGTGTTTGGGTCTCAGACATATTTTATCATTTTTTTTTCAACACTGCACTGCAGTCTAAATGAGACTTCCCATTTAGGAGACAGTTTTTCTGTTCTTTTTCGGTCTCTCCTTCTTTCAAAGGATTTGAATTGAAATGAAATGTGTCAAAAGTGCCTCACTATGTAAAATATTTCACATCTTTGTGGATTTAAAAAGCCTTGGCTGAAATAAAAGGAATACAATAGGGAAGTAGATTTGGAAAAAAACATTGTCTGCCTTTTGAGTATATTTAAATTATTCCCAATGTGGTAGAAAAAAAGAGAATTAGATGAGGTTATCAAGCTATAAATCAGCAGGCCAGGAATTAAAAAGTACAAAAGAAACAAACAGCCAACGTCATGCTGCTTTTGAATGTGTGCCTACTTCCCCCTACACTGCAGGAGTTCAAAAGAATAATAACTTTGCCCTCACTCATCACCGCCCAGAGAAGCGTTAGGTCAGCTCATAATATTGTTATGTGTTATTTTTTTTAATTAGTTACCCCAACCAGATCACTGGAGACATGCAGCAATGTTACTTGGTGAAAAGTATGAACCAGTCTGGTGATTAAAGCAACACAAGCGACCTGAAAAGACAATCCACATTTGTTAGAGGACACTTCTGCCATCTTTTTTAGATTCAGTGCTGCGTCTGAGTGGCACAAAGGGGCCATTAATTGAGAAATATGTCGAGGAGGAAGGTAAAAATACAACAAAGACAGTTTTAATTAAAATATACTGGGCTATAGTTTGCATTTTGTATAGGCGCAATTCACATATTCTATTTAAGAGCTAAGGATTTAAAACTATAGTTTGCATCTGGCAAATGCAGGATTTACTCATGGACTGAATTTCATGATTTTCTCCCAGACATAACCGTTACTGGGTTAGCCAACTCTTTTACCACAAGATCAGTTTTTCCTCTGCTAAAAATGCTATCAAACTAAAATAGCGCCAAACCAAGCATGTGGAAATATGCACTGTTCCCTGATTGGCCACAAAAAAGTAACCAAGAAGTCTGGGACTCAACACTAATGAGTGAAACAGCACTCATAACAAACTGATCTAACACTATTTGTAGGTGCTACAGCAACATGTTTACCAAGTGTATTAAGAGGAGAAAATATTCTGTTCAATTGGATTGAGACCAGATTGTTTTCTCGCAATTCCTTTTACAGCACACTAAATTGTAATACCTCTAAACTTTCTGGAGATAAAATCAGCCTGGGAGTTGCTATTATTTAAGCATATTTAAAGGTCTGAGTCTATTCCCCTGGCAAAAAAAAATGAAATAAATTTGAATTTAGGTAAAGGTGACTTGCAGTTGTTGGAGAATACGTGGAAGAAACGTAATGCATGTTCTATTTGATCTCTGCAGGGCTCATTGTAGAATTGTAGCCCATGCTGAGGAGACATTCCCTGCACAGTCTACAAATTGAAGAATCCCAGCATTACTCTTCTATCAACTGACGATGACTAGAATTTTAGACTCTTCAAAGAGGCACCTGCGATTTGGCAGTTTGCTACAAAAGCTTCCCATTTATATGTACGTATTTTATATTTGCTTTTCATTTTGCATGATGTATTCTTCTGCATTAGCCCCCCATGCGATCAGAATGTACTACAAGTTACTCACCAATAGATAAATACTCGTACGATATAACACTGCAGTTTAGTTATGGAAAAATTGGTTTGGGACAATCTTGAGTAATGTTATGCATCCTGTGATCCCAAGATTACAATTTCAACATTCTGAGCAGAAACATTTGATATTTTCAGTACATCCCTGTGTCCCTCTTTCGTTCAGCAATGTTTACAAACAGCATGTGTATTGATAAAAAGAAGGAATAAAAGTCTGTACTTCTTGTTTGCTAAATATCAATATTATGTTTTCACCATAACTTTATTTTCTGTTCAAAAAAAAGTAATGGATATGGTTCTCATTAGTGCAAAAATGGCAGTTTTTTGAGGTTTTTGGGAGTAAAATTCTTTAATCAGTCTCTTGGATCTCACAGCTTACTTTGTTTTGTTTGTTACTGGGATCCACTTTGTCAGGGATATGGCTTTATGTACTGTAAACCTGAATTAGTCTCCCAATTTATGTTGAAATATGTATTAGTACCAAAAAAATCCCATCATGAATGAGTGAAAAAAACTGAAACCTTCACTAATTAATAATTGTTACTTTTTTCTAGTAGATTTACCCATGAATATTAAACTGAAACAGCTCCAAAAGTCCAAAAGAAAAATAAAATTTCCCCTACGTGGCGATAAAAAATAAAAAATGCAGAGCGCATAAGGCAGCAAAGTAAAACATGACAACATTTTAATAGAAGCTTCGCACAGAGTGAACGTAAAGTACCAAAAACATCTTGCTCTGGATTAAAAGCAGAGTAGTAGTACCCCATTGAAGACATCAAGTTGTAGCTTACGTTTTCATTTTTTTTTAGTGTGCAGTGAAATGATTGCAGGGGCGAAAATAATTACAAGTTGTTTTCCATCACCTTCCCACAGGATGAGACCGGCAGTTTCCCGATGTCCTTTTTTGCATCAGTCAAATTATTAGACGTGATTTTGCTTTCGGAATTTTCTTCAATCTACTATAATGTTTTCATTATTATTTAAGGCATTTCTTTGATACACAGGATCCTGTGTTGAACCACAGCCTCCCAATCAACAGGTTCAATTCAACCATCACTCAGTACAGCTCAATTCCAGCCCAAATGTAACATGAGACACTGAAGATTGTAATCCAAGAGAAAATAATGACTGATTCTAATGCTTAACTCAATTTTCCCCTGTTTTTGTATGTTCTTCCTACAATGAGCACAGAGAAAGAAAGTCAAACAAATCTTAGAGAAAGTGGGTAGAATCAGTCACAGCAAGCCAGCAAAAATGGATAAAAACAAAGAAGAGAAGGCATGAATTTACCTCTATATCTTAAACTTGCAAAAGGATTCGGGACGATTCAAGCACATACTTCATATTTACCACATTTCTTCAATCATGTACGTCTCTGTGTGTGTTCTCACAGTGCAAAGAAGACTGAACTCACCAAAGTCAAAACAAGAAGGCAATTTCAGGTATGAAGCTGGCACAAACATTTAAGGTGAGCCCAGTGTGCCATAGCTCCATCTGAGCTTCCCTTCTTTCAATTATTATAATTATTATTTTTCTTAATTTGCCATACAAAACAGAAAGAGACTGCAATTTGTTAGGAGAACACTGGGCCCTGCCTCTCACTATCCAGGCTGCATTCTGGGAAAATCACCAACGTTTTTAAAAGGTAAACCTGGTAGAATATTAAATTGGGCCTCCTTGATAACAATTCAATGTATAAGCAAGTGAGCTACACATTCTGGTTAACTAAGCTGTTGCTAGTGCACTATTTTGCAGGAAAAATGTATAGTTAGCACAACTTAAAATTTCAAGTTGTGCTTAAAGATAAGTTTTCCCCAAAACTTCATCATTCAAATGATCACAACTCATTGCTTTAATAACTAACTTGGTAATGTGAGTTACCAATACTCCCTATAACAAGTGGTGCTGAAAATCTGGAGAGTTTGAGTCGTTCTGATTTCAAACAATAAGTAAGCAAAACTTTTCTCCAGTTTTACTTTTTAGAGTGCACAATTGAATAATAATATTTGGATATTTGTGTATGCGAAACCTTAAAAATACGCATAGTTCAATATGAACTGTGAGACGATAGTTGGTGTCGAGAATGATTGATTATTCAATTTTATTGTAAAAAAAATCCAGCGCTCCAATTTTGACTATCAAAAATAAGGAGGCGCAAACACAGAAGCAGCTGTATACTAACACGATAATTTCTCTACATTTCATACTCTGTTGCCAGCACAAAAATAGGCCGGTCCAGACTCAATCCGCATTCATGTTGCATCCCTGCTTGGATGCAATTCCCAGGAACATCAAGTTGCGCCAAGCTCAGCTGTCCACTACTGTGCAATCTACATTACATGCTCGGAGAATCCACAAAAATACCAGCTGCTCAGTGGGACAAGGCCGGGAGGAAAAAAAATATGCATGGCGTTGAGTCCTCAAATATATTCATATAGTATTGTGATTTTCAAAATTTAGATAAAACAGCTGATTTTGTTTTTTTGTTTCCCTAAAGTGTTATTACTTTGAAAAGCACAATAAAAACACTACTAAACTGACATAAAAATATTATTTGCCATTATTAGATATTAAGTAGTATGTATTTTTGTCAGTAAAAGTTGTAGTAATAATAAATCTAACCCTAGATTCTAAACACTGAGAATGTCAAGAGAATTCGCATAAAATAATTTAGGAAAAAAATGGTTTAAAATAAAATAAATGCTTACTTTCCCCAAATGAATTTCTAAAATAAAAATAACAATTTCAAAGCATAAGTTCTATTCCAATGTCCCTATTATATTTCGGCACATAGGAACACTACAACATGTAATATAATGGAAAACTACTAGTGATATTTATTTATTGCATAGCTGAAAACAGGTTTTTATAATTGGACAGCCGCCGCACTGCCATTAGATCAGTGTAAAGTAATTTAAAGTATGAGCTGCAATAAAATTAATAAATATATACGCAATGTATTTTGTTGCACAAAACCTTCTGGTTTCACTTGGCTGTAGACACACTTGCACACACAGCCAGTGGCTTCAATCAGAACTGGGTTGTTGTTGTGTAGCATTCTGCAAATTAGCTGATTGATAATTCTTGGGTTGGTTCCCCTTTAATTATGGACCTGATTCGGAATGAATGTGGTGATCCAGCCAATTGGAAATGATCTAAACAAAGTGGGACTTGTAAATTTTTCCCCCAGCAGCACTGATATTATCTCCATTGAACACAGAAAAACACTTGATTTTGTTTAGCCTTTGATTTTTAGTTAATCATGTTTTAATTCGGACAAATGCTGTTGAAATATTTTCTACACACTAAAATAGTTCATGAGAAGTCGTCATTATTCTGGACAAACAAGGATAATTTCTTCATGCAGGCTCTTATTCCCTAATAAAATACATAACTACATTTTTAAAAATACAATGTTTCAGCATTATTTTAAGTGTATCAATTGTATGGCTCTCTTAATTTAATGATTATAGTTAAAATTGTTTGGTTTTCACTTAACATTTCAAAACCTATTGTTTTGTCAACATGTCATAAAACAAAACTTAACAAAAAAAAAGGAAATAACAAATTTGCAATGATCAAAGCATGAGGAAGGGAGGAGTGATATATAGATTGTAATTGTCGATACATGGAAATGTTTAAACCATGGTATCAATACTGCTTTTTCTCTATATATCAGGGGTTTACTTTGGGTGAAAGGCGGATGCCACATTCACACTCCCAACTTCATTGAGTTGAGAAAATCCATGCGGTCTACATAGCAATCAGGCAGGTGAAGCACTCATCCATGTCAAATAAATATACTGTATGTATAAATAACATTTTCAATGTAGAATATGCAGTACTTAACGAAAAAAATATACCTAATCAACTACACAATATCTTGATTGAAAGGGAGAGTCACAAGAGTCAATAAAGGTCTTTATGATGGCCATTATTTCCAGCTCATGGGAACGGAAAGCTCCTCGTTATTGATGTCTGACAGGGATCACGGCCAGTCAAAGCTACACTGCACACACTTTGAGCTAACCATGACCCAATTGCCCACCTTTCCCTGATATCGCAGCAGGGGAAAACGAAGGAGGATTCAAACCACAAGATTTCCCTTTCACTGGCTAATAATGTTTGAAAAATCTAGTTATTTATTTACACGTTGGTAGCGAGCTGGACACCAAGATTTTCTCGTACGTGAAATGTCTTGAGTCACACAACATAACAAACAGCAAACTAAAAAAGTATGCGGTAAAAATTCTAAATATCCAACTAATTTCTTACTTTTTGCACAATTACTGAGAAAATTCCCATTCATGGTCATAGTGGATACATTTAAAATATTATATTTGTTTTTGTTTCTTCCTTTTTTACAGAGCTATATTGAAGCATGCAAGGTCAGTGCAAATCTAAATTGTAAAATGTTGGCCGTAAAACAAAAGTCAAGAACCAATCCTGAAAGGAAACCCATTTAATTTAGTATTCATAACATCAAATCCGAGCAAAAACCTGCGAAGGTTAAGTCTAGGTCAAAATGCTCTCCTTTCAGCTCCAACAGACTCAAGAATAATTTGTACACAAGAACAAGCTCCTGCCAAACCCATTAAAAAAAAAAGAGCCTAACCTACAGGTCAGGCAGCAGACAGCAAAAACAGAATCCACCATCCTACCTTTGCTTGTCATGTCAACTGAGATAATAAGGGCCTATACTGGGGGCATGACATTTACACATTTTGATACAAGAGTGGGGCCACTGAGCGTCCCTGTCAAGTGCCAAAGAATAGAAATACAGTATTTGAATAGCCTTGTCGGCAAATCCAACACTGCTCGGCTCCTCAGACAATAGGTGCAGCACTAATCCCCCTTCATGGGCTCTGCATCCCCTGTCATGGCCGCTGGTGAAGCGTGCTGAGACGCTGCGTTGGCGACTGACATGTCAACAAAGGCGGCGTCCCCGGCCTCTGCCGGGGCTGTGTGCTCTGCACTGCCGTGCGTGGAATCTGCATTAGAAGGGGGAGAAAAGCCAAGAGCAACGTGCTAAACAAAAAAGCTGCCAGGGTGCTGGGACCCCTGGTAAGAAGCTCGGTGTGGCCACCCATCAAATGCGCTGAGCTCGGCCGACAGCGCATCCCTCGCCCACCCCTTGGAAGCCCGGCCCCATCACTCTGGTGTCTTTGGCTTGGAACTACTCTTGTGTCCTCCGCTCGGCCGGATCTGACAGCTGTTAGCACGGAGGGTTTTTCGCTCAAGACATCTCTCCATCCACACACAATGACCCCAACGGCCCTGGCCAGGCTTGACAGCCAACCCTTGAAAGACAAGGTGGGGAAAATGGGCTGACAGTGTCACTCATACGCCGATCGCATTTCACACTCCATAGGCAAAGCACAAAGGATCTTTTTTTACTGAAGATAATGACTTGAAAAAGTGACATCTTTTACAGATGCTAATGCTAAATACTAGGTCAAACACCATAAACATAGCCAAGGTTCATTGAGAAATTGATTCTTTATGGATTTAGCGTAATGTACGTTCGCACTATTTAACATAAAGAAATAGGAGCCACTCCTGCTGTGCTGGAAATCCTGACATCACACGGCATCACAATGTAGAAAAAGTCTCTTTTATTTATTTTAAATAAATGTGCACGCAATCGCTGTAAAGCCTGAGGCAAAACCACATGTGGTCTTAAATCTACCATTTGTCTTCCCACCTTTTATACTTTTATTTAATGCAGCTTTGTCTAAATAGGTTATTTTATTTAACCTACAATTTCATAAAATTCCCAACAATCACAAAAGAAAATTACGACTTCTCTCCCCGTTTTGCAAGGCCACTGAGTAAAAACTTCGTTTTATGAATACATTTTATATATAATGATAAAATATAGTTACATGGTGGGCTAAATGATAAAGTCTACATCTGATAAGTTGGCTGAACCTTTAAATAATATAGAAAAATGGAATAAAAAAAAGCCTTGCTGGAAGTTTGAATAAAAAAAAATATAATCATAAAACCCATTACCTTCAGTAAATTACCATGCCTTTAAAACACAGGATCATTTCCCATACCCATAAGTAGGAAACACAGTGTTGAATTTAAATAAATGCATTGAGAGCAACATGAAATCAATTTCAGCAGCTTTCATTTCCAGATTGACTACTCTTGGAACGAATGAGGGTGACATTCAGCTCACAGCACACACTCACTCACACACAGACCAGCAAAATATGCCGTGTTTAGCACACCGTCGATGTATGCAGACATACAAACACATACAAGCTCCTCTCGGGTGCACATCCTTGTCAGCAGTGCTATACTGCCCGTTTACCTTGCCCCAGGACATCAGCGGAACAGCCTATCTGCCGTCTCCCGCATCTCTAAAGACACGTCGCCCTGTTTATCTCCTAATTGACTCTCAGAGGAAGGCTGAGATTGACAGTGTTGCTTCCCACTTCACTTAAGTCCCTTTTAGCCAAGGAAGCCTGCCGAGACTCCAGTTAAAAATACCTTGTGGCCCACTCGCTCCATAGATAAGCTGAACTTCACCTTTGTGAAATATAACCAAGTTTTTTCCAATAACCTTTGAGAAAATTAAAATTTTAGATCAACTTTGTGGCGAAAAAAAACAAACGTACGTCACGAACAAGTCAAACATTTCATTTGTTTCGTCCAAAATCTCGATCAAATGCCTCAGTGCCCATTTTGTCCAGCTTGTCAACACAATTAGGAGAAGCTCCCATAGCTGACAGCTGACAGAAGTGTTGAAATAACATATAGTGTAGGTTTATCATGTCTTGACAGATTCGGAAGACAGAGCAAGATTGTCATAACATCCCTAAACAGGAACGACGCAGTTGATTGAGACTAATTGACAGCGTGAGAGGTAAAACATCAGGGTGATGTGTTTAATTTTTTCCCTCCCCTGTCATTTACTTGTCATCACCTGCCAGAAAGCAATGCTCCTTTTTTTTTGCCGGATGCACGTTGTTCTGACACCTACTTCAAGCTCACTCTATTGCGGTTGCAGAGGACGAGCCAAAAGGGCAACGGGTGAGAGTGCGAGCCAACATGGCCCTTGTCCTCATCTGTCGGAGATTATTTCGCGGGTCACAACTGGTGTGCCGGTGGTTTGTCACGCGCCGCTTGCCGTAATGTCACCGAGACCACCCTTGCAGAACTTGGTCCAGCTGGGGGCCGTCACGCTGCCTCGTCACATCTCAACTAAGCAATCTGTGACTTTTAAAACACCCTCACGAGGGCGTGAGATGCTAATATGGTAAGGGTAATGCCACAGGAAAAATATGTTTTAAAAGTGGAAAACAAATCAGTCTACCATATTAAAACTCAAACCAAGGTGAAGCAGAATACAAGAATAAAAATGCTGTAGAAATAACTCTTGGTGAGGTGAGGTTTTTGCGCTTTGGGACCATTGACCATCTAGTTTTCAAGGTAGTTTTCCCTCTTGCAATGCAAGGTTTAAAACAGTATCTCCATTATATTCCACAAAATCTTTTGCATATGCGTAGTTGATCTTACAAAAATGTATCACCTCCTTTAGCACCTATTTTCATTTGACAGGTTTGCCCTCCTAGTGTTACGAGCCTGTGTAATTACTGACCCACCAAAAAAACCCATCAAACTCCAATTCCCCATAATACTTCAATTTATCAGTGGATTAAAAAAAAAAGTTTTAAAAGTTATAAAAGAGACTTTGAGGGTAAATATTCTTAAAATGCCTCTGGAGCATGCTTTATAAAGAGATCTGTACAACCCTTAGATATGCCACTATGGGTCCTAAAAGGTTTAAATAGAAAAAAAACACCTCCTGTGAGCGAGATTGTTTGAGTTTTGCTCACTTTCAAACATCCGCAAAGAGAGACAAGTCACTTGAGAAGATAAATGTTGTCTGCCGCTGAGCGATTTCGATTTCCTTTTTGTTCCTTATGCCATCCCTTGTTGGGAAAATTCTCATTGCTGCCAAAGCTTTTTTAGATGAGTGTACATTACAAGTCTGTTTCCTCTCTCCTTTTAAAATGTACTCTGATAACCAAGGTAAATGCACAAACTTCAAACACACATGTATTACTTACTACTGTGAGTACAGTAGTTGGTGTGAAGGCAGTGCCTACAGAGGACTCCCTTGTAAAACATGCAACATTAGTTTTTGTAATTGTATCATTCTGTCCGTGTTCTCAAGTGTGCCAGGTGCAAAGTTTTGGTAACTTCACTCCCATCTTTTCTCTGCTAATTAACATGACGGCAGGACGAATGGACATGATAAACTGCCTTCCTTCAGGACAAATGTCTGACATAATATACAATACTTGTATGTAGGATTGTGGCTATTGCCAAAGTACTTTAGAGGGTAGATTCTCAAATGGAATCAGGTTGTCTGGGAGTTTTATCACATATTGTTTGTACCATGACGGATAATGCAATTAAAGCATATCCACTATTGGCAATTTTCTACTGCACACAGTCTACTTCCCTCCATTTGGTTGACTTCCCACTTTAAATGAACAAAACAAAAACAGCTGTTGCTGTTTACAATGGTATTTTTGATTTTATGATTCATGAAAATAGAATGAAGTGAAACAGATGTAAAAATGGCAGAATGTGTGTGGTTCAGTAACTATTTTTTTGGTGTGATATAAAATCCCATGTGCAGGTGAATGGTGTTGGTGTGTTCTAGATGTTACTGCTTATCAAACATTGAGTACCGTGTGGGTTTTCATGACTAAAATACATGTTTCTGGTTACAGTAGGCCTCAGCAACCCACCACCATTGCCAAAGGACACAAACAAATTATTGCAGAAGATAGTTCCATGTTAAGAGTATAAAACAAATCATTCATCAATTAATTCAGCATTTTCTGAAACGCTTATCCCCACAGGGGTCATAGAAAGAAAATGATTATTTTCAGAATATAGAACTGTTTCCTGATAAGATACAATAAGGTGACAATGAGTAATTTACTTGACCAATGAAAAAACAGCATTTGCATTCTTTTGTGACCGTATTCCTATGTACAAAGCAAAACTCATCTAGTAATACTGGGAAACAACAACAACAGAAGCTTAGCAAAGTTGTATTTCAAGTCTAAAATAGGTTAAATATATCCCACAAGTACTCTCTAAAATCTTGTTGAACGTAAATCCCAGACTTCATTATCTGTAATGGTCAGGTGCCCCAATTTTTTTCTTTTTTAAAAATACGTCATGCGCAGTAACATTAGCCTGTTAATTAAAAACGATCTCCTTTTCTCCAACAAAGAAATTCTCTGCAGTCTCCCTTTTTCTGCACTTAATGGCACACAGCAGTCATCTTGTCTAAGCAAAGCCTACTGTACATTACAGCCGTCTGTTTTTATAAGATGACCTGACCGCCACCCCCACACCTTCTTGCCATAATTCTACCCCTTATCCCTCCATCTCAGCAATAGCTGATTTGGCTGAGAGCTTTTACACTTCTCCTCACTGCCTCCACCTTATTCCTGCGACTCGTGAACCACAACGTGCTGATTTGAAAACACATGCACATTATGGAAGACTTCATCCAATTACACTCACTACAAGAAGATCTAAAAGCCCAGGCCAAGCCGCAGTGCCTTTCCGTTTAATAGCACATCGGATGTGTCTCATTGATATCCTATTTCGAGGCTCGTGTAGCATACAGCAGGTTGCTTTGTCACTTGCTTGAGGTGTCACAATAAAACACACATAAAAACTCCAGGAAGTCTATAATTTAGAAATGGGAGGTGGTCTACATTAAAATTATACTGCATCATCACATCCAGAGACAGTATCTTCTGGTAATGAGATATTATTTAGATTGTATGATGACAAAATACAGTAAATATTTTCCTGAAAAAGCAGCCAGGCAACCTCAGGTAACTGATACTTACAAAGTTCAGAATAATAACAATGCTAATGTCAATAAAAACACAATAATGTCCCAACTTGATTATGTAGCCTCCAAGGGGAATAGCAAATTAAATTTGATATTTGAGAACTTGCCTCTGTCTATATTGTATTACACACTGGCTGGGTAGTGAAGGCGGCATGAAATTCAATAATCCTGACAAAAAAATTAAAATGCATATTAACCCAGGATAAAGGTAGGGAATGTACTTTTTTTTCTTCTAGTAATTATGAGGTTTTATTCATTTGTGTCATTTGTCAAAATGACAGCTACTCTCTGCAGGCCGGACTATTCTTCTCTTGCGCTCAGCCGACAGGGTAGGAATAATAATAAATGTTTACAACACTCAGGTAACAGAGTAAATATTGGACTCATCAATTATGGGGGCAAGGGACCCAGACATCAGATCCCATGCTTGTTGTTACTACTGGGGGAAAAAAACTGACTGGTGGTCACATATTATACACTTGCAAAGAAAATCTGACACACATGCCAGCATAGAATTATTTTAGTTTTAGTTAACTCACATCAGCAGAGCTGAAAAGAGCTTTGTTTTGGTTGAGCTGCACAATGAGAGAAAGAAACAGCATCCAATAGGCAGGGTAAACTAAATAATAAATAATATACTTTCAAAAAGAGACATCACAAACTCAGTTACAAGACTTTCTTGACATTCCTTTTGTTATCATAAAGTTTTCTTTGGCCTAAAATACTTATCCATTACATTTTTGGTCATAAACATACTTTAAAAAAAGTTTTTACAAAGTATTCTCGCGAAGAACTTTAAAAATAATCATTGGTTTTCCTGTGTTTGCTATTCTTTTTAGTTGTATTTCATGCCGATGCATTTTGGACAGCAAAGATAAGTTTAAAAAGAAAAAAAGTACCTAATCATGTGTCCCATCTCCCCCAGACACTTACATTATAACACTAATTGCTGAGTTGCTTTTGAAAGCAGCTGTTTATTGCGACCAGATGATCACACTTACAGGTGTTTTCCTTTCTCTGTGGTCATATTAAAAAGGTTCCAATATAAAGACATCCTGCAGGTGCTTGGAGACTGATGCAAATGAGATCCATGCATGTAATGTTCAGGATTTTTTTTTTTTTTTTTGTAAACACAAAAAACAGATTTCATTTTGCTGCTTCAGCGTCCCCAGACAACCATTTTTTGGCGTCCGGAGGTAGCTGGGAGCAGGTGGTGAAAGCATGCAAGCTTAATGCTGAACTTTACCTTTACCAAAGTGATCAGACTTGTTTGTGACATCACAAAATAATTGATGTGGATTCGGTCATTAATATGGGATTACAAACACACATGGATTCATGTGGCCTTTAATGCAAAAGCACGTAGATATCATGTTTGACTTTTCTCATTGTCCCCCATATTTTGTCTGTATGCAAACCGACGCCATTACCATAGCAGTCTGTTAACCTAAAACTACTGTGTGCAAAAGATTAGGATAATATGAATTTAAATAATAACTTTGTACTGCTGGCTATTGGCTTGGTTTGTTATCAAGTTGCAAATAAAACAATTTTCCATTTTTTTTCCCCAACAAGAAAAAGATCACAATTAACTGACCAAAAATATTCGGACACTACGAATGTTCTATTAATTATCCCTACATTATGTGGGGGAAAAAAATAAGTGCAGGCACTCCAAAGGATACTAATTAAACACAGCCACCTTGCATATAAATAAATAACTATCAAAATTAGGAAAATTGTAGAATTAATTTGAGGAACATATTGAATGGCCATCATGACTCAATATTAGAATTGCTGTGCAGCTGCGCCTCAATCAACGAGTGTGCAAGAGTGCCAAACAGTTGGAACACATTTTAACCCACACACACACACACACACACACACACACACACACTGTCTCATAGCGAGCTAAGAAATCGCCCTAACACACTTTGGCAAGGGTACAACGTACCACAACCACATTCCCCTTTCCAAGAAAATGTCTCATTCTTAATTTAGCAGGATTTATCAGTGCAAATAGTAAATCCTCTTCAAGCATCCAGGAAGCAACGAGGTGGAAAGTGAAGGCAAAATTTTGAAAAGACTAAAAAAAGAGATCTCCAATGGATAGGAGTGGTCCACAATGGGTTGGCATGATAGTACGTGTTAAGAGTGGATATATTATTGTGATCTCAGCTGGCCAGATGACTAGGTAGTTGCCTCTCTTCTGCATATCAGTGTGTAGATAGATCCGAGGACAGCTAAATAGCTGTTATACTTAGTCTGGTTTGTGTGAAATTGAACAAGGAATTTATCAGCTTTAATGATAAAATCTTTGACAATTTGGCTTTTATAATTAACACGAATCCAGATAACTAAAATGCAAAAAAAAAATCAATTTCAGTTGTTTTTTGCCCCCTAACTGTGACTCGCAGGTGAAGCTCTGTCTTCCCTATCTCCCTGACTACACATTACTAAATCAATCAAATACATGCAGTGCATTTGTTCTACATTATTTTGTATTGCTTGCTTAGGGTGTCCATGCTCAGGGGAATGTTTTAATTAAAAGTTGTGAGTGGCCCTGGTCTCAAGCGCAAGCAAAAGAAAAAAAAAGAGAAAGAAAAAATAAGGTTGTTGAATTCCCTCCTTTCTTTAAGCATTGACAGCCCTTGTAAGCCAGTGTGGAAGAGCTCTGTTCTCTTGAGACTTCAGTTTTGACAGACTCATTAGTGAGTAGACCCACCCCTAGTCTATATGTTATATTTATACCCCCTCACCTGTGTGCCATCCGTGGTGTCGATAATGACTTAAAACACTTGCCAAATGTCAAGTGATAAAACCACTGGGAGGGATTACATTAAGGCTCAATGTGTGTCTTGAAAAAAAAGTCTTACCCAACTTCCACACGAGCCTATACACTATTTTTCTTCTTTATTTTAAATGAGTGTTAACTAAGTAACACCATGAGAAGCTCGGGCAAAGCCATGAGAGCCAGATCACTTGGGGGCCATCAAGTGTAATAAGATTATCATTAATTGCAGCCTTTGGGGACATTTGTTCTTCAAATAATTATTCTTTAAAAAATTAGTGTGGCAAAAATGAGAGCGCATTAGTTTTCACAGCTTTTAAGATCTATCTTTTTTTTATTTAACGTGACATATACGTGTCGGTTAAAAAAAAATCGATCAACCAATTGCATTGAAAAATTCCCTAGAGAATACAAAGTACTGCAGGCAGAGTTATCCAAAGATATAACCCATAGTCAACGACTTTTGATTAAACATGAAATCGTACTCATTTTAAACTGCGAGAGTGGAAGTAGAAAGGAAACCTTTTCAATGTAGTTATTCAACTCATAAAGTAAATTGTAATATAGTATTTCCATCAGAATTCATTAGTACTGTTTAAAATCTATGGAACAGCTTTTTCTATACATAAAAGTTGCATGAGCATATTCAACTGAGAAAAAAAAACAATGCTGCACTTTGTGCCAAAGATTGCACATTTTGCTATCCTGGGGTAAGAATGCGAGTCCTAACTCCACAAAGTTTATACCCGTATGTAAAAATAGCAGCTGTATTTATGGGTAATTCAAGTCGAGAATAACACAAGCAGAAAAGATGGAAAGTCATGGGAGGGAGTTATACTGCATGTGGTAGTTTTGATTCTCGCATCTCTTCAGCACAACCACTTGGGGCGATTTCCGAACAGAATCCGTGCTCAGTCAACTTTGGATCGGCAGTCACGTACGTCTTTTCAAAACCACCATGCCAAACATGGTTAGCAGCTTTCCTTCAGCTGCTGTCTATCAATGTCATATTGGATCAACAAGGCAGAACCCGTTCTGAGTCTCTTTTCCCCTGCTGCACAAATGCAAGTCTTCTACCTCATCTCTCATTGCACTTTGAGATTTGTTTAGTCCAGGTTAAGAACTGTGATATAGCTGTTGGTTAATTTATAACCCCCCAATTTGTTTTCTATTTTCATTTTTTTTTCAGCATAAGAATGGCATACCTTTTCACTATTAATTGCCAGATATCTGGGTACGCTGGAGGCCATCATGTGTCTCCTCCATTTACAGATTGATCTAAACTAAACTAAACAGAACATGTAAACTCTACACATTGTTGGGCGCCTTGGGATCAAACCCTGGATCCCAGAAGAGTGAGGCCGATGCGCTTACCACTCATCCACCGGGCCACCTGGGTTTAACTCGTTCAGTAGCTATTTATATAACTGTAGAAATACAGCATATGACACAGACAGGTAATGGCTGCAAATGAGAACATTTCTGAGAAATAACTAACTCAGGGGTCACCAACTCTGGACTTTGAGGGCACCTATCCAGTCTTTTTTCTATTTTTACTTCTCCAACACACCAGAATCAAATAATCAGGGTCATTATCAGGTTTCTGGACAGTTTGCTGAGGAGTTGATCATTGGATTCAGGTATGTTGGAGGGGTGAAGACATTGAAACAGGCTGGGTAGGTGCCCTTGAGGACTGGACTTGGTGATCTCTGAACCCATCGTAACAGAAAATTAGTTCAGCTAGGACAACCAAAGTGAGTTTACTAGAGACATGTGAAACAAAAATGCTCCCACAAAATAATAACTCTCTTAAAATGTGATTATGTGTTCATAACAATTGTACTAGAGTCTGAAGAGTTGGCCATATTGATCCTGTTAAAGACCTCATGTTTGCCCAATATATCCACAACATTGTTAGCAAAATATGTTTCCCCCCTAAAACTCTTTTCTATCTCGTCATAATTTGAGTCACAGTGAAAACAATAGAAATCTAATTAAAAGATAGTTCAACCAATTAACTTCTTGCTATAAGTTTCAAATGCAAAGACTAAATATAGTAGAGTAAAAAAAAACAACTTTCTGCAAAACTAAAACAGAACCCAAATCAGTAATTTGTTCATGCTAAGTGTGCATCCAATTCATATAAACAATAAACTCGTTTGCCTTTTTGGTGTTTTTATCCAATCTTATTAGAGCAAAAGTCCACAGTCCCTTAGAACATGGTGTGATATTTTTACTTGGTAATGAACATCAAAAAACTAATGCAAAGATAATCTACAAACGGACTATTTTAATGAGATTAGGAAATGGCGAGAATTACTGAATAGTTTTGCTGGAGCATTATTAATTTGTAAGCAAACTGCCATTGATTTGTCACTACAATACATAACAATGACCATTTGGAAGGGCGCACAAATTATAGTTTAATAAATAACTGGAAATCATTGATGTAATTCGATAGGGATGAATAGTTATTAATTACATTGGCCTGAGAAATTGTGTTGCACATCTCTTTAAATAGAGATATCATATTTTTATAAGAATTGAAAAGATTTGCCTTTTAAATTTCAAAGAGTACTTAAGAGCACACATCAAGTCTTATTATTCTCCACTTTGCTGTGTATATATAATAGTATATAAGCAATAAACAGTTTTTATTGACAGCAGGGATTTGGGATTCACAGTCGTGCTTTGACATTGAAACCCCATTTTGCTCTCAATGATAACATGAGGTGCCAAATGTTCCTATCAAACGTGATATTGGCAGCAGAGAATAAAATAGCCCATAATTTTGACCCCAAGAACCCTCCACTTCCCACTTTGCACTCAGTTTCACTCGAAACACAACTCCCATAAAATGTTGGCTCCATCATCACCAAAGAAGACAAGCCAATATGTTGGAAGCCACTCTCAAGAGAAAAAGCACTGGTGCCTCAACAACCCATAACAATACTCTCCAAAAAACACTAAAATCTGATGGGAATTCATTTAGACAGCAGGGCACACTCTCTTCAAAATTTCTATTACACTTTTACATTAAATCTCATTCTGAGTGTCAGATGAGTTTGCAGTCATTCTAGACTGTGAGATAGTGTGAACAAAGTGTACAAGAGGGAGAAAGCAGAAAAGTGACACCAATTGGGTGCCAAATGTACATGTTTTACTATAATTCAGAGGAAAAACAGTGACAACAGTCCAATATACAGTACTTTGCAAAAGTCTAGAGCGCCTTACCTTTTAACGTCATGTTACAATGGCCTCAATGAAACCATCTAACACCCCAAATTATAATAACCATACACACATCCATTATTCCTTCCAAACCACAAAGACAGATAATAATATATGGTTTTTCCCACTGTTTAAAGTTATGTGAAACACAGTAGTACCAAAACACAGTATTAAAAGGAGATGTATATTTTTCACTTTCCATTCACACATCACATTCTTTGTGCCAAATGGAATAAATTGCTACATCGTTAATTTAATATATTCTGTAAGTAGTATATATCATAACTGAAGCTACGCTATCCGATAAAACTAATTTCCACTTTCCATTTCTGTGCATCTGGCCATTCTAGCAGACTGTGGCAACTTGTGCTGACCTCACTTGCAGCAATTTTATGTTTGCATTTTCCCACAAACAACTCCAACTCTATCACTACAAAAATGTATGGTTGTCGAGTGAAACCCATCACAGTTATCTGAAGCATAAAATGCAACTTGAAATATCCCAGAAACCACCACATTTCCATCAAGCCAAAAAATAAGTGTTTTCACAACACAAATCAGAAGAAATCCTTCACTACTTTTCTTCCCTTATCTATAAAGATAACGCGATCACACAAAAGTGCCTACAAGTTCTATTCTGGTAGAAAAGAAAAGAAATTAGCAGCCAGCTTACCAGAACTCTGCTCAGCTCCAATATCCATGCTGAATGAAGTTTTGTGGACCACTCTTGCTTCCAGCCATTTTCAGGTAAAGCCTTGCACCAATGCCCTTTATTTTGACAGAAAAGAAACAGCATGTTACTTTTAAATTTAATTGCAACTGTCAGCAGCTAACATCATAATTCCAAAAGACACTCCTTTCTCCCCATCTGTTGAAGGACATTGATAAGATAGTAGGGCTATCTTTGGGGGGCAAAAAAACAAAAAAACAAATGAAATATACTGCAGGATGGATATAGTAGAAACATGTAGTATGTACTGGTATGTCATACTATATACTGAACCACGTGAAAAGGTCACAAGTGGAGTAAACATACTCCTCCTATTAGAAAGCCTAGGGTATGTCATCAATTTTAAGGAGCAAGAAATGAAGTCACTGGAGGACAGAGTGCCCATAGCTAAGACTGGACAAAACAAGGCATGGAAAATCCATAAATAAATCCAACTGGCTTCTCTGCTTTTGCTTCAATACAACAAATTTATTGTGCGTTGGCTTTGTTCAAAAATAAAGAATAGGAAAAAGATGAATAAAAGTGGGAAAAGAAGCAAAATATTTCCCTGGCACGACGACATCATTAAATTGAAAGGAAGTAAACAAGGGGACAAATCTGAAGTCCTGCATGCCGCAGCGTGACATCGTTGTAAGCACAAACGAGTTGTTGGATCAAAGGCTTAGCGTAGTCAATGTGTCAAAGTCAATCAGGACCATTGTTCTGTTCTTTTAGTTGTTATAGGTTTCACTCATTAACGGAAAGATTTGATGAGTAAATCAGGGGGAGGCGAAAAGACCAGCAAACAATTATTTACTCCGATTTAAATAAGCAGCCCTCGTGCAAATGCCACAAGGCTTCGCTTAAGCATTTTAACAATGAGCCGTCCATCTGTGGGAATTCACTCATTAGCACATTTTCTTTCACAGAGACTGCAAGAATGTGATACGATATGCCACCGACTGTAATAGGGGAGTGTGACTTTTGTCTGGACTACAAGGATGAAACATTATCCTACAACAAAGTAATACAAAGTCTTGTGCAGGATTTATAACAAGGCACTGGCGCCACAATACAAACATCAAATGAAATGAAGGAACAAGGCTAAGCATAATGACTGAAGTTGAAGGAGGTGTCATAAAAAGGACAGAAAATGCATACACCTGCTGTGTCCAACCGACTTGACCTCAGGCGATTTCAAAAAGTTGTTCATTTAACGAATAGCTGAATATGTACATCATTAATATCGGGCATTTTTAATTCACAATACATTTGCAAGAACATGATCAAGCGTTGATTGAAAAACGTACTTCAAGTTTGAATAAGATTTAGATATCGGCACACTCCCATTTGAGAAAGATACATTCCCGATGTTTGACAACATGAGTATTTGTCTCGATACAACCATCCCTATTATACATGAACTAATGTATTATGAATAAATCATGTAGTTAAATGTAGGATGCATTCCGTAATGTATGCAATTTACCATACTAAGGGTGATGCACACGCTGTAATTATCTGGGAGCACGCTAATCAGCCCTCATTATACAGTATTCCAGACATCTTCTTGTGGAGACCAGTGGTAGGAAAAGGAGAGCACACACCTTTCAAGTTGTCTACCATTAAAAGGCCAAGCCTCACACATTTCCATGCTGACATATTTACGCAGGCCTCTCCAATAATAGAGCTTTGTTTGCTCTCTTGCTTATCTTCCCGTAGAAGACTGTTGACTTGCACAGCAACACGCCTTCCTGAAGCACTTTCACTGAGTTACTGTGAGACTTCTGGCCTTGGTTCAAAACCCCTCTGTCTCTTCTAGAAAGCCTGGACGCTATAGGACATTGATGCACATAAAAATGCACCATATTCCAAGAACGACTAGTTGTGTTAGGTGAAAATTTACTTGTGCGGTGCTTCCATAATTTGTATGCAAGTGCCCCACTTAATACATTGACACTAGGGCTGTAAACAATGTTTTGGATGTTTATTAATTTGATGTATTCACTAATGGTTTGTTGTCAGTAGATGTACACAGCATAGTAATGTAATACAATGTTTGTCATTTTTTAGCTTCAGATAAATAAACCACTTTAATTTAAACATTAATCTTAGGTTCGACAATTATAGTCAGACAGATACATATAAATAAATTCTTTAGCTAGTGACTTCTGTGATAGCTTCCTCTTTTCAGTTTCCCTCAATTTGTAATGATAAATGAAAACATTTTGTATTGATTTATACAGAGTATTAATTTTCCTTTTCGCCGCAAGGGAAGCTCAATTAGCAAAGTAAAAACAGCAGAGTCATTATGACTGAAAAAGTAATTATGGTATTGTAGTGAAAATTGACGACCTCACAAATCACATTTATGACACACTATATATATATAGAAAAAATGTACATACTGTTCAGTAATTGATAGACCTTTTTAAATACCTGCTTTGGTGTTCCATAAAGGTTACTTGAAAAGGACATCTAAGGTAGGGAGGTATATTAAGATATTTTTATTATATTTTTCTTCTTCTCTACTATAGCCAGCCACCTTTTTGACCCCTGCGCTTGCTTACTGAAAGGAAAGGTCTGCTGGGAAATGCACTGGGACATGGGAATTAATCTTGTATGGCAAGATGTGTAGACTTTATTTTCGTGAAATTGCTACCGCCCTGTTTTTTTCTTTCTTTCTTAATCTGAGAAGTTAAACCAATGTTTCATTGTAATGAGTCTTTAAAACTAATGGATATAGTAGTAGGATTTTCCCTTTTTTGGAGAAAAAAAAAGCCGTAATTGTCTGTAACCATCTCTGAACTATTGAAGCCAAGCTAATTTGTCATTTCAAACAGAGACTGTATTTTAGGCGACGTTAATAGAGCAAAGAAGGTGTCATAGTGGTACACATGATAAGAAAAATGCACGTTAAAACAAAATCTGGCAAAAATGGGCTTACGTGTCACTGATAATGTCTTTATGGATACTGTGACATACATTGTACACTGGTTAGTGAGCTGGGAAAGACTTCTATTCTCACATTCTTCCTAAGCTATTATCTACTACATTGAGCATGATCCACAATGGAAATTAAGAAAATCAAGGTTGAGGAACCAAATTTAAACTAATCCCACAATGACATTTTGATTTATTGAAACAGAAACAGGACATCCAGTGGCAGGAAATGTATTATGAGGAAGGGCTTTGGCAGAATTTTTTTTTCAGAAGCTTAATTTGTTCTGACGAGACACATCCACACCTTAAAAAAGAAGCAGAGGAAATAATGCCTCTGATAAACAAAGACAGGGCGGAACGGGAAGCTCAGCAAAAGCAACCAAGTGTATCATTTAGTTATAGACCGTAACTGTACTGAAGTTGCGGGTGAAGCGTTAGATTCATGGCTGATTACACATTGCTTTATAGACTTGACTTCACTCCCAATATATTGCACAGAAAAGCCAGTGATACTTTCCCAAATGACCAGCAATTAAAACCAATATTTGTATTTTTTTGTTTATATTTGAACAATGTCTACAATGCAAATACTGCCAAACAACTAATTACAAAAAAAATGAAGTTTCAACCTCACATTGTTAATAAATCATTATCTAGGCCATCAAAAAAAGAGAAAAGAACAACTCCATTGCCCTCCATGATGTTTGTGACAGGGAAGATGCTGTGAAAAGGTTACAGCTGACAGTTTAGCGGGCTGCTTTGTGACGTGAAGAGCCATATGTTGCAGGGCTTCTCAAAGGTTAAATACTATCAGCAAATATAAACATTTTGTAGTGCAGATCTCCAAGGTGTAATTAACTAGATTCATGCTCTCTTAGTCACAATGCTGTTGATCAATTTGTATACTTCATTGCCTTTAAAAACCAAATGATTTAGCTGTCAAACCAAACCTCATTAGTAAAATCTATGATTTAATGTGATAATACGTTATAATCGTCATCATATTTTAATAATTTTTTAGAATGTGAATGCTAGCTGTACTGAAATCAGGCAATAGTAAAATCCACCTTCAAAACCATAAAAGGCAACGAAAAAATAAATAAAAAATTATAAAACAAGTAAGCAAGTTTTCAGTTTATCTTGGATGAGGGAGGAACAATGAAAAAAAAGATGAATTGAAGCCAAAGTACAGTATTTACAGTTAAGAGCATTTCAAAAAGAGCCAAAAAGAAAGTTGTAAAATAAAACTCAGTAAAATTTTGAGTTTAAATCTCTGATAATGCACAACAATTTAAATGATGGTAATTAAGTCCTAAACAAATTTTCCCCAATGGATACGATTAATGTGAAACTTATTACAGGCTATGGCACCCAAGGGGGTAATACATTCATACTAATCTCATTGTTGTCAGCCTAGGGGCTTCATAGCTATTGAAATGGCTTCGCATTAAGGGCAAGAGTAGACAGGAGGTAGAGAGTTCTGGGAGTTAAAATTAGAGCTATGATAAATGACCTGCGCGCAGGCTTATACTGTCAAAAAAAAAAAAAAAAAAAAAACGACAAGCAGGAACAACAGAAGATGCATTTTCTGTACGCGAGGCATGGGTCTGCTGGGAATTACCCACTATGACTGACAGAGGCGGAGGATAAGTATGTTTTCTTTTTTTTTTTTCATTCACCTGTGTTTTGAGTCACAGTAAAATTGATTCACAGACCATAGAAAATAATTATGTCATATATAGTGGACATTTTTTCTCTTGATTCTGGCCTAATACGAAATATTCAGAAGTTGAGATTCCAGGCAGGACTATATAGAAATATGATCATCAACCAATCAAATTTAAAAGCGTCACGTTCCATATAATGATTATGCATCAGCAGTATATGACGAATCACCACTTTTGGCCTTGCGGTTGCATTAATTGCTTGGTCCATTACTTGGATTGGGGGATTTAAAAGCATGCAAATAAAAAAATAGCTCTCCAAACTTTCAGGCTTCAGACATACTGGAGACATTGGCATTGACAAAAAAGTTAATGTCAGAAGCAGGTCGGTGAGTGATGGATCTTTACTAGAGAGCTCAAAGTGTGTTTAGCACGGAAACACTCCTCATTCACGGAGCTAAAAGCCTGTGCAAATATATTACATCAAATTGCATTGTTGGGAGTCAGACATATAAAAGACAAATAAAAATGACCTCATCCAAACAGATGAATGTTTCTTAAAAGTTCCAGAAAGTTAGAAACATGAAGCTGCATGGGAAAAAATGTGAGGCGTTTATATCAAGTGAATGAAGAAAATGATAGATTTTTAAGATAAAAAACTAATTGGATGAGACATTTGTCTGTTATTCCAGTATAGAGATCAACAACAGATTGACTAAGCACCAGCACTATTTCATATCAGCAGACAATTCTTTGTTGCAGCACAAAATGTTGGTGCATTCTAATAGAATGGCTACTTAGGAAAATCTATATTTTTCTCTTGGAGCCACGAATGCATTCCATTACAAACATTGTTGCAAGAAACAATGATTTTTTTTTAAGAACAATAACCATAGTGGAGTGGACTGGGGTCTTAATTTGTTTGGTAATATACATGGTTTAAATAACATAGATCATGTCTGTTTCTATGTGAGATTACTTTTTCAGATGTGGTTTTAAATGTTTCATCTTATTTTTTGAATTATTAAAAATATAATAACCCTGTATGCAATAAAAAAAGGTCAAATATAGATCAGTTGGTATATTCCACTTGAATTGTTAGTGAGAAACATTTAACTCTGTACCTCAGACTTTTGTATTTTGAAGCCTTCTCATTATAAAACTGTGAGTGAGCTGGGATATTTCAAGCGCCAATTAACTGTTAATGTTATCATTATATTGCAAACTCTAGAGGGACCATTTCTTCAAAATAAATGCATTTTTGAATAATGCTAACAGTGATCCTACCAGCACACCCACTCCTAAAGACAGCTTAGCAAAGTAAGGACCTAGGTAATTACATAGCTTACAGCATTGAGCGTAACTCTGCCAATTAACCTTGCCGAGATCCCTGTAAATGTTTCCTCCTGCTAGATGAGCATTTAAACAATCCACTACTCAACACACATCCTGTTTTTGTTTGCATTATTGTAAGACAACTCCCTAACGTTATTAACAAATAGGCCTACGGTTTCATGCGAGGGTCACCGTGTAGTAGATGGGGAAGTCGATTTCTTCAAGATAATGGCTTAAATTGCTTTCAGATTGTAATATCAGCCTTGTATTTAGGTTAAATGAGATGAGGATTTATTGTTCTGAACCTGTCCGTGATGATGTCATTGTAATGATGGAACAGAGAGTATCCAGCTGTCAGATCCCGATAATGTAAACAACTAGCACAACATCCCTTTTGCCTTTTGTATGTATAAATGTCAAATTAGAGCTCAATGGGAGGAAATCCCCGGTTTGTCCTGAAAAAATGAAAACACGCACAAATGAAAATATCCACTAAAGCCTTTGTGTAACGTGAAGCATCAGTGAGCATGTAATCCTCAAAGAATTTCCGGCAGTGGTGGAATAACTTTGAGAGGGAGACAAGGATGATTTTGCATAGTCCCTGAAATGAACTTATTCCTAAAAATACAGCTGAATAGCAGCTTTGAATGAAAGAGTAGGTAACATGTGAAGCAAATAGATTTAGGAAATCCAAGTATATGCAATTTTTTGTTAAGGAATTGCGAGCAAGTATTCTTATGAAGTATTTATTGACTCATTATTCGGATACAGGGCTATTTTTAAGTCCTTAGCAAAGCGAGCTACTGTATCAAGAAAAGTTAAATAGCAAACCTTCTGTGGTTTAACCACAATGCTCCAAGAGCGTTATCTTGGGGAGAAAAGACATGCTGGCATTTCTATCGCTAATGTGTTTTCCACTGCCTTTGAGACCAAACCAGCATTTGTTTCAAATTATACCCACAAAAGCTGCGGCAGCTCCATTGTGTTCAGGATGGTTTATTTGCCAAAGCACTTTGCATATTCCCATGAAGCTTGCACAACCCTGCATCCGACACAAGTCCAATCAGAATGTGTCGAATAACAGTGACAATAATCAGAAGGATATGTTGCAATCACTGCTACACAGCAAGAGTTCCGCTCACAGGAAACAGCGTGAGCGCCAGCTATCAAACAGTAAGAGGCTTGTGACATCAAAATCAATGCTTTCAGATTTCCTTATTAATAAACATGACCAATTAAGTTAGCAAACTATTTACCAACAGTCTGATTCAAGATGTTTTTTTATCAGTACGTGTTACATTTATTTGGAGATTGTAACATCAAATACACAATGTCTTCAGATTTTACTGATTCTGCAAAATGACAACAAAATTTTGCCATGTAAACTTTACACGACAGAGGAATAGGTATGATGGACCAAACTGTCCAAATTTCAACAAGTTAAAGTATATTTAAGGTTCAAAATTATTGAAAAACAGAGCCAGTGGCCAGTTAAAGTCATCAAACCCTGACTGACCTTTCAGCCTAGGGGTCACCAACTCCAATCCTCACTCCTTTACTTTTGACTTATATAAAATATCCTTGGGACATTTCATTAAATAAAATCACCAAGAAATTACTAAAATACCTAAAATTGCTATATATTGTGCATACATGAAATTATATATATGGTAAATATGCACAATTGAGGTAAAAGATTCAAACTTCTGGTATTTACCTTAATATATGCAGGCTGAAACCAATTCCACAAAAGGCCGCAGGGGGTGCAGGTTTTCATTCAATCTGAAAGAAAAAGAATACATTTTCATCAATCTGGTGTCTTACAACTGTGATCATTTGATTAGAGTCAGAAGCTGCTTGTTTCAGATGAAACCTCATTGGTTAAACAGTCTGTGCTAAATCTGTTGGAATGAAAACCCACACCCGCTGCGGCCCTTTGTGGAATTGGTTTGAGACCTCTGCTATAAGATGATACGTTGCCACGTTGCTGGGGCAACCCCAAGCTATCACAACAATAGCTAAACTGTGGTATGTCAATCTTTTCATGGTGAATTACAGTACCGGATAGGTCCAACATGTAAGTATATCCATCAGTCAGCAAGGAAATGGCATGAGAAAAAGCAAACCCATTTAACAAAAAGAGCTGTCAAAACAGAAAAGGTGGACCGGTGTTGAATCCTTCAGGCTTTAGGAACATACTAAGTTGCACATAATGACTGTAGATGATGATAAATAAATTTAACTGAGGTTAAAATAGTATATGCGGCCTTTAAACTGTCATAAGTCAACATAAATGTACAATGGTGTATCTCTGTGATGCACTATTATTTAAATGTCATCCGAATACAGAATAGCTGAGTACTCTAAAATTAAGATGGATATTTTTTTGCACAAATGGAGACTTAATATACACTTTGGTGTGTTCATAAAATTATGCAGCAGAGTGTAAACTGAATTTCAGCTTGAGGGAGGACAATGAGGGTAGCAAAACATTGCAATGTGTCAACATCAAATCAGCACTTGAGGGAAATGTAACCATTGTGTCTTCCAACTGGCCAAATCAACCACATTAATTGACTCTTTCAAATGTTGCTCATCACATAAATAACCACCAAGCATAGGAAGATAAAGTGAGAGCTGCAAATAAGACATACATTCCAGTCCATTTAACCAAGGCCCATTTTTGAAATGTAAAGTGCAACATGCCCAGATAACTGCGCATTTTAAAGTGATGAAACAAAGCCATTGTCAGTGACAGCAGATAGGTGTTGAAGTGATTCTAATTATATGTATGGCATTGTTTGTGCATTGATGTGTGCATGCATTAGGAAAGTTGTTTGGCTTTGTCTTGATGTGCTACATTTATTTTAGGCTTCTGACAGAATATGCCATTACCTGCTTCCATGTTGCTTCACTCGGTATGCCAACCTCATATTAGAAATGTGATCATATTACATTTGGTTGCCATGTGTGGGTGTTTTGTTTCCCCCTTATCACAATGCCATGTTCAAATGCTAGATAAAATGTAGCACTAAATCATGTCTGCGTTCTAAAACAATGTACACATAGACTTATTACAACAATTATACATACATCAGAGGTCACCAACTTCAGTGTTTCCTCCAACAAACCTGGATCAAATGATCAGGATTGTTTTTTCTTGGCAGCATGCTGATGAGTTGATCATTTGTTGCAGGTGTGGTAGTGGAGGGAGAGATGGAAAAAGCGGATAGTGGAGTTGGTGACCCCTGTTATACATGCAAAGGAAGAATAAAATATGGTGCTTTTTTGTTTATTATAATTAGAAAGTGCATATTATTTAACATGCATGTGTAAATATATGCAAGAAGTCAAAGATTGTGTTTCACCTGCAATCCATGTCACGTAAAAAAACTATTAAAAATAAAAAAAAAAACAGAAGGAAAAAGAAACAAACAATAGAAGATTTGCACAACTAATTGGACAAAACAAATTAAAATTAAAAAAAATAAAAGGAAAAGTTCCAACTATGTTGATATATAATTCAAATAATCATGGAATGTATGGTAAGAATATTTAATTTACTAAAAAAAAGTTTTTTTTTAAATTAAGAATTGTGATTATTGAGAACTAACATTTTTTATTAAAATAGTTGTCACTGTATCATCTGCTAGATCCGAGTAGCCTATTATTTTGTTTCCTCTGGGACAAGTAGTTTGTGGGTGGGGTAACTAGATGGTTACATTATATAACTGTATGGTAATGACCCTAATTCTGAAGCCACATTTATGCCATGCAATACAATTTGGTTCACTTTTCCAGACCTTCATTTGACCAACAAAGCTGAGCCCTGCTAATAATGCAAAATTGTAGCAGCAGGGCACACCAGAGATTTAACAAGGAAACCAACATGCACAAACTTTTTCAAATCATCCTTTTGTCCCAGTGTAGGCAGTACCACGC
Source organism: Stigmatopora nigra (assembly GCF_051989575.1). Classification (NCBI taxonomy): domain Eukaryota; kingdom Metazoa; phylum Chordata; class Actinopteri; order Syngnathiformes; family Syngnathidae; genus Stigmatopora; species Stigmatopora nigra. Next base: position 8,619,428 of record NC_135512.1, read on the forward strand.
GAAGTCAGTGAATTAGAGTTGCGAATACATAGACTTTTGTGATATATTAATTAACTGCTTTGTCTTTGGGAGAATGCTTTTTCAGGTCAAAATGAAATCAGTTAGTCCTTCAGTGTTTTGAGGTTTCATTTCCACCTATGTTGAGGATTTATTGTGACTAGTGTCACCTTAGTATTTCAATGCTTGCAAACACCATATACACTATAAAAAGTAGGAAACATCCCACCAAGAAGGACAAGGCAAAAACAACCCCACACAGCCTCGAGGGTCCCCCAGGCCATATTTTAAGTAGGCTCGAGGGTGAATAAAGCTGTGTATATTCCATTTGTATCTTTCTGCGTCTTTCACTGGTCGAAGATGACTGACTTGATGCTAATAAGCTTGCTCTGTCATGCTTAGACTGTTAGACCTGATACTAGTGCATGTTAAGATAAAGAGTCAAATCCCAAAGGTTCTGGATCTCCCTGAAGTTTTAGCATATGAATGAACATAAGAAATGCAAATTCATCTCTCCAAAACTTCTCTCCACGTCTCATTCTCTTGAAAGTTCTGGCTAAACAAATTCGTCTATCCAAGCTGATGCTTCTGCCTGGTGATAGATAGGGGGAGTTCATGGCTGGCTGGCTTTACATTTTGTGCTTGCTGATTGGCAGTGTCCAGCGGGCCGGTTCCTCCAAGAATCACCCTCTACGGTCTGGAGGTCCTCTGCTATTGATTTCCTGCTCGAACTAGCTGCATGACCTGCCAATCAATGCTCCGAACAGTGGGATGTCACTGGGAGCAAGTTGGCGACATGCAATACTTGGCAGACGCGAAACTGATGGCCGCCGATGTTACCAAAGCATCTCTGACTGCAGAGCGAGGTAGACAAAAACTCAACTTTTAATCTTTGTATTTAGCCAAAGAAAGTTCATCTTAAATTAACCAGCAATGTGTTGAAAATCCAATCAGTTTGAAGCGAATCACCTTTTCTCCAGGCAAAGGAATCAGTCATGGTTATTTTCTTTTTCTGTAAAGAGCAAGCAAGTGTGACTTTGTCCACTCATTCCATCCAAGTTACAAGCGATTAGCTGTTCGGGATGAGTCATTTGCACCGAGAACCACAGAGTGGAAACTATTGAGAAACATCACACCATTGGAGTTTTGCTGCTGTGGACTCACAGGAGGAGGGGGAGCCCAGAATAAATAAATACTCTTTCTAATTTGCTGATTTTGTGGCCACCCAGAGTGCTTTTTCGTTCATGGAGCAAGGAAATGCCTGTGGCCATGTTTAAAACATTTAATTATCACATCAATGGCATTCTTTTCTAGCCCCTTAAGAACAAATTACGTTGGAGAAACTATTGCTAAAGCTCTTAAAGATGAGTCTAAATGAAAAATAACAATTAACTCGAAATACTGATGCTACTTTATGTCGGTGTTTAAGGAATTTCAAAAGTTACATTTTGGCAAAACTAAAGATGTTAAGACTATTATTACACAGAAATAGATCTTATAAAATAGGTTAAATTTTTTCTCCAACATTACATTGTGATATCAGTGTCATGCAATGAATCATTTTGCTGCATAATATCCTAACAGTGATATTTGATAAAAAAAAAAGATTACATCACAATATATTTTTATAGTTTTTTGTCTCATATTTGAAGACTTTATCACCAGCTCCCTAAAATTTAATTTATATTTGAAATTTATCCAATGTTTTATTCATGTTTGAAAGTGGAAATTTTGAACTGTATGATTTGTATAACTATTGTTTAAATACAACTTGAATTCAGCATTCTTCAATTCAATTTGTTATTGTTACTAACAACCGCCAGAAAACAATACTTTTTTTTAATCAGCCTGTTTTTGTAATGTTTGTTCCTGTCCAATAGGTAATCCTTATAATCTTTAAATTATAGAAAACAATTGAAAAACATTTATATATTGACAGTTGTCAGTTTAAAAAAAAATCTTGGGAATATACTCATCTCACTCATGGCACTTTACTCTCAAAAAGCAACTGTTTCTTTAATAACTTTGCGAGGCTCGCCAGCAAAGATATTCAATTTATGCACTGCTATTGTATTGTTGTCAAGGATACTGGCGTCAGCGAAAATAATGTGCACTGGCGGTGCAGCATCAAAGTTGTCTGAAAAGAAAACACTTTACCTGCAGCTTCTCTGACACTTAGGAGAAAGCACCATTAGTGCATTATGCACGGTTGTGCATGTACCATATCAAGCGTCAGTGAAGGACGAGTGGCAGAGTAACATTCCCGTCGACCGTGCCACATTTCTTATTGGCAACCATCAGCATTTTCTCGATGGAAATGCGGTTGAAACAAAGGGCCATTTTCCGATCCGCTGCCATGAAATCACTCTACCAAAGCTCCTGTAATGATTTACCTTGAGGGGGTGAATTTTGACTTGGGTAAAAAGATCCGCAGACAAAAGAAAAGCAGATCAAAATTGATACAAAAAGTGGATATGATTTCCGTATTATTGTATAATGTATTGAGATTGATTTTCAATATTTCAACAAATAAAATAAACAAATATTTTTATAAATTAATAATAGAATAATAAAGTTTCTATTAAGTTTATGCCCTGCCAATTGGCAAGCCATCGATTCACTGTGTTCCCTGCCTTTAGTTAGTTGAGTTAGGATCCAGCACCCCCCATGACTCTTGTGAGAATGAATTTATTCAGTGTAAACATACAATCTAGCTTTCAGAGCTGAATTAGAATTATTAAATATTCTTGACTCCTGCAGCGCCATTTTTCCTTACTCTAAAATGGTTATTTTAAATAATCTTAATTATGGCATTTTGACCACATGCATAGATGCAAACAGTGGGACATTATTATTTGGTTAAGATGACAAATGTGGATATTATTATGAGTGCTAAACATACATTATTCGTGCAAGACCGTAGATGGTAATTATAGATCAAATTTAACGGTGAATGACACAACATATAAATGTGAATGGCTGATCAATGTGGGTGCTGCTTGCTCAGGCTTCTAAGCTAAGGTTTGCCTCTCTGTGGAGGAAACAGATTTTTTTTCTTTAGTCCCACAGTGCCTGGATATGTTTGTATGAATCCATCTCCAAAAATCTTATGGAATTGGCTTGGGACCACCCTCTACTCTTAAAACCCAATGTATGTGCACATACATATATGGATGATCAACACACAGAAGCAGGAAAGAGTACCTTGAGGGTATCAAGGTCATCTTGGGAAAAATAACATGATCTCCCTGGAATGTTCTCCCCCCCCTTCGCACATCTCACATTCTTTTTGATCCTGTTCTTTCTGCCTGCTTTGATCAGCTACATTTTATTCGTCATTGGCCATGATATGCGTGTGACAGGCAGCCGTGTGATTAGACAAGGATGGAGCGGCATAGAAGAACTTGCAGTTTAAGAGCTGCAGGGCACCCTTCCCCATCGTGATGGGCTTTGGTGTAATTAGACATTAGCACCCAGCAGGAAGCAGCTAACATCAGCCAAACCTCCATTAGAATGATTATCACAGATAATTCACTTTAATAAATACATACAGCACTGGACCAGTGCAGAATACTGATAAAAGCGGATGTGTTTGTAACTGATGCTGACTTAATGTATAGCAGTAGATTTTCATTACAAATTTAAAAGAAAAAAATTGAATTTTAGAATAACAATTGTTATTAATATCAATAATAATTTTGAAAATTATGTATGCAGATAATGCCTTAAAAATGTGTTAAAAATAATGCAAAAGTAACAATTAACTGTTACAGTTTTAGCAACACATTTACTTTAAATGTGACCATGTATTCTCAAGTGATGTTTTTTTTTCTCTACAAATATTTTATGAATTTTCATTCAACACATTTCAAAATTATGTGCTGATATACGTTGCCATTAGAGAATGTTGTTCATTTTCAAATATGTTTTTCTGTTGGTGAAAGCAAATAATAGAGTTCAACAACACACCAGTTACATTAAACGTAGTAATACAACAATACTAATTTCTTCTATATAGATAAAATAAATGGATGAAATTAAATATAGATTTTCGCTTTTGGATCAAATATTAAATTGAAAAGCAACCTCTCCCCAGAGCCAGTTTTTATGATTGTGTTCTAAATATGAGAGACAGAATAAACAATGGCTTGAAGCTAGATACATTGACAAGGTTGGCCTGTTGGGAGCAATAGAGATAAGGGCAACTGGCAACCCTTGACTTTCACTACTCTTTAGCTACAATATATTGTTCAGGGACTACAATCTTAATGTTTGCTTTTCTATTTGAATATAGTATTTACTAAGAAGTTAGTCAGGGAGTGAAAAATTATCACGGCATTTCCCCTGGCGTAGCATCAATCACCAACTAATTTTACCGGACTGCTCATGTAAGACACAACTGAGAGTCTAGGTTCCCCAGACAGGCCTTTGTGTGGCGGGCTGCTGCTTGGTTAGGGATTGCAGCCATGACTATTTGTCTTCCGAAACACACTGACATGCACCAACCCCATTTTTAAAGAAGTCTCACTTTTTAAAAAACATAATGTTATTGATTTCAATCTATTTGATAGTGAGGGAAGAAGACAGAGAAGAAAATCTATAGGTTGGTCATTTGAGGATATGCATTTTAGTCTAAAAAAATAGGTCTAAAATAGTAGTTTCTGAGTGGATATTGTTTTCACAGACAGCAGCATGGACTAGACACAAGATATAAATGGGGACAAAATAATGTCAATGTAAAAAAAAAATCACAAGTAAGAATGTGGAAAAAATAAAAATTTAACGAAGTAAAATGCTGGAATCACTTGAAACTATCCCGGATGTTCAGTGAAAACTATGTTTAAAGTAAATATGAGGATTGTGTTAGACCCGCATAATATTTCCATGTTGTATTATTGAGAGAGGTAACAAAGTCAAAAGTAAAATAAACAAATACATTCATCTAATTGCTAAGCATTGAATATTCCACTACTCATGCATCTCCAAACAGTGGTTAGAAGATAACGGGCAGGCCTGCCATTGTTAAGAATCTACCACGGATGATGGGTCTCTGTGTTTATATGAAAATTGACTTGAAATCCTTTTGTTTCCTTCAGACAGTGTGGATGAAGTGAGAGACTGATGAATGTCTTGGGAGTGAGCAGGGAGACCCGAAGGAGGGAAAAACTGGATGTTGGCTCGTATTTACTGCTAATGGACTGCTACATCTATGTGTGTGTGTGTGTGTGTGTATGTATGTATGTGTGGGTGTGTGTGTGTGTAGATGTGTGTGCGCATGTCCTTCTAAAAGCGACAGGGACTTGGTCCAGGACTGATGAGATGCTTCAGGGATAATGCCAACCGTGGAGTTGATATGTGATTTGGGAGAAGGCTTTATGCAATTTTTTACTCATTATTCTTAATCACATACTTCAGCGTTTTCTTCGCACATCCCCTCCCCCCATTGTTTCTCCCACTCTCTCCTATCCTCATTCTACACAGCTGACATTGACAAATACAGGAACCCCATCGTATAGCCAGACTGGAGCGACAAATTATTCCTGGTTATTTTTTCCCCCTCTCGTTTTAAAAAGCCATTGGGATTCATCCGGGTGGCTTAAAAGCAGGGGTACTTTTATGGATAAGAAATTGTTAGCTGAGAATTCATTGAGCCCCAACCACCACCACCCCATATCCATTTCATATCCTTCGAAGGAGGTTAAAACTACTGAAAAAGTGTAGCTCCTTACTCTGATATAAGAAGGGAGCATGGTTTTGTTTCCTTTGTAAAGTTATGTAGTTGAAATTGAGAAATCCTTTGGGTGAGTCCACTTAATAACGTGTTCAAGATGAAAGGATGGGGGCTGCAAACTCCTAAGAACACATACAACACCAAGAACAGCTGCTCAGAAGAATACATGATGCATCAAATTTGCTCAAATTTGTCTGCTCAGTAGTTTAAAAAAGTGGAGAATTGCAATGCCTTAATTGGTCATGTTTGAGAAATGTAGTTGGATCAGTGAATGATCCAGTTAAAGCATCCATCAAGAAAATAATTACTATTCGCAAAAACACCGATGGGGTACTGGGGTCAGCTTCAGTGCCCTGAAATCCTCGTGAGGATAAAATGAATGAAAATTATAGATCCAATATGACACTCCAAAAGGTGATAGCATGCATAAGAAAGTATTCCGAAAATGTATTTTGCTTTGAATAACATTAGTAAAAAACTGAAAAATAATTAATACTAAATGGCTCGAGAAATTTGCTTGGATTCCACTTATTTCTTTTCTACATACTCAAGAGCATCTAAAAGTTAACTGAGAATTAAGTAAAATTTTAACATTAGAGCCCACTTCAAACTATCGTCTGTTTCCCCCCCCTACATTCAGATGGTGTGAAGTAGAAGGGGTGGGCTCAGCTCTTTGTAACCCTCTCAACAGGATAAGTGGTACAGAAAATGATTGGATGGCACTTTTGAGGTAATTCAACGAAAGTCATTAAGTAGAATACCATTTTGTGATGATGCTTTTAAGGACAGTTCCAGTTCAAATGTGTTGTGGCGTTCACACCTCTTTTTCACCTATTACTATCAGCCAAAAGCTATCATCATAGAAATTTTAGAGGTGTGAATGTTGGTACCATTTGTTGTTTGTAGGTTTCCTCCATCATGGCAACTTTATTATATTATTTTTCTAAAAGCTCAATTTTGTCATCTCTCTTTCTAAATAATATATAATATTAATTACTGTGGTTTAGAGGATAAAGATGCAATCCTACATAGGCTACCATTTGTGGTATGAATTACTGCATTAAACAATTCATTGTTACACTGGTTTGCTAGATGAGCTTTGAATTGAGTTTCATCTTTAAACAGCTGACTACAGTTGTCCCAACAATTAATCAAAAGCATCATAAATGTTCTACATTAATTACTACTAATTGAGAGGCTAATGACATGGTTCATCACTGTACTCATAAAGTTGCAAATAACACTCCACAAGACACACTTCTTCCAACCCAGGCGTGCTAATGTCACAGCAATGTTAATAATCATCAGACCTTGTGTAACTTCTCATTTTGTCTTCAGTCCCTAAGTTGCTTAATATTTAACACAAGGAGGATATTTTATTCATTAATTGTGCCCTAATATTCTGTGACACATGGAATGTTGCTACTGGTGGATGCTGGGTAGACATTAACATCTCATTGCTTGCAATATGAAGCCCAGATGTTAAGCTGTTGATCAGTGTTGAAACAAATAGTGTTTTCTATTGCTTTAATGTTCCAAATTAATGTTTTATAATAAAGTCTTACTGCCTCCGTGTTTATGACAATCTTGGTGAGTGATACAGCATCCAGGCACAATGATTAAGTCTCACTTGTCGTATCAGTGTGTTTTCTTATGCAGGGTTAAATGAGTATAATGCTAATAAGGTCTTGGTTCAGGAGCGCCGTAATTAGAATTTTTGCAAGGATAGAAAAACAGCCTTTTGCAGTCTTCTTTTGCAGTGCCAGACTAATATGTCTATAGCTTGTGGCCAAAGATTTACACTACAAAGACATTTATTTTACATTAGATGATGTCAATGTGTTTGAAGAAAGCTAACCCTGGAAGTGTCGTATTTAGTTTTATGACAGGTGTTGTTGGTAGCATGGTAATAAAATTAGATGTCATAGACATTCTATTACATACTCTCTGCGTCATAGCAATGCACAGTAAAATATTATTGCTACATATGTTTAATAATATAATTAAATATATCCCGTATGTATATATTCTGAAATCCATGATTCATAAATCAATTTAACACTTGTTTAAACTGTATGAATGTTACTGATCGGATGTCAGTATGAGACCAGCAGATTGAGAAATCAGACCAGGAGCAACCTTTACACTTGGGTTAATTTAAGACAGACTACAGCTCATCTGTCACCCTAGAGAGGATGAACGATATATGAAATGGGTGGGTATATTTTTCCATAGTGTTAATAGCATTAGAGAGATTATTCATCATACTTAATGCTGCTAAACATGTGCCAATGTCAGCACAGCTTTATTTATGTTAAGTACATTATCAAAGACATATTCCCGAGGTTATCCTCAGAACTATTTTGTTTAAATTAATAATTAAATCAAGATTTGTATTACAACTTTTTTGTCTTAGGTCATTCAGCTTTGATGAGGACAGCAAAGCAGGGTGCTTTTTGCTCTATCCTAAACACAGTGTGACCAGGAATCACTCTAAATGCATTAAGAACTTAAAGCTGTCACATTCACTCCTTGAAACCATGCACATTAAACATAATCTGATGCCGAATTAGATGAGGATGAAATGATGTGTGTCAAATTTTCTAACAGGACCTAATTGAAAGTGATTTTCTCCTGATTAGAACTTATTGCAACAATATATCACATGATGATATTCCATAACTCTACATTTGGTTGTGCTGTGATTGTTATATAAATAAATGCAAAATTAAATGAAATATGGCAGCGACAGCTGATTGACTAGAGAAGTGATTGTTCAAAGTAAGATTATAAAGTCTTGTGTCTTTACACTTTACATAGTTTAAGAGTTATTTCCTCTTCCAGGGAACCGGCACTCGGCTTGTTGCGAATCCAATCAATTCTGCCATCTACTTTTGCACTACTCTATAACAGTACTATAAAATAGGTTTCGGGAAGGCAATGCTGGATTTGTATGGACATGTTCCTCTGAAAAGCGTTGATAACATAGCAAACTCTAATTATTGAAGATGACTAACTGCTGATTGAACAGTTAAACTTACTGTAACAAATGACTTTTATGCTCACATGTCATTCACTGCCCAAGGTTATGTACAATAATGACACACTGATGCACATCTTCATAGTTCTTTGGCATAAGCTACACAATTTGGTATGAATAAAAGTGGGTTTGAAAGGAGCCTCCCAAGTTGTTTAAAAAAAATAGTGATAACAGTTTTTGAAAGGTCACTCTGTTTATAGCACCTTTTCAAAAACGTACTTGAATTCTTCTCAATTCTCTGCTTTGAAATGTGTCTAGTGTCCCTAAAGAAGCAAACTTATCTCACGGGGAGACATAAACACTCAACAGATGACTCAGTTCGGAGAACAAATCCTTTTTTTTTTTCCAAAGCGAATCCTATTGTGAGGTGAATGGCTCACATACCCACTGAAGGAATACTATAGCTGAAGAAACTTTTCATAATCACCAAACTCAGCAGTAGTTTTCTTGGTACTTTTGTAAGAATAAATGTACAATGAGAAAATCTTCATCTCTTGTCAGACAGTCACAAATAGATTTCTTTTTCCCCGAGGAATCATTTTTGTTACGGTAAGGATACCTACCTATATATCTGAGTGACAAGAAAATCTTTTTATGAGTGCCTCCTTGTGTGTTAGTGCGAAGACGTGATCAGGCTATTTCACTTTTTTTATGTTGACATTCATGCTGTCACTATTGTGCTGGCTAGCAGTTGTTTAAATGTAGGCTTTTTCAAATGCTCAGTAAACACTAGAATCTGAATTATTATTCCAAATAGTCAGTAGAAAATTACTTGGGATGTGTATATATGGACATGGATAACTGCAGTCTGAATGGAGCCTTGTACAAATTTTAATTTGTATCTGCCATTTTTGAATTATAATTGCGACTCTCACGCATCCTGAATTTGGCCAGTACCTATCATTTTCCACAACATTGATAAACACAAATAACTAAAAAGCTTTATCTTAATATGCATATCTAAAACTGAGCATAAAATAACCTTTATTGTACAAGAGGAGCCTGTGAATATGCCAAAACCTCCCAGTGATCTTAAACAAAACTAGAAAAAAACTAATTTATTTGCACAAGAAAGCTAAAGATTACATGGAAGATTGTCAATTGAGTCCACATGTATTTTGGTGGACCTGGAAAAGCTAGACACTATTGAGGGTATCCTTTTGGTGTCTGGGTATAAATGTCCAATAATGTTACAGTGAAAACAGATGGGATAATAGGAAGGTCTCATGATCCTGTATCTGTCCAAGACTAGTCAATGGGTGTAGTGGAGGTCACCACTAGGTTGCACTCTGAAGATCAATTGCAAGCTTGTGGTGAGTAAAAACCACAGGAAGTGTGCCCTAGGACTCATGTCAAAATGATCAAAGTGAAATGTTTGCAGACTGAAATCAATAAGCAACGGGAGGCCTGGAAATTGCTATTAAAGATCCCTATTGATTAGCAGCAGTAGTTCAATGACTGAGCAACTCGACTATCAAATCTCAAACAAGGCTGAGTATTTTCTGGCCCGCAATGCTTCTTTTGAGACATTTTATTTGCTCAATCTCTGTTTTGAGTCACAAGGCGAATGCGGATGTGGGCTGCACCCCAACAGTGTCCAAATACTGGCTATAAAAAAGTTCCAAGCTATTTGATCACTAGTTAGATTCAGGGATGGACCTTGACATTTCAGATCGATATAATTTGCCCGGAACAAATATTTTAGAATTAACCACCAGACCTAGCATGGACCACAATTGATTATTTTGATCACTGTTTACTCTGCAGTGGAGCACTGCCAAACAAGGTTCAGCAAAAGAGAAAGTTTGGAATTCATGGTCTATAGTGAGTAATGATAGACTTTTGCCTTCTCAGGGCCCATGAAAAATGTGAATGCTGTGAAATGGACTAAATTCCATCTGTAAGCATAAAGAGATACACTTAATATTATGACAGCATAAATAAGATCACCTGTCTTCATATAATACCCAGCACATACATTCGTATATTAACAGAAAGACATTCCCAGCTCATTTGCTGACATGGATTGCTTCCGCTGGGCACAAGATTGGTGAAGTTGCAAAAAGCACTCTCATCAGCGCAGAACCCTTTCTCAACAGGGTATCATATCTCAGTAAGTCCCAGAAGTTAATGACCGCTATGCCACAGAGACTCTTCTGTTGTGCACCAGATGCTAGATTTTTGGAATTCCCTAGATTCTAACAGTACGTTTCCAGCTTGAACCTCAGCTTGAATGCAGCATCTCATTAGCCCCGGTCACTGATAGAGTGTGACAGACATGAAACCTAAAACGAGATGTAGATTTTAACTGTACATTTCAACAGGCTTCCAAAAAATAATAGACAAAAGGCTTTCACAATTTGTGATTCTTTTCCCACTGCATGCATCCCTTATCTCAAATTTCATATTATATTACTCCTAGCGCTGATGTAAAGAAATTGCCATTTTAACAAAATCTTATACTAAAAATAAGTTGACATTAGAATTTATACACCGAGAACAAAAATGCATATTCAACTTTAACCACTTTAGCTTGTGACAAAAACTTTTGATAATCCTAAATAAAATTAAATAACATTTTAGTAAGTGTTTTCTTTTTTTCTCCATTATCAGAAAATAATAAATTGGTCAACTTTGCAAAATGTTGGAAAAATTGAAGCCAAAGATACTATCCTGTACACACTGTAACAAATAATGGTTAAACTTTCTAGAGAACATATTGTCCGACACAATAGCAGACCATAATAGTGTAACTGGCCCTTGAGCTTCACTGCAGTGGACCATAAAGGAAGTCCCACTTTATCTACTCTTTCCTCCTGCCTTTGCACCCTTAGCACCTACAGCTGTTTCCCAAAGAAGCCCACTCTCATCCAAGGAGCGCTTGTGATAATGAGCTTCTGCACAGAACTGCCCGCAAGCAGTGAGCACTGTCAACAGCTTGGGGCTGACCTCCCATCAGGCCTCCTTTCTTTGAGATAGCAAAAAGCTTCACCAACCTGTTTGGATGGAGAGCAGAACCCCTCCTTTGTGAATTGCCTATGCATGTACACTGAAAGACTAAAAGATTGGAATTCATGAACTCACATTAAAATCCAGTCTACATAGGTGGATGCCTTAAAGTATACCTCAAGACTAAATGTATTTGCCCAAAATTGCTATGCGTGATCACTTGAAGTATAGCAACAAGTAGTCACAGTTTGTCTAGTAGTTTTGACAGTCTCCTTTGAATGTGTGCATGCTTCATTGAGCCAAACACTCGAGTCTAATGTCATGCGAGAAGCCTACAGTGCCTTGAGGCCATGCTTACTTCTTATTTTTCATGAGTGATCATTATTAAACACGTGTGTATTTAGGACTCAATCTTTGGAGCCAAGCTTAAGCACACTACACAAGTTTTTAAACAACATCACAATGAGGAATGCCTTGAACATTTGTCCTGAAGAGGCAAGATGAATGGAGAGGACCTTAAAAATCGACTTATCTCCGCAGTTAATATTTCAACCCAGCCTGCTACGAAAATTTGTCATCGTAGCAGATGGTTTGTCTGTCGAGTTTGCAATTGAAGCAATCAGCTGTGCCATCGACATACCCCGGAGGGACTTCTGACTCACATCATTGAATTGCGCTATAGAACTAGGTTTTCCCTGATTTGCCTTCAATCAACATGCAAACATGTTTTACTTCATTTAGTTTGCTTTGCGATGTTTGTTAACCTACCAATAGTTAAAATATTTTAGGTAGCAAGCAGTATTTCGAGTAGTGTTGTCAGTAATGACCTGGTTGCGTGCTGCGTACAATAAAGTAAACTGTTTATTGGAGTCATGGGGTGTATGAGGCACACAAATGTAACACTAAGTCTTGTATCTCTTTACTTTGTTCCCCATGTCTCTCCCTGCCTTATTTTAAATTTTCTTTTAAAGGTGAAGCGTCTGTTCTTGGTGCACAAGACCCCCCACCTCCCCAAAAAGTTCTTACACACACATACACAATATTATATATTATATTTCAGGTCTGGTTACAAGTGCATCATGAATCATCGTGGCTGAGCATTGCAATCCACAGCAAAATCCCTCTCCGTCAACTAATCTGAGCCAGTTTACAGACTGATTTAAGAGCAGCCCAGAGATAACTGTGCAGAAAATGGCATGAATAAGTAATTAAGAGTCTTTTGGTAAGTTAACACTGAGCTGACTCTTTTTTTTATGAATTAATTGATTTTTCTGTGAACAGAAAAAAAACCTCATTGAAATGCTAAAAAGAAAGTAGGAAATGTTTGTCCTATTTAATTTCTGTGGCTGTACACTACACTGAAAAATGGAGCTAAAATTGTGTCAATTATACTGATAACACAGTTCTTCTACATTTTGTTGGTTTGGTGAAACAACTCCCAGATCACATTATTACTCTGCTTGTTAGGAGATTTTATTGTCACACTGCAACCAAAAGAAAAAAAATACACAAGGATTTAACTACCTCACAGAGCAGTTGACTTCATGTATTCGTTTAAAGAAAAGTTAGCACAAGGGGTAAATAACTTTGTAGCCGATAACTCTGCTAAAAATTAAGTTTAATATCAACCTATCAATAGGCCCCATAATAATAAGCCCCATGAATAATTTATTTGATTGTTTTTTTTAGTTCTAAACACTACTACAGAAGGCATTGAATGAAATAACCCACGTATACTGTTAATGTGCTATTAAATTGAATTTGGGGTATTTCACATCCAAATTGCTGCAAATGATATATTTTCTCACCCATTGTGGTGGTCTTTAGCCAAAAGGATTTGACTTGTAATGTTGGATGTGGTAATTAATGACAGTCTGTACTTTAGTAATATTTCCAATGGGTTCATGTAAGTACTATAGTCAGGGAAACACAAAATGTGTTATTGGGAGAAATACTTTTTGACATCAGTGGCATCATTTGAAATCAATGGTGCCCTCGTCAAATCCTTGTCACATCTGTCAAAATTAATTACATTCTGAGTAGATAATAGCCCATGAAATTAAGTTCTACTCAGTGGTACAGACCTACACTGATTATCGTCATTTATTGTACCAGGCAAGTGATATAGAAAGTATTGCCACCCCATCATATTTCATAGTGCATGAAAAATGGAAATCTGAGGTATACAACATTATAAAAGACAAACCATTACCTCTAGATGCGACAAACAACAATTTTGCAGTCACATTGAAACAAAAAAGTTTGTTTCACAGACTGGTTCCACATTGATGGAAACAAATACTTATTTGTCCATACTCTCTACAGATATGACAAGTAGAATTAAGTATTTCCTGCCAAACTGGAAAATTTGCAAGGCTATGTAAATTTATTGTGCCTTCCGCTTTCCTCTAACACTGGTAGAGTTGTTGGCAGATAAACCGTCACACTAAACTCACGATTCACTTAGATCAACTAAGAGCTGCACACCGACTCTGAGCCATTTATGACAGTCTGACATAATTAGCCCAAGTGGAGACCTGTCCACGACTCCCAGGAGCATTTCAGCTTATAGTAAGTCAACTGAACCATAGCATATGTTTCTTTTGTTTTTTTGACAGTTGCATTACATCTTGGCATGCTGGGACTCTATCTTCCTCTGCTCATTTTGTTTCTGGAATCGGTCAATATGTCTAAATATACCACATAATTACTCTGTGCCAAACTAAAGTAGCCTAGAGCTGGATTCGAGAGAGTATGATAAATCTAGGGTCTGTTGAAAATTAACAGCAGTGGGTAGTGGTCTTTTGCATCACTGGTCATCAGCTAAATTAAAATCTTGATGCATGTTACTTCCTTTTCTTTGAATATAGAAATGGTGAAGAAAAATAAAGCCTTTTCATCCTATGTGGTTATTAAAAGAATACATTATACCATGTTTTTCAAATACACTGAACATGATATTTCAGTATGACTCAACTGATAGTTTAGAAAATGTCGGTTTTCCTTTCAGAAACATTTTAATCAGCAAACTACTTTGCAAAATAACACCACATTTGAAGGCCAATGATTCGTAGCAAGATTAGTTAATGTGCACTTTCAAAAAAGAAATTGTTTTAACAAGTGTGCAATTATCAGCGGGCATAAATGATTAGACCCCTATGAAAGCATTTGGAGAAAAAGTACACAAAAATCACCAAACAAGATTTCAATCACAGATAATTACAACACAAGTATCGGGAAGACAGCCGACTATAAAAGTGGTGTTGACTAATTAGGAAACACAACACACCTAATGGCGCCACATGGATGAGAAATGACTCAATATCTTGGGAAGAAAATAATGTCTTTAGACTGAAAGCGAGAGGGCTTCAAAGAAATCAGTAAAGCTCTTCTCGTTAGTCAAACCTATGTTGCAAAAGCGGCGCATACATTTGAAAGAGATGGAAATATTGTCGTCCCTGTTGGCCATCCAGGCCACCAGATTAAAAAAAAATGCGTTGCAAGTTTTTAGCAGTTGGCTCAGAAACTTGAAAGCAAAACTTGGGTGATCATTTCCCATTGCACGATATTTGCTATACACAGCAGAGGAGTAGCATGTAATCCTGTAAGCCTCTAATAAAGACAATGCACAAAAAAGCCAGACTGGTATTTGCATGGGCCCATGCTTACACGCCAACGCTACTGGTACTATTCTGTTGTGTGATGAAACCAAGATCAATCTTTTGGGAGAAAATGGCTAAACTACTGTCAGGCGTTGCAAAGTTGAGGAGCATTATTTAAGACTGAAAAAAGAAACTTGCTCATTCAATAACTCAAATAATTCATGGATATCACATAAAATACTACATTGAACAAGTTGTGTTAGGGGTGTATTCACTTTTGCACCAACCGATGTTCTCCTCTAAGTTCTACTAACAACAAAAGTTTCACCAATCAAGTCAAGCAAGCAAGCTTTGTATTAAAACTCAGTTCTGTTGAAAAACTATTCTTGCAATAAATGAGATGTTGATTAAAGTCTTTGCACAGATGGTGGACTCGATTATGATGTGCGATCTACATGTATTTTTAATTTGTTTTAAAACATACTATAAATATAACTATTTTCATATCTTGTAACAGCCTCATGTCACATGAATGTGATTCTGACTAAGAACAACAGCATATTGGCAGAGTCCCATAATAGAAACAATGTCAATTGTATGATGTTTATGAATAATAATTGACTTCACTGGGCTGTATTTTGGTAGATGGTATAATTGTGCTTGGGTGTGAAATGGAATTTCCTCCTTGTTACACCAATTTGGTTATTTGGTAGACACTTTTGAACCAAGTTAGAATTTACAAGATGATATGCAGAATGGAGCTGCATTTAGAAGGAATGACAGGAGATATTTTGAATAGTAAAAATGGAATCTGCCTGCTCAAGCCCAAAGCAGTACAACACTTTAAAGTGTGAACTGAGGGAAGTACATTTTGTGAAATATATACTCAGTTACATACTCTGCATATTGTAAAATGTACAATTGTGGTCGTAGGCAAATACGTCTGTCAAGGAAATTAAAAATCAGTGGAGGGGAGACTTTGAAACAAGCAAACATATTCAGCATCAGAATAATAGTTTTCCATCCCTCAGATCTGCCTGACAGCCAGTCCAGTTCAGGCCCACTTTAATTTCCTGTCAATCACCCATATTTTTAATAAAATCTAAATTGCTTTTTTAAATTTTTATTTAAAGTCACAAACCTGTAGTGTACTTTATCTCCAAAGCTGAAGTTAAATAGACTTTTCCATTTTTCACTCTCTTTCAAGCAGAGGATCTTACTGCTATTTTAGTGAAGGCTTTTGAGCTGCATGTTGAACACGCTTCTTTTTTTTTTTGAATACCAAAAGCTGGCTCCGCTAGCAGACATGAGGCAAATGGCAATGAATATATTTCATTACATTTCACAAGCACCTTTATCGCACTGAGAATCTATTGATCTACTCTCGCTTCACTTTCCACGCTGCATAGAATTAGCTGTTTAGATAAGAGCGGTTTGCATAGCCCTAATATTATTGTGTTTAAAACTGGGAAATATTCCATTAAAATTTACTGGTGTGGTCTACAAAACAATTACTATCAACTTTAGATGACGTGAAGAGAGGCTATGAAGAAAAATATATCTTTGGAAAGAGCTGAAGGGCAGCATGTAAAATCCTGTCCATGGATTCAAGCAAGCTTGAAAAATGTAGCCATCCTAAATGAATAATTTAATCCTCAAAGTGTTCTTCAAAGCACTTACCAGGTGGTGAGACTCCTAACAGCTGCCTCATAGCCCAGCATGCTGTCAAAGATCGGACTGTGATTTTCTTCAAATGTTAGGAAAAACTGTGGCTGGATGATAACATTGTAGTGCGTTACAAGAAGACATGGCAGCAGACATTCCTTGTCACTGTCTTGCATAGCTTTTGTGGAGAAACAGTGGTGTCCCACATTAAAGAGGAGGCTTACATTGTTGAAAAGTCAGCAACACACCTGGATGATGCTTTTTAGACATTTCTCCATAACTCAACATCAATGCAACAGCTCATGTCGGCACCATATTTTTTTTCCATCCAGATTGACGCTGCCCCTACATAAGATTTCTAGTTGATCATAATTGTGTTTTACTACTTAAAAAAGTGCTCAAAAAACACATTTATCACACATGCATTCATTTTCAGTACCGCTTACAAGAGTAACAGGGGGTGCTGGAGCCTATCCCACCCAACAATGCTCAGACTAAATTTTCCAGCCAATCGTGGGGCACCAGGAGACGAACAACCATCTACACACACATTCATAACAAGTGGGTGGTCAGAACATCTAATCTCAGAACTCAGTTTAACTCTGTGTAATTTTTGTCATCTTTCTATAAATGTTTTTGTTATAAAATATTAACTCAATTTTCCAATGGTTAATATTCATGTGCGTGCATGCATTTAGAATCAGTAATCTACTTATATTCTTTGAAATTAATAACGTAAGCATTTTGGCACAAACACTGTTGCAGATCAAGAATAATTACAGCTTCTAATTTCGGTCATTAGATCCTGTTATTTAATCCGATTATAAAATAATTCATCATATTTTCTACAAAAAAGTATACAGTATACCCTTGTTTTTCACAGGGGGGTACATTCCAAAAAGAGGGGCTCTGCCACAAGTGCTTTAGTCGGTCTAATGAGATTTTTAGACATTATAGGTTTTAGAAAAACTCAACATTGCAAGATAATTTGTACGTACGAAAGCTATTTTACGTACACGTACATATTAACCTGCAACATTATTGACGCACAGTTAGAGGTGAAGCGTCGTGACATTTTAGCCAATCAGAATGCAGAACACAATGCAAATCCCTGAAGTAGTGAAACCATGAAAAGTAAACCACATTATAGCGAGGGATCACTGCATTGCAATAAAGTTTAGTTGGAGAAATGGGGGTGTTAGTGTTTTGACAAGACATCTTAGCCAAGCCCCCTGTCCATTGTGCCTTTGTGGGAACTTGAAACAGAATGGATTTGACACAAGAGATTTGGTGCATAAAAAAAAATTTAGACTCCGCCATGATGCGCTTGTAAAACTGATGAAATGGGAACTGGGGCTTGAACATGATATGTAGAAATAAATTCATAATGCATCAAGCCCTCTTTCATTTCCGTGCACTTATTAAAGAGAGATACCGTGGGAGGAAAATGATGGCGGTGCTGAGGAAGTCTACACTACATCCTCACACTTACCAGAGAGGTGAGAGTGCGCCAAAGCCTGAAGTCTAACAATGAGCCCCAAATAAACATATCCACAGGCAAGCCAGGGTAAATTGAATTAACCTCCTTAAATAATTTGATAGTAAGAGACAGATTTCAGATTTTACAGAGTGAGGATTACCTAACTATAGTGCCGAAATTGCAGGCATTCAAAAATGCCAGTTAGTGTGTTGATTGTTGTTAGTTTTAAAATGGAGACCCTTGAAAATATGTCATTTTAAGTTCAACTTATATTTATCTTTTTGCAATTGTGCTCATTTGTGTCAAGGGTCAAGTCTGAAAATGCTCTATTTAAAAACTTAATTTCCAATTTATCACAATTTCCCATAGCAATATAAAATAAAATATTTTGGTTTGCATTTTAAATCAAATATTTCAATCACAAGATGACTTAAACCACTGTAAGATGTTGAAGCATCACTCATACTTAAGGAGTAAATCTGTTGAGGTCAAGGGTGAAAGTACACTGTCAAAATGGAGTCTCTACAACTTAATCTCCAAATCAGATTAACTCCTCTGCAAATTAATCAAGTTTTATGTGATCTGCAAGTTTCCTCCTACTGCCAATGAACACAATATGCCAGAGCAACCAAATGTGGTCTATTCGCATACACAGAAACACATGTTCTGGTGCAACCGTGGGTAATTAGATGAAACGCATTTGTCCGTGCAGACTTGGCGGGAAGATGACAAATGACTGACTACACCCACTCAAAATAAATTCAATTTGATCTCACTGATACACTTTTTATCTCATTTAACAATATTGCAGTGATATTTGTACTCTATTACAAATCTAAAAGTGAACCATTTACCTTGCAATAATTCCACATTATAAAACTGGAGGTAAAATCCCTAATTGGCAATGTATGGTAATGTTGACATTTGAATTTAAGCAATTGATACAATCATTCTTTACTACTTTGAATTTGTGGCTTTTTACAGTCATTTATGTTCAAAGTACTATTATGTCAATTAAAATGCAAGTGTCACTATAGGCCATCACCAGCAATAATTTGTGCTATATATGATATTTGAGACTTTAACATTTGCATAACTTAAATTAAAATAAAACTTGATTTGTGTGTAGAGGGAACCTAAACCCAATTATTGTTATTATAATTATTATTATTATTATTGCAGGAAGAGATTGTACATGCATGCACTTCTGACTAAAATTATTAATCTTACATTTGTAATAATAAAATGTGAACATATTTCATTGATACAAAGCAGTGGCCATTATTCTCTCAGCCACATTAATAGCTGTAGCAGAAAGTCCCCATTAAATGAACGCCCTTAAAAAATGTACAACGATGGGATGTTTTATCTTTAGATCTGCCCGTGCCAATTTATAATTTATATACAACCGGACTTGGACATTTTCTGCTGCTCTGTTTAAATTTTTCCTTTGCATATATGTCTTATGAATCCATATTGAAAACGACTGAAATGGAAAGTATTCTGCCTAAAACCCCAAGTTCAATACAAATAAAGTCACATCTTATCACAGAAATCCTAGACATGTCTTTCCTTCTTTGAATTGCTTCATCTTTCTTCTCCTTTTGCTGACTTTATTAAATACTAAGCATGACAGCACATAGACGTGCAAAAAGAGATGACCTTAATCATTTTGTTGTCTTCCAGAACTACAGTTTAACCAGGTGTTTTTTGTCCAAACACACACACATACACACACTTACACCCACACACACCCACACCCACACACACACTCATATACGCTTCCCCCTCCCAAATCCTTGATTGCACTTTTCAACGCTCAGCTATCGATGAGCCTACTCCTCTTATAGACATCATCTGACAGGAAATCTTTGCAAGGTAGCGCCCTGGTAACTGTCCAGAGATTTGGACTGTTTCTTCCCACTGGAGGAGAATCTCGACGCCGGTCTCCTATTTGTCCAAACACAACAACCATCCTTCCTCCCACACTAATTTTTTTTTCTCCACACCTCATCCTCGGCCGTGCGAGGGGGGCTGACAGCTCTCAGCGTCCCGGCCTGTCAGAATGGGCCTGTTATTCAGCACCTTTCCTTAGAGACCATCGGGTAACCCACATTTATGAATGTCCACACAAACATGCACAAATGCCACAGAGCCTACCTACACAATGCACATTTAAGTAACACACACACACTCAAGCACTCGTTAAGTTGTTGTCTTACATCCACAAAAACTTCTCGAGTACACCGAGAGGATGTTCTGCTTGATGTCAGCATTCCTCCCAAAAATGCTGACGCTTCCCCTACGCTAATCAGGATCAAAAGTATTATCTATACAGACACTAATTTACGCAGCCGTCACCTTCTCAGTGGCAGAGCTGACACAAATAATTTTCGGTTACAGAGTCTTTTTGTCAATCTGTGCGATTGGCTGGATTTTTTTTTACCAATCATTAGCAGCAATTTGACGACGTCTGGCAAAACACTGGGGAAGACAGGTGTCCAATCAAGGGGTGGAAACGATTCATTTGAGATTTTAAATGCTAGCTTGCAAATGTGTATGCCGGTCGGTGCCTGTACAGCTGTATTCCCAAGTCCAATGCAATTCAATGTGCATACTAAGGGCTTCAAAACACACTCACAGCCCACATAGTGCTTTGTTTTTTCTAAAATTAATTTCCTTTCTTAAAATGTATAATAGAAAAGCAGTAAAATATACAAGCACTGCAATTGCATTGTTTATATAACTACAACCTGATCAATTAAATACAAAGTGATGTGATTCCTGGGCTACGAAATACAACAACAATAACAACAAAAATCTTATATTAATTTACCAGCATTCATTATATTATTTAGCAATTTTAAATAATATAATAAAAGCTGGTAAATTAATAAGATTTTGTTTTCATTTTATTTCAAGCAACGTAGGTTTCTACCGTATAGAATGACATTTTAAGATGATGTGAATGATATATTTTCCCATGAAACATTAAAATGCTTATATCAGTCTAAAAGCAAAAAACAGAATGGGAAGACTTGATGAGGGAAATAAAATTATCAGAATTCTATTAGCCAGTACAAATACATGCCCCATTTTTATGTTAGTCAACGTGGTGAAAAGCTGCAGTGGGAAGGTTCCCGTTTGAGTCTAATGACCAAGTAACAATTGCAAAAGTTGAATCAAGTGCATCGAGAAGATAAAAATAAATAAATAAAGAGACTAAGAATAAAAAGTAAACGAATTGGACAGAAAAAGATCACTTGGAACTAAATATTTTCTTTTATTACAGTAATAAAACCTGCCCTACTGTGAAGACAATAAAGATCACAGTGTTCTTGTCTCATTTCTCTCTCCCTTGATAATGTGATAGCACATAACAGAAAGAATAGGGTGTGTTCGGAGGATACCGGTTTCGTCAAGGCATATGATAACGATCTGTTCATTTTTGGAGATATAGCTTCTCTTATGAAAAAACAGTTTGGACCCTTTTTACCATGCATCAGCCCGGTAGTTTTAGTACTGCCTCATTGTATGTGTTTTTGTTTTAAGTGATGTTATATTTTTTTATTAGTTTTTCTCGACTCATGTCACTCATTTCTGTAAAAAAATGCTCATACTCCCTCTTCGTTCACAATTTTCAACAGAAGTACCGTAGTGGTATTTTACTTTTGTGAATACAAATGAGTCCAAATGGATAACATTTACAACAGGGATTGCTATCAAGAGCCAAGTAATTTCATTTATGAATTGGGGATAAAAAACATTAACATAAAAATCTGACATGAGCAGCCACTATTCTTAAATTTGAATGAGTGTGTCTGTAGCCAAGAGCTACTCCAGTACACACACGCTTTCCTTTAGGGCTTGCCCACCTGCTCTCTTTATCTTATAATATAGTTGCAGCGGCCATCTACTTCTTCAAATTAGCCCATGCTTCTGTTGTCCAATTAAATAATAATAATAATAATAATAATAATAATAATAATAATAATAATAATAATAATAATAATAATAATAATAATAATAATAATAGTATTAATACAGTGCAATGCATGCCACCTCTAAAAGTTCCTCTTTCAAGTGACATTAAACTGACAGTAAAAAATAAAATCAAATAGCTATTGTAGCACTACATGTTTAATGCCAACAAAGCAATTATTTTAAAAAATATTCCAACAGACAGTTCATACTGGTATTTATATAGTATATAGTCCTCATCATGATATACGTCATTTCACAATGTCAAGTGTAGTGTACAATTGAATTTAAAACAAACATTTATTTTAATGCCCACCTTTGAAATCTTGTTCTATTAGATTTAGCATTTACTGTCATTATTGTAATATTTGATCAGTTTGAGTGAGGCCAACTTTGAGACAGAATATTTGGTGTCAGTTGAACAGGGAGGCTATTTTTTTTCGTCTCCCCGACACGACCTTAATTGCGTCGAGAATTAATGGTGCATTTCCGTAGCCAAGCTCACCACCAGGCACTGGTTACCCGGCTCTTTATAGCTGGGCCCGATGCCACGCAACGGGCCCAAGAGTGCCTGCCGAGTCAGCCACCATCGCACTCATGCTCGGGGGTTAGAGACTTTGCGGCATACATATGCATGAAGAGCCCTCATATCTCCCCAAAGGCAGCCATATCTCACCATTAGTCGCTCTCCAAAGTCTATTGGTGGTACGCGGTATTGACTTTTGGAATAATATCAGGCAATCTGCAATGTGATTTATGGTGATGTGCCTTATCGATCACTTAAGAAGATATTTAGGTATTCAGAGTAAAAAGTTATGTTCTCATTATGCTGATGGTGTGGGGCGCCCGGCCAAGATGAACGGGAGGAAGTCAGCTCACACATTAACGGAGAGGTAATTAGTACATCGGTGCTCCCTTTCTCAGCACCCCCGCTGCCTGACTTGCCTGAGAGTGAGCACAAATTGATACTGCTGCCCCACAGGTGGGAAACAAGCTCTCATCACCTTGTCACCCCAGAGAATATGAGACACAACAACATATATTAAACCACTAGTTCGCAGCATGTGGCTTGTGTCTTCATGAGATATTTTACTCTTTATGGAGCCCATGGGGGACACACAAAATCCAATACGATTTTGCTTTTAGAGAAGGTATTCACTACATACAAACAGCTGGGATTTCAAGTGCTTCCTCCTGCCAGAGGCAAGAAAAGTGACAAACCATCAAAATGCTAGAGGCAAACGCATCAGTGCCGTCAATGCCGCGGGCTCAGAGACAATAGGATTCGCTAGAAATGACCTGCTGCAGTCTAAGGGCTAACGTTGCAGAATGAGGAGAATAAATTCCACCGTGTCCATTTGTCCTCGTATATCGTTTAGGAAAGGGGAACAAGAAATCACCACAAACAAGACCACAGAGACCACAGACATCTGCTGTGATTCAAATGGTTTTTACTGGGAAAAAGGATGGGGGGAAAAAAAGAAATGAAAATTCTTATGAGCTCCAAAAAATAAATTATTTTTGAATATACTAATAATATTAAATTCACTTTTGGTCTTGATCATTGATAAACTGACCAAAGTTTGAATTTCTGTGAATATCTATTATTGAATATCTGTGTCAATAAACTGAAATAATGTAGGTTTTGCGATATTGACCGGGAATGTAGTTTTAAAAATATAAATATAAGCAAACTGTACATGGCATTGAGGTACCACTTCTATTACTAAAAAACATAAATGACTCCCACCACAATTAAAAAAGAATATATCTAACATTTTAATTGGCAAATTTATTACACTATAAAGAACATTTGCAATCCTTTATTTTTCCCCAAATTTGACAATGTGCCTAAATATCTAGTGGGCTGTCTGTTTGAATTCTGGTTGTGGTTAATTTATATATCAAATTAACCTGTGTTATCATTCATTATATCCATTAGTAAAACAATAAGTCAAATACAAATAAATTAATGGATACAACAATGTTAAACGACAAGGAACAAATGCAGTACACCAAAGCACTGTCTTATGGATGAAAATACATTTGAAAAATACCTAGTAACTAAATATTAATCATTGGAAACAGCACACTGTGTTTGACTAATTTAAAATCATAATGTATTTGCAATAGTGCTAGATTACAGTTATTTAAATAATAATATTAATTAAAGATTTGTTGAATCTTTTAAACAATTTCTAAACATGTAATAAAAATATACCTATCCGAAATGCCATAGATTTCACTTTAAAGTTGCACATAAGCCATAAAACTCGGCAAAAACATGCAGTTGCAAAATCCAATGAAAAAGTTATTCTTTCGGTGATACCAAACTTTGACTGTGATAAAATAAAAACCCTTCTGACAAAAGTTAATGTCTTTAATGTAACATTTGACTAGCCATATTTGTGAGAGAGGATTAGCTGGACTCGGTGGACCCAGCATCATTAGTGCCTATCTCCCAAGGGTGACATGTGTGGAAATTACTGCCCTAATCAATAAGCAAAGTCCAAGTGTTGAAATATTTATCCACACTGAGTTTCATGCTTGCGGTGAAGCGTCTGAGCACACTTCCTGCACCTTAAAGGGTTAGTAAGAGAGCCATGTATGCCAAAGAGTACACCTTGAAATCAATGGGGTGCCACTCACAGACTGAGTGCTGAGTGTTGCAGGAGACCATTAATTTATTTTCAGTACGGAGCGGAAAACAAAGTAAGGAGCAGACGTTGGCAGAAAGTGAACTTGAAATGGTGGCGCCCTTACATTGCCTTGTATGTATTCAATATGTTGGTAAACTTAAACATTGCTGTGTAGGTTTTATGCAAAAGGCATAAAACCTACACAGCAATGTTTAAGTTTACCAACATATTGAATTTTTTTTCTTTGAATTGCACTGACATTTGAACAATTCTAACTGTGTAGAATCTCAGTTCATTTCTATGTATACTGTATGTGATATATATAACGCTATTATCACAATATGAAACTATTTTAAATAAAGATTCTCTTAGTCTCATTAAAGTATACATAACGAGGGATGTAACACTGTTTAGGGTGTTTTAAATTGTGGAAATTCATTTAGCTGAAGGTCAAAATATTTGCACTGAATTCATGGTGCGACGCGCTGCAAGACATTCTTTCAGCTTCAAGACTTTTCTTGTTATCTGACTTTATCTTCCCACAGAGCGTGTTACAGACGATTAAAAGCTCTGTGTGATACTCGGGTTTATGTCTTGTTAGAAGAGGGAACCCATTTGTATTGCTTATACTGTCATTGTTAAGAGTCCACAAAGAATGACAGCTGACTTCGCCTCTTCAGCTTGAAGTGCTCGGATGAAGCTTCCAATCATTAGCCAGCCACAAGAATGTGGATCTCATTTAGTACTATTTTTAGTGCCTTCAGAAGTTTCTTTGACTGTAAATCAATATGTTCCTCCTTAAGTCTTTAAGGACATGAAAGTAATTTTATCTCATGTTTTGTTCGACATTACTTCTGAAAGATAGATGGCCAGAGATTTCAGCATCTGGTCCTTCAGAGCGTTAGTCTCTGAAAATGATTAACCGTTATTTTGTATTTGATATAAATTTGTGGCTGTGTATCAGTGTCTATTTTTATTTTATTATAAATTTTAAACATAACTCGTGATAGAGACAAGTTCACAAATGGACCAAAGTATTTGTTCATGTAAAAATACATTATAATTTAGCAGTCCATCTGCTTTATTTCCATATTAACTCCTGAACCACTTATCCAACGTCTATTTACATTTGTAATTGTCAATTTACATTTGTAATTGTCAATTTACATTTGTAATTGTCAATTTACAAAATGACCAATCGTGTATATAATCTATAGAATTGAGGTGAAAGGCCATATTCCAGTTAAAGATTCAGGATGGTAATTGGAAGCTATTGACTAACAACCTCCATTGTCTCTGTTCATCATCATGCGTTTCTCCTCATTAAATGGAAGGTCTTCATTATCACATTGCCGCAGTGGTCCAGGAACCATTGTTAAATTAACATTAACAATGCCCTTAATTGTCAGCTGTTTGCTTTGTCACATTACATTTTCCAGGCGAGTTAAGAAGCTGTTAATTTAAACTGTGATGTCTTTTCGATACAGAGAGGCCACATAGGATAAAATGTGAAAAGAGATTCTTGCTTAACCACTTCTCTAACTCTGTTCACACATCTGAATTAAGACACAGCGGGCATGTGGAAAACATTCTTGTGCATGCCGAATCTCCATCAGACACTGGGATCATGAGCGGCAGAGACGCGTGTCAGATGCCAGAGGAACGTGCCGAACAGATGGCATCTGCATCTAATTCTGTTCCCGGCGTTGACCCTTTTTACAGAAATCTGCAATGTGTGCAATGCTGTGTGTGTGTGCGTGTGTATGTGGGTGGGGTGAGGTGTGTGTGTTTCTAAATGAAGCAAATGGAATGGTCATTTAATGTATGCCTTTGTTTACTACATGTTCACTTCTTTTACTCTTGCTAGTGAACGGTTCATTTCAGAAATTAAGTCCATTTGCAGAATGTTTGGGAGTCATTTAAAATCTGTCTGTGGTGTTTTGGTGTGCCTATGATCCAAGGAATCCAGCATTAGTTCAACACTCAGTAAAGGTTCACCAGGCCATTGCATCAACACTGTCTGATTGGCAATCACCTGATCAGACCACCTAAGTACGTGCCTGCTTAAAATATCTGGAATTGGACTGACATCCTTTCCTCACTACAAACAGTGGATGTATTTAAACAAATGATTTGGTCATCATTTAAAACAAGGATATTTAGATCCACATTCCAGAATCCTTCACTTTTTCGCAAATAAATACGACAATAGTTCAAACTGAAAGCATTTGCAAAAATAAAGAGACATTTCTCCCAGCATCAAAGCAAATGAAAATCGTATTCACCGCAAGTGAAAATGACGTTAACTAGCAGCAAATCTCATAACTCCGTCAATCTGTATCTTCAAAAGAGCTGTTGAAAAATGAATTATAATACAATATATGCTGGCGCACATACACCCCATGGGCTCAGTTTCGGCTCTTCAGTTGAAACAATTAGGGTCACACAAATAATTTAGGCAGGACAGATGCCTGTGTGTTAACTAACTTGATTGGCATACATATCTCAGAAGCACTGACACAATTTTTAGCGGGACTGACAATTCCCATCATGAAATGTATCGCGCATAGATTCTATTTTGATTTTCCTTCGCAATTTGAACAAAATTCTGGTCTTTTCTCTACCAATCGCTTATACACCATTAAACAAAGTCTTTCAATCTACTCAATCACTGGAGACCATTTGTTTCCCTAAGTGATGGTGGTGCCAGGTGTCTAAAACAGTTGTTTGTGTGGATTTATATTATTTTAAACAATTTCTTAATCATTTAAAATAATGACATCCTTGTTCTTGCCCTGCCATGATACACCATCCACCAAGTTTGTTGACTGTGTGATTCCTAGTGTACAAATAAAGGTGGACAACATCCAAACGCAGAGACAACCAGACCTACAAATTATGGCAAATCATAGTATAATATACTAAGTATGATGGCTTGGCATTGTTGTATTTTCAATATTGTAATGAACAAAGGAATGATTCAAAGGCTCTATGGTATTTGCCTCATGTGGATGCTTCTGCTGTGTAATGACATCAAGTAATATGGGTAAAAAAAATTTATATAAGATATGTTGAGTAGTAAGGGTGGTTTAGTTTTAAGTGAAGTTTTAGTTTTTAAGCATTGATAATTTGATTCTGACTGTGGACAAGGCCTTTTTGTTATAATTGTATAGATTTCTATCATTATATAGATAGGCCCACTTTTCTTCTTTTGTAGACACTTGGCAATGCATAAAAAAAAAATTGAGACAGCGCTGAAATCTGACTGGCACTGACATCACTATTTTATCTCTCAGCAGTTCACCCTGAAATGAGAACAAGGTTGACCAGGTGGTGATAAGAGCAAGTTAAAGAAATATTGAAATGTAGAAAGGGATATGAAATCTCAAATATAAAACAGATCACACAGGCCAATTTGATCTTAATTAGTATGAAATAGGCTGCGTACACATTTGGTCTGTTCATTCAATTGTTCATTACTCATGACTTCCCCCTCACTTAAGAAAATCATAACAATTCTCCTCTAACACATTAATTAAAAACATTCCACAGGCTCAGAAGGCCTGCTTGTGCATAATTAAGTCTAACAGAAGCTATAACATACGCACATATTTTAGTATGAGACCGACTACAGACCGAAGACAAAAATTATAAAGTTTTCTCCCTTTTCAAGCATCTACATTTTTCAAACTTAATATAATCAAGGTTTCATCACTAAACTGAGTAATGATACTATAGATCAGGGGTCACCAACTCTAGTTCTTGAAGGAACCTATCTAATCTTTTTTTCATGTCTCCCTCCTCCAACACATCGGAATCAAATAATCTGGCCTGTTATCAGGTTTCTGGACAACTTGCTGATGGTATGATTCAGGAGAGTTGAATGGGGGAGACATTGAAAACAGACTGAATAGGTACCCAGGAGGACGGGAGTTGGTGGTCCCTGTTATAGATTAGCGTACTTAAAATTTGCGACGCAAAATCAGGAAGCTGATCTGCAACATACTGCCCATTGTTAGATAATACAGTGTGTTATTCTGTGAATATTGGCATCGATTTAAAACATGTGGCATATTTTCCAAGACTGATAGTATCTTGCAAAATGAAGCGGTTATTGTTTTGACTATCTCATTTGTATTGACTTTATATGCCAATCCACACACATCCTTGCTTAACCTTGTACGGTATTATATTTCAGAATGGGGACTGTGATATACTTTACAAAGCTAATGAATTCTTTAAAAAATAAATAATTGTCAATTTTAAAAAGGCAAGTACGTAAAATTATTACACCAAGCGTAGTGCAATGGATAGTCTTGAGAGGAACATTTTTTTTCATGGGTTCTGTGTTTTTAAATGTTTTATTAAAATATATTTTAGAATCCTGTAATCATGCAATACAAATTATTATTTTTAGCGGTTTGCACAGGGTGCTGTGTACAAAAAAGGCAATCTTCCAGCTCTTAATGGCCAACAGTGGGAGATTTAAACTGGGAATAAAATTGTGTCTTGCAGCAATTTGATTTATTTTTGTTGTTGTGGCCCAGTCTATCGAATTAAAAGAAAAAAAATATCTGAAAAATATCTCCTCAGGTGACAGCGTAAACCAGTTAGTTAGTGGTGGTGCAAAATAAAATGCACTAGACTGCTCACCCTTGTTCAATGGAGACAAAAATATATTGACTTCAGACCCGGTTCGGCAGCTATCCACACAGGAATAGGCAACACCATCGTATCTAATTACAACACTTCAGATTTTGATTACACACTTGGCTTGAAAAAGTGCAACACTGTACAAGAACAATTGCTCAGAGAGCTCCAAGCAGCAGGTGGTGCAATTTCAGTTCTGTCTTAATGAGAGAACAAATCGAAAGTTAAAAGGGAGGAATTTATACTTTAATTCCTTTCCCAAAGTCGTAAAAAGGAGGTGCCCTTAATTTATTAGTTTATAAGAGGCGGGACTTGAGCCAGGAGCATTTTTGCCCTCTTGATGTCTTTTCTTCCTTCCTTGTCTGCTATGACCATATATATATTTTTTTTTAAATTATTAAGTTCAAAGAAGACTTCTCCCATGGTCTATGTGATGTAATGGATTAATAAAAGTACAATAAACTGGTTATTATTAGTCTCCAGGACAACAGAGCAAACTAACATCATATACAAACTGTGTTACAAATATTATGTAAACTGAACCATTAAAATATTTATGATAGTCTTATTTATTTTTGTTCGAGGTTTGTAGTAATTCTGATGTCATTTACTGAACCAAAATCTACAGCTGGACTGCATTTTCTACAAAATCTAATCTTGATAAGATAATTATATAATACTAGCTTCAATAATTAGATTTGTTAATGCCATAGATTGACAAGAGTATGGACAGAAACAATATTACACGTGATTATCATTCCTTGCAAGAATTATATTCTATATGTGTACTGATTTGTTTGAAAAGGCTGCGTTGCAGCAGTTAGGTCCTTGCGGATGGAAGATTATGATCCCAAGGCTTCCTCCTTCCACTGTTGAGCTTAATTTACATTACATTTACATTTTCCAGCATATTTAAATATATGCATAAGGCGCAGATATATGTTTCGCTCTATCAGTTTTGAATGTAGATGCGAGTCAGACAAATATTCATACAATACTGTATTTTCTTTTTTCAAAACCGGTGTGTTTTTTTCTATATCTACAAACTCTCTCAATCATGACTTCATTTAGTTAAAGTTGAAAAATATACTGCAGTGCTGTTATGTGAAAACCTTGAATTGAGTTTGAAAGTAGACGACAACACTCGATGTTCAATCAGAGCTATTTTTCTCTCAAACATTATGTTGATCAGTCTCCTCAAAGTTTAAGTGTTCCACTACTAACACTTTGATTCATCATTCATACTTTCATCTTTGATTCCACCTACTCAGTACACCATTATACGACCGCTGTCCTTGCAATTTACAATAGGAACTAAAGTGTAATACTTTACATTAGAACATGGCAAGAGAGTACCAACAGAAACATAATAGCCAAACTGCAAGATTGTTACATTTTGATTAATACAAATCTGTATAAAAAAAAGTATACAGACAGTGGAACATACCATAGGCAATACTGTGGTATACAGTCGTAGTAGTGTTTAAAATCAATTTAATTAAATGTGATAGGTATCTGCATATAATGATAGGATTTTTCTTAATACAAGTCATTTTTTTCAAATATAAAAAAAGTAAGGCTTCATTGCCTTAAAGTTATGAAATGTCCTTATTTTATTTAAGATGAATATATATCTCTGTCTCACCATTCTGGGTAGTTAAGCTGTATGTCATGTGATTTATGCTGTTTGCCTCAAGCCACCAGGCGGCAAAAACAACAAACTGCATATAATAAACAACAGTGTTGCACTGGAGCATATTGTATTCATTAGTGGAAAAAAAAGTGAAAATCCATACAGATTAGCACTGCTAAGGACAACATTTCCTGTCAATATGCATTTTCCTAGAAGACGCATTCTCACATTCTTTCCTGACAGGCAAGGTGACACAAAGTTGTGTTGCACCATAACGAAAATGATTAGAAGTATAAACGTTTTATAATTATATATGTCTGGTAGAATGCTAACATGGTTCTTAATGGTTACTTAAAGTTACTTTTGTTTTGATTCTGCATTTACAATGGATGCCTTACCCGCCTGCAACAATCAGCAAATTACGAGAACAGTTCTAAGTGCCACAGCTCACTGGGGTACGTTAACTAGGTTTGCTACCCTGTTTGCAATCAAACTTAACGATGACATGTACTATTAATTTACTTTACTACTTATCCTCACAAATGTCACAGGGGGTGCTGTAGCTAATCCCCACTGACTTCAGGGACCAGGCGTGGAACACCCTGAATTGGTGGCAAGCCAATTGCATGGTACAAGGGGACGGACAAAAACTCACAGGACAATTTAGCGTGTTAAAATGTTTTTGGGATGAGGGAGGAAACCAGAGTATCTGGAGAAAACCCACCCTACCCTGGGGAGAACATGCAAACTCCAGGAAGGTCCTGGAAATGAACCCTCAATCTCAGAATGGCGAGGCCGAAGTGCTAACCACTATATGTGTTGGAGAGCAGTGACCAATGTAGAAGATATCACACACAAACTTCTTCTCTATGTGCCCCATCAACACTGAAACCCAGGTGATTTGGCCTAACTTTTTATTCCTAAATAATGACAGCAACGTTCTCAGTGAGCAATTGTAAAAACGACCTTGACAGAATTCAGTAATGCTTGCCCATCGTCATGCTGATGGACTGAGGAGATATCAAGATATAAGACTTATCCAGTTCTTTCACCTGTCACTGCTCTCGAGGGAAGAGGTGGTTGCTGCTTCGGGGTATCGGTGACAGAGTGAGTGTGTCTGAGGAGATCAGTTTATGGAGATTAACAGCTCAGTCCATCTCTGTCACCAAGTACTGCTGAACCTTGACACAGCTTAGAGGTATTATGAGGTCAGATGAGTAAATGACATCTCTGAACAGCAGCAGGTAGAAGATGTGTGCAGCCCGATGCATCGGTTAGTAAGGGAAAATATGCATCAAGAAGTCCGATGTTATGATGTTGTAACGATGTTGAAAGAATCCAACATATTAAAAGGAAATCCTTAAGCATCCTTTCCATAAAAGACTTAAGAATGTGGCTTTTCATCATTGAGAAAGTTACATCTTTCTAATAATGTCATAAGCTAGGTGTAAGAGAACATCCTAGAAATCAATAGCTCTTTCAGGCACGGACGGCAAGAAACGCAAAACATGATTTAAGATACGAAGGCTTTGCACAGAAAGAGAAGGGAATGATTGCAAGCATTCTCGCCTGCCTTCAGTAATAGCATTTTATCTTATTAGGCTCAGCGTAGTAGCCGTAAAAAAATACTCAAGTTGTTTGTGAGAATTGCAGTGCACAGTTTGCTCAGCTGCCGGGGTAATACTTTTATCAAACACATCTTTCTTCCAAAGATGGCAAAACAAACCATGTCTGGTGCAAATCTCTTTGTCTGCTCTGACAGAATGTTGGAGAAGTCAAAAGGCAGCAGAACTAACAAGCAGGTTTTTCAACAAACACTATTCTATGTGTGTGCCAGTCCAGGTCTCCTTGCCCATAAAGCACTCACAGTGGATACTCATGTTAATAAAATGTGTTGTCACCCCAGATCATGTATAATTATGCTGGAGATGTTACACTATAATATCCCAAAAAATAGCTTACATTTGGTTTCTCAAAAGCAGCATTAATATCAGCAAATGGGTGCAAGTTTTCCTTCTAACCAAAGAGGAGGACCCCTTTCCAAAAAATCTGATCTGCAAGTGTAATCAATTGATGGCAGTTAGGTCCTGCTTGTTTCAGCAGAAAATTCATTGGGTAAACTGTTTTCGCTCTACTAGTTGGAACAAAAACCAGGATCCTCTGAGCCCTTTATGGAATTAGTTCGAAACCCTTGCATAAAACCCTCGATCTCAGAATTTTGAGATGAACGTCATAATTACTCTAACACCATTGTCTCCCTTTTGTGTTTAATTCATGCATAACATTTCAGTGATTTTACCCTCAGTGCACTATAACTGTAAGAATATTTGCAAAACACACTTTCCAATAAAGGGGTGACAATATGTAAAACAAGTGCAATACTTTTCTAATCCTTTTAGGCCAGTATTCAATTGAAGTATTCATCTTTAAACAGATGAGTTTATTTCTTTACAAGAAAAGATTGGGGAATTTCTATTGCTTACCTAACAAGTGTGTGAACAAAAACAAACTAAAAACAGGTTCAAAAACAAAAAACAACTTTTTTGGCTCACAACAACTAATAAAAAGATATTCTGACAAATTCTCACAATTGTTACTATTCGTATTGTCTATAATAGTGCCATTTTCTGTACATTTCAGAAGGGACACTGTTCCACTGACATTCATCACTAACATGCCAACTGGCCTGGAGCTGAATGGGACAGAGTTGTGAATATCCAACTCAAATGTGTCACGAATGAGCATTGGAATACAGTCCAGACTGAACGTTTGACCCCTGTGTTTATATGCTGCGAGGCTAAAACTATGATTCTGTCCGATTGTAATGTAAGCACCCTCATAGAAAGGCCAATTTGCAATTCAAGTATGGCAGTAAAATTGAGTGCGCAGCTGCAGCTATCCCTCACCCTCTGCCTTCATTCTGTTGCTTTTGGATATATTATGAACAATGGGTCCCCCAAAGGAGACAACTTATTTTCTGCTGAAATAGTTGCCTTGACTACTGACTTGATTTAAAGCAAATGTGCACACCTTTGGCATTCTAAAAGGCCATTCACAGGAGACAGACTAACAGCCCAATGATGTGTCCATGAATCAGGCCATTTCTCAAATAGAAGAAGGAGGAGAGGAGATGAAAATTCATGGTAAACCTTATATGTACCGTAGATGCCAACCGTATATTGCTCATATATCCACAGCTGTCATATGACATTACACTCGCCCACAGGTCTACTGCTGTTTGCATCCTGCTGAGTGGTGCACTTTTCACCTTCCTCTTCATAAAATGAAGTTGTGGCTCAAACAATTACAGTTCTTCTAGCCATATAGTGGTATCGTTATTCCTTATTTGACCTGAAAATTATTGCTATGAAGTGCAAACAAAGCAATATACAGCAACAACAGAAAGAGTTGAAGGCCGGAATCTTTGTATAAGTGTGGAAACATTTGAACAAAGAGTTTTTTTGTAGATTTCTTTCATTGATTTACAATGAAGAAAGGGTTTTTAATAAAAACTATTAATCATAGATTGCTAGTTGCAACCTACTATCATTTAGTGTCGTTTTTGTGTGTGAAACTATGCATGATGTGTTGTTGTGTTTTGGTGTTAAAACCGGGTCTATCAGCCTAAAAGTTTGCGAGTCCTACACGTTGGATAAAGACTATCACAGAAACCTCCAAAATTAAAGCTGGAAATTGACACTATTGTTTCATTTAATGCTAACGGAATGGTCTCTCTGACCTCTCCCTGCTTATTTGGCAAGTAATGTCTACATTTATTCATGAAAGAAAGGTAATTCCAGCCAACACAATTTTTTTGTTTGGAGGCGAGAGGCCTTTTGACATTGTTCAGGTCTTGAAAGTTATTGTCTAACTCCTGTGCATTCTGCTGGTAAAATCTTACATTGCATACAAGGCAAAATGAAAATGTAGTCACACACATACATACACAGAAACAGACACATGTCAGCAATTTTGTGTACACGCTGTTCTCCACAAATTGTGTGTCGCTGCCATATGTGCTCCAGTAGTGCAAGAAGCAGCTGTCTGAAACAAAAGGTGTCTAAGCACAAGTCTAACCTGCACGGCGTGCATTTGAATATTCCCTTCCCATCCATTTGTCTACAGAACTCTTTGCTTCCCACGGGAGACTCGGCAGACATTACTTAGCAATATTTGCCATGGAAAAGAGCACATTGCAGAGTTTGGCAAAAGTGCGATGAAAAATGCCTAATAACTCAAAGACGCGTGATTTCAAACAGCATCTGATGAATTCCTACATCTGGATTGAAGGACCTTCAAGGTAAGTAAACACAGAGAACATGCAAATACAGTGTATACACGTGTAGAATTCATTTTCAATACTACTAACCCAGTCACGGTCACGGAGTGCTGCAGCCTAACCTAGCTGACTTCGGACTACACCCTAAACTGGTCGCCAGTCAGTCCTAGGGCACACACACACACAGACAAGTATTTGCACGCCATCACACCACATCGCAGGAATTAATCCTGCGTTACCCTCAACAAAGTTAGGCGAATTAACAACTACACCATCGGCAAAGACAGAATACTTAAGTCATTGAATCCAATGTTTCCATTTTTTTCCATCTTGTCTTACTAATAGTGTATTAGTACATGTTCTAGCACCTGCCAATCATAAAAAAACAAACTTTGGCATTATTGAGCGATGGCAGTTATTTAAATGAAAGAAAAATGAAGCTAGAAACATTTGGCAGAACAGAACAAAATGTGCTTAACTACTGCAGGCTCAAATGATATATGGTTAACCTAGACTGGTATTTTCCCGTTTCATTAATACATTCTTGTGTATGTACTGTCTATTCAAAGATCCTACTGCAGCATTGGCTGATTAAACTAATTAGCAAAGGTATATGTGGTGTTTGACCCATGTATAATTAAATGCAGCACATTCATCAAATTAGAGAATGCAGATAGAACACGCAGCTCATTCCTGCAGCTGTGGTGTGCAGGGAAATGGCTTCTAGTTAATCAACTGGAAGTGGGGAATTTCACAATATGCTAGAATAAGGATAACATTACTCCAGTAGGATTGTGTGAAAAAGAAAATCCTTGATTGTATTAAAATAACTTATATTCAGAATTGTAAAGTGCTGCGGGAATCAACTTAAGTTATTTTTTAGTTTGAATTTATTTGTCACAATTCTTTTTTTTTTCACATTCATTTTCTTTAAAAAATCCTCATGATCTTGCCACATAAAAACAAACACAATATGCAACCTAGGTACAAAGTTAAGGCACACTTTTGAGATGTATGGCCTAACTTTTGTTGGACTGCTGAGACTTGCTGTTCATACCACAATTTTGTGACTTACAGGCACCACTAGGCATCAATGCCAGGATAATACTATGTCAAACTTAATGGCAATCAGCGATTGTGAGAAAACGATGCATGTGGCCTAGGCTGTGTTTTAGTACAACGCCTGTCTGAACAGAAGCTCGCAAAAAGACATTGTTAATGTCTCAGCATGTGCACTTGCTCCATCCCGCTGCCATGCCACAGTAAATGGCTATTTATCATGGTAGGGATGGATTTGACAGCATCGCCCTTCCTTTCAAATACAACCATAATTCAAAAGGCGCCGCTCAGGGTAAATCACACTCTCAATTCAGAGAGAATCAACCTTTCGGGCACCCAACT
The DNA here is from genome assembly GCF_051989575.1 of Stigmatopora nigra. Taxonomy (NCBI): domain Eukaryota; kingdom Metazoa; phylum Chordata; class Actinopteri; order Syngnathiformes; family Syngnathidae; genus Stigmatopora; species Stigmatopora nigra. The sequence goes on from NC_135512.1 coordinate 8,656,475, forward strand.
TTTGGGTTGCACAGCAGCTCTCAGTTTGCACAATGGCTGTCAGGTCACTTGTTTGTTGAAAGAAAGTCTTCTGGCACCACCTTTGATGCTGAAAAAAGATGTAATTCTGGCAGAAACATGACAAATAGTCAGGTGCATTTGATACTTTTCCATTATATAGTGCATTTCTGAGCGCATCCACACACAAAGATGCTTCCACAGAGTTGATATTTTCTGATGATTTACATCAACACATACCAGGAAAACGGATTCATATGCACACTTACGCTTGTTTATTTTAAGGACATTTCAGATATTGGAATGCAGTTGTTTATGAGTCAACCAAGCCATTGACAACAGCTCCCCTTTCTATTTCTTGTCTTCCTCAATTTTAAATTCTTACCCTATTATTATGTCCATCCATCTAATTTATTAGAATGACTATGACCCTATTATTCTACATAGAAAAACAACTTATTTTTTAAATACGTATCAGCAAAAGAAACAAGGTGAATATGATTTTACCAGGATTTTGGTCAGGAAAATGTGTCTCACATGAGTGTTAGAAGCTGTGCTGGACAGAAATGAGAAAAGATGAGTTGATGTGGGAAGACCAATGGGAGAGGACGGGATGCAGGTGTCTGGACAAATCCTGCCAGGCAGGTGCACAGTGCATGAGTGTTTGTCGTCAGCTGCTGGCATAAGGGTAATGCAAATGCAAAATACTGAAATTAATGAGCACTGACAATACTAAGATTCAGAGGAATAATTTCGACAAGGGTCTGCAAATCATCACTACATTAGAGGCCTTCTCTCAACGAGCAACAGCTGCACAAGTAAAGCTGTGCAGGCTACCTGCACTTCTCTAAGGACACAAATTGACATGCATGTGCACACCCACACACACTTAAGTGCCTGGAAAAATAATTGATGGCAGAAAATGGAGTGCAGACCTCTGCCTAAATCTGACTTAGATTGGTACGTACATTGGGACATTAAATAAATTGTTGCAAAAAGGGGGGGGGGACCGGACTACCCAGAGAAAATCCACGTAACCCCGTGGAAAACATGCAGACTCCACACAGTGAAGACCCACTCGGGATCAAACTCTCAACCCCAGAACCGTGATGCGGACATGCTAACCACTCGTCCACCGGGCCTCCCCAGTAGAGAAACTGATATTGGTAATCATCTCTGCAGTACCCAGCAGTAAAATATCTGTGCCATCACACCGAATGCTCAACGGATGAGACAAATGAGAAAAAATGTGAAGAGGCAATTAGACAACCTCAGGCCAGATGCTCTCCACCCCTGCTGTAGTGGGGCCTTCTTCACTTAGAGCTAATTACATAACAAAGACTGTATTTAATCAGGTCCTGTTAGGCACCACCTCGTTGTAGTCTTCCTCTTCTTTTCTCGTTACCTACCACTCATATTATATATATACCTGCCGTAATCGGTTATTTGCCTATATATTTCAGAACAGTGCTTTTATGGTGTCTATTCAATAATATTTGGACTTATCTCTTTATGCCGTTTAATCGACACTGCCTGTAGTTGGCTGGGATAGGCTCCAGCACCCTTTGTGTGGTTGAGTTGTTTAAAAATTTAATGTTTTTTAACATTTGAATGCATTTTTAACTGTTTATAAAACCGTTTTACACTATATCTGGTGTTTTGGTATTTTTGCCATGTTAAGTGATATAATTTAACATTTAGCAGGCCTTAAACACAATCAAACTAGCCCATAAAATTTGAATACATCTGTTTAAAAAATGGAAATAATCTCAGGTAGCTTCTTCAACTAAAACAATTCCAACAAAAGAACATAAGAAATTGTCCCATTTTTGCAATATCGTCTGTCACATAACAAAAGTTGTGTTTTGTCCCTGTTGAGCCCATTTTACCAGCTGTCACCAAGCAGCACATGATACCACTATAAGATCTTAGTCGTAAGGCAAGGCCAAGCCAGCACAGTAAGCATACACATATTGTGCATATCCAATGTTTGTTGAGGCTGATCCTCACCAAATGGCCGCGTAGGGCCATCTGGGTCAAGATTATTAAACAGACTCCAAGAACAGAACTAGTACTTATCTGTGCGTCAGTCACTCCAAGTTGCAGATAAACCATTTATCACAGTAAATGTTCTTAAAGAAACATCGCTTATTCTAATTATTGCAAATGAAGATTAGTACAATTTACTTGTTTAATCAAACTGTTTACTTTTTTTTAATTATCTGGATACGTGCACAGCGAGCGATAGAGTTTTTGGAAGAGAGACATAAATGGAAAGGGAGAGAGCATAAGTGGAAGAAGACACGCATGTAAGGCCATTCTCTGCCCGAGGACAAAAGGAATTAGAAAGAAAATTAACAATCCATTGAATAATTTGCACTCAGCATGAGCCATTTAAGCAAAAACGTAGCAGAAAAGTTTCAAACCACAAAACTTCATCGTTCCCTCTCCTACTTGTTTCTTTTAGGATTTTTAACACTTTTGGGTAATGCGTCGTATTTCACCTTTTGTAAAGAGTCACGCTAATATGCTTGAGGGTAATTGCATCATGGCTTTTGTACTTGTAATCCCCCTTGACAATGAACTATTGTTTGCTTAGTTTAAACAAATTCAGCTCATGAAAACGAAAGATCATTTGCCATTTTGGGGTGATGGACATGCTCCTCAAACACGTCGTCACTCATGCAATCCAAATTCCTAATTACCTACAATCTGATTTCTAACTGCCAACCTTGGAAATGAATTAAGGACAGTGACTATGCAAGCATCAAAAACAAAAAAACAAGTATGTGGCTTTCTGGAATCAAGAGAGCTGTGAGGCCATGACAAAAAAAAAAAAAAAAAAAAAACAATACCCAAAAATATTCTACCTAAGTGTCCGTGTTACTTCACCTGCCGCAGCGGTTGCATACACCACTCGACTGATGTACATGTACAAATAGGCATCATTAGACAAGCTGTGGTCTAAATGTTTGTGTCTGCACTAACAAAGACAGAGTGAAAATTAGCTTAACAACACATTAATTCTCAAAGGTCTTTAGTCTTAATATGTGTTCCTCATTGTACATCAATAATATTGCTTGCACACTCACCCTCCCCAATCAAACCATATTATTTCATCTCCTTCTGATTCCTATTCTAATGTTTAGTTGGAGTATTCCTGCCTTACAGAGTCTCCTTGGTAAATTAGCTATTTAGTAATAGGCTCAAGCACCCCCACTACCCGTGTTTATACTTTGTTGTTGTCCCTACAGTTACATGCATGATTGTTATTATTATATTTGCTGGATGAAAAAAAAAATGAAGCAAACAAATGAATGAATGAATAAATAAAGAGGATTCCGGCTTACTAAGAATAACGACTGTTAAAAACAGGGTCAAAATAAGTGTTTATACGCAGCAATGTCAGTAAAATTGAAACAAAAGTTCCAATTAAAGTGTATTGTTGTTGACAATGAATGTCACAATTTCCGTCCTGTTTCCTTAGTAACAGATTTAATGGCTAATATTTGTCGAAAAATAATAATAAAACTGTGGAATTGTTATGCGTAGATAAACACAATTACTTGGCTCCAGTAGAGAGATTATTCAATAGAAAGCATGCATATTTGAATTTCATAAACCCAATAACATTCCACATTGCGTAATGATAATATAAACCATTTTTTTCCCTGCCTCTTGGATGGCAGCTGATGCCATTAAGTAGGCCTATTATTAGCTTTATGTACAACACATTCCATCCTACACTTCAACACGTCTTGCTCTAGCACTCTTGTTTTGTTCGGAAAGGTAATAATAATAATATAGTGAGAATTGCCAACCTTGTCACTCAAAAACAATTGCAACAACTTTCTGGAGAGAAGGTAATTGTTTTGCTTTTGTTTTTTTTTCTCTCCCATTTGTATCTATATAAACTCTGAAAAGCAGTATATTGCCCTTGTGGGCATTCAAGGACACACAATACTGTGTAACACATCCTACCAAAGTCTTACAAACCTTGAAAGCCCCAGGCTACAACTGGCTACGACCATGTTATGAATTCATTATGAATTGCAAAAGCTAGTGAGCTCTACATTTTTATGGTGGGGTTAAAATGGTGAATGCAAAGTTAACAATAATGTATGCAATCTGTAACCAACATCTCATGGATGTCCCAATGAAATCGACAAACACTTTTTAAATATGCGTGTACAGGAATAGGGCATTGCCGAAGTCCTATACCTACACCTATTAATGGACAACACAACTTATTGAGGCGTATATTCCACTTTGTGTGGAGCCAACAAGTTTGATTGTTATCAACTAGTATAATGGACATAATGGCTTGAATTAATGATGGCCAATAAAAAAATGCAAGGTAGTCAAATGGATGCCTGGAGTTTAGATGCCTATTGAAATTCTTAATGGCTGCAAGGAATGTATTTATTAACTCATAACAGTGGAGTTGTTGACAGTGTAGGGGTTTATTCACCCGACTTGTGGATAGTCAATGATCCAGTTCCGTCAGTGATTACATGAATTTGATCAGAGATCCTTACCATACCATTGATTATCTAAGTCAAAGTCAACTGGCATAGCCTGAACAGGACTATAACTATACAACCTGAACAAATGGATGCTTATGATGAACCCTAAATAACAGGGCAAAGCAACTAAAAATATTTTTATCAAACACATTACAGTTTATAAAATTACAGTATGTAAAGGAAAAACATGTTTGTGGGCCTATGGGTGTGTATGCCTGTTAAAGCTGAAGCCTAACTGTCAAACCCCGTTATGCCTCACCCTCCCTGACTCCTTGGATGAAATGTTTAGTTTTCAGGCCAAAAGAGGCAGTCTATTTGGTAGCCAGGCCCCATCAGCTATGGACCTCGGCAATTGCTGCCTCTGTTGAAATTCAGTGGGCCATAAAGTGAATTGTAGCCAACTGGTACGCCCTGTGTGGCCCAGTACTGCACGATGCATGGCTGGTCCAGCAGCTGCTTTCAGAAGCTTCTCAGATAGGGCTCAATTATATTTTTTTTCCTCCTCCTGTGCCCTGTTGTGGCTCGCAACCACAGATGTGGCACAAAAGTTGCAACTGTGCCAAATAGTCACTGACACTGCTCAGTACATGTACAGTATTGTTAGAGTGAAAGGCCAGCAACTTGAGTTTTTGCTGATTTTAGCCAATACCTCATGTGGTCCTGCCCACAAAATCTATGTTAAGGAGATGACATTGGTTTATTGCTATAATTTAACAATTTGACGCCTAATTGTTCTCAGTTGTTGCATGTTTTCAACACATAATTTCAAACATATTGAAATATATTTGGAAATAATTTATGAAGATGGCCTTTCAGGGGAAATTCATAAACCATGTTGCCTCATTTCTGTTGTTTTATGCCAAATAGAGAAGCAGACTAAACACATGCAGAATGTTCATGAATAATGGACACTCAAATGGTGACTGTGCCTTTGGGATGAGGCTTTGGGGTTTATAAAAACAGCAAATTAGCAAGCATTTGGGCAAATAAAAGAATATGTACCTAAATGTGAATTGCTAATAGTGAGTATTAAAATGAAACTAATTTAAGTAAAGTATTTTTTTTACATTAACTTCAGTCCCCTCTTGAACTAACTTGCTTGTCTCGATTTTGAATTTTTGTTTGTAGAAGATACAATTAGTGGCCAGCATTTTATCTCTGCTGTGTTCATAGACCAAATCTGTTTACACAAAACCTGCGTGTGTGTGGGTTCTGTGGGAGCCAGTCATCAGTCAACTCTACTGCTTGTGAGCACTCCCAAGAGAGGTATTGGTCTGAAATGGTTTAAGGCATTAGGCTCATGAACATAAGTTATGCAGGCCCAGTTAATGCCGTGAAATTACACCGATTGGGCATTACAATTAAATATATCAGCAGAAAAAAAATGTTTGTAAAGTATCTTACTAAATAATTGTTGAATATTTTTGTTAAATCATAAAATGTTGGCATAATTTGCTTTTAATTGAGTCAAAATAAATTGATACAGAACTGAGCCACACAAAAATTATACTCCACTAAAATTCTACAAAAGGCCATCAATTTCAATTTATATTTCATGTCTTAGTTCATTCTCCGCAAAGATATTCTTATAGTGGGTCGTCTCAGCAGATCGTAAATAATCCACTGTAATATGAAAGTGGTTCCTACACAAAGGAAAACTGATCACATACTGTGGTTTATTGGTTTTTATCAAAGTGATGATCACTTTTCAGGGACATTTTTCTAGAGTGAAAAAACACTAGCTTCCCACTGCTCCACCTCTTTATTCATTGCTTCAGCAATGCAGTATCGATTGTCTTTTTACTTATCCATGTCCTGAAGAGAAGAACCATAAGTAGGCATATTCAATAGTACAATAAAAGTGATAGTGTGATATACGGAACAACTGTCCCAGGCATCTTAAAAAGACCCCAGAGTCCAAATGATTGGCAATTCCACTTAAACATGCGTCTCAAACACACAACATAATAATAATAGTTGAATTAAGTAATTAATTAGGGTGAGAATTAAAAATGAAATTTATGCAGTTATGTTTTATAACAAGGTAAAAAAATTAATGAACTTCTATGGTCACAAACCACATGATTGTATGTTTACTTTTTGTGCTCATAAGTGTTTTCTGAAAAAGAGAAGAGGTCAGCCTTGATCTTTGTGCACATCTTAAGCAATGGGATCTAGAGTCCCCTGAATAAAATTTATTATATATTATGAATTTTGGATGGATTTTGATAAATTGGAATCAGAGGAGGTCGTGAAACGAGTCATGGAACCAAACCCTAGATACACACTACTAAGCAGCTCAGTATTTATTGACGAGATATATTTCGTCTGGGTTTTAAATACAGCATTAATATTTCAAGGTGGATTATGAGCCAGGATTATCCAGAGCTCGCTGCTTCAGGGGAAAAAAAAGGAAAACGCCGATACTCATGTTCTCAGACAAGCCACTCAGATGCAGAACTGTCACTGAATAAATCCAAATTACTCCTAAAGTATTTTACATCAAAAAATGAAATTGATCATCATAGTGTTGTGGGACAATTTCAGTGATTGACTGATAAATATATAAAGATAGGAAAAGAATACAACATGTTTCTCTTGATCATTTTGAAAACATTGGCAGAAGTTGAAAGTCGGCAAAAAGAAACCATGGCGTCGTCTTGATCACTGTGTGGTTTACCGACGGATGCCAATGTTTACAGAGAGGAGTCTGATGAAACCCCTTTGATTGCACGATGGGTATCCACATAACCACTCCATCCGTGCTTTGGTTCCTATATATAAAAGCTAACCATGCACTGACAAATGTAAGCTCAAAAATAAGCAATCAGGCAACCGACTTCCCCGGTTGGTGGTTGACATCCCACAACGAACTTGTAAACCAAACAGGACTTTCGTCATGTAAATCCTTTTTGACCTCTGCTTAATAACTTGTTTATCTTCCGTTTTCCTTTGTGATGACATAAGCAGAAGTTAACAAAACAAACCCACAAGGGTTGTGGGGGTGCTGGAGCCTATCCCAACTAACTCCAGGCACCCCAATAGCAAGGCATGAGGAAACAGGCAACATTTCATGCTCACACTCATACCTAGGGGCAATTTAGAGTGTGCAACCCGCTTACAAGCATGTTTTGGGATGAGAGGGGGACTGGAGTATCCCGGAGAAAACCTATACAAGCCTAGGGAGAACATGCAAACTTCACATAGAGGACCCACCAGGGATCAAACCCTCAACCCCAGAAGTATCAGGGCGATGGGCTAACTTCTGCCTCACTCACACTGCCCTAAATATACACTTGACTGTCTATAGAAATCTGTAAAAACATGAAATGTACTACATTCATTTTAAACCAGACCATTCATAACTTGCTCACGTGCAAAGATCTCAGTCACCATTTATACCACTACAATATTATTTCTATGACAACAGAAGAAGTAACACAGCTCTATTTACTACTTTCATATGAGACAGTGTTTGAGCACCTTCTTTTGGCATCAAGGAATGATGCATAAGATAAAACATATTTGTCTGCTGAGGTCTAATTAGCCCGCTGCAATCGACTTCATCAGTCATGTCTCTTTTGAGTAAAGGCTTTCACAAATCATTAGTACCATCGTGCCAGTGTGTTTCTGGTTTGGCGTTCCAGGAGCCTTAACATGGATAGTTTGATTCAATCAATTAAAAAAAAAAGATTCATGAATAATGCAGTCCATAACATAGTTTAATTCCTTTAGTACGTGACCTTATTTGGGGATGCCGCAAAAATATTCAGCATAACTGAAAAGTTCAGTGCTCTACATTTAGAATTACATAAGTAGCCTGCAATTATAACATGTGTAAATTTGAAAAGGGAAGAAAAATGTTCTTGTAGCTATGTATTGATTGCCAGAGTGAATGTAGTTTCTTCTAAGAGACTAGTGTGTTTCTAACATAGAATTTCCTGTCACTCTGCAGAACTATACACTTTACATTTTGAGTTGAGTGACAAGCATCACAATGGTGACCCTAATGGATTTCATAATTTAAGATCAGATCATCAGATCATGATAACGTTCTTCATTCATACAAATATGTTCATAGTAGAGTGGCCTTTGTTTACTTGACATAAGGCATTAATACATTTGACAACTGCAAATTCCTATTCTTTATCATCTACCCCATTTAAGACTTTATAGTATAAGCAGTTTTAAACTATACAAAATAATGGATGAAAGCTTAGCTTGAAAGCAGAATACCACGATATAAGTGATGCCAAGGTGGCTGATTTAGCAGTTGACTTACCAGACTTCAGTGAGGGCAGGTGTGGGCTTGATTCTGTGGTGGCGGGATGATTGGGAGTGTGGACGACCATTTGTCTCTCTGTTTAATACGGCTGATTGGCGACCAGTCGAGGGTGTAGTCTGCCTTTCACCCGAAGTCAGCAGGGATAGTCTCCGGCAACCCCCGCAACCCTAATAAGGATGCACAGAACAACAGATGAATGAAAGGGAAGCCAACTTAAAAAAAGGGTTGTGTGAACAACCTATCCGACTTTTCATGAAAAGCTGAAAATAATGTGCAATTGTTGCCAGTTATAAACAACATTTGGACTGTCACATTCACATTGGCATTGAATGGTAATTGAATGCAGCCTGGTTATATGGATGTCAGCTAAATAAAGACATTCTGCCAATGTAATAAAACAAATTGTCATCTCGGTCTTAAAAAAACAACAATTCTAATTACAGAATCAGAATGCAACGTCAGCATGGAATGCTCAAACACAACTTTAATAACTGAGGCAGGATCTCTAGAAAATAACAAAACCTTTGTGTCAAATAATAAACTCAAACCTGACGGAGAGGACGTGGAGAAATGGGATCACAGTAAATAAAATCTCAACCATGGAACATGGACGGTAACAAAGCAACATGGCATGAAGCAAACAATCCAGAACTAACAAACAAAACAGTTTCAAATTGACAGTGATAACGAGACAATTAAGAACACCTGGATAACCCAAGAGGGAACAAGCAGGAAATACACCAGGGGCGGAGAAACAACAGTTAAACACAATGGGCAATCACTTGGACAGGACACCCAGGGAAAAAAAAGGCATAACAAAACCAACCAACCCTAACACAGAATGCTCATGGGAATAATTGAGAAATTAAGCAATAATGATCATGTCAGGTTTTTGGCCATCCCCTGAAAATCATAACTTCTATGCTTACAATTTATCTCCTAAAGGTATATTCAATCCAAATTGGTCTGCATCCAAATAGCCATGCTATTTTTCCGCTCATGCATTATAGACATTGTTTATCATGGCTATGATAAACTGATTCTGTAAAAATGATTTTGTCAAAAGCCCATGCAGGTTTTCATATGAGATTCCCACTTGTAGACAGAAACAACCATAATTCAAATGCTCTATTTACACTTCAGATGACAAAAACTTGACAGATGATAAATGGTCTTTGCCGACAATCAGCAACACACTACCCCACTGTGTTTGCCTTTTGTGTAAGTGGCAAAAGAACATGGATCTATGACTTTGACATGCCACACAGAGACAAAATATCTAACTGTACATGTGAAATGGAGAGGAAACAGGGAGTATCAAAGAGAATAATAAACTGTTAAAGAGCTGAAAAAACATGGGTCCATTAGCAACCAGTTGAATTTATACTGAGCATATTTGTTCCTTTGCCTCTGCATGTGTTAACTGTGTAATATTTTCCTACTGTGCATTGATTGATGCTACACATGCAAACCCACCGGGAGAAAAAGACACACTGATGTAAATTGCTGTCTATTCTTCTTCTCTTTGTTGCTTTTTATGAAACGTCGTGCCACACTCAAGAAGCGCGATACAGATGGTAAAGACCGAGAACCTTCTAATGTGCTCCTCCTCCCCTAATATTATGCATAATGTCTTTTGGTCACAGCACAGCATGTGACTATGCAATATTTTTTCTTTCTCTGCATGTCTTCTTAAGCTAAGTTGGCAAGCATACACACTGTCCTGTATAACAGCTTGGTTAATTGTGACAGTCTAAAAATGTCACGGACTTTGACATCTTCTGGTCTATAATAAAATATATATTTTTTAAATTTCAATATGTTGAAAATATTAATGCATTTCCATAATAGGAAATCCACTAGTGCATGTAGTGTTTCTACCCCTAATTTCATCTCATCTCATTTTCTGAACTGCTTTATCCACATTAGTGTCGCAGGGGGTGCTGGAGCCTATCCCAGCTGACTTCGGGCCAGAGGCAGGAGACATCCTGAATTGGTGGCCAGCCAATGGCAGGGCACAAGGAGACAAACAACCATTCATGCCCACATTAGTGTCTAATTAGCCTACATTGCAAGCCTTTGGAATGTGGAAGGAAAGCGGAGTACCCAGAGGAAACCCACAGAGGCCCAGGGGAACATGCAAACTACTCACAAGTGGACTGACCTGGATTTGAACTCAAGTTTCCCACTGTGAGGCTGACGTGCTAATCACTCATACCCTGGGCCGCCCCTACCCGTAATCATTTTTGCAAAAACACAAATATAATTCACCCTAATGTAAGTGTCTAGTGAATTATGGAAAACCTTTGGAAAAAAAGGACAAGGGAAGATTGTGTTGCAGATATTTTCTAACAATCAGTAAAGGGAGTCTTACTCCAGAGTCATTATGATCAGATGGTATGACTGTGCCACAAATGATTCTGGCAGTTTATGCTGGAAAGTGGAACGTTAGCCATACCACTGTGATTTCATTGTTAAGACGTTCTCCAGAACTCTAATTCAGTGGAAAATACACATTTTGTTTGATTAAAGTCAGTGAGGCTTCAGAAATCTGAGTCAGATAAATTAGGTTACCATTTTTCAAAAGTGACTTAAATTTCATCACATTTGAAAGCACAATGGCTTAGCTTTGGTATAAAAACCTTTTTTGTCTGCCAACAGTCAGAAATGTTATTGCTGCCAACAGTCAACAGATGGGAAAAACACTACAGGAACATTTCCATTTTTGAGGGTAACATTTCTTTGTTGCTTTGTGATGAAATACAGTTTTCAAGTTTTAACATGCATGGCAAAGTAAATCTCAACACTGATTATGTATATACTATGTTATAGTATGTACGTACATACACTTTGTATCACGGTATTGAACACGTTACTGTTAGTGTACTGTCTTCTGTGTTGAAGTTTACATTTGACCAGTAAATTTGGAAACCCAATATTTTCACAATGCACTGCATAGCCTTTCCCTGTTGGCATAAAACAAGGGTAATGCCTTAATCATCCAGCCTTTCATCCAGGTAAAGTAGACTCGAGCACATGGTTAATGAGTTCGATGTCTTTGATCTTCTTATAACAAGGAAAATCAGCAGCTTTGGAAGTGTCTAATAATGCCTGGCAAAACATTTTTTTATGGATTTGGGGCTGTGAAACTTTTCAAATTAATTTTCTCAATGTGGTATGTATTTTTTTATCGGATTTCTTAAGTCAACTTTGTTTCTACATTGTGTATATACAAACTGGTACTTCCTGGTAGTATTAGAGGATTCTGATATTCTTTGGCTTACTTAAAAACAAAAAAACACTAATGTAACAAATCAGAATTTTAGCCATAAACCTTTTCAATAAGGCATAGAGGGTCTGGTTAAATTCCGAGAAAATGTGTTAAAGCTTCACTGCAAAATATTTCCTAAAAACACACCATAAAATCAATGGCAGTATGATTTTGGGTGTGAATGCATGTCTGCCAGAGTGTATGCCCTAGAACTCTTGGCAACAAATTTAGGATAAAGTTAGTCATTTGCTCAAGGTCAGCTGGGATAGGCTAAAGGCAAATCATGATCCTGAGAAGAAAATCCGTGTTGAAAATGGATGGATAGATTATGCGGGTCGGGACACCTAGCATTTTATCAGAAAAATCTAAATTGATGTAAAAACGATTTTTGGAGGATGGAAAATACTACTTATGTTGCCTTGGGTAATATATTTCCTTTATTTGGTATATGAAAAAGAAAATCCAACAAGTAAACTAATCTAGAGGCTTTTGACTTTCATTCTAGATCACATCTCATCTGATTTAAAGAGAACTAGGAGATTAGTCTCATCATGTCAGGTCTTGATTTGTTTGTGAGGTATGTGTGCAATCCAGCGATTGAAAGAATACTTGGAAATATGTTGGGATTCTTAGTTCTATCTTCCTCTAAATTCAGTTTTTGCCAAGAGAATGTTGAACCTACATTTTCTTCTTCTTTTCTTCATTTACAAGAGAATTGTATTCCCTATTTATTCTATTCCAGCAAACAAGAATTGTATTATCGAGGGTGGAATTAACTTAACAAACATTACACAAGATGTCAGGTCAACTTCAAAATTCAAATTTTCCACTGGAGGAAACTCAATCTGTCCCACAAGACACTTGCAGCAGGGTCAAAGTCAACAGCATGAAATGTGGAGACACTTCAACTGAAAGTTAGTGGTGCATCTCATTTCTAAATAATTTGAAAAGGGCTCGTAGGATTTAGATGACTGTCATGATACAGTATATTTGATTTGTCCAATTTTCACTCCTGTGAAAATCCAAGGAGTAGGCCATTTTCAGAATGTCAATGTTGTGTATCATAGCCATCATAATGCTTATGTATCCCGCTTCAGGACTCCAGAGTCACCTCAGAACATGGAACGTGCTGAGAAAAAGATGATTCCCAGAGATTTCCTGGGGATATTGGATTTTCCCGAGGAGATGAATCTATTTGTGAGCAACAAGTCAATTTTTCCAGCGCATTTGAAAGACCAAGGAAGGCAGTTCCTGACATCTTGCAGCTTAGGCAAACATATTCTGCTGACCAAGAAAACCTTCTCATCTCTGTGTGGGGATTTTGCTTCATGACATTTTTTTAAACATCCTGACCAGGTGACAGGATGAACACTCTTTGAGAAAATTTGACTGTGGCACTGCTGTCCCACATTCAGTTAGTAGGAAACCTCCTCATCGAAATTTTTCAAGTATACTAAGACGCATTTTGGGGAAAAAAAAAGGATTTTAACCATACCAGAAAGAAAAATGAAAATAAATAAACATGGCATGGCATTAACATGGTATTAAAATACACTTTTACATTTTGGGTCAGGTTTAAATTTATTAAACATTAGTGAGTCCAAAACGGAAACATGTTCCAGATTTCATGAATGTATTATAATAATTCATTGGACAGGAAGGGGGAGGGGTGGACTGTCATAAAAGCTGCATGTGTTTAAATCACCTAGATGATTTATGATATCCAGTGTGACCAGAGCTGGACTGTGGCTAGTGGGCATATCAACTTTTCTCTTGGTATTTCCTCCCAAAACAGACATTTTCTGTTTCTCTGTCTGACTTGACACAAAACAGGACTTTAATGGTTCACAGACCAAGTTTATTAATAGTATTCCTAAACTTCTTAGACAAAAAAATATATAGTAAACCCAGCAGTTCCCGGCAGTGCTGCATCTAATATACATACACTATTACTACCACTTGAAAATGCCTTATACTAAATTATGACACCTGCTATAGCAACCAGAAAGTGAACATATACGTAGTGCCACAAATAATAGCACACAATTCCTCACCGTGTGGAGTTTGCATGTTCTTACTGGGCTTGTTTGGGTTCTCCCCGGGTACTCCGGGGACCCCTGACACCCCAAAACATGCAATGTAGGCTGGTTAACACTCTAAATTGCTTCTAGGTTTGAGTGCGAGCATGAATGATGGTTTGTCTCCTTGTATCCTGCGATTGGCTGGCCACCTATCCTCAGTGTCCCCCTACCTGGTGCCCCTAGTTAGCTGGGAAAGGCCCCTGCGACCCATTTTGGTCTTGTGTGAAATCACTCAAAACTAAGTATTGACTGAAAGGAATCATTCATTAGATATGGATTCCTATTTTATCAAATATAATCTTGATATAATTTCATCAATGAGTAAAAACAAATAAATACCTAAAGAGCCAAGCTGACTATCCTTTAGTTTCTCATAAAACAAAAAGTTTTGTCTAGGTCTTTGACTGACTGTATGTGCGCTGAGGAATACCTTTTCCCATTTTAATGCCCAGCTCAAATGGAGGAAATACTGACAAGGGATTGTCTCAAAAAGCAATGCTGGATTTTTGGGGAAATGCTTGTTTTCGTGTATGGGTCAGCCCAGTAGGTGTATTGTTCATGTCCATCTTTTTACTTGCTGAAACATATCCGTTCAAATTTGACAGCATGGGGGCAGATGGCCTCAATGCACATTCTGATCATTTAAATGCTCAAAGGCACACTTGAAGAGCAGAGTTGTTACATCCAAAGAGATAGCCGGAGAGCAGCCTTTGACATGCCTCTATATCACATAAGGGACTGCCTGCCACTTTTCAGCGAAAAATAATGCTCACTTGTCAATCTTCTGAGCGTCAGCCTGAGAGCGGCCAGTCCTATGGAGACCTATTGAGGTGTATGCTTTGTTTCATCTAGGGCAGGCCTCAGAGGGGAGCAGGTCTGCTGGATCTAGGAATTGTCTTCAAATATGGAGTACTGGAAAAAGGGCACATTTGATATAACCCTGGGGCAAATGTGTTATAGACTCCAATCTTTTTATTTATTTGCCGAAATCAAGAAATTGTATATTTCATGTCGTCAAAGCTCCAGATGAACCTAAATAAAATAAATCAAAAACAGTGTCAATCACTGAAAAAAGAAGAAGAGACATGACAATGAGGACAGGTATACAATTATTCTCATGTTATTTCCAAAAAAATGAGTTTAAGTCAATCCCTTGGAATTTTGATGTTAGGACTTCCTTTGGCATGTGATTCATACATCTTGATTAAAACTCACTCTTAATTAGTTGTGATCCAACAAATTGCACAAGAAATTCACTAACTGTGATTGTATCCTGTATCCCATTTTGCTTGAGATGCCAAAAACAAAATACTGCTGTTTTAACAATATCTATACACCACAATCTATCATAACACTTCTGCCAAAGTGTTCAACTATACCCTATTAATGCTGCGAGTTGTGTGACCCCTGAGTTGCACAAGATTTGGAACACTTACGTGCTGTATCTGTGCCTCTTGACGCGCCACAAACAGCATGCATACATCACCCACTGGATTGGATTCATTGTGTTAACGTGCGGAGCGCTTGAGATATCGACAATTCACGCCAGTTCACCGCCAAACACTGAATGAGCTCATTAGGGTATAGAAAAACCCACACGAAATACGAACCATTAGCCTGTCAAGCCCTCTTGACTTTGGCCACGTACTAGATAGAGTCTGGTATTCTGTGGTTTGGGCTGTATTTGAAAACTGATACTTGAGGTGGGGCAAACCAGCACAAACTAAATCAAAAAGAACCAATGAGAGAAGCACAAATGTGACGTGAAGAAGCCGATTCGGGTTGTGGCCAGTTTTTAGAACTCAAACAATCATGTCATGCAGTCATGGGTTAAGGTTAGGGGGTCTATACTGTGGATAATCTCAAACAAGGGAGTGTATGTCATTCATTGAACAGATTTGAGCAGAAGGAAATTGTGTATTTCACAGATTATTCACAGGGATTATGAATCATTCCACTGTCACAGTTTCCAGTTAAAGGAAATCTTCACACTTTAAAACAACTGACATGGAAAACAGCAGCTGCAGCGATAAACGACTGCCATAAAAACTATCCATGGACGTAACAAAAAGTTTCTTGACAAAACCATATTCACTTGAATGATTTAACACCTGTTTTCTGATAATTATTATTATTACAACAATACATTTTGATCTAAATCGGATGAACAGTTAATGCTGTAGAAATAAACTACAATCTCTAAAATAGGGCTCTTATACAAAAGTTCCTGTAACAAATGTAGACTTTTAGATTGGTTACGTTTCTTCCCTCTGCTACAGTGAGGAGATGGCTGGAAGATAAACAAGTGCTGGAGACTGATATTACACAAAAGCCAATCCCTGGCAAAGCAGCAGTCACCCTGTGCCTTTTACCATTTACTGCACTTTGTCATTATGCAAGACAACAGCTGCAATGGCCACCTAACTAACTAAGATCAGGTGAGAACCCGTGGTGAGTCTGACTAATGAAGGTGAAATGCAATGACATTCCATTTCTGCATTAGCCTGACCATTTGCTTCCCTAAACCAAACCTACCATTCTAACCAAGAGAATATTATATTTAACAATTGACCCCTATTTTACTATTTAAATGGATGAATTAGGATCATCAAACAAAACTTGGGCAATTCTGCTCTGGATATTTAACCAATAGGTCTTGTCCTTCTATTTGTTATTGTAAAGACTGAGGAATTTAGCCCTCAATAATTGACCCCAATTAGTGCTTATCTTAACTATGTCTCACATTGTAATAAATGGGAAGGATTTTAACTGGTTGTGAGTCTAATGTTAAGTCAAATAACCATGATTAAAAAGAAGAAAAAGAACTGAGTAAATCCATAGAATGTTGATCAAAAGATTGACCACACTTCAATTTGAAGTGAGTCTGTGCAGTCCAATGTGGGGGTGCTGTGAACAGATAAGTCAGCTCTTTTTCTCCTGGTAAGGCTCGATTGAATAGAGTTGCTTGTGAGGGTGTTGATGAGTTGTAAAAGGTGAAAATGTATGATATAGAAAAAAACCCTGAACAAAACAATATATATTCATGAGTTTAATTACAGGATGTGCTAAAGTGATACCTTTTTATTAGTTCCCCTGTTGTCAAACAGCAACATGCCTTGAAAGGTGTTGGATTACAATTGAGTGACAATTATTATTATTATTAGACATTAGAAGCCACTGCTGTTTCCCTTGACTGGCAAGTTTTCAACATTGTTCAATAGCAGTTATTGAAAATAATGGCTGAAATTAATAATCTACTGGTAGCCCACTGATCGGGTGGTGTGTTCTGTACATATGCAAACCCATTCAGACATTTTGAAACCCGACTTAGACCTTCTACTGTGAAGTGTGCATGTTCTCACCATTTTCCTTCCAATTTTCTGTGGGTACCCTGGCTTCCTCCTTATCCTAGAAACACATGCATTAAGTTTCTTGATTATATATATATAAGTACATTTGGTAAAATAATGTGTACATTTTTTCAGCATTGACAAGTAAAGTAATAACTCACAGATCAACAGTTGTGTGTTTACATTTGGAGTTACTGGAGCTCTTTGCAGCCAGCACCTCTCTCATAATCTAGCAAATGTTGGCAATTGTTCCGAGGAGTCCCGAGTCAATGCGGTATAATCACTGCTGATTTTTGACTCTGATTAATGCCACTGACTAAATATGTACACAGAGTTCGATTAATCTTCAGTGCCATTTTAATCAGGTGGGGCTTTGTTTTGTTCCAACACTTTTTTGTCCTGGATGACCTGTCCCTCCCCTGACTTATCAATCACAAATGGTCAGATATTTTGCAAGCCATGACTCCTCCCCTGACTCAGAGTTTTTTTTTTTAGATTTCTTTTAGTTCCTTTCCAAGGTGTAGTCTTTAAAACCACAGGTGTGCGGTTTATGAGAAAAAAATCCCGTTAGTGTGGCAGTAAAGTCCTCGAGCAGCCTAGCATAAAGTGGTAATATGGCTGACAAAGGGTGACGAACATGTTGAACCCGACAGGAAATTAATGTGCACTTGGAGGAATAACACACTGCATGAAGCACAACTAAATCGACATGTCTCTCCAGGTGACACGTGTAAAAATGGTGGCAGTCTGGGTGTTTTTTCACCCCCATACCAGATATTGTGCCAGCATTTAGGACATCTAAAAGGTTGCACGATGACAGAGTTAAGGCAACACACTATGTTGGAATATATCAGAGAGGAGATTGGACCAAAATCCCTTGCAGCAGGGCCAGGTTGTTGTTTTCTCATGAATATCAAAGTAAAAAGCCATTCATTTTGACCCTGAAAAAGGCTCATTGTTGGACAACAAGATTGTATATGGTATAAATGTAAGATCAATGGTCAAAGTATAGCAGTTTATGATCCCTATCAACAGAAGCATTCTGTGTTTTAAAAGTTAGATTTAAGATGAAAGGTCGGAGACCAAATTTGTTTTTTACGTGTTTTATTGAATTTGGGAACTCAAAATACAACTTTAGAAAATTGAGGCATATTTTCAGTAGTTTATTGGTTTCCTTTGTTGACACCTTTATAGCTTTTTTTTCTTAATCCTTCAACAATATGGCAAACTAGCAATATCTTCCTCTATTCAGGCTCCCTTCAATTTTACTTGTACTTTACAGATTTAATGTGCGACGTTTAGACATATGGTGTTGGGTCTTGGGTGGTCATAATATTTAAAGGCTTAAACAATAGGCAACTGCCTTGCTCCAAAGTAGTTTACTTTCCTCCATTTCAACTTAATTCCCTGCCCTCGTGTTATATGGCTATTTAAAAGGAAAACATGTTTTTAAATGTAATTTTATTGTTTCTCTCGATGTGCATTGACCTAAGCTTGTAAAATCGCAGAAATACGGCCACCCTGAGGTCCTTGCAGTTAGACACACAAGTCGTACATCACTGATGTGCCAGCCACAGCTGGAAGCGATCGCATCAAAGCGAGTTGTAATGTGGCTCCTGTTTGATTTCAGCTTAGAGCTGAAATCCCTGATGCACCTAAGACAAAACTACCATTCAGTGTCGGCCGGGATTCCCCAGGGATTTGTTTTAACACATCTGATCCCTGCAAGTGCAGGAAGGAACTAAGGCAGCACTCGATAAGCTACAGCAAAGTTAGGAGTTTATACATTCAATTGCCATTTGCCATTATTAAAGTCCCATCCCTGTGAAAACATCTGCAGAGGTGGACTTTCAAGTGTGAAACTAATCAATCATGGTGAGCTACCATAATCCATTACACTAGGCACCACTGAAATACAATGCGATTAAAAAAGTCTATTTCCACGGCTTTTTCTGGAAGATGTAATAAGAACCATTCATAGTTCTGGGTGCCAATGCTACAATTATCTCAAATGTAGCCAAAGCAATTTCATCTGCCATATTAAGAATGGTTAAAAAAAAAAAAGGAAGCATGCCTGACATTGGACCGTGTGATCATTTGAATCTAGTTTTGATTGGTGGTGATATGAAACCTCAGCTCAGGTGTCATTAATTGCTTGTCTGTAATTCCCTATTTTAAAGTAAACATAATGTTGCTCACCCCCTCTCCAATTTGTAGTGAGATCTAATGGAATTTGCATCTTTTGCAAGAGCCGGGAATGTCTTTTGTCAGATATCAGATTGGAAGAGCAGTGATGTTTTGGGGCTGTCCTTAGGCAACACAGACCTTCAACTCCCTCCACATATTTTCTCTGTGGTTGAGATCTGGGATTTTTTGCTCACCGTTCTTGTTATCATTTTGAGGCCATGGGGTGAGATCTTGCATGGAGACCCAGATCAAGGGAGATTATCAGTGGTCTTGAATGTCTTCCATTTTCTAATAATTGCTCCTAAAGTTGATTTCTTTACACTAAGCGTTTTAACTCTTTGGTCTTGGCCATAGTGGAGTTTAGAGTGTGAGAGACTGAGGTTGTGGACAGGTGTCTTTTACACAGATATTGAGTTAAAATAGATGCTATTAATACAGATAACGAGTGAGGACCTCAATTGGAGTTAGACCCCTTTGAGAGCCATAAATGTTGCTTGTTTGTAGCTGACCAAATACTTATTTTCCACACTAACTTGGGAATAAATTCTTTAAAAATCAATGTATGTGATTTTGATTTTTTTTCTCCCACATTCTGTCTCTGATGGTAAAGGTTTACCCATGTTGACAATTACAGACCTCTCTAATCTTGGTTTACTAAATACGTATTTGCCCCACTGTAAGCTAAAAATGCTGCATGGTTTCTGTTAGTAAACTGGGCATTAGCTCTACATGACAGCACACTAATAAAAAGGCAGGATAATGACATCCCAGTGCAAATGATATGACAAGGATCACGACAAAAAAACTTGAGTTGTCAACTGGCTCACGGTCATGTCGACCCTGTGGGAACACTTGGCCGGGATCACCATGACAAGGTTTTCTCTTGTATGTCTCCTTTGAATGGTAATAAGAAACTACAGTCCAACAGAGACATTCATAATATATTTTCTATCTTGTCTTCGCAGAACACCTTTGCCACCAGCAAGGAAATTCTGAATCAATATTCTATGTCAATGCGCAGCTGCACTCAAGGTTATAACTCTTTTCCCTCTACTTATTAATTATAAACGTAGAGCAGAGTCCATTGACTGCTTTATGGATCTCATCCATGTCCTGGTGGAAGCGGCCAAAGCTCCCAGTGTATTTGGATAGCTCGGCCAATGTGTTGATCTTCCACATTCAAATAGCACAGTTATCATACTATATTTTTACTATAGTAGGTATTTTATATTGAACTTTAACAGCATTTGTTTTACACCTCCAGGTGGAAAGGCTCAACATGTAATCAATTACATAATCAGTCTGTGAAGTATTATTTGAAGCCAACATTGTACTATTAAGGTACATTTTATCATGAAAACCATTATGTGATTAAAAGTAGGATTTCTACTACATGACTGTACAATATATAACAATGTAATTCAATGACAAATTTGACACGACTATTTTCTTGTACATATTGAAAATGGCTTTTGACGTTATTTTACATTCCATTAGTAGCGTGTGCAGTTCCTACTCAAAAGACATTGAGTGCTTATGGTCTATGCAAATCAAGGAAAAAAGGGGGCAGCACGTACATAAATGTGAGTCATCCAAAATGGAAGTGTAACTTTGTTTTCCTTGTAATCAGGCTAAATGGTTGCAGCAGCATCCATCATTAAATTCAATTGGTGAAGCTCAAGGTGTTTTTATATTCATGTAATTTAGAACCAAACTTGTCTTACTTCTCTGTTATATATGTATTCTCTTTGAGCATTGAAGACAAATGACTGTTGAAAACTTAAATTTTCTCTTTTCACCCAATGCAAAGTATTTAATCATTTGAAAGCTTTGTTTGAGCATCTGTGGTACACTGACAATGATTACATTGTGCTCTCTGTGCTGCAGTTTATAATCTCATTTTTCTGGAGGATTTATTCAGTCTTACGACATAACATTCAATTTGATCCAACCATATTATTTTTGTTAGTTTTTAATCAGGATATGTTTTATCATGAATCTGCTGCCTTTGCAGGTCACACTTTCAAAAACTGTCTTAAAAATATGCTGTTCCTCCTGGGGATAAATTGGAACTCAGAACACATAACACAAGACCAAACTTCAATTCATTTTCTCTTCTTTGGCCAGTTATTCTCATCCCTTTTTCATTTGAAACCCTGCATCTGGTTATTTCATAATTATGGGAAGGGATTATAATGAAGGCAGATCTAGCTGCAGGTTAATTGGATTTTTCACCTCTGTGGGACCGGATCTAAGTTGCTCATGGGTCGCAAATCTGCACATTTGAAGTTGGGGACAGGACAAAAGAGGCTGAGAGAAGAAAAGCGACAGCAATAAAAGGGTCCCCTTTGACTTAAGTTACTTTTGCGCTGCCAGATACTGTGCAACTTGAGAACACAATCCCTTTCATGAATGCCGATGACATCTGTAAGTGCCGCTGTTTTCCAATCACAGGAGTTCTACAGACGCATATACAATTGAAGGGACTATTGACTCCTGATCCAGCAAGACTTTTTCAAATTACTAACTCTAACCAGGGTGCAAATGTTTCTCTGTATGTTCCTTTTTTTGGAGCAACAAAGGAGTTGGGATGTAGTTTAGAGACGAAAGAAAGCATAAATCCCGCACTGAAGAGATGAAAAAAAATATCTGTCTTTTTGAAAGTTTTATTTGTCGCAACTTTGCCTGCAATCATCACTTTCTGTACCATATTTATCAAGCAAAATGCTTTTCACAAAATTGCATCATGCACTCCAGAGGTTCAATTCTCTTTGTTAATGTTGATTCAGCAATTACAACTATTTTTCTTTTGCCGCTGTATTTATCAAAATCATGTTTGCATTTTACAACAAAAGGCCGTTTCTGCTAACAGTATTCCCTACTTGGGTTTCCTCAGCGCCTCCAAACAAGCTCCTGGCTTACTTTTAATTCCTGTTCGACAAAGACCGAGTCTCTTCTTGAGCAAGAGGCAGAGAATCTAGCGAATTTCTCGAGTAGCGAGAAGGCCCCACACAAAGCCAGAGGGTGCCAAGTCCATACTTTCCATCACAGACAAATATCCAATCCCTTATCATATTTCAATGTTCCTAAAGCACACATGTTCCTATATTAAGCACTCTCAAAACCCCTTAAAAAAATCACCTATTTTAGGCTAAATTGAGTTAAACAAGGGAAATCACATTCCATCGGTAATTCAGCTAACACATGTGGGATCATCAAATGGACCAAACCCAGCATTGCTCATCCATCAAATACCCGATTTGTTCTCCTTGTTTGATTAGTTCTAAAACACATTTTTCAGTGGCGCCACTTTTTAAATGTCACATAAGTGGGAGTTGAGTCAAAACAGTGGCCCACTCAGTGTCATGTGTACCTCTAACAAGAGTGCATGTTTTTTTTTTTTAAAGGTTGAAGCATTTTAATCAATGCCAATTGATTAAAAGTGCAATTTCCAGCTCCCCATTGAAATGTTGTCACTCCCCCTCAACCGGTGTTATTTGCAGTATTGTGTAAAAAATTGCATTACCTGAATAAGATGGATAGCAGTGGACTGTGGGCTTCAGCTGCAACAGACAATTAGAGCAAATATATGACTTGATTGCACACATCTTGTTCAATATACTTCTACAAGTCCAACCAAGTGTAACACTGACCAATTGTTAGTTATGCAGCTACACTCCCCCATCTCCCTCCCACATGCTAATGTGAAAGCCAAAATCAAGATTTGTGTAGTGCTGGTTCACTATGCCAAAAGTTTGTGTGCTAAGTACTTCAAAATATACTTAATATAATACTGTAAAGCCGAGTCAGTGAACCTTTATTAGTGTTACAACCACAAAGAATTGTTTACAATGCAGTTTTCCTACCTGAGTTTCTTATCCTTGAATTACATGGATAAATTCGGCCTCTGAAAAAAATGGTAAAACAAGCTTTTCAAACTGTGGAGGCATTTAAGAGAAAAACAATAATTGAGAGAATACATTTGACATATATAGATATATTCACCAATTTATCTTTCAAGATGCTCAGGACCTATAACCCGGGACAAAAGGATAGTTATTAATAACAAAATAAGTCAAGGCAATCTCATTTACTGTAATAGAAAAATGTCATTAATGAACAACATGACATTTGGAAAAAAAAGAAATCTCACATTTATTGTATTTGTCAAACACGTGTTGAACTTTACATCAGTCTTAAGAGTGGAGAGCCCGTTCTAATATGATTACACAAACCTTGACCTACAGTACAGTATGTATACCAGTGCTGAGAAATAATTCCCGTTCATTACAAAAAAATAGTAAAAATAAATAAACTGTTCGAACAGAGGCAGTGAAAGTAATTAATGATTAACAATAACCCAAATAAATCTTAGTTTTCAAACTGCCCATTACAGTGAAAATATGTACTGTACTTATGCATATGTTATGAACCTGCAATCAGGGAATATCAAATTAACATAGTAGTTGAGCGGGTGATAATAAAATCCTGACAGTTATAAATATTGTTGACAGGTGGAAAAAGTGATGACACATCCATGTATTTTTTCATGTGTATATTTCTTTCTTTACATAAGCCCTAAATGTTCAAACTGACTACCAATGAATCAACAGTTGGAACCACTATATATAGCCTCTAGACAATCTTTCAAACGGTAATTTGGTAGTTAAACAATTTCTTAATAATAATGATTTGCCAAGAATCTGTATTTTACAACAGCCATACAACAAAATATATATTCTTATAGCCATTATTCTTGACAACAGTTCATTGTACAGTTGAGAAAATGTAAGGCTAGGGGCTTGATTGCTAGTGGTCATACAATCGAAACAGCAAGAAGATGAAGGGAGATCAAGACCATAAACTGGATATTCCTTTGTGGTGGGATATAGGCTTGATACTGTCCTTGTCCATGAGTGTCATTTGTCCACAATCAAAAACAGACAAAAACAAAAAAAAACCCTCAACAAAAACACAGAACGTTGAGAAGTGTATGTACAATGTTTGTAAATGCTTTTCTGAAGGATCAAGTAGTTGTTCAGTTTATTTTTTTGTTCTTTTGTATGTTTTATGTTATTATACTTTTTGACAGCAGCAGCACATTTAAATACACAATTGGCTTATCTCTAAAAATGAAAATTTGACTCTGTATTTTATGTACACTTTTAACAAAATGCTGTATAGCAATGGCTGAAAAGAGTGGAAGATTGACCTGTTTGGGGAGAAAGCGTGGTCAAAGGCTAGTTCGAATGACAGACTTTCTATTTCCTTCACTATTTTGTCCACCAAATCTTCACGGCTGAAAATGGTTAGGACGAGGTTTGGGTGATCATCGCAATAGACTTAAAGGCTAGTAACGAGCTGCATCTGTCCTTCCCGCACGTCGCCTTCCGGTATACAATCGTCTGTAGTAATGGGAATAATGTAACCATCACTTGTCCCTTTGCCTATCTGATAGTAGGCCTGCAGCTGGTTGCCAGCTCCTAAATTCGGCATGCTTTTGTAATAAATGTCCTCATTTTCACTCTTCTTAGATGGGGACAAGTCCTCCGCAATTATCGGACTGCTCTCAGGACAAGGAGAGTCCGTCAAGTTCGGCATGCTAGTGTACAAGGAGTCCCTGTTTGGAGACTGCAAACTTTCCTGGTCGTTGTTGGTGGGTGTCAGCTGGCTTACCATTGTGTTTGTTCCCCCGTCGGTTCTTACCTTCTTCTCAGGGGCGTACAGAAGCGAATGAGTCCGTTGAGGGATGAGTGGCGCTTCTAGCTGAGGATGGTGATGCAGCCCGAGGCCCACAGCATGGCCCATGCGCACCAAAGAAGCGTCAGGGACAATGACGCCATCTTTGCTGCAATTGCCGCCCACCATCTTCACCTTTGGTAGGGCCTGCTCCATTTTGTGATGTGGATGGTGATGGTACTGCAATGGCGGCGGTTGGTGCTGCTGCTGCGGATGGTGGTGGTGGTGGGGATGGTGGGAAGGGTGATGCAAACTGGTGGTCTGCTGTTGTTGCTGTTGGTGGGTTTTGTTAGAGGCACGCAGGTTATTGTGAACAAGCTCAGAGATGATCATTTTCTCAAAGGCAGCGTCATCTAGACTGAGTCCGCAGTCCACCACCTGTACACTGTCTCCAAAGTCCGCTCTGCGGAGTGAGTAGCTGTTGTTAAAGTTACCATTTAGCGGCAGTGTATCCATTGCGCTTGTATCCCTCACCACATTGTTCAGTGAGTGCCCTTGAGAGAGAGAAAAAAAAAAGAAAAGACAATGATTTTCTGTTATTCAAACATCTTCATATCAAATTAACCTTGATTTGAATATTTAATGCTGTTTAGGATGCATCTAATTAACACTAAGCCATGCCATATACATAAGTTAGTTTTGCGCAATGCTTAGCATGCATTTTGAGGGATAGTTTTTAATTTTTGTGTGCATTTTTTTTCTCTTTTTTTTTAAAACTGATAAATGTCAGCTTTGTGTGTATTAGTATGCCACAAAGAGACTAAGCAATGAAAAGGGATCCCAAACAACATTAAGAGAATCAACTGAATGGTAACCACCATCACAACACACCCGGCAGAGTGGAGGTCTACAGACGGACAAGCTACATTACACCAAATATAGGTAGGATGTGCAGGGTAAGAGAAAAAGAACAAAAACAGGAAGGAATGGTAAGAAAGGGAAAGTAGTCATGTGTAAATATGAGACAGCCATCTTTGTTCTCACTACACGGGGAGCCCACAAGCAGCACTCCACCATCACCACACACAGCAGGTGAAAAGACTCACTTCATGTCTGCCTGCTCAGCCTATCTGGTCTAAGAGCAGCTGATGTAAAAAAGAAATAAAAAATGATTTATTGTAACATAAAAAAAGATCACTAAAAAGAGCAACCCAAAAAAATGAATAAATAAGGATTAAACTGGAGCATAACAAGAGCAAGGTTCAGCAAATGAAATTAACTTCCACTAACAGTTGTGTTCAGAATAATTTATTAAACAAGATATGTAAAAGCTTAAGCCACTCGATCGCCACTACATTTACAAGTAAATGTTATATCTGTGGCATGCAAAACAAATATGTTTGTCAAACGGCACCAACAATTGCTGCCGTCTTGTCTGGGCCCAGGATTATCTGGAATGAATTGAAGTAAAGTGAAAAAAGTGTGCTGTTTTCTGGGAAGTCCATATTTCAAATTGGTTTTGTAAATCTTAAAGATCATGGAGCTACTGAATTTGTGCTACCATAATCTACATACAGTTTGTGTAGACATGTTCTTCCATTTTGTCAGAATGTGTTGTAGGCATCACTTTAAAAAAATGAAATCAAATTAAGTCTTAACATTATCGTTTCTGAGTGTAATAAATACAATTTCCGCTAGAAAGCATTTGAAGGACATTTTAATTTCGATTGTACATTGGAATTGTGGTTTGTACACCATTCATAATTCCTAACATATTTAAAAAATGTGTTCTGAGAGTTATTTTAAGGATTACTTGCTTGTTTTAAACCCTACTATTATTCTGAACACACACAATGTTTAACCTAATAGCTATTCAATTGCTTTTCTCAGTTGTTTTTGTCCAATTAGGTAAAGATTCTCTCTGAAACTTGGCTGCTTGTGCGATCATAGCTGGCTAAGGTCAAGGGTCGCCAAAAGCCCAGCATTTGGCATTCGTCACAGTGACAGCTCCCAGTGAGACTCCAGTCACTGGCAGAGCAGCTGAGGAATAACACAAGCACTACAGAGGTCAGACGCAGTCATGTTAGGAATTCCTCAAAGCACGGAGGTCATGCAAAGCAGCACCCAAAAAAAGATAAATATTAGTTATTCAATGATGGAGTGAGTAGATAAAGGCCAATGTGAATTCTCACACTAAACCAAATGTCAACAATTGCAGCAATACAAATGGAGGTGCGTTTACTGCAAAGACTATTCTGTAAAAAAAAAAGAAGGAAGGAAGAAGGAAAAGAAAAAAAGGACGGCTTACTTTATATATTGGGGAGAATGCTAAACCGAAACATTCCCACACTATTAAATTAATCAGCTGCTGCCACAACAGGTGGGTGTTTAACATCCAAAAAAAAAGGAACTGAAAATGCTGCCAGGTGAGTGCTACTGGACTTTGTCACTGTTGAAAGCCACAGCTGGATAGAAGCAAGAGAACAACGACAATGCTTCTATTGCATTGTCATTGCTGTAACATTTGTGAACCACTTGCTCATCGAGTGTGTGTTAATGGCAATGGCCTAACCAGTGACCAGGGAAGGGGTGGGATGTTTGTTTTGTTTTCTTTAGTTTTTTTTTTCTTAAGTAAGCATGCTGAAAAGAAATTTACATTTGATAGGCAAAGTTAAGTTTGACTCCCGTACTTGTCTCTCTGTAGGTCACTAGAGGAAAGCACAGGGGAAGAATACAGAACCATCACAAAAGATGCCATTTCAGATTCAACATGGTGGGGGAAAACATACAGTTAAAACCAGATTGGGATAAACCAACTTTTAAATATATTTATGAATTGTTGTCCTCAGGTTGTAAATTTCTTAGAGGTTTTGTATGAATTAGCTGCCGTACCAGTACCCTACGGTGTTGTTTCGGCATAAATAATTATGTGTTAAAATGTATCTTAAAGTCTCACTGTCATGTCATGGGGTAATTAGATTGGACTTCACTTAGCCATGAGCTGCAGTACTCTTGTTTGTAAAATGAACTAAAGAAGTGGATAAAACATGCACGTTTAATATGAGTTTAAATCTACCACTGTTCGCCTGTGGTGCCAGACCCAGTAGCCGAAGGGGACATTTAAGTAGGCAGTCTTTTTTGCATGCAACGGTCTCATCTGCGTCTTTTCATTATTGTGGCGGCCAGCGTTTTATTTCTTTTTGTTCAAGGAACCTATCCATTTTTATTGTAAGAATATGAATACAAAGTATATGTGTTATATTATTGGACATTAGCTCTAACACGAAATTTCCGTCTGAGTGAGCGGTGACAGCCAACTCAATTGAGTACAACAAGAAAGTGGAGTGGACCAGAGGAGAATTCTATGGTCTGATCCCAGTTTTGACTGAAGACTGTTTTGACCAAGTGAAAAATTAAGTTTTTCTAATGAAGAGTTGTTGACAATGACATTATTTCTTTAACTGCTGAGCTTGCTGTTGTTTCGAGTTTAAAGGCATATAAGATATAAACCATTCAGTATTCAGGAGGAATGGAAATGAAGCAAAAGCTAATGCTGCCGTGTCAGGCTCATCAGTTGTGCCGTGTGATGGTGATTCAGCCTCCTGTTCAAACCTCTGAGGGGGAATCTCTATGGAATCATGTTCTCCGGGATTTACGTACTAGGCTGACCTACTTTAAATTTTGTATTCTGACACGTCACACTGAAAAAAACTCTGTCTTAACAAAGACTTCAACCCCATCAACTATGCTGAGGCAAACTGCTACCTGTTTTTGTTGCACACTTTCCATAGTTATGGATCTGAAGTATTGTTTATGATTGAATACCTTTTGACAAGATTCAATCATTTACATGAATAGAGTTAAAAAATGCTGGCAATGGGACTTAAAAGACCGAGACACACAAAGTGGTCATCTAATGTACAGTCTATCTGTTGAAAAGAGAGAAAATCATTGGGAATGCACTGTGTGTGTATTCTATAAGTAGTACTTGAACGTAATGGCGAAATGGCTACAGCTAATCGGCAAGCTCTTTATATGCCTTTCCTTCTGCAGCTCCTCATGGAGAAGCAAAACTCACATACTAATATTTTTGTTTTCATCTCATCACATTTTTTGAACCGCTTTATACTCAATAGGGGGGTGCTGGAGCCAATCCCAGCTGTCTCTGGGGGAGGACAACGCCCGGAATCGGTGGCCAGCCGATCGCAGGGCACAATGAGACGGACAACCATGCCCACTTATAGTATTTATACTCTTTCACAGCTCAACCCATACAAATTGTTCAGTTTGGGAAATTAATGGTAGACAAAGAGGGAGTGAGACTAACTATTGTGATGCAAACTCTGGGGTAGCCTGCCTTTTGTTCAGCTAGTTAGCACAACATTGACGTGCATGTTTCTTTGGAGCGAGGAGGAATTAAACAGAAAAAAAGAGGGATAGAATAAGTAAGCACACCTGGAGAGTTAAACACTGGAGCTGTGGGGGTGTTACACACAACTGTCTCAGCCAATAAGGTGTTATAAGGGTTGTTAGAGCCTTGGGGTCGAAGAAGAGGATTTGTTAGTAGATAATTCCCAGTCATTCCTGGAGTTGAAAGACAGAAGAGGAGAAGGTGCACTCAGCCAACAGTGAATATAATAAATGAGAACCATGTTCATTGCATCATTGTTTGTGGAAACAATTATAAAAAAAGTAAGTAGAGCAAAGACTTGATGAGTTTTTGTCTACCACTGATGGACATATTACAATATTAACTCAAGTCATTCACCTGGATAGATACTCCAGTTATAATATTAACGGGACTGTACAAATGCATGATGATATGCAAATAAGAGAGTTGTTATATTCATTTTTGTTTTCCATGAAAAAGATGTTATCACAATAAGAAAACAGTAGTAAATGAGAACCCAGATGAGATACTTTTCAAGTATATATTGCATAATTATTTGGAATTAAAATGTTCCTCCAGACCACATTATGCTGCCCATTTGTTTTTGTTTCTAATAGCTTCTAATGTGTTTAGAGGAATGAATGCTTCTCCATTAATCACCTGTCTTAAATGCCATATGTCATGTTGGGAAGACTTCAGGGATGCTTTTAATGACAGGATGTGCTTCAAAGAGATAGAGACCTCGTTTATTTTAGCGACTCTCCAGGGTAGCTAGGTTTATACACTTTGGATTGATCAATACTGAACCTTTACATTAACAACTTCACGACTCAACACTCGGGGGAGAAAAATACTATTTTGTTAGAGGTGTATGTATGAGTCAAACATGTCTCTCGGATCTGAAGGTGCAATGAAATACCTTGTAACAAAGTAAAAAAAAAATGGATAAGAAAAGAAAGTGAAGTCAAAGATGTGCAAAAATTGGCATCGAAGCTGGGTGGGATGTTAACTAGCCAGGAATATGCCCAAAAAGCCATTTAAGAGGCAGCAGAAAGCCAAGAAACATTTTAAGCATTCTGGGTCATCTAGAGTTGAACATCATCTTCTCATCATCATATTTGTGCTCAAGCTAAATAATAAATGACAGCCACCCCCCTATTGAAAGCAACAGAGGTCACTTCAGATGTAAGGCAACAAATGGCTGCTTTCTTAAAATAACATTCAGTTTTCCTCATTCTTCGTTTGCGCGGGGCATGTTTACTTTATGTCTTATGTCTATCCTCGCCCTATTTTAAATTGAACCTGCCAGAATATCTAAGGACTTTTGGATTTTTCTAATCTTTTACAAATACAAAAAGATGAGATGGAAGGCTGATAATATTTTATCCCCTTTCCAACTGCATAGCTGTTTTTTTTAAACTGCAGACATTTATTGCGATTTCCTAGGTCCTGTCTTTTGCAGTAGCGTGGAGTATTTTTAAACCGGCTGATGAAATGTGTGCATAAGAGTGTGTGTAGAGATGTGGAAAGTAATGAGGTGTGAACTGACCTTGGTTAAGGGTGGAGGTGCTGTTGATGTCACCTGAGATAAAGGAGGACTCAGATTGCTTTCTTACGGTGTCATTCCACATTCTCCTGATTCGACTCTGTCAGGTCAACAAGAGACAGTCATTAGGACTTTGAACAATCTCTGTTGCTCAGATTCAATGTTGTTATTAAATTGTCTTCCTCTTCCCACATTTTATTACTACAATTGAGGCGAGAACAGTGCTAATCTCTTGCCTTGATTTCGTCAGTTCTGTCTGTGTAGATATGGGCATAATTATTGTTGTGTGCAAAAAAATGTTCTTCTTTAATCATATTTACTATTTGACAGCAAGTAAGAGACATTGTTACTTTTCCCCAAATAGGTGAGTAGACTACAGAAGACCCTGTTGTAAAACATTGGAATCTGAACCACATCGGAACAGATCTGCTCCATGGCTCAAATAGCGAGGCAGCATTTTTTTCCCAATACAATGCTGAAATTGAAAGTTGCATGTGTTGCTTATTTTCCTGCATTGTTATTTTTGGGGACAGAACAACCTCATTTAACTCTACGTTCCTAAAATGTCAGAGCATGCATTTCTACTGGCCTATTCTTGTCCATTCTTTGATATGTATCTGTCAACCAGGTTAAAGG
Organism: Stigmatopora nigra; assembly: GCF_051989575.1. NCBI lineage: Eukaryota > Metazoa > Chordata > Actinopteri > Syngnathiformes > Syngnathidae > Stigmatopora > Stigmatopora nigra. Next base: position 8,688,423 of record NC_135512.1, read on the forward strand.
GTTAGCAAGTATTTTTATCCAGGTATCTTTTTACATTGTAGTTTTGTTTAGCTTTTACTATTTATTGTTTAACCCATAAGTCAACTGAACTCAATCAGCAACACAGAACAGACAGTGTTGCTGTTGAACTTTAATTTTAAGAACTATTTTGTATAGGATTTTTTTGTAAAACCTAGAACGATTATGTAATTTCACCTGACCCTCAGTATAATATGCTGCGATATTGAAAAAAGGTGCAGTTATATTTCACATGCACATGGCGTTAGAGAAGAACTAGGCAGCAGAAAAAGAGAGCTGGCAGAAAATAAAAGGAGCTCAGATGACGCAGCTTGTGAATCTGCTCGTGCAAGCTTGTCGGTCTACCTGGGTACCAGAAGAGTAGCGTGCGCTTGTCCGTGTGGTTGAAGTCTTTGCCGAGCCGTGCGAGCTCTCAGTTGGCAACCTTCCACAGCAGTATGTGTGACGAAAGCACTTGCTGTATTCCTTGCGGACCTATGAGAGAAAATAAATGCAACTGGCAAGAAATCTTTAAGACATGTTGAAGCGCTCCAAAAGGTTTGCCAGCAATTCTGCTGGGTATTGTCAAATGGAATTAAACTTACTTTTTTCTGTAGAAGGCAGTGGAAAATGAAGATAAACATCCCCTGGAAGGCGTTAAATATGGTAAAGAGGTACGCCATAACAATGGAAGCCTCATTGATGAAGAAAAGGCCAAAGGACCACGTCAGGCCCAGCAAAAATAGAAGAGCAAAGGCGCCCATGACCCAGGATCTAAAAGATGGCAACAAAAAAAAGAATAGCAGAAGACATTGAATTATGTATGAATAACTTAAAATGAATGCTGTAAGAAATCAACACATGGGACTAGTCCTAAGAAAGGGCTGAGAAAAGGTTTGGGCAGTTGCGATCAAAGCAATCAATGTGAATCTAATATACTTACTTTGTGTACAGAATGAAATTGACAACAACAAAAAACAGTTATGCGGTAACATTTGCTCAAGGCACCCAACATCTTTTGTCTTAGGAAAGACCTTTTCATTCCATTGTTATTTTCGTTCCAGCACAATGCTTTTAATTTTTCAGATCTGCACCAAAACGTACGTGGTTTAATCAAAATGCATCAAGGCTTTTAAATAAAACAAATAACTAAATAAATTATCAATATGTTAAAGTTAGGAGTTAACTAAAATTGAATTGGCAAGGTGGATTATTTATTATACAATATTATACGGATCAAAATATTGGCACCAATTACAACAAACACAAACAGGCAGCAATTAAAATTCTCATTTTAACTTTTTCGAAAACTAGTGAAGTAGAAATCAATACCCACAGGTGTCGCATCTAACTCCAAATGTGCGCATAATATTTACAAGTAACTACCGACAGATGAGGAAAGAGTTCAAGGGAGAGGACAAATACCACCTGGTGTGAGGTAGTACAACATCAACATGATGCACACAGTGAGAGGAATTATTCACAAGGACAAACACTACGATGATTGACTTAAAGGTTGCTTCCCGGGAGGACGGATGACCCAGAAACAACTGGAAACAGTAAAAATAAATTGGTAGGAGAGGAAATAGAATTAAGGAGGAATTGAGGAGTTCTGGTCAATGCATCCTTACTTGATAAACTGTTTATTATCTTCATAGCTAGCGTGAGAGGCAGGAAAAGAGAGACACAATTAGATTACAGTGAGGCTTAAGTATTTAAAGCTTACATTTGGATGCTGATAATTCTATTGGAGAATTCTTAAACTATGTTTGGCCATGTGTTGTCACATTTAAATATGTGTGTGTATAAAATTAGCCAAGTTGGAAAGTCAAAGCTTACCCAGGCAAATCGGTATTATAGTAACCATCACAAACGTGGTAATTACTGGCATGGATTGCCCCACAGAGAAGAGAGTGACAGAAGAGAAAGGAGAGGCTCCATGTTAAATTTGCTTTTACATGGAAAGACACTGAAGCTACAAACTGTGGTGTGAACATAAAACACAGAATATTCAATAGCGCTTGTAACATACTAGATATCCATGCAGGAATAAAAACTTTGAAATGAATGGTTCCCAGCAAAAAGGTGCAAATTACAGTTCACTTAGTATGAGAGTGGAAGTGCTTGAATACATCCGGGCACATAAAAAAAAGACATTTTGCTGTCTGCTTCTTCTTGATTGCACTTTCACCGCAGAGTTATTATGCGGTATACAATTTTTGAGAAAAAGTAAATAATGAAATCACACTGAAATTAGCGAGACTGGCGATGCATTGGTTGAACTAGTACCATCTAATTCTAACCCCTTATTAGAAGCCAGTAAATGCTGTTTTCAAATGTATACAACAAACAAACAATTACTGACAATCTGTTGCGGTTGTGTGAAATACACACATTTTTTTCAGTTGATTAGAACCTGGGATTTAAAAAAAAATGGAGAAAGATTTTTTATGGTAACTTGGCTGCTCCCTCCCCACACTTTTCAGAGCAGAACATGTCTGTTCCTTGAGATTTGTTGTGCGTCTCTTCTGGATTTCTTAAGTTTTATTTAGTTATTTTTCTCCTGGAATGTAAATGTTTATTTTGACATTTCTGAATTTGTTTGGTGAAAGATTTTAGAAAGAGAGATTTTAATGAACGTTTAAATATGACAAGGACAGTTTTTTGTTTTTAATATTGCAACAAAACTGAATTTTATAAAATGGAGGCTTGACTCTTACTCTGCAATTACGTGATTAATGGTACCACTGCATTTATGTTTTCTAGTGATATCAGTTTGCCACTTTAAAGAACTGATTACAAAGAAATGGAAATAAGAGATTAATCAGAATTTCAGCGAGAGAAAAAACACAATTAAAATTAAACATGAGTGAGCACTGTAGTAGAAAAGTAGCAGAAAAGTAGATTTTGCTACTTTGCACTGGACAAGTTTACTTACTTGATATTCTCCAGCCTGCTCGAGTCAGGTTTCAGGGTGGTTGAGTGTTTCACCATCTTATACATGGTGATGACCAGGAATATTAAATTGAGCTGTCAAATCAGAGAAAAAGCAGTATTAGTGCAAAAAAATGATTGAAAGTGCGGGAGATATATACATCTAACGTCGATTCTATATCAAAATTGAAAAGGAGGGAGACAATTCTGCATATCCACACACTAATCCAATAAACATCCATCACTCCAGAGAAGATGGGCCAGCTGGCGCCAAATTTAGTGTCATTCTATATCATTAAAAAGCATGAGAAAGCATTAGAATCCATCAGAGACAAGGGGAAAAACAGGCTCGTCTGTCTGAGAAATTCAGTGGGGAACATAAAGGAGAAGCAGTAATAAGAAATGTTTGTGTTTTACAAACAACATCATCATTTCATGCACATACTGAAACTTTATAACCAGCTACAAAAGGCTTAAGAGAGTATGGTACATATTTCCATTGCTTGCTCTTGGGGGAAGAAACAAATAAGAGCGATGAGGATGGGATGGATTGGGTAGCATTTTAGTATATTAAACGTTAAGGGAATCAGTGGCATATAGTAGACTGGGAATAAAAAAAAATAAAATAAAGAAAGGAATCAGACATGCTGAGAGTTCAGAGAGGTTTTTTTTCCTGCTACCTTGAAAATCAATACTATGATTTAGAGACACAAAGCCTGGATGGACCGACAGCAAGGATCTACTTCAAATAAATTCACTTCAAAAAATATTTATTCTGGAACAAAGTAGACCCTGACGCAGCGTGTTCTAGCACTCAAACGAGTAGACGAGGCTTAAAAAATAAAATAAAATAAATGAAAAATAAAAACGATCAGAAAAAAAGATGAATTGGAGTGCACGTGCCTATCAAAGACAACGCATGTAGCCAGACTTTAAGTTTATCTGCAGCATATCGAGCCTTGGCAAGAGAAAATTGAGATGCATGCATTGCCTAGTGGGGGGGAACAAAATAAAGGACCTTTGTGGGTATCACTCAGACCATGGCCACTCATTCCTAAACAGATTGCATGTGTGTGTGCGCGTTTTATGAAAAGACTGCCCGTGATCGATACATCACCCCTCATGCAATCAACTCATAGTGTGAAACACAATACCACAGGCTGTATAAGGGAGAGATGGCTGAGAGAAAGCTCTGAATTGAGTGTCTTGGTTTATATCACCAATGAAAATGAATCTATGTTTTGTTTTGCAGGTATCTGGCATTATTTCCATCATGTTCAACCAACAGCAGGACTTTTCAAAAGCCCCTTTCCACACCGCCTGGAGTGGTGACATGGATCCAATGAGACAGTAAAATGACACAGAGCTTTAAAGTAGCCTAGCTGCATGGCACATGTTCCCTACCCCCACCAAAATGCTTCCCTAGGGGGGTGGGGTCCTTCTTCGTCCTCCATCCTTTACTCTGCCTTTCCTGTCTGGGAATTCTCACTGCAAGTCATGCAGAAGCAACCTTTCCACACTGGGACACTAGGAGAAAGCTTCCCCCTCCACATTTGTAGTTGTGGCCTGCGTGTGTACACAATGAACTCCAAATGAACTGCTTGGAATAAAATATTAAAGGTGCAGATGGAGCTGTCCACATGATAAGAACTGCTTGCGACGTGTCATGATCCAAAAGGCCTTGTGTTCATGCGAGCTCAAGCATACTAATGGCTTATCCCCAACTACCACAAGCAAATACTCATTACTTCCATGTAGCCCTTTCAGAGAGCTAATACCCCCAGTGCACAGAGACAGGTCAATGATCTAAGTGCCTACCACCATCTTATGTTTGATTCGGCTATTCTGTATAAGGGTGGCAGGAAAAATATTAGATGCAATACTGGTATGTATCCCGAAAGGCAACCTCTAAATCTTTTTCCACATTCGGAATTGAAGTCGTAAATTCTTTGGTAAATGTTCATTTTAACCAACAAAAAACACAAGAATCTGCTGGGGTTTCGTTACTCAATCAAAAATAAAGTTGCTATTTTTATGATTTCAAATGAATTTTAACAATGGTGTATCGTTCTGAAGAGTTATCTGATTTAAATGCCACCAATGTTCAAATGCTAGATAATTCAAACAGTAAATATGTAATTAAATCGGAATTCTTATACAGTCTCATCTCATTTTCTGTACCACTTTATCCTTACAAGGGTCGTGGCGGGCTGCTGGAGCCTATCCCAACTGACTTCTGGCCAGAGGCGGGGGACACCCTGAATTGGTGGCCTTCCAATCGCAGGGCAAAAGGAGACAAACAACCATTCACGCTAACACTCATAGCTAGGGGCAATTTAGAGTGTCCAATCAGCCTACCATGCATGTCTTTGGAATGTGGGAGAGAACTGGAGTACCTGGAGTAAACCCTCACAGGACCGAGGAGAACAGGCAAACTCCACACAGGTGGACCGACCTGGATTTGAACCTCCCAATGTGAGGCTGAGACACTAACGACTCAGCCGCCAGGCTGCCCTTTTGTACAGTCCTTATATGTATTTCTATGTTTAATAGTAGAAACCTAAACTACTTCACGCCAGTTTTAAAACGCTGGCAACTAGTTGCTAATCATTTCTACAATTAATGCAAACCTAAGTTAATATAATGTTGTTTAATGTGCTGCTCATGAGCATATATTTATTGAAAATGGTACTTAATTAAAATTGTTCAATCATTCATTGTATGATATGAATAGCTCAATATTTACAGTTTTTCTAGCAGTAAAAATTTCAATGACGTTGGCATTGAAATTACAGACAAAAAAATGAAATACAGATGTGCTATACATCGGCCATATAGAGCTATAATAACGGGAAGAAGGCAATAGAGATAAAATATTTGAAAGGAGAGTGGGGGTACGGATCAATGAAACATGGTTTGGATTCAAATGATAGCCACAAAACGCTGTTTTATCTCATTTTCTTCCTGCGCTTGGGCCGCTTCTGTTCTCCTTCGTTGACAAGGACAAAGGCAATTTGTCGAAAAGCCCGAGGTCACTGGTGGTGAAGGCAAACCTTCGTTCTGCGTAATCCCCGGGGATCAGCCTTCCCACAGTACTTTGTCTTCTTGAGTCATTTGTTGCACCGAATCAGAGGAGCGAGTTCCGCAAAACCTAATTTATGTCACACTTTAGCTTCGCTCCAATACATTAGCAACTCGCAGGGTCATGATTCTATCTCCACGGTCATCACCACTGGGATCCTGATCAACATTTCTACTGCATTGTTCATGCAAATCATTACAGAAGCAACATGTGATTGAAAAACAATGAAGGTCCGATTTAAAGAAGAAAATAATGTGCCAGGGTGGCTGTCAGAGTGCTTGCTAAGACAAAGAAGCAAATAAGCTTGTAGAAGTACTGTTTTGCAATTACCGGTATACACTTATAAATAACAAAATAAAAAACTAAAATGAAAAACATGAGGGAAACATGCCAGTTATTCAAAAATGTGTATTAGTACATGCTGTACCTGCCAACACAAGCTTTGATGTGAATGATATTGTTTTTTTATTGTTGCACTTGTATGCATTTTAGTATTTGGGCTTTAGAAAATTGAGATACAGATGTTAATCTGCTTCACAAGAGACACACAACTGTGGAATATCTCTGCTTTCAAACCCACAGGCTTCCTTGTATTTGACATGGATGCCCCCTTCCACTCTCTCGGTGAAACATTTATCAATGCCAGTTTAATTTTCAACAAGAAGTCACCGCAACTGTAGATACAGCACCAAACATGGTGCTTGATAATAAACGCAGTGCTGAACAAGCCCTCAGCTCGATACGGCAGACAGATCTTGCAGAGCTGCCTTGTCTTGTCTCTCTAAGTGTACATGAGGGCAAGCAAAAACATGGTGAGCTAAAGTAAGGATGATGGATATTTTTCACCTTTTCTATCCCCACCCCTTCCATAGAGGTAGCAACGGACATTCTGGCCTGTAGTAGCCGTAGTGAGAGATAATAATGTCATGACCAGCAAATAATTGTATGGCTCAATGGGACATATGCTACATGTCCTTCACCCTAAATGGTCCTTGACCAAACAATGAGATGGCTTTCACTGATGCTGTCATTTACTATTTACAGTTGACACACAACGCACAAGGAGTCCGGCGCAGAGGAAGAACACAGCAGTTATAAAATCTTAACGTGCCATTTTACTTGAATGCACGCATCATAGCGCTTCACTGTAAAACAACAACTCACATCTGTAACCTTTCCTCTCCACTGTGTAAAGGCACAAACAAACTATACGACCCTTATCTGTGTCAGCTGCTGAGAGATTATTGTAGGATGACTCCAAAAATGAGGCACAAGGAGGTTCGGAGCATAGGAAATCCTGCTGATTATTTTTTCTCACTTCTACCTTAATCTCTTTCCCTGCATCTCCTTCATCTCACCGACTCACTCTGTCAGCCTTATTCTTCAGAGAAAATACAACTTTAAGCTTACCATGATGATAAAGGTGACAGGTCCTATGAAACTCCAGATGAAATGATTATCCACACTTAGCCAACACCTGAAAGAGGCAAAGACAGAAAAACATACTTTAGTTTGAGGAAGAGCAATAGATTGCATATTGTCATATGATGGTTATCTGATTGTGTTTCCATCATCAACAATCAATTAATGTGACTGATTTTTTTGTGGTTGAAATTACTTAATTATATTTTTATCAATATTGATGCAAAACCCATTTAGAGATTGACCATTTGTGCAGAAAAAAAACCCTCAGTAGGCCCACTTCATGGTCTTAGTAATGATATGGTCATTAATCTGCATAAAATGTTTAGCTTTTTCCCTGCATAGGGCATTTACAAACAAGAAGTCACATGAAGGTCTTTAAGCAGAAATGCATTATTATAGCCACTGTAAACCCCTCCCCTTTTCAAACCAAAGTGTTGAGTCAGTCAGACACTTTCAAATGGCATGAAAATTTGAATAGCTCAGCTCAGGTAGTTTGTTGCTGCCAACTGGGAATTTGCATAATTGGTTAAGTAAAAACAGATATTTCATTTTTTTGTGCCATAAAATAAGTCCAAATGATTTCCTTACGATTTTTCTGTTCCATAGCTTCTGTAGTCGATTGCTGCAGACACCCCCACTACGATGAGGGGAAAGAGGTAACCAGAGACGTAGTAGTACTTTTTCCGCGAGTATTCACTTTCAAAGACCTCAACGAGCATGAGGTATAGCTGGACTCCTTCTAAACACATCCATGAGAAGGAAGCCAAGAAGAAGAAGTGAAGGATCCCAGCAATGATAGCACAGCCAATCTGAGTAAAAACAAATATTCATATTAAAAATATATGCAACTGATCCAAAAAATACATTCTCTTTTAAATTAGAGTTCACATTGAATGAGTGAAAGATGAAGATGAAATAAATAGATATCAGCATTTTTAAGAAAATTGAATAGTCCAAAAGTGAGATTACAATTGGGGGAAAACACATTCATTTTATCTGGAAACATATAACGAAAGAGTGTATTAGGTGAGAAAACAAAACATGAAAGAAGTGAAACCATGGCGGCTTTAAATGAAAAACAACCCAAAAAAACAGGGGTTAAGCACAGCTTGTTAGTTCTCTACAACAATAACGGTGCTGTCTTATTCATGACATGTTATGGATCAGATGAGAAGCTTTGGAACAAACAAAACGTAAAGTCTCATCCATTTAACCCTGAAGTCTTTTGATTTCTTTTGGGATTTGTGAGGCGATAACATGGAAGCAAACAAATGCAAAGTAAAGCATTAAGAAACACACCCTCATCCTTACCCTGGACTCTGTCATATCAATACCAATTAGGAATATCAACTCTGCGAGAAAGAGATTGATGCAGAGGTTTTTGTGAATGGTATTGCGATCACTCTGTAGGCCTCGGAAGAAGCAGAACGTGAAGATGCTCATGCTTAGACAGACAAGCGAAACAACGATCCCCACACGGGTGATGATAGTCAATAGCAGCTCATGTGATCTGTTGACCTATAAGAAAGATGTAAAAAACATAAGTTAAAAGATATTTTAAACAACAAGATGTGTTGTTTGCATTTCATGTTTACAACGTTTGAAGTTTTCTTATAAAATATTTCTGTAAATATACAACAACCTTCTATATAAGGTTTTACCTTTCATGAGTGGTCAAACCATAGCCTTGCACAATGATAGGGTAATTACAGAACACTTTTACACTGAAAGCATTTAATGGAGGGTGTTATTATGACTGCTGTTGAAAGTATTTGAATATCTCCTGGCTCAGCAATTCATACTTAAGTGTTTTAACTTTTGGACCTTTCAAGGGTCAAAGCTGATTACGTACTAACTTCACTTTTTGCATCCAGTATCATTTGGACTAAATTTATACAGTAGAAATAAATTAACTACATTCCCTTAGGTCATTAAGTTAAAACAGCCATCTTACATCACAAATAATAATAATAAAAATTGAATATTGAGACAGACCAATGGCACTCATACATATCGATAAAAATAAACATTTTTTCTTCTCGGGTTAAGATGTATTCAGATGTGATACCCAGGCAGATTCAGATACATTCAGAGAATGTACATGTTTTGATTTGAGGAAAAAATTCAAACATACTGAATGTCACAGAATGTAAAAATTCCATACCGGGATTTTTCGGTGGGCCATAAGAATGGCAAAGTTAGTTAGGTGACTGCAGGAGCAGGAGGTGTGTGTTTTATTAGACTCAAGCAGCTTGCAGCCTTGCGTGGACCAGTGTCCCATCATACTCCTCTCGGAATAATTCCAGAAGGAGCAATTGGAGTTGAAGTAGTGCTCCATCTGCAAGATAACAAGATATATGCTAAAGTGTCCCAATAATTGACTGACTGAAATTGAAGTAGATGAACAACACAAAGGCCATTTACCCCCTGCTTGTACAAAGTATTTTTCCGCACTGATACGGATGAGGATTTCTCACTTCACAGCTCTTATGAAGCCATTCATATGTTGTATCTCATTTAGCACATGCTTAGCAAATCAAGCTGAGGATTCTTGGATATATGAGGCTTTAATAACGGTAGCACATAATTGTTTGACGCCATGTCTTTGGAATTGCATAATTTCTCTGATAAAGAATGGAATCCTGCTTGGCCCTCTGGGAACTCAGTGACAACTTTAAAAGAAGAGAGATAATTGGTCCTGCAGTAATTTCATCCTAGATTGTACAGCTAATCTTGGAGGTAATTTCCACCCACAATAAAAGAAAATGGATATCATTTATATCCCAATGTTGATTAAAGAATTAGTTTTCATTAAGAATTCACTTAGGATCCATAGACTGCTTTAATTTGATGTTCAGTGACTTAAATAAACTGGAGACTGACCTAGTCAGACATTTAGAATCGAAATTCATCTTTCTGTCTGCTGTGTAACTAAATTTTACAGGGTGTGTGTGTGTGTGGGGGGGGGGGGGGGGGCATGCCCCATTACTCACATCTATGTGCTGCAGCGTAAAAACCACTGGGTCATTGATGAAGACTCGGCTGGATTCTTTGTTTATTGAGGCAGCGATGATGTCAGAGTTGACGGACACATTCCGCCCATACGCATCATTGGCCATCTTAATGGTAGAGTTTTCTGTACTGAGGAATTGGCCTAGGTTCTTGTAGAGAACAAACACCAGCTTGGCAACACCTAAATTGATGAAAACAGAACAGGACAAATTGAATCTTACTGTGTGAGGAAATTTCTTCTTTCTTGTCATTTTTTTTTAAGCAATGATTTTTACCCTTTCAAAGACCTTACCATTGCGACTGTTTAGCTTGACAGTATTAGCTGAAAGCTGAATGGAGATACCCCCTTTGTTGGATTGTGGGAATTTAAAATCTTGTACTTGACCATCTGTGCTGAGTACGTAGACATCCAGGACTGTCAGGGGAGGAATCGGAAGACGGCCGTCAACAGAAGAAAACAAAAAACACCAGTCATAACAAGGTGTTTAATTAGCTATGTGACTATAAGGCTTCACAGAGATATGGATATTGATGTAACACTTTCTTTGATAGCCCTGCAGTTGTAATACTGCAAACCTACATTAAAACTGTATCTATATATCTTTGTAATACTCCTCCTTAACGAAGCAATGAAAAATTACACTAAAAAATGAAGCCGTGTGTGCACTTTAATTACGACAATTGCCACAATGTGGGGCAGAGAACGAGGCTGTGGTTAAACAATATTCATTAATCTATAAAGTTACAAGCTCTATTTATGAATTAGGCATATATAATCACAGAATCTAGCTTCTTCAACTGATATTCTTCATTTTGTCAGTTAACATCTTTGTGCTGTTTTCTGATATTGAGACGCTTCTGAAAACAGTCTACTATTTATGCCACCTTCATAACAAGTATTTCATTTAATCACACTATTTTAAGTGGAGCTGACGTCAATCTAGAACGCCTGTCAATTTACTATTTCCAACTCACTTATATTGTCTGCAGGAACTTTGACGATGGTGGGCTCCATTAGGTTGTCGGCTAGGACAAAGGCGCCTTCCTCCAAGGTGTCCAGTAACATGGTGGCGGCATGCGTCTGCTCCGTGCTGTTCATGTCCTGCCAGGACTTTAAAGCTTCTGGTCGAAGCAGATTGTTTACCGTGTCCACAATGGCCTGTGACAAACCATAGGACAAAGTGAAGACCAAAACCAACTACACCGAGTTAGGGAAACATCAACATAATGAAGCACATGTGAAAGGGAGCATGCAGACGCTGATGAATAAAAAGCTGAGCAAAAGCAACAAATTAAAGAACATAACATGATCAGACAGTAAATTACATATATTTACCAGCCCTCAATAACTATGCAGGTTGTAATAGGCATGGCATGATGAAAAGAGAGTGGCAAACTAAAATTATGGAATACAAGGTCAGGCAGATTCTGTTTCTTTTTCAAGAATGTCTCATCAGGGTATCCTCTCGTCAAACAGTAGAGAGCGATCAGGTCTGGCACAATAGTGACATATTAATTCGAATCCATGATGACAATTCAAGAGCTTTATTCAATTCACTCTACTGCAATTGGAAAAGTTGGCTTGTTTATAGAAACAGTCTACTTCCTGATCTTAAAGTTTATGCTCTATCTAGACCCACCTCCCGCTAAAATTGGGGGCTGAACTATACCATAATGTGCATTTAAATGAAGTTTCTCCATCACTAGATCAATATGTCTAATCAAGTAATCAATGCCAGTGTTGGATAATGTAGATGATGCAGTCCATGGCGAGGGCATCTAAAGTGGTGTGTGCATCAAATATGGCAGGTATCAGATAAAGCTGAGTAATCACTCCACATGCCAGAACTTCCGTAGCCCTGTCAGTAAGTATAAGGACATGGTATTGACAAATTAATTTAGATATCCTCTTCATTTATTATGTAATCAATAAGTGGTTGAGCAAGTTGAAGTAATTATTCATCTTACGAAGATATTTTGGACATATCCAAACATTGATGGCAATAGTAAGGGAGTTTGTCACTCATTGTGCCCGACTGCAAAATGTGAGGTCCATAAACGTTTGTTTCCATGGCTTTGGTAAAACTACCGTATTTTCCCGCACTATAAGGTACACCAGATAATAAGGTGCACATTTGATGAATGGCCATGGCCTTAAAATCAGTTTCATATATAAGGCAAATCGGATTATAAGACACAGTAGTAGTAGTGGTGGTCGTAGAGATAGTGATGGTAGTAGTATAAGGAGATTGTGTTATACGTCTAGTGGACGCAGCTGTATTAGTAGTGGTTAGAAGTTATACATCAACTAGATGGAGCTGTCCTTAAGGGAATTTCATCTAACAATTAAACAATATTGATCAAAAATGTAAGTAAGGCGCACCAGATTATAAAATACACTGCTGGCTTTTGAGGAAATTGAAGTATTTTAGTTGCGCCTTATAATGCAGAAAATACGGTAAGTTTGAATGAAACAAGTAATGGTTCATGTTATCAACCCCATTTAACACCTTCACCCTCAGAAATATTGTATAAGATGAAAAGACAAAACACCTCAGAGTCCCTAAAATTATTCACAGAAGACTGGACAGAGTTCTAGGAGGTGAGGGAAGACATGTAGTATCTACACAATATTTGGTGCCTTTAGGGTTATGGTTCTAACACTGTGACAAATACTTTGGAACATATTGGGAGGTATTTGTCCTTTCATCATGCATTTAGTCCTTCCCCATACACAAGGGTGGCTTGTGACTTTGCTCAATCTGTTTTAATATCGTCCCAAAAGACAGATCTGCATGGAGGAAGGTGTTGACTTTGGTGGCAGGCAGAGGACGGTGACGTCCCTTGTGGTGGAGTGATATATTTGGACAAAACACTCTGATGCATAAACACAACCTGACGGGATTCATGGAAAAAAATAAGTTTGGCCTAAGCATCCTGATTACCCAGGTGGAACAAATTGCACCCATTTAGACAAAACAATTACTCCTATGACCTGAAACCTGTTATGTGAAATACAAGCTCAAGTTGTGACTATGCATATGATAATGTCAGGTGATGGTTGTCCTTTAAAAAAATGTATATGTATTGTGGGATTAGTTTTCAAATAATGTTATTGCAATAACCCTGAAAAATGACCAAAGCAACACGAACAAGTGTAATTTAAGGACAAAATATAGCGGACTGGATTTTAAGACTCCCGATGTGCAATCTTGGGCCAGAATTTAGATAAACCCTTAATAGGAAAATGTATGAGACGGTGCAAACTTTGCAGTTGGAAATGATTACATTGTGTACATTTGACTTGAATGTAGAGGTAGTTGTGTGTATGGAAGTAAATTAAAACCAACATAGGGAAGAACAAATGCTTATTGGTTAAACATAAGATAAAATATAACAAACAAAAAGGTTCATGCTGTAGATTGTGAGCTGATTTTATAGCACAGGCATAAAGGAGGAGGCGGCAGCAAGCATGGGGTTTCGGGGGCAAGAGCATTGCTCCAGTACCTTCATGTATGCCCTGCATGTCCTTTCTCGTTTTTGAAGCTTTTTTTGTTTGTTTGTTTTAATTCAACAAGAAAAAGAAGAGATAAGACAGAGAAAGACAAATGATTTGAAGTCTATAAGTAAGCCTGGCAAAATGGATACACAACCCATCTCATGAATGACTTCTACATTCTTAACTGAATGTCAATGAATAATGAGGCATTTGGATGATGTTGATCAATGCATAAACTGTATGAGTCTGTAATATTGTTATTTCTTATACATTAGACATTAAAAACAAAGGAGGCAGATTGACACCCATATGTAGCAGAATCTTGACACCCATATGTAGCAGTATCTCAGAAATTCTGTCATGAGTTACATGAATTAGAGTGTGGTACAAAACATGCCTCTAAAGCCTAGAAATCCTTGAAGGTCAAACTACCATTATGCAAGACATAACATTTATATCTAATCTCCAGTCGGATCTGCCTTTTTCTTTACTCTTTTGGTGGATTTTATAATATGAAATACATTATACATTAATATTACAAAGTAAAACTGTGATCATGACCATAAATATTTGAAGCATGCTTTTATTCTAGGAGAGATATCAATATTAGTAGTCAAGAAGGTTGACATTTTGAGAAGATGTTCTTTTGAACAGGAAAATGCTAGTATCAAAAGTGTAGGTAATACAAACTCCAACACTTCATCAAAATGCCTTAAAGCAAGTATTGCTTAAAAAGCTTATCAGTTTTGCAAATGTAATGTTATTTTTTGCCTCTGTATCTAAGACAAGAAACCTTTTACACACACTGTTTTAAAAGTGCAGGTAGTTTCCCAGCTCAGCAGCATGTCTAAAAACGGATATTGGAAAAAATGTACCGAAAAATAGCTTACTACTAAGGTTTTATGAAGTAAATAGAGTCTACAGAAAATGTCAATATAACTGAAATGCAATTGTTCCCTGACCGCATCAGTGTTCAAAGTTGAAAAAGAAATAAATAAAAAAGAAAGTGCAGGACGTTTTGAGGATCAGCAACATTTATTTTCAAATTTAACTTAAAGATGCTGCTGAGTCGAGCAAAAATGACCGAGCTGCAAATTGATCTCTTACCAGGTGCCAGATTAGTAAAAAAAAAGTTAGTAAAATGTTGTAGTGAGTTTTGAGGGATCCACTTGGTTCTTTTTCTTTTAACAGGCTTTTTAACATACCTTATTGAAGCTTCGTCCTGCAGAGTCCTTCTCACTAGGTCTGAGTTCCTGCAGCTGTGCATCCAGGATGTCTACCAGCTGTTCCATGAGGCGCACAGAAGAGCTGACGTCTCCTGCGTAGATGGGACTTTTCGTGTGCTTTGATAACTCGTTAGCGAGGTTTGCTGCATTTTCACCACTACGGATCTGCAGGGAGGGAGCATTAGCGTTGTTTACAAGCATGCATAGAGACATGGAGCTATTAACAACCTTGTTCCTAACTACTTCCACCTGCAGTAGAGTGCAAATAGGGTATTTTACTGGACGGCTGTTTATGATAGATACAATACACCGCTGTCATGAAAATGTTGGTGTTAGATAATTGACGTAAAATCAGCTGCCTATTTTGCATACCTAGCTTCTCATTTTATTTTTGAAGTAATAGTGCTCACTGCCAAGACAAACATAAACATTTCACACTCACCTTCTGGGCTACCTGGTTAACCCAGTGAGAGGTACAGTTGCTGAGATCAGGGCCCTTAGGGTGCCAGGCCCCAGTGGAACGGACACATAAATAAGATGCTGTGCCTTTAAGGAAAAACAAGGGCAAAAGCACAATCAAACAAAGCTATGTAGTTCTTTAAACCCTAAACCATGTCAATTTTTGTTCATAATTAGTATAGTTTCTGTCCTAATTAGTAAGGCGGCCAAAAAAAGAATTTCACACTCAATCCAAAGAGAGTACATGAGTTCTATGCACAAACAGCTGAGCCTGCAACAGACCCATTACTGATTGCTTAATTATGTTTGGCCATGGCAACGGTAAAAGGCACTCTATTAGAAACTGTCTTCACTAAGTCCGTACACACTCATTAGGCTTCTACACATTGGGGGACATGGAACATTGACATATCAGACACATCTAGAAAACTTGGCTGTGCTCTCAAGGGGCTCAAAATGCTGGCAGGCTCATGAGATGAGATGGGCCCTGTTTACCTCGTGTTCCTTTGGGACAAGGTCGCTCTACCAGCATGCCCCGCTGGGTCTGAGGCCACATGATCTCCCTTCTCTCGGTGGCCTCACAGTAGCGCTCGGGCAAAGGGAATGACTCAAGGGGCGGAGGGGAAACAGTCTGCAAAATCACAGGAGGGGGCCTGGCAGCTCCCTTGCTGCCCTCTCTGGGCCCTGTGGTGGTCGTGGTGTTGTTGGCCACTCCCCGGTGCACTGTGGTTGTTGTGGTGGTGGTTGTAGTTCTCAGAGGCTGAGGGGACACGGTGGCCTGAGATAAAAATGGACCTGCAATAACACCAGATGAGATTGTATAAGATTACACAATGTATATCTTACTGAAACCGATTTAAATTGAAAACTTAGAAAGCATGATTCACATTAATTAATCAAACTAGAAAACATGTTATGCTGTGCTGGTGCGCTTTAAGGTCAACTCATTATTGTGGCACCCCCGCAGTCCTTAATGTGGAATATATCAACTATAGTGGTAAAATTTTAGCAGCTAGTCAACACTGGACCTTCTAGTGGGCAGATGCCCACCCTTGTGTGCTGCTTAAAAGTTAATGGGTCGACCCAAAGGTAACATTTGTTACTTTTTTCTCCTTTCCTCGCCATGTTCAACACTCGAATGCTTATACATCCAACCATTCCGGTGTGTGAATTGCAGCTAAGTGCTTTGTTCAACAAGCGTATTTGCCTTCCCGTTGACGACAGCTTATATATGACACTCCGTCTGCAGTGAACAAGACAATAATTATAGTATTTTTTTCCCCTGGCTCACAGTCATTTCTGCTTGGTATATTGTGAGGGATGGATGATTAAATTTCACTGGAGCAACAAAAAATGTGTGTTGCCGAGCTACCTCAACACCCTTTTCTGCAACTTTAATTCTGATAAGGGAGGTGTGCAGTGACTCAAGCAATGTCACACGCAAACAAAAAACATATGTTTCAGTCCCAAGAAAGGAGAAAATGTGACACAACACTCCTTACATTGAACATGACTAACTATGATAAGCACTCGGCTAAGCTGTAACTAGAAATACTTAAACAATGACACTGAACAAATGATAGCCCCATTACATATAAATTAACTACGAAACAAAAATGTCAAGATATTTGGAGGTACGGTTGAAAAAGGGGCATCTTTTATCACTGGCAGGGCCCTTAATTGGGATGCAATGTGCACGGCATATCTAATCCTATTTGAGTACTTTGATTTTCTCCATTAGGCTGCCTGTGGAGCGTACGGCGAGAGTCACTGCTGCAGCACGCCAACTGAGCCTGGCTGCTTGAAGCGGCGTAAACCCCTGTGGTGAAAACATCGATGAGACAACCTGACAGCGAGCCAGTAAAGGTAGGACGGAGCAGGACACGAAAAGCTAAGGGATAAGAGTAGGGGATGGAGCATGTTCTGGTCATAAATATAAACCTGATCAAATTTGGTACGGTTGGGGAAGGAGAAGGCAGCCTCTGGCTTCAAACTGGATTGGAAGAGAGACAGAAAACACCCACATTTCTATATTGTTCTCCACTAGATAATTTGAGTGACTGAAGCATGCAAACCCTCTTATCCAACCTTTAGGCACAAACCCTAATATCAATGTCATCCTTCAAGGCAGTCTTAACCTTATTAAACAACATTAAATTCTATTGACCTACGTACAGTCATTTTTAGGCTGATATACTTTAAAACACGCACTATATCAGATGTGCTTGTTGGCTTTAATCTACGAATCATACAGCCCTTCATGTGTGGGGAATGCCTATAAAAATAAAATGAAACAGTCTGCAGTTTGGCAGAGTTTTTCAAGATAATGATCTGGTGATTCATGGCAGTAGATCAACGCGACATTCACCGTAATCCAAGTACATTCTTCTGGCATGTCAATTTACAACTATCTCTTGTCAGCATATTTCATTCAACTGAGAAGCTATTTAAGACATCCAATCCTATTACATCATAAAATATACGTAATTCACATTCTCCCCATTTGTTTTTGCGATTGACGCAGACAATGCAACAAACTGTTATTATTATACAATGACACATCCATGTACACTGAGTTCAGTTCCCTTAGCAGCATTCATTAACTATACGTAGTGCCTTGTGGAAAAGCAGAACATAGCACATTAAAGGCCACATCTAGCAAGCAGCTCATGCTTCATGAGTTGGTAGTTAGGACCAGCCTAAGGCAAAATGTGAAGACAACCACAACGGTCCATTTGATCAATTCAAGGTAATGGGCAGAATAAAATGTGTTGTCTTTGAAAGAAACTGTCATCCAGGGTTAGGCGACATGATTAAGGATTTTATTGGAAAATAAATAAATTAAAAAAACATCAACCAAAAAACTGACCACTCTGGCAGCTGTGCAAGGACAAGCGAATCCCAAAAATGAAATGTCCAACTGAATGAAAAACTTTTTGCAACGAGTATTAATTAAACTACTAAATGAATCCTTTAGGGAGATCATAATGCAAATCAACTTTCCTGTATGAGAAAGAGGCTTAAGTGAATGCAGTGTGTACTGCCTACAAAGATTTATGCATCAACGATGAAGCCACTGATCATCGATATTGGTGTAGACTGAGTTCACTGCCTGTCTGCAATCCAGACAACAGCTAATAATTTTGTTATCTCTGTGCAATAGCTGAGTTTAATTTAATTAAATAAAATAAATAATGATTTAATCCAAATGTAATATAATTGCTTCTTTTTCACTGAAATCGAATGGGCAAGTTTTTTTGTCACTTGTGTAGTCAGTAAGTCTGCCAACAAACGGATTTTGAGCTTTGTGTCATAAGAAGGACAAGATCCTTAATCACAATGTACGTGGTGCTGCATTATGCCCAAGATATTCTTCTTCTTACCAGTTATAAATGGATTGCATGCAACAATATTCTCCAAAGCACTGTTAATATCTAGATCAAGGCACTTTTTAACATATTTCTGCATTTCCACACTAACATGTTGCACTCGAGTACAGCTGTGTTATTAAGTGGTGTGAAATACCTAATTAAGGTAAACAACTAATGTCAGACAATGAGACGGGAACGCAAAAGAGGAAAGTGAGGACAATAACTTCAATGTTGAATGTACTTAGTGTACTAGAGAGCAGACACAAAGATGTGCACGTACATCTCATTACTGACATTATCAGTGTCACATACACAGACAACAACAACAATATCTAAGAGGGCTCTCCCTCTGTAAAGCCAGTCTTCATAAAATTGGTTGAAAAATTGAACACCACAGCATTCAATTTTTTTGATAACCTAAAAGGTAGCTCCAATATTTTAAAAAATCCATTGTGCATTGATCTCACAATGGACAAAAATCACATATATCGTGTGTTATCTCTTCACTGATTCAATGCAAGTGGATTTAACAAACTATGCATTTGCCTCTGGAGTTGTAGCAAATTAACTAACATTATATATCACATTGATGAAGAAATAAAATACCCTTAACTTTAAGCCTTATTCTAAACCTAAAGACATTTGAAACAATGCCAACTTTGCATCAAAAGTGAAATTATTGCGCACATGACACTCAATGACCTGTGTAACAAGTTCATTTGTCATAATTCATTCATATTTATGACATGATTATGAGAATCTTGTTACATAGCCATAAGAAACATTCCAATAAAGTGTAACCGAAAGGCCTGACAGAACCTTGTTATAGTGTATGCTGTATTTTTAAAGAACATAAACATTTGTGACAACTTAATAGATCCAGGATTTCCTCACTGAGATGATGCAATGGGCCAGGTAAAAAAAAAAAAAAACTTTAGTTTGAAATGATTAAATCATAAATCAAGCTTGCTAAATGCAAACAACTGGTGTCTGTGGCAGACAATATATTTCTGACAATAATCAATTATTACAGATTACAAATTGAATATATTGTCGTTGAATAATACATATGGCTACATATTAATCAGAATTTCATGTGAAAATATATCCCCTATTAAAAAATAATTAAATAAAAGGATATTGACCTCCTCACCTTAGGCCCAAAAATTAGATGGGATAAGCTCTAGCACCCCCCGTGACCCTTGTGAGGGTTCAGAAAATGAATGAATTAATTTAATGTCATACACTTATTGTATTAGAGCCAGTAAGTCCCTAAAAGCAAGGGGAAAATAAAAAATACACCCCAAACAAGAGTTTAAAGCTCAGTAGGATAATCTAAATCTCCCCTAATCCACTTTGAGACGACGGTCAAAAAGTGTTGCTTTTTCAGTTTCCAGTCATGGCACAATAGGATACACATTTTATCATTATTACACAGCATAAACCTGCATACATTTCTCCACTTTCATGAGAGTAATCGCCAGGTGATTTAACGTGAGAAATGTCTGAAAGAGGGCTGGCCATTTTTTGGGAATTATACTTATGTAATTTTTTCTAAGGCTCTTTGGTGATAAAAGCCTAGTAATAGGGGAGATACCATTAATATTAAAAGTGAATATAACAGCAATCCTGACTAGTCTGGTGATGCGTTAGTAAAGAAGCCTTGCTTGGTCTTTTACTGAGAATTGAGAAAGCGTATAATAAAGAACTCAGTAGCTTTTGGGTTATGATCAGTGATACAGTTGCAAATCTTTTCTTCTTATTGTTGCAACTATATCTCACCCTTACATTTCAGTTTGTTCTTTAATTATACTCTAGACTTATGGAATTGTTCTTCACTAGAAAGCAGAGCTGTAAATCAAAACACTATGTTGGTGATGTATTCAGATATCTGCCAATAACAGCGATAATACCCAAAGGAAATTGGATTACATGTCTTTCACTCTCTGTGCATCTGCGGATGGAAAGTGGGAAAAACCTCATTTGATTGCTTGTGTATCAGCACAACATATGAAAAAGCATAAGGACAAAAAAAAAAAGAAAAAATAAGATCCAACTAATAATTTCCGCCAGAATCATCTGCATTAGAAATGGGGCAAAAATATATACTCCATGTTCACATCTCACGGAATAGAACCTAGTAGCTATATGTCAGTTATTGCTGTCTTTATTATTTCCCATACATCAAATGTGAATTTTTGAGGAGATTTATATATTACAAAGTAATCAACACCTTGACATCAAAATAAAAAGAACAGACATAGCAGACATAACAGCTGCCAGAGTACTGCTTGCCCGACCCCTCCCGCAGCTTTTCTTTGGACTGTAAGTGCCTCAAATTTCAAGTATTAACTCCAAATGTGCCAAGCAAACTGATATTTAATGCTTGGCAGACAAGGGGAAGTCTATTTTTGGGAAGACTATACACACGCTCAAATGCTGATGCACCCATGCCCGCATGCCTTCCACACACATTTTGCAATCAGAAAAGTAAAAAATAAGGCTGACCAAAATGAGTATTTTACTACTCAGACAGTAATCAAACCAAAGACTGCAGATCCTGTTGGCTGTAAAGCTCAGTGGAACTATAATCATGCCCTTTATGCTTGCTCATTCATGTAAAACAACACTTGCGTGTAAATCTTGACCCAAGGTTTTTATCATTCAGCCTCAGTTTTAAGCCCTTGAATACATGTCACTTCAGAATTTAGGAAACCCTCTTGAAGTGTAGTTGAGCAAAAGTGTGGTAAAATAGGAAGCGTTTGGGCAGACGACAACTGGCCTATATGTCTTATGATGTTACGTGCAAAAAACAGGTGATGTGTCTCAGTCCCTGAATTTAAGATGAATTTAACAGACATTAAGTTGCTTTCCCATAGCATTACATCACAAAGCTGTGAGCAGAACTTTAAATCCACAACGAAGGATTTTATTACTTCAGTTAACTTTCCCCACATACCACAACTTTGCGTGATGACTTATGATGCAGGCAATTCAAGTATGAGAGCAGATAAAAAAAGGTACATGGGAAAAACAAGTGACAGGGGGCAGTAAAAGCTGACCTTTGTACATTGTCATTCCTTTCCATTGCTAGGGTTAGCTTGTACTTCACAGTTTTAGTTATCTCTAGTAAGCTGAGATGAAATTCTACCCATCATGCGATGTGTAAAGACCAGGTGGCAATTTAGAAACCTTCAACAAGACTTCTGCATTTGTTCACATAAAGGGCATTTCAAAATGCCTTCTGCTATACAGTTTGTGCATGTGTGTAATATGTATATATATATATGTATGTGTATATGTATATATATGTATGTGTATATGTATATATATGTATATGTATATATATGTATATGTATATATATGTATATATGTATATATATGTATATATGTATATATGTATATATATGTATATATGTATATATATGTATGTATATATATATGGATATGAAAAATGCACACTGGAATGAAAACTAAGATTATTGCAACCATGGAAAACAAGTTCTCAGAAACAGATTAAGTGCAATAATGTACTGCAGTTAACAAAAATCATGTATTGAACTTAACATAAAAAAATAAATAAACAAGACATGCGTGATGGCCTTCTTTCTGAAGTTTCCCAAAGGCGCAGCGAAGGATTTACTTAAATCCTGTCATTTAGTCTGCGATGCTCATCTGGAATGATTTAAACAGTTTGATGAGGGCTTTAGATCTGACTTTAGGAATTGTGTCAAAAAAAAAAAAGCCTACCAATTGCCAATGTGGATATACCCTCTCAAATGAGGGGTGCGAACATTGAAATAAGTTGCAGTTTAGACAGTCATCATTTTTTTGTGTGATTTCCAATAGAATATAGTGAATATGTCCATGCTAAATTGCCCAGGGTTTTACAGTGTAAGGCAGTAATTCAAAATTCAGTCCAGCTACACTAATACAAATAAATACATAAGTAATTCTAATATTCATTTAAATGCTTATTCAACAGTTTAAAACGACATTTCAGAGCTTGCCATGTCTGAAGTCCCCATAGAATTGGTTTATTATCACATTTATTTGAGAAGGAAACAATTTAGTCAAATTAATGATTTTGCTAAAAAGAACAAACATGAAAGAATACATTATTTTTTTAGTTCCTGTATAAAAAAAGAAACAAAGGCAAAGAGCCATGAGTGAAGGAGTGGATTATAATGTGTCTGGTCAAAGCCAGGCAAGGGACTTACTGACTCATTTTATGTCCACTTCCAGTGGAGATGCTTGTTGGATGTGACCCCATCCACTCCCCTATAATCCTACAAAAGATGATCTAGCCTCAACATGAGTAGCGGTATTAGACTTGACAACAATCCAACTGTCTGCCATGCAGAGTCTTAACATCATTTTGTAGCGAATGAATTCCAAGACGAAAAGTAACGTGACGTGTTTTTGCAACTTGACAAATGTGGAGAGGGGTAAGGAGTTTAAGAGTATATATTCTTTGTTGATTGCTGAATTTATCACTAGGAGCTGTAACATACTCAACAGTGCATGTGTCCTTTGATTAAAACATGCGTTTGATCATTTGTCTGCAGCTTCAACATTATCATTGTTTATTATTGGCCACATAAAATATATTTCTGCACAATTAGATGCTTAAGCATTGCCATCAGCGATTTGTAGCTTCAGCAAATTCAAAATATTATTGCATTCTTTTATTTTTTTATATAAATCATATTGTAGCTCAAAACATGTTCAGCTCGAACACAGTGATTGTGGGAAAGTCAATGAGCCGAGCATGAAGATATCGCAAGTAGGCTATCTGGAGACGGGCAAAGCAAAGTGCCCATCATTTATGTGTCAACATCAGCCATGTGGGAGGACAAGTTTACTGACATCTTGATGATCATTTCAGGCTATTCTCCCCTGCGCTCATCGACTGATGCTCTACACACATTAGTCAGCAGCAACTCCAAGCAAATATATATTTTTTTCAAGATGGGAGGACCTCATAGCAAACACAAAACAGACAAAAGTTCTCCAAAATTCTGTACTGTAATTAATACCAATTAATTTCTAAACAAATTGTATTTATTTGGAAAATGTGTGTGAACCCACTGACTCCTAACTGATTATATTTATTATTGTACACACTGTGTTATTATAGAGTACAGATATTGCAGGTCAACTTCTCAGGTCCATGCCTCATTTAGAAGAAAATGTTTGAATTAATATTGGTGGGTGATATATTATTTTTTCTAGTATAGACATCCGTAAACCCTGACTTTTTTCACAGTGAATGCATGTATTTGATGGCCAGTACTATAATCAGACTAAGATTTTCAGCATCAAACTGGGAATGATCTAACCTTGCCGCAGGGCCAGATTTGGCACCTGTCTGGGCATGTATGTAACCAGGACTGAGAGTATCTCAAATAAAAGAAAAAAAAGCACTAGCAGTGGTCCCCTGGGCTTTTGGAACAACTTGGGCAACCCTCACACAGAAAACCTCCCTAAATCCCCAAGATACTGATTTACTAAGATATGAAAGTTTGCTTCAAGATGTTTTTCACCACAGAGACTACACACCCTTGGATCCTACACTTTTATGACACATGCATGCTCATCAGATATATTTTTTAGTGCATTTAACAAGATGAAGATGTTAAGGTGCCGTAACATCAAAACTAGTGGATTAAAAACTTACCATAAACTGGATCAGGTGGGCCGAACAGCAGGTTATATCTCAGGATGTAAAAATTATTCCACACGTACAGTTGGTTATCTCGCGGATTATAATCCACAGATGCAATGTACTGGTACTGGTTGGGAAAGTGGATATCAACATATTGGCCACGGTTTTGCTTCGTGTTGTAGATGTAATCAATCATGCTCTTGCTGACTTCACTTTCGTTGTCTTCGTAGGTGGAGCGGACCACATAGAGTACTCCGCAAGCCATGAAGGCATTGGAGGCAGAGCGTTTATCATAGGCCGTTTCCCACGTAGCCTCAAAACGTAGTGTGTAGGGGTTCAACTGGCTCATTACTATCATGCCGTTGTTCTGTTCTGTCGCATAGATAACCCACAATCCATTCTCATCCACAGCCAGGTCAATATCTGTTTTACCACCCCATTTATAAGGTGATGTATCATGGTAATTTGCATTGTTGATGATGGCTTCTCCACTTTTGATTCGAGTTCGCAGGTCAAACTTGACTATGTTGCGGGTACGCTCTTTGTTGAAAAACACCGCACCATCATAAACCACAAATCCAGTCCCATCCACCCTGTGGGGCAACTTGTATGTAATTGTCTGGCGGGCATTTTGGAAGTCATCCAGGGAGGAATATTCAATCAGAGTGTCTGTTCTATAAGGAGTCCAAGGCATGAAGTAGATTTTGTCAGCAGCTTGTAGTGGATCTTTGCACCAGGCGCCAGCTTGTTGCTCTGCTTCAAACTGAAAGGAGGGTTCCCCAACAGCTTTCAGAGTCCCAGGACAAAGAAAAACTAGTAATAGAAGAAAGTAGAATAAGAGAAATGTATGTTAATCTGGTATCAAAAGCACCACTCAAAATATATGAAAAGAAATAACATTTTTATCTAATGACTGGTCAAAAAACAGAATGAGGACAGGCACATTAAAATAATGCTAAGTTAACACAGATGTCTGCAAGCAGAATAAGGATTCTAGTTTTGTGCACAACAAGGAATAAGAAAATAGAGAAGTCATCAAACATAATATGTATATATATTTTCAATAGTCTGAAACAAAAAAAGAGGTTTTAAATTTGCTGTTTGGTGAAAGAGGAAAAACACAAAATGAAGGAAACATAAATGAAATGTAACAGAATAAAAACAGTCCTGCAATTACAAATATACAAAGCCCAATTAAAGTCAATTCGCAATAGACGTGAAAGGTTATGAAAGAGGAAGAGTCATCAAATTCAAGAAACATATGTACAGTGTGTTTGTGTGTGTGCCTAAATGCACCTCAACTCTTCTTCAGTAAAGACCGTAGAGGGATGTCATTAGCAAGTGGCGGAAATGTCACAATCATTAGAAAAAGCTATGTGGGTATGTCAAGGGATGGGACACATAAAAGAAAAAAATAATAATTAAAATATTCTTAAATAAATGAATAGTAATTAATCACAGTTTAATTACATGAAAATGTTTGTCACAAAAAGCTTTTTTTAAATAAATATTTGTGTATCATTGAATCAAATACACACAAACGTGCACTGCAAAATTTTTTAGCAAGAGTTTTTAATAACATAAAGTTCCCTACACTTCTTTTTTTAATGAGGAAGGTAAGTTACTGATTTCATGTCGCTGCCACTGATATGAATGACTAATATATGTATTTTAGTGCTCAATGATTTGTAACAGGAAAAAGAAAACTGGAAACATTGCCATGGCAACAAGAAGTTCAAAACATTCACAACCTACAGTTAAGTGGGTAAATTATTCAAAGACGAGCGCAACTTGCAAAACCTGCATTATTTGTCAAAGTATCACTTTTTAATTAAAGGTGCCAAATGGATTTAATTGAATCTTTCATGCTCGCTACCAAATGTGGTTGTCAGAGTAATCACTGTATCAGGAAGTAGTGCACTGATAAAGGCGACGTTTAAAGCTTACGTAAAACATAGCCTACACGATATATCACATTAAAATAAATTAAAAATTATAAACTCAGTAATGGGTCTCATGAGGCTCTTAGACATGGGGATCAACAGAATACAGTATGAGCACTATGTAGTCAGGTGAGGAAAAATGGAAGATAAGTGAGCCAGAAAGAAGCTTTGGAGAAAGAGAAGGACGGAAGAAAGCAATAGCTTCACTGTAAGCAAGGCATGCTATGGAAAACAATTTGGAAGCCAGGCAAATTGTGCTGAGTTGCAAAGGCACCCAGGCAAAATGAGGAAGAAATACCTTTATGGAGTGAAGCCATTATGCCACCAGTTACATAATTTAACTGTGTGTGTACTATCTTTTCTTTATAGTCACTCTTACTTTTATTACTTTAAAAAGTTTAGAGGTTTCACTGTAGTCCACAAGAGGGTTGTATGGGGCCACCCAGAAAAGTTTACAACTCGATGCCACAATACAAAGTAGCTTCAGTTCAGATTGTGTCTGTTATTTACCTTTTTGCTCCACTTCTATTTTAAGCATTGGAAGAGAGAATTAAAGGATGGAAGGGGGAAGAAAAAGAAGATTAATATGTATTAACTTCCATCACTACGGTTACACACAAAGACGCAGCTGACACATGGATAACAATGGGTTTTCCTAATTAGAGTAAGTTTGAAAACGTTGATATCATCATGGTCCTGTTGAAGGAAAATAGTTAAATTAACTAACTGACATGATTAGAATATGAAAAGGTAAACATTTAGTACAATCTAGTTTTATGGTCAGTTAAGGACAAATGATGCCACATTTATGTAATACATTATTTCCCTCATTCTCACGACTTGATAGCAGTTAATAATATATTTCAAGCATCTTTTCTGAATGGAAAATTTACCAACTGGCTATTAAAGGGGATTTTGTAAAGAATGAAAGTTGCTGATTATTATAAACTGTGACAATAAAATATGTTTATGGCATGGTTCATTTCAAGTTCAAGATCACAAACATTGGCAACTAATCTGATTGGTCAAGTATAAAGTGGTATGAAGGGTTTAATGTCACTCGCTATACACTTAAGCAAAAACATGCAGAGCTGTTTTGTTTTGTTCTATTTTTTTTAGCTTAATGCCCTGTGAATTGTAATGCCTGTTGTAACACTAACCACAGAGTAATTATTATTTAAGGTAAATGCACTACATGACTGCTATCAAATTAGAGGGTAGAGACAAAAACAAAAAAACAATCATCACTTTTCAGTGTTGCTGAAAAAATCAAATCCCCAATGATGAACTCAACAGTATACTGGGATGTAGCATTAAAAATCAAAAGAATCCAATATATTATTATCATAGAAGGCAAGCATTATGTGCCATTATGGGTTCATTAGAACAATTTTAAGCCAGACAGTTCATATTAGGTCAAGTGGGTATTGGTGTTCAACAATTTGACATGAAGTTTTGTATTTATAGTTGGGAAAAATAATTTAGCAAGGATCTGTCGAACAGCAATCTGTAAAACCAACAGTGAAAGTCGACCAAAAAGTTTAAATTGTAGGAACCCTCTTAAATCAGATCAAACTAGAATGGAACGTAGAGTTATCTGAAAAAGCAAAGTAGATCAATGACAGGAGACCTGACATTGTAAATCTGAAACATACTAATAAGGGGGGAAAAAAGAAAAAGTTTGATCAGAAATCCGCAGATGGAAGGGGGAATCCTGTAGCCAAGGAGATTTCCTGCAGATTGAACAGGGGAAAGGAAGACGGTCAGTTACTTTAAGTAAAGTAACAATGAAACACAAGGTCCTCCCGTGTCATAAAGCCCTGAATTGTGTACCGTTTCCACTGGCTACTGAAAGACCAAGAAGGTTATTTCTCCAAAGAAGCATCACAAGAAATAACTTCCATTAGTATGAATTCAGATGACAAATGTAAACTAGAGTATTAGTACATATCAATCAATGTAAGACAGGAATACAACCCCCCCAAATTTATTTAATTTTTAATATTTAACATTAGTATTTTTAAAGTGCAGTAGCTGTTTAGCATGTTACAATAAAAGTGTTATAACAACTGAGCATAACAAGTGTCTATAGTAGTGCCGGTCTTTCTAAATCAAAATAGCATGCATAGTTCTCTTCTGCTAAAAATATATATATTTGTTTGACTCAAGTATTAATGTAATGAGAGAAAAATTCGGTGTCAGATGAAATAGATATGCACGAAGGCAAATGTTTCCCTGGCTGGAAGATAAGGATTCTAATGAGGACCCACGTGATCAAATCTAGATCAAAAAGGTCAAAATGATGAAATTACAACAGCTACATGCACATATATTAAGTGAAAAATCCATAAATTGCTTGTGTGATCATGCACATTTTCAATTCAAGAGTGTCTTACATTCAGCTGCCCGCAAAGCCAAAAAGCAAACATTTATGACATTGTGTAGGCTAAAAGTTCATTGGTAAAAGCTTTTGAGGGACTGTTGGTTCTACAGTCAAAATGAGGACACTGTCTGAAAGCCCGCTGTTGATCAGCTTAATGGGGATTTAATATGTTGTCTTGTAAATCAACTTCTCAAGTCTTGTATCCCCCAGCAAATCCAGTGGAATCTAAGTCTTTGAGCCACTGTAATGTTTTAATCACAAATCTTAATATTTGGCATGGGTCTGCCTTGTCTGCCAAAATTAGAGAAGCGTATGCTATAAGATGCATGCATAGTTAGATCAGTATTTCAGAGTGTAATTTCGGCAAACAATACTTTGATTGTCTGTTCCTAATCTAACACAAACAGACTTCATTTAAAAAAAGCAGTGGGTCCAAAAAATTGAACAGAAAATAATGTATTAGTGTTTTTAAAGTAAATAAAAGACATTTTTTTAAAGCAGTAGTAATTACTATCATCAATGAAAAACTCCTCGGGGCTGACATTTTGGAAGAAAATTGAGGTAAAAAAATGCTCCCAAAGCTCCTTTGTGCCGGACGTAATTTTGGCTGCGAAGCAAAGTTAGGTAAATGGCAAATTAAGTTCCCCCTTGACTGTGTATTGGCTGTAGGCTGAAGTCTAAACGTTTGAGTTTAACCACAAATATTCTGATGTTTATGCACATAAGCAGGCAATGCTACTGCTCAACACAAACACTGTTATACTCGAAGACAGGTATAAAGAAGCAAATAAAATAGTTTCACACTGCTTTAAGTTACTGTACCTTTTTTAATGTTGGGTTCTTTTTTCTTTGTTTCTATTTTAGAAGCAGAAAACGCCTTTGCTCGGGCCAAGTGAAACACTATGTAGTGGTGTGATATAAAAGTTGGTTGCAAGCCAATTGCAGGGCACAATGAAATGGACAACTACTCATGAGCACAGTTACACCACCAACAAGTGGGAATCAAACTTACTCCCACACCAAAGTCAGGCAGAAGACCACTGCAATATCAGGTGACCACCGCAATATTTAGTGTCGGTTAAATAAGAGTGCATTTTGGAGAAGACTGCAGGTCAATTTAAAGCAAAAGTGTATAGTACAATATTACAGTCTTTCACCATTGGCCTCAATGTACCATTACTAAGGAAGATACTGTTCTTTCTTTTTATTTTGTATAGGTCTGTACTTTAGTTTTACGGGATAGTGATGACCAATAAATATCTGTAAAAGGAACTGGAGTCTCAAATGCAATTAATGGATGCATTTTTAATCACCACGTGTTGAGTGCACGAAGCATAAATCATAGTTTGGGAAAATTAACAACTTCTTTTTTTTCTTTTTAAACTGTGTGATTAATTAACTTATTTCATATGGTGACAGGGTTATAGAGCATCCCAACAAAAAAATACATTGTACTTTTAAAATATCTCGCCGTCTATAACGGACAAATCAGTTGTCAAAACCTGTTTTTATCAATAACAATCTCATCAGTAGAATTAGTGAGATTGCAAGACCTGTATTCACGCAAAGCCAGATATATAGGTGTATCTCATGTGTGTCTGTACATTAATTAGTAAACAGGGGATTGGTTCAGGGAGAGTCACAAAACAATTCACATTTTACAAAACATTTGTGGGACTTGAGTAGGATAAACTGGGATTGTGAGGATGGATTGGTTTAGAGTGGTCACACTTGGAGTACACTAAACACTTACCAAGACAGTTGCGATAGGACACATTCTGTGTTCTTGCTCCTATTCTGGTCGGGCACGGACCTTTGAGAGGCAAAAACATGGTGCTGCAGACATGCACAGACTGAAACTCCTCAGATATAAATGTTTCCCCCCATGCCAACCCCGTTCAAATGTTGCTATATATTTTAATGTACGCTAGTTTTCTTGTTATACATCCATCATTGTAGAAGTCTTGTTTGTATCCTTGAAAAAGAAAGGCGGTTTAAGTCAACTGTGGGTGGACAACAGTGTGTCTCGAGGCTAATATTTCTGTCAATGCCTAAGGTGGCACAGTAAGACAAATAATCCATACATAATAATGAGGTGGGTAACCAAAAGATGTTGAGGTGATTTTAAAACCTCAAGCAGGATACTCATTTCTGGATACTGTTTTTTTTTAACAACAGTCCCATCAAGTCTTGGAGAAGTTGACCTTTAAGATGTTTAATGATGTCGAATACTGAAATCTGAATGCAGACAAATGGGCAGCGTGGACAGGTAATACAAATAAACATTGGTGAACATGTATGACAGGGAGATTGTATAGAGTTGCCTGAATTTCTTTAGTTGTTCACTTATTGATTTATTTATCATACTGCTTATACTCATGGGGGTCACCGGATTTATTTAGTCATTTTATACCAAGCTGAATTTTGGGGGAAATCTCATCATTCCATCATTTTCTACTGAAATAAATCCTATTGCACTTGATGAGCAAATCTTGCCAATTTATGTAACTCTCCCTTTAATCACGTTGTGAAGGTAATTTGGCAGAATAGTATTCATAGATTGCAAAAGAACCTGGCGGATTCGATGACAAAAGTGTATTTTCAATGTTAAGGCCAGTCTGAACTTTGGTTAAGAGCTGAATGGCAATGATTATTTTACACCTTGGCAGAAGACAAAATGCTGACAATCTCTCCTCAGAGAAAAGATTATCTTGGTGACTTAAGTGCAGCTATTATGTTGTCTTACATCATGAAACATTTGTTTGAATCCCTCTGCATCTGCTTAATTGACATACATTTAGCTATGGAGTTGAGCGGTGCTTTTGCCTGCCATATTTCTCCATGCAACAATAATGAAAAGCTTGCCATTGTGGAAAGTCAGCATGATTTCTTCCACGTCCTCTCTGCTCTACTAACTCAAAACCCAGGTCATTGGATCACTGAAAACATGGTGAGTACATTAATAATACAAGCAAGTGCAGAGCAGAACCAAAATGTTTTACAGGTCATAGATCATGAAAGGTTCATGGCATGACATAGATGGAAGAAGAGGGAGAGGAAAAGGGTACTCAGAGGTCTTGCGGACAAAGAAAACAGACAATAGGGACAAGGTTAGAGCTGGAAATGGGAAGGTGATGTGCCATGATGCCGAGAAATGAACTAAAGACGGGTGCACAGTGGTGTGGAGATTTGAAGGGTGACTTTACAATGTATGAACATTGGGTGAGAGCTGGGTTATACTTACTGTAGGGCACACACTCATACTGGACCTCCAGATACTTGTAGGTTCCAGGACAAGGGTCTGGGAAGACGTCAGAACCTGTAATCACGATACACTGGGTCCGATTGTTGCACCTGTGAAGAAAAGCAGACAAACAATGAAGAAAAGGTGAGTTCGCATATCTCAAATGGAGTACTGCAATCACTTACAGTAAATAACACACGCGCATACACACTTATATATAACTGCAGAGGAACGCAGGCGGTGCTGGAGCCTATTCCAGTTAATTTTTTTGGACGGAAGTGCTCACAATCCCGCAATTTAGAGTGCTCAACCAACCTACTCTGCAAGTTTTTCAGATGTGGGAGGAAACCGACCGGAGTACCTGGACAAAACCGACGCAAGCCTGTGGATAACAGGCATACACCATAGAGTGAGAACTGACCTGGTATCGAACCCTCAAACTCAGAACTGTCAGGGCAACATGATAATCACATAAATTTTATTTTTCTTAAAATTGATTAAAATTGTGAAGGCCTAATAAAATAACAATTTTTGTTGGTGTGTCAAATTGTTTCACATTGACTTCCATTTTACAGGGCCAGTAATGCAGCATGAATCTGCAGGCACATACTATATTGAACGACACAACATTTTATTGCCACTTCCACAATCCTCCCAGCTTTGCCATACAAATTACAGTATTTATCTTGCCCGTTCCAATGGGAGAAGGAAAATGAATACTACCTAGTTCACACTTGGCTTATGAAACAGAATGATACTAAAAATAAAAATGGTGACACTAATGAGCCATGACAATGTTCCAGAGACAGATGTTTTAAACAACAGGACATCAGCAGTAGAAGAGAGAGAGAAAAAATGAAAAATCCTCCCTATTTAATGTGAAACAATATTGACAGAAGTAGTGATAGTGTTCTGACGCATTGTCCTCATTTTGGAGCTAAGGACCCAGCCTTCCTGTTCTATTGGAGCCAAGACTCATCTGTGAAACTTCAGGGTTCTCCTGAGACCAATCGAACAAGCTTAATGACTTCTATGCATAGTTTTTGGTCCATTTTGTGGATGTAATTGAAATTCCTGGCATAAAAAGTTCAATATTTGAGTGCACTCTAATTAAATACATCTACACTATTTGTTCTATGATTTTTTTTCGCTATATACTGATTAATAATACAACAATAAAACAACAAATGAAAGGTAATTCATTCATTTATTTATTTATTTCATCATTCTTGTTTCAAGTCAAGATGTAATTGTTAATTAAGAGTAAAGATAAAGAAAGAAACGAAAGCTGCAAGCCTTTTTATCTTGGGTGTCGGTGTATATAGTTTAGCATTTTATGTAGTTATTTTATTTTTTTGCTGATTTTACCTATTTATTTATCTATTTATTTTATGTTTAGGCTAAATTTAAACAATTACCCCAGGGGTAATGGCAACTGTGGAAAACATAGGATTGATATAAGGCAAAGGATGGAATGGGAAGTGTGACAGGCCTTGGGCACCAGCGGTATTTTGTTTGAAGTGTCAAAACATTTGCTATTGCAGTCACGGTGCAGATACGCCTATTTGGCTGTAAAATAAAATAAAATAATGAATACATATGTAAAAAAATAAAGAATGCATGAAACCAAACTTGACAGTCTGTAATAGAGTGCATCAAAACTTGAACGTTGTGTGTAATTCCGACAGGAAGCCGGTGTTTACCGACAGCTCACACAAGAGATTTGCTCGCAATGCAAGTTAACTGGTGAACAGTGTCAAATATATTTTTGAATAGTGATGGGTACCTTTGTTTCTTTGGGTTTTTTTTGTACATTAAATTGATTATTGAATTTTGGCCCAACAATGGACTAACATTGCCAAATATTTTTTAGGTGGTAACAAGAGACAAAAATTGGTTAATGCTGAATGTCTTTGAGCCACTTTTCAAACATAAAAGCAGCTTGACAGTGAGAAACACCCTCAACATACGACAAGCCTTGAGGACACGGACTGAGCTGGTTGAATACGCACTGAGCCATATTGCACATCTTAGGGTGGAAAAGATCCCACAGTCATTGTACTATTTTGGTGGGGAAAAGAGGCAGTTGTGGTCACGGGAAACAGTGCAAATTTTGCTGTAATCTGTATATTATTCATCTCTTTTAGTGAGCAAACCCGGGCTTAACAAAAGTTTGATGAAAATTTAATAGAGCACTCCTGATGCCACAATTCTACAACTTAACCTTCTCAACTGCCATGTTAAATTCAAAAAGAGGCATAATTGGATTGGATTTAATAGGATAGATGTAATTGGATATCTTACATCTAACTGTAATCGAAGCCATTGTGTATGTGGAGAGCTTTTATGTTTTGGAACAAAATAGATCTCTTACATGATTAAGTCAACAATGGTCTTTGGGATTCATGTCAAGGTGTGATTGGTCTGGCACAGAAAATGCTAGTATATAGGGTAGCTACTATACCCCGCTCCTTCTAATTTAAATCCATCAAATATAACTATGAATAATAATGACATTTTTGTCATAATATCCCAAGAGGCCATTTGGGACTCATTGCATAAACAATGTTGTAAATGTAAAAATGTAACAATGAATAAATAAATATTACTGCCAAAACCAATAATAATGACTGTATCGTCATAATAATAATAATAAGTAGATTTTTAACGAAAGGATTGTTTTTGCATAAAGTTCTATTACCATATTAATTATTTCAAACGATACCTTCATGCAATTTCTCTTTGGGAAGTGTCCAGATTAACAGCCACCTGAGTGCACTAATTGCTTCCAGGTGAATGTTCTAATCGAGCCACAGCAGTCCTAGAGCGATTTTCATTAAATCATTGTGCTCATGAATGTAATATGCCCAACTGATATGAGCACCACCAGGATTTATCAAACATGACCAAGCCTCATTCCAATTCTTCTCATTTCCAAAACACATCAGTTTGGAAAGTGGACAGATTAGCGGAGATATCCAGATGGCCACCATTTTTCTGCCGCACACTTAGATTGCATGTGAAATCAATGTTTCATATTGTCGGGTAGCAAACATTCTTAACTGTGATATTGTGACTTATATTCCTTTTTCTTTTTCTTATGGAACATGTATGCATATAGGCTGCACCCTTTGAAACGAGACATTGTGAGTCAGCAATCCTACTTTATCAAAGTTAACTTCACAATTGGTCTATTCTGTACATGAACGTGACTGTTTATTTCACAGTTTTGTGTCTTCTTCATTTCCCAAGCCGGCTTACAAAAATTGCTGACGATCTCGTACAATCCAGTCTCTCAGTGACATTCATGTCAGTCTACCCAATGCATTTTGCCGTTGACAGCCTTTCAACATGACATCTCATCTTCAATGGCTCACATTTACAAGTGGTATTGTAATCCTACAGGACTTGCATGTCAATGCTAGAGTAAATGCACGCTTCCACACTAAATTGTATTGACATCCACAAAATGTAAAACGTGTCTAAACACTTATGGGGAAATAATAAAATAGTCTGCTAAACATTTGAGCAAAATATGTCTTGCGGAGTATCCCAAATGCAGTTGATTGGGTTAACAGAATTGGGCTCAAAACTTTTAAAGATTTGTCCAGGCATGCTCGCTACACCATTTAAAAAAAAGAAAATTACAAAAGGCCACTGCCTAAAATGCATATATATAAATATAATATAGTATAATAAATATTATATATATATATGTGTGTGTGTACACATACATATATAATATGTTTTTTATTTATGCTGCCAGGATGGTGCTGCCCATTTTTATCCCCACTCCTCAGTTCCATCGAGCTTGTCTATTTTTGATGGAATCGATCAAGCAGCCATGTTAAAGAATTTCTTCCAATGGTGAGAGAAAAAAGGTAACT
Organism: Stigmatopora nigra; assembly: GCF_051989575.1. Classification (NCBI taxonomy): domain Eukaryota; kingdom Metazoa; phylum Chordata; class Actinopteri; order Syngnathiformes; family Syngnathidae; genus Stigmatopora; species Stigmatopora nigra. The sequence continues at coordinate 8,724,553 of NC_135512.1, forward strand.
GAAAAGGGTAAACTCACAAAAAAGAAACACCTGACAGGATTCCAGATCCTATTGCTCTGGGCAAGCAAAGTACTGTACACTGAAACTTCAAATACAGACTGTATGATTTACCTCTGTGACATGATCTTGTATGCTTCTGGAAGATAGCAGTTGATATTCTCCATCTGGAAAGGGTCGGCATCGCAAATCTTATCGTCTGTTCGCCCATAGTTGGCACTTTCGATCGTTATGACATCACTTCCTGGACAGCGCAGATCGATGGGGTAGCCCTCACAAGACAGCTCTCTCCGCACTAAACCAAATGGCAGGGCAGCCCGACTGAATCCTGGGGGAGTACAAGTAGAGCTTTATCAGTCGGAATCTATGTGAAGCAGGCTCAAACAGAAAATAACATCAGACTGGATGGAAAAGATGGATGCGAACTAAGGCAACAATATCATTTTCCATACAGCTTATTCTTACAAAGGTTGCGAGGAGTCTACTAAGGAAACATATTAATACCATGGATTCTTACACAGTGCATTTTTGCAATAAACACTGAACAAATGATTTACAATATTAGAATATGATGACATGATATAAGACAGATTTTTGTATATTGTCCGCATGCTGGATGCTTTTATAATCATCAATAAATGTATAGGTTTAAATGTAAACAATGAAAAAATACATCCAAGGCATTTCCCCTCAGCACAAAGTACAGTGAGTGTTATTTAGCCATGATTTCTATTTTGTATTTTACTACAAAAGAAAAGCAATGTGATTTTTTTTCTTCAAAGAAATCAATTAATGGATTTTTTTTAAATCTAAAGAAATCAACTTTAAGTGGATGCAATTAAAACACTTTTGTTCAAGGAAAAGCAGTACAAATAGTAGTTGGATGAAACTGTTTGGGCAGAAACTTGAAAAATAAATCAAAATCCAGATCATGTCATAAAAACACCAGCTGAAAGTGAATATAAAGAAGCAAGCAGTATCAAATACAGAACATTTTGGTAACTCATGCTTTACCATATCATCAAGTATTACAGCACAGCGATATAAAGCTTAACCAAATTGCCAGCTGCTTCTCTGTTCTAAACCACAAGCTGCACTGAATCATAATATCCCATTTTTTGAGCATCTGTTGCCTTTTTTTGTCCTTTAAATGGCAGTGTGCTAGCTGTATTCCAGAGCTGCAAGCTCTCTAATGAGGTCTTCATGGCTGGGTTACATGCACTTGTTTTGCCGTATTTCATTGGCACCTGTACAAATGAGACAAATCCATATGTGTACTTGCTTGTGTTTACAAAGCACTTTTCCTGACCGCAGTTGCCTTAACTACTGACTACATGTTTACTAAAACCGCTTGGAATGGCTCCGTTTATTTTACCCTATTGGAAACTCCATCAATTAAGTGAAAATACAATTACCCTTGCTTGATTAAATGCTATGTTACAATGGGAGGGGATTACGATGCAGAATTAAGGCCCTCACCCTAAATTGCTGTTGTGGTATTTTCTAAAGGAAGATAAAAGTCACATTATGTAGCCTGATCCTCCATTTGTTTCCTTAATCAGGTGAAGGCATTCTTCTAAAAGGTGCTCAGTGTAGTGTACAGGTTAGAGCAAACAAAAGATTGTATGGAGTGGGGCATCTGTCACAGCCAAACTAACCTCGCTATAAGACTTTATAAGGGGACCTTTTTAAGGAAGGATTTTTCCTTCCTATTCCGGCTCCTTCTAAAAAATATTTTGTGTAATGTGCATCAATAGCAATGACACATTCACACGTTTAAGAAAAAATCATTTTTGTAAGCCTCTTGGTGGAGTCGCAAAAAAACAATTGAGGTCCTAAACAATCTTATCAGTTTAATCTGCTGGATCGTGACAAACCTCTTGTGAGGGGATTGAAAATTAAACCAGTAGACATTACACAGCCAAACTTGACTATTTCAGCGCGGTTAAACGAAAATAGTGCAATGTGTAAAAGCACTTTAACATCAGTCACTCTCAAATTTTATGAACAAAAATGAGGTATTGTAAAATCATGCCAACAGATAAAGAAATCTATAGTTGAAACCGTAAGATGGTTTATTTTAACAGAAATGTGTTATCCATTTTTAAAGAGAAATAACTGTGCTAACAGTGCATTTGTGATCAGTGATTGAGCATTGGACTTTCTGAACCTAATTCAACTTCTCTTAGTCTTTATTCAGTCCAACTAATCAGGGTTTGTATCATGTGTAAGAGCCTTTGAGTTTAAGCGCTAACTTGGAACCCAATTTTACTCAGTGTGAAGCGATTGCCTTAAATCAGCAAAAAGACCCTTTGAAAACTCTTGTTTTTTTTTAAATTGATGAAGTCATTGTGCCTAAAACAGACACATGGAAGTATGAACACCCTATGGCTCTCAGTCATGTATTTCATGAATAGGAATATATGCTGATGACAGACCCTGTAAAATGCTTGATTATTGAGTAAAAATCCAGACATTGCATGAAATCGTATGACCCTGAAATTTGCCTTATTCCTCAGCGGCCTCAGTGCATTAGTATCCAAAAGATGTTGTTATTGATCAGGCAAATATGCCATACGATGACAAGATGAGTACTTTGAAGATACTGTATCAATATTGGAAAATAAATACTGTACCTCCTTTACGAGTTGGCATTGATTAACTGCTAAAATGAGCAAATGACAACCATGGGATGGTGGGGACACTAATGGAAATAAAAAAAATAAAATTCTAAATTATTTTGGAGGTCAAGAGAATGTTTCCAAATTAAGATTTGGCCTTGGTGAGTTTTGCTATGTTCTGATTACTATGGACTATTATGGAATCTTAAACTGTGATAATTCAACCTTTAAACATCTGCTTATTGCTCATACGGGGGTAAAAACATGGTGGTAATTGACTCCAATTTGTGCAAAGGAACTCTATTTCCATGGGTTATAGCACTTTATTAGACCATTGAGGAGCCTCTATTTAAAGTTTCTTATGCTGACATTTATAACCGTGTATAACCTTTACAATGACATTATGTCAATACCAAATCTGCAGTTTAGGAACTGTGGGAGTATTCCATATGTAAGAAGAATCTATTATGCATAGTCTATTTAGTGCAATGATATAATAATGATTTTTTTTTTTTTACCCCAGATGAGCCCAATCAATTGGAAAGTGACCATCTGGTAGGACATGAATTTCACTAGAGCAGGGGTAATGAGAAAAGTACCTCCCTATTTCATTGGAATATGGAGTCATTAGGGTCTTCATCAGCCCGGTAAAAAACTGATACCATGAACAGAACAAGTCATTATCAGAGCACACTGACCCAAAAAAGTATATGAAGCAGTTAAGAGCTAATTCCTCTTTGAAAAGTTGTGCATTTAAGGATGTTACAAATGTGAGTGAATCTTTACCATTAATTTGTATGACTAGAGTATTTTGGACCCTGAAACCTTAACCATCTGAAAATGAACTTAAGAATGTAATATAAGTAAATAATGTATTCACATGAAGGGGGTTGACAAAGTGAAAACAAACATGGTAACCTTCAGCTTAGTTAAAGTGTTAATGGAAATTAAAAAAAAATAAGACAAACCACATTTATTTTCCTTAAACTATTTACTAACTATATTCTGTTTACTTGGTAAAAGTCAACAAACACAATAAAACAAGCAAAAATATTGGAATGTTTGCACCTATTCAGCTTTTCATTGGAACTGTCTTAGACAAAGTGAAGTTTTTCTTATTAAAATGACCCTTTGTAACTTGAGTAACCCATGCTTCCAGACAGAGTCCAGGGGATAAGACTGATCAAAAGGCTCATTCAAACCTCTTACCCCTGGCATCTGTGTGACCAGAACACAAAGGTCTCCAGGCTATTTTGATGGGAAACCAGATAATTTTTCTGTGGCGACTGTGACACCAGCACTCTAGATGCTTGTCATCTAGAGTTAATGTACATCTTTGGCTACCAATCTGGAAAGGACCAAAAGGCTGCATTTTAGAGGCAGCAGCTTTCTTGACCTACTATTATTTGACAATCCGACAAGGTCTCTTGCAAGGGTAGGATTTGTGGTGGGTAGCGATATTGTGGCCCACAGCATTAGTGGAGAGATTCAGGAAACACAGCTTGAGTCCTCCAAAATAAAGGAAGCCCCCCAAGGGAACTTTAACGTTAAGAGTCTTTTGGCAGAGCTGACTCTATAATCTACAAGTGTTTTACAACTTTAGAAGTGAGGTCCACCCAATGGTGAGGAAAAATGAATCAATTATTATAACATATCCACAAACACACACACAGTTGTGTCTACTGCTTATCTCATCTCAGTCAATGTACATATTGGTATAGAAATGTTACACATTTGTTCTTATGAGCTATGATTAGAAACAGAAAGACAATGATGGCACTGAGCACTTAAGATTGTGTTCAGACTCTGATTCAAACCAGATTCCCCTTCAAAACTGACTTTTAGGGCTGACAGTTCACACAGTCTGTAGCCAGTGTTCAAATCTGATCTGGGTCTGTTGAGACTTAGGCCACATTGTTGAATGGCAGGTTGCTGTGCCAACAAAAATGTCATCCAAAGTAAAGTGATGTCACAGGAAGTCAATACATATTTTGGCTTCTCAGACTGAGATGCATCATGTCTATATCTCACATGAAACTACCTCCCGTATGTGGTTTCAATAAATCTCTCAAAAATCTGATTTCTGTGTTTTGTGACTCACAGACGATAAAAGAGCCATCCAGTTCTAATCTGGATTTTGTCTGCCAGTCTGACGAGGCTTTAGTGATGCCGCTCTGATAGCATAAAAACCTCAAAATTTACCACAAAAGCATGAGAGCCAATACCTCCTGAAGGGAGTGTGTTTACTTCTGTAAACATTGCCAGGTATAACGCGTCACACTTCTAACAGTACGTACGTGTGTGACTTCAGTAACTTGTTTTCGTCACACTGAGTCGCAAATGTCTGTGCACTATGACCACCTACACCAAGGTACTGCAACTAACTAAAATTGGAAATTATACCCTGCAAAGTTAAGATAGCCTTAAGGATTACAGTGAGATAAAACTAGCTGCAAAATACTACTGATTACATTTAAACTACATCATGTACATCACGCTGCATCTTTGTGGAATAATTGCACACCTCTGGTTTAAAGTGTAGTAAATTAATTTTATTTTTATTTCACCAATGCTTTAACTCTAGTGCAGGGTTATGAGACTTTTTGTGTGTTCTGAATCATATTATATGTAATTTCAATATCAGTTATTGTATAGGATAATGGACAATGCATTTGCAAATGACAGAAATGTAAAACCATGGTGATTGTAGTAGTCGAAGATAAGCAAAGAGCAGCAGTAAACAAGTGTTTGAACCTCATTTGTATTCCACACCATCAAACTCCCTCAAGTTCATTTACATCTCTGCTACTTCCATAGCAACAGCAGGGGGTATCAAGAGATATTTTAATTTACTGTAGATATACTAACGTTAAAGAGATCTTGTCATTTCTATGCGAGGAGACATTTGTACTGTTTTTTCACAAGAAATGGACCATGCTATGTACGATTTCTAACAGCCGTTTCCACCTTACATCCAAGATATAAGCCCAAAATAATACATAGTAAATGGTATGTGGTAAAGCCGACCTTAATGTTCAGTATTAAATGATCATATGTAAGTGCTACAAACAAGAGATTTTATGTTGTGTGTTGTCTTCCACTGCTTAAAAATATTTTTGATGTATTTTATTAATCAAACAGGACATTACGTTCCTTAAGTTTTGTTTCTGAAAGGAATGCATTGTGCTGTGTATCCTTTGGAAACATCCAACACGCTTACATGTAAATGAACCGTTAGGCCTAATTAAGCTCAATGGGGTTCATCAAAGTCATAAATTATCACTTTTTTCATAATGCATTATTGACTTACCATCATCAGCACATGTCAGCTGGCTGCACTGACACGAGTACAAACTGTCATCATACTATCTAATATCAGATAGCCCTGAGGCCAGCCTATGTGTGTGTAAAATTTATTTTCTTTTTCATTATTCTTTTTTGGGTGGAGGGCCTCAAATGGTAATTTCGTTTTAGGTCATACAAATGGCCAAGAAGACAATCAACAATATCAGAGGGAATATAGTTCAGCAGTGTATTTTAGCTTTTTTAGTTTGTAGGTTTAGTGATGACATGATACAAGTATTACTTTTTAACAGAACTGATTTTCAGCAGTTAATCAAATAATCAGGTCACTTAGTGAAACTTTGATCCTGGTAACAATATTTAATATTATATTAAGTAAGTCTATGTGCATGAGTATTTTTTGAAAGACCTTTCAAACCGGCATTTGGGGTTTGTTTGTCATTTTAATGCTACTATTTCCATCATCATTTTTTTTATTTAATTGTTTCATATACATGGGTATGGCTTGGTTCGCGCTCTGCTCCAATGAAGCATTTGATGCTTGCTGATTCAATAAGGAAACATTTCCCAGTAGGTCACATGTGGCAGCACACACAAATGAGATAGGTCTATCTGCTTGGTTTGCATTCCCCCAGAGCGCTTCTTCAAGTAGGACCACAGTGCTTGTTTCCTTTTCTGAGACGACACTGTCATGCCTATGCATTTGTGTCACATTATGCAGCTAGTGTTTCGTCTGACCCCCACCTGCCATTGAAGTCTGCTGAATACTTCACTACACCAACACCAGCTGAGTTGAAAAGGGGCTAGTGAGGACAAAAATGTTATCCCACCTGATTTAATTTTCTTAGTTTCGTACACAACAGCTTTATATTGGCTTCTAGGTAAAACCACCACTGGCTGGCCACCAATTCAGGTTATTCCCTGCCTGTTGCCAATGGATAGCTGGAAGATACTCCAGCACACCTCACAACGCTTGTGAGGATGAGCAGTTCAGAAAATTAATGAATGAGCTCTTTCCTTCCATCACACAGTCACGGCAAGAAAACCTTGATACTTCCAGTATTGATTTATGAGATAACTCGTAAGACTTGTACTTTTTTTTCCAACTTTCAAACAAATTCTGAACGTTTAAACTAGTATGTAAACCAGGCGATTATAAATTAAGCAACAGCAAGGCATAACAAGTCCACCAAGCTGAGTCAGTATTTGTATGGATAGTCATCCCAGTTAATTAAAAATGGCTTACCCTATTGGTATTGATTTGTAATGTTTCCACATGGGGAAACCTTTGGGAGTGTTTCTTTTTTTCAGGCAGTCATTTACTTTAGGGGCTTAATAAAAGATAGCCAAGCTCTTGACATATGGACACACTTAGAGGTCATAATGACTCACAAGGTCAACTGCTGAGTCACACAGGGTCAAGACATAGTGATCTGTCACAGGACAAATGGACTGGTCTGACAAGTTAAAGCTGACAGAATGCAAACCTGAAATTCATGAACTCTAAGTGGTGCCTTTTAAAAAGGGGATGGTTGAAAAAAATGTTTAGGACCAAAGGTAGTAAACGAATACAAATGTCAAGTTTTATATTTTTCATTTATTATGACTCATCTCATCTCATTTTCTGAATCTCATTAGGCGGGGGACACCCTGAATCGGTGGGCAGCCAATCACAGGGCACAATGAGACGGACAACCATGCATACTCACACCCATACCTATGGGCAATTTAGAGTGTCCAATCAGCCTACCATGCATGTTTTTGGAATGTGGGACAAAACCAGAGTACCCAGAGGAAACCCACACAGGCCCAGGGAGGACATGCAAACTCCACACAGGTGGACATTACCTGGATTTGAACCCAGGGCCCCAGAGCTGTGAGGACGATGCACGAACCACTTGCGTCACTGAGCCGCCTCATTCATCATTTAATTCAAGATTCAGATTATTAGTATTTTCTTGATTATTTTGACTCAGGAAAAGTAAAAGCCATGTTTCGCTGCAACCAGCAGATGTGCTTTCACCTTCGTTTGCTGCCTAAAGAAAGTATGATGAATTAAGCTACATTACTGCAAGACCTTGTCTATTGAACTACTACTTTGAAACTGGCATTGAAATTGAATCTTAGAATATTCAGAAGAGTTCATCATTTCCCACATATTCAAAAAAATATATATTCCTCTAAAGAAAGGTTCACTTTTCCCTGAGTGAATAAAGGTTTTATATTTGCCCATTTATATCATTATGTGCCAGCAAAACTACTTAACAAGCTTCTTAAATGGGAACACAGCCTTCCACCGGCCTGGATTTAAATCCTTTATATTTACAACCCCAGTTCCACCATCCTGCATTTACAGTTATCCTTATCGGAATATATATATTCACTCTAAAACAGGATCAAGGAAAGCAATGCATATAGACAGATGTAAATGCATACAACATCCTGCTTTTTATTCCAAAGAAAAAGTTACAAATCAACAAAATATGCATCTTTTAGTGTATTATTTTAATGTTTAAAAGAAACTACGAAATTGATTGCACTTTTTCATCTTGAGATCAAAATGTCTTTCATCTGCAATAAAAACATCCATGAACACTAGCCCGTATAAAATACAAGCTTAGCTTAGGTTCAGATGGGTTCTCATAAAAAAACAGGGCTAATATTCATAAAATGTTGTTTGACTGTGCTGAAAGAAAACTTTCCGGTACAGTTATATGTGTACACTTGTATCATCATTATCTCCATGATTACCTTGTAGTACGGAACCTCATCAGAATTCATATTTCCCCTTCAAAAGAAATATAAAACTTCTTAAGACATTCTTAAAAAAATAACATGTTTTTCGTCGGGAAAGTAGCTCTTATTTATAGAAAGGAGTTATATCATAATTGCACAAAGAATACCCTTATCGTGAGGCACGGTGAAAGAGTGATGCAGTAGCAAGGAGGAAAGTAAGCTATACGTGAACAGAAGTTGACATGAGAAACGATCGAACAACGACTGACAAATACACCGGGTTTAAAAAGAAACATCAATTTGTTGCAGACAAAATAAAGCAAATTTCTGCTTCTTGGGGAAAAATAAATGTATTAACCTCCTCAATGCCCAGGTAAAAGAAGGTTTGTGCTGGGGTTGGGTGGGAGCATGTCAGCACTCTGCATAACAAACACTAACCTGAGGCCAGCTGTGACAAAGCACTAATCCAACAAAATCCCTCCTTCCTTTTCTGAAAATCCTAATGAGGATTTGAAGTGCTCGGCAGGGTGGAGACCCAGGGGCTGTGGCTACACCTTGCCACTGCTTATTGTCTCCTTATCTCCAAGCTTGGCTGGTGATGAAAGAGACATGACAGCATGGTGGGTCTTGGTACACAAGGCCCCCAAGCCCACTTGGCTCCATGGGGATCCATATTCAACAGTCGGCCACGGACAACCCGAATGACAACAAGCAAGAGGAAGGGAGACAAAAATAACGTAATTTGTTGACTAAATCCACAGGAGAAAAAAACAAACAAAAACAATCTAATTGAACAAGCATAATATTTAAAAGTCTGTTTTACACCCGTTTTTTCAAAAATCTGTTAGCACTAATCCAATGGAAAATTTGTAAATTACATCATGGTGTTTAAAAATGAGTACAAGCTACAACAGATTTGAGTACTACGTGTAGAGCTTAATGATGTTGAAATTGCTCCAAATAGTGTAATGTAAATGTAATGACGGAACATATTCACCACTCTATGGTGCTGCCACCCGAAGTCAGCTGGGATAGGCTCCAGCACCCCGCGATCTTGACAAGGATAAGCAGTGTCGAAAATGAATGAATGACTGAATGGATGTCACACTTGCTTGAAAGATAACATTATGCTTTTGTTTTTTAAAGATAAGCCTGGCTGTTCTGAAGAAGGTCCCTAGTGGAAAGATTATAAAGATTATAGCATTGAAAATGGTACAACAGCAATAGGTGGTGCAAGATGGTGCTCTTACAGGTACTGGCTCGTATAAAACCCTGAGCTTTTACTTCCAGTAATTACATTTCGGAACACCCTGATTGTCTATTTCACTCCTTTCACTTTGAGATTAAGGTCTAAAGCCTCTTCTCTTTTCGTTCATATGATCCAAAAAGAGGAGTTTTAAAGGTGCCCTCCTTCCATGCCCTTGAGATATTTCAAGAACTTCAAACAAGTCAAGCTGTGACAAGAAAAAAAGAGCTGGGGAGGGGAGGAACACTTTCTTACAGTTTGTTCCTTGTAACAACCTTTTATATATTACGACACACAGTTTACATACCCCACAGGTGACATTCCTAAATGACAAAAGCCTCATCATAAAAGAATGAAAACATGCCATATAAAAAAAACAATTATTGATATATATATATATATATATATATATATATATATATATATATATATATATATATATATATATATATATATATATATATATATATATATATATATATATATATATATATATATATATATATATATATATATATATATATATATATATATATATATATATATATATATATATATATATATATATATATATATATATATATATATATATATATATATATATATATATATATATATATATATATATATATATATATATATATATATATATATATATATATATATATATATATATATATATATATATTTGTATGTTTGTGTTTGTGTCTATATTTCTTTTATAGGTAAAGTGGCGAGGGAAAAAACAAAACATTTAGGGATGAAAGCCAAGGGATGACAGTGAGCCAGCTGTGCAAATATAGATAAAAGGCACATATTCCGTGACCACAGTCCAAGAGACATCGCCGGATGTGCATGAAACATACATTATAAAGTGACTCTATATAATAACAGAAAGCTATTCAGAAAAAGGAATAATGCTGTTTGTGGAGGTCTTCCTTCCAAATACAAACTTTAAACTACTTAGAACATTTCACTAGGCCATTTAATTCAATTATAAAACATGCATTAAAAAGATATTAGGCATAGACGTAGTTTAATGAAGTGTGCGGACTTGGGGATATTGTTTGTAATGAACTGTTTCGGAGGCTGATCCCCGCAGCTGTGACGGGAAATGGGACTGACGTGAGGGGGTACGAAATGCAAACGGACATAAATGACAAATGGTATCAATGACAAAACTTAGGTGTGCATTATTTATTAGTTTTGCTTAGTTAGTTCTTATTGTTTTGGCTGTTAGTACATTGAACAGTCCACACCTTTAAAATCCGACAAAAGAATGTGTGTTATTAAGTGGATCTGGATGGGAGGAATATTGAAAAGGTTAATCAGGATGGAATTTTAACAGCTTTAAACTGTTGGAAATGCTCTTTGCATCTCCTGGGTATATTGCCATTAAATAAAGTACATCATACATTTTCCTGCTCTACTCATTTCACCCATCCATTTTATTACAATTCATCGTATTGCGGCATAGAATCTAGACTAGCTGACTTCAGTCCGAAGGTCAACAAGACTGGGGTTTCCTCATCATTTTGTTTTAAGGGCCAAACTTTTCACGTACAAAGTTGCAGCACGCAGAAGTGAAAAAAAGTTCAAAACTAATTGTTCAATGATGCTGAAATGCTGCTTCTCAAAGTTTGCTAAAACCATTATGAGAGAAAAGAGCCATACTCATCAGTTAATTTTGTGACTGTAAAATTCTAAGCCAGGTGACACAGCAACAAGAAAATCATGTATGGGACGTACTGCAAAATAACCCTAAATATTCATTGATAATATGTAGAACACTTTTTGAAATCAATACAAGACTGGCAAATAGTTTCAGCAGTTGGCTTTCAAAAACAGACAAGGAAATAGTTCCAGTGATAAAGTGTACCAAAAACAGAAGCCAATTTTAAAACGAATCATTAATTGGTACACCAGTATTTCAGTGATTAAAGAATATGTATAAGTGTTTTTAATATGCAGTGTAGAAATATAGATCTGACCACAAAGACACCGCTGAGGTTAATTAATCACAGCTAAAGCACGCCATGATAAAAAGAAAAATAAGTGTTTTTGAAAGCGCAAAATATGAAAGCACTGGGCACAGAACTGAACACTTTCGCCCTAAATTTCTAAATGTATCTAGCCCCAATGCCACTGGGAACAATTGGCGCTCTCAAGCAGAAAATCTTTGGCAAATCACAATTTGTCTGAGATATCCAGACTAATGAAAGCGCTCCTGATCATCCCCATCCGCCTAATCCTATGGTCCTCAGAGCCACATTACTTAGACATGCACTGTGGGACCTTGGAGGAGCCGCGTGAGCGTTATTTTCAGTGCTCACTCGAGAATTTCTAAATAAGTCTATAGTATAAGAAAAATCCCCCAAAGAGTGACTAACTGTCAGCAAGCCGAAACCCTCATTCATGGGATGCTGTAAAATGGTGGTATGAAAACAAAACAGTCTGCTTTTATATGACCAAAGATTTTCACGGGCACTTACCCTCCGTGGAGTGGAATTGGGCCAGCGTGACAAGCCAGCAGAAGGTGTGTAGTTTCCACATGTCGCCAAGTGTTGGTGGTCTCTGACAGGTTTTTTTATGTGATGACAAAAGGCTTCTAAAAAAGTCCAATCCAAATGCTGTTAGAAATAGTCATTGTGGATCCTCTCACCTGTAAATGAAGGACATGTAGAAAGAACGTCAATTCAACAACAGAAAAAGTCACTTGTCACAAGGCATCTCCAAAATTTGTTTGTGTCTGTGTGTGTGGGGGGTGAAGCTGAGCATCTCCAGGAACTGGGTGTAACCAATGTTCAAACAGATGGGAGATTCTACACCTTACCAAAACTATATTATATGTGTGTGTGTGTGCGTGTGTGTGTGATGGTTGTTCCATTTATTTGGGGGCCAACATTTGACACAGGCAGTACAATTTGAAAAAAGGTAAACTGATTTAAAAAGTGGTTACTATGTTCGACCATATTTATATTTTAAAACATGTAATATGGAGCAAATAGAAAGATTGAAATAAGTGATCATTTTAGTAGGTATATAATAGGCACAAATGGTCTTCTTACAAGTTTTATGTATCGAAACCTGATTATTATTTTTTTTATGAATTGTGTTCAAGAATATATACAAGGTGGACAGAAGGTTGTCAATGACATACATGTGCTCATCCTAGGAACTGAACGTGCAGTTCCTTATTTTGTTTCCTCCTCATTTATCGCATTTCAAACGTAAGCCTGGTGAAAGAGCGACGTTACATATGAAGTCCAAAGAAGCACACTAATGTCCAAAATTACAGCACCAAATTAGCAATATAGTACATATATGTGACTAGTTTTGCTCACATGCCTGCAATGGATAATCTGGGTGACAAAGGCAACTTAAACATAAGTTGTCTTTGTCTCCCAGTGATACCGACAAACAAACACTTGGGAGCAATTGGTCAACATGCTTTGTTGTGACTGACCACAAACTTATCTCTGTATCCCTGCCCTTTCCCCCCATCTATCCTGAGCAGGATTCTTGTCTCCCAACCTCATCCATACCTGTCCCAATAATAGGACATTGAATGTTTGTTTTTGCCTCTTTCACTACAAAAGCAAATAGCCTCCTCCTAAGTCATGGATATACTTGTGGGGCTGTGGTGGGTGAAACCTAAGGCGTACCTGTGTTCAGGCATGCGTTTCACACTACTAACGGCTCCCTTTTGTCCGATGTTTACACGGTCGGGTTCAACTCCGTTCTCTTGGTTCCATGAACCATTAGCGAATTTACCAAGGGATATGGCATCACTCAGGCAAAGGGGGCACACAGAAGCCCATTAGAAAACTGTCCCATTCATCTTTTTTTAGCCCAATCAAAAACAGCCATGTCATTCTTTAGGAGTCTGCAACCTTTCTCTCAATGTTAGCTTCCAAAAACAACTGGGGCATTCTACTTGTCGTGGCAGCCTGAGGTGTAAAACACTGCTTCTCTCACTAGAGAAAATCCACTGACAGCAGTGCCTCTGATCTATTTTGTGTTTGCAAGTTCTCAGATAACGTAGAACATTATGGGGATAAAAACATGCAGGATGCACGCATTAGGCAACGAAGTTGTAATTAAGCCTGCCATAATCACCCTATTTAGTATGACAGTATGCTTCATGTGTGACCTCTAATTTCAAATCCATTAAAATAAGGTTAGTGGGTGTAAGAGACATGACATCACGGTTTGTGTAATTCTGGGATAAACATATATTCTATATATTTTTGTGTATATATATATTTATATATACATATACACATAAATATACATAATATACTTATACAAACACATGCATGTCAAATGAGTGCTGTGCTGTTCTTGTTTTAAATGGAAAATAAAGAGATTTATGTGGCTTGGTTGAGACTAATGAGCTGAATTAAAAGCTAAACCTTAAACTCATCAGGAGTTATCAGGGGAGACACTTGTAAATCTTCTGTCAAATCAAATTGCCTCACCTCAACAAAACCTTATGAATTCACCGCATGGATGCTTTGCTGTATTTATTTTAATCCAAACAGCTGTACACAGCACATAAACAGTTTCTAAAAAAAAGCTGATCCGGTATTCTGCCTGTAAATCAACAGATATGCAAGCCAAATTACTTTTTTCTTTAATCATCTTCTGGCATGAGCTGCCTGGTGATGAAGAGGTTCATTTGGCTGACTTCGGTGCGGGCCGGCTCAATTCCCACGGGTGGCGGTATGATTGTGAATGCCGATGGTTGTCAATCTCTCTGGATGCCCTATGGCGGACATGCGACTAGTCTAGGGTGTAATCTGCCTTTCGCCGGAAGTTAGCGAGGTTGCTCCAGCAACCCTCACTACCCTTACGAGGATGCGCGGTAGTGAAGATGATCAAATCAAAATACCTTTTGTGTCTTAAAATGAAAAACAGATAGCTCTTACAGGATTTACGACAGAACAGTGAAGTATGAAGTATATCCCTCGTACATATAAAGGCTGTTCAAAAATGATTATTACAGTTACTTGTACTTAATGTATTTTGTCTCATGCTGTGAATATTCAATATGCACAGACAGCAAAGACACAGGCCACAGGGACACTGTCTGACTGCCATTCTCCTCATTAAGCGCCTAAGTCTCCCCTCTCAGTTGGAGGTTGCTCTTCTCTCCTCATGCCTTTAAAGAGAGACACCGCCAGTCGTGACACACTGAGCCACCTCCACACCACCATGATCTAAGAACAGGTGTTTGTATCTACAATTTCAGGACAGACAGATGATGAAGGGCATTAGAAGCAGAGCAACTTCACTCACAAGACCCAATTGAATCCCCTGATTGCCAGTTTTTTAAATCAATACATTTTGTTTTTTTTGTTGTGTCTAGTATGTATGTATAAATGTTACTAGCAGGTGTTAAATTATCCTGAAAAGAATAAATTAATCAGGGGATGTACAGTGTATGACAAAATTATTTGAGACACATCAGTTGTTTTGTAAAATTGAGGATTAATAGCTAAAAGAAAGGGGTGATTAAAATAGAGGGGGAAGGCTGTTTCAAAGGAGCAGTTTGAAATTTGAATTAGGGCGGTGGGAGGCAACGGTCTCAAAACAAAAGGCAGATGTGAAAGAATGCATGGCTTCTCCAAGACAAAGCTTTTGGTTGCCCCTCTTGGGCAGTTAGAGGGCAACAAGAGAATAGAGGAAGAGTTGGGATTTTCTGTTAAACGAGGTCTGGGAGAGTGAAGGGGGTGTGGGGTGTCTGAGAATAAAACCCCTTCACTGGGGGAGGGGAATGGCATTACAATAAAAAGATTGACAGCTTGCAAGTCTTGGTTGACCCTTGAATTAGTCCCTCAGCTTTCAACAAACCCCGAGAAAGAGTTGGGATGTTAATTGTCAGTGAAGATCAAAGAGATGCAAACAAGGGGGGAAATACAAGCTTGGACTTTCACACAAATGTAAATCAGAGTAAAGAGACAAACACATGTTGAATAAGGAAGTTGTTTCTATTATTTCTCCCCAACGACATGTTCAAGCAGGAATTCATGCATACTGTACGACCCCCTTCTCATGTTAGATCTCAAAGAGGCTAAAGTACCTGGGGACTGAGTCAGAAAGAGCTAAGATGGCAAATACTCAGAGAATCCGCCAAAGGAAAATACTTCCTTCGAGAAGGGATTGTGTTTGGGCTTTGTTATGGCTCGAGATTTACAATTTGAAAGCGGAAATCTGGAAAATTCACACTATGGGGAACGAGATCTGACTGGTGATCAGATGGGTCTGGATTCCCACTGAGCCTAATATGGGGCAGGGAGAAATCAGTCAATGACCCCTTCTGCTGAGGGAATGATTGAGAGCAGCCATGGAGTGACATACACCCAACGATATTGCCCCCACCCCAAACAACGGCCATGACCAGAGATCACGCGAGGGGGAATATCAGGTCAAACTTAGACATAGTGCAACAAGACAGATCAGCACAGAGAGTGGGGTGAAAGGAGGGCTGTGGGGGTACTTGTTTAAAAAAAAATAGAGGGGGTTTAGGGTGGGACTCCATAAAAGAAGATACTCAACTAGAAATATAAAAGATAAAAGAAACAATGGAGCCCAAGCTTTCCTACTGTATGGGAAAAAAGTACATGATCAACACATGGACATGTCTTTCTTTCTGATACTTGTTTTGTGAAATAAGTTTCACTTTCATACGCCTAAAGAATTTAATGACAAAGACTATGACATCAGCATGGTGCTCGTAAGGCTCACTGCTTTTATGATGCATTCATCATTTATAACTTTAGTCACTTAATTCGTCTATGAGCAAGCACTGTTCCCTACTAATCAGGACATAACACTAATAAATAAATCAATCATGAACCATAGGTTGGAACAACACAACTTATTTGGTGCATTGATAGAGCCAAAACTAGAACAAATATACAATGAAAAGCATAACATAGTTTAGATAGGGTTTCATGGAGAAACTAACAGCAAATATAAGTTAAATGGGAAGATTTGTGGGCTGTGATACAGCAGTGCTGCTCTCTGCTTCAATATGACATCTTTCGCCATATAATCACTTCAGCAATGCACCGAAAATCCTATTAGAGCTGCTAGATTTCTACACCTGTCTGTCCAAAAGGATTATTGGTAAATGATTCGATGCAGTAACAAAGTGGAGAAATAGATTAGAATAGAATAGATTTGAGTTGTAATGTTGGTGTTTTACTGGCACCTGAAGTGGATTATATGGAAAGGAATTTCAGAATGTAATGTTTAACTTACTGATAGCACAAAACTATTTTCAGCTCTGTTGAGATAACAATGATCCAGTAGGTCTATTAAAGAATGTCTTTAGCAAATGTAACCCCTGCCAAGGAATTTTTAGTGTGGCATTACCAATGTACAAAAACAGGAAGATCGACTCGTGGAACTTAACTAGAAAGGGTTATGCAGAGCCTAACCTGGGAGTGGCCCATAAAAGGATCTGAATCATGTGTATTCCCCGGCATTTCAAACTTGCTGCTCCAACTCTATTCAATCTAAGCCATGTATTAATTTCCCTAAAATGCCAGCCTTGAAAAATTAATTTATAAACCTATTGTCGAAAGTGTGCATTTTAAGAGAGAGAGCAAAGAATCGGCATGCACTGTAAGTTCACTGTGCAGTTACTATTTAAAAAAAAATAAAAAGCTTTTCTACGTTTTGTACAGGCTAGATTAATTGTTAACTTTTTTTCAACATTTATTGAGCGGCAGTGTGATTCAAGTCCGTTAACTCATGACTCTTTATGGATCCCATAACTGACCATGAAAAACTTCAATACACAGGAAAAAAAAGCTATTTCAAAATCCCATACTGAATGTGCTGCAAGGGCCACCGGGAACTGTAGAAGCATAAATGTAGCCTACAAAAAAAACATGTATCCATCCTCACTGAATATTACACAGCCTTGTGTGATTATTTATTTCTAAGTCCATGTTGGTCTGTCAAAACAAGCAACGTTTTTTGGATGCATTTTAGAGTACAATAATAATGCTGCTGTATATACATGGACATGCACAAATAAGCAGCTTGCATGACCCTCTAACCTCTTCCCTCTTTGAAAATGAGCAGCTGCGTGGTTAAAAACACTGCACTGTCTTTCTATTAAGGGCCGCATCATTAATAATGTACTGTGATTGCCAAGTAGTATCAAGGAAGATTATCAATTTTAAAGAGGAGCGTGACACAAACACGAGTAAGGTAAATGAGATGATGGTGCTGTTCAACCACAAGTGAAAAAAGGCAATTTCTCAGTGCTATTGTTAAAATAGTGAACACTGAGAATCCATGTTAACTTCTTAGTTGCCTCCGCATCATAAAAAAATCACACCATCTTAAAAAAAACCCACACACAATAATAAATTGCAAATAGGCTGTAAACCAGTAATTTGTGTGTCCCATTTTTTTTTCTTGAAACATGCCAAAGCTTTTGAGATTAAAGGCTTTGGCCATAATGTGGCGGCTGACTGTGACTTGGTGCCTAATTGATGCTTTTAACCTTCAGTAGTCTAAATGAAAGACAAATGGCCAATAGATAATAGGTGCCACATTACTTTTCCAAAATGGAACAAAGCCTGAAAACCTGATTTGGACTGCTATGTACTTCTGACGAAATGGGATTCACCATGTATGTACCTAAAAAAAAAAAGTACTTTTAAGAGAAATGTAAATTACAAAAATATAAAAATGATAGACAAATTCATCACACCATTATAGTCATGAATATTTTTTCAACTTAATTTTAGCTTGTTACAGTGCATGCCATACCACCATTGTATCAATTTTCTATCACAATCATCTGAAACAATGGAGCTTGAGAACCTAAAACACTGTCTGTGTCTTGTCAGGCAATATGAGCATGAACAAACACTCACACGAGCTTGGTGTCGCCTTCCCAAATTCTATCACCTGACAGCCCTAAATCACAGCCCATGACTGGTAAAGGGGCTTGTTAAATCATGAGGCTGTATTTGGCTTATTTTGGCCCCTGAAAACTATACATAGGTACTACAACTATACATTTAAATTTATTCACAGCAATTCAAAAAAGGAGAAGTGCTATTAATGTATTTTGATTGCATTAGTAGGGTATCGCCCCATGCACATGACAACAATTTCTGTTCAGACGACACTGCCATCCCGCAATAAAGTGATGTAGTATTCATGCTGTGCAGTCGGAGGCAGTGCAGTTTTATAACGTCACAGCCAATACACACACTTATCTGAAAACATAATCCTCTGCTTAAGTGGCCAGCCCATAAAACCAACGTTGTTTTTCAACATTTCTAGGAGCCAAATGATAAATAGAGCTTGGTGGTTTTCTATTTGAAAAAATAGATATTTAGAATTTTTACATGCATTACACAAACCTTCAAAACATAGAAATTCAATGTAACAATTCCCCATGATGGGGCGCTTCAACATCCAAGTTGCTGTCTAGTATTGCACAAAATGTAAATACAGTGCTACTTTTTTGCCATAATTTAAGAGTAGAATTAAAGATAAATAAGACGTACAAACTTGCTTATTTAATAAACATACAGCATAATCGTAAGGATACTACAGCAATCAAAACAGTAATATATATAATATATGTATATTTTTTTCCGGTTCTTGAGACTCCTAAAAGGACCCATTAAATACTAAATATATTCAAAACTTTTCAACGAACATTGTCTCAGCGCTTACTGTCGGCTTTTAATAGGGGACAAACAACAGGATGTGGAATTCAGGGAGTGCAACTGTGGCAAAAAAAGGAAGCTCAAACAGGGCAGGAGAAAACCCCGGGAGATGAGTGTTAGTCCAAGCCACACCACAACCGAGCAGTGCGGCTAAGCGAGCAAGGAGCGCCAACCATG
Organism: Stigmatopora nigra; assembly: GCF_051989575.1. Taxonomy (NCBI): domain Eukaryota; kingdom Metazoa; phylum Chordata; class Actinopteri; order Syngnathiformes; family Syngnathidae; genus Stigmatopora; species Stigmatopora nigra. The sequence continues at coordinate 8,744,343 of NC_135512.1, forward strand.
CACATGTCGAGCTGGTTAAGCCAAGTGAATATACCCAGCGATGACAGCAGGGTGTTTCCATAAAGTTTTGCAGCTCGCGTAATCAAAACTACTGTAGTGTTTCCGCCTTATATTAAATGTTTCTCTGCTGGCAACGTAGCTTATGTTATAAAATAAAAACAAGGAGTCCAAATGCAGGAGGGAGAAAAGGAAGGAGCAACTGTGCAAGGCCAAAATGATGCGCGACTTCTGGTGATGTTATCGGAGCAAGAGAGTCCTGCTGCGTTTATCATTTACACGGCAGTGGAGCAAGCCCAGCAACCGAATTGTTCCACTTTGAAGCCCAGAATCAAAAGCTTGGCTTTTTGCTTTCCATTTTCACAGTCACCGTGAGAGCACAAGACCAATCTGCAACACAATCGTTGTGGTTTGGTGCCGCAGCCGTCAACGTGTAGAAAAAGAAAAGTAGAAAAGTTGTGTATATTTTCTGAGATGATGAAAGTATAGTTGCTTTGCATTACTTGGTGGAATAAAGCTAAATGACGGCAACTTCAATAAAAAAAATAAAAGTAACACTTTTTGTGTTTTTTTGAAAGGAGAAAAAATAGATATCCCCGTTCGGCATTTGTTCAAGAATAATTGAAAGACATTTTCTATTCATGGCCTGCCTTATCATCCACAGCTGGGCAGCAGATACAGCAATCGCTTGTTTTATACCTTGTGTGTTTAATATGTGTTTGCATTCCAATGATAAGTAAAAGAAAGAAGGATAGTAAGGTATATTTTTCCTTCAGAGAAGAATACTTGAGGAGCAACAGGACACCACCAAACCGCATGCAAAAAACAAAAAAATCACTGAAGAGAATTATCTTCTCCCACTTTGAATACAAAAGGGATTGTAACTCCCAAAGCAAAGTCAGAAATAAAGAACAATTTCAGGTCGCATGTTTTGAATCGTGGCTTGAGAATGTGTATAAAGTTCAGATGTGAATCTAGGTAACTGTGGTTAGTTGATCCACTAAGTGAGATTGCGACAGAAGTATGTCATGCAAAAGCATGACAGCAAAAGACAACTTACTTGGAATATAAAGTGAATACGATAACAAGGTCTTATGTTCTACATGTTGGAATTTCATATTAATAACATGCGGCACTCACTGCACTGAAGCCTTCACCCATTGGCTAGCCAATTAAATAGGAAGTTTTCCCGTTTTTCATTTAGCGAGGTCATGTATTGTAAACTACAGTTCTACGGTCATGCATACTTGTACAACACATATTAAGCAAAAAAAAGCAGCATTGTTTGAAGAATTGTATCTTGTCACAGGAAGGAATGACTGTTAAACAACACTCTTCTTTGACCCAATTAAATTATTTATTGATGTTGGCTTCCACTGGAGTGCCCTTTAACATACAATGATGTGTTTTTTTTTAATCTAACACATTACAACTTCAAAAGACAGGCAGCTAGAATAAATTCTCCATCACCATCATCTTTCTTGGGCCCCCATCCAAAAATATCTAAACCATTAATTATCTCTTCAGTTTGGAACCATTGCTGCACATTATACTTACTGTACATCTGCTATGTTACCCAAAGCTTCATTAGACATTTGTATCCAGGCAAAAACTTTCATTCAAGTTGGAAGGATGCATGCAGCAGTGGGAGTCTGTCAGTAATAGCACAATACAGAATGTCTATAGGCCCTTTGTTACATTATGTCTCCAACTGCAATATGCATAGGAAACTCGGACCGCTTCAGGTGAGAAAATAAGATTCTGTGCAAAATGTGTGGAGGCGTTGCAATGTAATTTTCTTCTCAAATCATTATTTACAGAGCATAAGGTCCAATGCTTCAGCCTAGGTGGATTTTGCTAAACAGAAAATGGCTCACCTCCACTGTGAGGGAGATGTTATCACGCAAAATAAGTGAAAACTTTCACATCCTGTAGGCAGGTCTCGGCCACAACTGAGACACATATCTTTGTCTACCCCCGGGCGGCCCAGACCTACTTGTGATGGAAATGGCTACAGGAGCCGCATCCTCAGTTCACTTCACCAGCTTCTACTGTAATCAGCTCGAGCTGATGAGCGACGCTTCAAATTTCGGTTCCACTTCGCAATGAAAAAAAAAACTAAGTCTTTTCCTTTTCAAATCCTACTTGATTGATCTCCTTATGGTGCTTTTTCAGCATTTTTTCATCAGCTGATATGGAACTCCTCTGATCACAGTACGGAACCACTGTTCAAGTTCTTGGAAAAATGATGTACTTCGCTCGGATGCAGCATGAAAAGATGACAAGAAGTAAAAAGTGTGCAAATCTCTGAGTATTGGACATAATACTATAAAGGTGCAGCAAGTGCCACATGCAAGTTGGGAGATTAGATTCTTATTGTTAAATTTAGTTGTGATACCCATTGCTTGTAAAAGTGAAGTGCGGTCATAATAACATTTAAAAATATAACAATTCTGAGCTTTGAAAGGCTTCCTTGTTTACTTCCTTCCCAACATTTTTTAGAATGTCTGACTCAATCTGCCATTTCCTCCTTGGCACCAATGCTGGCCTTTTGGAGGAAGCCATCAACAATAAAACAAGGCTTTTAAGTTTTAGTGACCTCCCTTTATATTTAAAAAAAAAGTCATGCAAAACACAACAAAAAAATTAATGTTGCACTGATTGATTGTTAATATCTTTAAGTAAGAATGCCTTTTAAAAATACAAGAAACAGTAATATCTGTATAATCATAAATTGACTTCATAAAAATTGTAAAGTCATTGATCTTTAGATGCGAGGGTGGTACTTCACTGGCTAATTTTGGGATATGTAATCACTTTTTACAGCCACATAAAAGATTCCCCTAAAGTTCAAATTACTTTTTTTGACAATTACAAATTCATGGAAGGAGAAGCTAAAGACTTTATCAAGACACATTTTCCAACAAATTGAAAGAAAGAGAAATGCTTCATCTTCAGGATACCGTTGCAGTAAAATACAGTTTTGCCTTAAACCGTAAACATTTCATGTAAAAATATGAATATTTTAATGTGTCATTCTTGGATCTAAGCCTTGAACATATCAAAAATATTGCATTCAAATTGTTTCAATATGGAAGTACCTCCAAGTCACTTAGTAAAAATGATGGAAAACAGATTATTTTGTCTTCCTAAATCGGCAAACAAACCAGATGTGAACTCAACTGTTTGCATATGCATCATTTTAGAAATTAGTCTGAAAAACAAACACATCAACCTAGTAAATACAGACCTGAGCCAATGTGAGCCACAGTAGTGAGCAGAATTATTGGGCCACCCAGCCTACCAGCAAGCTATTTTTCCTCTGCACATGCTAAAAAGATCGGAGGTGTCAATATGCTCCTTTCCAATGTTCATGATTAATACATGAATCATTTGACATCTCCATCAATTCATTGCTGATTCGGAAGTGAAGTGTTACTTATCACCGATTTTAAGGATGCTTATTACTTGAGCACCCCCACAGCGTAGGTGGAGGAGCTGAAGCCAACAATCAGCCGTCAATGCCAGCGAGCCTGGCACAGCTGTATAAGCAAACCTGAAAATGGGGAGTCAAGTCTCAAAGCCCCCACCAATGTGTGAGTCCACGCTATTGTCACACATCAGCTCACAGCGCAACATTGCTTCTCAGACGCCTACTGAATGTCATTAGCCTAGTTCTGCTCTTATTAGACAATGCATGAGTAGACACGATTTATACCGTACCTTTGTTTGGAAAAGGCAAATTTAACATTAAATACACAAGGCCACAAATATGTAAACTTAAGTTCTGCAAAGTCAATGAAACCCAATATTTGAGTAACTGCCATGACTTTTAGTACAACATTCTAAAGTATAAGTAACACACAATCTCAACAGCTCATTACACTTAAGACACCGGAACAATCTCTCTCTGAACCACTGGGATGACATTGCATTTTAATAGTAAACACTAGACAACAGAATAATTTACTTGGTAATGTGATAGATAATCAATCATTTCAGACAGAGGTGAAAGTCATGAAAAGAAAAATCATAAAAATAAGAGTATAAAAATAACTTGGATAAAATATAAAATTTGCCAGTTGCCAAATGAGGTGGACTTTATAGCAGTTGAGCATATTCTGAAAGTAGTATATTTAAAAATCAGTTTCTGCTCGTAAAAAAGTCAGCGCGTAAATGTGTACGAGAGTGTTATGGTGTGTGTGTACATCCAGAGTATCTCAGGCAGTCTAAATTTACAATAGTAACATGGAGAGACAACTAGCTTTACTATTATTCTCCAGACTGGTCAGTTTATATTAAACCAGGTCTCTTGAACACCAATTTTGTTTTACAGGCAGAGATTTTTGCACTCCCGCAGAACTACATGCATCCCCCTGGGGACATCAATTTCAATTCTAGTTTTCTACCAGCCATTTTTCTCCCTCCTTTGTTTCCAAGAGGTTCCCCTCCTTGCTGAACCAAGTAAAGGCCATGGGCTTATGGTTGGTCACGGCACAAAAGGACGAAGCGGCGTTGGCGTCTAGCGGGTAGAGAACGAAAGGCTATGCACAAGCCACAGCAGCAGGTGCAGCTGTGACAGTTGCCGTGTTGTTGCTCGGCCTACACTGTAGTCAAGATGAGGTTCACAGATGTAGCTACTCAGCGCGCGCCTTTATTGGCTGCCTCAAACAATGCATCGCTGTCAGGAAAGACTCCTCCACAGGCCATTTTGCACTGTGTTTATAAGACTGTACCGAGTGGAAACTTCAATGTAACACATAGGCGCATGAAAATGTTGTGCTGCTACAGAAACACAATCACACAATCACAAAAACTTATCTCAAGACAACAAAGCACAATAAAACTGAAGTATTACTATAGAACCAGGAGGATTATACTGGCAGGTTTGATCATATAAGTATTGTTTTGTAATATTTTAATAGATAAGTAAAAACAAACGCTCCGAAAGATGATCAGAATAAAACATGAACATTTTTTTATTTAAGATGCAAGAACATAATTAAATTCATCTAATCAAATGAATATAAGTTAAGAAAATGGATGGGCGTTAAGTGTGGTTAATAAAGAAGTGTAATTGCATCCAGTATTTTTAGGGGGAATCTTCCTGTCAAAAACATTTCTTCTCAATCATCCTATTTACAATTAGTGCAACCTGTGCTCCACATCCTGAGGCTACATTTTACCCCCTGCCAGATCTCAATCATGCACAAAATTCAAAGCATAACCAGAAAATTAAAAATAGTACTTTTATTTCTTTTTGGAAAGAAGATCCCCAGCAGTGTGTCAAAGTACCCAGAAAAAACATATCAGATATATGATGACGGTTTTACTGTGTCTGCTTCCTCAATTACTGGAAAGAGGCTCTAAGAAGGCGGTTAATTCATATCTTTAGACATTATCTATGCCCAAAGTGAAAGAGGGTAGGCAGGAGGTAGAAGGGCGACGACGCAAGGCAGGCCAAACTTGTGAGTGCAGACATAAACCTTTTTTGGTGGCCCACACATGGAGCGCAGTAGGAAGATAAAAGCAGCGGGTTCCATGATTCACTGCAGGAAATTAATCGACTAATACTGTTCTCTCTGTTTTAATGCCAAAAAAAAAACTCACATAAGAAGCTCATTAGAGGCGATGATGGACGTTTGCTCATTGTCAAAATGTACACACTTTTTTTTTCAATTTTGTGAGTGAGGAGCTTCAAGCGCCCTCTTTTCTCACGTACACACACAAAAAAACACCTTCTGTCAGCATGAGCAATTATTATCATGTAATTTGATTGTTTTTCTTCCATCCCTCCACTGTTTTTTATGTCTCTGGCATGGAAGCAGTTGAACAGATAATTATTTTGTTGATTAGCTTAGTTTTTAGCAACTTAACAGGCTTGTGATATTGTGATATTCCTCTGAAAGTCCCAGGCCAGACGCTCCACTCCATCTGACTTGGCAACTAACTACAGTGTGAGAACAAAGCTCAAAACACAGCCAAGTACACAATGCATGACTAGTAGCAACTTAGCAGACCTAATCCATTAGACAGGATTTATTTTTAATAAATTAGACATTGTGTATTGTTCATAAATATATAATGGACCTATTGTTTAGATGTTCTAATACCACGTTTCATTTTATGCAATATATCACTGAAACTAATGTACTGTACAGTTAATTGATTGTGTATCAGTGGAAAAAATGATAGAAATACTGTTGTCTATATTTTGTTCTGTCCTGTGGTGGTGAATTGTTTAAAAATGCATACTAAAGATTATACAATAGGATAAAAAAGTGAACATGTTAAAATACTACGTAATGACTTCAACATTACTGCGTTTTGTTTTTGGCACAAACTCTTTATATAGGCCAAATAAGAAAATGTATCTTTCTGCATTTGAATCACATAATTATCTTCGCAAAACTAATTTCCGCACATTAAAAGTACTACCGGACATGACTGAATAAACTAAATAACAACACTTTTTTTGTTGTTCAACGCAAAATGTACCCAAGTCAAACTTCTCTCAGTAGCAACGAGTCACAATAGTCAAGACCAGATCTATTGCCATACCATGTTTAGCCACACCATCACTGAATAACAGCCCGTGTCCTGTCGGCAGAGGGGCTTTTAAGTGCTTCGCTCTCCTATAATCCAGCGGAGACATGACTCCCTTCCCCTGGCAGACGTGTGCAGATCCCCCCTTTCTCCCAATGCACGCCCTGCTTACGGCTGCTATAGCAGAGCCGCAATAACTGATGTTTGCTCACAGCCTCCATCTCCTCTGACATGCACAAATTGAATATTTTTCCCAAACAGTGCTGCAGCTGTGCATAGATAAGCGCACGTCTTGAGCACGTATACCACAAGAATTGCCTGTAGGTTTTTTTTGTCTTCATTGGTCTTTAAAGATGTGATTTTAAAATGAGTCACACATTTCCTTAATTGCAATTATATGTTTCATATTAATTCCACCATCCAACATTGGGACGACTCTGATTTCAAATATTATTTTGATGAAAATATAGCAAATTTTCCTTCATCTTTCCATTTAGCCCATATGTTCTTCTTTTCGACATGTTGGATGTGACCAATGTTAAGTTTAAAATTGTGCACAGCCATGTGGAAGCCAAACATGTGTGCAGTAAGTCATAAAATGACTAAAAAAACCACAGAGTGGGTCCGTTTAAGAGTGAAGTGTACTGCACTTTGCAGTAACATTTCGCAAAAGGGGAATACATAGTGCTCAGAGCTTAGGAAGGCCGCCATGTTGCTTCTCATCATCGTGTTGAAATGGAGTCTTTGCAAGCAACCATCTCGTTCACGTCGCGTACATCTATGAAATTACTCTGGCAAGCAGGAAATTTCTTCAGCTATAACCCACACATCAACCCCCCCCCGACCAAGGGTACAAATGTTTGATGGTGTCGAAGGTTAGTAGTGTTGTGCGCAGTAGTGCCCAGTCTTTTACTGATTAGCTATCGTAAAATAAAATTAGTCACAAGAAGGGAGAGTACTTGGCATAGAAAAACTACACGCCTTCAATCCATGCCGTTCTTTACAGCCTTGTTTAGTCCTTTTAATGGCAAGCAGTTATCTGCTCAGCATGACTCCATGTAGGTGGTTAAGAAAAAAAACATAAGCCCGCAATTTATATGCCAAAATCACCGACAGGTTGTAAATCAAAATGAGTCCACTCCCGAAATATATTTTGTTTGACTCCGCTCCTCAATTAAAAACAGCATAGAATCTTCTCATAAGATTGTCGAGTACGAGGGGAGACAATAAAGGGCAGATCACGTTTGATCAATGGCCATTTAAGGTTCTGCATGCCTGTAATATGACGCTTGTGGCAAACTAACCTTTAAATCCCTGATAAAGAAAAACAGCTCATTCACATTGGCAGGCAAATATTGCCTCTGCCACCCGTCTATCTAAGCTATTCAATATTAAATCAATAACAAATGACCTTAATAAAGCCTAAGTGCAAATGCGTGACTGGTTATCAAGCGAAAAACCAAATAACGGTCTCTTCAAGTGTAGAATTCGTCAAAAGAAGACAGTCTCCGGTGCGATTGTCTATTGTTGAAGAAAGCAAGTGCAGGATGGCCAGGGTGCAACAGCCCATAATGTCACAAATTTCTGAGGAGCTCTCACTCACACCCTCCTCTTTCATACATACTGGAAGGAGTGTGAAATTGAGGGTGGAAAAAAAAATGTTGAGAAAATGGATGTGAAACACTTGCGACTGTCTCAAACCCTTTGGAGACGTGATTCTGGCCGATATTGATCCATGGCTCGACATAAAATTGGAGAAAGGAGGTGACGACTTCTACAGAACCAGGCAATTGCACTCGAACATGATTAAAACAATGCTCTCATATATTTGCTTTTACAAATGAAGGACAATCCAAATAGATTATATATATTTTTAAACAGTCTAAAAATAAAAAATATATTATTTATCTTTATAAATTGACCCTTCTTTTTGAAGGGCGGAGTATCTTATTATCAGCGAGACAATGTACAATTGTCTAAAAAAGCTTGCACATACATCAAAATACAATGAGTTGAGACGAGAGAACATTACAGCCAACATCAACTCCAAAATTGAGAATCACTCTTCTAGAAGTCTATAATAATGAATTCATTCAAACTAAGTGGAATTTCTTCAAAAAACAAGACGATCCGTAGGAACAACTCGTACGCAAAAAAATGGCACTTTGAATTTTTTTTAATACTTTACATATTTTGTTACTACTCACCAACTGAATTGTTTTATAATAAAGAATCATCTCGAATGACCCCAATATGCCTATTAAAGGCACCAAAAGCCACATTATTCTTCTCAAAGCTGAGAAAGAGACTTGTACATCACTTAGAAAGGACCTAAATCTATTTCGGTCATCGCAGCATTGTGTTCAACTGCAGTTTAGATGGTTCCCATTGCAAAGCTAAATTTGACCAATAATCCAGTGATGGATGACCAAGGAGTGCGGCTGTGCTTCAGGGGGAGCCATGCATCACCGACCCGGTGCGGCGTACGTGCGCGTCCGTCCGTCCGTCTCCTAAACACATACCCGTCCTTGACTGTGTCACTTAAGTAAATCATCCTAGCATGATCCTTAGACTTAAACAGTGACATTAATTTCTCCCTTTGCCTCATTTCGCCTCCATTAACTAAACCACGAGTGTTTAAAGTCATTATGACACTGCAAGGCTAATTTTATTCCACTTTTCCCTCGCATGTCTGTGAATAAATAGGTAGCCTCGGTCCAATTATTGAGGATTAGCCCTTGAAAGTACTCAAAAATCATTTTTTAGGTCAAAGTTTGACGAGAAATATCTCATTCATTCCAAGGATGAAATCGATGTGTATGTAAAAAAATGGCATAATTACACATAACCGGACTATTAGACATAAAAAATATGTATTTTCATATTGGAAACCCGATGATAAAACTACGGGGCCGCACATCTGTTGCTCCAGAATTTGTCAGTATTTTGGAGATTTCGGATCGCAATCTCCTTGTCACGGCGACTTTTTAATCAGTTAATTGACAACTTGCCATGCAAAAAAAAAGCTTCTTTTGATTAAAAATGCAATGTAAAGTCGGAAAAGTTTCCCGGATTGAAATATAACAAGATTTGTTTTGAAGAAGGCAAATAAACTTACCTTGCAGTGGTGGTATGGGGAAAATCAAAAAGCAAAAATGATAACAAAAAGTCTGATAAAATATGATGGTGAGTCCTGGGAGGATCTTCGGGTCTATGTCATGCCCTTATTCATGGATCTCGGGCTGATTCTCAATCAGCGACGGGTCCGCCTCTCAATCTTAACCCGGCCGTGTCTCTTTTCCAGGGGCGCACTTCCATAGCCAAAAGCCGCTTTGTCCGGGAACATCAACACATTTGCCGGCACCTCGTGGACGGCATTTAGTCCCCCTCTTGTGTCAGGAAAACAAATAAAAGTGAAAGCGGGGGCTTGCTTGGATCTTACACAGCTTGTGCTCCGTCCGTAGGCGAGAAGTTTGGAAGGCGAAATGAAGCACGCTCACTTGGGTAGACGAAGAATCGATGAGCGGCAGACTTCCAGTAAGTGTAGCCAGCCAAGCCAGTGCTTCGGCCGGGAGCAAGCTGCCGTGTGCGGACACCTACTGAGGGCAGAGGCGGGACAAAAGCCTGGACTGGAATCTGTTGGTTACGGACTGGGTGACAGACGGGGAAACAGCAGGGGGGTTTATTTTATTTTTTACCCTGCCATCTTTTTTCATGTACTCGGAGGAAATTCTAATCAATTCATAGCGAGGATGTTATCAATACGCCATTTATAGGCTCTTTATGTGCATTGAGATGTGTTCTTTGCTATAGTGCAAACAATGATGTACTACTTGTGGGCAGTCCTGTCTCGTCAACCAATGAGAACAAGTATTTGGTCCCCACTGATATAGTAGTACATTTTGGGGGAAAGGCACAAGAGCAAAATAATAATATTCATTCATTCAATTTCTGAACTGCTAAACAGGGGCTTGTAGGGGGTGCTGGAGCCTATCCCAGCTGACTTCGGGCACAAGGCGGGGGACACTGTGAATTGGTGGCCAGCCAATCGCAGGGTACGAGGAGATAGACAACCATTCATGCTCACACTCATACTTAGGGGGAATTTAGAGTGTCCAACCAGCCTACACTGCATATTTTTGGGATGCAGCGGGAAACCATAGTACCTGGAGAAAACCCACACAAGCCCTGGGAGGAAAATGCAAACTCCAAACAGGGAGGTCCGAACCAAGGATCAACTCCTCAACCCCAGAACTGTGAGGCCGACGTGCTAACCACTCATCCGACATGATGCCCCAAATAAAAATAAATAAAGAAATAAAAACTCAAGGATAGCACTGTTTAATATAAACTATGGTTCAATGTTTTGTATACACACAGGCCAGAAAATGTATTATATGTATTCATTTAATGTATAACATAAACCAAGTTGATAACATAAACTAATTTACTAAGATAGGAAAATTACTTTGACTGAAAAAAATAAAAACATAACTAAAACCCTGGGCATTGAAAGAAAACAAGTTCATCACGATAAGGTTTCAACACAAGAATATTTCTTTTTCTGTTTTGATTGAATCAAACGATCAACTCATCAACAAGCTCCAAGATTCAGGTGTGTTGGTAAAGGGAGATATGGAAAACAGACTGGTCACCCCTAACTTAGACAGTAGTTGAGTTAAACTGCCCTTCACTTAGATAAAACTAAATCAGGAATTAAGTCTATTTATGCATTGCACAAGGACTTATGCATTGTAATGGCTGAGCAATCCTGTCCTGAAATATGAGGCAGGACTTGGCTAAACACCTGGCTTCAATAAAAACTGTCTTTCAGCTACGGTGGGGAAATGTGAAGTTGAGTCATGCTCACCAGGTGAAGGTGAATGGAGGCAAGGGGCTGGCTTTTGTTTTTATAAGCATAATTTTACATAATAATACATGCCATTTTTTGGGTGGGGGTCGGACAAAAAAGAGAAAACAGATGTAATAAAAGGTAACCTAGTGGCAAGCATCCATAGCTGAATAAAATGTTTATTTATAAGAAGAGACTAAAAACACATGGTGTCTTCATGGCTTTGTTAAAATGTAATTTTGTATGCATACTAGTCTGTCAAAATTGACAACAGTGGGAATTTAACAATTCCTTTGAAAAGATAACTCAACATCAAACAACGGAAAGTGAAAACAAAACCAGGAACTTGCCTGATGATACTTTTTTCTAATCATTGTCAAATCTAGTGTAATTGTCCTTTTGTTTTGCATGAGTCACGTCAACCGAAGGTTTTTGCATAAAACTATGAACAGCGGGTTTCTGAGGTATTTCACAAACCTCTAAAAATGTAATTGAAAATGATAAAATATTAAAAGTCCTGGGACCACCCCTCACAACTTTAATTTTCTTGCCTTTTGGTTTAGATGTGTCAACCTGAAGACCTTATATAGGAAAATCTAAGGAAATTGACCGGCCCAATATGGTAATTTTTCATTTAAGCTCATTTTGCACGCTGAGTAAAAACATTTCAACTGTATATACTTTTTTGTAACTGAGGAATGAAGGAATGTTAGCAAATTTTGATCATAACTCTGTTTTCCACTTGCCTGAGTACAAAATTCAAAGCAAACAGATGAAGGACAAGCTCCAGTATTCTCACCAAAAAAATACTACTACTACTGTTTCTTTTCCCTTTCCTTTTTCTTCTCTTTTTCCCCCTCCCCTCATGTAGAGATAATGGTGGGTGATTTTGGACTGGCCGCAGCCAGCCCCAGTGGACTAACATACCATCCAATTTCTCATGTGGCTCAAAACCTGGCTCTCAACCTTGAATTGTAACAGGAACAATGCTTATTGGTTCCTTCCTAAAATATTTGCACATGATTGACATCTCAGGCACACATGACCAGTCACAGGACTGTGACTGACCCTTTTTAAATTAGAGCTCTGTTGCTGGTGACTGGCAAAGGTTTTGGTTTAAGGTTTCAGAGCACAATTAACAAAGCTTCTTGTAAGCAGCAAGCTTCGTTTGCCCACTAACTCATTTAAATTGGATGACCTTTAATATTACTTATTCAGTCTATGCGCGACCTTGACCCACATATTTATATGTTCATACAAAAGTTTATTCAAAAATAGAGCAAACCGATTTGCATCAAAGGATGTGTGCAAGAAAAAAAATATATACAGCAGCAAATATGAATATATAAAGTCTGTCACAATAGTCAGTTGAATTTTCCAAAGCACACAAGTGGCCGGGCTTCACATAACTGCAAGTTTTTGGCCTTTGGCTTCCTTGGAAAAAAAATAAGTTAACCAGTAGTAACATACATACACTATGAATACTACTGAAAAGGTCATTTGTTTGCATAATGTTAGTCAATGAATGTGTATGGGTTGCAAGGATTTGAAAGGTTGTAGTATTCTCCAAATCGAGGTACGGTGAAAATTTACAAGCAGAGCTATTGGGATACTCAGCTAAAAAGAAGCTCGAATTCGATGCAGTACTGACATGTCACAACCAACCTAAAAAATATTGCAGAGTGGGCATAAAATATATTGGAATCACTGAATAAGAGAAAGGCAAGAATAATCTGATGTTAGTCTCAGTCAGTCAATGTCCCACTTCACCGACCATCATTCAGTCAAACATGCCGCTACGACTTTGTGTGTGTGGCGGTGGGGATTAGTGACTCTGTGCGACACCTCAACAGACCTATACAGTAGTGCCCAGGCAAAACATGCAATCCTTCTCTTGCCTTAATATTTCACAGCATTTGACTTGAATCAGATTAGTAAATTTTATCAACAGCAATATATGATTACAAATTTAACAATATGTGGTGTACCAGTCAATAGCAACTGGCCGGTGCATGAGAAATCCCAGTCAACAAATTCAGACCACACCGCAAATCCCACCCTTTAGAATGACTTTGGTTCAACCCAATGTAAGAAAGTCATCTGATAAGTAAAAATAGTGTTCACTAGTTAGACATTAATTTTAAGTAATTACAATATATACAAATAATCCAATGCCAATGTTGTCTTTTTAAAAAAAAAAATGCATGCTTGAATTGTTTTAACTCTTTCTTTTTGCATGATAAAGAGCAGCTGGATCTCCCAAAGGATAGTTCTCCACAATACCTCCACATCATTTCTCCTGGTAGTCACGGTTCAAATTGGTCAAGGTTTTTGAAGTGGTCTCCTTGGATATCCAACTCTAATAGCAGACTTTCAATCAAAAGAAGGCCTGTCTCACGACACAGGCGAGTTGTTTAATATTTATGTAGCCATGGGCAACCATGCCACTTGAAGACTTGACCTTACTTCTCTACCTCCACAAGGACTTGCCCTGTTTTGCACTGCTTGACCTGGGCTTTCTTTGGGTTAGCAATTGGTCTCTTCAGGTTTATTTATTATTTACGTAGTGAGTTAGTTGGTGTTTTTGAGAAAAAAACTGTAAAATGTAAAATTAAACTTAACTTTTATTAAACTTCATATGTTTTACAAAGTTAAAATGACAGTTGTTCAAGTTTATTTGGAATTAGATTAAACCTTTAATATTAGTATTCCATATCTTGGAAATTTGAGGTCAAACAGTTGATCCCAGATAGGTTACTTAATTAAAATTAAAATAAATTCTAGTTTTAGGGTCATTGACCATTGTGAACGCATAAGTTTGGTATATCTTGACAGGCCTATTATTATTTTTTTTGAATTCTGAATTAAACAACCTTAAGGCATTCAAATTTCTCATGAACCCAAATTGTCCAACTATGTCCAAATTATAGTGACAAACTCGTTGCTTTTATGGTTAATTTAAATGTAAATGTATCAATGGAAGACTGTCTTGAGCGTTTAAACATGTTTGTTAAATACCCTCTTTTAATTAAATGACCAAGGCATGCCACCTATGCGACTGAAATCGATGATAGGAAAAACAAAGGCTTAAAATACTTCAGTCTAGGTCAAGCAATCAATAAACACTTATTTGCCTTTTCTACTAGTCTAATTAAAATAGAGTCAAGAACGGTGGCATAGGGTAGTAATCAACCTTTGCCGAACTATTGCCATTTTTTTTTCTTAAAATAGGTGTAGAGTAGATCATCAAATCAACCATCAATAGATGATCTCATGATTGTGCTCATATTTAAGTTATTTAATCACCCAGTCTGTTCGAAATGCTGTGCTTCACCTTAAAAGAATCCAGGACTTATAATTGACCCAGCAGACAGGAAGTAATTAAAAAGAAGTCAAACACAGGAGAAGCCTTAAGATCAAATTTGAGCGAAAAAGCCAGTTTCAGCATGGCTGTGTTGGGCTCTGGATTACACAACTGTCAGAAAACCTAACTGCTAAGAGAGTGCAGTGCATAAACAAATCATTGTGTTGCGGCGTAAACATCCTACACCTTCTACCTTCTTTAATCAAACAAGTTGAGAACGTTTCAGTAGAAATCAGACTTTTTTTTGCTTTTTCTCAGGTGGCCTGGTGAATGGGGCACATGTTGTTTTAAATAAGAGCAGGAGGCCAAAGGATGTACATGAAGAATGTCCATTCAAATGTTTTGTATGGAAACTTAGGCAAGTGGAAACAGATGTGCTTCGCTTGTGACCTATAAAAAAATGATATATAGTCTCTAGTAATATAGTTCAACAGAGGCCAGCAGTTCCAATTTGCTTCATTTTGCCGTCCAATAAGTCTGTCTGGAGGAAAAATTGACATATTTTTCAAAAGATGTAGCATTTTCACAGTAAATGCTGTTCTCTTCTCAGTGTGTTTTAAAATGATTGAGCGAGACTCCCATTTAGTCACAAGTGTAAGACTTGGGAGAGGAAAAAAGACAAGCGTTCTGTGAAGAAGAAAAAAAATGGAGCTATCATGATTATAATTCATCAAGCTCATGTATCATAATCAGGAATTATAAAACATTGGCCAACAAATGAGAACATCTGCAAGGTTTTATCCTCTTGCAAGTCTTTAGAAAAAAAATCTGAAATAATAAACCAGATTTTTTTTTTTTGCCAGGCTGTTACTATTCAATTATCTCCAGATTTGAGGATCAGTATCCAATTGTTACCACACGACTTGCAGTATTTGTAAGACTGCAATGTCAGGCCAACAACAGTAATGTAGCAATCGGATGCACTAAAATAAATAAAGAAAAACTCACAACAAAAATGACTACCACCTGAGGAATCTGGGGAAATGCTGCTTACCCAAACACAATCTACTTTTTGCTAACAAAATTAGTAATACTCAAAGAAATCATGCCTCTGACACACTGGTTAATTAGTCACAGATGACATCAGATTGACAGATGGACAAATGACCTCATTGGTTCTCTATTCATGACCTCACTTTAATCAACTTGTGTGGGAAAAGGAGTTCATATTTTACCTATGACCAATGACTATGGGTGGGCATTATACAAAATCTCCTTGATTGCCAATGGAGATATTAAGCCATGTACAGTTTTAGAGGGATAATATAAAATCAAATTTAAAAGGGTGGAAAAATCTCTCCCTGTATGTTTTATTTCAGTGACTATTGTAGTAAACTATATTAACAGGATCTGGTAATGCTGTCTTACTGAAAGTCTATATGGATGCTGCTCAAGTTTGCTCTGTTCTTTTTCTCTTTGATTGGGGCAATAAATGTATAGAGACAACATTCTGCCACATTTACATTATGCATGGGTAACTCACAAATTTATTGGTGAACTGCAACTTTGCTGCCTGTATAGGATTTTTTTTCCCACTTCGAGTTATATACATGCCCACGGCATTTTATTCCATTAAATGGACTCTTGTGCTTTTTAAAATAATATTGTAGTACAGCATCACATTATTCAATGTTGGGCACTCAGCATCCATTTCTGCCAGATCATGTGGATGAATCCCTCCATCTGTGTTCCTCTCATGAGGTTTCTTGTTTTTACCCCTAAATTGGGTTATTTCTAAATCCTTTATTTTGCATGAAACTGTGGGCTTTTCAAGACCTTTGACATTATTTTGCGAGATAATCTGAAAAAAATCCATTGACTTCATTACATACAGTTCTAAAGAAGCTGGGTAAAATTGTCTGACTGGTCTATTGTGCAAAAAAAAAACTAATTTCACCTGTGCTGACCATATTCCAAATCAACTTTCTTACTGAACTGTGCAGGGGATAATCTGTCTACGTTAATACTCTCTCATTTGGGAAGGAAACAACTTCAATTGTTCTCCCTAATGAAGATGAATACTGGACTGCAAAGACAGAGGACAATTTGTGACCTCAGAAGTCCCTTTAGAGGTCAATAATCTTCCAGAATAATTGCCTAAAATTTAATTGAGGCAAAATCTTACTTATGCATTCATCAATGTGGACAGACATTCCTGCCTTCAATTTGGGATTCCGATTAATTTGACCAAATTAAAAGGTCCCGCTTTGTTCAAGTATAAAGGAACACAATTATAACTTTTGAGTACATATAGCTTATTTCCATAAAACATTACTGTTCCAAACAGGCAGATCCCAAAGGGTTTAGAAATAAATGATACAAGCTACAGATGCTTAAGAAAATAACCAAGTCTACCAAGTTTTGCCAAAGGTTTTGCAAAATAAATACATGTGTGCTTCTAAAATGTGCACAGATGGACAAGTTAAATTATTTTCACTTTAAGTTAAAAGTCTGGAATGAGTCACCCTAATTATTGAACTTAATTATTCCAAAAGAACACAATCAAATCGTTTGCTTGATTAGTTGTGTCTTCTTGAAGAGAGCAAATGATTCCAACGGTGGAAATCGACATGTAAAGAAGGGCATCTCTTCATTTCTGAGGACAAAGGACTAAATTGTTCTGTCCCAATTTCTCAAGAGATACTTTGTAATCATGGCTAATTACTGTTGCGTTGTAAATTGCGAACGGCATAGAAGTTGCTTTGAGAGTTGAAGAATGAGAACATAACACGTACACCTGTGTACATCACTTCAACAACAAATCTGCATCACTGCATTATTTAATATCAAATTCTAAAAGACTTATTTTACAAACTACTCTTGCAGTGTCATCACATCCAAAGTATCTGATTTTGCCCAGCTCACTGAGATTGATGAATTATTCAGTATATTGTATACTCGACAAACACATTATCATTAAGCGTACATGTGTTTAAATTATTTTAGTAACACTGGTACATTTACCAAGCACTTTCTCAAAAAACAAAATCCTGTGTGGTTCTCTTTGAGCCTTCCAAAGCTAATTATAGTTTTTCACTTTGTTTTGATACCGTTTGATACCGCTTGATACCGCAGTTGGACTAGTTTGGTGTCTTTGATTCACCATCTCAGAATATAGAACTGAAGCGAACCCCACTGAAAGTATCATTCAGGATGACACATTAAAATTGTCTTGCATAAATCTATGCATGTCTAAATAATATCCGGATTAATAAGAATAACATTCAACCACTGGAAACGACATAAAAATACACAAGCAATTTGTCGTTTTTCTGAGAATAATGTGGATTCTAAGAAGAATCTCTTGGTTTTTTTTTTGTTACTGTGCCTGCACACTCATGCTTTGACCGGCTGGCTGCAATAGTGTTTAATAATTGTGGAGATATTTGCTCATTCAAATGTGTCAGCATTTGTTCCCAAAAGCAAAACATTTGTGAGTGATGTTACGGTTAACAAAATAAAAAATACCTATCTGAAAGCTAAAGAATAAACCGAGTCAACATGATAAATACTGAAAATGTTCCAAAGGCAAAAAGCAAATGGAGAAGTGCACAGCAAACATCCATATTGCTGATGATGGCAAAGGCTGGCCGTGTTTAACCTAATGCCAGGATGTTTGATTAACTGTGTTAATCATTTTCCATCTGCACTGGGACCATGCCACTGCCTTTTGATTAAATTTTCACTAGTCTTGCATTGTTCATTAGATGTACCTACTTGTCATATAATTGACTGCCTTCAGGCATGGGAAACGTAAATTTTTATCTCTTGATGAAGAAGTGTTTTAATATTATGTCTCTTACTCTGTATTTGTCAAATTCGTGGAGAAATGCCCTGGTACTTCATTATTTTGAGAGGGCATAGGAAGCCACAAAATCTGACTTTACTTTGACTTTGTGGCCCAAATTGTAAAAATGAAGGGACTTTAGCATATGTTGTGTCCATGTTTTTAAGTATTTTTATATTTTACTAAATAGCATGATTTATTGTACATGAAAAAAATGGATGGACAGAGTTAGACTCCACAATGAGAGGACACTAAAATAAATACTGTATTTTTTTTAAATAAAACATTTGTGATATTTTTTGTGGTCATCTTTTAATAGAAACCTAGTGACACATTTCCGATGAGATTAGTGAAAGATGAACAATTGCTGAAATTTATGATTTAAGTTATGCTCTTGTGTGTCCTTACTGCACACATATTTTTGTACTTTTGCATAACATCATACGATAGATGCATGAATATTACCTTTTCATTATGGGGTCTCAATGCCACCCCCTTATAATTACTTCACAGTTGAAGTGAATGAAATCATAAAGTTATCAGCCTTCAATAAGAACTCAAACCTGCAGCGATAATGACGCTTGACTGAAGTGACAGTTCCATGCTGTTTTCTTCCTGGGGTTAAGGGGGTGTGACTCCTGGCTGTTTAACATCATAATTCTGTCTGGCATGTAATACAGCCTTGTTTGTATGGGCCCTAACACACAAGCACATCAATTTGTATGCATATGTGTCACACTGTGACAGAGACTGATTCCTTAGGTACAAACTTGAAGAAATGAAGCTGTACCACTTGACTGAATGTAGATCACTACTTTGAAAATTCCGGTCACGTTATTATACTTCTTCTTAGCGTTGTTACAATATTTTAATCTTAGAGCGTCTGTGTGAATAAATCATTTGATGAAAACAAATCTTCAATTTGAAATCTACTCTCTGTAGGAAATGGAATGCTTTACATGGTTCCAAAAGGACGCCCGTGATGTACTAGTAATGTCATAGCTGCCTATCGTCACTAGTATTCTCACTGTCAAGTCTGCAAAGGAAAGAGAATGAGTCAAACAACTACGTACTTGTACATGTCTTATTCATTGTGGTTACAGCATCCTAGCTACTTCTGTTTCGAAGATGCGACATTGGGAACGTGATAATGTTTTAGTCCATTTTTGTATCAGTATTTATTCATAAATACTGAATAAAACTTGATTAAATAATTCAGGAAGTGGATAGCAATTATAACTCAATGCAGACACAAGCCACCTTATTTTATTATGTTTTACCTTAGCTGGAGTAACAACTCCCTGTGGCTTTTGGAATTTCGCTATGCACACAAAACTATCTATACTTCCTGTACTTTATCAGCCTTTCTAAAAGGAGCACCAATTTCTAATAGTTTGGGGAAAAAAACAGTTGAATAAATTGGCAAATGATTGAGTTGCCATGAGAAAGTTAACATTTGTGTGTGGGTGGTTCTCCCTAAATTAGGAGCATGAACCCTCAGGTCACTGGTTTGTCATGGTAAACATAAGCTGTTGGAATTAAGTTCACAAGCTTTTCAAGAAAGGCCACAATGTGGCAAAGGCTCAGCAACCATTGCATTCTTGTGTGTCTTACGATTAAGACCCAGTGAATACCTCGGCTGCATTGGTCATGTGGTCAATGAGAAGGCACCAATGGAAGCAGCTCAGACTTGAGCAAAGGCTGAGCACTTTGAAATGGACTCATTAAATCACAGCCGTTGCACTGAGAACAACGAAGCAAGGGTTCTGCTGTAGCCTTTGTATAATAGTATGAAAGAAAAATAGTTTAAAAATCAACAATCAATATTGTGGATAATGATTGGGTATTTGTCCGAATTAACGAGATAGTATAGACAGGGTAGTATTGAAAATGTGTCATTTTCCTCCAAGTTGAGTACAAAAATAACTTCTACAAAATAGTTTGTTATTACGTTGCTGTGTTCTTTTAAAAGAATTTCCCAGAAAAAAAACATTTTATTCCATGTTGAAGGAAACTATCTGACACTTGCCAAATTCAGTTCAACTTTAACAACTTGTTAAGCAATATTTCATTACAGTTTCATCATCTCTTAATTCAATATGACAAGCGATAAAATACTAAGTGTGAAATCACAATGCCACTTGATCTCATACTGTGTGGCATCACAGAAAGAGAGCGTGTTTGAATGGTTTGGCTATTAAAATATAATAATACTCTTACTCTCCTCATAATACAGTCCCCTACTGCTGCAACAGTGTTACAGCATTGCTAGCACCATGCGACTAGATTGGATTAGGGAGATGCCCAACTGTGCATTGGAGTCCAGACTTCCCACCAGTCATAATTCTCATGTAAATTCCTGTCCTCGACAGCACAAGCAAGAAAATATAAAATTACTAATGATAAACATTAAAGTAGTAATTGTATTATTTAGAATTTCACTTTTAAAAGCTGGAATTCTAGTTTGTGGTTGTTTTTCATAATGATTTACTACTTTGCCAGACATTTACATAAAGCTTTTTACTTAAGTCAAGCGGGGTCACCCTGAATCAGTGGCCAGCCAATCGTAGGGCACATGGAGATGGACAACCATTCACGAATAAACTCATTGATTGGGACAAGTTAGTGTTTAACTAGACTCATTTTCATGTTTATGGGATGTGTGAAGAACCCGGAGTACCTGAAGAAAATCCACGCAAGCCCCAGCAGACCATGCAAACTTCACACAGTGAGAACGCACCTGGAATCAAACACACAACCCCAGAACTGTGAGTCTGACGCGCTATCCACTCGGTCAGTGGGCCACCGGGCACAATGTTATTAAACTTAATTGTTTTACAAGTAATCATCAAAGAGATTGAGGGCTTGTGAAAGCAGAGAACTGTCAGGCCCACGGCTGGACATGTGAGTTGCAGGATCGGCTCGCTCGTTTTACTGTTGGTACTGTTTTTTCGCGATTTTTGATTACAGTGTACTGATCTCTTTGTCTCAGAACCTTGTTTTCACCTCTCACTCCCTGCACCCAACGTTATAGACACCGTGGCTTATGACCCCGCACCTGTTTCACTGTCGGCCTTGTTCCACATCTAGTGCCCCGGCTGTCTATGCAACAGACTGTCTTCGTATATCTAATTTTAAATTAATATGATTTTACACCCAATTCTCACCATTCATTTTAAAGTTTTCGGGCCAAAACAAGCTCTCTGTTAAAATGAAAAAAACTAACATTTTTGATATTGTTTTCAAATCATTTGGAATCCAGTGGTTCCCAGGAGATAGTCTCTCTCGCATGTCCTGATGTGACGCTGGCCTACTTCTGTTGGGACATGCCCAGAGCACTACACCATCCTAATCAGATTCCTGAGCCACGACATCTGACTCCTGTCGATACGCGGGAGCAGCATTTGGACCCTACACCCCTTCTGGATGACCGAGTGTTTCACCCTAAGTTTAAATGTTCCTTAAAATGAAATCTGGGTCCCATGAGATCCCCCAAAAGAATGTCCAAGTCACATACTTGTTCTGAATCCTCTTCACCATGTAGTTTATTCAAACAGGGATATCATATACAAGAGAAGCAAGTCAGCTGCTTGTGTTATGTCCGGTGCTGTGTAATGGTTAAACTGGAATATGCCCTGTGGTGTCAGATAAATATATGCCATGGAACCTCATCCCTCTTGAACATACACATGCAAGTACGGTCTCACTAAACAACCCCCCCAGCACAGCTGTCTTTCTCCCTTGAGACCCTTGTGAGGGCCAACTGCGCAGCCACTGAAATGAGCTGTTAATCCTTATACAGGGTCTTGAGCATATTACAATGCACAAAGTCAGTCACTGTGGGAGCATGTGCTATCAGTGAACATGCATAAATATGAGCATTAAGGCACGTGTCAATCTGTTCAAGTACCAACTGCATAAAGCAGTTAGGATGCAGGATAAGGTGCAAATGATTTTTGTGACCCTTTGACATGACCTCTGAAGTTATTATATATATCTGCGCAAAGGCTTTTCAAAGTTCACCGCCAGTTCTCATATTGGCAAAATTGCATGTAAATCCAACAAGCATAGCAGTCTTTCTTTCATTGATGGAAAATCTTGATTGCAGCCCATTAAAGGGAAGTGAATGAAAGTATACTGTGTAATGTAAAGTATTACGATCATGGCTTCAGGGGCTCTGAGTAGTGAGTACGAATGAACTCATCACCTGATGCTGATGGACCACTGTTCATGCCCATTGTCATCTCTACCCTCATTAAACACACACACACACACACACACACACACACACACACACACACACACACACACACACACACACACACATGTTGCATTTTGTCCTCATTTCTTCCACTATTATTATTCTTTTCTATAAACCTGAGACTTGTATGAAATGAAAAAAGGAATGCTTTTACTTATTTTTATATAGTACTACAAATTTGAGGGAATTCAAACTCTTTGGTTATGCAGATTTGGCCTAAGAAATAATTTAGTTTGACTTTCAATCGTTCTTCCCTAACACCATCTCATCAAAGATGCTTCAATCAGGAATGGCATGGTAATTGAGTTTTATATTCTTAGAATTTAAGAAAATTCCAAATAAATAGACATGGAGATTCTGCCCAAGAACTAATGAAAAATGTTTAACTTTTAAGAGTCCTTACCAAACCTAATGTAATCAAATAATTGGCTATAATTGTGATAATTTAGGGAAAATTGACACGACCACAACTGGGATAAGGTGAGAGCTCTAATAAGAGAGCTCACAAATAGTCCAATTAAACAATTTAAAAATTTGAGTGAATATTATTTTGCATGATGATATCAAAGAGGCTATGAAGTGTTACATTTGTGACCTAAGACAGTTCTTGACATAGAGCTTTATCAAGCAAACTAATTGTAGCTTCACCACGCCTCTAAAATTGCATTGAAAAGAAAACCATTGTGAACTTGTCACTCGTGTCTATTGGAAAGAACAGTATAAGCTTTGTTAGACAGAAATGATGATACCGTTCTTGCACTGAAGCTCAGTATGTGTAAAGCTGGATCTAATTCTGAGGCCTAAAATACTTCTCTGTCACTAAGCATGAGAGACTGTCAGAAAAAAGGTATATTTCACTGAAAATGGAAAAGTAATCCAGAAGGACTTTCACTGCTTTGAATTCCGAACGCATGACTGTCGACAAGAATAACAAGGACAATTTTTCACTGCTACCTGTCCGTGACACACTGTCTTCATATCCGTCAGCATACCTCAGAATCAAATTGTCAGTTTTCATCCAGAGACCGCAACATAGTATGACAGGAAAAAACTTACAAAAGACTTGGTGTGGAGGCCATAAACATTTAGACATTCACACCTGAAAAAGGAAAACGTGGGCGAATGTTGTTCCGTAGCCAAAAGAAAAGGCTCAACTTCAATCAATCATCATAAAGAGAAGTTACTTGAGGATGGATGTATGCCTAACACATCTGGCGGAGACAATTGTGTACGTGATCAGCAATTACGCTAATGACAGTGCTGACATACATTGTGGTGTAAGGTTTAAGCGGGTGTGTCAGGGGGAGGCTCTAGAGGGGAGGGGATAGACAAAGTAGACAGGAGTTTGCTGAAAGCCCTTGTCGGAGACTCCTTGTGATGGCTTGTCAACAAAGCACTCCTGTTTCATACAGGCTGGAGTCTCAGGTAGTTCTGTTGGGCCATCTGAGTGCCTTGCGGTATTTCACCCGCTTCCGGAAACATTTACCTTTCCACAAAATTCTTCATCTGCTGTCCAC
The DNA here is from genome assembly GCF_051989575.1 of Stigmatopora nigra. Classification (NCBI taxonomy): domain Eukaryota; kingdom Metazoa; phylum Chordata; class Actinopteri; order Syngnathiformes; family Syngnathidae; genus Stigmatopora; species Stigmatopora nigra. Next base: position 8,768,667 of record NC_135512.1, read on the forward strand.
CTTCTGTTCTATGGAAGTTTATTTAATGACTTAGGGCTCTTCCTGGCAACATGGAAAATCAATACTTGAAAAATGAGAATTTGTCTGTGAGTTTGCCATGATATGACATATCAAATATGGGCACACACATATATAATGGCATGCATTCTTCTTCCAAAGGAGAAGTTAAATCAAATGGTTCTCTCGGCTCATCTCAAACAGTTAAATTACAATTCAAAGTTGTCTTTGGCTCATCAACACAGTACGCAGTGGTAGAGGTATGGAGAACTGAAAGACTCAATGCTTTAAATATATGAGATCGGATCCTCATCCACCATTGTATTGTGTCTTGCAGCCCAAAACTTATTAGCCCACAGCCTTCTTTAACATTCTGACACATCCTGGCTTGCAGTCTCTAAATTACCTCCAGCAAAAAGGACCCTGGGGAAAAGTGACATTTCATTTATAACAAATTGGCAGCATCAATGAGTTGTGTTATTTTTTGTGATTTTAACTTCCAGAGGCCGACAATGAAGCTAAAATATCTTATGACGTGGCGACATTGAAACAATGATTAAAAAAAAAATCAAGTCATCCAAGTGCGGCGCCACCGTCAAGTTTGTCTGATAGTGCGAAGTTGTTTTTATTTGGTGCTGATCGACCATGGAAAACGAGATGTAATTATTTGAATTTCAAGCCAGGGTGGCGGGAAGGTGGGCTTCAGATTTGTGTCGTTATAGTCGCCATTCACTAGGTTGTCTGATGTGAAAAACATATATAAACATGAGATGGAATAGTTTAGCTCCAGGACCCAGTGACCCTTACGAAGAGAAGTTAGACAAAAGATAAATGAAAGAACCTGCACCCAACACTGGCATGATTACCACCCAATTTAATCAGGAATTATGACTTTATATACAAAAGTTGGCTGTATGTGTTTGTTTGAAATTGTGCTATTCACATTGAGTTTACTCGTCTTTCAAAAGTGGTTGTTTACCTTATGTTATGACGAGTGGCTTTTGAAATTGAATTTGGCCTGCTGAGTTGGATTCAATTTCATGCTGTGCTACAAGGAGGGATATTGAACCAAGGAGATGTGTATTTCTATTGGTAAGACAATGCAGACTTGATGAACATGAGTATACTTCTGTTGTTGTTTTTTGCCTTACACCATGGAAATATGCTACAATATCCACATAAAATAGAAGTATTTTCTCAGCAAAGTTTGTAGTTATTGTTTTCATTTTATTAATTTGTCTCAATGATTTTTATGTAAGCATTCACGTGTGTGTGTGTGTGTGTGTGTGTGTGTGTGTGAGTGTGTGTGTGAGAGAGAGAGTGTGTGTGTGTATGTAATTATGGGATATATCATCATCATTGATGGCTAGAACCTTTGAAATTAGAAATTAGCATTTTGCTAATTATGCTGACTGATGAGAATGCTGCAAAAGCATTTCATTTGAAAACCCACAAGGCCAACGATAATGCCTCTTACTTGACTTGTGGCTTGAAATGAATATAAATGTGGTATTGAACCATATGCATCTCCAAAGATATCAAAAGGGAAAATGTGATTGCCCAGATATTAAATTTGTAATGTTTTGGACATTCATATAGAACTTAAATTGTTTAGATTTGAGTCTGTGCAATTTGATAGATCGTCTGCAGCTCTTTCTGAAATGCATGACTTGGCCATTCAGGTCAATGTCATGAAGGTGCAGCCCAAAGAAGAGTTTAATGAATGTATAAAAGTGCTTTTCAACTGCTTTGCTCAAATATATGTTGTCGAGGGCCCCTAACCAGTCTGTTATCCACCAACACACCTAAATTAAATGATCAACTCATCGGCAAGTTGTCCAGAAGCTTGATAATGAGCTAATTATTTGAAAACAGACTGGATAGGAACCCTTGAGGACCAAAGTTGTAGACCCCTGGCTTAGATGGTAAATGGAGAGGACTTATTCGGCTCCTTTCTATATCATTACAGTGCATCAAAAGCTCTGTATACAGACTAACACTTACCCATTCACAGACATTCATACACAGTAGGCAACACTGCTGCTATGGAAGCCATTTCCATGTCAAAGCCTCTTTCACACATCAACCCTGCAAAAATACCATATCATATGGCCCACTATCTATCCACAATATATATTTTTTCAGACAGGCTGTATTTTGGAAGATTTACAGGCTCTTTCACTTTCAGACAGTGGTGGTTCGGCAATAGAGAATGATTATTATCAAAATTTAGGAGAAAAATAATACACGTTTCACAAACATTCATTCATTTAATATCCTCACGAGTGTCGGAGGGGGTGCTGGAGCCCATGCCAGCCAACGATGGGCACCAGGTGGGGGACACCCTGAACTGGTAAGAGAAAAACCATGTAAAGCCTTCCTGACTGTTTACTATAGCGTGCTTTGTTGTCGCACATTAATCACAAACGATGAGAAGTTAATCCAGAATAGACAAGATCTAACCATAGATATGTGCTCCATAAGGTTTTCTGTTTTATCATCATTTGAGTAATTTGTGAGTTTTTGCAAGATAAGTGGTTAAAGACCTTGGATAAAACCTGTCATCTCTGTAGAGGTGGCAGGCTGGCTCCACAAGACAGAGGGAAAAGAGGAAAAGAAGCAGAGCCGCGTTCTGCTCCTATGGTCAATAGGGACACGTGATGCATGTTATTGCATTAGCTGGTCGCCAATCGTATAATGAACTCTCGGACGGCGAGACAAGACAAAAGTATGCCCAGACACTTGGCCAGGGCAAAAGAAAAGCACATAGAATGTGATCGGTAGGATTAACAATGAAGAAGCCCCCAAGGAAAGCAGAGAAAGGACTTTTGCCAGAAAGAGATAGGGTGACTCTGGAGCTTAGCGTTGTCATGTTTTACTCAGTCATGACTGTGAGCAATGCCAAACAGATTAGCTTGTTTACCACAGGTTCTCATTTAAGAGATAAATCTTTAAATTTTGGATTTGGCCTGGAAAGGAAAACATTAGCATCCATGTCACAAGAGGTAGAAGGTTATGTAGAAGTGAATGAATGAATCCAAACGCAACAATAGGACAAAAATGCGGAGAAAAGAAATAATTTAAGCCTTTCAACTAACTTGCAAAAACACCATAAACACTGTGTGTTTGCCTACATCAGATGGAATTGGAAATAGATGCCGAAGCAACAGGTGGTATTTTACATTTGAGTCATTCATCATTTTCAGAAGTATTTGCAGCAAAGAAAATGGTCAAACAAAGAAAAGCAAAATCCAATGTGTGTGGCAAAGCCCGATTCAATTTCTGCGTACATTAAGCTTGTTTTTCCCAATAAACGCACACACTAAAATGGGCAGCCAAAACATGTAGAGAAGGCAAGACTGGGGAAAAGTGACATTTCATTTATCACAAATTGGCAGCATCAATGAGTTGTGTTATTTTTTTGTGATTTTAACTTTCAGAGGCTGACAATGAAGTTAAAATATCTTATGACGTGGCGACATTGAAACAATGATTTTAAAAAAATCAAGTCATCCAAGTGCGGCGCCACCGTCAAGTTTGTCTGATAGTGCGAAGTTGTTTTTATTTGGTGCTGATCGACCATGGAAAACGAGATGTAATTATTTGAATTTCAAGCCAGGGTGGCGGGAAGGAAGGCTTCAGATTCGTGTCGATATAGTTGCCATTCACTAGGTTGTCTGATGTGAAAAACATATACAAACATGAGATGGAATAGTTTAGCTCCAGGACCCCATGACCCTTACGAAGAGAAGTTAGACAAAAGATAAATGAAAGAACCTGCACCCAACACTGGCATGATTACCACCCAATTTAATCAGGAATTATGACTTTATATACAAAAGTTGGCTGTATGTGTTTGTTTGAAATTGTGCTATTCACATTGAGTTTACTCGTCTTTCAAAAGTGGTTGTTTACCTTATGTTATGACGAGTGGCTTTTGAAATTGAATTTGGCCTGCTGAGTTGGATTCAATTTCAGAATATCAGAATTTTTCTTCCAAATTATTAAACACAATTTGGCGAGGATGCATTTGTCTTTAAAAATATGTCTAGAGCCTTGGGCAAAAGATTAACAACTTGGACTGATGCCATTCACCCACAGGGTGATTCCGCTTTGACAAAGCACACCTGTTGCAGCATTTTGGTAAGTGAATTACACTTTAGGAAAACAAACTGAAAGTGCACCAAATGTATTTGTGAGAGTTTTTTTTAAATCTAAGAATAAACAAAAACAATTATAATGACAGCAATCTTAAGTACATCAATGGACCAATCATCCTTCTCACCTCACATTGTGGAGTTTATTCAAGTGTTGTCCCTTTCTCTCTCTTCTCGGGTGGTATCTGTAGGTTCCCGTGACCTTCTCAAGATCGCAGAGCTGCCAAATGTCAAAAATCTTATTTTAGTAGTAGGCAATGAGAATTTTCAGATTTTCTGACCCTTTTTCCAAGTGGCATTTAACAGCGATGCATACAAAATAAAGCTCAATATTATCAAATTGCCTAATGCTTTTAAAATAGTTACCTTTTTTTAATAGTGAATTCTTGCATAGAAATAAAACTGAATGTTTTGACAACATTCAGTAACATTTAAAACTTGTGTAGAACATGTCATTGTATTTCCAAATGACAAACCAAAAACAAAAACCTTTTGTATTTGTATTTTTGATGCAAAATCCATATTTAGAAGTTATGTAAAATAATGGTGTGGTAAACTAAGAAAGATTAATCTGTCAATCAGGATCTGGTGTTTTTTGTTTTGTTTTCTTTAAACGATATAATGTTATAAACTTTTAAAAATGTTAAATGCATCTCTGGTTTTATGTACAATACTTTTTTTTCTGACTTCCTTGTCCTTTTCTGAAGGTATAGAAGGACCTGAAAGTTTATAATCTGTTTTCTAATAATGTGTGTAGGCTACATGTAGACATGTAAACAACTGTGAATGTATATAAATGCATGTGTATGTGAGGGAAGACTTATAATGAAACAAAGTTCTGTCAATTAATGATTGCTGTAAACATAATATGATCAATATTTGTCTGTACGGCGCACGTCAGTTGAGGAGGATGAAGTATCTTTGTGGCACGCAGGTTTAATGGCTGTTATAGACAGTGTGAGGAGGGGGTGTTAAAGATTTGAGTGAGGTCTTTGTTGTAGCTCAGTGGAATTCATGCCTTTCACTCACTCTTCCTTTTGTTCTTGTCTATTACAGCGAGGGTGATGAGACTCCCCTGGGCATGTTAAGCTAGAGAAAGTCAATCTCGGTGGATAATGATCTTCAAGATACGTCAACAGTGTGTGATTTTGAGCATATTGGGGCATAAAAATAAATGTTAAAGGCAACACTCCCCTCCCCTAAAATAAAAGGAAAAGCAAAGACAAAATAAAGAAAAACAATTGGACTGTACATTTCACCACTGCTTCATACTGCGAGTACAATTCACTTGTTTGAAGTCCAGATATCGTAATTTTTTTTACAAATTAACTGATACACTGTTGTCAAAGAATATTCAAAAATAATTTATCATAAACAGATCCATTACTATTGAAATTATAAAAAAATATAAGGTTATGGATAAGAGTTCTTAAAACTAATGATGTAACACAGAGGAAAAGATCCGATAGAGGACAAATAACTCAATTGAAAACGATTATGTGCTGGAATACAAAATTGAAATTAGGTCAGAGAAGGATGGTACTCGCAAGGACATGAGATTTTACCGCACAAATTCAAACCGAAGCCAAAGCACCGGAGAGCCTGATATCAAAAGATCTTGCACTCCATTCACACTGAATGATAAATATCTTACTTCTACAATTCAATGCAACTCTACAAGCAATTGAAATACCAATAATTTATCTTTTTACTAGTGCACTTGTGACAATAACGGGGCCAACAAGGTCAGCTACAGAGTTACCCATTCAACACAAGTACATTTTACAGTGGTTTAGTCCCAAAACAACCCAATTCATTGGTGGAATCAAACATCCGCCGAAACATAAACATACTTCCTGAATTAAAATGAGGTTAATTTAGATCAGTGGGGTAATCTATTCACTGAAATATGTCATTTATATTTTTACTGCACAGTGCCATTAAACTTTATTGTTGACTTCTGCATATCCAGCTAAGGTTTGGCGGAAATCACAAATTGTCAGCTTGTTAGAAATGGGCATGAAAACCATTCTATACCATTTCTAATTTGCTGCTTTTGGCAGAAGGTGGTGGCGGTGTAAAATCGTACTTTGAGGGTTGTTTTACTTCCCAAGATGGGGCTGGGACAAACTTCCATTTCTTATCCAACAACTGATAACTACTACATCCTCTGTGACCCACTTTCTTACTAATGAGAGGCGATCACACTCTGGGTATAAATGTCTAGGGGGAAATACTGTCATTTCTTGGTTGTGGTTTATTGACCTTATGGGACAATCCAGGCATTCCTGCCAAGAAGAATGTGTATGAGTTAGAGGAAAAAACACAACAAACAACTGTAGGGCAATTTTTAATTGAACCAATGGGAACTGTGTGTTTGTGAGTCCAGATGCTTTATCTATAGACATTACAATACCATAAAAATGCAATACTAATCATTATTTGGTTGACATCTGGATATCATCCATTTTTAGCAGGACCAACAGTCTTTACTATAATATTTTGTGGAAGCCCATTGGCCACCTGGCTGCCCAATTCAACATCAGTAAACTCGTGAGCTATCACAGATATGGCTTCTATGATTTCAAAAACAAAAAAATTAAAGGCAACATCAAGCAATTACAAACTTGCTGAAAGGAATGTAATGTAGGGTTTTCATTTCAAGTATGAATTAATGAATCATGTTTTTGTGGAAATTGTTCTAAAACCGTTTTCAATGGTTAAGTTGACATTTTCTAATTTTAAAAGATGATTGTCGACCCTAAAAAGTTATAAGCAGTTATTTAATTATCAAATTTTGGAGGTAGTAAAGACATTGAAATATAGGCCCCCGTGCAAATCCCAGAATTAACATACTGTAGGTTGAGACTGACAGACAGAAACCTGTCATAATGAATCATGCATATTCAAGCCAGTGACCTAATTTAATAGGAAGGACAAAATGATGTTCTGTAAAAGCCATCTGAACTTAAACTCCCATTGATCAGAAATGGAAGGGATTTTTATCTGAATGATCAATGAACTACTGATGCACAACAAACAGACCTTCCTCTTATATTAGCATCATTTTGCTGTCAAATCATGAGTCAAAAGATGGGGAAAAAAGTTTTTTTTTGTTCTAATCGACAATGTCAAGCCAACCCTCCATGTGAGCCCAACTTTGAACACCCTTCCCCTGAATCATGAAGCAACATAGTGAAGTACACAAATGAAAAGTGTTTCATTCTTTCCAGACCATAAGTTAATAAAAAATCCACTCTGTTGGCACCAGACTGTCTGACACAAACTCAAATTGATTCATAATTGAGTTTGTATAGATTTTTATCCAGCTTTTGCTGGTTACATTAGGACTTGACTAGTCTCATTTTGCAGTGGAGTGTACAGCAAATTCAACCGCTGCGCCGGGATCACTGTGCAGTGTGCATTGCAATAGCTTTCCTTAAATAATAACAGGTTCTGAAGGACAATTTTGTTTCTTTTGACTCAATGTGTAGCCATTGAAGGATACATTTAGGGTCACCTTTTTTTTTGTACTGACAGCATTGGATTTGCATTTCACAATTAGCTGTCAAATGGGAGGCTCACTAACTGCTTAAAAGCTTTTGTTGAAAAAAATGCTATAGTACTTTAGAAGAGAGATGTTCAAAACATGCACAGAATGCTGTCAGCATTTGAACAAATGCACTGTTGAAATTCATTATTGGGTTTTCACATTATCTGAGGCTAATTTATTATTGTAGCTTTAAAATATCAATCCTTAGTCAAGTAAATATAATATTCATATAATATATTACATTTTGTAGATAAAAATGAAATCCACTTAAACTGGTTATCACAACATTATGAAGATAGTGTGTGGCAAGATCCAATTCACCCTCACTTGAGAGGTATGAAATTATAGTATTGGTGAAACAATGTAGTAACCTCTTCTTAAAAAAAACCCTAAAATAATGAGCAGGTTTTTGAGGAGTTATTTCTAAACATTATTGTTGGTCATGAAATGTAAACCATAATGTATTACCTGCCATTGACTGGCAACTAGTGGAGAGTCAAGGTGTCCCCTGCCAAACAGATCAGATAATAAAAATTACAAAATACTCTTATTGTAATAACTTTGCATTCATTCAGCAAGTGTATGACGTTCTACAGTGTGTACATGTTTTAATTTTAACATCCCATTACTTGCCTTGTACTACTAACCTAACTTTTGCTGCTGTCTCCTTCGGAGAACTCTGTTTTGTGGGGGAGGTTGACCATTCATCAGACATGACGGCCCATTTAGTCCTCAGTGGGGCTTGTCACTGAGGTCTCTACCCAGACCTGAGACATAGTCCATCTTCAGGCCGACAGCAAACCCCCCCTCTGCGATTGAAAGCGTGGATAAATGTAGGATTTACAGCCAACCTGCAACAGGCCAAACTCCTCCTAGGGGATCACATAAAACACTGAAGTAAACAGAGTGTGAGCAGTAACACATTTGTCTTTTATGGTTCAATGTACCAATAATGACGTTTGATTTTCTATTATCTTCAAATGAGAGACGAGATAAATCAAGCCCAATACTTTGATGTCCTGACCCATTGCTCTTCCACCCCTATAATGCTGAACTTCTATTCCCTGTCATGGAATTAGACATCTTGAAAAATCTACATTAGTTACGCCAGGGCCCCAAGGTGCTAATTATCTCTACCTAGTGAGCAATATCATCATCATAAAAAGGATGCTGTAAAGCTTATCTGTATGCAACGCTGCTACTTTTCATACCAAGAAGGACCCAAAACACGGCAAAGAAGCTCCTCGGTTGTAAACCCTATGCCAGCTACCATCACTTATACATCCTCTGTATAATACCTCTGTAAAAATAGCATGTGCATAATTTAAATAAGGGCACATGTGGTTTGCATTGACACCACTTCATTAAAATATTGAAATATTTCACATTCATTCGATACAATCCCCAGTGTCGTATATATTGGTTTTCCCTGGCAGTAGTTTGACACATTAATAAAGCACTACAATATAATTTATCTTGTAGAGATAATTAGCTATCCCATCCCTAAGAAGACGTACATGGTACATAAATTAGATTAATAAGGTATATGTGAGTTTAACATCTAAAAGCTCAAGCACTAACCTTGTCAAAATACTGTGATCCATTGGGAAAGGGAATGAATGGATTTATTAGACAGCAATATTTTAAATGGATGCATAATTCTATTATTAATGTTCATTTACCCTAATGTTTTGATACATATAAGACTTCAAATATTTTCTTTTCTGAATTTGAAATCTGAAATCCATCTTAGACTGGCTGTCAGATACCTGTTTAAGACTAGAGCATGAATGATTGTCCGTCTCCCCATGCCCTGCGATTGGCTGGCCACCAATTCAGGGTGTCCCCTCCCGTCTGGTGCACAAGGTCAGCTGGGATAGGCTCTTTCACCCCTTGCGACTTTTGTGAGGATAAGCAGCAGAAAATGAATGAATGAATATTTGACGGTGAAACATCTACCGAATCGTAGAATGGGACAAAAAAACGGAGTTCATGTGTAAACATATCTGAATGTCTTCCTGTTGTATGCAGTAGTGCTGATGGGATGATAAAGGTTTTGCTAAGTGCCTTGTTCCTTTTCCGTGACACTCCTGATTGGGAGTGAAGGAGAGTTAACAATGATGTAAAAGGACCTCTAACATAATTGTAGCAAGCTGCAGAACCCCCTTCTAAGATCAAATTTCTCCAGGGTTTGAGGGCAGTCATTTCCTGACCTAAAACAAACCAGCCAATCAGGATCAAACTCCATACTACGTTTTACACTATCATTATTTGGATTCTGTGAGACTTATTTAACAAGACAGTAAACTAGTTTTGATGATTGGCTTCCGAATATACACAATTTCTTTGAGAATATGTGCTGAAAACATGAACACAAGCTGAGGTCAAGTGAGTGCTGCATTTGTGAGTAACAGGCAGAAGCTCTTGTGGTTTGATTTTGGCAGTTTTTGTTATAGGTCGGTTTATTTTGTTCACAAACTTTGACTTGGACTCCCCAAAAAAATAACGTGGGACCAAAAGTTCATAATACCCAACGGGTCTGTGGTACAGATTTACTTACAAGGTCGAACAAGTGGTAGCTCATGATGAACACATGGCTATTTGGCAATGATGAATAACTTTCCATTAGTGTACAAGTATGAATAATGACAACCGTCAACTGAACCAACAGCAAAAGCTTGATTTTAACAGACTGTCAAAGGAAGCTTTGTTTAAGATTTGGATATGTCTGTGCTTTCTCAATGCACAGTTTCGAATGTCGCCACTGTTGTGCACTTAAATCTTTTTGTTTCAAAATGATGAGCCAGATAAAAAATAACTTCAACTACATACTTGAGCCCATGTCATTTCATATGAATTCTGCTACCAAGGAATAAACACAACACACTATATACTGTATATGGCAAAGGACATAAGAATTCAAAAGTAGTAGAATGCACTAGTGGGAAGCCTAAACTGGCATTAGGCACTTAGAACCCAAAAACAAAATGGCAGTAGATTCATATGAATGACATTGATTCTACTTTAACTTAACTCGAAATCTTTATACCTCCAAAATAACTTAATATACTGTACTCAAATAAAACACCATAAAAATAGATATCGGAAAGGAGAGGAAACTGAAAAACATCTATGAACTGTACATGCCCAGGGGCATAAATACATAAATAAATTCAAAACAGGGGAGGTTTCAATACTTGGAGTGCATTGAGAGTTACAGCACTTAATCCCCCCCAAATTTTGTTTAAATGAGAGCCATAAAACATGCGTGCCTTTCTTCCAAGGTACTCCTCACAACAATGAGTGTTTTCCTATGACTTCAACAATAAAAGATTTATCAAATACATTTTTTTGTCTGTACTATCTTCAAAGCATCCAAACAGCAATTATTTTCAATGTAAATAATAATTATGTGGTTGTAGAAAATATAAACAACAATTTTACAAAATTTCTCACAAAGGGTAATAATGTCTGTGGTTTCCTTTGAAAAAAAATCCATGTAGAGGCTTACTTACTTTTATTAATTGGCACCTGTACAGTATATTCACTCCAATTGTTATAATCAGGGTCATTAGCAGTAGTGTGACTTTCACACACCATTCATCCTAGATTTTTAACCATGAAATATGCCTCTTACTGGTATATGTTGCAGAAATTGGAGTAGGTTTTTCCTGACATGTGTTGTTTCCATGTAAAAAGTTCTTCCATCTTGCCAGTTTTAGCTCTAAAAGCAAGCAAAAAAGGACAATAACTATTTCCCTGCTTGATAGCATTTTTTGTGTGTAATTCACCATTTGTAGGAGGCACACTGCAAAACTGCGCTCCAAATTTAAAGTACTCAGTTACGTAAATATTTGAAGCAAAACAGATGGGTCTGAAACCAAAGGTCATGTTGTGGTATCACAAATGGACTTACAGTGCAGACATATGTGGCAGCTCTTAAGGGATTATGAGTCATTTTCTCTGTAGTGGCATCACAACGCGAATCGTTCTTACAATCTGCAGCGCTCGGCCTTCACACGGCACCTTGTCTGCGCATATAAATACAACCTACACCCACACAATTTATCTCCTCTAGAGGAGGATTCATCTATTCTGCACTGCCTGACACAGAAAAAGAATGCGTAATGGATAATTGGATGACATGCTTACATGAAACACAGACCTTCGTGGCTCCTATTAACTTTGAAATGTTTCTGAGAATTCCTCAACCTGGTTGTTAACGAACAGTGGGATTTCTAGGTGAAGAATTGAAAAAGTACAAAAGACAAAGTGGAAAAATTTGGGGCTATCTTTCAGTGGGTAAAGTTTACATTTCCCTAGGGTCTTTTAAGGTCTTGAAGCAAATCTTAACGGTAGTCTACATCAATAGGACATTTATGTTCGAATAATAGATTATTAGGTTAGGTTGAATATATTATTTGTTTTTTTTTCTCATTATGTATATAAAAAACAAATGTTCCATCAAATTTTGCTTCTACAAATAATGAAGACTTTACAATTATGGGGCATTTTCAACACTGTATTTTTTTTTTTTATAGTAATGAATTATGTTATTACCAAAATGTGTCGGTTAATCTATTACTGGTCTGATACTAATTATGCACAAGTAATTAAAGCATACATCTTGTGTTTTTGACCTCCTCATAAAACAAATTGACGTCTTTCAGTTCATAGGAGCATATCACATCGTGGTATATTACTTGTGGGAATCAGGAACTACTGACTAATTGATGGGGTGAAATAAGAGTTTACCCACTCTTCCACCACAAACAATGCTGAGCCCAGATGGCCTTTTGAAAACAAATATATACAAATGATCCTTTGGGAGCTTCTTAGAGTGCAAGAATCCATCCCAGGTATGGCAAAAGATACAGGTCTGTTAAGGCTCTTTTGCATTCCCCTAACACTGTGAAGGGCCCCCTGGAGAGATACACAGGTCATAAGAGGCAATAAATGATTTTGGAAGCACTGCAGGTCTTTGAAGGAAATGGCCATTGTGTTTGAAATGAACACAAATACCTCGGGAGCCTCAAGACTGCGGATTACAAAGCAGACAATACATGGATGATAGGCTGAAGGAATAGAAAAGAAGGGAGGGAGACAGCCTTCAGAGATGGGAGTATCTTCTGTTTTTTTATTCAGATATAGGGACTATTCAGGTTTTAATACCACAGATAAATTGTAATACTAGAATTATAATTGAAATTTGGGAGGAAAAAAACAAGTCAATGCTTTTCGATGTAAATGAAAAAAAAGCTACAGCAGCTGCTGCTGTAAACAGGATATTTTTACATTTAATAATATGATTATGAATCCACAATAGTTTTTCACAATACCGCTAATGAAATAATGCATTAAGATGATATCGAAGGGGAAAACTACAGACCTCATCTTTTTTACTTCACTCTAACCAAGCTAAAATGGCAACTCAGATTTCCAACTTGTGCATTTAATCACACACATATTTCATTCATGTAATGATATGCAATAAGAACTAAATCCCCCTGTGTCAGCAGTTCCTGCATAGATGGTCCAAACACAGCGTCCTGTTACTGAAAGATAGATAAGCACCATTTGCAACTAGATACCATAATGAGTGTCTAAATTTAGGTCACTTGAAAATACATATTTAAACCAACTGTGCATTTTGTCCAACTTAAATTCACAGAATGGGTTTCGCCACCTCCATGTGCTTATTACATCAGTTTGAAAATTCCGACAGTCATTGTGAAGGACTTCTAGAAGAATGTATGACTCATATCTTATGTGGTAAAGAGCAAATGATCTAAGCATAATATAAAACAAGCTTTTTCACATCCACTTTAAAAAAGCAAAAAGATAAACCACATTTTTTCAGTTCTACTTGGCTTTCCATTTTTCTTGGTTGGGCCACAACTGTTATGAGACCTATGCTCCCTCACTGTGACAGCACCATGCAAAGTTAAAAGAAACACTTGTGACTGAAGCCATACGTCTTTGGTACTGGTGGTTACTAGTAAAACAAGAGCTTTGGAGGATGATACATTATAGTGTACACTCACTTGCCCTTGTTTAATGGCATGCCTGTATGGGGTCTGCTATCATATATTTCAAAGCTTATCCGTCTTGGGAAACTCAAACCGAAGTGTATTATGCGATTGTGTCATATAATCCAGTGTGTGACAGTATACTGCATACAGGAGAAGATAGTAGCAATAACTGAAGAGACCGAATGCAATCTTGACAGCTTGTCCATAAATATGGTTTATCACAGCCACACATAATAAAATGAATTATTTGCCCGTTTCCTGGACTGCACATGAATAATAAAAAGCATATTTAGATCTACGGTTAGAAGCATCTGTTTTTTTTTCTCCCTTCTCTTCTGAGACTGATTTAGATTTAGCCTTGTGTTATGCTCATATGTAATATCTGATATTCAATTTCTATACGCTTTCTTTGTGTGAGACAAATAATTCCCCATGCATAAAAAAGACGATTTTGTGCTTTGTTAGACATTGCAAAAAATATACTAAGATTATATACACAACAAGATTAATGTCATAAAATAAAATTAACAAATTTGTCATTAAAAGAACACATGCCTTTTTCAAAGCCTGAAGTTGTAATTTTAACTGGTTAAAGATTGTTTGCCACCGCGTGTGAAATTTCACACTTACCAGAGCTATAGTTGTTGTTTTTAATATTTTTTTTTTATTATTTAATAATTATTACCCTATTCATGGACTTTTGTTTTTGAAAATACATTCCTCTCTCACATTACATTGTGTTTACTCTTCAATCCATTCTATGTGGTTGATGTGTATTGGATTACCATCATGCGTGCACAGTGCATATTTTTGGAAACTATTTCAAATCAATGGCCTGTGGTTACATTAGTAGTAGGGAAGCAGAGAAATAAATCTATCGATTTAAAAACAACTATTCTTTACACCTTCTGAAATGTTATGTTGGTCATTAAAGTGGAATTTGGAGATCCAAGTACTTTTGTAGGTGTTGGGGTACTTGCTATAAAAAGAACCACTGTTTTAGACTTTTTACCTTGATTATTTCCCTTGACTGTCAAGTTACATATTATATTGTGACAAAATGGTGTATCAAAGAAGGACCAAGCTTTATTAATGTTTTTTCATTATGTGGAATGCAAATTAAATGTGATTATTAATTGATAATTGTGAAGAGATAGTGGTGGTGATGAAAGAGTATAATGTAGTGTAATATAAAGCAAATTAAGTTTATTATTTTAGTTACATTTTGTCATAGATAGGCTCCTGTACGTTTAACTTTTGCATAAAAGAAATAAAGAATGGAAGAATGGAATAAAGCAACCGAATCTATATAGAATGTGCCAACCCAATTTCGATCAAGACACTTTAATATCTGCTTGAGAGTGATAAATCTGCATTTTGAGTTTCACACTAGACTCGATTGCTCTCTCGATGACTAATGTGTTACTGGGACATAAGCTTTGCAATGTGTGGCGAGATCTCACTGACCTATTGTTCCTCTCACATGCCGGACATCTCCATTGAGACAGTAAAGAATAGGTGGTCACTAGGTGTGGACACAATGAAACAGAACTCAGGGACTGGAACAATTGCAGAAGCTGTCAGAGGGTGACAGAAACTGTAATTAATGATATTTTCTATTTTCACAGAGGAGAATGGGCATCTGACAGAAGCATTATTAATGAGCGCAGCCTTGTTGAGGGGAATAATGGTAGTTTATAAGCAGCAAGACAGATTTTGCGGGTTTACCTTCAACAAAGAGCTTTGACAAGTTGAAAAATTGAGACAATCTGTCTCAAACAACCAATAGGAGCTAAGCCAGAATGTGTGCATTGTGATTATTTTATTTTTTACCAAATAAACCAACTGGTTGTTGATGTTTCCTTATGATCGCAATACTATATAACAGTTGAAACATTATCAATAAAGTTGGCATTTCTTTATCTTTATCTGATGGGTAATAATTAGAACATTATAATGGAAGCAGATTGCGGGGGTGCAATAAGAAATTGCATTTTAGTAAAAGCTTTTTTTCTAATTCAGTGAATTAAATAAAATATTTTTACTACATGAGCCAATATGGCTCTTAAATGTTCAATCAAAGCTAAGCATTTTTTTTTTTTAAGGATTTGCAAACATTTCTTGCTCAAGTGATTTAAAATATGTATTTAATGTTGTGCCTGTTAAATGTCTTTTAAACGTGGAAACCTAAAATTTTAAATTTCCTGAAGCATGACTGTAAAGACTCAATCCCAATACTTACTAAATTTAGTGTTATTTGTTTCTGTAATTATATTTCCATTTCTTCATATGCTCTTCTGAACGGTTATATTCAATGAGGGTTGTGTTTTGGAATATTTCCTCTAATCTTTCTACCTTAAATTATTGCAGGTTTCTTTTTGTTTATATGAATTAAGATTCAAACCGTTTTGGTCTCGGAGGGGATGGTTTCAAAAGCCAATGAAACAAGATTATTGAGCAAAAATATGTGTTGATCAGCTATTGAAATATCAATGAGTTTCACCTTGAAAGATTTTACCTTCAAAGGCCTAATATGTTCATTCAACTGCAATGAAACACAGCTGCCAAGTGACATGACACAGCCGTGTGATTTTGAAAAGACGTCTTTATCAGAATTAGAGCAAAATCATCCCAAAAAATCTTCACTTCATCTAAGTGATTCATATCGACATGCAACATTGACTGTATTATGTTTGTTTGAAAAGTTAAAAGAATTTGCGTAATTTCTTCCCATCCAGGCAATACTTACCCATATTTGAGTGGCCACTTCATGCTTTGTTGCTGCATCCAAGTGAGGCAGGGTAGCCCAGCTGCAAAAGCTGATCAAAAGAAAGAGAGGGAATGCGATATTAGTATCAAGTAATAAGCAAGTCACTCACGGACAAAAATGTGGAGAAAAAAAGCATAAATTTGAAACACTTCCTTGACTTATGTTTGGAAGTGAATGTCTCTGTTTGTCAAGCAGCTGTGCGCATCTATACGTGACATTAATTCCTACTTTAACCAGTATTATAAAGCACTTCCTTTTTTTCTTCCATTTGCATGCTGTTATTGGTAATATGCTAATGACATCCGCCGTGATTAGTTTTTTTTCTTTTTTTTCCTAATCGTTATCCCACTGTGGCCTGGGCAATCATAGAGGTAGAGCCGAGAGATTTACACCCGTAAGCCTCTTCTGACTGCTTTCCCTTTGAGTGGTAGGAGAACCAAACAGGGTGATTGAAAGGATAGTTCACCCGTGCATTGCCTTGTACATTTAGATTTAGGAAAAAAATATTTTGGATCTTTTGAAATCATGTAAATTATTTTTCATTATTATTTCATTTTAGACCACCGAGTTGTATCATTCAATTAATGCAGCCGATCTCTTAAGGGAACAAGAGCGACTAGTTAATAATTATGCATGTGCATAATTATTAACCAGTCACTCTTGTGTGTCTGTAATAAACCACTTAAATGGAGTAAAAGAAGCATTATATCCTGCAGCTATCCTGACGGTTAAAGCAAAAATCATTGATTTATTTTTTTCTGCGTTAAAAGACAGATCATGTAGGATTTGCACTTCAATTATTCATTAAATGATTGTAATATTTCAATTTATATTATTCCAAACTAAAGAAACAGAACATATTTTGGGAGAGTCATTTGAAAATGATTAACCAATGAGTAAGCTGAGATTTACTCATTTTAAAAGATTATCTGCGAGACGCAACATTGTTATTGTTTTCATTCTTTGTTTAAAATAAAATAACGCATAAAGGTAGTGTATTTATGATTCAGGGGCTCTTTGGTTTCATAACTTGGTCGTTTTTTCCATATTTTAGATCTTAGTTTCCTATCAGACCTTTTTATAACCTAAATATTTCCCACGTAGAAGCATTCATAAGTAAAGGTACCACTGTTAATAGAAAAAAATCATCAATTTTACATTACAGTATCTTTAAATCACAGGCTTTAGTGTCACATCCTACAGGAGTATGTGGTGCATTTCCAGACTTAGACTACTCTGTCTCCTCAGAGTGCAGAATTGCAAAACTACATTATAATATTACTGTGCATAGCAGAATCTTTTGGAGCCTACTTATAAAGGTGAATCACAACAGGGTGTAGTTACTGGAGGGAGTTTGCCCTGTAATGCAAGTGGAATACCTCCCTAATTGGCAGCCAACTCATTTGGCACTACTGCTATGACCAAATCATCTGCATGAGCAGAACAGGTCATTGTCTTGGGAGATAATGCAGGTAGCTAACAAGAAGATAACCAAAGACAAGGTGGAGAGTGGAGTGGGAGAAAACAGTGGTACAATTTGAAGCCATAAAGCATTTCCCAAGTAGTGTCAATTACAGCATATATTCCTAATATACTGTATGCCCCGACCGTGTTTTACAAGAGCTAACAAAGAAGTACATTTTATGAGGGCCGTAAAATCTGTGTTTCAAATGAAAGATCCAACGGCCTTTTAATTGAGAATGCCATCACGGGAATAGCACAAGGAGTAATCTAATGGAGCGTGGCCTTGTGTGCTTTCACCTGGAGTGTGCTTTATGTACCGTTGCCTCACAGTAGGAACATGGACAACCTGTCTACCGCTTCACTACTGAGATATAGAGTGAAACATGCAGGCGTTGGTAGTTCGACGAGCATCATTACAAGTTCAATGAATTCAAAGTAGCACAAATGATATCGATTTAATGAGGCATATTGAACAGAAAACAAAAAGTTTTGAATTTTTGGGAAGTTGATTAAAGTAAGACAGCTAATAAACCTTTCCACCACTACATTTTACATCAATAGAAATTCAGTTTAGGATAGGGAATGCAATTGAGTGAATGAATGAATACATTAATGAATTAAATAATTAATTGATTCATGCATGAATTAATGAGAAAAGCCCCTCGGACAATGATTGACACTACGACAGGTAGAAAATATCTCCAGTTTATTTTAGTATGATCTGGATTGCTTTTTCATTCATCAAACGGTTACTGGTTATGTGCAGATATTCCCTGATCTAAAGCTGATAGAGAAAATTTGGGGATAGACGGCAAACTTGTCACTGATGTTGTCATGACTCATTCGCCTGACTTCAGCGTGGGATCAATTCCACCTCAGTGGTGGCGTGATTCTGGGTGTGAATGGTTGTCTGTCCCCGTGCCTTATGACTGACTGACGGGCAACCACTTTCGTCCGGCAACCACTTTGTAGTCCACCATTTGCCCAAGGTCAGCTTGTATAGGCGACAACACCCCAACAAGGATAAGCAGTGATGAAGGGATTCGGACTACAGCCTAGACTGGGCACCAGTCAATCGTAGGGCACACAGAGGCAATCAACTATCACACCACCACCGAGTGGAAATCGATCCTATTCTTGCTCGCACAATAGTCAGGCGAGTGAAGCACTACACCATAATGTGATGTTAAATTGTCATTTTCAATCATATATTTCTTCAAAACTGCTTTTAATTACATTGTCTTTTTTGCATTTTACTTCTTGTCATCACTATAGAAAATGGAAAGGTTCACTGTATGTACATTAAGCACAACAGTACTTATTAATTAGAAAGAGAAATGAAAAATTAAACTTGTTCACCCCATCCCCCTAATTTGTGTGAGATACAAACCTAATCAAATTTGGTACACATCTCCTAGCTGAGAGAGCTAATGCAAATATTGTGGGTAAAAAATGTAAGCGTATCTATGGAAGCACAAGGAAAAGTGAAAATAATTAATGATATTAAAAGTTAAAACAGAACTATTGACATTGCTCTGTTTTACGTTGCCAATAAAAAGGTATATAGAAATATCTAACCTGCATCAAATGAAGTGCAGCTCTCACTCTGTTGTTCATCTTTAATAGAACAACCAGCAGCAATCGCTTTGATGGTTTAATGAATAAATAATTAATTTTGCAAGACCAATATAATGTATATTAAAACTTCTGAAAATGAAATAGGAATGAGCATAAAAGGTATGGCAAGATGTAGAGGTGAAAGGTTCTATAATTCATGGTAGTCTTTTGATAAATAATTATAATTAATCATGTTTTTGTAATATTTATGGAATGAGACAGGTCATAAGCCCACTATGACATTTCAAGGGTATACTTTTCTATCCATTAATGTAAATCTTGTTCCTCACCAGCCACTCGAAGAAGCCTTGTGAGTCAAGGTCATATTTAAGCCGTCTTAATTACACACTCCCTTTTATCATATGTGTAAATGTGTAAATCAAAACCACTTAAAGTAGGTGTATAACCAGCATTTTTAATGTTTAATGTTACTGCCCTAGTGTGTGAAAAAGGCCCTGAAGATTTCACAATCAACACAGTTCTTCACGGTTGGATATACCTTATTTATTTAATTGTGACTAAATAAAGGGAAGGCATATTTGATACATAATCTACTAGAAATGCGAATATATTTTTCGATGATTTGCTTAAACAATGAACTTTCTCTTAAATTAGACTTTCCTTCATTTTATGTTTGGTAAAGGTTTAACTTGGTCTGACATTTGTACAATAATGCATTAGTGTGTCATAACTCTTCTGAGGGTTGAAAAATGGATTTAGTTAAGTGCAGGAAGTATTATGTGTAGCTCAGGGCAAAGCGTTCAGTTGAGTTATAGCAGCCAATTACCCACTGTGTTGGTCTGGGGACGACATAGGGTATTTGTTTACGCCAAAGAAAACAAATCTATCTACTTTTAACTGTCCTTTCGGTCATTCTTCAATTTATATGATGCACTCTGACTGTTATAAATGCAATGTCTGATTTCAACACAGAAAACAGAGGACAAAGATCTAACTGAGGAGGTCGAAATGATGTGTATTACATAGAGGAATTCTGTTTCCCATTATGGTTTCACAAGTGACTGGATTTTTGCACAGAGGTGCTGAAGCAATTAGCCTTTCCTTCGAAATGTGTGCCAGATCATGCTTGGGTTTCAAAGAGGGAGAGAAACACTATCTCCTTCAATTCCTGGAAACCTCTCCTTATTTTTTTTCTCTCTTTTACCTAATAAAGGCTTTCTTTTAAATGCCTTGTGGTTAACTGTGCTCTATATGTAAATAATTGAGAACATGTACAATACATGATATTTTTTGTGTATGTCTTTTGTGTCCTTTTTCTATGTTTGTTCTTGGACTCTAAATGTTATCCTTCGGATCTTTATCAAACAAAGACAAATCAAAAAGTATTGAATGTTTCACTTTCTTTTGTCATATGAATAGCACCACAGCAAAAGCTGCGTAGTTAAACATATTTTAGCTTTGTCGATCTCTAAAATGCCGCAACATGCCAGGAAACGAGCTACACCTTCACTTTCATTGTGAATTTATTCCAACCACTACATTGTCAGCATTATCTAAGGCAAGGTTTCAGAGGTGACCCAGAGGAGAGAGAATGAGTTGGTTGATCCCTGGTAAATGTTAATTTGGTCTCTACCCTTCAGTTTTTAACTGAGTAGCAATGGTGATGGCTCCGGAATAGTGTTTTACACATGTAAAGAAAGAGTACTGTGCCTGAACGTACTGTCCCCCACAGGGAACACCTTGGCATTGCAACAAACCTCTTTGTTTGGCTGATGTACTGCACGGACATGATTCTGTACTATTGAGCACTTTGTGCAGTTTGAAAAAGCAATAAATATGGTATGAACATATTTGGAATTTTGGTCATGTATTTTTACAGAGGAGGCTTTCAAAATGGCATAAAAGTAAATATTTTAGTATTGAACAATTTCTTTATCAATGACTATGAGTATACACACATCCCTATTCAAAGTGACAGATTCTCATGAAGGAAAACAAGGAGTGTAATAAAATTATTCCACACACAATTCCAATCATCAAGTATCCATTGAAAAACATTCTTTTGAGTGCAAGCAAAATAGTCTTAATGAAAAAAAACAGTTTGCAAATCAGCGTGTCACTGTAACGACTTCCATTCCATAACCAATCTGCTGCCTTGATAATTGTAACTATGCTTTATATTTTGCACAGATGCTCCATCCAATCAGCAGCTGTAGTGCTGGATTTTTGTTAATATTTTACATTAGCCTGTGGCGCTACATAATACTAGATGATTACTTGTCTGTTATGGTATATGATAAGGAGTGCTCAGGGCCACTAATGGGAGATGTCTCTGTTTACCACTTTGATGGATGGCCTCCCTTATAGGACGAGAGTTGCGTTCAGGGGTGTCACAGGAAAAACATGACAGATGGGCCCAGCTGGTGAAGATATCGACACTTTGACCAGACCATGAAGACATTAATCACAGCCTAGCTAAGCAGCACTGAGGGAACATGGTTGGGTTCTCTTAAATGAGAACCCTTGGCAAGGGGTAGCATTGTATAATGAACCATTCAGTGATCCCAAGTTGTAAATATTATGGAATTACAGACACAAAGACAATATGAATGCACTGAGATAAGATGAAGTGACCCAAAGAACTTGTAACATGATTAGCTGCCATGAGAGATTATGGCCCTGTAATAAAGATAAAATGTGTTTTTTTTATCTTAATATAATAAGGGATGGCAGATACCCAGAATTCAGTGTCAAAATTGAAGAAGAGAACACTAATGGTTCTTTGGAATATGTCGCCTTCGTCACACCATCTTATCACACTAGAGGGGAACAACTTTTAGTCTTGGAGAATAGATGTCATAATGAAGCTGCACTTAGTGATTAAATATCTACCCTCCCTAAAAGTGTCTCTATTAAGTTGTTTTTCAAGATATCTATCAACTCTGTTATGAAAAGCCTTTAATATTATGTTAATATTGCAACGATCACATGTCCAATAATTTCAGATATCTCTATTGGTAGACAGTAATGAATGCTTAATTATGTATATCAATACCCTTTTTGAAAGATTTTCAGTTTTAAAGCAAGCTACTAGGTGAAATAAAAAAACAGGATGCCAAAATGTAAAATAATGTATACATTTGATAGATTTATCAACTAAATTATTGACTTAGGAAAACCACCTCAGAATTAAACCCCAAGAACATGACTTTTTTTTACCTAAATAATAGCATTCATGAGGATAGGATTATTTAAGGTGTCAGGGATGATTAAGGTTTTCATTCAATTTGCAGCCTGAAACCATTGACATTATTTTGCTATTTTCAATCTTTCCAGTGCGGATCTTTTGGTTTACCTGCTCGGAATCGCCTCATAATTAGTGTCCAATAATTTAGAGGAACACACTACACATATGGAATGCTTAAAAAAAACAACCTACATTTGCTTATACATAGATGTATATTAATTCAAATCAGTGAAAAGAGAACTGTGTTACAACAGACCTCAGGAAACCTAATTATAGCTACCACAATGATGGACAAGGAGTCACAAATGAGAAGGGAAGTCTAGAGAAAGGCAGAAAATGTTGTCAAGGTGTCCATTGCGACTACCACTCCTACTAATTGATTTCTACTAAAAATAACCATCCGACACATCCCCCATGACTGTTCACTGTGCCCAATTAAAACATATATAGCACAGTAAATGATACATGATTTACATTAACAACACTTTTTGGTTTTGGACAATCATACTAGTCTTAAAACAGTGTACTATATTTTTTTAAATGGGTCAAATTTTGAAGTATTCTCTTCCCCTGTATGAGAGAAAAACAAGTAAAATAATGCATTTAGGAAAAATAGGTTTTCCAAGGAATATTATATTATATTTGCTCATTAATTGATAAACACAACTGCTGAGCTTGGTCAGTGGTGCAGGAAAAAAAGTAGATTGTGGGGAGATTCAATTCTTGAAAAGTAGATTTTGGAACAAAAATGTTTGCAAACTTTTGATTTTAAAAGATATTTATACCTGTCACATATTCACACCAGTCTCATATATCCTCCCATTTCTCATTCAAGCATTTAGAAAATAATAGGTAATCACATGTAGTTTAAAATTTCAATTGGAATTCAAATCACTAGTCAGAAAATTGGCAGGGAGGTTCATTAATAAGAATCATGACATGTCCGTGTTTCACAATGTGCAGTAGTTCCACACCCGCTGAGGAACATCTCTTCATTGACTGAAAATACTAAGGCGATGGGAAAAAGTAACAGTATACGACTGGGGGAAATAAAAACAGGGTTATTATTTCAACACTGCAGGGGAGACAGTTTGACACTACTTTGTTCTGTTCAATTTGGCAGCGCAATGTAAAATTCACATATGGGTGTAAACCAGCTAAAAGATTATTTGAAGCTTGTATTTTTATGCATTTCAAAAGTGGGCCAGTTTGACTCCCCAAGGAAATGCATATTCACACCACAGCTGGATACTCTATAAAAATGGCTCAAATCTAACCAAACTATACATTTAGCCAATATTCATCTGAAAATGATCTTTTACATTACGAGAGACCTAGTGACACATATACTATGTCCTAACTACAACCTGCGGGCCAACTGTGTTCTGGGTACTAATTCAGAGTTTCCTCAGTGTGAAATAGTACGGAAAATGGACATATTAATGTATAAGTAGCACATAAATGGGATTGAACATAAATCAGAACAACCTCGAAAGCAGTGCTTCATATGAGGACCAAAGTAATTTACTATATAAGTTAAATGCATTACAAATTCCCCCCAAATTGCTGAATCCTCGTCCACTGTCACACTAGTAAACACGCCAAATCAGGATCGAGTGAACGAAACCCTTGGTGACAGCTGCTTTCCCCGTCCTGCTCCGTGTTGGAGAGATGTTACGCTCTGAGATGCATGGAGACAACTGACCCATTGTTCGTGTAGTAATTAAAGAGACCACAGCTGAAGACACCAAGCCACACGGCCAACGGGGTTTCCGCACACTATCAGATGTAAATCAATGAAAGGTCAAACCCTGGCACAGACCTACGATTGTACTCTTGGCCCCCAAATTATGCTAAAGGCAGTGTGTTGGAAATAAGGGAGCATACAGAGTAAGAAAAATAGTATTTTATACTGAGTGAATGATCTACAAATCATTTGCAGCCATAGCAATATTTTTTATATCACATTGTGAAAATTCAATCTTGATTCCAATAAAAACACTTCATGGGCATTCAAGTATACATTTTGGCCAATAAGAAGTCTATTCATTCTTCATAGCAGCAGGATAAATATATAGATTAATGAATATGTAATGTTGTTATTTGCAATTGTCAGAAAAGAGCATGCACGTTACCAAATTTCTTTAGGCTGATTGAACACTAAATGCCAGCCCCTAGATACGAGTGTATGCATTAATGGATGGTTTGTTTAATTGTGCCCTGTGAGTGGCTGACAACTAGTACAGGATGTATGAATGGAGAAAGATATGAAGCACACATTATGATGATTATTATCAGAAGTCAGTGCAAAAACTGTCTGAGAAAACAAAACCGTAAAACTTTAAATACATGTTTTGTCTGGAACATGACACATTTGAAATGCATGAATTATTTTGATTAATCTTTTAAATGTGAAAGACTGATGAGATTTATAGTTTGCAACATTTCTATTGTGGCTTCTTGTTAGTGTGGCAAACACTCCATCATCTTCTTATGGCAAAGCATTTGGAAAGCCAATAATTTCCCATTGCCTGTAAAGTTGAAGACAGGCTTAGCAACAATGTCTTCCATGACAATTATCAACCTTGCATATCTTATTCAGCTTTGAAAATAGACTCTGCTCTCAAGATAATGTCCAGTCTAACTTCAAAACATTTCTAATTAAAGTTGATCTACTGTAAAGCCACATTCCAATGGTAGCAATCTGATGGAGCATGGAGCAGTGTTGGATCAGGCTTTTCTTAATGAGATCTTCACTAGATGCCAATCACCCAGCATACCTGAGCCAGTCTTATGAACCACATTTGACATTTGATATACATATGTTATTTTCCTGGACCACTGGCAGGCAATTAAATGACTGCAGAAAACATCAAATAAGATTTCTGACTATTAACAAGTAGCGAAAATAAGCATTTGGTTACCCACCAATTGTTCATGTTCTTCCTCTTAAAATATGAGTGAGGCCTATAATTTTTTATCATATGTGTACCTCAACTAGTATGAGAGATACAATGAGAATAAGAAACTCTAAGGAGAACTACAGCTTCCCAAATGTTTAAAAAAAGACTTCCTGTGATTTTAAGGGACTAAAAAAAAATTTAAGTGCAGTCCACATGTCATCTAACCCCTTCTAACTAAACTGAATAAATACCAGAGTACCTATGCCACAATCCCTCAACACAATTTTCAAGGTTAGGGAATAGAGTTCTACACTCAAACAGATGAACTCTTTTTCCCAGAATACAAATTTGTTGTGGATTCAATTCATAGTCAATAACCTAAAAGGCATTAGGAAAATACAACTATGACCAAGTTATAACTTGTTATCAAGTGTTTGTCAAGTATGGAAAGTGGGATATTTGAACAGTTTTGTAAGGCTGCTGTCTATCATCCAGGGTTGGAGGAGGGACAGGATAACCAGACTGGTCTCAGAGGATAGCGCTGTCATCACATGAGCACTTTATAGTTGACTATTGTTTTAACAGCAATTGCAGACCAAGTCCCTTACTCAAGGATGAATGTATAATATTAACATTCAGTGCCTAACTCTCTAAGCATTCACAACCCACCTTAAAGATGCTCTACATATGGGGAACTTAACCAGGGAAGGAAGATGAATAGGGAGACATGTTGCGTCTCATACCTGCCCAACTGTAACTCATCTTTTTCCTGCTACTCGGGGCCCAATTTAATATCTTAAAGTGTATTCATTCAACTATGATCTAACTATGCAGCCTAATGGTAGATATATATATGTAAACACCTGGACTAATTGCACTCTCGAGCAGATTATTTATGAAATGCATTAAAAGGTTAAATGATTTATTGGTCTAGATTCTGGGCTTTTTTTTAAATTTAAATGTCTAGATATATCAAATAGTAGCATAATTTGCTTTACCAAGCATTGCATTTACCTTTACCTAGAGAATGACTGTTTGTATTTGAAATAACCTACTGCTAAGGATTCATTTTCTTGTGGACTTTATAATGTATAGCTGTATTCTTTACGTAAAGCCCGGTAATAAAGATAGATAGAGCATTCCAAAAAGATGCATGGTAGGCTGGTTGAACACTCTAAATTGCCCCTTGGTATGAGTGTTTGCATGGATGGTCTGGTGTCTCCTTGTTCCCTGCTATTGGCTGCCCACCAATTCAGGGTGTCCACTCCCTGGGGCCCATTGTTTTCTGGGATAGGCTCCAGCACCCACGTGACCCTTGTGTGGATAAGTGGTATGGAAGATAAATGAATGAATAAAGATTTGACTTCACTTGTGTTGCATTTACTGGTAACTACATTTTTGACACTGAAGATTTACTATAGTTTGCCCTTAATCTGGTTTGGATAGTGGAATACCTAAATACCATTGCAGATGACCATCACAACAAATATTTGGCCGATTTAACTGTCTATAAAAGCTGAACCGTAGCTGAAAAATCTATTTTGCAAACGACAATGAAGAAAAACTCATGTGCTCGTTTATACATTTTTTTTATACTATGGAGCCTTGAGAATCCACAGTGAAAAAAAATACGCTACAAAAACCCATGAAGAAAACAAATAAGGCAAACCTGGCATGTGTAATTTTGGAACGCGAGTAAAAACTTACCATAACATACTATGCAAGCTGCATAGCTGTTAGAGAGCCAAAATAAATAAGTCTCAAGCAGCAATTTCACCGTAAGCCATGACTGTTTGATCAAAAAGCAAACCCATGGTAGTTAAATAAGCCAACCTACATTCAAATCTAGCTGTTTGAAAATTGGAAGTTAACTTGAATACAAATACAAGTCAGTTTTACACACTCCTCGCTAAATTTCGTCTCTGTAAGGCGCGGGTGTGCTTTCAAGTCATCCACTGGGCAAGCCAGTACATTTTGTATAAAATTCATAAATTTCCAACCAAAGTGACAATCAGTACACGCAAGGTCAAATCCTGTCCAAAATCTTTAGCCCTCTAATATATGTCATGCTCAACTATTTGCATTTTGAGTGGAAGTCTTGCATGATAGTTTTAATATCAATGGAATTGATTAATTGACATCTAAACATATTCACTCATCATTTATCAAATATGTCAACCAAGATTGTGACCATGAGATTGTAATTAATTTTAATTAGGAATGTCAGCCTATACATTACGTAGTTCCAATTTGCTACTAATTTGTAGGGAAGCATCAGCTCTCGCAATATATCTTTGACTTCCTGTACAATGTCATCCACAGTGGATAGACAAAGACATAGTCAAACTTAAAAGCAAAGTGTTTGTTCCACTTCTCTTCAGCCACTAGAAAAAAAAACACACTTAATGGTTGTCTAGATACCACAATCCTTCTCGCTAAATAGATTAGATTATGAAGAGCCCACGCAACAATCACTCAACACAACAGTCAGTGTTAAAAGAGTTCTTCCCTCAAACAAATTACCTTATTTTCCTCAGAATGCAAACCGTTTGTGCTTTACATTCACATTCTTTCAAGGAAGAAAGAGACTAGTTGAAGTGTTTATGAAATCCAGTCTTTCTCAATGACTTACATATTCCTGATGATTGTGAGCATTCTTACATTCTTAGAAAGAACATTTTCAGGTATTTCAAAACACTCATGAGATGGTGGATTTCATCTTTACTCCAAATGTGTTTCACTGTGTGTTTTGCCATGGATCATGTAGAATAATGATCATTTTACAGGGAGTATCCTGATAGCCATTTTTACTTCAGATGGCCAGTTATCTGAGTTACAGTGTTATATTATTTTTTCCAAAATCTGAAATATTACTATTACAGTTCTGGAAAAGCATTAGTGATGTTTACATAACTGCACGTAACAAGGTTTCTGTCAATATTTCGATTATGAAAGGGTCACTCAGTGGTGATCAAATATTTAGTTAATTGAATGACCACAACAAAAAGACAGCCAGTGTCAAAATGGTGTTAAGTATATCAACACAACATTTTAACAAATTGCCAGATTCAATTATAATAATGTGTTTGAATATTTTTTCAAGTATGTATTGCATTGAGGTAAAAGGTGTGTAATTTATTTTTTAAACATGTGTCCCTAAAATATGTGTATGCATAATTTGATAAGGTTTTAAATTTGTGCACATAATCAGTCAACAAGAAATTCACATTCAATCAAAAA
This sequence comes from Stigmatopora nigra, assembly GCF_051989575.1. Classification (NCBI taxonomy): domain Eukaryota; kingdom Metazoa; phylum Chordata; class Actinopteri; order Syngnathiformes; family Syngnathidae; genus Stigmatopora; species Stigmatopora nigra. The sequence continues at coordinate 8,797,608 of NC_135512.1, forward strand.
TAAATTAATGGATCACATATATGGCCATCAAAAAAAGAACTGCTTCTTGGGTAGAATAGGACACTTAACAAAACATAACTCTGAAAACAGAACGATGTGCAAAGTATATGCTGAAAAAAAACTGTGTTGAAAATGTATTAGAAGGCCCTATATTTTTAATTAATACAGGGCACACATCAAAATCCGTTTAAGAGCCATCCAACTACAAACTAGTATGTGACGAGGATTTCAAAGTCACCGTTCCCACTAAGGACATCAGTTCTAGCAGGGAAAAGTGTGACAATCTACTCCCTTGGTCTGTGCATTTATTAGCCTTGTGTCTCCATGCATGATTCCGCAGGTGACAGCTATCGTCACATGTGACAATGTGCATGCAATATTATAACCCCCCCTCAATCATGAGAGGATGATGTCTTTGAATTATTGATACATTTTCAAGGTTGAGTGAACCAGGCTTTCTAAATTGCTCTGAATGGATTTAAAAGGGTATCTAAGAAAAGGAACACATTGAAGATAAATGTTCGTACAGTCGAGTTGATTACGTACATCCTTTACAGACAGCAAATGTTCGGCAGGAACAAAATGCCTTTGTTTATTTTCATTAACTGAATAATAAAAACATATTGAAGCATTGTTATTACAGCGACATGAAGTATTAATATTGTAGAAAAAATATTAATACTTTTCAGACACTCTATATAATCGTGAAAAGATTTAGGGTACAGCATTACTTGAACAATATTGATATGAGCATTTTAAATCTTAGTTTACTTCTGACGTAAGACATGTTTAACATTTAATCAAGTTAAAATATTTTTCTGAATGACAATTTAAAAAGAAATAATAAAGAGACCCAACATTTTGGTATTGTTGACAAACTAATATGTATGTACAACAGAAAGCACTGCAGTCAATGACAAACTTATTGCAATGCAATAATAAAAAGTCTTGACTACGCTGTAGTCGTTCGAAAAGTAAGCTGTCAAGTGCACTCATTGCATATCTTTGAAAGTGTGTATGAAAAAATGTTTCATGCGGTGTAGTGCTAATTTTGCATTGATTAAAATAAAATTTTAAATAATTGATTCATTATAGCCCTCCCAGTTTGGTTATTTTGTTTTGGGATAGATCCAGCCATCAGTTTTTCCTGACATCTTGTAAATATGCCTCCAGGCAAGAAGTCATTTAGAGACGGACAGACTTTTGCAAATAACTTTCAGAACATGTTTAAACTTAGCCCTGAAAGTCAATTTTTGTACGGAACTCACAGCAGCGTACAACAAAGTTCCTGAGCGTAATGCATCTGTGTTGTCAGCCATATTAACAAAGTGAACACACCATTAAACAATGTCATTAAGCACCGACTCATGCTAATGTCTTCCTTTAACTATCAATTGATGCTTAACTTACTGGTCTGAAAGGGAAATCTGTTTTCTGGATTATTAGTCCAAAATAGGAAGTCACCAAGCACTTTGAATGTTGCTTTGGTACTTGAGAATGGAACACTGCAGTTAAATTGAATTGAAATAAATTAAATGGCAAGAATGAGCAGTGTCAAACTTCTCGGAATTGTTTTTATTGATGTATTTTAAGCTCTAAGTACTTAATCAATGGGTCAGCTGTTGTGCTTACATTGTGACCAATGTGCAATATCTTTGTTAGTTTGCCCATATAAATGCTAATAAGAGAATTAAGACATTTTACAATTACTGCTACCTTGAGTTGTAATGCAAATGGAATTACAGAAGTGTGGCAAATTGATATAATGGCGTCAACATTTGTTGTACAATTGCTATTTTCTTCATGGCCTTTAAGTCATAAAATGTACTTTTTCTGCTAATGTAAATGTACAACTTTCCACCAAGGGTGACCATTACTTTGCACATTTTTTAATTTCTTCTACATGAAGACAAGTCCTCTAGATTATATACCCTGAAGTCTCTGTATTTGCATTCACTTAATTCCTTTACCCAATTCGATGATTGAATACCAAAACAATTCAAAAAGGGGTTTGAATTCTTTTGACATTTGGGAGAAATAGATGTAATTTTGTGACACTCATTCTGCAACGACACTGATCAGCCTTAGCTCACAGGCACAAAACAGATGGCCTGGTTAACTTGCTTAACATAGTCCAAAATGAGAAATGCATCTTTGACTCTATTTGTTTCATACTTGCATGCAAACAGAGTCATTCAACACTTGGCTGGAGGGTACCGTTATTTGTCAAAGAATTACAATTGGGATTTATGTTTGGATTTTTCTCTCCCAGATGTTATGTAATGAAAATGCAATCTTTAAAACTTAGCAAGCATGTCTGCCTGAAAGAAAAAAAAAAGATTTATTTTTAGTTGCCAAAGTGAAATATTATTTACACATTAAAAGCATGCAGTATATTTAGAAGGGGTTCACAAACTGAAAATGCCAGATTGCGTCAAAATGTGACAATGTGGTCGCAATCTTGTTTTCTGGCATGAGTGAGCGCAGAAATTCTCACCGTGATGGTGTGCTAAATATGTGGCAAAGTGAAGCAAATTAAAGAAGACATAGTATATGAAACCGATTAGCACATACAAATGTCACAGAGAAAGCATCTCTTCAAAAATAGTACATTGAATGTGATTACATGTTGTTTATCATGTCAAAGAATTGCAAATATTTTATTTATTTTACGTATTTGCTCAGATACCAAACCATCTTTATCTGTAAGGGGGAGCTCCACACTGAATTTCCAGTTAGCTATATTGTTTAGAAAAGAAGAAAAAAATCCTATAATTAAATTAAAGCGTCACTCTGTTCAATATACTTCAAAAAGTATTCAAACACGGCATTTGAAAAAAAATATATAGAGTATCACTGACTCAATGACTAAGTCACTCCAGATGACCAGGGAGAAATATTCAAGATGTTTTGTAGATGTCAGTCAAGTGCCAGAAAAACTTCCAAAAATGATACACTCTGCCACTCTCAAGGTGTAATACAGAGATATGATTATTATCATGCTTTTTTGGAGGGAAATCCAGTTTTATCTGGCAATAGCCTTCCATCATGATATTTGTAGCGCTACTAAATAACATGTAAATTGCAATGCATTTTCCCAATCATGATGAGGTATTTAAATTTCCCAGATTAAAGAAATCAGAACATACAGGGATCGGTGGATTATGGACACACAAACCCATTAAAAAATGAACTGAACTTTATTCACTCAACACTAGATATGGGATGTGTCATAGAGACTTCATTTGTTGTTTAAATAAAATCATTTAATATGAAATGGACTCCCTGAACTTCTGAACCAAACTGTTACAATTTGCTATCACAGCCAGACCATTTATGGAGCCAAAAGCCACACAACTGTCTTAAAAAAACGATTTACAAGGTTTAACATCCGTAATTACAAGTCAAACAGCAAATCTGGAGCCATTCCTCTCAAAACAAATCCACTGTTTAGCGTTCGGCTCACCCAAACATACACCCACATGACAGACTAGCAGTAACCACCATTTATTGTCAGGCATTGATGAGTGCAATGCATTCATCATGGCAAAGATGCAGCTATTAGGCCACTTGTCAAATGAAGAATTTTGCCAAATATATACTGCCGCCAAAAAGTGAAAAGCGCCCACAAGCTATATTATGCAGCTATTACAAGGCCAAATAGGAGTCTAGCTTCAAGGAATCTCAAAAGGTGGGCAGTAACTGACAGGTGGACAGACGGGCAGTGGATAAGGTCTTTTATTTCCAACATTGAGCAGCTCCAAACCTTGGATAATAGGAGCCAATTCGGTTCAGCCCATAAAGAGGTTTATCAGTTGCTGTCAGCGTGGCCTGCAGGGGTGAGGCGACAAATAATACGGCAGTGAAAACGAAAAGTGGTTGGGAGTCTAGTTCTCTAACTTGCTTGCCCTCAGCCAATGGCCATCTGCATTTTTCAAAAACTCTCATTTCTGGTTGTGACTCCAGTTGGGAGATTAGAAACAGTTGAAAGTCACGTTGTAGCAGCGTTAGAGGGAAATATACAAGTCATGTGACATGATGCACACCCCCCATTACCCCCCCAAAAAACAAATCTAAATTCATGCACGTATGTTGCCTGGTGATAGAATACGTCACAAGCGTATGACTGTCGTGAAGTTGTGCAATGTGTTTTATAGGCAAAATAATAATAATAATAATGATACATGAATACTATACAGCACACTACATTAAAAAAAATATTACCATACAGTACTGACACTAAAACTATAACTCTAATTCAGATGGAGTTAAAATTATAGAAAATGTGAATGGTTTGCAAACTTTAAATAGGGTAACATTCACATTTTTTTTAAAAAAGTACATTGTTGTGAATAATATTACGGAATATTATGGTCATTAAATATATAAATAGAATCTAGCAGTAAGCTAACACAAATAATGGAAATGAAGGAATTGCATTTTACATAAATATGTCCAGAGCAATTATGAAACTACCTCCCCAATGAATTAAAATGAAATTGTACTAATAACAATTTATTAACTAGGTCTTTGTGCAATTGTTTTTTTTAATTTTTTTTTTTAGGTGAGGTAGGGGGGTCAAGAAGACTTGTGAGAGCTCCTCCACAGAGTTTGCCTTATGCTTGCCGGAATAAATTGGTACCATATGGTGTGATGACAGGATCACTCAATCTTCTGTGTACCTGAACACCACATTAATCATTTTTGGGGGGATATTCTTTTCCTTTCATCACACAGGAATTTCCAAATAGCCCCGTCCTTATTTCTCTCACACATGTAGTGAATTTACATACACAGACTCCACTCTGCCCTTGTTAGTGACCACAGCGTTTGACCGGGGTTCAAGTCAGAGCAAAACAAAATGTTAGGTTAGGTGTCAGGTGAGACTTCCGTACTGCTCAACATGTTGACTTACTTTTCCTTATAGTTTTTAAGAAACCAATACTCTCTCTATGCATGAACACTATGATCGGGAAATTCTTGATATATTTCTAGGGGTTAATACTTCTAGTTTTGGGCATAGCAAATTTGAAAAACAAATGTAAAATCAAATATGATTTTCTAAAAGCCATAAAAGATCAAAGCTGAATTGTCAAATAAATATATTCCCACCTACCTTCATTTTATGGCTAACCTTTGGTTCCTCAACTACATATGGGCATAAGCTCCATCCGCCAAGTCAGACTAAAGTGAGTTTACAGATACTAAAAAGGTGTACAGAGTACATACACACAAAAAGAAGAGGCCAATAGCTAAACCAAAATAAAGAGGGAGAGAGAGGGGAAAAATTGGACAAAGGAGAGAGTGTGGTCTTTATAGCAATGTCCGCTTGATGAATCAGACATGTCTTATTTGTTGGCTGCACTACTGGGGAATTTGCATTGATTATTGTAGCCCTCAACAGATACATTTAATCAATGTGGCACAGCGCAGCCAGAAAAGTGTGAGAAAATGTGGGAGGTGCAGTGTAGCTGTAACCTTGGCCAGTGGAGAGGAGCCACAGCTCCCCCTTCATGCCAAAGAGATGAGATCAGACCCATACCCACTTCTGAGAACAGTACAATTTCACATTTTCCTGACTAGAGGGGGAAAAAAGAAAGTAAAAAATACACATGAGAAGAAAAAATACAATCCTCTCCCTACAGGAGCAATAACATTTCAATGGGCTAATATGTCTTCATTAAAGTGAATGTGTGCCCAGTTCTTAGGTCTCTCACCATGTTTATTACCGACCGTATATTACTTTAACTTATGCAAGTATCTCCTTTTATTATTTATTTCCTTTGCAACACCTAAAGTGTGTTTTTATTTCCCTGTATTTATGTATTCATAAAAAAAACACAATTATTGAGTTGATTTGTTCATTTAAGCGGTACAATTACATGTTAGACAAATTGCTTAAACTTGATTTCTTCATTAAAACTATAAAAAGTCAATGAATAAAATCTCAGAGTTATAGATAAATCTGAAATGCATTATGTATTTTTCATTTGAAGTTTTTCGTTGAAGAGTTTTTCTGTGATATTACCTAAATAATAGCTTTCATGCAAGATTAAAATGCATTAACTTATAAGTTAACTAATATAATTTATTGTAAACTGTCAAATTTTGTCTTATTCATAAATGTATTCCTTTTGTGCTTTTCAAATTTACATACACTAAACTGAGATGTGAAATGTATGCTGTGAAACATGACATTTCATCAACGTAGATACAATAAATTTACTAGTGAAACATTGTGAGGGTTTATTTAACATTTGTATGATTTTGAAGAGAAAACATATTTATACTTTCTCCACGTATTCATGATAAAATCATGGTACAGAATACTGTGCTATTATTCATTTCTTACAATACACAGACAGTTACGTGTAAATATAAACCTTATAAACCATCTTTTCCCCCTTCTTTTTTCCCTGCCATCACTTGCAATTCTACGCCATTATTCATATTGAAATCCAAGTGTTCTTCAAACTGAGGACCGTGCAGGTGGACAATTGGTCAAGAAATCTAACAGTTTTTATGAATTCTTCTCCTACAACCGATAGTTGAGCGCATACACTGTACACTACAGCGAGGCTGGTGGTGGGCGGGGTTATGACACTGTTACGAGGCAAATCTCGTAGAAGGGCGGTGCGTGAGGACTCCCGTCTTTGGGGATTGGTGTTAAGAGTAAAAATGGTTTGCGTTGGAAGATTGAATGCTTCATCAGCACACTAGTGTTAAATTGACCTTCCATAGACAGCTGTCAAAAGTAGTATCAACTCACTGATTTTCAGTGAACCTTACTGTATGTTCACCTACATTTTAACGAGAAAAAGCTTCGTTTGGCCTCCTATCAACTACAGAAGATCAGGCTTGTCGTCATAAGCAACATTAAAAGCAACAAAAATGACAACGTTTACTCGCTGTCTCCCTTTGTCTCGCCTCTCTATAAATCTAAAAGCAAAGAGGATCCTTCGGATATCCCCCCTTTTCACTGAAAGGCATATCTCAAGACTGACTGAAGTGTACGTTTGTGCCTCCCCAAGGGTGCGGTGGCAGTCGTGCAGAAAAAGTGAACTGCCGAGGACCCCACTGTTTAGCAAACTCCCCGACTGAGGGGAGGAATTAATTATTCAGAGCCAAGGACCAAGGCAACCCCATTTGATTGCACCACAAAAGAAAGGTCAGGCCTTCTCATAGTAGGAACCTCCTGGTCTCGCACACGGTCAACTAAAGGGATGGGTACAGTGTTTAAGGTTGCAAGGCAGTCCAGTTCACAGCTCAATTATGATGAAGTGAAGTGGAGGTTTTAGGATGAATGAATGAATACAAAAGATGTGTACAGGATCTTAGACACCACGCCACTGCAGTATGCACTGAGGTTCAGGAAGGAATGACGAGCAGACATGAAGCGTTCATCGAGTGAAGCCAAAAATAAATAAGTAAAAAAAGAAGCCCTCCCTGTGATCCAAAACTGACAGCAATTATTCATACCTGCAGTATATTGCAATGAATCAAAATGTTCAATATTGATTTCAATGAATTGCAATAGCAGTCGTTCAAATACAAAATATTCTCCTTTATCCTTGGACACACTTTGGTAAGGCTCTTCATTTTCTTGATGTAATCCTAACCCTATCACATTTCGCTGTGAGAGGCCAAAGCTTTCATCAAGCCTCTGAAAGAATGCCTGATTGTCATCGAGGCCTTACTCTCCATACAGAATGTACCTCCATTGCTTCACATGGCACATCATAAGCACTGCACACTTACTGTAAAGCCAAATCCAACTGCAGGGTCCCGTGGGTTATTGGATTAATCTGCCGTTAAAGAAGAATACTGTGGAGGCCTGGTGCCATTGTTGCCAATTACTGTAGGTCATAATCTCTAAAAATTGCAAACCGGCAGCAGCTGACAATAAAACTCAGGGAAATATTTCTGTCATTGTGCAATGGAGGATGATACTTCTTCACCTGATTCGTGTTTGTGCGCGCTGGTGTATGTGTGTGTGTGTGTGTGTGTGTATGTGTGTGTGTGTGTGTGTGTGTGTGTGTGTGTGTAGGCACCACACACAAATTCAAGGAATTCTATTGGTTTTTCCAAGGCTATGCCAGCCAATCAGTGGGTAAGAATGTCATCCATTCCGTGGAAACCGGCTTGCACCAGTAACGTCTTCCAAGACAACTTCATTGAGCTCCCGTTTTCCCCAGTAACCCAGAATTATTTTCAGTATTTTAAGAAGTCACATGGGAAAAAGGCAAAACAGAAAAAGAAACATTATGCCTAAGGAGTATTTCAGAATGAAGAAAATATGAAATCTAATTATTTGACTAGTTGATAGAATATAAAACTTCAGTTGGCATTGGTATTATACAAAGAAATTTTATAATAAATAGTATCATATGCCCCAAAAATGTTTTTTTTATTTCATATTACTATTTTTGTTTATATATACTGCATTTGAAACATGTTACCGATGGCAAATTTTAAAAAGTGCATTCGTTTGCCTGGTATGCTTATAAAAAAAAAAATAAATAAATAAAAATTCAACACATTACACATGAAATACATTAAAATAATACCCGGGTATACATTTGTTATAGTAAATAAATTATTTTGTACAACTGCATTTTCTGACTTACAGTAGTAACCTTCTTGAAAAAAAAAATTGAAAATCTCTGGCACCTAATATTAAATCTTTTAAGATATGTTTTAAATTAAAATATCTTTCTAATTTTAAACACAAATCTAACTTGATTTCTCTCTATTATATTTCAATGAACAGGTATAGATGGGACAGGGTTCTACGTGGTGCCTATCATAATAAGGATTATGGAAATTCTCTACCTCTCTTCAATTCTTGAAGTAAATATTTTATTATGTGCTCATAGTTGACAATCCATACGAGTAAATAGTTCTTAATTTCATTTTACAATACAGCCATTACACATCGTTTTAAAATACCAAAATAATATAAACTAATACTATAAACAAGTGGTAACACATTATTTTAACTCTTCTTATGGCATTGTCAAAATTTCATAATTATGTCATGACACATTGCCCATCTTAGTCCCTAAGGTTTTTTTTTTGTACTCATTTTAGGAAAAAGGAAAAGCTCTGTGGTTTAATGTTCTAATCCACCAGTGATATAAATTAATTGGCCTCTACACGAGTACGTCAAGTTGCTTAGGTAATAAAATGCATGCTAGTTCTCCATAAATGCTGAAATGATGCATTTCATGTTCTTTTCCGAATTTCAAGTCAAAATGAGACTAGACCAGGCACAAAATGGACTAACAAGTTGCAAATTAAGCACTCATGACTTTCAGAATTATAGCAAAAAAAAAATTAAAACATTAAGAGTAATGTACGCTACCCATTCCAATCCTTTGGGTTACATTTCTCACATATTTCCTAAACAACCAGATGCTCTCTGATGTGCCAAAAATAAATAAATAAATAAATAAATAAAATAACCCTGACTGCCAAACACTTTGCTAGTATTTTAACCTTATGTAGCCCTCTTGTACTAAAAGACCAAATAGCAAAGCAAAATTCACACTAATACCACATGTGAAGATCTCCAGAGCAATAAACTGATTCTAAGAGCACTCTTCAATCTTTAATTCATCATCTGACTCTGTTGGACTACAGCGTGTAAAAACCTTGCAAACCTCAGAAAAAGCCAGATTATAGTGTATTTTAAGGTCAATAAAAGGACGAGTGCACTTGTTGACAGATGCAAAGAGAGCATTTAGGTCCTGTTACCCAATGGAACAACACTTTTGTCTCAACTGTAGATTTTGGTCATTTTTACAGGACTGGTTTTGACGAAAAATAAAACATATTTGTTGGCCACCTATTCATATAAAGGCAAAGTCAAGATAAAGTCATTAAAAACTAAATCATCTCAAGAAATAATGGCAGCAATATGTTAAGAACAAGTTGAAAGGGGACACAAAAGCTTCTTCGTGCTATGTGTCTTGTTGTTTTTTTTTCCTAAGCATGAGCACATTCTAAAATGACAGGGTAGAAGACAGTCTAACGAACGATCTGTATCATCGTAACAAAGCCACAAAGAAAGCAATGGGGTGCAGCCTGTGATTCGTCGCCAAACGGATGTGACACTTCTCCCCAACAGAAATGAGTGAACCAATAGAGTCTTTGCTGAGTCTAGAGCTTAAGCAATGAAATATTAATTCAGACACAGAAAAAAAATTAAGTGCTTCTGGAAGCGCGTGTTGTCTGTCCCTGGAGGTTACTCTTTCGGCATTGAGGTCCGCTTTAAATGTGTCTATTCTGAGTGGAAGCCGGCAGCCTGTAATGTGACCTAAGTAACTGCCCGCTGACTGATAGTGTGAGCCGTAGCCCCGCCATATGTTTTCTCACTGACAAGTCACAATGCAGTGGATTCAAGTCAATGTTTATTGTGCAAACAAAATGTGTCCTGCGAGTCTTCCTCTGAGGAAAGAGCAAAGGGAAATGACACCGGGCACGGTGACGGAAGCACACTTCAGAGAATGGCAAGTTGCAATGCGTTTTGAAAGTAAGATGACTCACAATGTCGGTTTTGGCACGACATTTACAGCAACAACAACAATGTCAAGGACAGAATGAAAGCGGATATCGTTGGGGCCAAGCAAACCATCTGTATCATCATGCTTAAACCTGTTTACTTTTGACATGAGACAAAACTCCTGAACTTGCTGAAGCAATGCCAGATAATCTTACTGGACCGGAGTAGCTTTATTTAACCTCCACTTAGACCTTGGCGCACTCCTGCCCACGTGCCGTATTCTTCCTACCCCCAGGCTCTCTTCATGAAGTTTGTATTCATTAGAAAAAATAGGTTGTCTCAAAATATTTTACAATTTCAATATGAAAGACTAAAATGCCAATTCCAATAAGATGTGAAGTACCATGTTAAAGAAAACATGTTTAAAAAAAACTCAGATGTGTATTACCACCGAGTAAAAAGACGATTGATATTACTAAAACTTTTCTAGCCCAACAAAGAATATCTGAAGTATCTCCACTGATATTTTGCTTGAGTTTCCCCAGTGGGATACTATCAGCATAGATCGACAATGGTGGGAATCAGTCCCCTTTCATAGATTTATGCTTCCATAAAATTTTGATGAGAGCCATGCAGAGTGGATGGTGCAATTCAAGTGTTATCCTAAATCCTAAAAATCTATATTTTCCAAATGAAAATGAATAAATGAATCCCTTCTTGGGCCACCAGGATCACAAATAGTCAGAAAACAGTCAAAGACATCCATTCATTGATTACTGCAGGCGTTAAATCCAAAGCACTCTATTGGATTTTTGTTTATTTTTAATGGAATGCGGGCTCGTGTCTGAATCATTTGTCTTTTTAGGAAATTGTCCTTTAAAAACAGAACAAGGCAAACTGCGAGGACACATTAGTTTCTATAGTAGTTTAGCTGTTGCAGAAGCAAAGCAGGTGGGGAGGTTGATGACAATCAAAGACAGTATTGGTGGCCTAATTTCTTCATGTCAGACAACACCATATGGTTTCTCTCCTCTGCACCTATTTAGAGGCTGCCTCCATAAAGTATGCAAACATCATAGTCCTCACAATTAATTAAAAAGTGCTGAAACATGGATGTACTTCACTCTATATACTATTAAAAACACTGCTAAAACAGAACAGAAGTCTCCAAGGTATTTATTTATATGAAAGGTGTGCCTTGTCCTTGAAATCTAGCTTTGTTTCCTTTTCACAGTATTGAAATTTAATTAGCAGCAAATATGGTGAAAATAAATCACATCAAATGAGTTCAGATTTAAAAGTGGAAAAACAGAAACTGGTTAAAAATGCAAAGAACACAAAATGTGTAAAAATATATAGGAATTTCCTTTCCTTAAATCAATAAGTGACCATACTATACTGCTGTTAGCAATATACAACAATCTGAAATAACAATGTAGATCTATAAATAGGACCAAAAATCTTTAAAATCTTTGCAAATGATTGTTTCCAGCAATCCAGATCGTAAGGGTTTTATGACAGCTCTGCCTGCGCATAACCATGAAAAGAATTGAGAGGCTCAAAGAGCTACTGTCGAAATTTTATTTTAGGCATGTGACTGGAGACAGTGATTGCTGACATGGAGTGTCTCAAAGCTGAGGTGGTGACAGGTACCAGGGTAAACTATATACTATGTCACAAGACAGGCCAATCCCTGATGTAGCGGGAATGTGGATGTGATGCCCAAATGACACAAATGTTTCAAAGAAACCAGGAAAAAAAAACATAATTGACTAGTATTCACATTGGTCGACTTAAGCTTGTACATTTTGTTCAAATGTATATTAATAGATTCAGAGCATTAAACAATTGAATCTGCTCTAAATTCTGACTGTTAATACAGTGGTTAATCCAAATGAGTTAGTCAAAAACAAAGGGAGTCTTTCCATGTTTCATTCTAACAATGAAATAAGACTGAGGACAAGGATTGAAAGTTTCTAGTGTGAGAGTGGGGATGGGTCTTGTGTCATCCCCCTTTAGTTTCTTTGTAGGATCATGTAGCAGGGGGCGAATTAAGCAGAAAATGGGTTTGTGTAGCATACAATGGCACATAGCTAAGAAAAAGGACAAGTATGGAAGATGTCCCTTGTAGGCGGGGTTCCCGAAAGACTTTGTTTGCGTTTCGCTACAATGCCTCACTTTTAATGGACCATTAGTGGGGGTCAACCGCCAAGTAGTGAAACAATATCACAACATTTGCATTGCAACGTTGGTACAAATACGCAAGTTGTCAGGCATAGCGAGCTCAGCCTTTTCAACTTGACAGCAATCCCTTTAGGTGTGAGACAAGGAAGGTTCAGCGGTGCAAGGGACAGCGCGAGATTTGCTGGTGGAGAAACGTTGAGACTGCGGAAGTTGCATGCAGTGAGGTGTGTGTCAGGGCACGAGAGACAAAGCAACAATTACACACAATGAGGAGAGCAGAGTGCATGCTGACAGTAATGCAGTCCGAGGGGACACACAAGACAGAGTGCTTGTGACAACTGTGCGAGGCCGTCACACTGCTGACAGACAGGATTATAGGTAACAAATAAAGCAAAATGTTACCTTCTTATTTTCCTAAAATCTGGTGTAGACTATATTATTCATTCAGTCATTTCCTGAGCTGCTTAATGTCACATTTATTTACATTGCAGATTTACTACATACTGTATATTAAAAAAAATATTTATACACGAGTTATTTTGTTTTTATAATTTGTCAGCTATGTCAGGGAGTCAAATGTACCTCAAAATGTATACCGTATACTATTTTGAGCATACTGAATAGTCTATTTCTGTTGTATGTGTTCCTTTTTCAACAAGTGCAATAGGTACTTGGAAAAAGTTTAAAACAAACAAAAAAATGAGTGAAATACAATAACACTGAACAAAACATTTACTACATAAAAACAAAGGTGAATATATGTATAATATTTCCCTGTTATTTCATTTTTTAATAACCTAATAAGTTATCTGTAAAAGACGTGAATCCAACTTTTCAATTCACAATTCAATGTTTTCCCCAGATGTGTAAACTTATTTAATGAGAAGGAATTTGGCATTAAAATTGAATCTAAAAAAATTAAAATAAAGAAATTATGAAAATATATTTTAACAAATTCCCTGCAGAACATGTTTGTGGATCAGAAGTCGGTGCAACCCGCATTCATTTGCTCATGAAGTTACGACTTACAACTTTAGACATTTGACTGAGAAGCCATCAGGCCGTTGCACCATCATAAAGTTTGACAGCACATTATACATGCACAGGGGAGCACTATTATTGGTTTTACTGTGCCTTACCTGTGTGACTTCCTCAGGGGCAGCCTCCATCTCTTTTCGACAGATGGGGATCCTGATGTGTTCCTGACTGCATCTCACTTAAGGGGATGTGCTTAGGTCCACGTTTGTTAAAGCAAACACCTGTCTACAATTCTCCAGGTGTGAAATATTTACATCCTTCTCTCCAAATGCCCATCACCATGTGCGACACAGGTGCCACTGCAGTGTGGAGCTAGTAATCAGATCCTTGTAAGCTATAACGCAGATTTGGAAAAACATTATCTTTAAGGAATGAAGAGACCGTGTAATTAGAAAACGTGAGCATATACTTATATTGAATAAAAATAAATAGTGGATTAGTGGTTAGCGTGTCGGCCTCACAGTGGGGGACTTGGGTTCAAATGGTTACTCCGGTTTCCTCCCGCATTCCAAAGAAATGCATGATAGGCTGATCTAGGTTAGGTACAGTAGAGGAGTACAAGAGCCCAGCCCTATTCCTGGATGAAACTATAATCTATTTACATTTATTGAAATAGGGTGAGCCCAAAGACAAGTGTCAAAAAGATAAACAATTACTTCTGCAAATATAATATTTCTAAACACAAGCACCCCCCCACAAACACATACAAACACACACTTCTAGAACACACTACTAGATCTCCTAGATATCACTGTAAACTCTGCTCTTTTATACCACCTGACTGGGAGACACTTGCGGTAAAATCAACAAAAGAGAACTCTTCATCATTTTGGCAGGCTAGTCTCTTCGCAAATTAACTTTTCCTCTCCATCCTTCACACATGGGACTTCACCTGCATCGCCAGCAGATTGTGCTGCCACTCACCTCATTCAGATCCCACTATACTGTAAATTATCTCATAAACTTTGAATTATGATGACATAATAAACAGAACATACATAATGCACTAATATGCAACAATACTGATGAAAATCAGTCAGAATTTCTCAATGGGCCAACGACTCTCAAATGCATATAATATCGAAGAAGGTAAGATGAGAACATAGGGTGACGGCTTTGTAAAATGCGTCCATTTTAACATTTTACTTCTGTACACACTGCAAAATTGAAGTCTAGATGACCAATCTTGAAAAGTTGCATTTTTCAGGGCACATGATTTCAAGAAGCAGCAGAAGATGACTTTCAAACTATACTACTGGCCAGATAAACTCGACTGCATCTCTGAGGTTGATTTGGTGTACACATTTACAAGAATACCTACAGTATTTTGAAATTTGACTATAATATCAATGCCAAAAGAAAAGTACCTTCCCCCATTTAATAAAGCAGTTATTTTGGGTAAATATTGGAGCAGCTGGAAAGTCCAACCGGTTGTTTCATTTGCACTTGAAAGGTTCTTTGTGGAAGACTTCATCCGGGTTGCTCCACACATCAGTCACCATCCAAAGCCAATGATTAAGCCAATGTGGACCACTAATAAGCAGCAAGCACCACCCAGTGGACTCCTTTAATTGGGTCAATCAAAGATGAGCCATATACGGAAAACCCGTGGCTAGAATTGGGAGAGAGTATGCATTCACTGGACCAGCCATTTTGCAGCTCTCTCTAATGTTGCAAATGAACAACTAAAGGCCTGTGGACATTATGATAGGAAAGTCTGATTAAAAAAGCATAATCTCCAGATAGGTTGGCAGTGACATTGCATATTCCGTTCACTTTCTTTGAATCAGATCATCTTTATGCAGTCCAATCTTCCTTAGTGTTGGACAAAAAGGAATGACTAAGTAGTTAAAATGTTAGGATAGTAGACTTGGATATGCTCAATCCTTCAGCAATATATTCCCATCACACTTGCGATTCCAGAGCCTCTTTTTTTAATACTTTTCATACTGATAGTGTGGGGATGGGGTGTGTTTTTGGTACAGTACAGTATAGTCTTGCTAATTCCGGTAGGCTTGCTTTTTCTTCGAGAAGATAAAATATTGCATTGTAATTTCTGTCATTCGTACTCCTTAATAATAGGGCTCATGCAAACTCAAGATCTGTGAGTGTCTAAGATCAGAGCATCACCTAATTAATTATCTGATTTCTGTTTGTGTGTGTGTATTTGTTCTTATTCCAAAAGAGGCAACAGGGCTTCATCAAGAGATTACTTCAGATGTCCAAACAGTTATTTAAAGTGTTTTGACTTTCAAAAGAGTAAAAAAAATAAAAAGAAAAGCCCCTTTAAGTATTTGTTTTCAACTGCATTAAGAATGCGAACAATTCACTCAACAGTTCGTTTCACTGTACTTAACCACTAGACATGACTATATCTAGATTACTGCAATGTTTTGTTCAATGATTTAGCACATTGTGTTTAACACCTCCATTCCTCGAGAAGGTGCATCAATATGCAAATACCAGAGATGCAAATGCCAAAAACCAACAGATCATATTCATTACACTCCGTATTTATTGATAGAATATATATATACCAATATGTTTAACTATACATTTTAACTGTGTTAATGTTAAATGTATTCCTTCCTCCAAAAAGACCAAAATAGACTAAAATCATTATCAAAAAGGGGTCTCTGATAATGGATGATCACCTTAAAGTGAAAACGCAACCTCAACAATTGAATAAAATTGGCTTTAGAAGCATGGGATAACTGAAGAACTCATCTGTATAAATACACAACACAGATGGTCCTACTATCCACAGGGAAAAAGTCATCCCTGCTGTATTTGGCATATATATAGGCTAACACAACAATGATTATATTAGGAAGGTGGAAAACGATTAATTACTCCAGCACTATATGAGAACAATATGCTTATTTTATGTTGTTTATGCAAATCAAGCAATACAAGCTGATTACTTACATCCATCTATGGCTGGGGATAAACAGACTAATGCCAGGACTACTGAAACCATCTAATTGAAGTTATTCTCTGGTATTAAGATCATTCTGTTTGTGCAACACAGTTGGTGATTTGAGGCAAACTTTTAATGATGCCAAAATTTAAAAAGGACAAAAAAAACAAAATTTAATGTGTATTTCAACTGCCATTTTGGAGAAATCAGTAATCATCAAAACTTAAAAAAGAGCATATGAATATTTTATGTTTAATTTTTTTATTATTCAGTCATTTTCCTTATTAATAAATATTTAAATTAATATTTAAATGTCGAAACTGAACCACTACAACCTTTTCCCAGCTGTGTTTTAATAAAGTGGAATCAAATATAAATAAATGAATGAATGAATGTATTCCATTTTGGAATTGCTTCCCCCTCTGTGATAAAAATGGGGATTTTTTTTGTTTTGTTTTCTTTTACAAAAACATGTTGCTCTTGACTCAATTTCCTTACACTTAGTGTAACTGTACATACCATGTAGTACAAAAAAAAAGTGTGACGATTTTTGAATGGCAACATCCGAGTTGCTCACAAGTGAATAAAGTCTCAACATCGAACTGCCACAAGGCCTTTAAATTTTTAACAACCACTTTTCACTCCAAACCTCTAAAACATTTATCACTATTCAACATGAGGAAGGTTATTTTTTTAAGAAAGGGGGGCATGTTCGATGATGCTTGGATAGCGTGAAATTCTTTGTGACTTGCTTTTCCATTGCCTGGAGGATACAGCCGTTTAAAAACATCTCTGCACACATACGCATGGCTAACAGGTAATCTATCTAATTGTAGCAAGGGAGGGGTACGTCTGTAAAATATTGAAGAGCTTCTATAACCTTTATTTCACCCTGCCTGCAAGCATGTCGTAGAATCTTTGCATAAAAGCTAAATGTCCTCAGGCTCTAAGGTGCAGACAAACATCTCAACGGGCTGAAAAATGACCACACTCCTCAGAAGTGATTGCTCAAAATGTGTCATTTATGATAATTAAACTGCAGTTTGGGGGTAAAAGGACACAAAATAATTTATTTAAGTGTTTTTTTTTTTACAGAATAATTTACCTCACAATTTAGGATCATCTCTTTTCTTATACTCATTGGGGATAGAGCGTTTTCGGTCTTCGGCCTTCAGCTTTAGACAAACTGCTTCAGTGGTCCCTTTTCTATAGCATTAATGCTTGTTCCAGGCTCATGTTTGGCTCAGAACCAGTTATTTCTGTTTCGGTTAAACAATCACTGGCCCAGGGGAGTAAAAACTGATGTTTAATGAACACCAACTCACTGCTGGACCAGACAAGGCCCAGTTAAAGACCAAATACTACAACACCCTGGTTATTGTGACAATTAGAATTCACGCATTCGTGATTTGTGTGCCACAACGATAGGCCAAGGAATAAAAAAGGGGAAAAATATCTTTACTTAAACTCATTTGCTACATTGAATGCCCATCACGTCGGCATCAAAAGGTTCTCTTTTCTTTATGGTTGAAATTAAATGAGTCGCCGCAGGCAAATGTAAACGTGTACACTCGTGTTCAAAGGTTTCGAGACTCTTTCTTACCCTACTTCATCAACTGTCATACATTTTCTCCAAGGAGTATAGAAAAGAAGCCACACCGGTGCCACACCAAGCCTGACATTTCTATTGTGACGACCCTCACCCAGTACACTCGCGTGGACATCATGACGACAATGCTAAGTGCAGTTCCGTCACTTAAGGGGATAGTAAAGTGTCTCCAAATATCTGACCGCATCTGTTAACGGTAACAATTACCTGCACCGACGTGCTGTACATATGGAGCCCGGGATACTGACAACTCTACTCAACTTTATCCAGCTTGCTGTGTGTTCTTCCGTTTACACACAAATCACAGATCTATTTGTAGATCACAAAAATATATGTGAAAATCTTGAATATGTATACATGGCAGCTGTATGTGTGAGTAGATTTTAGTGATAAATTCCGCACCATAGCTGGCTGCGAGTACTGGCTCAGGTATGCTGCACTTTTCTTTTTGTCACCATGGCCATTGTATTGACGTACTGTTTGATGGAAGTCACATTAAAAAATGTAATTCTTGGTATATAGTGGCTTCTTTTCTCCACCCTTGGAGAAAATTGAGTCAGTTACTTTTGACCAACTTTTGACATGCATGTACATGCTCACATTTGCCTACAGCTACAGTCACTGGATTTGACCTGCCCGCAAACAAAGGAGGCCCCATAATGTTGACGTGAGAGCACTTGACTTGAGCGAAGTGTAGTTCACCCCTTTTTTTCTCTTCGCTGTGGTGTGTTAACTTTTGTGTCAGAAACACTAACGCCACTGGCTTCAGCTAAATAACTATTTTTTATTGATGTGTGTCATGCAGCATATAAAGATAAAGTACATTTCTGGACCCCCTGCACATTCACATCCCAGCCTGCCTACTACTAATGTAATGATACGCTGATTATTATGGGGACCCATGGCTTCAGTTCGGCTCATTTGCTAAAGGAAAGCAAAATACTGATTGTGAAGCGTGTGAAAAAGACCAACACATCCTGAGCACCAGCACGTAACAAGCACTCTTATTGTTAAAGTGGTTTTCCACTTTAACAATAAAAAAAAAAAGACTGACCATTTTCAAAACTCCTCTTGATTCAATTTTATTTCTTGGCTTTTACCAGGACATGAGACCATTTTTTTTACCCAATTGGCAAGTAGCATAACACTAAAACATTTGGATATATATCACAAAAGGGATCATATTCTACTTATTTCACAATTTTTAAATTATTTTTTAAAAATGTTTCTTTATTTAATTCATGGCAAACTGTCATGCTCCAGGTTCCATGACAACCATCAAACTTGTTATTCTCCCCACAGTGAAGAGAATGACATGACATTTAGCAATGTTGCAAGACTTGTACAGTAAGGTACATTTATTGAAATGGCAAGCCTGAGATATACAAAGGTGAAAGGAACCATGCTGCTTCCCACTGGGGTACCCTCACTCCCCCACTTGCTAAAACTATCCAGATTAGGGCACCAAATTACAAGTGTTGAGGAAAATCTGAACTATTTCATACAAGGTTTTGATATTAGCGGAAAAACCCAATAGCCCCTTTTTTAATAGTCAAACATGTACTTTAATTGTACATAATTTAATTAGATTGCGGTAAACTATTTAGTTGTTTTGTTTTTTTGCAAAATGTGGGTATAAATACATGACTACATTTGATTTTTTTCCACTGCACTCCCACGTACTTCATTGGAAACAGTTTGCACACACTTATTACTTTGGCATCTTTCTTCTTTGCCACATGTGCATTCAATTGTGTATGATTAACCGCGAACAACTTGAAATATTAAAATAATAACATTACATTTGGGTGGGATGATTAAAGGATGTTCTCTTTTAGCTACTCTGACATTATATTTTGAAACTTCTCGGCAACGCCACCCACTCTGCGCACACACACAAACACATTCTCCCGCTTCCATCTTATATTCCATCTCTTTCTGGCCAGGCTCCATAAGCCCTGCTCCAGCTAATGCTCAAGTAGTTATCACATTGGCGCTTGGTGGCGGTGATCTTGAGGAGAAGGCCTCAGGGGTTGAGTTGAGAGTTATGCGAAATTTGAACTTTGCAATGGTTGGTTTTGCCGTCTTGTTTACAATCCCCAGCGTGTCGGTACATTTTTATACTGTTCTCTAGCCGTGTCCAACTGCAGAGTGTATATAGAAATTGTCATGTCCAGCTTGCCTCATCATCAGAGATGGTACATGGCAAATGACAGTATAACAAAAAGAGAGAAAAAACACCACATAATGACGACACCCAGAGGCCCGAGAGAGATTGCCTATACTAGGATGATTTTTTCCCCCCCATAATGTAAAGCAGAAGACATTCTTTTATTGCAAATTTGATTATGTAAATAGATACAGTAATACCTAGGAGTGTTTTTACGCCACCCTGAATCTCTATTTGCATCAGGCCATAAAAGTTTCATAAGACTGTGAGAATGTTGTTTGCGATGCATTGTTTCTTGTTCACAATTAAATGATTTGAATTATTGCAGACAATTGAATTCTTCAATATCTGTAAGTGAAATTAATTCAATGCAATTCCATATATTCTTATATGCTTAAAAGTACTGGTAGAACTAATGAAACAAATCTAAATTACAAATAACATATTTTTTTCTAAAACACAGAAATAGAGGATAGTATAAAACAACTGGTCTTGCCATATTTTAACCTTTCTGAGAATATACAATATACATTAAGTGTATGCTCCTCAATGTTGTTGGGAGAGAGAAGTACTAATGGAAAATAGCCAGAAAATCTTCCACCATTATAAATACAGCTACAGAGTGAAATGATCTATAAGATGTGCTAAATGTTAATAGACTTTAATGGTTGATTCACAGATAATTGGAATGTCAAAAATGAGCAACTGAAAAAGGCAGAAGGTTTTGGAATATAAGAACTGAGTGGTTAAAGAAAAAAATACAATTACAACTGTTAAAAACATCATGCAAACAACAACTATCTTGAAACATGAGGAACTTGTGTATTTGCTATGGCAACTCTTGCGAACAATCGAAGTACATTCTTGTGTAGTTCAGCGACATGGAAAAAACTGCCATATTATTACAGAATGTCAGTCTTCTTTATTCAACAGTCCACCAAGATGACAAGTGCACTCAAGGCATATATCTGTCTGATGCATGCAAGACATGGGCGTGGTTGAGGTTAGCTAAACCCACGTCATGTCAAGCAAATCACGCCAATTCTTGGAGCACACACTACCGCTACTCAATTACTCCATTTGAGGCTTCCAACAGAGGGAAAATTACCATTTCTACATTTTCATTTCGCGCCGTTGGAGAAAGACCTCGACCACCAACCCAACCAATTGTGGTTAATGTAAAAACTGTTGAGTTCCAAAGCATCTTTGGATTGTCTATTGACGTCAATGTCAGCCTTTGAGTTAATACATGAGCAACCTCTGTTATGCTTCAATAGAAATAAGTTACCATCTCATTTTCAACCACAATGTCCAGACCAACTAAATTATGTCAGGTTTAAGAGGATTCTTTAAAATTAATCCCATATTTTGCCATATGCATCTCAGATTTTTCCTCACACCTCAAGGTATTCTATATAAATAAATTCCCCTAAATACTGTAAATTCATCCTACCAAAGTTGGCAAAATCAACTGACAGATAGTTTGTAACAAAGATGTATCTCTCGTTCCCACACGGATCTTATTGATTCATGCTAGTACGTTCTGAACATGAATAAATGACTTTACATGAACCTGTAATGTGTAAAGGGCTGCAAGCAGGTGGAAATTGATAGCAGGTTTTGAGTTATTATTAATGATTGTGTCATTCTTGGGCGATGAAAAAAGTAAAACTGTTGTGTCCACATCTCTCGGAAGTAATTTGGCAGGGTTCTCATGCAAATCGAGGAGGGAAGGGCAATTCAATGTGGGCATTGTCTGCTCAGCTGTGTAGATAGCTCTAAGTATGATCACTAATGGTTGTGGAGCTGTATGTCAAAGCCAATATAAGTAGCTGTTATTGTTCTGCAAGCATTGAAATTCTGTTCAATCAAGAGAAGGCAGTAGACTATTCAGTAATTGCAGGAAGACAAAGGAGCGGTGTTCATCCCCTAGATTTGCTTTGGCCATGTCTTCTTCCAATGCTGAATTGCTTTGTGCAAGAGTTTTGAAGTGACAATAACAATTATGTCTTACAGTTGAGCAGTGCTGAGATTTGTTGTTATGTTTCCTTGACTGTTTTAAAGACTCTTGATGTTATGGCTTGCTTTAGAGACTTTATGGCCCTCCGAGGAAACAACCGTTTAAATTCAATTAAGGGTACAAAATGGCACATCTGAAAAAAGCCCTTTGGAAGCTTTGTTTGCAGAGTCCATGTACAATGACTGTATCTGGAGCTGTATACATATTGTGATGATTATAGCTAAAGGGTATATTTGTATCGGGTGAATAAAACTGAATTGTTACGCTTCGAGGTTGGGTACAATGTATGTCCTGTGAATAAAATTACATTTTTATCAGAAGCCTTCATATAATCAGTCATGAACACTAATATAATATGCCAATGGAGCTTTGTTCAAGCCATCAGAGAATGTGATAATTAGCAATTAGTGATCAGTATATCATGGCAGGTGATTTTTAGAGTGTCCCCACTCAACTTGCTAAATAATCCTGAGGGGCTGCAAATAAAATATCCCATTGGATTACAAAATGATAAATGCTTTTCACAGGACGAGCTGCAATGGCAGATTAGGCATGATTATGATTGGGCTCATTTATTTTCAACATGTCATTATCTCTTGCAACATTGACTGAGCAAATGGCCAAAGAGATTTTACGGCTGTAAGCGTAAAACTGTTCTTGATCATTAGAAGTTGGCGATAAAGTCAAAAGTTCATCAACAACCAACAAAAAAAAAAGTTGAAAAAGAAACAAGAACAAAAGATTCTTTAAACACAAAAGCATTTAAATGTAATTACACAAAATTGGGTTGAATTCAACCATGACATTTAATGATTTTGCATCAAGTTTCGCTATAAAACGAGGTCTAAGCTTATAAACCTCAGAGACATTGAAGGGCCCAGTAGTACATACTATATGAAGATGAATAAGAAGTGATTATGTATTCATTTTATTCACCAATCAATATTTTAGGTGAGAATATGCAGAATTTATTGATAAAAAAACGTTGAATACATTAAGATTAAAGTACACTTGAGTGAAACCAGCAGTAATGCTGTTGGTAGGGTCTCAAGAGTAAGGACGAGATAGACTATGATCACCGTGCTTAACCCATTTACAGCATTTGGCCTGTTGTAAAAAATGATACCAAAAATTAACATAAAGTGCTTCAAAACCAACTCTTTTAATGTCAGTGAGCTCTCATCACTAAACATTTTGAATACCAATCCCAAATTAAAACAGACATACTCACATGGCTGCAGAGCATAATCAAGGATAAGGTTAAAGCACTAGAACTCAATCTTTTTAAAAAAGGAATTAGACGATGATTTTAAATTAAAAAACGCGGACACATAAATATTAGCAATATCTCAAACGAGGAACATCTGTGCTTTGGGGGTTTTAATAATAATAATATTCTATTTTAAAGCATGAGCAGGTGTAATTTAAGCTATTTAAATTTATCATTAAATAAATATTGCAAAACAAATGTTATATTATGGTCTAATATGTCACACCACTACAACAGGCGGGTAATAATATTCATTAAAAGTATTTATTATTTTATGCCTGTCAAATGTCACATTCTAGAAATATTACAATTAAATATCACATTTCTTGCCAAAGATCTTTTAAAAAAAATGTTAAAAGGCACCATCTCAATTCATGCTATTTTTTAGTAGTATTTGTTGTATTTATATAACCTGTACTCTGAATATGAATAAAATATGTGTATTTATTCACTCTCTCTCTCTCCCCTTTTGTTTGTCTTATTTTAACATAGGTACTGGAGCCTATTCTAGACAATTGTAGGCAGTAGAAGGTGGACACAAAGTGGAAAAAACATTCACACACACTCCTTAATGATGGCAATTTAGTGTTCAATCAGCCTACCAAGCAAGTTTTGTGGATATGGTTGGAACCCGCTGGGGATTGAACCCTCGATCTCAGAAGTATTAGGTGAACATGCCAACAATGCACGTATATTTGGTCAAGAGTGTACAATTTTTGTACTTTTTACTCAGTATAATAGATCAGTTGCTCACATGGTACTATAATTCAGCAATCTAATAATCAAACACTTTGTCCTCAGTAAATCTTCAGAGTCCGTGTAGTGTCCACAGCCTTAATTTGGGAAAACAGAATGTTCAACACAATTTTTTCCTTTATTACTAGGTGTCTTGTCATTCAAGCATTGGTCTCATCAATTTTAATGATCTTGTTGAGTAGGTGTGAATAATTGATTGAAAACTGTTTTCCAATGGCTTGATTGTCACAAAGCAAGATAAATAGAGTGGAATAGACTTATAAAATATTTACTAGAGTGCTGGCCAGAAAAAAATGATTAATTCCAAAGTCCTTCATCACATATTTGGGTGTCCTCGTTCAGACAAGGTACCCAACCATGAAGCCAAAAGATGTCTTAAGACAATGTACCAGAGAGACAACAACAAGCAAACCAAAAAACAGGATGACCGTTGTTCCTTTGCACCGGCCATTTAGAGACCAACAGGCATCTTAAAGAAAAACAAATAGATCAACAAGGCTAAAAAAACAGTTAACTCAAGAAGAATAAAAGACATCAAGGGGCATTTCTTCCGGGAAATGACAACATCCGTTGACAGCAACTGTATTTTACGGTGGTTGTAAACAATAGCAGCTTCCTCTCCGCATCCACAGTAACATAAATGATGAACCCTCAGGTTCAATAAATTTCACAAATATAATAAAAAACTAGAATTATTGCTCTCAGAGAATCTAAAATCGGGGAATTGCAAAACCCTTTAGTTCCCAAATTAGAATTTTTAAAATTCATGTTTTATAAGAAATAATAGATTATCATTAACATTCTTTTTATCCTCAGCAAGCCATAATTATTGGATTCAAGGTACTTGCTGAAAAGTGACCTAACAAGATGATCACTTAGTGCCATCTACTGTTAATCAAGCTTTTCAATTGTTAGGGAATGCAAAAGCTATCATATTTTAATACATTTAATTTATAAATATCCTTCTCTCTCTACATCTATATATTATACACACGTGAGATGTGGGTTTTCTCCGGGTATCTACAGACAAATAGATAGTTCCCCTAAAAAAAAAAAATCAAAATTATGCTTGTGAATCGCTGTGTATTCCAAGGACATACCATTCAAATTTCAATTCAATTTTAATATACCTAATCTATCCAATAAAACAAAATGAATGGTGACTTGAAAGGCTAAATGTGAGGACCATAAAGTCAGATACCAAAAGGCAAGAATACCAACTATTCGATTGTTCCCTTGGCAGGCTTTCAGCCTACAAAAATTATAGTGTACACACCCACAACAACAACTTTGAGACAGTTTGCTTCACAAAGAAGTTTTCGGGACCAGATATTTGTAAAAAAAAAAGTCAGAAATGACAAAAAGAATCCCACACCATAAGAGGAGGACAGGCAGCCAACGTTATCCATCCATATAAAAAAAATATACAAAAATATTCTGTTTTGGAATTGTGAACAATCATTTGTAACCATGTTAATAATGACATGCATATTATGCCATTGTGTCCAAGAAAAAAAATGTATTACAGTATTCAATGATTGTTACATTTCATTGTTGGTCAAAGTTGTAGGAAAAAATGTTATGCATAACAATTAAGAGACAGTAATATTTTAGTAAAATAAATTGTCTCTTCTTTTCCTGAGGGGGCTTTGCAGCCCAGATTGCTAATGCCCAAGGCCTGTTACTGGTCCGTGGCCTGGGGGTTGTGTTTAATTGACAATGGAAAAACATCAATGAATTCCCCATACGTAAAAGGATGACAGTTCATTAAGATAATTGCACACGCACTATATGATGTAAAAGTTTATACAAAATAAGAAAAGTGACATCATGAAATCTATTCTAATTAAGTCTTGGACTACCATTGTTCCTTTCACTTAATAGCTCATAGATCAAGATATGTGTTCATTACATTTCTCTATAAAAAAACTTAATAAATGCAGTTATTGCATATAACACTTCCTTACAATTAATGGGTTGTTTTATTAGCTTGAAAATGTATTATGCTAGTTTCTTTCCCTTTCATGGTTTTCATAGTTTCTTCCTGCTGTACAATAAATATTGGAAAAATACATCGACTGTTACAACAGAATAAAATTACACTTTTCAATTGGCAAAACATTAAGAATGCCATATTTTGAATAGCCTATGTACATGCCCATCAATGCCGGGCAATTGCTCCCCTTATTAATGATTGCAATATTTGACACGTTATATGAGGGAACGTCAAATAAATATCATTGGATCCCACCACCACCACCATGCACACAAATGCACACATACACATTTTGGTCACTTACTTTTCCAGGTTGTTATCTTGGTTGTGCACACATTTGGGCTTGTATCTATCCACAAACAGATTTTGCCCGAGGCCCCAGTAGCAAATTATGAAGCAGCACTCTTGGATATGATCAGCTAAGTTTATAATGCCATACTTCCAATGCTCATCTTTGTGGCCAGCCATATTGTAATGGTCTCTTTTGAAGAAAGGCTCTATCACTGATAGTCTGAGTTCAGGTCCTGACCGCTTGCTCAATTTAGCTAACAGCAGCGCAGATAGTATCCTTTTCAGCTGCTCTCAAAGTGGAGGAAATCTTTAAATTGCAATATAATGAAAATACCAAGCATGGCGCTGGAATCCAAGTGGTCAAGGAGTTAGCATCACATAAAAAGATACTTTGAAAAAGGTAAAGCACTGCATGCGATAGACAGCTTTGGCTTCAAACTGCACCGTGTTAAAGGGGCTGACAACTTGAATTATATGGTTATTAACACCAGTCCGGTTCTCTTTCTGTAAAGCCACTGCAAGCCCCATAATGAAGACTGCATATAGATCACTTGGCAGTCTGTTTGTCAGGTGTTTGGGTTAATGATAAAATGCAGAATACCTTTTGCAACAATCGAAGTAGGCTACCAGAAATGGTAATGGGGGAAAATATTCATGTTTTATATATTGGAAATCACACATGATGCTAATATTCCTCATGAAATTTGTCTCGTTTGTTTAAAATATTGCATTATTGGTTGAAAAAATGCTGAGAAATGCACACCAAAAAATATGCTCATAATCTTTGAACATAGTACCATTAAATTAAGAAGCAAAAATACTATATAGATGCATTACATACCTACAGCATAGACATATTGTTTGGAGTAGCATTACCCGTATTGTTGCAAAAAAAAAATCCAAATAACAGAACAGGGTGCTATTTATTTCCCCATATTTTTCACATTTTAATAATGTATATTAATCACACTAAAGACCAGATTTAAATACTAAAAAACTCATTTATAATACTCATTTGAATAATAATGAAACTATTCTTCATTTAACCTTCAGAGTTCTACACATGCCAGTGCTAAAATATTCAAAATTGCAAAAAAATCTTTTTTGAAAGCATCTTGAAGAATAAATAGACAATATTTCCTTTGGGGGATACGACTTGTGCTGACTGATAGCACCAAATGACTTTCCAAAGGGAGTTGCAACCCATTGCATGAGCTGACCTAAGGCGATCCTCTTCTTGTTCAAGCATGTGCCGTACAGACATTTCGTAGCCAACTGCTTAATTGTAATGTTTGATCCTCTTGACAATATCGGGGAGAAACTGTTAATAAGAACCAAATACATATCTATGGGTACCTTACATTTGATTTTATGAATGGAGAAACTGTTAGGAACAAGAGAACTATCTATGGTACCTTACATTTGATTTTATGAATAAAAATGAGCAGAATAATTCAGATAAAGTGAATATTTCAGGGCATGAAATCTATAGAACTAATTAATTTTTTTAAGCAAACGTGTGAAAATGATCTATAACCAACTTATAGGTAAAAACAAAACGAAATCATTTAAATACCATAATGGTCGCAATTTTAAACTATTGGGTTTGTTTTATAGTCACACTAAGAGAATAAAAACACTTTGGTGTTCAGAATGCCAAATATAATTAATTTCTGTATTCAAAGGGGAATATTATGACTGTTTGTTGCTGAAAAGACTTTAAAAAAACAATTAGGACTTAATGATATTAGCACCAAAGTCACATGCTGATAAGGAGTAACAGAAGCAGTCAAGAACTGCGGTTACTGATGATGGTGTATTTGGTAGCTCCATAATGCCTTCAACAAAAGAGGCAAAAAGTGGATGAGCGTGGCATCAAAAAGACAGGTTTGCCACAGCATTGTCTGCTTTATCACAAAACACTCACATAGTACCTTTTTAGCCCTAGAGGTCATGTAGGAAGAATGCACCACTAATCTCTTAGGAAAGAAAAGTGCAAAATTAGGTTTTAGAGCATTGCTATCCACCAGAAACCTCATAAGCAAAAGACATGCCTGCGTCTGGTATGTTCAGTGAACTAAACTTCAGCTTGGTGAATTCATAAACAAGACATTCATCGACCCACAATAAAAACTCTGATATTCAGGGTCAGCAGACACTATTAAAACAATGATTCTTCTGAGGGTTTGCTTGACCTTGAAGGAAGGCACTCTCATAACAACAACAAAAACTGAAAAAACACTAAACACCTAATAATTTGGACGTGACAATGAATTGGTTTAAAGATTATGGGGGGGGGGGTGTCAAATCATCATCATAGTATAGCTTCCAATATACAAAGACCACAAGTATTCACAGTTACAGTATGGGTTACAGTTGATAGATAAAGTGAGGCTGGGCTACATTTGCAAGTGCACCCCTAGAGGGAATATTATCAGGGAGGTTAGTGGTTTCATTGATTTCAAGACTGCAATCATCTCCATCTAATGTAGTGGGCAGAGAGAGGATAAGTGAGGCTGCAGTCTGTTTGTCAGCATGACAACTTTTACATGTTTAATTCGAACTGCAGTAAAGTGGAGGATGTTCCATTTATCAAACACGTTGACTGTATCTTTGCAAATATTCTAATTATGGCAAGGAGTCAAATGAAACATTTTCACATTAAAATGTGATATTTGCTAATCAACCAAATAGCAATAAATATTAAATTTGGTAAGTTTTTCAAGAAGAAATATGATTTTTTAAAAATTGGTACTAATTATTATTATTAATTATTTGAAAATTAAAAATGACTATTTTTCAGGAGCACAAAAATGTACTTGTGGCTTGTTTTTATTTACTGCGAACCAACAGAATTTAAATTTACAGTTCATATTTGGAGCATAGATGTTTCCTATTGCTAGATTTAGTAAAGCATTCATTCCAACTCACTTTATTATTAAAACTCGGTATCAGTTTTAAAATATTCAAGGAAGGAAAGAACTCTTATGCATATTTTAGTTCCAAGGTGCACAAACAGTCAAGCCCATAAATATTACTATTTATTATGGTCTTGCAATAACAGATTGAACATCCATAATAAAAATAAAAATGTTGATTGGGAAATTAATCTAAACAATCATGCTAATCAAAGTTTCACAATTTATTTCCTTTACTGACCAATCTCAAAATAATTTCAACAAACTATATTTTCCATTGGTGTTCAGCATTTAGAATCCAATGACAAGATATACAATAATTGTAATAAACATTCCAAATAAAAATAATGAAAATGTGCATGATTATGCAATGTTTTTATGCAAAAACAACCAACGTTTGTTAAATCACCAGCATTTTCTGCATGATTTTTCAAGATGGCAGCCACCCACTAGTTTGCGTATATGTATAAAAAAAAAAAATAATTAAAAAACTGCCTCCATCAACACTATCACGCCACAACCAAAGTAAAAGAAATAGGAACAATGCTGGGCATTACAACCAAAAAAGATTAATTAAAAACCTGTTCCAAAATGGTCTAAACTGTGAATGCAAATGCAAATCCTTGCGATTTGTAGAAGCCAAACATGAAAGTGGAAAAACTTTCTTGGTCCAATTTATCTCTTGGAATAAAGTTTAAATAGCCTTACCTGTACTGGTGTGATTTTCCCCTACTGTTGGAACCGTAAAGTGGGGCGAGTCTTCTGGTTCACTTGTTGTTCGGCGTAGATGGGCGAGTTGGCCATGCGTCCTCGAGTAACACTCTTTGGGGCCTAATGTGAATAGAGGTCAGAATAATAGACGGTCAAACAACAAAGACTGATAATCCTGTCTCCACCCGCATTGCTCACTCAGTTCCTGTGTTGCAATCAGACATTTTAAGGGCAGTTAAGATGCAGCAAGGGGCAGCTGAATGAATGCGGTCAGGAAAGACTCCCAAGATCCCATTATGGAGAGTAACCGGTGTCAATTCGCAGCAATTAGACCACTCAGATGTGTCAGTAGACAGGCCTCAAATTAATAAATAAATAACATCAACCACAAATGCATGCTGATATAGTCCTTTGAGTCATTTGAGTCTCCCAGTGGTCTATTTCCGTGCAACATTTAGTCTTTCAAAAAGCAACTAGGTATATCTTCTCTTCCTCTCCTATTCTGAATGACCTTTGAGTGAAAAGACTCCTTAGTGAGCAAGTAGATTACTGTCCATCTGTTTTTGCCAATTCACAAAAGACAGTGTTTGGTGTAAAGGAGATGTTTAAATGCTGGTTACTTTTAGCTTGTGTTTATGAAGGAATTCTTAGGGAGAGCATCATTTTAGTAAATTTATAATCTAAAAGGAGTGGAGCCATAGGACAACAAGATTGTTCTGTTCTAATTTGTATTTTTAAGAGTCCTTCATTGAAATATAACATCAAAATAAACAGATGCTATATTGAAATTTCAGGGCAGGATTATATTAATGACAAATAGGCTTTGTGCTCACAAGTTTTGCATAAATGGCAGTTGACCATATTTCATTCATTGTCTTATTTTATTTTATAGAGTTGCCCCTTTAATTGTTCAGTCCTATTACTGAAAGATAAAAAAATAAATGATAAAATTAGATTTTCAGAAATAACCGATGATATGCATTTTGACCATTTGTAGTTTTTATTGTAATGTATATAAGAGGTGAAAAAAAAGAGATAGCAAAAACTGAAGTTTCTTTTTTTTCTTAATAATACATTGATAATCTCATAAATTCAACTATTCTGGCAACTACTTTGCAATAGTTGGAAATGACAAATCAGCAAAAGTAAATAAGGAAAGGTTCCCCAAATCACCCTTCAATAGTATTAAAATCATTCTGCTACTTTCTAAATAATAATCAAATTTTAAAAATGTTTATACTTTAAAGAGTGAAAAAAAAAACTGATTACCAAATAAATAAATGATGAAGGCATAGCATTTTTGTATAAAGTATGCAAAAAGAAACAGAAAAAGATCCAAATTTGATTTAGTAATCAATTAAATGAATGAGAAATGCAAAGACATTTTCCACTAGGCTGGAATTGCAAGTGCTAGTCGAGTAAACATATTTTACCAACTTAAAATTGAGTTATTATTTTCATATACTGGAACAATTCGTTTCCATCGAAGCCTTACGTAACCTAATTTTTTTGTATGTAGAGGTACCACCAGGTATGTTAGTTACTATATTTTGGCGTAAACCATGATAAAAGGGTTGTTTTTTATCCCCCACTGTGAAAAAGGAAGCCACATTAAGGGCAACTGTCAGTGGTTTGTGGTTCCCTCTTTGAGAGGCCAGTAAAAGCTCTCTTCCATGTCAGCAGGGCAGATTGGATGACCGCTCGAGGACAGTCCCTGACACTGCTGAAAGAGGGTCAAAAAAAGGCAGACAAAGCTTTCTTCTGAAAAGGTCAAAGTGAAGACAATTCTCTTCGCACAAGGAGGAAAAAACCTTTCACTATGACATTTTTTTAAAAGTAAGAATGGATAAAAAGTATTATTTTGTTGCTGTGTTTTTGTTTGTAACCAAGTCTCAACGTAAAAAAGTAAATAATATTAAAATGAAACCTGTTAGGATTAGTCAAAGCACTAATTATGAAAGGACATTTGTATGTAGAGATCTAGATCTATAATGTGTGTTTGCCTTGATAGCAGCTCATCAGCATGGAAAGAACGATATGTTTAGATACACATGAAAATCATTAAAAAAACAACATTTAAATAAAAGAGGCATATCATAGTAATTAATGCATAGCGTGTACAAGCATAGAGTAGATGCAATGGCCTAATGAACAGGAACGTAAAGAATACACACTGGGAATTGAAGGCTCCCTGCACTAGACAACATAATAAGCAGGTGACAGCGTGTAAAACATTTCTCCTTTTTTGAATGAATAGACATGGAGAAAATTACCCTTGGCATTATGTATTCATAATGTTTCATTGTCTGGATG
The DNA here is from genome assembly GCF_051989575.1 of Stigmatopora nigra. Lineage (NCBI taxonomy): Eukaryota > Metazoa > Chordata > Actinopteri > Syngnathiformes > Syngnathidae > Stigmatopora > Stigmatopora nigra. The sequence continues at coordinate 8,830,308 of NC_135512.1, forward strand.
CAGTAAATAACACAAGTATTTTTTTTTACTATAGCCAATACATTACAGGGACACTAGAATACAATAGTTGACAAACAAAAAAAGTGCTAAAGTGTTTTATCATCAGTGCAGAACTGCTTTGTCCAAAATGGTTATGCCACTGGCCTATAATAAGTCACAGAGCTAATCCAAATTTGTCTATTGAATGAAATCACAAGTAACAACTATCATGAGACAATATTTTATAGTGTTCTCCATCACAATGGCAGCAAAAATAAATTACGAGGCTGATGGAAAAACATTCCATAACACTGCTGTAAAAAATCCTGCTGCATTAATCAGTGAGGAAATGTGGATATTTGTAAAACCATTGAAAGGATTAGACAGGGTTTTCTACCTCCTGCTGTACATGGCCCAAGTCCTGCTGAGAACGCTGGGAGTTCTGTGGAAGGAGCGCCAGCATTTGACCTAGCTGCAGTATTATTACGATATGACCCAAACAAAGCCATCAGCATGGGACCAAAGGAGGGGGTGTACTATTTGTCCTCATACCACCTCCTGTGTCTCAAAGAATCCATACTTGCTTTAAACAAGATTTAAGGGGATTACAAATTATTCCACTGAGCTTGGACAATTTGATCTTCGTTGGGGGCGGGCGCCGAGAAATATTCGTAAAAATCAAACATAAAAACACAATCAAGTGTAAAATAATCAATTATTGGAACACTTCTGCTCCTAAATCAAATTTGTAAGCAATTCTACCAAAACAAGGCCTTTCCAGATTTGTTTTCTAAAACGGCATATACATTTCAATTGTTAGATGTATATAGTATCTGTCTTTTGCATTTTGAAATGTGACATTAAATATATAAATACTGGGCCATAAAAAAAAAATACATGGGTGCTATTACAGGCTGAAGGCAGCCCAAAATTTAGTCACTTGTAACTAACAGGTAACATTTGTTTGACTGAACTGCCCTCTCCTGGCTAACTTTGAGCTTGCAGGCACAATAAGTCAGCAATTAATAAGCCCAGATATAAATAAATAAAATAAATAAATAAATAAAGAAGATCAACATATACCGTCCCGTCCCATAAATCTACCAAATTTTCATCAGTTATCAGTTCATGAATAACGAGAGGAGTTGGGCTTCAAATTTACATATCACAAGAACAACTAGTAACTGTATTACTACATATAAAATCAGATATAGGATACAGAATTACATTGTATATTAAAATTCTCTAGCAATCATTACTTCGTTCATTTATCTTCCGTACTGTCTATCCGCATAAAGGCTGTATGCTACACAGACGACATCCACAACGGCCAAAAACCAAGTCCCAAGCATATTAGAAACCATTTATTGTTATTATAACAACTTTTCTCATTTCAAGTAGGAGTGCGAGATTGATAATGTTAATATTTATTTCTCTGTCGGACCGGCACTAGGTGGTTCGCGGACCGGTAACGGTCCAATGACCGGTGTTTGGGGACCACTACCTTAAAGCACTGTACCTTACACGATGCACTAATATGGTAATACTAAAAATGTATTTTGAACAAAATTTAAGTCGAAGTGAAGTCAGGGATTATACAACTCAACATATTAGACCCCACTGCTGATGTACACATGACTTTTAACCTGTGCTGGGATTGTTCTGAGGCGAGTGCTAAACGAAAAGTAAAGGAGGTTTCTCCCTATACTTTCACAATATTTTATCCTCAGAATGAATGAGCTCCTCTATTAGAAAAGACATACTGCTGTTAATGATTTTATAAGCAGGGAGCCCACCTGACATCCTTTTTCTATTACAGTTCTTTATTCAATTTGCAAGGCGCACTGCAGGTGACCTAACCTATAAAAGGCCACTCCAAATTACATTATCAAGCTTCTGGAAATTTTATAAATTCAGAATTGGCCTCATGGAGAGGTGGCATACACAGTGCTGGTGGCTTCACCTTTAAGTTTGCATAAATCAATCTCACCAAAGGTTAGAACACATCATACTTTATACATCAATGCAGTTTTTAACTTCATCAAAAATCATTATTTTGAAATCACAATAGCAGGAATAGGAGTTCTTATGTAAGGATCAAATTGCTAAACATTTAAACTGAAGACAAACCAATACATAAGTACAAAGTAGCATTGTCATGACGTGCTTTTCAAATATTAATTCACACATTTTTTAATTTAAAAAAAAAAATAAAATATATATATATATATATATATATATATATATATATATATATATATATATATATATATATATATATATATATATATATATATATATATATATATATATATATATATATATATATATATATATATATATATATATATATATATATATATATATATATATATATATATATATGTATATATATATATATATATATATATATATATATATATATATATATATATATATATATATATATAAAATTATAAACAAATGAAGAGACTTGTGCATGACTATCCCAGTCGCATAGCAGCACACAGTAGTAAGTTCGCATTTCCTCTCTTGTGTATTGCAATAAAAAAGTGCTTCCAGTTTACGAGTGAGAGTTGTGGCCATCTGTGGCCCAGTAAACAGTGCTCCCATCAGGCAGACCATAAGGTGGATCTCACGTGTGCCAAGTATCAAAACTGATTATACAGTAAACATTTCACTCCAATTCTCAAATGTTGTCTAAATAGGTTCACAAAATCTCACAGGTCAAATCTATGGGCAAGTCTTCAGAGTCAGAATTTCCATATCAAAAGAAGGGAAGCCTAATTCTCTAAAGCAAATCCCAGTGAATCTTCTTTTTTTCCATTAACAATAGAAACTATGAAGAAAATTAAGAACCCCTGAGGAGTCTCATTCAATGTATGCACCCACAAAACAAAGGAATAGATGAGTGGAAGGGTCCTATAAGTCCAGATGTGTCCGAGTCAAGATCCTATTTTTCTTCCCCCTTACGATTTCGGAATGAATTCAAATCATCCCATTAACATTCGTTTTTCACTGAGCTCTTTCCCAGAACAATAATGCTGAGCAAATCAAACTGTAGCATTCAAAACAACTTTACGCCTTGCCTGAGCAATTCAAACCGCCTTCACAGATTGCAATAACGTCAACAAAGAAGTTCTCCAAAGGAGAGCATTTATCAATGAAGAGGTTGGTGAGAAAAAGAAAAAAAAATCGGGTATAAAAAGACCTCAGTGACACCTGAATGGCTACTTGTCTTTATAGAATTCCTATTTCATGCCATCTATTTCCTAACTAAGTTTTGGGAAAAAACTATTTGGAACATTAATATTTATAGCTTGGAAGTATAGAAATGTGTTGATATCTTAGGTTGGGGGGGGGGGGTTGTCTTTCAAATAAATTTAAAAAATGCTGTTTATTTACTCGTTTGGATTGTATTCGTAATTTCTAAGTATGACATTTTTTTATAGTTTACCATAGTTAAATTAATATTTACATTTAAATGATGGTTTGAGAACGATACTTGGAGAGCAAAGTAAGTACAGTATGTATTGTAAATGTGGGTATAGAAAAACATGACATTTATCAATACATTTGTTATTTGGAATGATTAGGACAGCAGGTGACAAGACACTAAATTCCACAGGCCTTGACATTGGCAACAATCAAGTTATGCAAGTTAGCTGCGGAAGGGAGGAGGTCATCCTTCATTCCAGCTAGAGTCCGAATACTGGTCAGCTTACTAAAAGCTCATTGGACAATGAGAACAATGGAAATACTAGAGGTTTTCCAAAGGGCACGATGAACCACAAGAATACTTAAACGACCTACGTAAATGCTACAAAACATTATATATGGTAGGTTTAATCAAATGAAGTAATTTTTGGGAAGAGTTAGGTTACAGTGGGGCTTTACTAGTGTGTTTTTGTTTGTTTTGCAAGGAGTAGATTAAATATCAAGACAGGAAGGGCCAGGTTTAGAGAAACAGGAAAAGTGATGTAAGGAAGTGGACCACGTCAGAAGCCAGCCCACACCAGACAGTCGGCTAAAAGCCAAAATCAGAACCAGTGCAATTATGGAGACGTCGCTTTGGTCACCAATGAAACTAGTACTTTTGACAGGTATGTGAATTAAACAAACTTTATATGCTGTACTCATGGACTGTACATACATATATATTGCAGACAAATATTGTATGTAACAACACTGTAATGACAACAAAAAAACTCAGCTAGGTATTCATCAAATACATCTATGCTGTAGAATATTTTCAAATGCAGGTATATACTTTCTTTTTTCTTTTGCCTCTGCAGCATGGCTTTGCAGTTTGATGGACCCCTGCCGATTTTCTGACATTTGTAAATCTTGCCACAAGCTGGCAAGATGCAAGGCTTTGAATGGCTCGAATGAGGCTTGCTTTTGTGACCACGGATATACCGGAGACGGTACAACTTTTTGCAATGGTAAATATTACTCCCCAGACATATTGGCATAGTAGAGTTACTGATTGGTTCTAATGTTGAAAGAGAGCATGTTTGTAATATTGATCTTTGCACATTTTGCAAAGAAAACAGTCACATTGTCATCATTATGATGGCCTTACACAGGCTCCTAACCTTTTAGGTTGTACTGCACCATAAGTTCATTTTTATGGAGAGTAAGAAAATGAAAGTACACTTACCAGAGCCATAGACTTGGGAATTTACAAAACTGTCCTATTTGTCAGTTTTTCCAGAAATATCTCTGGATTCCTTGCACACATGCACAAAATATACACTTTTTTGTTAGTAAAAACAACATGGGTTGCATTGGATTTGCTCATTTGAAGATACCACTGAGAGAAGTCAGTCAAAGTAAGAATATACGATATGAGATGTGCAAATCGCATAAAATAGCTTCATCAAATAGCATGTGTATTTAAAATGTTCAACCACATGTCTGAGTTTATTCCGTGTCATTGCCCCCAAAATCAATCAGTAATACTTTGATGTAATTTTGTAATCATAATACTTTATATTGGCACTGAAATAATTAAAATAAGTGTCACCCCTGCTCTAAGTGGACACATTGAAGCAGGGCTTAACTTTTATTATTATTATTACTTATTTTACTTTTTTATCTTATTATATTCTAGTTTTGCATTATCTGTAAGCCAATGTGTTTTGAATAAAAAATAAGTTTCGCTTTCTAAAATGTTTAACAAAAATATTGACTCCCTCTTCCGATATTCTAATTTTGTGAGATATACTCATTGTAGAACACTGTTAATACAACACATTAAATGGAGGCCTACTTGTTTTTAACAGCATTGTAAATTTAACTTTACACCAGATAAACATTGACAGATAATGTTGGGATGAACAGGGTTTAATAAAGTCTCTAAATGTAATTTTACAATCAATCTAGCTTGCCATTCTTTCTCTCTTTCTTTAATGTGAGCCTAAAATGTTGTGCATGTGTGGAGGAGTGTACTTTGATAAAACATGAAAGTGTGAATGCAAAAGTGACACACGTGTAAGAGTCACTGCTTAAGCATCCTGTGCATGGTGCAAGCTATTTCCCTTCTGAATCCTAGTCACCTCATGAGAAGGCAGGATATCCCCTGTTGGATAACCTTTGTACACAAAGTAAAGATGAGAGGAAAGGCACAATATTTGTCATGCATAGAAACAGGAAAACAACACTATAATTACTTGGACCCTTCCAGTAAATTCCAACATGACACAGACAGAATCTACATAAATAGAATTTTTTGGGGGGGGTCAGTAGAAAATTAAGAAGTCTACAGTTTCCGTGGTTTGACAGAAAGCGGAAATTTCACGATTTTCATCATGTGCAGAGAATGTGATGATTTTGCTCTGCGAAAAGGAATAGGCCAATTTTCAAACTTGAACGCTGGTGCCTGTGAATGGAAAATTCCCAATGTTTAAAAAGCCATTGCATATGAATGAAAAATATGCGGTTTATTTTCTTGAATCCAAAAATGTATGTTTTCTGTTGTCTTCTGGCTGATATCAGCTTTTTTCAGTCTAAATCGATAACTGCCAAATTATGCAACAATGTTTTCCCAGATAACTACAATGTTTTTTTTTCTTTCCCCAGATGACAACGAATGTCAAAATGTGACAAATATCTGTGGCAAAAAGGCCAACTGCACAAATACAGTAGGCAGCTACTACTGCACATGTTTGCCTGGATACACATCATCTGGACAGGCTAATTTTCAGACAAATGATGGCACACAGTGCATAGGTAGGCTGCTGTAAACCAGAGTACCCGGAGATAACCCACACAGGCGCAGAGCGAACATGTAAACTCCATACAAGTGTACCGACCTGGATTTAAACCCAAATACATTGACTTAAAAATATCATTTAAATTCAACGACTAAAGACAAAGCCCACTGAACAATACATCCAGAAAATGTAGCTTTCAGAATCTTGGCTGATGTTTTGATAAATGATTTCCTGTTTGTCATAATGGTCATGTTTTTGCGAATTACAGATTTACCTTCTCATTAGGTGTGAAAGCATGTGGACTGAACAGCTGTTAGATGTTTAGCTGCTGGAATTGTGTGTGAATGTGTAAACTGTTTTGTCTTTCACTGAACTATGGTGGATAAACACATTGGAGGTACTTCTTCCCCAGGCGCTTTGCCTCATCCCCATCTGCTGATCTAAGATTTCACTCGAGAACTGTGGCTCAATATTCACCATGAAAAACAGTGCAAATGTACAACAATTCCTCTGTACTTCGCTGCCCACACACATACACACTATGGGGACATGTACCCCGCATAAAAGTCAGCATTCCTAACGTTATGTCAAATGAAATTACGCTATAAGTTAAATGGGAATTTTATTATTTTTCATTACAAACCCTTATACTTGGCCCTCTCTAATTTGCATGATCTCCTTTAATCACATTGCATTTGCTTTAAACTGAAAGTACGCTCTTTGTGTGCATTTTTCAGACATTGATGAATGTGAGGGAGGACAGGCCTGCGGTTCGAACTCACACTGCCATAATATCAATGGATCTTTCTATTGCACCTGTCAGCGTGATTACATCCCAACTTCTGGCACAAAGCACTTTCATCCAGAGCGAGGTGGAAGATGTAAAGGTCAGTGAGGGATGGAAGAAAATACAAGCACCTTCCCTATATTTGCTCATATTGCCAATTTGGTGCATACTTTTTTGCTTGCAAATGTTGCTGGTGCACCCACAGTAAAAAAAAAACTTCCGAAAGAGATGATGTCGCATAAAATTCACAAGATTAATGTTAAATGTAAAAAGACAGTTATTAGAGAGGGTAATGACTGCATTGTTGTTTTCCAGATCATCCTCTAAAATATTGCCACAACAACAATGGGTGCATCACACAGACTGTCAACAAAACACTTGAAAATGTAAGTAGCTCTTCTAATGGAATTCAATAGAATTGATTATACATTTATCCATGAAAACAAAGACAAATATGGAACAATAGAAGGTCCACTGACACGTGGAACTCAAAAAGGGTCACGGGGGTGCTGGAGCACATCCTAGCTGACTTCAGACACTAGCCGGGTGACACTCTGAATTGGTGGCCAGTCAATCTCAGGGTACAAGGAGACAGACAACAATTCACGCTCAAACTCATCCCTAGTGGCAATTTAGAGTGTTCAACCAGCCTACCCTTCAGGTTTTTTGGAATGTAGGAGAAAATCAGGGTACCCAAAGAAAACCAATTAAATCCCAGGGGGAACATGCAAAGTAGAACTCACCTGGGATCGAACCCTCGACCCCGAGAACTGTGACGACAACGATATAACCACTCAGGCTGCCTTCAATAAAAAATATCCAAAGCTTTTTTTTGTGTGTATTTCACCAGTCAAAATGAATTTTCTCGCCAAATACAATTATATCTTCTATTTTGTTGCCCTTTTAGTTGAATAACCTGACTGAGCCCCTAAGCTTACTGAACAAAATTGCTCAGCAGTCGTCTGGGGATCTGACCTCAGTGGAAGTGATTGCATTCGTCGAGGCCTTGAGCCGCTCCATGTCATTGCTGGCCACAGGAGAAAAGGACCAGGCAGTCGCACCGGCTGTTGCCCACTCAACTCTCATAGTAATCCTAACTTACTTGTTTTCTTCCTCTCATTCACTGTTGTGACCATGATACACCTGTCAAACCAAGGCATGATTCATTGAAGAACTAAAGTATAAGAAAAGCTTGCTCTTGTCAACAGAAATTAGTTAAATCTGTGAGCAATTTGGTGGAGAAAGATGAACTAGTGGCATGGAGCAAGATTAAAGATGCTCGCCGGGGACAAACAGTTACAAAGCTACTACATGCTGTTGAAGAGAGTGCTCTCATTTTAGCCAACACACTCGGAACTCCAAATGAGCTTCAACTTAAAACGACACAAATGGGTAAAGTGATCATTTATCCTTTGCAGAGTTTCCCTTTTATATACTAATCCTTTTTCATAGAAATGAGATCGTTCACTTTTGATGCCAGTCACAAAGAAGCCACATTGTCGTGCACCATGGGAGGCAATCGCATGACGTTAACGCCAAAAACGAGACAAGCGGATGATAGTAATGGTAAGTGTAACCTCAATCAAATGATAGCAATTGATGGTTAAGCATTGTTATATAATAATTTACATGTCTGCAACTGTATTGAATGTTGAAACTGAATCAATGGTCAAAGGTCCTTGGGCCATAGACTCTTCTCCAGGCGCAATGTATACATTCATGTTCCAGTAATTCAAGATAAACATTCTGTTTCCAGTCATTTGTGCTAAATTAATTATTACAACACTTGACACTCAATGTCAGTAAGCAAGGACTTTAGATGTGACATTTCTAATTCATTCTCTGAACTTATTTTGTCCATCAGAAAGCGTGTCAGTGGTATTTGTGCGATATGACAGCATGGGAGACATCCTGAAGTCAAACATCGACCCAGGTGACACAGACTACTTGCGCTATGCAGAAATGGCGAAAATGACTGTCAACTCCCAAGTGGTGGCAGCTGCCGTCAAACCTGCTGACGTCTACCAGCTTGACCATGTCATCTTTACTCTGACACACCTTGAGGTAAAAATGTATGGACATGCTGTCTTTCACTCAATTTGCTACTGCTGCAAATTTGCAGTGCAGGACCTTTTGGGGGAGTTCCCCTTAATATCCCGTCATTTTGCAGCAGTAAGCACTTTGTGCAATGGTTTACTAAAACCATAGCTTTACAGTATTATTCTGTTTGACATACTAGAACCAAAACAGCAATAATTATATCAACTATGAGATTTGCATCCATCTGATATTGCTGTGTTCGTAATAACGTATGTTTTCATAGTTGATGAAAAAAAAGAAACAGGCAATTTTGTGTTTACTATCGAAAGTCACACTTTTATAAATCAGGGTAAACAATTATTAGCATATGCATTTAGGGGTATTTGTTACATGAGAGCTTTAGTTATTTTTATAACCATAAACAATCTAATTTTTATAGCCTTTGACCCTTTAAGATAATGCTACACATTATACACACTTGTAATACTTTTGGAATAATACTTTTTGGCCACCCTCTGCTAGAATGTAATATGAATTGTCATCCACATTTAATTCAAATATCTATCTTACTTAAGTTTCTGCTTCCATCTACTTCAAAGCCAATCGACACTGAAGCTGAATTTACCAAGTGCGCCTTCTGGGAGTACACAACCGACACTCTGCAGGGTCACTGGTCCACACAAGGTTGCAAGACCATCCACGTCGACACTAATACGACCACATGCACTTGCAACCACCTCACACATTTTGCAATCCTCATGTCCTCGGGGAGAGCCAATGTAAGTAGTGTATATTACTTTTATTTCTTACAGCACCCCAAACATACCTTTAAGAATACACGACCAAAAATGATCCACAGTTGTTCATTTTTAGTCGTTTCAGTTTTGATAAAAGGTGTATTCACTTCTGAATCTGCTGCTATTTTTTTAAAAGTAAAAATAAATATTAAACTGTAAATAAATATCATTAATTTCTCTTTGCTTGTCAGTTCATCAACCACCAAACAGTCCTGACCCGCATCACCCAGCTGGGGATGATCATCTCTCTCATCTGTCTGTCCATGTGCATCTTCACCTTCTGGTTCTTCAGTGAGATCCAGAGCACCAGGACTACCATTCACAAGAATCTGTGCTGCAGTCTATTTATGGCCGAGTTCATATTTCTGGTGGGGATCAACATGAGCAACCATAAGGTAATTAAAGAGAGCCAGGATGGCCATGAACATTATTCTTCCTCTCCAATATCCATATGTTTAACCAAAGACAAATTCACCATCTCACAGGTAACTATGCTCATGTGAGAAGAAAAACAAGGAAAAAAATACTATACACACTTCCATATCAGGCAAATGAATTCGGAAAGTATCATTCACTAAATCGGGAATTGTTGCTTTAAAATACAGTACGTAGAGTCAAACCTCAATAATTGCATAGTCTCAAATTTGTTTCAATGTTCACAACACAAAAAAAAGTGCCTTGTTGGCTTTTATTTTTTTCCCAGGGCTCAATGATTACAGAATTATATTTACACTGGTACTCAGTTAAATTTTTTAGCTGAAATGTATATACCAGACTAGGTTTAAGACATAATTCTTACATTTTTTTACTATGAAGAAGAACTGCATTTACTCAGTTCAGTTAAAATGCTACTAGTATTTGTTTCGATTGGTGTTATTTGTTGTGTCCTGTCACATGTTTACACCAATCCGACGCATTGTTTCTAAGTGAGACATAGTGACACACTACCGAAAAGGAAAGGATGCACAATAAACATGTTGATATTGCACATGTAGCTCGTTTGCTATAAGAACTATGAAGTTGTTTTCCTTTTAGTGATATTTTACCATGCCATTCAAAATTGAGTCTCATATTCTACACTGTGAGCAAACAATCTTTTGCAGATATGAAATTCACCTTATTGCTTTAAACATTTGTATCCTTCATTTTTATTGTCTCATTATAAAGCAATGTAATTCAAGTTTTATGGTTCTTTGGTTGTGGTGCCCAGAATGAGCGGTACTAACATGAATATCAACATTTTTCAGGTTGCTCAAATGGCCTTTCAGATGTAATATTCTCTTTTTCCTCTCTCCCTCTTTCACACTCTCTCTTTTTGTTTCCTGTCAGATCTTTTGCTCTGTTATTGCGGGGCTGCTGCACTATTTCTTTCTAGCGGCGTTTGCCTGGATGTGCATCGAGGGCATCCATCTGTACTTAATAGTGGTTGGCGTCATCTACAACAAAGGCTTTCTGCACCGTAACTTTTACATCTTTGGTTATGGAAGCCCAGCAGTCGTCGTGGCCATCTCAGCTACGCTCGGTTCCAAGTATTATGGCACTGATAAAATGTGAGCATGTATATTTTCTTATTTTATTTGATGACTCACAGTAGAAGAAAGTGTGAATAAAAAGCTTTACGCCAAGCCCTTAACTACAACTCAAATGACAGAATCCTGGAAAAAAACAGGTGGCTTCTTAGGCCATAAAGTAAAAAAAAAGACATTATTACAGTACAGTCCTGAAAAATAAATGCATGTTCGTTGTTTATGATTTCCAAATTGACTTTGAAAATATAGAGGACGAAAGTATATTTGCATTTGTGTGGTTGGTTGAGTGCTGACCCAAACAAACCACTATTGATTTAGATCAGGAGAGATAGAAACTAACAGCCGATGATAAAAGGCAGGCAAAATTCAATTAATCAAGGTTGCTAAGTGGGATGTCTTGTTTTGTATTTCAGGTGTTGGCTGAGCACAGAGAATCACTTCATATGGAGCTTTATTGGACCTGCCTGTTTGATCATTCTGGTAACTTAATTAAGTCAGCAGCAAGAAAGTATGTATACCAACTAGAATGGACATGAATTGGGATGTGATTGTTTTCATCTCCACTCAGGTGAATCTGCTGGCCTTTGTTGTGATCATCTATAGAGTTTACCGGCACACGGTGGTGAAGAAACCTGACATAAGCCACTATGAGAATATCAGGTTAGATTAACAGTTATTTGCTAGGCTTTTGTTCTAATGTGTCAAATAGCAATCAGTTTTGGTTTTTGCTCTGTCAGGTCATGCGCCCGTGGAGCCATAGCGTTGCTCTTTGTATTGGGTGCCACTTGGACCTTCGGGGTGCTGCACATCCTCTACGAAAGCACGTTGACAGCATATCTGTTCACCATTACCAATGCCTTTCAGGGCATGTTTATCTTCATATTTCTCTGTCTGCTCTCCAGGAAGGTATGCATTCATTTTTTTGTCACATGCAACAAGAATTTAAACCCTAAATACTCTGCCCTCATTGTTTCCTATTGGGGAAAACAGCTCAGATCAAGTTAACCTGACTGTTTAAATATAATTTCACTGTTTTAAATTAAACAATTGGTAGTGGCATGTGAGTGAAGTAGTAGTCATAATGAAGAACTTTGTAAATACTTCAAATACTTATATATAATAGCATAATTTGCTTATACTATGAGACTTATACTAAGAATAATAACATCACATTGTGGTTAAGTATGCTCATCACTATGTAATTTTACAGTGTATTATGATAACAGATGTCAGCAAAATAGTAAAGCTTTCTCTTTTTTTCTAGGTTCAAGAGGAATACTACAGACTTTTTAAAAATGTGCCATGTTGTTTTGAATGCTTCAGATGAAGTTATGCACTAGATCAAAGTGAATAATATTCTGTCCTATAACACAGATTTCAAGTAAATGTGAACAGTAGTGTTAACATCTCATACTTCATCGTTCCTGTTAATATTTCTGTTCTGATACATGCAAACAACAATTCAACAATATTTTCTGGAGTAACCCTGTACTCAACATACACTTACCTTTGGTTTGATTTGTTTTCTTTAATTTAATGACGTTTGTACTCTACTTAAGACAACAGAAATGCACTTACAATTGTTTCAAAATGTTAAATTAATTATCAAAATGAATTTAGCAAAAACTTACTCTATTTTCTTAGTCCAAACTTGCTGCTTGCTTGGGAAACTTAACGCACCTTGGATGCGCTTCATGGGAAAATTGCGAGCAATAGCGCTCTCCAGTGGACTAAAATATCAATACAATTACTAGTACCAACAGCGCACCTCAATATAAATAAGAAAAACTTTTTAGTTCTACCCCTTGATCAGGGGTCACGAACTCCGATCTTCAACGACACTTGTTTTGCATGTCTCCTTCCTCCAACACACACGAATCCAATAATCAGTGTCCACATCAGGCTTCTGGACAGCTTCCTGGTTTGTTGATTGATCATTTGATTCAGGTGTGATATGGGAGGAGTTAAACACCCAACCAATCAATTTTCAGTGGGGGGTGCTGGATCCTATCCCATATATCTCGAGCCACATGGGGTCCCTGTCAACTGTTTTTTTCCATTGCTTCTTATCATATTTTGTATATAAAGTGCCTCTTTGCCTCATTTCATGTTTCTCTTATTTTTTATTCTCTATTAAAAAAAAACAGTCCAATTCATCAGGGCTCATTAAAAACTAAAAATACATTATAATTAAATATAATAACAGATATATATATATATATATATATATATATATATATATATATATATATATATATATATATATATATATATATATATATATATATATATATATATATATATATATATATATATATATATATATATATATATATATATATATATATATATATATATATATATATATATATATATATATATATATATATATATATATATATATATATATATATATATCAAGAATCATGACTCATTATATCATCTGAAAACAGTATTCTGCAGTAATTTAATAAAATTGTGAGAATATTTTATTAGCAGGGGAATGGAATGATATGATATGACAATTTATCTGCAGAAAAGTGAAAATTATTGTACAATATCCTTCAATATTGTCCAGCTTGCCTCGCTAGATGGCAGTACCTTCCTGAGTAACTGTACTTGGGTGATCACAATTGTGTATGTGATCCACATTGATATTACTTTTAAAGTCAATTATATCGGCATTTCAGTGACAAATAATTCAATATCTTGGATGTGTTATTTTGCACAAATAAGCCAAAGTCATTATCAAGACCATTTCTAGAGTTCTGTTTGTGTTTTAATGATTTAGTCATGAATTATAAATGACATGAATAAGCCATATATGAAGAAAATGTAATAAGAAATAGTTCAATTTACGCAACCCATCTTATAAACAGCATAAACTATCAAGCAAAAATCCCTTAATCAAGAATTATATCTTCATAAGCCAACCCAATGTTGTTGAAAGCAGTTTCATTTTTTCCCAACAAACATCTGCGGGGTGATCTGGAATGGGCAAAGTATGGGTATATTTTTTATTTATTTTTTGTGAGGGGATCCAGTGAGTGAGTAAACATTGCCACATTGGAAAAATAGACTTCTAACCCCAGCACTGTTTTGACTAAGTGCTGAAATAAAAGCACATATTTGCATGTATGGCACAGTGGAAGGGCAAAGTATCCAATTGCGGGTGTACATATTGATACAAAATGCTTATTGTCTGTTTGTGTGCGTGTTTTTTTTCTCTTCTCCCTTCAAAATATTTCAGTTTATTTTTTGTAGTTTAGTTATGGAGGTTATGAATCCTATTCAAGGTAGAAATGTATGCTTTTTGTTTCTTTTTATATGAATGTACGGGATAATATTAAAGGTAGAAAATATGTATTTTGGTGTCTATTTACATCACAATAATTGACATTGACAGAAGGATGTGCAGACTGTTTTTATAGCCACCTTGATTATTTTGTGGCCAGGGGCATTTTGTTCGTCATTAGAGAGTTACATAAAAAGTACTACCATTGGACGTGCATCTTTTGTTTTTATTTTTTTGTCGATAGTTAAATGCTATACTTATTTTCAGTGCAATTGAAGTGGAGTCCTATAGAATGTAATCACTAATGTGCAGACCAATTTTACACGACCTTAAAATATTGCTAAAGTATATATCAGTATGTTGTATTTTTGTCTAAGAGCAGCTTTTTATCATACGGATGCAGTTGTTAATGATAATCTGTCTCTTTCGTGTCATTCTGACAATGTCAGTGTGACTGTGTTGCAGTCAAATCAGTGTTGACTTTGCATTGATGTTGACTGCCTTAAAAGCGCACATGACCTGCTCTAAAAGGGTCAACAGGGGTCCTAATCAAACACACTCAGCTATTTAAGGGGCTGATGTGAAATGTTTACTCCTGACTACTTTGACCATGAGAGGGCTTGTCCTCTGCTGCCTTGTGGCTTTAGCCAGTAAGTTGTCTTTAATTAAAAAAATATTACAAATATATATTTAGTATTCATATGATGTTCTCATGTTAACTGTTTTAATATTATTTTTTGTAGCATGTCAAAGTCTCCGATATGGTGAGTTTTTCAACAAATGATGTACGACTGAATAGGTCTTAGTCGAGTATTGTTTTCATTGTATACTTTTGAAAACTCATTCCAGATTTGAGCCTCAACCCCAAGAAAACCTACGAGTACAAATATGAAGGTCTGGCCAATTTTGGACTGGGCATGCCAAACATGGCTGAATCTGGGGCCAAAATAACATGCAAGGTTAAGATTGTTGGTGTGTCTGCGGAGACCTTCCTTCTTCAGGTAACACAAAAAAAAAAAACTATGACAATAATCTAAAGAACAATAAAGTTGGTTGTGACAAAACAATATATGTAAAAGGTTCTCTTTAAATCATGCTCTGCTTCTTTTATTATCCAAATTAAGGGAAGCGTTTTATATTGCTCTTAAAAGACAATTGAAAATTCAGCAAAATGAGCACCTTTATTTTTTTTCGCCTCTAAAAAAGTTTTATATTGAATCATGTTATGTTTCAGTGAATTGCTGTTATAGCAGCACTGCAGTCAGTTTGACAAAAGCAGTTTTATGATGTCAATAACCCACCAGTTTGTAACTGTCTATTGACTACAATGTGTTTTCATCTGTCAAATTATTTTTAAAAATATTCCTCTTCATGCTAGTGTAAAGCTCTCAGTAGTATTAAGGTTTGTTCTTCTCTGCTTTAAAGGTTTCCGATTTGGCCTTTGAAGAATTTAATGGCTTCCCAGGGAAACACAGTTTCATGGCTGCGCCAAAAGTCACCCAGCGTATTGCGGGCCAGCTCGTCAAACCCTTCATGTTTGACTTTACCGCCGGCCATGTAGGCAACATCCACGCCTCAGCTGAGGTATCGGATACTGTTGTGAACATCATTAGGGGTATACTCAGCTTCTTCCATATCACTGTCAAGACCACACAGACATTCTATGAGCTTGAGGAGGTGAGAAAACAATCATTTTTATGGTCAATGTCCATCTGTCTTATTAAGTGTGACTGAAAAATATGCTTTATTTACAGGCTGGTATTCATGGCATGTGTCAGAGTAACTATGCCATTGAGAAAAACAAGGCAACAAACGACATGACCATCACTCAAGTTGTGGATGTCACAAATTGCAGAGAGAAGGCAGAACGCTACAGTGGAATGGCCACTGCAGTGCTTGATGACATTTCCAAGAAGGTATATTTGTTTGACATTATGGAGCAAATATTTTATTGGAATATAACATTGTAGGGAAAATAATCAAAATTCATAATGTAGCATATTTGGCTATTTTTGGGATTGGACTGCTGAATTTTAATGAAACATCTTATAATGTGCGGTGTCTACCATTCCAGAGAGGAGATTCTATCGTTTCAACTATGAGATATGTGTACACTATTAAACCAAGTGTTGAAGGAGGACTTATTTCAAGGGCTCATGGCTTGGAGCAACAACATTTCAGTCCTTTCAATGTGAAGGGAGGAAGCTTCAAATTGAAAGCAACGTAAGATATTACTAGATGTAATTTTTTTTGGTTACTGTGAACCACCTGGCAATCCTAATAATTTGAAACTCTTGATCCCAAAGGAAGGAGATAGTATTGTTGGATGTGAGAGAAACACCTTCTGCTGTTAATTCTGGGTCCTTGAAAAACAGAGGGAACATTGTTTACAAGTTTGTCGAAGCAGGAGCAGGTATTCCCATTGTCATGCAGAACGTGGATGACCCAGTAGCAAAGGTAATCATCATACGGTTAAAGCGAATTAAATATCAATACATATGAAATGGAAATACAAATAATCTGAGTGGAAAAAAGTTAAACATTTCATTTCACTTTACAAAAAAAAATGAATATCCTCAACCCTTTATTGGTCAAGCGAGCATCACATTTAGGGTTATTTACACACTAATGTTAACATTTGGCATACAAGTGAGGGTATTAAGGCCATATTATTAACATTTGTTATGCAAGTGTGGCCTATATTTATCAGTATGGGGACTCCAGATCAGATTAAAAAAAAAGTTAAATACACTCTGTTTGTTGACATCTAACAGCATTAATGGCTGCCATATAGTAAAAGGTAGACGTATAGGGTTAAACGTCCAAATGACCACAACACACCAATCTTCTTTCCTCAGGCTGTTGAGATGATCAAACATTTGGCTGACGCCAATAAGTACCAAATTGCGAGCGCATCAACTGAGGAAGTAATGAAATTGTATCAACTCCTTCGACTGGTGCCTTATGAAGACTTAGAAGTTATGTGGAAGCAGCTTGGTGCCAATGACGAATACAGGTGCAGTATCTGAAAGTCACAGCCACTGAGAAACCTATTTTACTTGAGAATTCCACCGGTATGTTATATGGGACATCAACATGACAAAGTGTTGCGATTAATCAGTTCGCTCTGACAGCACCTGAAGTGCTTGGGGTTAATGCACATTTAGTCAAATCTTATCCACATCAACAGATTGAGTAATTACTGAATGGTACATTTTCATTCAGTTGAGAATGTCCTCCGCCTGACATTTGCCTGATTAAATATTCATTATCATGCTGGCTTTGACTGCAGAAAGGTTAATATAAAAAGTCGTTTTTTTTAATTTTTTATTAAAACCAAAGAAGTCGTTGACCCATTATATTTGATTAAAGAAAACCTCTGACCTTTATCTCATGGCAATCTTTTAAATTAATTAATTAAATTAGGCATAAGGATAATCTTTGATGGAAAAGATTAGAACTACTTAACCAATTTCATCTGATTTTGCCCTTATTAGACGTTGGTTTTTGGACACGATTGTGGAAGTCAATGATGCCAGGATCCTTAAATTCTTGCAAACAAGATTCCAGAATGGAGACCTAAGTGCATTCGAGGCATTCCAAACGCTGTTGCTGGGCTTCAACCATCTAGAGCCAACTACGGAACTGATTGAAATGGCTAAAGTGAGGATGGAGAAAAAAGAGGAAAACAATGTTTGAACCCAGCCAAAATATAACATTGCCTTTGCATTTTCTTCCCAGATGTTCCTTAACCTGCCATACAGTAGATCAAACAAATTTGTGTGGCATACTGTGGCCCTTTCTTACGGCTCACTGGTGTACAAGCATTGCGCCTACTACACACCTTGTCCTGTGTCAGCTGTTCAGGTATTGAAACGATCCAAAAGATGCATTTTGCTTTGGTTTTGGATAAAACTCAACATTTACCTCCAGTCAGACCAATTATATTAAACATATATCTTAAAAACTCTCACCAATATATAATTAGAGCGGCCTCCCGAGGTTATAGTGGTTCACTTCCCTTACTTTGTTGCAGGCTGCCACGACTGCTGCAATGTTTAACATTGAACTATTTTGAATCACTACAGTACTGAACACATGCAGAAGATGAAAGAAGAAGATACAAAACTATTGTCAAGACTAAATCATTTCATTTCTTTACCCAGCCACTTCTGGACTTTGCTATGGACAGTCTAAAGAACAACAATGAGGACGACATAGTTCTGGCCCTAAAAGCTCTTGGCAATGCGGGTCACCCAAGCAGCATAAAAACCATAATGCGCTTCCTCCCTGGAGTGTCGGCCAACCCAGTGGTGCTTCCTCCTCGTGTGCTGAGTGCCGCTGTCCAATCCCTGAGACTCATCGCTGCACGAGACCCACACAGTGTAAGAACACAGAGTACCGATTCCCTTAGTTCTTGAATATCAGTAGGTAATATTCCCAAAGTAGACATTACATTTTTGGAAAAATAAGCTTTTATGTGTAAAATCAGTTACTTTTGTCAGTGTAGGCTTTTGGTAAAAACTAACACAAGAGCTATGCTGTGATATTGAAATCTTCAGGTGCAAGACATCGCCATGAGTCTTTATCTGCAAAAGGACCTTCCTGCTGATTTGCGCATGTTGGCCATCATGATCTTATTCGACACAAAACCACCGATGGCGCTAGTTTCAACAGTAACTGCACACCTGCAGGAGGAAAAGGACCTCCATGTAGTTAGCTTTGTGTACACCTACTTGAGAAGCATGGCCAAATCCAGAACTCCCGACAATCAATATCTGTGGGTATACCGACAAATTCTAATTATGAATTTATCATACTGTGAATCAATTGTGTATGTTGTTTTTTTGTTTTTGTTTGTGTTTTTCTGGGTGGTGTCTCAAAAGATCCACTGCTTGCAACGTAGCAGTGAAAATCCTGGCTCCAAAATTTGGTCGCCTCACCTATCGCTTCAGCAAGGCTATGCGCTTGGATTGGTTTGATGGTATGTTGAAGTTGAACAATATAATTGTCACATTTAAGATTCTGTATAACTATTTTTCAGATGATTTACGCCTCGGCATGGCTGGAGAATTCTTCATGCTGAGAAATGCAACAGAAATGATTCCTACTGAAATTATGATGAAAGGAAAGTTGTATTTTATTGGTAGGATTTTGCAACTCATGGAGGTAAATTATATTAGAGTATAATCATGCATACATCATTCAAGACAACCATCCTCAGTCATTGATGTTGATTTGTTGTTTCTCTTTCCAAGGTGGGGGTACGTGCTGATGGAATCAAGGATATCATTGGCGCAATCGCCTCTCAATTGAAAGGAGATATTAGTGACTTCCAGACTTTTTATCGTCAGGTTGGTGCTTAATTTTGACTTTTAATTGGAATGTGTCAACGTATAGTATGTCGCTAACCAGCATTATTGTGTCTGATTCATTTATTTGTTTAGTTTCTAAACTGGGAATCTCAAAACAGTGCTAAACCACTTCTTAATTTCTATTCTCGTGCTTCTGGACAAGAGTGGTTGTTTGCTGATATCAACAAAGAGTTCATTCGCAATATCATCAATGTGAGTGCATAAAGCATCATAAAGTGCAAGCAAAGAAGATTCCACTTTAATCATTCCACAGTAAAGTGTACTAACAAATTATTGTACTTGCAGGCTGTAGGTCCTTTGACAGGGAAAGGCAGCTCTGTGTGGACAATCATTCAGAATTTACAGAAAGGAATTTCATGGCATTGGACAAAGTCTTTCTTAATCTTTGAGACCCGCTACTTCCAGGCTTCCACTCTTGGCCTACCAATCGAGATCAGCAAATATTATCACGCTCTTAGTGACATCACTGTGAATGGTGACAACATTTTTTTTGTTGGTTTTTAAACCTAACATGGTGAATACATTTGAATGCATTGTTTATCTTTTATAATCATATTTTTGTGTTATTTTTAGCAAAGACGTCTTTAAATCCACCAGTAACTGATAGCCTTGGACAACTCTTGAACTCAGAAATTTCACTGGACACTGATGGCTTTGTTGGGTAAATATTAAATCCTGATTATCAAAAGTTACAACTATTTTATTTATTGAATTACATTTTTTTGCTTTTTTTTAACAGTTGCACAAAGGATCTTTGGTTGTCCTATGGTATCAACACTGAACTTTTCCAGAGTGGTGTTGAGTTTAAAAGCAAAATACCATATTCTGTTCCATGGAAGTTAAACACTAGGGTTAACATCAAAGAAAGGAAATTTCAACTTGACTTCCCTTTGAGCAAAAATGAAATTGAACTCATCGCAGTAAGGTAAGATTTGTGGATGTAGGGTCAAAGATCATAAAAGAGAGAAAAATACATATATTTGATGCAAATATTCATAGTCTTTTGAACCCCACCATTTGAGATCCCTGTATTGAGCTTAAGGGTTATGGTTTGCCAAAGACTACCTCAGCTGATTAAACACCCTATACTGGTTGCCAGTCAGCCGTAGGGCACACAGAGAGACAAATAACCATTTGCACCCCCAATCATACAGCCACCATCCATAGTCAGCTGGGATCAGATACAGCACCCCTTCGACCATTGTGGGGATAAATGGAACAAAAGTTGGATCGATGCCGGCAGTGAAAATATATTTTGCGAAGAGAGCAACAATTGTTACTAACTGCTCCAAAGTGGTATCAAAAAGCTAATTAGATAAATAACTTGCATGGTGGAATTTGTGGTACAGACTAATTAATGGATTGTTTTGTAACAATTGAGCAGAGCAAAGTGTGTGTACACATTGGGTTGCATGCAGGCCGATTCTGGCACTCACAGAGTGCCACATTTGCTGGTAGCAAATGACTTGGCTCAGTCAAACCTGTTTGATTTCAAACATCTGAGTTGTTCTGTTTAAAACGAAGTGCAAGTATGGTGGGTATAAAAGCCATAATTAGCCAGAATTTGGTGGATATCATTTTCACTGAGTAAAACCAAGTGATTTTGCACACAATCAAAAGCCAGAATTCACATTGCCATAATTTCCAGTTTGAATGTTGCTTCTCGAATGACTTAAGATAATTATTTTATTCTGTACTAATATCGTAGTTGTATTCAAGCAATTTGTGCTGCTAACAGTATAATACATTTGTGGTAGACAAAGAGCTAACATTTTTCTTATTCTTTTTCCAAACATTAGCTCTGATGTATATGCAATTTCGAGGAACATTGGAGCCCCAACTTTACCTAAAATGACCCCAATGATGCCCAAAGCTATCGACTCTAATAATGAAATTGTCCGCAAGGGTCCCACAGTTGTGAAGATTGAATTTGATGAAGAGGTATAATCAACTTACTTGGGAGAATCACTTAAAAACAACATTTATGAAAGACTAAAATCATTGTTCTTAAACAGATACAGAGGCCCAATAACTGGCATCCAATGTCTAAAATGTGTTCCGAGAAAAACATTTACGGAGCAGTTTTCTGTGTTGAATCCGAGTTGAGACGAACATATTACCATGAAGAGTACCCGTTGTACTATCTCCTGGGATACAGCAATGTAGCACTTAAAGTAGTCCCTGGTAAGCTCAAAACTGAAACACAACAAACAGTATTGCACTAAAAACTATGTTCCAATATATTTAATTGAGTATGCTTGTTCAAGTCCAGGGAACCAAAGCTGTTGACAAGATCCGATTTGAGGTCAATGCTGGCTCGACCCAATACCCGACGATAAGGCTCTCAAAGGTCCTGCACTATACAGGCAACTTTACAGCCCGTTGTTTTAGATTCCAGCTGTTATAACTATAATACCACTTGGTTGTTTACAGGAAGGGCAAATATTCTCAGATTCAGAATCAACTGAAACAGATGTTAATGTGAGCCCTCCTGGAATGGTAAATGGAGAAAAAAAAACACTGAAATAATACTGTGTCCCAAAGTCTTATCCAGCAGAATTAATTGATCAATGTGATCCTTCTAGTTAGAATGAAACATTGACAACATGTTTGGTATCACAGGCCTCCAACTCAACACCTGAAGCTATTTTCAACATCCGAGCTCTTGCCTTGAGTGGGAACCTCAAGCCGGAAGGTTATGAAACAGCTGTGTTCTACACACCCACCTCCAGCCTTAAAAACACCCAAATCATTGTGTCCCAGGTGGGAGACAATACCAACTGGAAAATGTGTATGGACTTAGAGCAGCAGGCCCGTGCAGAAGCAAAGGTATACCTCAAAACACAAAACATGGTAGTTGTCTTCTACCATCTATCCATTCGTCTTACTACTGATAATGCTTGGGGCTGAATGATATCCCAGCTGACATTCTTTTTTTGAGATTGTGGGGACTGGTTACTGGTCGACGAATGGGTACACATATGGACCGCAATCATTCAGACCCACACTTATCATACAGTCATGTAGTCTGTATTCTTAAAAATGGCAGCGAGACTGAAAAAAATATACACAATACGATTGGATTCTTTATCCAGCATATTGCATTAAGAATATGTATCGTGCTCTATGCGAAATTAATTTTAGAGAGACAGTAGCAGCAGAGTGAGACAAAGTTAGTACATGTTATAGTTTTATGTTTTTTGTTTTGTTGATAGAACTATTGGCTGCTGCTACAAAGTTAGTTTTGCATGCAGGTACTGTGAAACTCCACCTGAACTGCTACCAATCAGAGGGTGGGAGTAGTGGTTTTGTAGGGATGTAAGCATTGTAGAAGTCCATTAATAATTATCACATTTCAAATGATGGATTAGTATTGCACTGGGGTTACAGTTGCTAATGTGTTTTGTGTTGGTATTTAGGAAATGACATGCTGGCACCACAGCCAAGTGTCATGAGTCAAACTTGGCTGATGTCCTATATTTGTTCCAGGCACACCTTAGATGGGGAGCTGAATGTCAGTCCTTTGACATGTCATTGAGAGCCGATACTGTACGTCTGCCTGGTTCCAAGCCAACGCTTAGGGCTAAAGTCCACTGGGACAAAATCCCTGAGACAATGGCAGAGTTTTTCAGAGGGTGAGAGCACATTTCACTCACTAAATTTAGTTTCTTGTAACTGACCAGTTTGAAAAATATGATATTTTCCCCTTCCAGTATTAAGACCTACATCCCAGGCATGGCGTTTCTACTTGGCTTTAACCAGCAACTGGAAAAGAATCCAATACAGGAAGTTGCTGCTTCAATTGTTGTCTCTTCTCCAGACAGCCTCGACGTGAGGATTCAATTGCCAGAGGTGTGCTTGGAAATATTCAGACTACAGCAAAGCTTAGCTATTCTAAAGTTGTGAATTATTGATACAATTGTATTTTTTCTCTGTATTTTCTTTAGTATACAGTCTACCGCCAATCCATCCCAGTTCCTCTGCCACGTGGCAGTCTTCAAGAGTTGCAATTGAATGCCAGAAACACAACAATGTAGAGCCCTTGAATATACAAAAAAGAAACTAAGAAATAAACAAGTGAGTCACTGACTAAATGAACTACAATGATGTATTTGATGTTTCCTGATGAGAGCCTTGAGAAAGAAAAGTCAACATATATTTCTTGCAGAGAATATATATTACCACTAAGAAATAAACAAGTGAGTCACTGACTAAATGAACTACAATGATGTATTTGATGTTTCCTGATGAGAGCCTTGAGAAAGAAAAGTCAACATATATTTCTTGCAGAGAATATATATTACCATTTTAATAAAAACTCAAAAATAGAGAATAAAAAGTCATGCTTTGGCATGCTATATACAAGTAGAAATAATATCCATTATCTCAGCACTGTTAATGTTATATGAGATGGGGCACTTCACAATTCAGTGTTTAATTTGTGTATTTTACACTGTAAAATAGGGTAAAACATCTACTCAAACTCATGTAAGAGGTCTGTAATTTATGTCAAAGGTGCAGTACAATCTAAATAGACAAAATGCATAGCCAAAAGTATCTAATCAATAGAATAATATAACTTTGAGGACTGTAAAATGATATTCAACTTCAAGGTGAAAACCACAACAAAAGAGTGCCATAAAAATGACCAACAACAATTAAAAATGTATCACACCGTCTTACTTTTCTCATGACATATTGAAGGATATTCCAATGATTGCTTTGCATAATTCATAAACATATAATTCCGATTCCATGCGCTTGATGCTGAAATATCTGAAGCGTAAAATATACAGATTCACGGGTGTTTTCCACTACCACAAGAGGAGTACACATCAACTAGCCGTGACTACAAATAGTATGTGTCATTGCTTGTATAATTAGTGTCTACTTTGAAACTGGCTGTCCTGAAAACGTATGGCACCACATCTACTGCCTGCACTGATTTAGCCAGATGGTGTTAAACTGCATAGAGTAGACATTGCTTGTGAAATGAACACAATTCTAATGGCATCATTATGATTCATTTAAATCTCTAATATGCTGTGGACTGTCAAGAGGCGCCTGAATGTCTGAATTCAAATGTGTTGTGTCCAAATCATGTTGAAGCCCCCCTCTCGCTGTCCCTGCACAAGATGACCTTGTGCTATACAACCAAATGTTAAGTGAACTCAGCTGGTAAGAAAACATGACCGTGAATGACCGATCAGGTCATTTAGAGGAGGAGCTATCAACACTTCCCACCTACTTTGCTGTTAGTCGAGAGATGGCGATGAGCCTCATTAGGTAGGCTATACAGCCATCAGGCGGGAGCTGACAACAACAAAATATCTGCAGATATACTGGACTCTAGTCTTCCTATTTTATTCTTTGTGCAATGAGAAGGCTTAGGTCATTAAAAGCAGGAAGTTGCACAGTAGATATTGTATATGTTTTCCCCCTAAACCATTTGCTCACTCAGAGGCAGGATAGAGATAACCATGTCCGGAATTTGATACTATCGGATTGCAATCAGAAATCAATTGGTTATGTATCAGATGTCTACTTAAGGTAACCTGCTGATCATGTCAATAAAGCCTTTCTTTTGGACTAAGGCAATATCACACTGAGCCAAAATGTCAACCCAAATTCCAATACTTATACACAATATTTTCTTTATTATTTTAACAACCTAATCCAGTGGGGGACATCATTCCCTGCTGATGATGGGGAGGAGGCGGGCTAACTCCTGGACTGGTTGCAAGCCAATAACAGGCACAATAGCAAAACCACCATTTGTGCTCACATGCACTGACAATATGTTTTGAGTATGTGGAAGGAAATCGGAGTACCCAAAGAAAATCCATGTAGGCACAGCAAGAACACGCAACTCCATACAAGAAGGCTGAGAATTAAGTTTATTTAATCATCTTAATAGGGATCCCTTTAATGTTGTCTGTATGTGATGTGTAAGATGGGAAACCCTATCAACCAAATGTATTATGGTAATCATGTAAATCCTTAAAACAAAGAGCATTGCACTAAAAGTAAGAACCTAGGTGTACCTATGTTGAGCACTAGAGGACAGTATTCACTCGACTTGAAAATATGCTTGGCATTTAGTCTGTAGTTTAGTTTTCTTTGGGAACTGTGCAGCATCAACTCTGTAGTGTGTTAAGAGAGGACACAACATAAACTGAAAAACAACACTTGGTAGATAAATGTGACACGGAATGATCCATTTTGCGTTGGACCATGAAAATCATCATGAGCTCATATAATTGCCTCTGTTGATGTGATGAGAACGTCAGTTGATTTTCACCTCCCAGGACTGCAAAATGTGACATCATCCGTGCAGCTGCTTAATTTAACCTGATATCACACCGTTAAAACCTGTGAAAATGAACTTCTTACACATATTTTGACAGCCAGATAAGAAATCTTTACTATAGTAATACTTCCTAGTAGTACTACAAAAACCTTGAAAATGAAACAACAAATTGATTGTCTATTTTTTAGGTAATGTTGTTAAATTCCATTAAATAGTCAATACAATAACACAATACCTTATTCAAAAAATGACAGAACTCCACTTTAAATACAAACAAGAAAGATACTGTATTTGGAACACTTGTATTAATGGATATATTCATTATTTATATGTATGGAATATTTCCAATGATTGGAGTACTCCTAAAATATATGCCACATCGCAATTACACATTTGGCATGTTCTTCCTTGAAAGAGGCTTTTAATTTACATCTATTCATCCATTTTCTATATATAACTAACACTACAGTACACCCTATTACTCCATGGTTCTCCATAAAAGCCCATTTTAATTAATATAAACTCCAATTGACAAACATTTCAAGGTATTCTAATTAAAAAATGCAAACAAATACAATAAAATGTTCGCAATTTATAACATTTATAATAAATCTTCAATCTAAAAATTAACTGTATTCATGCTTGATTCTCAAATCAGTCAATCTATGGTTCACATATATTCCCAACACTATCTAGTTCTTTGATTTGTAGTCACACAAATAATGTATGTGCAATCTCCTGGCCATGAGGAGGCACTCTACCTCCTACTAGTGATGTAAGACTTGTTTTTTTAGACTCTTGTATACCCCTTGTGTACACCCCCCATTTTTACTGCATGTGAAAAATGGATGCCGCCTTGCTCGGATCATTGGAATGATTCTGTTACACTTGACCCAGAAATTCACAAACCCCACAACAAAATGAGTGTCATGACGCTGACTGATGATGTTGTAAAACCTCCCACAGTGTGTTCAGTATGTTAGAGCACCATTTCTACCCCCAATGTTATACAACAGTTTAGGGAATGCCAATCCCTTGTGTGAAAAATGTTTTGGGAAACTTTATTTCTATTGAATGATTTGTCATCATTTACTTTTTAAAGAACTAAAAGAAGGGTAAACTGACAATGTTCTTGTTTTCCATAATGATCTATTATTCCATCATCAAATTATTATATAAAACGGCAACAAATAAAAAGAACAAACTTTCCGTCTTCTTCCAGGAGAAACGGAATGACAAATCAAAGGGCTCTTTGAAAATCCGGCAAAGTCACTTGAGCGTTTCTTGCCGAGAATATGGCAACTCTTCATGTGTAGTCTTAAAGATTCAGTATCACCCTCAAAAGAGGACCGCTGAACCTTCCAGCCTGTGAAATTCAGTAACCATGGCAACTGCCCCGTTTATCAAGATTGCACGCTCTGAGAGTGGCTACTGATGTTTTTGACACACACTTAACTTAGCACAACACGAGAGAACACACAGCAACAAAACTCTCTAAAAACACTGAAATTTCCAGGAAAAATAAACTAAAAGATAATAATACATATCAACACAAATTGACAAATGCATTTCAAGAGGTTTGGAGAGTTTGTCTATGCTTTTTGGTCTTGACCTCAGCAGGATGTCAGAAACCAAGTCATGAAAATATGTAGTTTTAAAAGACGTATGTACACAAGAAACACACAAATCTATATACTAAAGACAAGCAAGCAGGTTGCAGGGTAATTAGAGATTAACTGCATGACTGGTGGCTTGTAGGTCTCACCCAGAATTTGCATTGCGTAAGTAATGTGTTAAATAAACCACATCTTGGTGATATTCACACTGGTTATGAGACTGTGAAAATGTATCACTGTTTACATGAACTGCATGTCCTAGCAGGCTTGAGAGCAAACCGTTAACTGAAAGAAAATGATGCCTCTCAATGATATCTGCTCTCACTTTGTGCATTAAAAAAGGAATTCCATGATATGAACTACGAAACTAATGGCATCAACACAAGACCACCACAGATGATGCCTTTTTACTTTAATTTTTTTTCTCTTTTTGATACAAAGACAGATTTTTACTCTGTCCACTGACTATGGCTCTTATCTGAACCAGGGGTGTTGTCATATTTGGAGATTTGTGACAATACTTGAATATATTGCCCAGATTGTTAATGTATTCTTAAATTTTGATCAAGTTAGAACATTACATTTCACCCAAAAGGATCTTTTTTTATATAAATAGTACCCTGTGTAATATTGGGATCCATCATTTTAGTATGCCATGTATTCAGAGCCTTTTCGCTGACTCTGATATACTGGCTTTTTAAGTTGATCCAAACAGCATACGGCTGAGGCAGTACATTCAGTAGACTTCTCTCATATTGCCTGCTGACACCAACAGAAACACAATCATTCTGAATGTCACTGTGGGCAATGCTTGTACGCTTTTGCCCATTTCAATGTAAAAAAAAAAAAAAAGGCTTTAAAGTTTGATCGTCACTCAGGCACAAGTGTGCTTGAGATGGATGGAAAAGACAACTGCGAGCCGCAGGGAAGAGGACACACTACACTTTAGTAGAGTGAAGGTTTTTCGCCTAATGCAGTGCTTGAAAGTAATAGAGAAGCACCATTAAGTATGAGTAAAGGAGTTCTGTGGAAAGAAGCAGAAAACTCCTCTAATATACAAATCCTATAACCTTGAATCTTGTTGACTTGAAATGAACCTTGACTAAATGAACGACTGTATAGCCATACTTTAAACCAATACCCATATTTGCCCATGCAAACACAACTAGATTGATATTGAAACAAACATTTGAAGACTTTTTAGTTGATCTGTGTTGGTAATTACTATGCCTGGAAAATGGAACTTGGTAATACAGGGAGAGAACAAAAGCAAACAGCTTGGAAAAAAATAGATTTGGTGGTGTGTTAGAGACTACACCCTAACCCTTTGAGAAAAAGGTGAATAGGTGGTAAAAGACCTGGCCTAGTTGCCTAGATGTTTAGCACCTTCAATCCAACTAATTGGATGTATTATGCACTAAGAAGGCATGGAAAACCAATGCATGTAAAGAGAAATAAATTCTGTAGATCAAAAACAAAGGCAACATTGTTTTTACCCTAAACTAAAGAAATAATAATTTCAAACCACTATAGTGTGCTGTTCTCTGCCCATAAATGTTTACATTTTGCCCGTAAGGCAGTGGCCAGTAAATCTGTCATTTATTTAATAATTTATCTTTTTTTTGGTTTCCGACCTGAGCTTTTAGCTGATTTTCATCAAGTGATAGTATTTAACACTTTTTTTTCTACCTCTTGTAAGGTGGCAGAGTAAGGTCAACAATGCGTTTATATATTGCGGCAGTAATTTTGTGAAGGCTTATCAGTGTTGGAATGGGTTCAGGTAGGCTTTTCTTACTTGCCATGAAATATTAATATAATTAATATTAGGCAACCTATTTTTACTACTAAATGTAGCATTTTTCTCCCTTTTTTTCAGGGAAAAGGATAAAGTTGCAGTAGCCTTTCTTTGTGAAAGCTCTGTTTTATTATTACTTTTACAATTCCCAAAAGGAACATAACTGTTCAACATTTGCAGGAACAGGCAGGTTTTGGGAATAATAACTTCATATTATTAGTATTAAATAAAAAATATACATATTACAAGTTGATTGAAGGTGTACACCACGCAAGATCAGATGATACTGCACTTCCAGTCAAATAAGTTTGACTGGAGCCTTTCTATACCATCCCTTTGTACTAAGATTGTGTTACTTCTCATGACCCCTGTTAAAACATTGATTGTTAATAGACAATTGGTTCATAATGAGCAGTCTTTGTTACTTCCAATGTTTGCTGCAAGAGAGAGACAAGGAAACTTTCTT
The DNA here is from genome assembly GCF_051989575.1 of Stigmatopora nigra. Taxonomy (NCBI): domain Eukaryota; kingdom Metazoa; phylum Chordata; class Actinopteri; order Syngnathiformes; family Syngnathidae; genus Stigmatopora; species Stigmatopora nigra. Next base: position 8,860,515 of record NC_135512.1, read on the forward strand.
ATCGAAAGTGATTCTGTGGGCCTAAATCTGTTTCCCGTTGCTTAGCAACCAACCCCCCCTCACAGTGTGAACCTCCCTGATGAAGCGTCGTGGAAAGCCGGTGTCTTATCTCAGCAGTCTTACCACCTCAAAAGATGGGAGTGCTACTTTGCTCTCATGAGAAGGAAGAACTGGTATCTCTTAGAATACACAAAGGCAATTGGAAGTTTGCCTGTTTTATTAACAAAGTGCTGAGAGTCACTACTGTACTTACAGTCAAATTGGCCCTGGTTAGGTAGGATTATAAGAATCATGTATTTGCTTTGTCTTTCTGCATTAGAAAAAAAGTAAATTGTCATTTAAAAAATTATAGAAATATTCCTGTTTGTATCTTTGTTTCCCAACTTTTTCAAATGGCTATATGTCACATGACAATGAGCCAACATCTTTGGAAACTGTATTAAAAAGAACATGACATCCTTAATTAACACAAGTCACCACCTTCGCGTTCACTAATTAAGAACATGCATGCCAAACATTTTTAGACTGGCTTGGCAGATTTGGATATATATATTCTTGGCATATTTGCTGTCAGGTCTCTTCCAAGTGACGCAGCATGATTAAAGTTGCAGAAAAGAAGCAATTCTGTGCCATGCCTGCTGTGGTTGGCACTCTTCAAATACAGTCTGACACAGACATTTCTTTTGGAAACTCAATGTATGGTTTATTTGATACTTAGCATGTATTAATGGACCCTGCTCAAACTGAAGCATTGAACCAGTAGTTCATGAGGCTTCATTTGGGCCAAGATCAAGTTTATTTTTCCAAATGCAAGGAGTCAAATTTGAGCCGTCTCCCTAGGTCACTTTAAAACTGAGTGTCATAAATGACACAACAAGAGATCACACACAAAGGAAATTAAAAGGGAAAGTTTAAGAGATCTCCACTTGAGCTCATGCGCGAAGCTGAATGCTTGTGGCATAGAGGTGCTCTTTGTGGGTAAAGATCTAAAAAGTTGCCTCAGGCAAATGTGAGTGTAGACTTGCGGTCAAAGATTTTTAGACACTTTCTCATCCGACTTGGCGAACTTGGACCAGTACATTCTAGACCGATAACAAATGTCAATTAAGTAATGTCACAGACCTCGTGAAGTTGGTGAATCATGAGTTATTGTTGGATTATGAGTGTCACGGAAACCTTATCCATCCACTTTTCTGATAAGCCTTTCATATTCAATCACATCCTACAGCTGGAAATGAACAAGAGACCAATGCATGTCTTTGAATCAAGAAATTAGGTATTAGTTGAACTTATATTCAATGTGGGAATGAATTTCTATATTTCATTTCATTTCATCTAACCACCAATTTACCTTGAAGCTACAAGTCTGTACTGTTGCTGACCTTATCTCAATGGAACTAAAGACCGAACAAAGGGAGGTTTTCAAAAGAGGAGTCTGTGAAGCACGTGCTGGGTAAACTTAGAAGGGGAACTTTGTCTTGGCTTCTTACAGAAACATTACATGTATTCATCGGTGTAGCATATATAATAAATTTGAACTTATTAAGTAAATAATGTGATCCCACAATCGTAACCATTTCTCAACCAAATAAAGGAATGGCACCATACATTGACTAAAACATGTGGAATGCAAATTTTGACTCAGAATTATCATACATCCTAGACAGCTAATCAAAATACCACTGTTACTCTACTTACATTTCTAGTTAGCTATGAACAAGTGTGTTGCCAAAAATACTGATATGAAACCAATTGCATAGGCTGAATTCAAAACCATGTGTGGCATTTTTTTTTCCAAATTGAAGTCAATCTTTTGAACCAAAGTTGGTAAGAAAAGTTTGAAAGGCAAGAATGTTATTGTATATTAAATATTTTGGGGTGGTTTTTCCAGATTTTAAGATTTTGCCTTTACCCAAATGAATCATTTACCATTGTTTTTAAATAGTTATTTTTTTTTAGGTAGGAGAGGGATAGAAATTATTTTTACTGAAGACACCCAAGCCTGGTTATCTTCAGATCTATTCTATCAAGAAATATCTTAAATCCAACTTGTTTGACTAAATGAAGTCAGCCAAAAACATGCCCACATACTAAAATTATTCAGATATCTTACAAAACAAAGTGACACAAGGAACAAAAATATATTATTCTGGTATTTTCCCAGATAAATGAGGGAACACTCTTTATTCGTGAACCCTGTAGCGCCACAATCTACTGACATGGCTGACATGATGCAATGAACTCGTTCCGCTCATTAATTTTGTATGGAATTCTACAAGATTTTCATAAGAAACTAAGCAAATACAATTAATTTTGAAATAGGTTTCTCAGCCACATGTGAAATCTTTTGCTTGAAACAGTTCAAAGGCTAGCCCAGCTGTGTCTCATGTCTAATGAGTAGCTGTATGCACGTTTTATTCTTTAATGACTTATTATTGACTGCACAAAGGAAAAATAAGGCTGAAAAAATCCTCAATACGTTTGATGAAATATATGAATGCACTGGGGTTTCTAAACAGATTTTGATCATATTTATATCTTCTAATCTAGAAAAAAAAAATCCTCACAGTAAAATAACTTTATATATGAATTGGAAACATGTTTTCTTAAGGAGCTGACCTCTTTCTGGAAGCTCGTTGATAAAGAGAGACTTCACAATTTGTTTAAATATTAATTTGTCAGGCAGGAAAAAGATAAAGCGCTTAAGCCAAAGGAGAAATTCCATTTAGATCTCACGTTTGGTTCGAAAAATGCACATTTTAACCAAGGGCATCTTGGGTTGCCTTAACCTTTGCACTCCTGTTCAACTCGCCTGTCTTTAATGGATGGGGGCGATGTAAAAAAAATAATAATAATAAAACATTTTACGTTTTCTTTTCAAACTGTGCAAATCGACAACTATTCAAAATGTGAGTTCTAAACTACAAACCTCAGGCTGATATCAAAGAGTCTCTTGCTTTGATCTGATTCTTTTCCTTTATGATGCAACATGGACATTTTTCTGTCCAACTTATAAGATATGAGCTGATTTCATAATGTGAATTGCTTAAAGGGGCTGGAGGAATTTGATTATTTCACCCCATTTCAGAGTTTCACTGCCAGGCATCGACAACTGTTTGTGGGTTTACACAGAATGACAGACTGAAAAAAGTATTTCACCATGTTGTTCTAAATATATAATGAGTAAGATCCAAATCATTGTGAAATACTGATGAATAAATTCAATTAACATAAGTGTTTGGACATTTGGTGTGTTTGTATTGTTACATTTCCAAAGTATAATGATGACAACGCGTATAGGTGCTATTTTGCCCTTGCAGAATCTATCTCCTCTTTTTGTCGTTTAAAGTCGACTTGTTTTGGGGGTCAAGTGTTGGGGTCTCCATGGAGAGTCATCAGATGCAGCTTCACCTTAGTTGGAGTGGAATATTGCCTCAGCAGAACAATTGTGCAACAATTTTCATAAAGGCCATTGAGGATTGTTTGGCCTTCACATTGCTCTATTATGTTTACCACACTGTGGCAAAACAAGTGAATGTGTTAAAACTGGATCCGAGTCATCCTGTCATTGTGAAGTTCTGTAGGTAATTGTAAAGTGTAAATGTCACCAGAAACACTAGCTCTAACACAACACGAGAGTGTCTTCTGGCTAGTGTTCTTTTATCACAGACCCTAAATGGGAGTCGGAGGTCATGGTGTTTCTTCTTACTTAATGGCAATACACTATCAAAACTTGTTAAAGATGTCAATTTAAGGTCAACTTATTATGCAGTAATACCCAAGTAATCACAATGAAGTGTGAAGGGTTGATTTCAATATGCATTACTTTCATGACTTAGATTCTTCACCTCCACACCAAAGATGAGAAAAACTACATCTCATGTCATGTAGTGTAAATGTCAGAAGCTACAAAGCCTACCCGATTCTTTTTCAATGTTTAGAAGATAGTTTCAATAATATTTCTTCTAATCCAGCCAAGTACACTAGGATACAGCTCCTGGTGAAGAACCATCTTCTTTAGCAAATATATTTGTCACTTCCCCTCATTGTAAGGTGTCTATTAATGTCTCCTGGTCATCTCTGAAATGATCGATCTTCCCTATGATTGTCTAAAAATCTGACTTTAAATTTTAAAGACATAATAACAAGAAAAAATAGTACTTCTGAATAACAAGAAATCCTAAAGTAATATGCAAATATAAATACTATGTGTGACAAATGCTATGTGTGATACTACTTGTTACTACTTGAACTACTTGTTCCAAAATTAGAAATTACACATCCCAATATGATTTACAAATAAAGAAAAAGTAACAATTGTCCACTATACCAATGACTTCTGTGTATGGATGACCAACCATGTGTGTGAGCATAGAAGGACTTGCTGTAACTTTGGCTCTCAACCAGAGGGTAAAAGTCTGTTTCAGTGCAATGTCCTGCTTTCTTAGGTTTGTCAGTCACACATTTTTTTTTCCTTTGTGTGTTCTCCTACACCAATTCTTCCCAGGTTTTACAAGGCTTTTCTTCCGTCTTACTCCAGTGAGGATGTTGCAGTCCGTTCAAGTCAAGTGCACCCGGCAGTGACCTGGATTGAGAGTATAGCGCCCAGCGACGTGACCAATGCTGAGTGAATTCAGCACAGCAAAGCCTTGTCATGCTCCACAGCCACATCAAATTCTCTCAGGTACTTTGGCAATCATTACGATTTCCTCTACAGTGTCACAAAGTGGGGACATTAAAGACGTTAAATATATGAATCCTGTGAGGATTTTGCCAAAGAGATTCATTTGTATTGGTAATTGCTGTATGACAGGGTTTTGCAACTGTGGCAGGTATTCAAAGGTAAAATGAACACGAGGAACAAGATATGGAAATACCATATAACTCATTACACATTTTATGTACTGCTATTTTCAATCATTCAAATAGGGCAGGTCTTGCCTTTTGACAAGGGTTCCAATTGGAAGTTTGTATGTTCCCCCCAGGCCTGCGTGAGTGCTGGAGTCTATCTCAGCCAACTATAGACACCATACTACCGTCAATTGTTGGCATGTCAACCGCAGGGAACAAGGTGATGGACAACCTTTTGAGATTGTGTTTGCACAACAATTTGAGTTTAATACAATTAGTATATGCTTGCATTTGGCTTAATTTGCATTGATGTCATGGTTATGTACAAGAAAAATCAAAGGAAAAATAAAATAACTGAAATAAATACAGATGTTATCCGGGCTCAAATATACCCAAAATTGAAATATGGTGATTTCAATTGCATTGTAAATCAAGCCTTAATTAGGGGTGCACTTAGGAGTGCAATCATAGATGCCTTTCAATAAACATCCAGGCTAATGTGTGGGCATACAGAGGATAAATGCAAGGGTTATGTAAATGCATGTTATTATGGATGTCTTTCTTTTAATTACAGTGACACTTAAGGTGACACACGTCATCAGTTTGATTGAAAAAACATTTAAATTTTTTCAACATCAAAAGCTATACAGTTCACATAGCTATTACTGCCATTATTTACTTTGGCAGCTTGCATATGTTAATAAAGCTTAATAAATGACTAAACACCAGCAGTGCTCTTCGTGCTTTTCTTGTCGTGCTGCTTCCTTTAATGTGGTACTGGATGATTAATCTATAAATGAGTGTAAATGAATGTAGCTTTTAAAGCTTGGTGGCTGTGATGAACACCCGTGCAATAAGTCAGCCTTTGATTATGATAATTCTGGTTATGTAGGAAGGAAGAAGTGAGGACAGTGCTGAGCATTATTTCTAAGGCATCAATACTGAGCCAGTCATTCATTCATTTTACATAGCGCATGTCCTCGAATGGGTTGCGGGGGTTGCTGGAGCCTAACCCAGCTGTCTTCAGGCAAAAGGCAGACTGGTCACCCACACAGGCTTAAATGAACTTAAATGTAGCCCAATTCACATTTTCTCTGCTTCCTATAAAGCAATATATCATCAGGAATTCAAGAAAAACAATATTCGCTGATTTAAAAAAGAATTAATTGTCGTTCATTTGTAAACTCTTACACATAACAGTGATTTGATTCTAAAGTGATGAATTGGGAGTCTCTCTCATGCATTTACTTGTAATTATATTTCTTTTACTTTTGTTTTGTCTCAATTATTTTTGGAGATTAATGAATAACTTTTAGAGCGAATTGAAGATTTTTTATCAAAGCATTGTGGTGTTCCAGGGGGGGATAAAAATGTGTCTTGATGTTACACATCAGCAGGATTCAAATTACATGGGAGCCAATGAATTGCCAGTTCCCTCAAAACCTGTCTGACCACCCATCAAGTTAATCTACCCTTTATTGTTATTTGAATTGAAATTTGTATTGGCCCATTAAAATATCACATGTAATCATTATTCCCCACACAGTTAATGAAGGTTTTACAATGGTGTCATGTTGGTCCTATGTCTGATTCCATTACATCCTTAAGTAAGAATTGTTTCAAATTGGGACAAATTAGATCAGTGTCCCAGAACAGATGCTGAACTTAGGATATTGCCTGGATTTGCCATTTATTTACCCCAACCAAAGCTAGATTTTCTTTCTGCATAAATGAGACCCATTCTCCCAGAGATCCTTAAAACTGTGCATTTCCTGCCTGGCCCTGTTCCCCTTGAGCCAGGCGTATAATGCCAATGTTGAGCTTGTCAAGCCTAACACAGTTTGATTTAACGAGTCAACACTCCTCAGCTCGCCAAGCTTTTGACTAGTGGCGAGCACACATACCCTGCCTCCTGGTTCGGCCCAATCCCCTCTGCTCACTTTAGGTCACACTCATAGCTTGGTGCTTTGTTTCCCCCTGCCATACAGCTAACCTCAGCAGCACAATGGAAATATGACATTATCATATTATTTATGAGGTCTGGCCATCTGAGATGCTTCTCAGGCAGGAATACCAATTGAGTTCTGGTGCCGGCCGTCCTGCTTCAGGGCCTGCTGTTTGGCCTAAGCACTTCCAATGCGGTCTGAATGTCATCTTCCATTTGAAGCTTATTTATTCCCTATTCAAACACACCCTGCAGATGCCTTGAAGGCATCCTATTTTTACAGGTCATGACATAATTTTATCACATTTTTATGGCAAGGTGATGGCAAAAGAAAGTATAGAAGGCATAGTTGTTGCTGATTCGAGAACAAGGAACCCACTTGACTTTAAATCCTAAGTTCATATGGTTTAGATACTTTCAATAAATATATATATATATATATATATATATATATATATATATATATATATATATATATATATATATATATATATATATATATATATATATATATATATATATATATATATATATATATATATATATATATATATATATATATATATATATATATATATATATATATATATATATAAATCATTTTTGGGACACTAGCTATAATTGCAAAACTTATCGGCTACTACTACAACTGCAACTACTGCTGGACCTTCTTTGGGGTGCCAGTTGTAAAGGCAACATTTGTCACATCTACACCATTTTGCAGCATGTGCAGTTTTACAAACAGTGGCCCATACCCTTCACCAAAACCAACTCTGAACTGCCGCCAAGAAATGTGAGGTAAGCAAAAAAACTATAGTCAGATATAAATATATCAGTACAATGGCCTGTAGTACTTCACATTCACTCAAATTATAGCCTCATCGTGTGTACTGCCGAGAGCGGAGGTGATGACTGCCTCCACACTCAGCTCTGGCTATTGGCGTCTATTATTGTTATCACGTACTTCACTTGACAGTCATACATTGACATAATGCATTTCAATCCTTTTAATCAGGGCTAAAAAAAAAGGGTACTGTTTTTTCTATATCGTATTCGTAACACCTACCAGCAGTGCTCTTGTAGGCGTAGTGCATTTTGCTCCTCATCTCCTTCCAAGAAAAATGATCGGTTTTCCTCATCATCAGTCATACGCCGCTTCAAATCGATACGCTTCGACCCCAAACTCTTGCTGAAAAGCTTCCTCCTCTACAGCACCTCTCTTATCTTCACTTTCCTGGAAAGATCCAAAATATCCATCAATTTATGATCGGATTGTGATGCCGCATTGGAGTTCGACATGTTGCCACTTGGCCTTTCACCTTGTCTTATGTAACACCATTTCAAGATAGCATTTTTTTCCCTGCACTGTCACATAACAGCCTTTTTCTTCACAATGTGCTAAAACCAGTGCACCCATAACTTCAACAGTTTTAAAGTACAATTATTATCTTAACTGTTTTAATAACATTGTGACGATATTTCTGATCAACCTGTATAAGACCATGTGCAAGGGACTTTCATGAAAAGAAAAAAATATGATTAAAGCATTGCTCAGTATTGGTGCCATTTAATTTCTGCGAAACTGCCATTATTCAATGGAATGCGAACAAGGTAATGTCGCGAACATGAGAGGTGCCAATGCGAGGCGCCCAATGGTTGAAGCAGTAGGCCCAATTGAAAGAAACAAGCCATAGATTATCATCCATCGGTTTAGGTTAAAAAAAAAAAGAGAGAAAGGTCCTCGATAATTGAATTTCAACACAAATGATAACACAACAATGACATCCAATGTTTCAGCTTTCTTCCTGTTTTCATATATTGTATCATTGCAAAAACCCTCTACCTGCAACCTTTGTTTGGAGTGACAAGCCATAAAAAAAGCCATTTAAACCATTTGGTCTTCAGACATCCTCTCTTTCAACCTGTATTGATGTTAGTGTGTTTGGAGCATACAGCGGAAGTTTGCTTAGCATAACTTTCTGCATATATGAGGGGTAGCAAAGCTATGACTCATCATCATCAAAATGATCAATGGAAGTTGTGCGCTGGATACTTTCAAGTGATTGGAGGAAAGATGAACCTCTCAAAATATCCCCACTCTTGCTCTCATTTTCGAGAGCACATCTCACTCTTACAAACCTGCTTATACCTTGACTATCACTCTTATCTTTTTATGGTTCAATAAAAATGATACCGTACAGTATGTGGAGCCTCAATGTGTAAGCAGTTTAACCACTGTGCTCCATAGATCAAATCACTCACTGTGTGCTTATAATGAATGTCGTTTTCTTCTGAAATTGTACCAGCATAGCAGGAGGACTAGTAGAATACAATGGCATGAAATAACTACACATCTGGGCTATGTCTGACTCTCTGGGCAACCCATTTCAATTCAAAACACAGTTTTCATTTTTGTTTTTATGTTGGACTGCTTACCTGTTTGTCAGTCAGGACGATTGTTTGACTACTTTTTGTCATCACAGAAAACTGTGACTCATGGAATGCTGGTTTCCCTCCGACTAAATATTCTAATTGCTGAAAAATTGAATAGTTAAGATTGAACCTTGTTAGGACTCAATAATTTGGGCAGACCACAGCTATTAGTATTTAACCCTTATTATTTTTCTCTCATCCTATCATTTGCCAAGGGAAAAACCACCAAGACTATGATTGTGCTTGCACAAAGATAACAGCATCTCATTCTGTGTTTTTGGAATTGAACAAACATCAACAAGAAAAACTTCTAGAAAAATAATATCTTATCATCCATTCATCAAATGTTTCAAGTCTTTTGTCCGACTTCCATGCCAATTGGAAATACTTAGCAAGGCTCACCATCTACAAATAAGTTTCTGCCTTTCTTCATTCACACACAATACGTGTAAATGCTAGAAAAGTCTTTACTTTTGGAGTCTGTCATATATAAAGATGTAACTTTTGATATTAAAAATAAAATACTTTTTTGTACTGGGCATTATCTGCATTAAAATTCTGCTTTTGTAAATTGTTTCATTCTGAGGTACTGCAATTTAAACTTGAATATGCATACGACAAAATGTATTCATTTTAAAATGGTCCCTCTCGGTAAGATATATTTTATGAAACTAATAACTTATTGGGCTGTGGAGCCAATCAGTAGAATATAATGGTGGAAGGTATTTTGGGATTGCAAATTTCCTTAAATAACCCATCTGAATTTAATTTCGCTTCATAAATCAGCTTTTCTCCTTCTCTGCCTTTATTGTATTACATGATTACTCAATTCTTTTGCTTAAATGGGTTTCTACACATGACAAAGAACATTCCAAAACTGGGCCATTTACTTGGTTGGGCCGTTGAAATGAAAGAGGCTTTTGCTTCATATTTCTATTTTGTCTTTTTAAACAGACTCATCAGGTTGGAAGAACAATACCCTTTTGTGGGGAGTGTGAAGCTCAATAATTTGTCAATTTTAGCACTAAACGGAGTTAACAATGACAGAAGTGTAGGATGGCGGCAATGATTTCACAAATCTTCACTAACTCCTGTTCCTCAGCCTTTAATCGTAACAAGCACCTGGGCCGCCTGCACGCCACCCATGACTGATAAATGTGTTGCAGAAACATAGCTGAAATTGCTTCATTCTCCTGAGATTTCTCTCTACTGTTCTCGCTCTGAAAATATAGAGCAGCAAAAAGGTTGTGGGGTGGCGAGTGGTGTCGGGGGAACACACTGGCCTTGGCAGCACGACTCCTTTCATGCTTCATTCCTTCACTTTATCACCTCATTAGGAGAATGTGAAGGTTTGGTGGGAGAAGCCTTGTCACCCTGAGACAGAAAGGGTGGAGTCACATACTCCATCTTCTCCTCCCTGACCGAACGTTCGCCTCAGTTGGTTGACTGGTTTGGTGTGTGTGTGTGTGTGTGTGTGTGTGACAAATAACAGCATTCGATGGACGGTAAGGCCGCTAGAGGGGCACATATCATTAGCAGAGTCTGTGAATGCACTGTTTCCTCACAACAAGGTAGCAAATACGGGGAACAATGGAGGAGATAATGCAAAATCCAGTTACGGTTTCTGTATTGTCATTGAACATGACAAATGTCTCCCACCTCTAATGCAACTAGGCTTCCTGAGACCTGCTATTATATTTCATTCCTCAAGACATCTATTCATTAGGTGTGATTTATCTCGCCCTGTTATTTAATGTAGATTAATGTACAATTTCTGTCTCATTCCGTTCCCTCTGAGTTTCACATTCATGGATTTTACTCAAAATGTACTGACTCAAACTATAAAACTTTAACAATGATATTGAGTCAGCTTTTGAAATATTTTTCCTTTTTATGACAAATGTCATACCTATATATATATATATATATATATATATATCTATATATATATATATATATATATATATATATATATATATATATATATATATATATATATATATATATATATATATATATATATATATATATATATATATATATATATATATATATATATATATATATATATATAGGTATGACATTTGTCATAAAAATATATATATATATATATATATATCAAAATGTGAGTTATGCGAGAGTTCAAAGGCTACACGACTGTGTTCTAGTCCCCATTTGTGCGTCTACACAGTCACTTTTCTCTCTACTGTCAAATCACAGCACAGTAAAAAAATACCAACGCTTTGGATCATACTGTGAGGATAGATTATACCCACTTGGAGGTTTACACGACAACATTGGTCTGAGCTGCCCCGAATACATAACCCATGATGAAAGCTAGTGAAAGAACACACATACACACACCTCAACCAGGAAATAGCTACAATTTTTCATTTCGCAGCAAGTAAGTAAATTGCGGTCACGTGTGAAATTAATCATAAGGGTCTACTGATTTAGAAAAAGGGGAGAAGTGTAAAGCTTTTGTTCAGAGCCTCTGCGCGCTACAAATGGAGTGTTTGATTTCACATGTCAGTCTTTCTTTCTCTCAGGAGAGTCAGCAGTGAAGTGTTCCACTTTTTAGGAAATCCATCATTGTGCCTTGACTTTTTATTGATTCCCCAGCCTCCCTCTGTCTTCAGGCATTTCACTACTATATCATTGGACTTATTATTTATTTATTAGAAAGTTTTAAGGGAATGTGTAATGAGTGGGAGTATGCATTTGAAAGTATTGTATATGCACTTACCAATACAATAAAAAAATACCTTCTTGTGCATGAGTACTTTCTTCTTACAAGTTATTATGCTGTTTAGTGATTGAAAGCAAAAGTATCTAACAATAGCACCAAGATTACAAAATGCAAAAAAGAAATGATAGAAAAATAAAAGGAAACATTCTGCAACAAATTTAATTCAGCACAGTGCTCAGTGTTGGTTCCGCAGCTGATTAAAATAATTATCTATTCAAAGTAATTTGGAGACTAAATGTATATTAAAAATAACCCGCTGATAAAAATTGTGACTGAGTTCTGTGCCAATTATTACCATGTGTATTGTTAGCTTTGCACTCTCATTTTCAACTCTTTAATCTCTGATATACTGTTTGCTGGTAATATAATACTAATATAATTTTCCTTTACAGCTCATGCTTTTGAATATGAATTATAGAAATAACATTTCTGGATTTGGACTAGTGGAGAAAATATACATGTATTCTAATTATATACATGCATTTGTATCAATGTTAGATATACAAAATGATTGTATTTAATGCCTTAAATGCATTAATATGTGACACTGAGGTTAGCACAGCAGTTGGTGAGAACCAAGATCTAGGTCACTCTAGGTAGGGGGACACAGCTGTGCAATATGTTTGTGGTGACTGGCAGGAAGATTCTGAATTAGCACACACAACCCCAATCCCATTTTTTTTTACTGAACTGTAGCTTTTGGAGCTGTAGATAAGAACATAGTGAATAATAGAGATAAAGTTAATTGCACCTATTGTATCTTGCTTATAAATCATATAAAATGTTCCCAAACTGAATTTGAAAAAAATATATAGAGGTACTTTTTCCTAAACCTTTGTATTTTTCAATGGAAATCACGGTTCATTTTCTCCAAATACTTTGTGTTCCTTATTACAGGTAGAATCTATCTCAGCATGTAGGATTGATTCTATGAATGCGTATACAAGAAAAGAATCCTGGCCCCCAAATTGTCGGGGGAGATGTTAAATATCCCAATTCTCTTGTAATATAACGACACCCTATTTGATTTAAATAAGATATTGTAAAAGATATTGATTCACAAACTGTGTAGATTTGTATGTTTTGGAAAAACGTGTCCAATTAAACATTGAAGAGGTTGAATGAGAAATATAATTGCTCCCAGCGACATAAAATACTGATGCAGTATAGATTGTTTCAAAGTAAGTGATGTTAGGAAGTGGGTTGTCATTACATGTGATCTCAGACAGTAAAATCTTGACACAACATTAAACAAAACATCCTTATAATACATAGCCATGTTGTAATATAAAATCTTACCTAATGAAACACTTTACTACTTTACAATTTACAAGCAAAATACTATTTTAGCACCCTAATTAACAGCAGTTGTTTAAGACCGAGCAGTTGGCCAATAATGAATTGCCTCTACGTTATTATACTAGAAAGTGTGTTTGTTTTACCAAAAGGGTAGATTTACAGAAAAAGGACTTTTAACATGCTCACAAGCCATTCGAATTATCTGTTTTAAACCTGCATTTATTCATTACCTCAGACAGTTATCCTCATAGGGGTCACGAGAGTGCCCGAGATAATTTCAGTTTTAACGGATTGTGCACTTGGAGGGTACACTCTGAATTGGTCGCCAGCCAATTGCAGAGGAATGGAGACTAGCAATCACACACATACTCAGATCTATAGACAATTTGGAGTGTTGAAACAGCCTAACTCACTTGATTTTGGAATGTGGGAGGAAACTGGAGTATCCGTAGAAGAGCCGCAGCCTGTGAATATTAATGGAAGGCATTAGTCATTAAATAAAAAAAAAATACCGTACTTACTGCCACTGTTTTTTTCCATTAACCAAATTTACAAAATGAAACATTGGACATTTCACAGATAGCTTTACTACACAAAGGTGCATTTTACTATAAGTGACCTGAGCCAATTCTTTATTGACCCCAAGCAACACGTCTCAAGAGGAAACGGAGATTAAAGGATTTCATCCAGAATCAGAGTTCCAATAATGACTTAACAAAGCAGGTGATTAAAAGATCTGTTACGAGGCTCCAGCTTTGAATGAGGTACGACCGGGACCATTTCTTGGCAGAGTGAGCTGTTTATTATTATTGATTGACTGATTATTTATGTTGGCCCAGTTTTTGAAATATTAACTTCAACTTTTCATTGATTTTTTTTCATGACAAAAGATGAAGTGTATAAAAAACATGTTGGGTTAATTCTTAGTTGTGTGTCATTGGCCATAACGACCTCAGTCAAAGGTTTGGAGCCCGATTGATTAATTTGACTTCTCATCTACAAATGCATAATTCCAAACAAAATAACAGTAGACATGCATTGGAACATCTTTATACAACAACTAAAACTCAGAAATTCTGGACCTTCCACTTCTAGAGAGAGGAAGACATCACTCTAGTATATGATTAAAACAGCACCTGATAGACCCCTCAACAGGCTCCATGATTTCAAATGGTTTCCAAGCTCATTAGATCTCATTGTATTCCCTAATGGAGCTTGACATTCATTTTCAAACCTTGGTAAGCAGTGTACAAAACTATCATCACACATGACACTTCAATCACACTTGTGGTGGATTAATCCACGTCCACAATCAGTGACCACACTTTAGTGTTCCTTCTCAATCACTGTCAAAAGCTAACAGCATTATTTAACACTGAAACACATTTTGTCAGTCTTCTCCCACTTGCTTCCTCAAGCTTATACCACCCAGTCAAATATATTAGTGTTTCACACAGTTTGCTTCACAAATCCATGTACACTGCTGTGTTATTTCTCCTTGAGTGGTGAGCCTTAGCGGAGGGATCTCCCTCTGGAGATATGAAGCATTTCATCCCTCACTGACATGTTCACCTCTACCCTCATCATCCTGCCAAAGCTTGCTGGAACTGTCAACTAAGGGGAAAATATATAAATAATAATTATAACTTGAGCTTTGACGGAGTCAAACCATCAAGAAAAGTACATTTGTAGCCAGAGGACTGAGTGATACAGTACTAAAATCGTATGGCTCTTTTGAGTTGGTTGTCATATTCGCTGGTGCTTTTATCAATTCAAGTTTTCAATAAAATAGCCCAGAGACTCAAATGAACCCAAATGGTTCAATGCAGTTTCTCTAAGACCTATTTTGCAGGTATATGAAATATAAAACTGGAACGACTGATCTTGTCGACCTATGCATTTAAAGGCAATTGTCTGGACAATATATTCTCTTGATGTAGTATCTCTGTTAGCTTTTGGCCAACTGAAGGTCAGGCTGCCAATAAAGCAAATTGCAGTCAAAAACAATTCAGCTGACCACTGATTTGTTGGTATTTCTAATCAATGCAGCTCTTGGGTATTATTGTATTTTAAAAAAAAATCTATTCCAGGGTCAAACTGTCCTCATAAGATATTTGACTCTGACCCTTTTGTATTTTGAATTAACATTTTATTTTCAAATAAATGGAAACATATGTGATTAGTCTTCTTTCCTTCTTTTGCCAACATTGTCCTCTAACAATGTGTATTGCAATATTGATAAGAAAGACTAAATCCACTCACAGTTAATATTAACATCTACTGAAGTTTCTCATCACATGCTGCTATTAGTGTGTGATGATTGTCCAACCCCCAATAAAGCATTTGGGTTTTTATATTTGGCATTTGTAAAAATTGTGACCAATAATATATTTTTCAAGTTTGACAAGGTACGAGAATAGCAAAGACTCTGATGATTGACAAGTAGCCTGATGTACTTTTTGGTATGCTAATGGTAATACATTTGGTAAGGCAGGTGAGTGTTCATGGAGTGCAGTAGGTAATCTATTTTTCGTGGCAAAAGGTCAACCAGATTAAACTCCGCTATGCAGATTTCACTTTTTCAGGACAGCTGCAGGGGAGCCACACAGCTCAAAATCAACTCTCAATGAGATGTAAAATTAACTTCCAGTATTTGCTGTGAAGGTCATATTTTGCTAACCGAGGAACACTTTTTCATTCCCATCAATGCCATTTGTTAAAGTCGACATTCTGCATTGTGAAAGACATAAAAGGCGGAAGCCATACCAGGGATCTTTAGTCTTTCTTTTTTGTAGAGGGACAAAGATAATCCAGCACACAATGACGTCTTTTTAAATACATACATACACACACATATATATGTATTTTTTTTACATACATACATGTATACATATGCTCCTAACCTTCTAGCTTTTCTACTTTTCTGCAATGTCTCCTGGACACACAGTAGATCTACTTTCCTCCTCCACATAATATCAACCTGCTCGCTACCATTTCCTGTCATTGTTCCAGTATAAAAAATCCTTACTTTCAGCTGCCTCTTCTCCCGCTTCTTATGAACACACCGTCCTCCCATCCTTTTCTGACCAACAGTAGTCCAATTTCCATCGGAACCACGTGGAGTTCAACTATAAAAAAAACATTTTTTTAAAAGAAAACTGTCAAGAAACATATACAAGGAGATGACTTCTAGCCAACATCACTTACAAAAAAAAAATAAACGACAAAACAACTATAATGCTGCAAATGTTTGCAGTATTTATCCTTTCTCCAGGATCAACACAAAAGATTCACTCACAAAGAAAGCCAACCGACAAGATTGAACAGAATATGTTTTAATGTTATACCACCAAAACCTATTCCCTCCTATTGAATATAACTGGTGGCAACTATTCTATGGAAAGCGTACTGTATTGTTTATTGACATGCATTTGAAAACTATGTAGACCAGAAATCAATAAGACATGGGTTATTGCATAAGTCTTTCTTCAGGGTATCTGATGAAGCCTTGACTATTTTCTCCTTTTTTTACTAAACCACACTTTTGGTTAAAAATAGTTACATTGACAAAGTGCTTTTTTATCACTGTCTTTAAAGAAATCAATAAAAAGTGCGAAATGTAGTTCGAAATACACAGAGGGTGAACATGACTCAAACTACATTTGGCACTTTTGATTCATTGTGTTGGCCCCACGTGGGTCACTCATGAATTTGGAACAGTTTTGCAATAAGACACAGAAGACTAGAGATTGGCCTCAAGGTGGATACTATGATGGAAAACTTGCATTTACATAATGGACTGTGAAAATCATCAACAGAGGGGAAACTATAGCCCAACATGTCTTGTCTAGGTGCCCTTTAAATGAGAGAGATTGTAATGACCATACTTCAAAAAACAATGACTAAAATTATGATGGCCGCAGCAGGAATAAAAGCAAAACTATTTATAGTTTCTCTTCAGGCTTGCTTGTCAGACTGTCTCTTAACTAATGTAAGTTTTCCACATAAAGAAAGAAGAAAATATGGACAAGACAACTATGTGATTCTGAAAAAATAATTTATGTTCCAACCACATAACAGTTTGTTTTACCATTTAAAACCGCCTACCATAAGTCTGAACAAAAGCATGAAAGTATTAATATTGTGTTTAACCCAAAATACAACTTGACTCACTTCACAATGTGTTAGTTGGACATTGCAGAGTGGTTTTGTTGCAAAAACAACTGAAAATGTTGGCAAACATTTACTAGATGCAACAAACACTGTTTGTCTGACACAGGGTTGAAATGGGAACTCAAGCAATCAAAGAAATCAAACTGGCACTGTTGCACTGCCTGTGGCAGGGTTATTGTTAGAAAAACAACAACAACCTGTAGTGTTCAATGGAATACTCTACACTTTACATACAAAAGGAATTCAGACAATTTATGCAAAAAGGTATATCTTGTTCATTACAGTAAACAAAGAGAAAAAAGCCTCAAAAGGGACTATGGCAGTTGAAGTATAGAAGGGATGTGGATTGTAATGTACCACAATGTAAAATGAATAAAAGAAAAGCTCAGAGTGCTGACTCCTATTCAGAAATAAGAAAACTTACTCTGACATTGAGCATGGCTGTATTACATTCAGATGCTCAGAGAAGAGGCATTTCCATCAATGTAGACTTAGAAGACCCAGAACCCCCACAGAGAGGAAGAACATATGGTTGTAAAAGCCTTTCAGTCTTGTTCACTGCATCCATGAACATAATCGTGGTTAAAGTCATTTTTGTTTTCCATCCACAGCATAATTCCTCGTACGAATTGGGAAGTTTTAAATACTCAAGTAATTTGATCTGCTGCAAATATGCTGTGTATGTATATATATATATATGCATGTTTTCAGTTAATAGCTTGAAATTCGACTCAGAATTGGCCCATTTTGAAGTGATTTTATTAGCTACTCCTATGGATTGCAGTCTGACTTTTTCATCATCTTCTAAATTGTCTAAAGTAACTTCGAAATTGTGTCACCATAGCAAGTGAATGTTCTGCCTCATCCGTCATTGTTGTCTTGTTTTGAATGTGTGCATATTTGCGATCGCATGACTGATGGCTTTAACTTCACAGTGCCCTGATAGATCTAATCGTTTGAAGTTTACCGGCTTTCACAACAATCTCCCTCTATCACCTCAGGGGAGAGAGACCATTATTTTGGAAAATAGGCATATAAAGACCCAGATGTTATACTTGAAGTGTGGTGGAGGCAGAAATAGAATATCAAAACAAGGAAAAACTGTGTGTATGCTTGATGATTATACATTGGGATGAAAGACCTTCGATCAGCCTTAACAACTATTGGGATGTGTCGACATGGTAAACACAACGAACACACGTATCTCATCTAGCCAGTCAGAACACGTTTAACTACGGTAAGATGGCAGCGCCCTGAACGAGCAATGGCAGGCACAAGTAATTTAGTTTTTCAAGTTTTATGCAAAGTACATTTTTTTCCAAATAAATGTTGTTTAAAGTTGTATCTGTTTATCCTTTCTCTATTTTGAAATAAATGACCGTATTGGCTGCATTGTTGTTATGGCGTTTCGTCTTTTTGACCTTGCAGTTTCGTACATGTCAAGTTTAATTTGTGCGCGTAAAAGCTGTACCCTTGATTCAGTCTTCCTTTTCTATTGTTACAGATATGGCGTATATGCTAGAAAATATGGTAGTTATCTTCTAATTATATTCAAACAATCTGAAATGAACACTGTTTTAGCCTTTTGTAACATTTCTGACAAAAGTTCTTAACGAGATATTTTCTTTTATGAAGGTTTCATCAACAATATCATCCAGTGTCATCTCCCAGAGCCTCATTATCATGTAGCCTGAAGCAAACTCGCTGCACGGCCGAACACTCAGCCTTCTGCCAACTGGCCACTCAACTGTTCGAGACAGCTGCTCCACATCTAAGCAATTAAAAAGAAAAAGGAACTAAACAATATCCAATAGTGGTCAGTTATGTCTTGGCACTTGCTATCATGATTCTGGATTTGTGATAGATAACATGAAGTTTTGACCTTGTTTCTTCACTTTTTCATTTCACTTCAACTACATCGTAGAAGAGCTGTGCTCACAGCTCCTCTTGGGAGCCCAAGATGTTGCTTGATATAGTTAATGACTCATGTGAGCTTTTTGAACCCTCCTCTGTGGATACAATGTTGTAGGTCCTCTTTGGAAGTACAAATCTATAATAACTTATGCACGCTGTAGATTTGGTCCCACATGGGCGGTGCAGTTGAGACGAAGAAGAAAAGGCTTTAAATCACTGCCGTAGGGCTACATACATCAAGTTCATTCAAACTGCGTTTTGTTCACTGCATCTATGATATAAATGTGTATCTAGGCCTCGACAGCTAGTAAAGGTTGAGAAATGTAATACATTAGTCTAACTTGGACAAGCGGGGATTGTGGAATTGGAACATAATGGAATTTCTTATGAAAGCCAAAGGTATTATGTTTTCTTGTTTCGTATTTCCGAAGAAGTCGGGTCAGCATCCCTTGAAAAGCAGGATTAATTTTGAAATGGTGACCTTTATTGCTCGGTCATGGGGATCTTTGGTATGTTTTATTTATGTAAATTGTACTTTGACTATTTTGGTTCAAATTGTTTAAAAAAAAAACACCGCATTCACTGTGTGACAAGATTATTGACATAGACTACTTCAGATTTTCATGAATTCATTTTCAGTACCGCTTATCCTAACAAGGGTTGCAGGGGTGCTTGATCATTTCCCGGCCTGCTGTGACCCGTAAACGGGGGACACTAAATTGGTTGTCACCCAGTCGTAGGACACAAGGAGAAAGACAACCATTCACGCTCACACCAAGGGACAATTTAAATGGTGTAACCAACCTACCATTGTCATGGTTTGTTGGGGTTTGGTGGTTGGGCGTGTTTTCCCTTGTGTGTCCTGTCCTTGTGATTGAGAATGTGTTTCACCTGCTGTTTCTTTCCGGTGATCCTTCCCTTATGTGACCCAGATGTTCCCAATTGGCTTCTCAAACCCTGTCTATGTATTTCAACCCCGTGTCTATGTGAGTCTGTGTGGGAGTATTTCTTTGTCAAGTAGAAATGTTATGGAAGTCTGCAACTCCTTGCTTTAAAAAGAGCCCCAAAAAAAGGCTCTTAAAGGTTCTCTTTTATCGAGAATGCCATCCGTCCTTTTTCAACACAGTTCATACTTGTCAGGAGACTAAATTTGTTCCAGACGAAGGGGCTTACAATGTTCTTCATGCTGAGTCTAAATTATATTTCTTTGTGCTTTGGGTGAAACTGTAGTTAAGGAATGACAATAAATTATCCATGTTCTCTACAAAATTCGGGTCCATTTACATGGAAATGCTCTAGACATAGAATATGTTCACATCAAAAATTTAAAATCATCTGAGAAAATTTGACCAAATTATGGATTTTATTTAGGATTATGGAGGCATCATTAGTTACGACTGTGCATGCCCAATATTGCTGTCGTTTTGTGTATATGATTTGCATTGCAAGATCCGCAATCGGAAAGCACTCTGATTTCACTGTTGCCGTCAGAGCACGAGGCCAATATGCAGAGACGCAGCGTCTGCATGTAAACGGTCCATTAGTAAAGCCCTTTTCATGGCTCCAGAAACCTTTCACACCTTGCTGCCTCTAGTGTAAGGCTTTGATTATCAGAAAAAATATAGCAAGCTTGATCTAGCAAATGACTCAGTCCACTGTCAAACCAGGATTTTTGTTTGTATGTGGAAAAGATACACACACCTATCACATATCTTTTCAAAACGTAGTGACAAATATTGACTTGATGCGAGGTGACAAATACAAACGAGCTCAACCAAAAACATTGCTGTTAAGTCAACTGCGATCAGCTTACATGCCATGCATGGTAGTTTTGTCACTGTAATGATTTTGGAGTGTGGTCGTATTTATGTATTGTGTAACATGTCAATGTGTGTCTTACTCTCAGTTTTGTCCTTTTTTTTCCCTTTGTGTTCCTGCACTTGGGTTAGCTGAATGTGCGGGCTCAGGCAATGCACCTGCTGTGCATTAGGAGCACTCAGTATTTAAGGACACTTGTCACAGTCAGTTGCTGTCAGACTATTGCCTTGCATACCGCTGTGTGAGTCATACGTTTCCTCTAAATTCCCGTGCCTCCACACAGTTATAAAGGGTGGCACGTTAAAAAAAATGATATCACAATTGTTTATGATTCAACCCTAGAAATAAGAAGCTATAGTAGTGAAATATGTGTGATGAAAATGAAGAAATAATTTATAAGATTTCACTCGATCTTATAGGTGGTGAAATGTCTGTTTTATCAACGCTTAATTTAAAGCATTTTAGTACTAATGGTGTTTTTATATTTTGATAGTTATTAATATTATTATTTTTTTATATTGATAAATGTTATCAAAATATTATCAAATACTCTTTGGGAATAAGATTCAAATGATATTGCTCCAACACAAACACTGCCAACTCTCTATAAATGTATGTGTGGCCAAACTGAGAGCCAAGTAGATTGAGCACATTAAGAATAGTACAGTTGGATAGCTATGTATTCTGCTGTTTGATCCAAACATTGTCTTGAATGAAATATTTCCAATCAAACAACAAGGTTTGATGGTAATTCGGCCTTAGGTTCAAACCTGTATGGTAGAATTGTACTTCGAGACTTACAATCTCCTATGTCTCAGTTTCAATTTTGTATTCCGTCTCACACAATAAAGTCAAGGAGTCTTGACTTCTCTTTTTTCATTGACTCATGTGCTTCCTGCTGGAATCCTTCCTTTTTTATATATCATTGGTTTTCTGCTATGCAGAGACAAATAGCTAAAAAAGTTTCTTGTAATTGAGTTGCAATGGATCTGTCTCGTGCATCAGCACTTTCCTCATTTTAATGTTTAGTATATGATATAAGGGCATACCGGCGCCTGAGTGGCTACTGTGTCGGCCTCACAGTGGGGTTCCTGGGTTCAAATCCAGATCGGTCCACCTGTGTGGCGGTTGCATGTCCTCCCTGGGCTTGCGTGGGTTTTCTCCTAGTACTCCGGTTTCCTACCACAATCAAAAGACATGCATGGTAAGGCTGATTGGACTCTCTGAATTGCCCCTAGGTATGAGTGTGAGCATGAATGGTTATTTGTCTACTTGTGCCCTGCGATTGGCTGGCCACCAATTCAGGGTGTCCCCCTACCTCGTGCCCAAAGGCAGTTGGGATAGGCTCAAGCACCCCCTACCCAAAATGGTCCAGTCTCAGTGTTACAGAGGTAATGAGCCAATATTCACAATATTCACTGTTTATGATCAATCATCTATTATATTTTTTCTTTAGTTTAGTTTTTGAGGAATAGAATTAGGATAAAGGGTGAGAAAGCTATACATTGAATGTAATATTATCTCCAATCAGATTCAGTGCTTAAGCGGTTATAGATGAAACATCCAGGTGCATGTATGATAATAATTGACCGTTTGAAAGAGATATCAATGCTCTTTACATATATTCCAATAATCCCACCACAGATGGGGCTGCGGGGATCCATTTAACCAGGCTGCGGTGTTTGTTATGATCAACTGGCACATTTCTCTGCTGGATGTCATCCATTAACATAATAGAAGGCTCAATCACTATTAGAGGGAAAATGCTCATTCATTTAAGTACTTGGAAAAAAAAACAATGGCTTTTACAGGGCAATGCTTAATTAGCTGTGCTAAATATACAGTGGATTACAATGCCATTGTTGATGGTATGACTGAGTGCAATCGCCATGGGTTCAGGGCCCTCTTGATAATCATATGAGGGTGAGAGTCAAAATATGTTCTGTGACTGACTGGCAACAACTCAAGGGTGTTGTCAGCATTATACTGGAATTCAGTTTGGATCAATTTCAGATGCCCAAAATTTCCAACAGACTAATCACCACAGAAAATGGATGGATTAATAAAGTCACATTCAAAATGTAAATATATCTTTGGACAACACAATAAAAAGCATCTTGTTTAGATATGGTGTATACAGAACACCACCATTACTAAAAGAGTGGACTGTTTCTTCATCGTTAAACTCTTCTTCAAAGCCATGAGCATACAAAACGTAAACATGTTTACAAAACCCACGAATATTAGAAGAATTTGAATCTGTAATGCACACCACAGAACCAGCTTTTGGGCAAAGTTGAAATTAGTCTATGTCTAGTAGTCGTTGAATTAATTTGAACTGGGGGTGGATATTCCCTACCTACCTTCCCATGTGAAATAAATTGGACGTTTATTGCTGTCATTGGGAGCCAGTTAATTATAGTCTGACTGATTACCCCAGTAGTCACAACGGAACACTTGAGTACTACTACAAGAGTCCCCATAATTACAGTGTAGCTTTCAGGCATGATGAGAAGCGTTGAGATGATTTGTAAAGGCTAAATGAAAAGCAGAACAAACAAACAAAAAAGACATTTTATTAAGAGCAAATCAATGGAAAACACGTCTTAAAAAGCAGAAATATTTTGTTAAATCCCTTATTTTGGTTGTCAAACCATTTAAGGTGCCTCGATTGAGCAAATTTGAATGATGTTTTGAAAGCCTGAACTTTTCATCTCTTTTCAGAACTGTTTGCTCGACACTATTTGTTGACTCCACTGGTGACTGTCCTTTGTAACCTCTGGGAAACTGTTTTCAAATAAGAGTGACACTGTAGTCCTGCAAATACTTACTAAGATAAACAATGGTTGTCCCATGATAAATAAATACCACAAATGGGAAAAGGAATCTTTCCAGCCAACTATTCTGTGGTAGAAACTCATTCCTTGATTTGAAGCCAAATGTAGTTAGTACTATGAAAATTGAGGCAAAGTACACCAACTCCACTTTCATTGCAACTGCCCATAATAGTGTTGCTTAAAAGTAGTAACTTTCGTTATGTGGTCAGTGAAATGCAATTTCAATATGATGGTAACGCTAATATAGTAATTAGAATATTAGTTATAATAATATAAAAATTGGTAGAATTCTAAACAAGGGAAATGGCCAGGGAACATTTATGCAATCAATAAAACAAATAAAATATGCATTTGTGTGTGAAAGAAGAAATGCGTTTACTCAAGAATGAACAAATGAAGAAATTATATCAGTAGAATATTAAGGTGTGAAATTATGTCATGAGAAAATACCTAACATTTCTTGACTGTAACTTGATTGATTGTTCACTTTTACACATCATAGTAATTTCGTTTTGGCACATCTTGTTGCGCACAAAATAGTGTTCTGTCTGTGATAACTCTTGGGATTGACTCCAACATGTCATATCTGAGAAATGTATGTCATTCCCATGGTTACGCTTGTTCAGCCTGTAAGGAATTATGTTAACTAAGTCGAAAGGCTTACAGGAGCATAATGCATGGAGTACTGCTCTAAAACAAACTTTACTAAGTCCCTGGTGTCTGTGTGTGTGTGTGTGTGTGTGTGTGTGTGTGTGTGTGTGTGTGTGTGTGTGTGTGTGTGTGTGTGTGTGTGTGTGTGTGTGTGTGTGTGTATGCGTCTCTGTATGCATATGTGCGTAGGGGGGGATTTCACTTGGGCACACATAAATACCTTCATAAATCAATCCAACACCGGATGGAATGTTTGAAAAAGATATAATGTGTGTATTTTATAATACTGTGGAGTGTTTACATTGTGTATGTGCCATCAGTTATTTGTTCAGTATCAGGTTCAGACACAGTGTTGTGTTATTTTGTCAACTGCCTTTCACATTTGCATAATTAATTGTAACGTGCTATCCACCGCCCACCATGCATTTTATATTGTGGGGTCACAGGTGTGCTTGACCCTTACTCACTTGACCTTTGGCATGAGGGAGGGTGCACCAAGTACTGTGAGTGAGAAGTGAGATATACTGTGCATCACGGGTTAAATGTATTGTATGAATTAATGGATGTGTGTGTGTTAATACATTTGGCTCTATTTTTATCTTTTTAAACAACCACACACCAAGTTATATGGTTAAACGTGACTGGATTTTCGCCCAGTAAATGAAGTACTCCAGCAAGTGGACAACCAACAACAACTAGTAAATACTGAATTTTAATCGCAACAGAAAGGTGTCACAAATGCAAATACCAATCAAAATATCAATGAAGTCTGACATGAGCTTTCAAAACAAGAAATCCAGGTGTCAGTCCTGAATGATGATTGAGCTAGTATATAAATTACTTTTCTGGAATAATATCAAACATACTGTATATTTATAGTTTTTTTATATGCATGGAGGATTTTTTCCAGGGAAAAAAAATAACATAGAAGTGACCATTGCTCAATAGATTCAAATACTATACACATTCCTTTTTATTTTTCCAAGCTCTTTGTATTATTATAATATTGCAATTTTGACCCAGGCAATCTAATATTCATTTGAAAAATGTGTGTGTGCTGAAGTAAAATAAAATAATACAGTGACTGAAACTATTTTTTCTTCTTATAAAAAACATGAATCATAGAATTTTTTGCAACACCTTAACATATGTTGGGGGTCATTCACTAAGTATGTGGGTGTGAGCGTGAAATGAAAAAAAAAGAAAAGAATCAAGGACATGTGCACAAGCATGTTTAAATAAAACTATCCTAAATTTCCTAAGAAAGTCAAGTATAATTTGTTTGTCAATTTCTTTACTATGGAAGCATATTATTATAAATATGTATACCAAGAAATCTTTAACTGGCCCTTTTAATGAAAAAGACTGTGATAAACCTTCCTGAAGTTCCATATTTGCATCGTCTCATTAGGATAATTAATAGTCTTGCATGTGTTGTTTTTTTCCCCTGTCAGGTACATTTATTTTCTTAGTTCATGGTTCATTTTCTGTGTTTTTATAACAAATCGAATCAATATCAGCTAATCAGTTTGAATGACATTATAGTGCTTTACTATGAAATCATTTCACTTGCACTTATAGTTTATATTAATATCACGTACATTTGCACAAAAGACTTACCTCGTTTCTTTGATTGCAATAAATTATAAGGGTGGTTCTCCAGTCGATATCTTTAATTGCTCCTGGGTTGTATCAATACCAGGCGGTCTTGCTGCTCCATCAGCAGCCACTGGGAACGGGGTTGCCCGGGAAACGGCCGCATGGCAACAGGATCAGAGCCTGGGGGTTGTCTGCTTCTAGCTCTGCTCCCATTTTAAACCTCCTTTCCTCGCTAGATGGTGTGCAAGCCACTGGAGAGTGCACTTCTCCGCACAGTCGGCTGAGAGCATCCAACGAAGCCGGGACAACTCAACGTTCGTGCATATAGCCGGCTGCGTGGAGTGTGGAAATACATTTTTACTCCTCATTTTCGATTCTTTTTTTTAGGTAGACTTGGGAGAAGAGCGACGGCCACGTCCTGTTGTGACGGACATAATGATTGCGCTGTCGGATGCTTGCGTTTCTGGTCAGTGGCTAAATGCGATCCTCCTCAGCCTGAGCTTCTTCCTACCACCGTGCTTGCCTGCGGGACAAACTGTGGACTATTCCTCCGTGGAAAGTGTGGTCAGCAGGCAAGGCGACACGGCTCTACTCAGGTAAAAACAAAACAAAACACAGAAAAAAAACTTCACTTTTGCTCCTCACTCGAGTTTCTCAAATCTTCGATGCAGACTTGAACTTCAAAACGGGGCCTGTAAACATCCCTATGGGGGATCTTGTCACCCCCAAATCGGGATATAATGGTGTGTTGTTTTATTTTTCCCTCCATGTGGATTTTGAAGGGAGGGTGCCGAATGTGCTGCCCGCTAACAAGACGCTTGATCCCGCACCAAGTGCTTGCTAGCTCGCCTCGTTAGCGTTACTGAAGTTTGGACTAAGGTTGACTTTCCCTACAAAGATGCTTACTTAATCTATTAGTTCATATCGCTTCTCACTGCATGGCTTGACCTGTTCGATAACTCGATCGCAGTGTTTTAACACGTTTAATGTAGGTGTCTCCTAAGACTGATCTGTTATTGGGTAGATGGATGACAGTAGAATGCAATGCAATCGTATATTATTGTGCCAATTTAGGTTATGGTAAGATGTGATGTCGCAGTTTTAAATTGGAAGATCATGAATGGTTGGGTGGTCATGACTCGCTCTCTCCCCTCCTTCATCCTGAGTTCACCTCTATCATTCCGAGTTCGCCCCCTCCATCACTTTGGCGAGATTCCATCTGAACACCCTACATTGCTGTCTTATGCTTTTACATTATGCTATGGAGGGCGGCCAGGTGGAGGGAGTGGTTAGCGTGTCGGCCTCGCAGCTTTGGGGTCCTGGGTTCAAATCCAGGTTGGTCCACCTTTGTGGAGTTTAGATGGTCCCCCCCCCCCCCCCCCCTCCCCTGCGTGGGTTTTTGTCTGGGTACTCCGGTTTTCTCCCACATTCCAAAAACATGCATTGTAGGCTGATTGGACACTGTAATTGCCCCTTGGTATGGGTGTGAGTGTGCATAGTTTTCCGTTTCCTTGTGCCACTCTCCCAGAGTAGGCGGGAATTGGCTCCAGCACCCCATGCGACCCCAATGAGGATAAAGCGTTTCAGAAAATGAGATGAGATTATGCTATGGGTGCGGTGGTTCTTAAAGACTATGTATATACCCTTACGAAGATATTTTTATACTCTTAAAGATGTATGTTTTCTCCTCGTAAAATTTTACTTGGGTCTGTTCTAAGACATACTTTCTACATTTGGACATTAACAGGATTCCAGCAGCTGCAAAATTTAATTGATGGGATGAATTGGTTTTGAGAGTCCACTTTACCAAAAATGCATAATATCCAAATTAAGTGGGAATTTTGATCAAGGGATTGCACCACAGTGGGAGGATTAATCTATTTTTTTTATATTTGTTTGGGTGCCTTTCCGTCTTGTGTATGTTCTTCTAGCCTTAGCTTCACTTCTGTATAAGTGGGTCATAACGTTATGTCAGTTTATGAAAATGTGGGTCCCTAGATGACTAGCAGAGACACAATTATTTGCTTATGTATACGTGACAGTAGTTTATTGTTTGTTTCTTTACGTGGCCAACCTGTAACTCACACATGATAAGTCATTGGTTTACTCCACTTCACGCACTGAAAGTGGATACATGGAAATTATTTACACTTGCAGGTGTAGGTTCCTACAAGCTCGTTTAGACGGTACTTGTCATAGTACATTCTAAATTGTTTTATCCACACATTGCACACACACAAATATGCACAATCTCAAGAGAAGCTCAATGATATCTTGTTGTATCAATATCAAACATCTCCTGTGATGGTTCTGAGGATGTGAAGGATGTGGAGGGTAAGCCTGCCCTATTTCAATGAATTCACTCAATGTTGACATGAGATGCTATGTGTGGACCTGAATACATAGCAGGTGAACTATTGAAAGTTTTACCCTTTCACTGAGTATAGAAGAATTTAATTGTTATTGTTGTGAAGTTATCATTAGTGTGTGGCAATGCATGGAATGGAATCAGTAGTCTGTGTAGATGCTTTCTAATTTCATGATTTATTTGGTTTCCTTTCTTCATTTTTGCTTTCTTACTTCAGCAGCCAAACATCATCCCTTCAAAGAGATCTATTCCCTGAGCTGTGTCTTTGGAGAAGCATTCCAACTCCCCAGTGTCAATCTGGGGAGGCAAAAGCCTTGCTTGAATCCTGATAGTGTTTTGCGAATCAGTTCAGGTTGTATGCTACCTACCTTCTGAGTAATTCGCAAATTTAAACCCCTCTACCAAATACTACCTAAGTAATAGAACCCATAAATAATAGGGAATGCGGAAATTATCTTAAATTGGATAGTTAGTTAATTTGCTTCTCTGGTGTTGGTATTTATTGACAGGCGGTTTTAAACATATTCATTAGGGGTGTAATGGTTCATGTGGATGTATTTAAGTATTTGGATTTTGCATGTGGTGGCCTGTTGGTTGAGTGGCTAGTCGGTTGGCCTCACAATACTGAGGTTGAGGGTTTGATTCCAGGTTGGTCCTCACTGTGTGGAGTTTACCTGTTCTTTCTGGGCTTCTGTGGGCTTTGTGTGGGTATTCCACTTCCCAATTTCCCAAAAACATGCATGGAAGGCTGGTTGAACACTCTGAATTTCCCCTAGGTATGAGTGTGAGCTTGAGTGGTTGATTATCTCCTTGTGCCCCCACCTGGTGCCTGTAGTTAGCTGGGATAGCCTCCAGCACCCATGCAACCCTCATTTTTTCTTTCATTGTGTATTTTTGGGCTAGTGCAACTCATACTCAGGTACAATTTATAGTCGAAAAACTATGATAATTGTGTGGGTTTTTTTCTAATCACAGTGTGATTTCCGATTAATAACCTTTGTCACCGTTTGCACAGTTTCTTACTGTTCATATGAATGGAGTCTTTGCTTGCACCTGTTGGAGCAATACAATGCACCATCTAAATTACTTTCCTCCCTGGCCTGCTTCTTGTTCTTTTTTTCACCAATGTAACAATAAAAAGCTGATGTTTCCTTTTACCACTTGTGCTTCTAGCTTTTTATCCCTCACATCTTTTCACTGCTCCAAAGCATTCACTGTAAAAGTGTTTTATTTTTTCTCTTTACTTACGGGAGTTTAGTGTACTTGTCATTATCGCCCAGATAACTCTTTGACTATTATGAAGGTGCATGGAAGCTGATTGCTGGCCGAAGAAAATGTGAGATCTCTTACAAACTGTCAACGCCTGGAGCATGCAATTAGTCACTGCCACTGGATTATGAAGTCAATCCCATGAGGTGCAAGCTCTGTCACATATTCATTTTCCCCAACTTATTCAATTCCAACCAGAAAATTACTGATGCCTTAAATCATGTTGTACCACACCCAATTAAATTGTTTTGGGCTTCTTGAAGATAAGGAATAGTCCACACGAGTATCATCACCTGCTTTTAATCATGTTTAATTATCCAAAAGCTCAGCCTCCAACAAAAGCCCTTGTTGCTCTTAATGGATTGCCACGATTACACAATATTTTAACATGCACAAGTGGAAGCACTCCCGATGAGTCATTACCTTATCATGGAGGGGGTTGTGTGCTCCGATGATTCTAGGAGCTATTTTGTCTAGGCCCTATGGCCCTGGTAGGGTCACTCATGGCAAACTGGTCCGAGGTTAGGGACGAGACAATGGATGACTGAGAAGACATCTTATGACGAGTTACATAAACCAAGTTTTTCCTCGCCCGAATGCGGGTCACTGGGGCCCCACTCTGGAGCCAGGCCTGAAGGTGAGGCACAATGTTGAGTGCCTGCACCCATGGCACAGCCCGAAGAGGCTATGTGGGTTCCCCTTCCCATGGGCTCCTCACCTGTTGGAGGAGCCAAAGATGCCAGATGGCATCCAAATGAGGGGTCCTTGGTGCCCCAATCCCCAGCTGCAGAAACTGGCTCTTGTGACGTGGAATGTCACCTCTCCGGTTGGGAAATACCCTTAGCCAGTGTGTGCGTTGTAGAAGTTCCAGGTTGATGAAGTGAGGCTCACCTTTATGTACAGCTCGGGCCCTGGTGCCACTCCTCTGAAGGGCAGTTGGACACTATTCCACTCTGGTGTCACCTAGCAAGCCATATGTTTCTGGTCCTTCATGTAGTTCATACATTTTCCACATATAGTTCATCACATGTAACACATAAATCACTTTTCATGCCATCAGGCAGTTAATAAAAAATCTAATTTCCTGCATGACTGTAGTGTATTGATTGACAGCTTAAGATTCAAAATTCTATATATCTTCCAATAAAAACCTTGCCATTTATCATTTTGTGTGCATTGTCAGTATTTACCCTGAAGGAGTACATGCAAGCAAATTCTATTTTGAGAGGTATTTATTTAGATGTTTTTTCCCCATTGCAATCAAATTTATAGACAGTCCCTCTATCTTCTTAACATAGAATAATTACCATGTGTGAGTGTGTGAATATGTCTTTGGGTTGAACTGCACTTAGCACTTTTCAGAAAAATACCATAGTTCATGAGCTCATTTTTTTAAATTAGGCTACATCATCATTGTGTGATTAAAGGGTATACTTAAGAAGTGGGGGATTTTTTAAATTAATTAGTGTGTTTGTATCACATACTAATTGAAGCTTTTGGTTTATTTCGTTTAACACAATCTTAATGTGATATTTTTTTCTGCTTTGTATTTAGTATATTGTTACCAGTGTTGCTGAGTGAACAATGTCCCTTTGTTCTGCTGTCCAAATGCGTGTTGCCTTCTTCCAAACCTACATTTATTGGGTGAATATAATTGACCTTAATTCCTAGATTTGTGCAAAAGCTTTTTTAAAAATCAAGCTCTATTCTTAATCTTCTAATGTTGGTGAAACGGCTTCCTGGAGTGTTTTCCTTCGATGGTAGAACAACATTCCTGTGACACATTATATGCCCTATGAGCAGTAACCAAATTACTATATTGCAATATTATTATTTTTTTGTTTTTGTTTTTTTTTTCTTCTGGGAAATCTCTGGGCATCAAAACGTGTTTGAACTGGTTGCCCAAGAAGAACAGCCTGTTTGTATTTGTATCCATTTACTTTCACTAGTTTGTGAATTGGATATGATATAAACATTTAATGCTAACACTTTTTTCTTATGAAATAGCTGCACAATAAATATTGGCAATTTACTGAAATTATTTTAGTAGATAGACCAACACTTGAGTCAAACAAGGTGGGCCAGAATTAATTTTACCCTCTGCTGGTTTTTGCTAAGTGGTCAAACCAATTGAATCTCGTAACTGTTCCACATAGTAATCTTGTTGATTTGACCGCTAAACAAATTTATTGTGGGTATGGATGTGGGGGCTTCTGCCAAAGGTCTTTTATGTATTTTGCCTGTGCTGTACCACTGTCACCTCTTGTCATGTTGCTACGACAGATCTTGGGGGGGTATAATATAGGGGCATTTATCTGGACGGCAGGGTGCTCGGACGTTTGGTCGCCAGTCTTTTGGGAAGAGGCCTAGCCTACATGTTCTTGCCTTTTAACTCCCACACGCTTCACATCTATCTGTAAATATTTATTCTCAGGTCACTTAAATGTTAGGGAGGGTGGCATATATCAAAACACTTTGTTTCCCAATAGGTTATAGACATGTTGCCGTCTAGTTTTTCTACTACTGTCATGTTTATTATAACTCTTTGGCTGCTGCTGACAGCGCTGGATGTGCAATACATTTTGACTGGGATCAACAGAATCATTCATGTCAGGTCTAATTTGTGCATATATAAGCCATACCCTTGATTCAGGCATTATTTTTTTATGTTACAAATATGGCTTCTATCTCATCGTTTGTAGAGTTAATCGGCAACGATTTTGTTTGACGACTATTCCACCATTGAGATACATTACTTACTCCAGAATTTCCCCAATCCACTGCTTTAAATCCCTAAACATAATATACGCTCAGTTTGTTGTTGTTTTCAATGAAAACTGACTCATTATTTTTGAATGAATCTAAATAAAAAAATTGCAGACATCTAGTTTTATTTTCAGATGTCATGATACAGTATATTATAACAATACATAACATTTTTGTCATCTGACGATTTGTCGTCTTATGGCATAAATAATTTGTGGCTGGTCCATTGTCAAAACAATCCTTTGTGTTCATTTGCGCGCAATTTAGAAATGGTGTATTGCTCATGAAATAGTTTGAAAGGATGCAGGCCTTGTTAGGTCTGCAGCAAGATGCATAGTCCTAAATGGATTAAAGTTCCCAAGGTTGTCAGTTCAAATACAGGAACAGCAGCGATCATTTATGTGTCCTTGAGCGAAACATTAAATCAAAATTGTGCCTGATACTATCACTCGTTATAAGGATCGTACACATATCACAGGTTATATACTGTACATTGCTTGAAGTCACCTTCAATTAAGGCGGGAGAATCTAGCAAAGTAATCCACTGTTAGCGCTGAAATCAATCTAGAGTCCTATGGAATATTAAAAGGTTTTTGTCAGAAATGTGTTGTTGTTTATAATCTCAGTAATAAAATGCAATAGTCCTGGTATTACAAAGATATTTGTAGCCGGCACTGCCCACCTTTTTTCTCACCTACTGTGCACTACATGGTGAATAGAAACCCCCTGTGTTGCTGAGATGTTAGCAGGCTTGTGAGTAGTGCTTAATCAGAAGAGTGGAGCTCACACACATCTGCGTGGGTGGTTTGCTTGGAGCTGGACCTCACATGCTATACACAGGCAAGGGAATTTGTGGGGTTGCCCAATTAGTGCTGAAAAAGAAGCGGTGTAAAGTACATCAGAGCAGTGACAAGTGCACCAGAGGAGACATGTCATCAATCATAACGCCAGCTGCCAACTATTACCAACCTATTCCTTCCAAAAGGAGGTAAAAGAGGATATGGATGATGTTTAACTGATCACCTATCACTGCTCCCATTTAATATCTCTGATTGATTTTGTTTTTCAGTGAGTAGGTATTCTACAAAAAAGGATTTTAC
The DNA here is from genome assembly GCF_051989575.1 of Stigmatopora nigra. Classification (NCBI taxonomy): domain Eukaryota; kingdom Metazoa; phylum Chordata; class Actinopteri; order Syngnathiformes; family Syngnathidae; genus Stigmatopora; species Stigmatopora nigra. The sequence continues at coordinate 8,894,287 of NC_135512.1, forward strand.
CAAGTGCAATGTACCTTTTGTTTAATAGAGAAATCATCATTTATTTTAATGAACTTGAAATAATAACACCAGTTGAACAAATATGGTTTAATTAAAGAAGTCAAATGTGTTTTAATGAATTTGATAGATTTTACTTTGGTAGAAGAAAAAAACCAACTAAAACTATTCCCGGAAGATGCCATTTGACAGTAACATCGCGAACACTCCTATTGCAGCTCTATTTAGTGGATGTATAACACAAACCCACACTACTACTATTACCACTACCCACCTTCACCACCACCACCAATATTACTGCTGCGTTTTGTGATCGTCATTCGTTGAAAGTGAGGAAAATCTCATTATACTTGTATAATGACAATAAAAGCATTCAATTGAATTCAATTCAATTCAAAATATCGTGGTTATCTGTACATGGTGGTTATATTCATTCTGATGTAATTTCTAATATACATATTTCATGGAGCATGATAAAAAGGCAACTGTCTCGTCAATGTTTTGCATGGCTCTTCAGAGATACATAATTTTCTGAATCTGGGTCCTTTTCCTGCATGAGTAAGTAGTCCATCTACATATCAAATGCAGGATCTTCTTTTGTCTTTTTTTTAAAATCCAAGAGCCATGATTTAATCTTTTAGTGTGAGTTCTTTGTTTCAATATTGGAGGCATGCTTAACAGCTTGATATGTTCATGTGTAACATAGTTTAAGGTAATATCTCCCTCTGGAGTCATACATTAGTATAATAAGGACCGGTCACAGAAGCTGCTCCCACAATGGGACACAAGCTCTTCCAGCAAGAATTTAGTCCGGTGATTATGTTTTTTCACTGCAGTTATTTCTTAATATGACCTTAATGACACATGCCTGAGCAGTAATGTCAAAACCAGGTATGCATATACTATGAATCTTGATTCACTGTCCAACTACTCAACATCCACCCAATATTAAAAAAGTCATCAGCATTAGCTGAATAGTGTCGTTCGGTTTTTATTCCCCCCTCAATTACAATATATTGTATCACTCACAAATCTTTTTCAACATCATTATCTGCATGGTAATGGCCGTATGGCATTTTTGCTGAATTGGTCACCAGTGAAGGTATAACGTGTTATTGGTTCTGTCCTAATAGGGACATTTTCCATGTCTGAAATGATTGAACACCGATTTCACCATGAGCTGAGCTGGAGTCTAACCATACCAACCCCATCCTATAATCCCTGTTTATGGTAAAAGTAATAGGTGTCAAGAATGTATATAATCCCTTAAAAGTCACTTCCCATTTAATCATTTACTTATAGCTTTTGAGGTATCATCGGGAAAGGCATGAGGCCATCAGCATTTGAAAGATCAGGCTTTCAAGGTTTTTGAAGATCATAATTTTCTTCGATTAGTCGGTTTCGATGGGATAAGGGCCCATCACCACTGTGACCTTCGTAAGGATAGGCGGTATGTTATATGAAGGCACAATTCACTTTTGTTCCTTTCTTTTTCAGTGCTTATATCAGCCGCTAAATATCTGTCTGCTTGCAGTACGTCTTAACTCAACCAATCTGAAATGTGGGCAGACCAATGGCAGTTGATCCAAAGCTATTTAGATATTTCAATTTGAGGAACCCTAATGAGGATAAAGCGGTTCCGAAAATTTGATGAGATTAATTAAATGTTCATCAAGGCCAACCAAAAAAACTGGTAGGGTCCTTACAGGCAACTGAGATCAAAACACTTCCCTTGTGACCTCTTATAACAGTAGACATGGAAGGGAAGGCTGACCTACATGCTGTAAGAGGGACTCGCTCTCTCTATTGTAAATGTGTACTGGTGGGGAATTGAGGCCTTTTCTGTTTGGAGGTGATCCGTTGAAGCCGCAGACTATTTCAGCAAAGCTAAGAAAAAAAGAAAGCTACTGAAAGAGCAAGCTGTTAGAGTGTGGGGCAAGCATTATTCGGCTCACGTCTGTCAACCCACACTGCTTGTGTAATGTGCTTGTGGGTTGGTGACATGGATGTGAGGCTACGGCCAGGTGGAAGGAAGGTGCTTGACTGACAGCCTTAATTCCCACAACACTATGGAGCATCAAAGACCATTAATCGCAGACAAAAATGAACATCCACTATATCCTTTAAAGGCTAAAGGATTCAGCTACTAGCTCGTATGTGTGTGTCCAGTCTACACATTTGTCGGTAAGGCTCCTTTTGCAGCTTGAGGTCTTAGATGGGGCTTTGCTTCAGTGCTGCTATGATGTATGATGTGGTTATAGAGCTCAGCTTCTTGGATCTAGGGTGTCCTATCATCTTGTCAAGGTCAGTGGTTATGAGGCTTTAAAAGAGTGGCTACCTTTTGAATTTGCTAAAACATACCTTAAGGTACATTTTAGCTATCACCTCTCATATTAAATCTCCTTCTAAGTTATGTATTTAACAACATTAATAGTTGACCTGGTCATTGCCATCGAAGAAAAATAATCATAATTGGTGAAGGGGCAGCCCAACGAATGAATGGTTAGCACGTTGGCATCACAGTTTTGAGGTCTTGAGGTTGATCCTAGGTCAGTGCTCCTGTATGAAGTTTGCATGTTCTCCCGAACTTGTGTGGGTTTTCTCTAAGAACATGCATGGTAGGCTGTTTCAACACTCTAAATTGTGTGTAACGTGAATGGTTGTCCAAATATTTGTGACTTGCGATTGGCTTGCCACCAATTCTGGGTGTCCCCCGCCTGATGCCCAAAATCAGCTAGGATAGGCTCCAGCACCCCCCATGACCCTTGTAAGAATAAGCGGTTCAGAAAATGAATGAATTAATAATTTTGGAAGAAAATGCAACATCTCTGTTTCTACCTTTAAGTATTACTGTCTAATCTGTGGCAAGAAGGTAAAACTCACAATTGAATAGCTTCTATTGCTTCTTTTCTAGGACCTATTCTATCTGCCTACATTTGTTTTATGCCCCCCATGGTTAAGCAGACAGAGTGTGCCTTTGTGAGTGCAGTACATCTGATATTGCCTATCACTGGGACAAGAGGAAGCTGATGACATTAGTGAAATGGAATTGGCTACTTGGCTCTGTAAAAGAAAACCAAGTTGATAGAGAAAAAAAACTTCAGATCCGTACTGTAGCATGGTTAAAAATAGATTCCATCAAGCTCCAATCTTGTCTGAGCGTCTCCAGTGTGGCGGCCCGGCGGCTTAGTGGTAAGCGCGTCGGGCGAGTGGTTAGCACGTCAGCCTCACAGCTTTGAGGCTATGGGTTCAAATCCAGCTCAGTCCACCTCTGTGGAGTTTGCATATTCTCCTCAGGCCTGTGTGGGTTTTTTCCGTGTTTACTCCCACATTTGAAAAAACATGCATGGTAGGCTGATTGGACACTCTAAAATTCCTCTAGGAATTGGTGTGTGTGAATGGTCGTCTATATTCTTGTGCTCTGCGATTGGCTGGCCACCAATTCAGGGTGCACCCCAGAATAGGCTCCAGCACCTCCTTCGACTGAGGATGAGGTAAAGCGGTTCAAAAAAATGAACGAATGAAGGAATGTCTCTAATGTTTGAGATAATCTTAGTGGTAAATAAATTTTAAAACTATTCTGTGTAATATTTTCTTTAACGAAACAGCATTTTAATCGTTAAATCTATAGTTTCATGTTTTTGTTTCCCTCAAAATTGTGATTGTACTAATCCCGTGTGGTCTTAATGCACATGATCCATCTCAAAGAGCTCCAGGTATGAAATAGGGCCAAGAAACCCATTCTTTGATATCACATAGAGAGCATGTCAATAGAAAAAAACCCATTATGTTTGCCTTTAGGGCACTTTCCAATTTAACACTGTTCTCTTCTAATGGGGTTATTCAGCAAACCTTACAGCCATCTTCATCTAATTGCATTTTCTTTTTTATTTATAAATTCATAAAGACAAAATAATAGATGTTACCGCCTATATATTCTTGCAAACGAAATCGTCAAAAAAACTGAGAAGCTGAGTTTGCTTCACTTATCAAACATCAATTGGATTTATTCTCTTGAATGTCTATAAGCTTATAAAATTTGCATTTAAGCAGTTAGGAAAAACATGCCTTGGATTTCCCAGTCTCTATTTCTTCATCATAACAGAATAAAAATATTTTATACAAGAATACACGGCGGCACAGTGGAGGAGTGGTGAGCGCATCGGCCTTTCATGTGGGAGGAAACTGAAGTACCTGAACGAAACCCATGCAAGCCCAGGAAAAACATGCAAACTCCACACAGTAAGCAGAAGTCACACCTTTTCAGTCCACAAACTGGCAGTCAATTAATATTTCACAAGGAAATCGGCACTTCTAACCTCGAGATGTACCGCATCAAACGTTTCTTCCCGACATGTTTTTTGAGGGAAATAAGCGTCGCCCCAAACCTTTTTGTGCAGGTTACTATCATCATGAATGTATGATTTGCTGACTACTATTTGATCTCAGTTCAGCTCATCTTGAATTTACAGAATCACAGATTTATTACATGTTTGAATAGAATGAGGTGGGATCCTGAAAATATCCCCTATTCCTTACCCACCTCATCCCAAGTCACTGTTATGAATCAGAAAAAAATGTGTGTAAAACCAATCCCAAACTGAAGATAATCCCTGTCAAATGAACTGGCAATTACCTCATCTAAAGACTTTTTGGTCCCTGCTAGTACACAGGCTCTGCATTTTAAACAGAGCAGTATAAAATGAATGTCTGTATTCATCCAGCCTTCTATCACTTCATTCCATACAAGCAATTATGGGTCATAACATCAAAAAATATCGGGAATGCATCTAAATAATAATAATAGCACTGAATAAGGTTGACATAAAATAGCATTTTGCATTCATTTTAATGGGGCCCATTCTACGTCATAATTATCTCAAAGAGTCACTCTTGCAAACATCTCTTGTTTTCTATTACAGTCGAACTGTACAAATACCAAATGTTCCATCAGAAATGTTTTTATTTAATCCAGACTCGAACTGTCAATATCACAATCTTTTATTTATCATATGATTTGTTGTTTTTTAGTCTAATTTAAGTACATAATGGTAGTTTAACCATGGATAAATAAATATATTATGGAATGTCTTGTTTTTCACTGAACTTTATTGAAGGATTGATAAACAGGATTGTCCCTGAAGCAAATACATGAACATAAATAGGACATGTAAAATATGACGCCACCCGAAGGAGCCTCATTCTCCTCTGTGGGATCTATTTATTCCAATATTTGTAGATGACTAAAGCTAGTTAATTATTTTGGCAATTGCTTACTTCCTGTGTCAGAATGATGAATGTAGTCATACCTATCAGAACAGGCCGGGGTTCCAATGTCCTTTGACAATGAATGATTGTCCATTTGTTCTATGAACAGGTCACATCAACTGGGTGGATAAGCCCTATGGGAAAGCAATACAAATAACGTTTTTGTTTCTGGCATTGCATTGCATAAAAACTATTGCCACACAACCTATCATTTCACCTCAATTTTGTTCACTAACCGTGCACTATAATATCTTGCAACAATAGGTGTAGCCCCCTGCAAAAAAATAAAAAAATATACAACATCTGACACAATTTGCAAGAGTCCTCTGTAACCAATATATAACAATCCTTACTTCAGATTGAAACTCTTATGACAGACAACAAAAAAATCTGGAACACCAACCTAGCCTTGACCTTACACTTCAGTTACCCCACACAACAAAGAATAAAAAAGACTTACTGGTTAGACACTCTAAATGAGGTATGAGTGTTGTTAACCGTGAATGGTTGAATATCTTTCTTTATATTGTGCTTTAGTTGGGAGACATTTTTAAAAACTTCAACATCAATCCCAGTAATTTGCTCAGTTTTACTAACCACTTTTTTATTCGATTGATTGGCTCTAATATAAAACTATGTACTGAGCCAGCATACAGCGGCTCTTATATAACCATCATTACCTTCTAGCCTGAGGTGTTTGAGAAACATGTACTCTATAAAGGTAATTAAGATCATATTGCATTCAACTTGTATTGAACTTTTTGGCCTATCGGACTTGTTTATTAATTTTGCTACAGAGTACGTTTAATTGAAAGCTATACTCTGGGGTTTACATTTTACCTGTAAATTGGCATTCAAAAAGAAAATAATGTGCATTATATTAAGGTGCATGTTATGGATGAAAATAAACCAAGCGTTATCATGTACTGCACTTTATTGTCCCAAAAATATTGTATTGTAAGTAATAGCCCTAGGGAAATGTCAGTAACGAGCCACATATCTTACATTGCCAACCGACTTAATATAGTGTATGTGTAAAATACACACTAGAAAGAGAATACCAAAAAAGGAAAGTGCGAAAGGTTGAAAGCAAGAAGGGTATTTTTTGGACCGTTGCCAATATGGCTGCGGGAAGCAGATGTCTTAGTTGAGCTTTAAAATGTGGTCCCTGCCAAATCCCAAACTGTAAGTATAATATGCAGAGAAAAAAAGCTATCTCAGAAGGGTGGCACGATTTGGGCAAGCAGATTCTTTAAAACACGTTTAGAATTGTCACTGGCAACATTACAATATGTATTGCAATGTTCTTAAGAGTGCACATTTAGTTCAGTTTTGGTTCCAATTTGAAACTTGAACAGCTTTTGTGGGAAATGTACAACCCCAAAAGCATTCTATGCTTCAGATTCCAAACATAGACAGTGTCACCGAGTGTTGCACCAAAATTAAAGTGTCCATTGTCTTTATTTATGTATATTTTTTAAATAAATCAAAACTGGCAGCTCGGCGGGTGAGTGGTTAGCATGCCGGCCTCACAGTTCAAGGGTTGCGAGGTCATTCCTCACTATGTGGACTTTGTATGTTCTCCCTGGGCTTGTGTGGGTCATATTCAGGCACTCCAGTTACTTCCCACATGCCAAAAAACATGCAAGGTAGGCTGGTTGAAATGAATTGAGTAACGTTTAGTATCTGTACAATTAATTTTGTCATAACTACACACAACTGCTGTATATAGTTTCGTATGATTAAATCCAATGGAGTATTCCCTCCGTCCTGAGAATGTTTACTTCCGTACGCAAATGTAAAATTTGTACAGGATGCACTTTTGTACGGTCATTAAATTGTTCTTTTATTTTACTCCAGATGTAATGGCTATTCACCCTCAAGCTTTTCATATGAAATAAGTGGTATATTTTCATATTTGTTTGGTACATTGAGATTCATTCACCTTTTCTCGAATGGTTAAATATATTCATAAATACATTTCTGAATTAAATAAGCATACAATTCATACGTAACACATATTTAATATGCTTAAGTAGTTCTAAGGCACATGTCCAGATATCTGACGAAATGATCTTTTGATCCTTTAGGTGCTACCTGCTGGATGGAATCTCAAAAGGAGCCTGGCTGAACCGCTCAAGCATAATTTTTGCAGGGAATGATCAGTGGTCTGCAGACCCACGTGTGTCCATTGTCTCCAGTGTTGGAGACAAGCATGAATACAGCCTTCAGATACAGAAAGTGGATGTAACAGATGATGGTCAATACACTTGCTCAATTCAAAGTGAACATAACCCACGAACTAAACTTCTCAACCTCATTGTAAAAGGTACGTACACATTTTTTGTCCTTTCTTACAGTTTATATTTTGGTAGTTTGAGGTTCTTCTCTCTGGCCTGATGCCTCAAGTTTATGCATGGGCATATGCCACTGATCTTGTGACAGAGACCACAAAGAAAGCCATTCATTCTTGCAGTAAACAACATTAATTTAAGCATACATTTCAGAAGTGGTTGATAACACCTGTTTAGACCAACAGCTTTCAGGCTCTGAAAGACTAATTCCTCTCCATTGGACTATCAATATCATTAAGACGTTTTGATGTGTTTAAACCGAGGGCCTTTTGAAGTCACCAATTTATTTCAGTCAAGCACAACTCTGTTGGATCTGCCACCATATGTTTTGTTATTTACTTTGACCTAAGTAAGCAGTAGTAAGTAGGAGGTATATTTTCCTCTGATGGTCATGTAGAACAAAGTGAAATTATGTCCTGGTTAAATTGGCTTAAAAAAAATACACTATTATACTGTATCGGAAATCATTTTTGAGACAAGATATCGCCCACTGAAATTTGTTTTTGCAACAGGCTTATGTCCTCCTTATTGGGACACTTTGGTTTAGTAACTCCCCTTGTGTCCCTTGTTGTTTCTGTCCCAGTTCTCAGGCGTTAGTTGGACTGTGTTTAATGTGGCCAACAACCTTTTTTCTATTTTGCTTGTGCAAGGCCAGATTGGCCATTCTTGAGAGACACTGTGATAGAATGTTGGCGGTTGTGAGCAGTAAAATTTCTTTTTAGTACCATATTTTGCTTGTTTGCTTCCTGTATAACATGGATGATCTTATTGGTTGCCTGCTGGTTAAAAGACACACGTGTAACAAATTCTAAACCAGTTTATTATTTCAACTCACCTCCAGAACAATCAAGCACACTGTAAGAAATGCAAAATATATTTTTTTGCTCTTTGTGTCTAAATTGTTCGCCCCCCTGAACTAGAAAGTTTTAAATTTTTTGGTTTCTTTTGGTTTTGTTTTGTGTCACCCCACGTTAGAGCTCCTGTATCACTGACAGAATTAAATTGAGCCCAGTTATGCATTCTCAGAAATGGTCTGCATAGCTTGATTTTATATAACTGGCGTCATGTTCTTCTTTAAAGCACTCGGTCAGAATAAATACTATATCTGCTAATTGCAACCAAGTACAAATTCTACACAATCAACCAAATTCATAACAATTCATTAGCCATTCAAATTCATAATGATGCACATTCTACACAAATTCAGAGCTAATGCAATCATGAGTTATTATTACACTTTCTAAAATACAAATCCCATGCTGTGCATTACATGCAAGAAAGGAGGTTTGAATATGGCTGCTGCCGCATGTCTTCTAATCGTTTAATCTCCGTGTGACATTTATCCTCCTCATACTGTAGGTCTTGTGTCACCTCACTAAATCAAATGACGCGTTCTCTACCCAAAGCTCCATTCTTATTAAACAGAACCCATGAGTATGTTGCAAAATTTCCAAAAAAGATTTTTCTGATTTTGTATTTTACTCTTGGGGTACTGTATTTTTGCTCAAAAAAGGTACTTATCTATTTTTGAACTGTACATTTTATGGACACAAGTGACTCTGAAATACCAAGAATTTTCCTAATCCCTATGAAATTTTATATTTTTAGCAAGAATGTACCCGTTCTGACCTAGTTATCAAGTACTTGGGACCATTTTCTCATATTGTACAGAGCAATGAGAAATTGTTATCATTCCCATCTATATCAGACAACCATCATCCCTCTCTGTTAATTATGATTGTAGATGTGTTAATGCATTAAATATGCGGCCTGTCTAAGAATATCTTGTCACAGTGATTGGGAGAGTTTGAGCTGTTTCAATCTAATAGCCTTTGGCTGTGTTATAATCACAGCCCATGCCTTTGGGCGTAGCTGTTTAAATGTAATCACACATTTCCCAAGCTTATTATGTTTATGTTTAGCCTAATTCAAAATATACAATTTACACAAAACATGCGGACCAAGACAAAGTTGAAATTAATGCATTATTTAATGTAGTTTTCCCAAAATCGTGATGAGACAAGATGATCCTAAATATTGTGGTGCTGTATCGGGTTAATAATTTTACAAATGTCCAAACCTAATCCAGCATGTGATGAAAAGGCTGTGAATATTACTAATATAGATCAGAACAGCTCTACAAAGAACTCATTGCCCACCCGGTAGGATCACTTCTTCTGAACAGTCAGTCAAAAGAGCGTGTACAGAGTTGAAAGGGTGAATATTGTCAATCCATTCACTATGTCAAATAGAAGAAGCATATAATTAAATAACACTACATGAAAAGCTTTGCTAATCATAGCTGGTTCATAACATATAAAAGGTCTTTCAGGCCTATTATTAATTAGCAGATATATTTTAATGAGTTATTTGCTATACATATTAAATACAGCTCTGTCCCTCTTCAGAGTTTAGAGATCAGTGACCAAACACAACTCTTATGTAATGGAATAAAAATTGTCTTGATTATAAGAGAGCCTCACATCTTGTTGTCACTCACTCAGTCACACGTGGGTGCAAGTTCCATTGGGGTCACCAGAAATGTGTCAAGGATTATACTGTACCACCACCTGGTCCAATCTGGCGGGTAGAGTTGTTCTGCTTCACAGTCACAATATTAGTTTAAACAGAATAAACCATCCCTGCTAACTACAGTGAGGACCGATCTTTAATTGAACCCATGACCCCAGAATTGTGAGGTTGATGTGCTAACCACTCGGCCGCCAGGCCGCCCACGCTTCAATTACTATGAATAAAAGATTTTTCTTTTATCCCTTATTTTTATTGTGTGTGCGTGTGTGTGTGTGTGGGTGTGCATGTGTGTGTGTGTGTGAACATTTATCTTAAAGTTGAGAGAACTCTCACTGAGCCTTACCTTAAAATATATCTAATCCCTGGGTGTACCAGATCCTGTCCTTGTGAATGTTTACTTTAAGGATGTGACACCTAATTAACAAATTAGAAATTGGCCTTTTGTGTTGTAGGGTTTGAAAACCTTTAGGAATAGCTGTCTCATTACCGATGTGTATTTTACAACCTACACACAGTGGTAGTTTATTGTTATGTTATAATACGCATACATCACTGCCTTATTAAACAAAGCCTTGCAGCAATATCTAATGAGCTAGGTGGAAACATAAAACTCCAATTCCTCCCCAAATGAGAATTTCAGAGCAGTATATTATTGATTTATAAATTAACTCCACGCAGATTGGAATTTCTGATATTTTTTTAGCAAATCATCACACTCCATCATGCATAGCTTGGATACATACCTAGGACACTTATAGCAGCCCTTTTCATTGTTCGAGGTTAGATTCTTAATATCAACTCATGTCCTTCTCGTGGTTAAACCAAGGTAAATTCGACAGTTCTCTCCTCTGCACTTTAATTGGAGAACTGAATGGAAGTGCGTTTAGTCAGTAATGGGGTGTTGCATTTCGCAGCAATAGGCTGGGCAGATGTCTAGCTCCCACTCCCGAAAAAGTATCCTTGCATAGCAGCTCATTATTTTTGGCCTGCTGTTTCCGACAGGGGATATACAATGCTGCTTGGGTGAGCTTATCCAGCCCACTTTATGCACCTCCCACAGAGCAGGAAGAGGGAAAATTAGAGGAGAATGGGAAAACATGAACAACAAATCATTGTTAATGAATTACCGAGTAAATAGAAAGTAGTGTAATATAAGTCAATCAAAGGGACTTCAATCTAATTGAACTGTGCAAGGCTTTGAAATATCAGCAAATAGCTTATCATCAATATCGTAGGAAAGGATAACATCAGTAGATAACTACACAATTTCCAATTTTATTCTCTGAGACACAGAGGAGATGTGTCAACAGTGGGGTCCTACATCAAGTAAACACTAGATTCTGGCAGGTAATAACCTAGATTAAACACAGCTCCACTACCACCATATATTCACCAGCAATTTCACCTTAGTTTGATGTGGATTTGTTTCTGTACAATGGTGCTTACGCTCTACAGAACTAATGCCAACAAAAGACTATTCCACTGCTGATAATCCTGTGAGGAAAAGACAGAATAATTGCTGTTGTTGTTGCCCACAATCCATGAACCGTGATGGCACCACATATTGATTATTTTAATGATGATTCATTGATATAACTTGTACAAAAGGACATCTCGGGGCTCTGAATGTGTTGTGTTTATTAAAGGAGAACTCTGTGATATATGCTGAGCACCTGCACTGCACATTGGGCAATCTTTTTAGGCTTCAAGGTGTTTATTTTCAATGAATGATCCTTTAACAATAATAATAATACTCGAATCTGTACAACGATTGCATGGGTGCTGGCAGCAAGCAGCGTACACCCTGACCTGGTTGCCAGACAGGGCATTAGGAGACAAACAACTATTAATGCACATTTAGATGGGGAAATTTTGAGAAGCTCAATAAGCATCTTGATCTCAAAATTGTCAAATAGACATGATAACCACATGTTTTACACTTTGATGTGATTCAAGTCATACTGATTAAAAAATGTCTTAAATAATTATGTATAATATTTTAATAAATAGAGATTCTCATTGGTGACTGTTCATCCACACACAGGTAATTGATCTTAACCTTAACCCAATTTATTTTAGGGGGCCTTAATTTCTTTTTATTTCATCTTGTCTCATTAGCAGTTACCTCAGCATGCAATTCCTTTTCATCTCAGTCTTTCTGCATCGTCTTTTTTAAAACCCACTGCTATTATGACTTCCATCACCACATCCATTCACCTTCAAACTCTTAAAGCACCAAGAGTTGAGAATCTTGAAAATTACAATTTGATGCCTACCAAGAACTCACAATAGTGTCGCCTCAAAAGAAAATATTTAACTTGGGTTATTTTGTCTTTTTTATCATTTAAGTGTTTTGTTAAGACTTTTGAGTCTCTGCCTGCATTTAGTTTTTTACAACGCACCAAATTATTTGATGAATTCTATTTTGTTCTTGTAAATGTCTCTTTGACAAACCACTGAGCCCACCAAACACAATGAGTGAGAACTCACAGTTCACACACACTGGAGGCCTGAAAATAATATTAAACATGGTTGCTGGGCTCTTTATTCTCTAACAAAAAGAAGAAGAAAAATAATCAGATGTCTGTTACGTGATGTTTAGAAGAACTCCTTTATACCTTATATTATACAAACATAAATGTCTTTAGAACACAAGCCCCATCTCAAAATTAGTATGCTCTAATGAGATGCCTTTGGGAATGACTTGCAAGTACTGGAAATATCTCAAAGAGAATCTTTCTAAAGCACCAAGAGTTCTTCCTCTCACCCAAAAGTCTGAGATAATGGAATCAGTGGTTTTCCTTTGTTTTGTTTTTTTGTTTTTTTACTTCTTTGTTGACTACCTATTGCATAATGCATTTTTAACACCTCACACAGAAAGGTGTTTTAGAATGACTAATGATAAAATCAATTTTCAAATGTTCCCATTGTGAAAAAGTGTTGACACATTTTGCTATGACAAACCACAGTTAGCATTGTCAAATTTACTCCTGTAAATTGTTGGCTAAATGCTCACAGGAATTTAACACTAATTAAATAGCTAATGTTATCTATTCACCTCCTTCAATTAACCCAGAACAATTAGCACTTTAAACTTTTATCTACACAAATATATTATTGTATAATAATATTCAAGTACTATATATGAATTTCAACATGTATGTTCCCTTTTTTCAGTTCCTCCCAAGATATATGACATTTCATCTGACATCACGGTAAACGAAGGCAGCAATGTGTCACTCATCTGCACAGCCAGTGGGAAACCTGAACCAGCCATTTCCTGGAGACACATAACCCCATTAGGTGAGTTCACATCACCTTACACATCCTCATGCTAATGAATGGGTGGATGTTTGCCTATTTGGATGGATGCACCGACACAAGAAATGAGGAAGCTTGGTTAGGATTAATAGGTGAAAGTCTAAGGTGAGATGGCTGTATTTTGGGTTCAGTGTTGAGACATAGACCAGGGAGGGTGGCTTAGATAGATAATGGGGCTTATATGGTTGCTGGATCCACGTGCAAAGGAAGGATGGGAGTGATAATGAAAATAATTGTCTTGAATGCATAATTGGAAAAGGTATATTCTACAATGACATTTATGTCCTTTTAAATAAGAGGAAGTGTATAATAGAAATATGAGCCCTTTATTAGCCCCATGACATTACAATAATTAGTTATTTCATTTGGTAATTTCCAACAAATTTACAACTATCTTGAAATCTATAACTTCATTTATCTTATTATAAGAGCTGTACTGTTACTCACACTTTGATCTTATTCTTAACACTCAATAACATTTTAAAATGTTTACTTGTGAATAGACACCACCAACTAGCAGCATAATATACATTTTACATTGCATTACATCGATAGTAAGAGTGTTATTGAGTATTTTGTGTGACAAAAGCTGTAGTTATTTTGACATAATGTTATTTGTGATTTTATGTTACAACAAACAGGTGGAAAGAAATAATACATTTGTTTAAATATGATTGATTAGTTTGACAAATTTGTTAAAAAATACAAAAAAAACAACAACACATTGTGTAACTGAAAAGGGAAAAACTTGGATGAAAAAAAAATCCTAAAGAAGCATGAGAGTTTCATGTTCATTTTGAAAGACTCAGCAGCTTAATTGTGGGCTGCCTGTAGTCAAGTTAACGAGAAAAAAAAAAAACAAGAGAAGGGAGGAGAAGTCATTAGAAGTTTTAATGCCCCTCTTCCTCTGAAAAAGGACATATATCGCCAAGGGCTTTGTTTGAAATTGCGACATGACGAGAAATGGCTAGAGACGTGTTGAAATGTGTGTTACACTTTTAAAGTTTGATTGCATCAAATATGGTGAACATTTGTGTGTTTATAAAGAGGCCAAAAAGAGGAAACGCCAATTTTGTTTTAAATAGATGTGGTTTTACATTTTGAGAAGTGCAAAAAGTTTAAGAATCTGAAAACACAACGCTCCGTCTGTGCCATTGTATATTTTTACCATTAAGATAATTTAGTATCACATCCTGTCCTTTAATTTGGTAATAACATTGTGGACTTGTAATTTATAATTTCCCCAGTAGACCTCCGACTCACCTAATCTTCTTAAATATTCATATTAATGGACTGTAGCTGGCGTGCGTATCTGATAGCTGTGAGGATTGCTGCATTTATCTTTTGGCTGTCAAATCCTCTGCGGTGCACTTGGCTGATTGTGTTAGCAGATATTTCGGAATATGATCAAAAGAGCCATCCTTGGAGTCCGAGTGGCAGTCACTCATCCTGCTTTGAAGTATCCACACTTTGAAGTCTGCTTGAGAAGAAAATGATATGCTGGTCGAATGAAAGGGTTCAAGCCTTAATGTAATCACAGGCTGTCTCCAAGTATATCACAAACGAAGCCATTAGCCATTGGATCTTTGAGTTGACTATTGTAGCTGGGTCGATTTGTCCAGAGAATGTGGGACCGCTGAAAGGTTGTAATCGGCTAATGTCGTTTTACTGGAATGCCATAAAATCCTTTGGATCTGCATAGCAGTTTTATTTGGCCAGTTCCTGTAAGAGGCGTAAATGTAAAGGAAATATTCGTCTCAGATACAGCAGTCAACCAAAAAAGTATCAGAATTCTACCACAAATGGAACATGAATGTGGTTTAGCAGAGAAATAATTTGTCATCCCAACAGAAATATAGGTGCATTGGCAAACAAAAAATATAAATAAATAACTTAATTACATTTTTTTGGGAGTGGTGGTGGTGGAATTGATTTATGGTTTCAACATATATATGGTTGGCTGGTTGTACCCTCCGAGTTGTCCTTGGGTATGTATGTGAGCAAGAATATTTATTTGGTTATGCCCTAGGATTGGCTGGTAACCAAGCCTACTTGCAATAGTGGGTTGGGATAGGCTTCAGAATCCCTGTGACCGTTGTATGAAGCAACACGGGAATTGAATGAATAAATGAAATATCTGTCGTTAATTCCTGTAAAGGGAAAAAAGAATGCTGCTATGTGCCTGGAAGAATCCGGGCTCCATCAACTACCCTTGACAATTTGATTGCTTAATTATTGAGCTTCTATGTATTTTTATGCTTTTTTTTTTGCTCAGCTGGCCCTTCCTCTTAAAAAAAGGAGTTTGCAAATATGGAAATCATTTTTTTAAACGTTTCTGATTTTAAAATTGATCCACATTGTTGAAATAAACTGGAATATCATTGGGAAACGCCATTAGCAGAAGTACCTTGGTAAGATTCCCAGAAGCCACTCTTGCATGATAAATCTAGCACTTGACATACCTGCTTACAATTTGCTGAAAGCTAAAAAGAGCTGAATAAACTAGTTGTTGGCTCCACTCAGCATACCTAGCTGACACGTATTTTGGTGTGGTGGTATTACCAAACGAAAGTGCATTGAGATTGTGAATTCAATAAATAATAAATAAATAAAACACTGAGACCTCAAGGTAAAATTGAAACATCTGGCCAACCTCTACCCTAAACCTGGGCAGAAATTACAATTATAGAGCATTGTGGATGTGTGGTGACGTTTTTGTTTCTTCTATTTTTGTGATTATTATACCAGATTTGTCAAATTCAGGAAAACATCACATTCTATCCCCACTTAAAAATACTAGGAAAATAATGTTTGTTTAATGTTTGGGTAGAGCATTGTTGTCTCTAGGTGCTCAGCAACCAATTATTGAATATGACATGGCATTCATCAAACTTTGACCCAAATTCAGCAAAGCTTGGATCCAGCATTTCGTCAACACTGCAAACAGTGCCTCCCTGCTAAGCGCACTGTCCATTCTTGTTGAGCTGATAGACTGTGTTTTTTACAGGTTGTCAGACTAACAGAACATGTAATCAGACATTTTTCATTTCTGTTTTGACACACTCCCACCCGAGATTCTTGGGTAACCAGGTAACTCTACAGCAAAGTTGTATATATCCTTACAGTTAAAATAAATTGTCTTCTGGCCCACACCATGTGTGCTGGGCAGAAGGCACCTCAAGCCAGTGTAGCTGTGTGGGCAGCGCAACTATTTTAAGAGTTAAAATGATTAATGGGTGTTTTTTTGGGGGGAAGGGAAGCTCATCAGTGGTGAAAAGGATTCTTCACCAATGTCTGTACTATCTGTGAGGTGCAGCCCTGCAAGAAGTGCACAGCTCCACTTCACATTGTGAGAAATTGTTTACTGCTTAGGTTAACCACTGAATCCAAGCTTTTCTTTGATATGATTTCTTTAATTTAATTTTCTTTAATAAGGTGAGCGTCTCTTGAAAATCTGCAAGTCAACTCAAAGAGGGTTTGATCCTAGGTCCGTCCTCACTGTGCAGAGTTTGCATCTTCTCCATGGGCTTCTTTGGCTTTTCTTGGGGTACTCTGGTCCCCCCCCCCCCCCCCCCCCACATCCCGTAAACATGTAGGGTAGACTGGTTGAAGACCAGAGCTCCATAATTGTTTACTTCTGTATTTTACCGTGTTGCCCCACCCAGGCCCTTTTTGAAAAGGAACTGCACCATGCAAAGGGACCAAACTATGGACTTTTCTGATTTGACTACGCCCTTAATGTTGCAGCAGGAAAACACAATAAATAGTGCCATTGACTTCCCTACAAGAAACAAAGCACAGATGCATACCCTCTTTTCTAACCCTCCCACTTCTGACACCTATTACAATAAAAGTCATTAGCACACGCAACAAATCAGTAAACAATAGATGAAAAATGGCCTTTGTCAAATCCTAATATAATATGTATAACCTTCTATGGCCCTTAATGCACAGAAGTGACCTCACTCTAGTTTTCCGTTCTTCCAGTCCCTCATGCTAAAAATGACGTATTTCATCTTTCGTCATCTCAAATATATATAAAACAATAACTGCAGCTAAAACTGTGTTTTACAGGAAACCAAACACAACTTGTAATAAACAAAATGTAGTAGTAGTTCATCTCAGTTGGAGGTAAAGCATCATAAACTAGAGAGAAAGTCGTAAATCTATGCTCAATGCAAGATGCTTTAACTGTCTACTGAATATCAGTGCTTGGAATTGACTAATTTTAGGGCTAACCATCCCATTTCTATGGACACATTACAGTATATATAACTACATGCTCATGATTACTAACTTTTACCAGAATGTGAACTGTTTTTTAATGAAAAATTCTCTCAGCCTAATATTGTGCAACTGCTATCTTCTTCACGAATGCTATCTACTGCTACAGTATGTATGGTGATGATAATGTAAAATAAGGGAGAAATACGTATATGAAAAAATATTTTAAGGATTTGGAATGGCTTATGATGTTAACCAAATAAATGATATGCTAATATTATACCTCAAATACTCACTCCAAGCCCATTTGCATTGTCTGTGAATAGTATTTATGTATATTGTTCAGGGCAGATTGTTCCATTTTTGCTGTGCAGATCTCTGTTATTATTCACTGCAACATTGTTGTCCCAAGTAATTGTAGATCAATTTTCTGTTGATTAACTGCAGCATCAAAATTGTTTGCCAACTATAATTGTTTATTTTGTATGGGTATTTTTTCAGTTTTAAATTCTCTCTAGTCTAGTCTCTATTCAGCAATGTTTTAGGGTACTTCAACAAAAACACAAGTATAGTAATATATCTACATATTATCTACCCTATATATATATTATATATAAATGTGTATATATCAATTTATAGGTTCTACAGATCAACAATAACAAACAAAAAAGTGCTTGTATGCAGCGGTGGGCAAACCGGTCGGTCCTCAAGGGCCGCTGTGAGTGTAGGGTTTTGTTCCAACCGATCTAGCACAGCCAGTTTAACCATTGTGGTTTCTGTGGAAACAAGAAGCAGCTGAATGCAATCCACTGATTGCACTTGTAGGGCATCAGATTGGTGAAAATGTATCTTCTTGATGGGTTGGAACGAAAACCCATTCCCATTTGTGGTTTTTGTAGTTTGCCCACCCCTGGCTTATAGTGTTTATTTTAAAAAATGTCACAGGTAAATAAGTCACTGTTAATATTTTAAAACATGTTACCATGACAAGAAAATACTGTATTTGATATAAAAAGGCCAAATAAAATAGAATGTTTGTCAATCTGTTGTAACAAGTTGTCCAATCACAGGCGCCTCTTTTACCTAGACAGTGCAATTGGCCCTATCAGTGAAAACTAATGATGTTAATGACCTTAGAACTAAGTGAGTGGTAACCTGTCAAGGGTGCAGTCTACTTTCACTTCAGCTTTCATCCAGCCTCTGAAGGATCACATATTAAAAGAGGGGTCTTTTTTTTTGCTATACCTGCAATTTAGCTGCACAAACATGTTATGGTTAGGCTGCAGCCCCAGATTTTTGTTACCCCATGATTCTGCTAACATTTTTGTCATGATGTTTTGTGGATCTAACATTATTGACTAATAGCATTACGGGCTCACCCTTTCCCTTGGTGCAAGAGGAAGCAGTAAATGCATTTTCTGACATTGAGTTAATCATGAGTAAATTAGAGGAGATGTCAACATTTAATTTCCAAGCACAACATCAATGCAAGTGCATGAGTGCACTGCTCATCTGTTACTATTTTATGACGAAAGGAAGGTCACCAAGAGTTTATTACAACATTTTATTGAATAGCTTCTGAAGACTTATTCACATAAACCGTGGATAACTGTAAGATGATGGCTATACTTTATATTGAGTTTGCAGTGCATTTGTACTGTCTTTGAAGACATCCAGTAAGCACCTTCACTTTTCTTTCTGCAGCAAGGAAGTATGACAGCGGAGAATATCTTAACATCACTGGGATCACAAGGGACCAGGCTGGAGACTACGAATGCAGTGCTCTAAATGACATCGCCTCTCCTGACACCAAAACAGTGAAAGTCACAGTCAACTGTGAGTATACATCTTTATTTGCTGCATTCTTCACACCAGCCTCCCTGCCTCATAAGACACGCATGGAGGTTTCAATGATCACAGTGTCATGTCCCTGATGATACACTTCCAGAAACTGCAACTTCCAAAAGTTGCCGAAGAAGTGGAATGCTTAACATTTCTTAATATTTAATGTGAGGAGTCCCTTTTTGTCTGTGCATATAGGTGATTAATTCACACTAAGGGACGGTCTGACTGTTCCAAGCGCTATTCCATTATGCAGTTAATGAGTCTTCCAAAAGTGTGAGGAGACAGTAATGAGGAGCCTTGACATTAATGAATGATACTGGGCTTTAGCTGCTGTGGTCACAGAAAAAGCACAACTCAGAATCGTGAGGAGAAATGATACCATTGTCTTTCTTTTTAAAAGTGCTCCTAGTTTTATTCTTTGGGGTTTTCGCATACATAGCCGGTGCACAGTCTTACTTTTGCCCAAATTAATGGAAAAGTTTGCAATTTTAAAACTCCTAGCAAGATCTGAAGATAGCTTCACTTGTCACGATGTACATAACATGCAATTAAAAGATAATGTTAGCCATCTATAATGTTGTGAATGAAATATGAATGGTTGCCTGTCTCTTTTTGTGCTCTTTGACTGACTCGTCATCAGTTTAGCATGTAGTCCCCCTTTCCCAAAGTCAGCTATTTGTTTGTTAATGGCATGAGATGGTGTTGCCCATAAGCCCATATATTTACTGAATAAAACATCACAAATATTCCCAACACTGGCCAGTGGGTGCTCTGTGACAATATACAGTTTTGATTAGCTGATTTGAAAAAAGTTTGCCCATATATGTAGTATTTTTCAGGCTCAGACTCTTTTGACATTAATATTTATGATTCTGACATCATGTTTGAGCAATGGTTAACATGAATCTACCTTTCCTTTTTTCAAAAGTACATGAAAGGTTGGTTGATTTGTTACAAGCAAAGACCTTCCCACTCATATTTCACATTTTTCCAAACCCATTAGATTTTTTTTCATATGATTGTTGCCCTGATTTCTTTGTTTGTTTGTTTGTTTTTTTGGTTACATAATTGCATGAAACCGGAACAGGGGAGAATGAGTTGGACAGTTGATGTGTCAGTCCAGATGGTAAACAATCATCACTGCCTCCTGCTCTTTATTCTCTTCCAACTGTTATTCTGTGAGAAAGCATTTGGACTACTTCCAATCCTTGTAACTCATGGAAGGAAAATGCAAGAGCATGGATATATTTTCAAGCAAATGAATCCCTCGCTGCTTCTTCTAAAACCCAAAATGACATATACAGAGCAAGTAAGATATCATTGACTACAAATGAACTGTTGCAAAATGTTTTTGTTCCTTTTCAAACAATATACATTTATTTATTTATGCATTGAAGGAGGAGATCACAATGTAGTTAATCTCATGGCTAATTAGAGATTAAGCCCAATAATTAAAATACCCAAGTTATGGAAAGTAAATTAAAGCCCCTTTATGAAGCCTTTTTGAAACCTAATAACACTAAGCCTGTCATTTGGTTTTCTATGACATGAAACATTATAATACAAATTGAGATATTTTAAGTGAGTCCATTGTCTAACATCTGTCTAAATTTCTTAAATGTTCACACGGCTTGCCACGTTAATTAAATTTCCAGCTGCCTTTGGTCTTGTCATTATGCACTTGTCTGGTGAATGATTTGAGGCTAAATGATTTTATCTGCTAAGCGTGAAAGGTGGCAGTCATCCAGAGACTCACACTAATCTTCAGATTGCTGAAAAGCCATGGTTAGCTAAAATATTTTTCACCGTGGTTTCTCAACCAACTAAAATGTGATATATGACCCGCTTTTGATATTTACTTCATTTTATCCCAACGCCAACTTATTATTGGCTCATGTTCTTCTTGGCACAAAATGCCTCAATCTAAGCGAAGTCAATGATCATCATGTAAACTTTCTGTGAGATCAAAATGAATTGAATTGATATGAATTGAATGCTTTTATTGTCATGATACATGTTTAATGAGCTTTTTTCGTACTCCTTATCCTCACAAAGGTCACAGGGGTGATAGACCCTGCCTCAGCCAACTGTGGGCATTCGACCGAGTAGACCCTAAAATGGTTGCCAGCCCATTACAGTAAAAGTCCCACAGTCAGTGCAAAAAAATATTAGTAAAGAACAATGGAACATAAAAACAACATAAAATGTAATATATAAACAAAAAGCAAACAATCAAAAATACAAAGTAACAGCTTGTTTAAACAAGCGGGACTCAGACCTATGAGGTAGAATACACAGATCAACGAAGTAATATAATCAACCCTTATAAAGTACCCTAATACCTGTTGGATAAAAACTGTCCTTGAAACAGTTTGTCGTGGATGCAACTGACCCATACCGGCTACCTGATGGCAACAGGCTGAACACTGAATGACAGAGGTGAGAGGAGTCCTATGTCATTATTTCCGCCTTTCGGAGGCTTACTCCTTATTGAATACATCTCTGAAGTTGGAAGTGCAACATGTTGCAAAATAGAATTTGACAATTTGCCCAAGCTTTCACCACATCCACAGTGAAGTAACCAAGTGCATTCTCCTCTTATTTATTTGTTGTGCTTACTTTTGGATTCCTTCCGATGCAGCCACTTAAGGTTACTCCAGCTGTTAAAGTCTCATACCACGCCAAGCCTGTTTGCAGGTGTACACACACAGCCAGAATATGTAATTTTAGCAGCACATTTTTAAAACAATCAGGATTTGGGGGAAATCTAATTGGACACCATTTGGAAGTACCAGTATCTATTAATAGAGGTTTGTAACTCATATATATGAATGGATTTTATTGAATAAAATGAAATGGATTCTGATCTAATTGTAAGTAGAGTCACTCCCCCCAAGATGTTGGGATGTAAATCTTTCTCCCCACATCTCTCCAGAGCTCTCATCATCACTGCTATTTGGATTTCTTGCTGCATTCGGGGCATGATTAAATGAGCGAAATCTTGATCTCTTGCAGACTAAATTGTCTTGTTAGTTCCGCTTCAGAGTATTGACACAGTCACTTTCAGCTCCATCTACATATCCTGTTGCCAGTTGCTGTAAAATAACATTTTGATTTTATTTTATTAAGTTTTTAAGGCTGTCTTTTCATTTTTAATCACACTCAGACTCTGTATTCTGCGTAATCGTTACAAGTAACATCTTACTTATAATGTTAATTTGTCTTCATGTAACATACCCTCCATTAAATAAAAAATAAGAAATACAGTATTTATTATTTTTTACGACGAGAAATATTATTGAATGTATGAATATTGGCGGTGGAGCATTTCACAAACGACAGTGAAAAAGGAGAGGACAGTGAACACGACAAATGGAAGTTAGGAACAGTGTCTCAAAGTGTAAGCTGAAAAGTCATGTACTGATTAGTCAATTTCTTAATTACGGTGAGAACTCATTTTACAATCTGACTATGGAGATAGGGATGTTAATTGATCTTTTAATTAAAAAGGCCTGTCTTCTCTGGGTACTTTTAGCAGTCAATAGTTAGAAAATTAATAAATTATATGAATGGGGGTTTTGCTCAAACCTCAGCAGTTTTCTGGGCATATGTTTTTGGCCAACTCTATTTCAAGACAAGAAAATTATCTAACTATGTGCCCTTGAAAATGTATGGGTTGTTCCATTTACTGGGGAGGGTGGGGTATGGGGGTGGGGGGTTCAAGTACATTGTTATGACCATTCATTTATTTTTTTCATTCATTCATCAACCATACCGAGTAGCCTCGCAAAGGTTGTGGGGGTTGCTGGAGCCAATCCCAGCTGACTTTGGGCGAAAAGCAGTCAATGGAGAAATTGCAGCCACTTTCTACCTGATATTATTTTTGAAAGGATGTAGTACAACTTAGATAAAAATTTAGGTTTTACAGTCCCAAATTAGCAAATTTAGTGACAGTTGTCTGTGATTGTTAATTCAGTTTTGGAGGCTACATTCATCTTAACACATTGGACATCTGCATACAGACTTCTGTCCCTCATTATTGAAACACACCAATTAATCATTAATCGTCCCATGCGGCTTCTTAAGGTGAGTGATTCTATATTAAGGTTTGATGCATTCTGAACACGACCTGGCCATGAATATTACATTGAGGGTCAAAGATTTTACTAATCATTAACATGCAGGAGTTTGTTCACTTTGCAGGGATGCACAGTTGGAGGGAGACCTTGTATTTGTTTTCCTGACAACCTCAGCATAATATTCATGCAAGGGAATTTAGTTTGTAATCGACACGCAACTGGCCATTAGTCATCAGGAATTACCACTGGGCCCATATTTTTCTGCTGCATGTGTGTATCTGGTGTGCTTGCTATTCTTGGGTTAAACAAAACACCCCGATCCCCTCTAGCTTTGCCATGAATTAATGTGATTTACAGCACCACCATAGCATTTGGGCCATTAAATTATCTGACTTATTGGAATTTTAGGGACTACCTTGTATTTTTCCTCAATCACTGCAGGCATTTTCCCATTATGTAATGATGTATGACATCAAGTTGAAGTTGAAATTGTCAGAAATTAAAGATTTTAATAGATGTTATTGTCCTAGTTTGGAAAAAGTAATTGAATTGATGTGTACAGTCAAATTGCACTCTGGACAACCTATAAGACCATAGTGTGCCTTCTTCTTTTCTTTTTTTTATTCACTTTGAATAGTCCAAAATTGGTGAACATTGGTGAACATTTTCTCACATAAACTGTTTTAAAATCGTCTAATAGATAGATTAGATATATTTTGCAGTAAATTGTTATTTAAGGTGCCCTTGATAGAGAAAGGATAATAGGTAATATATATGCTTAGCCCCTCACTGGATCAGTAAATGCTAAATCTGAACAGGGTACCCCACTGGCACATCTATTTTTTAAGATCTTTGATGCAGCCCACCTTGAAATCTCAGACAGGTGTGAAAAAGAAAACGATGATAAGGACACTAATCCAGATAACAAAAGCAAATAGCATGAGAAACACGCAAATAGTTACTTTTTTTGATTAAATAACAAGCCTAAAGTCTGCTCAAATAGACGTGTAATCATAACGAGTAGTATGAAAAAAATAATGAGTTAAGTGTGGGCGGTATAAATTATATATTGTATATTTTTTGTCAAAAGTAGAGATTTTCATTATCCGAGCATATTGCAACATATGTTGTTATGATTCAAAAGTCAATTTGTTTGGAGTGATCAGTTAAGGCTTCTATTTTTGCTGGATGCTTCAACACAACACAAAAGTTCAATGCAGTTTAGCACATTATATGCGGGCAGCTAAAGAAAAAAGTATTCAGTTGATTTTCAGAATAAAATTAAGTCAATATGGAATGTCAATATGGTTCTGTGGCCAGATAATCAATGGTTCTGTACAAAGCTGTCAATGGAGGATTATGAGAACCTACTAAGACATCAATTTTGTCCTACATGTGATGTCTGTACTATGTCTCTCCAGTCGATCAATACTAATTGTATCTTTCATTTGCGATATTTATTCCTTACATCAGTAAAATTGGTGGAGGATGCTTACCATTCTGAATACTGTACAGCAGTGGATTTAATCCTTCAGCCGGCACGCTAGACCAAGCTCATCAAACTGGCCGCTAGATTTCATTTATGCTGAGAGAATCTTTTCTTGCAATTAATTACATTGGGCAATTAGAACTGGATATGCTGGTACTTGTACAATTCATAGCCATACTGCAACTTGAGGGAGTGGAATTAAGTAGGATGAGAATTTGGATCAGGTCTTTACTTTTTAAATAAGTATATGCATACTTAAAGTCTGTCCGCCAATATACATGCATAGCCAGCCTAGAAGGGCAGTCATCCACTACCCTTCAGCATGGCATATAAAACCTCCTAAAGTGATAAATGAAAGGATATGCCATGTGAACCCATCACTTGAGTCACTATCTCAGGTCTTTCAGATTAGACAACCCAGCCTTGGATAAGAGGAGGTAGTAATATAATTGGCACACATGCAAGGACAGGAAATCAGCAGACTCCAGTCATATGAGTGTTCATTAGGTTGCAGGAGAATGTTGGTGGAAGGAAATTCATCATCCCAGAGCACACTGTCACCTCCCTCGGCCTCTCCTACGCAATCAAAGTCCATGTTCACAAAAGCTCACTTGGATCTTTTTCTCATACACATTTCTTGCATCCTACCTCATTGGTCAGCTGTCTCATAGGTTAGCAGTGAGCAAACTCTCTGGCTATAGTCAAAGCTCACTTTCTATAAATCTTTGAATCTACGACTGAGCGGTGACCGGTATATGGTGGAGCAGTCTGACAGAAGTAAGGGAGCTAATTTGGTCCATCGGTCCCTCTGACTACTATCAATCAGTCATTTTGCACTAGTTTCACATAGACAAGTCAGGTGAAGCATCTTGCCCAAGGACACAATGACAATGTGCACGAATGGGAGCTGGATTTAAACCCCATGATGATCTTTTGGGCTGTGTTTATCATCCTCTACAGTCTTTTCCCGTCTGCTTCTGTGCAGCTTGAGTGCCACACTGACAAAGCTTAGGTCAGCATGCTCTCAACGACTGACCGGTAGAAGGTCACCAGGAGGTTGGTGTTTAGTACTCTCAGAAAATGTACCCTCTGCTGGGCCTTCTTGATGAGTGCTGGGGTGTTTGCTCCCCAAGTATTTGCTATGTAATTTTCCAAAAATTGGCAAAGAATGCCTTCTCTTCCTCAGCTCTGTTTCTTTTGGAAATGTTGGAAAATGTGTAGATTGACGTCTGTATTAAAGGCTGTAATATTTCCTTGTTCAAACTACTCAGTTTAGGAACTCAATTTGGCTGCCACTAATATTTTCTTTTTTAGGACAGTAGACGTAATTTTGCTAACATGTGTTTGTTTATTTGTTTTTTCCAGTTTCTCCATCCATCCATGAGATGAAAAGCCATGGAGTTGGTTTGGGACGGACTGCTTTGCTGAGGTGTGAGGCTGCTGCTGTGCCTTCACCAACTTTTGAGTGGTACAAAGGGGAGAAAAGGTGAGCAAAGATTGCTTTAACATTGATGGTCACTTAGTTTTGTTCCATTTGTGATGTATCAAAGTCTGTCTGTCCTCGTGGCTTTAATTTAAAACAATTCAGGGCGTACCCCACATACTTCCCATTGTTAGCTGGGAAAGGCTTCAGCAGCACTGTGACACTAGTGAGGATGGGTGGAACAGAAGATTTTTGAATTTAGGTTATGCTTTTTTTGAATGTTTTTTATGGCAGTATCACAGAACTTTAATGAACATGATATTTCAAATAATATTTTAATGACATTTTTGGGTCCAATATTGTAACAAAATTGCTGCATAATATGTATGTGATTTTCTAGTTTGGATTGGCATCATTTTTTGTCTAATCTGCAATATTTTCATTTTTAATCTTTTTTTTTACACTAAACGGCACAAGTATTCAGTGTTTAATACAATAAGACCATGCATTTAGATTCAGTACAAAATCAAAA
Organism: Stigmatopora nigra; assembly: GCF_051989575.1. Taxonomy (NCBI): domain Eukaryota; kingdom Metazoa; phylum Chordata; class Actinopteri; order Syngnathiformes; family Syngnathidae; genus Stigmatopora; species Stigmatopora nigra. The sequence continues at coordinate 8,921,351 of NC_135512.1, forward strand.
AGAATGACTTATTGAAGACCACTTTTGTTTTCTATGTTCTTTTGGTCTGTGTCTTTTACATCCTTAACACCAGTCGAGTGTTATTGCCAGTTTGCCACTACTAGAGAAGTGGTAACAGTCTTTGACAAACTCCTTTTCATTATCTGTCAGTGCTTTGAATGAAGGCCAGGTAGTCTTGTGTGCTTATGTCAAGGTGGCATTTCTTTCAGTTTGAATGAGGAGTGTGGACTTATTTAATGTTGACTCAAAAAAGAGACAAGCACACTTGGCGACTGCATGAGCCTTTTTTAAAACGGCCTTCCTTTCATCAGGATGATACATGTAGTTTCTTAGAGCGTTAAATTGATCACAGCTAGTAGTTTTGAAGATGTAAGTGAGAAGGAAAGACACGAGGCTGTGATGTCCAAACTAACTTATTGGATAAACTAAAGAAGCCTCCTTGAATTAGAGGCAAAATGTCTTCTTCGACAGCCAGAATGCTCCAGTTGCAATCAATGGTATGTCGTGATGAGCTGAATAAACAAAAATGTCTATAGATTTTTCAATACATACGATAAGACAATTCTAATCACTATTATAAGCAATAAATGGATGTTAATTTTACAACACAGCACCACAAAAGCAATTTATTCTTATGTAAATTAACACCCTTGTTGACCTCGGAGTCATTCCACCTTCCACTTCAAGGCTTCTGATGTGACACACCAAGGAATAACCGCGTCTGTTGAAGAGAGTATTGAAGTGCTACTTAGTGTCAAGATGACAAACATTTGTGCTGTCCTTGACACCTTAGTCCTCCCCCTTGATGTCTTGTGTGCGAGTGGGTGAGAAATAAAGGCTTAATGTGTTGGCATTGTGCTCAATGTTCAGGATTATCAAGGGCCAGGGCATCGACATCAAGAACCTCAGTTCCAGATCAGTCCTCACGGTGACCAACATGACAGAGGATCGTTATGGAAACTACACTTGTGTTGCTACTAATAAGCTTGGGACCGCTAATGCCAGTGTGCCTCTCATCCGTAAGTACCGTGATACTAGATTTTTGTTATTTCTTGTGCTGGATCTCGAAGCGTCTGGTGGCTACCCAAGGCGGTTTGTGACCTTGTAAGCATTTCATCTGAAAACAGATTACTTAAAAACACAGTTGTGCCACTATTTTAGTGTGTTACCCAGACACTGTGTTATCATCAGCATTTTCTTATATAATTTCTAGTTCCTTTCAGCACCAAGCTTTCAGTGTATGTTCACCCCACCAGCTTTTATTCTTTTCAAGTCATTACTTTTACTGCTTGTATATCTGCCATCTGTGTTGCTGTGTCTGCTTTGAAAAGCTAAATGTGCATGAGAATTGACAAGTATTTATAGTCATGTTTAAGTTTAGCACAGCTAACATACACAGGGGGGCGGCCCATTGACGTGAGTGTTTAGAGTGTCGGCCTCGCAGCTCTTGGGTCCTGGGTTCAAATCCAGGTCGGTTCTCTTGTATGGAATTTTTCATGTTCACATTGGGCCTGGGTGGGTTTCCTCCGGGAACTCCTGTTTCATCCCACATTCCAAAAACATGCATGGCAGGCTGATTGGACTCTAAATTGCACCTAGGTATGGGTGTTAGTGTCTATGGGTCATCGTCTCTTTGTTCCCTGCAACTGGCCAGCCACCGATTCAGGGTGTTTCTTTTTTCCATTGTCTATTTTTGTGACAAGAGCATACATGAACATATGTTTCAAGGGAATGGCTCACCCAAAAATTAATTAGGTTTGGGTTTAATAGAGTGTGGTTTTTGAGTGTATAATAATGGTAATTTACAAGAAACGTGTTATTGAGCCTCTGTTGAATATGACCTAAAAGGCAGATCCAGTTTTTTTGTCAATCTAATACACCCGCCAAACTGAGAGAAGCAATGCAGTTAAGAATAGAAGAACAATGGTGTGAAGAAAAGATCAGGCAAAAAATATATATATTTAATGTATGAACAGGTGAATTAAATTATTCACCAGATTGCACAACACTCTTAGATAATAAACTAGTCTCTCGCAGGACAGGGACTGGGAATACAAAAATACATTTTTGTAGCATTTGCTGTTGGCAAAGGAGCGCTCCACATCCTTTTTGTGTATGCACATAGAACATCAAAAGATCTCAGATCTTCCAATAGATGATCTAAATGTGACGCCAGCAAACCTTAAGGGGGAAAGAAAAAGTATGCCTCAGCATAGTTTGAGGAAATTGAACCGTTTAGAACTGCCCACAACTTTATTTGAACCACCCTAGTTCCCTTTTACCTTCATGACTTTTTTTACGGTGTCTGTTAGCCTCTCTTGTGCCTTATTGTGTCACTTTGGTCTTATTTCGTATCTCGTATCATCATCTCACTCTTCCACCTTCTTTCAAAAACACAAAAGCGTCTCATTTTGCCCCTTTTTCTCCCATGATCTCTACTAATGAAAGAGAGGACACTTCTGTAAGGATGAATGGCAAGCAATCACTGTACTGCATTCTTACAGGTACACACCACAAATAACAGAAATCAGAGGTGAAAGCGCAGGTGACTTTGGATCGCTAATTTAGAACAAGTCGATAACCATTGATGTGCAAGATGGGAAGGGGAACAAGACTTGCATATTTGACCAAGCATCATAAAGTGCATTGAATATAAAGTGGAACAAGTACATAGCTGTTGTTTTGAGAAGATTGCTAATTCATACTGTCAATATGTAAAAAGAGGGGTCTATTACACTTAACACTTTACCCAATTTTATATATATATATATACATATATAATGTGTATTGTATTTTGTGTGTGTCTTTTTTAAATGACTTCACTTTACTGAAAGTGTTCACAAAAATTTGGGTGGGGTCAAAAGAACAGCATTGTAGTGATTGAGGTATTGAGTTTTTTTCTATTCATTTCTTCACCGCTTCTGTTATTTCATCCTTCCATTGGGTAACCACATTTACTACAGTTCGATTTCCCATTTCAGCTGCTGGATAGAAGTAAAATTTGATGAGAAGAAGCTGGGGGAAGCTGTTCTCTCCAATTTTCTGAGAAGTCCTCCAGCTTAATTGGTCAAGCTCTTATCCCCTCAGCTCACCTCAGCTTAGCCCCCGAGGAGATTTCTCCTCTTCTATACCTTTGACTTCAATTCCTCCTTCTTTTTCTCCTCCCTCACAACTTCACATACCCAAGCCCCCAAGCAGTAATCAGAAGCGACTGATGAGGAAAAAAGTAGTAACTCACTTTCTCTCCATCACGCCCTGTCTCACTCAAACGGTAGAGACACTGCTCTCTACTTGGTTAATGAGCATTGTCTTTGTTTGTCCGACCTATAAATCACTACATGTCATTGAGAGATATCTATTCATCTGACAAGATGTTGTTTACTCAGGCCATGTGATTGTGTCTGAGTCAAGAAGCATAGATATGATAGCTAAAGGTGAAAACTGTTGTAATAGCAAATCATGATGAACCTAAGTGGGAATTGAAAAATACATTTGCTAAGTTGCACTCATCATTGGGTAAAACTAGTGATTGTATTTTTTCACTTAGCGGAAAATGTCCATAACATAAGAATTATTACGTAAATAAGATTAATTATTTGTTTTGCTTAAGTCTTTGACAAAATACATTATTTTAAAACACCCAAATAGTTTGCAAGGCTATTCTCCGGGTACTCTGGTTTCCTCTCACATTCCAAAAGCGTGCATGGTAGGCTGGTTGAACACTCTTAAGTTGCCCCTAGGTATGGTGTGAGCGTAAATGTTTGTCCATCTGCTCGTGCCATGCGATTGGCTTGCCACCAATTCAGAGGGTCCTCCACCTCGTGCCCAAAGTCAGCTAGCATAGGCTCTAGTAACCACCATGACCCTTGTGAGGATAAACGGTTCAGAAAATGGATGAATGAATACATATGTAGGACATGTAAATGTATATTCTAAAAGCAGAGTAAAATGATGTTCCATTTAGTTATTTAAAATGCCTGCATTTAGGTTTTTTTCCAGTGGAAATGTTTGGTACTGTGACAATGTGTTCTTGCTGCAGCCCAGCAGGCTTTATATTTAACACCTACACTACAGCATCTCCTGAAGCAAGGAACGTTTATCCCAGGATGATTGAGCATGGTATATGCCTTGCACGATGATACACACATTGGACAGAATTAAGAATGGTATCGGATAATTTTACAATTCACAGAGAAACGAATATACACTTAAGCACCACATACATATTCAATCATCACAATGGAATTTGTGTATGTGCTTAGAATAAATTAATTATATGAATAAAAAAATGTGTAGTCGCAGTTTAATTGCAAAATTCAGTTTTTTGGATTGGATTTTGGTCCACAAACTATTATACAACATTCCTTTTGTATATCACTGTCTAACAAATATGAAATAGCAAACAATTAAAATGTGGTTTCATACAATTAACAGACCATCAATTATTTAATTGTTATAACACTTTCTAAGTTGAGAGCTGTAATTTCCAGACTATTGAGCGGGACTCAATAGTCTGGAAATAATTGAAATAATTTTGAATACGCCACCCAGTGCTGCAGTCATCCCATCGCCTGACTTCGGTGCCGGCCATGTGGGATCAACAAATAGCATTTACTCAAATAAACCCATAATTAGGTGCATCATTGTTAAGACAGGATTAACTGTGTGTTTGACGTGCGTTTTATATCTTATACAATACTCCACAAACACAAAAATTAAATAAAAACAATATCTGACTGTTTTTTTTTCTGTTTCTTTTCAATAAGAACAATTTTGTTCCTATTTATTGGTCAGATTTCTAACATCTCATATTTTTTAGCCATTTCTTGGCCAACCACTGAAAATAGGCAGGCAGAGAGACAGACAGACCGAAACATTGATAGACGGGCAGGTGGACAAACAGATTTCAGTGAAAAATACATTTTCCACTTGTATCTTAGTTCGATCCCTGAAAAATGTAATTAACCGGGTATTTAAAAGGACAAAATATATTCCTTCATACATTTTGACATATAGTTGGCAAATAATGGAAGAATATTAACAATTATATTTTTGACCATTTCATTTTGTGTCGTTTTTTCTATCAGTTTATAGCTTCTTCAACTGAAGTTATAGTAAAACTATTTTTTGGAGTATTTTTTATATTATTTTATAAATAAACCAATTTTAGAACAGTATTTGATGACATTGTTGATGCAGAAGCAGCAGTGTACATGATGTAAGTTCATCATTATGTGCAAATCCTAGAGTGAGATTTCGCTTGTCGGAAGACATGTACCATAAAGTAATGGAACAATTGAGCGTCTGAGAGGGGGATGGATTCACTGGTGACTTGTGCTCAAATATTAATCAGATAGCCTGTGTCTGTGTGTTTGAAGAAGGAACTAAAAAGAAATTGTCTTCACATATCTGCTCCCAGAGGACTGGTTGGCGTGGAAGCATTCGTTGATGTAAAGATGCTTTTGACCTCCACCTGTTTGCATTGTCAAAAATGCACGTGAATCGGTTTCAGTTTCAAATAGAGATAATAGAAGAGAAAAAAAGAGCACAGTTGACCTGATTGTTGGTGGCTTGTCACAGTATAAGGCAACAAAGTCGGTACATAGCTGTTTAACATGCCAACGGAATACTACAGTTGTGTTGACATGACAAGTTTAATACACTCCGCTGTAATCTGATTCGTTGAAGTCTGAACAGGCAACTTGTTTAAATAGGCCTGCGTATTTGTGAAGTATAGAATTCTAAAGTTTAAAGTGCTGACACGTGCTAACTGCAAAATTGGAAGAAAAAACACAAAATTGTGTTGACCCTGTAGTTATTTATTTGGTATTTTTGTGTGTGTGTTAATTTGTTTGTTCAATAGTCAAACAGCTGCCATTTTTTAGGTAATAACATGTGGCAAAACATATGGAAGATGCTGCTGGAGTGTTACTAACTGCTTTTAATGAGAAGGCCTTTATGTGACTTATTCTATAAACAAATTTCCGTTTATGCTACATACCTTAAGACAAGACAGAAGGATGCTTATTTGAAGTACTTGGAATGTGCTTTATAGTGTTTGAAAAGATAATTTGATAGTTGATTTCAAACAAATTCTGAATTTTCCTATACTTTTGGCTACAGCTTGCAGTCTACAAGCATGTTTCCGAGGGTGCAGTCTGAGGGATAAATAACAAAATGTTTGTTAGGGAAAAGATGGAAATGGGGCTACTTTGAGTAGTGCTGATCTCAGTCCAATAAGATCAGATACCTTGTTGTTTTCACTTATGTTCTTGACACTTAGATAAGCTTCAGCACATACCAACATTGGAAAATGCATTTTACACATTGGATATATATAGTGCATATGTAAATTGTCATTCTTCAAATTCTAAATTGGTGCTCTGAAATGACACTAGGTCATCAAATATATAATAGAATTGTGAATATCAGCAGATATTTCTTGTCATGAGATTACATTAAATGCACATTTATGACAGAGGAGTGAGATTCTGCTTTTGCCTGCCAACCATCATCTTGCCTTAAGGCTAATGAATACCAATGCTGTTTTAGCTGACGTAAGGCAAGCTGTCAACAATTCCAGCTCATTTAGTGAAACAGTCTTTGTTTTATTTCTGCCTATCCTCACAAACAGTTACCAATATAAATGGTTGAATGTTGTAGTTATTGCAGTTGTAAATGACAGCCACTGCATCCAAAGATTCACTATACTCGTAAACATGTTAGCCTTCATCTTGTCAAGGTTTAGGGTTAGGCAGCCGAAATTAGTTTCTTACTCAGGGTGTCTGGGCTATTCATTAGAAAAGGGGTATGAAGCTTGGTCTCCCAGTAGAGGCTCAGAGTAGAACTTCTGTTCCTCTGCATCATGAGGAGCCAGGTGGCTCTTGGATCCCTCCCTGGTGAGGTGTAATGGGCATGCCCTACTGGAACAGTGCTTTGGGGGTAACACTGGGTAGACTGTCTCGAATGCATAAAGTGGCTGCGTAGAGCAAAGTCTGGACTTCCGGCTAAAGCTGCTGCACCTAGAACCAGACCTCAGTAAAGTCAGTTAAGAATATTGATTCCACGATTGAGAACTACTATATCTAGTATCTATAGTGAATTTTCTTCATCTAACACTCTTTGTTGTGGCCTGTCCATCCTTAAGAAATAGTGACAAAAATATGGAAAACACGTAATTGACTGTTTCCTGTGCATCATTAACATTTCCGCTGACTTTCTGGTGTCTCTACATGTGGTACTTAAAAATCTACACATCGAAATAAAATGTTATTTCCCTCAGAGTTCTAAACATACCTAAGATATAGATTATTATTGCTCTCAACTCAATTCATATACTGTTCTTACCAGTCAGACGGAAGAACCACAGGGTGGTATCGTACATCTAATGGTGTTCTTATTTGGCAATGTAGTTGCAGCACGATCAGAATGCACAAACTTGCCCAGTTATTCAATTCAGTGTAAATTGGCAACATGGTAAATGATGATGAAGTGCTGTTTTCACAAGTGAAAATACAATAACTGTTTGCACTGTCTTCATGGGAGTTCATGTTCTGCTTTGGACGAGCAAAAGCACTCAATAACAAACCAATACTCTGTAGTGAATCATCATGGTAATGCAAAGACACACAATATTAGAAGGCAGTTAGGTCAGCATAAGCTATTTTACATGAGACATGAACAGGCTGATTTTAATAGGTCATTAAATAAAAGCTGTTAGGTGTCATCTAATTCTTGATCCTTGGGATATATTAACAAAAGCATGTCACAGTATGTTTAATTTGTAGGGAAGACAGCTATGTATCTTCTTTATGAATGCTCAAAAAGACACATAGCAATTATGAGGCGTGCAATATGATTGACATTTTCACTCATTGTGGAGTTCCCAAGCTCTTTCTGTGATTATACAAGGCACGTGTGTTACTGGAGGTCTTGAGCATGTGGAGGTTACATCTCACCACATAATGCTTTGAAAGATGCTCCTTTTGTCCTTGCATGCTCTTCTTTTTTCCCTTTTTTATTTTACGTCTCCATTCTGTTAATAATTCATGAATGTCCTCTTTCCCTCCCCTTTCCCTCCCCCCTTTCCCCTCCTGTAGCAATTATTGAACCCACCACCACTAGTGCTGTCTCAAGGCCAGGTCAGTATATGTCACTGTGCTGTACACCAAACCAGAAAAGAGGTCCGCTGACTCATACTAACCAAAATCGGCTCCACCATATATTAACTGGCTGGCTGCAATGCCTGCTGGGTGTACAGCTTGGTTGTACGTCCTGAATTTAATTTGCTTTTTATTTTTTCTTCATGTTTTTGCCTTTTTATTTTGGGTTGGCTACGAAAGGCTGGCTCCATAGCCTGGAACCATCTCCACACGGTGTCCCTTCCATCACAACTCTCTCTCTCCGCCTCCTCCTCACTTCCCCACATGAAGTAAATGGTAGCATCATCAAAGTGGCTGTTACATATGCCTCTGGGCCAGATGCTTTTCATAATGCTGATGGCACCCTCTTCTCTCTGGCTTTCCCACGACCAGCAGCACCACTCCCCTCACTTCTTAGCGCTAGTTCAGCGTAGCACACATCAAAGGCAGGATGCTGATGATGGCAAAGGCTCTGGGTTTGTTGTTTGGAAGATGGAATCTCTTCCCTTTGTATTTCTCTTTCATTCATCCCTCTCTTTCTGAGGCTTAATCCTTTAACATCCCTCTGCATCCTTGTTTCTTTCCATTCCACTTCTTTATATAATGACCAACCATGTGGTGTTGTGGCCACCCCTATCTGCTTTTTGGTGTTTTTAGTGGTGGTGTACTGTCTGTCCCTTGTTTTCACTGCCCAAGACACTACTCTCCCATATTGTTGTCCACTATAATCCTTTTTTTCCGCTTCTCTTTCCTCTGTCTCGAATCGATGTAAGGTTCTATAATGTAATCTGTTTGCTGCTTATTTTACTTCATTACCGTCCTAAAGACAATCATTCAGGAAAGATTGAATGACACGGATGATATTAGGCCTGAATTTTTATTGACAACCTGCATCCGCAAACTGGACTGCTTAGAATATCAGACCAACATATCACGAAAGAAGCCCTGTGGAGAAGAAACATTTGACAGGTGCTCCACATGGTCTTCCAAAAATGAGAGAATTAATTCAAAGTGGGCAATGTTTATTTACAGACCACTAAGGCCTTTACATCCATGGGGGGCAATTCTCAATGTCCAAACTGCAATTCATGCAGATGCAAAACTGAAACTACCACAATTTGAAAAGCATACTGACTATAGAGAAAACTCAGATGTTCAAAACAATTTTCAATGAATTTTACCAATGATACTTTTTTTAAACGGTTCCAAGGCTTACCTTAAAAATATCTAGTAATTGTTGTAGTAACGTTGCAATTAAAATGATTCATAGTTTGCATTCAAGAAACATCACAAAAGTCAGAAAACTCAATTTAATTAGATTAGATACAAAACACGTCCAAGGTTATACATCATACTTAATTTTTAGATAATCAGGTGGAAATTCTTTATTTGAAAAAACGGTTCTTATACGTTATCATATAAATAAAATTAATTAACACATAAGGGAATGTTCACTTTTAACTCACTGTACTATGGAACGATTTTCCCATTGTGAACACCTAAAACAACAGTAGATGTAGCTTGGAATCCCTCGACCCGGTGAACATTCAATTTTATGACCAGCTAAACCCAACATAAAGCATACTGCTCAAAGAGAAACAACAAAGGCATAAACTTTTTTTGTTTCCTTGTGGAAAAGGAGAACTTCCCCCTGTGCAACAAGATTTAGAAAATCTCTACAAAAGCCTGTGGTGGGCAGAGAATTGACTTGGCATTGTTATGGTAGCTTTTGGAGCCAAACGTTCTCATTGGCAAGCTTTGCGTTTGGGCTGGGAGTGGGCAGTGTGGAGGCAGTAGCGGAGAACAGGGTGACAGATAAGATGTACACCTTCCTCAGTGATCCCCTCCCACCCGTACTGTGACCAACTATGCCAGATGGTGTTCACGTTCACCCACCAGCGCACTCCACCAAACAGCAAGCCGGGAGCGATTCAGGCATCCACTCATGTCACCGGCCATCACAACTGCACCACAGCAAGCGTGACCGGAGCCTAAGGCAGCTGTGACCCATCCACCCCCGCCAAGCCGCCCGCTCTTCCTACAATGTCAAACTAATTGTGCTATTCCCTGCTACTGCAACATCAAAATCCAGTGCTGGTTATTACTTGATCCATGCTTGTCCACTACTACTTACTGCACTTGTGGCTGTGCTATATGTTTTGGACCAAACCAGTGAAAATGATATCATAGATTCAAACAGTAACTGATGAGTAATGATTTTTTCATTATTTGGCTACATTAAAATTCCTGGTGAGTCATGTAGCCCATTTGCCCAAAATGTAGCATCGTGGGGGTATGGAACATCACTTCTCTATCCCCATGTTCAATATCATTATTCATTCAAGATCAGCACTGTCCATTCTGGCCTGTGCTTTACAGGTGCCAGACCATTCTGTCCCAAGTTGCAATTTTATGATGGAGTCCAGCTCAGTTTTCCATCCGTCTTCCATACCGCCCTTCCTCGAAAGGGTTGCGGGGAGCCTAACCCAGCTGTCTTTAGGCGAAAGGCAGGGTACACCCTAGACTGGTCACCAGTCAGTTTTAGGGCACACAGAGAGACAAACAACCATTCGCACAATCATACCCCCGCCAGCGGGAATGGCGCCCACGCCTGCCCGCACAGAAGTCAGGCGAGTGAATTTCTACACACCGAGGCAGTTTCATCCCAGTTTTAAGTTAAAAATAATGAATTTGAAATGGTTATTCAAAAAACAGTGAGCATTTGTTTAAATTGGTTAGTTTATGTCAATCTTTTTATATTTGTAATGCTTTTTTAATTGTTTTATGATTACATTACGTGGTGAAAGCTCTATGTGGACCACCAAAAGCAGTACAAGTAGTGGGAATGTGATCTGTTTACCCTGAGGAAGCGACAAATCCCTTTTTATGATGGTGTGGTTAGCTGTGTGACCCCATTTTTTACTACACGTTTTATTCCCTTCTCTTAAATATTTCAAATATCATTTTAGTATTAGAACATAAAAGAGAAAATAATGACAGGGATTTTATTTTTCTTCAATCTTGGTCTCATTCAGTTATATCACAAAAGTGTGGCATTTAAAATGGGTTGTGTAGACATCTATATCCACAGCACCTTTGTTGGCAATAATGTTCTTAAGCTTGTTTCATCTTCAGCACATGTTTTCGCCTGCATTCAGCTCAACATAATACACAGTGGCCCAAAGCAGCTGGCTTGCTGCTACCCTGTCATCCCAATAAAATGTAGATGTGTGGTAATAGCATCTAGTCCCAGAGGCTGTAACTTGTCTTTATTTCTGCAAATCACTTGACAGTAGAAAAACTATATTATTAGCACTGTACTAAGACACATTTAAGTCAACTATACATACGGTTCAGGGAACAGTAAATGCACATGTGCGTGAGTCCAATTCTTGAATGTTTCCTACTCAAAAAAATATATAAATACACACATGCTTTATCTAGTCTAGAGGAAAGATGTGATTCAAACCTTTGCCCCTAGAGATAAATGAAGTGATAAGGAAAGCTCCATCGAATGAATGTTGTTACCTGCCAGTCATAGAAATAACAATACTCTGTAGCATCACCTTTGTGTACTCTACTCTGAATGTAGAGGCTCATCTGAACTAGTGTCGTTGGGCTTCAAGGTTGTCAAATGAGCAAAGGTAACATCAGCAAGACACCTGAAAGTAGTCCTATGAGAATTGTTGTTGTCATCTCTTATGTTGTTGAACTATTAATAATTATTATCGTTAGTTGCGAAATGAATACAGCAGGGGTGTCAATATTTCTCTCAATATTTCCCTTGTATTCATCATTTATTAATTTCTATTCCCGATTAATTGGATGTGCCTCATTATTAGCTGGTTGTAGTGTGAGTGGTTCTTTCACTTGACCTCAGGGGGTCCAGCATTATTGTATTGATTACCGCTCAGTGACATTATGATTGTTGCAATTGGCTGGCCACCAATTCAGTCCCTGATGCCCTTAGATGGTTGGGATATGCTTCAGCACCCCTTGGAGCCCTTGTGAAGATAAGTAATATGGAAAATGAACGTATGAGAACAGCCCAAAATTCATGGGAACACTGCAGATACTGTGGGACGACATATCTAATACATAACACCACCCAATTATGCCATTACCATTTACCAGGCGTCTCAGATTTATTTTTAGCCGTAGTGGTTTATAGCCAGTGTTTTTTCTGCTTTCCCTTTTGGTCACTTTCACTTACCTATTTGGAGGTCAGAGTTTGGCAGTGGTTGAAATACACAACATGTCTTTGAGTGGTTACATTTATGTCTTAATTCAAGATCCATATACAAAGTTCAGTGATAAACAAGCATGTTTAATATTCTTTTATGTCCTGCTGCATTCCAGGATCACTCGCTTCATGGAATCCCTCAGGCTTGTCGGGTCTTGTATAAGACAAATGATCTGAGCCAGTATTTAAACCCTCTTTAATCAAAAGTATTGTGTAAATGATGGATGGACTATAAGGTTGAGATTAGTCAAGCCCACCCAAAAAGGAATTTACATATATTCCTACTACTGGATCATTCTAAAGCCCTTTCTACTCACTACAATGTTTTGATAGTACAGGATTGGACAATGATTGCTTTATTTTAGTACATCCCTCCTTCTTAATGTTGTTACATGAATATAGACACTGCCCGATGGTTTATAATTAAAAAAAAACAAAAAAAGAAATACCTGCTGATTGAACAAAAGAAAAATGCGGATTTTCGCCTGTCATATAGATTGAGGTGATAAAGTAGGGCTCTTTAGGAAACTGTGACGGTTGTACTATAGAAGTAAGAAGAACAAAAGTCTGGAAGTATGTCAAGTGGCAATTACAACATGGTCGGCTTGGACAACTGTGTCCTTGGTTTTGTAAGTCACCCCATGGCAGTATGAATTCACTGCACTTATGAAACATTCATCAGGAAGGGCCGTATCCCACTGATAAGGTTCTATTTTCTGAGCAGAATTATCGTATGAGTCCTAGGAGGCTAAAAAATTCAGCATTAAAGAGCTCGCCTGCCTCACTTAACACTGTGTGCCGGCTGTCAAACCCACTGAGCTACCCACACAGATAATCCTTTTTGGAAGTGCATTTTCCAGCAGCCTTATCAGTCTATGGTAGTGAGATCAAGAGCAGTGCAAGCCCTTCTGCAACCTCCCTCCAGTCCTATGGTTTGTTTCGACGTGATGTGCTGACCTTCATTTTTGCGAAGCACTACCGCTTGGTGAAAATCAAGTGCCTGATAACCAGATGCGTGCATGACTTATGGCCTACTTGACATCAGGTTGAATGAATGCTGTAAATACGAAGTTGAAGACTTGTTGTTTGCAAAGATGACTTCAAAGACTTTTGTTATGTCCCTCAGGAATACATCTTTTATTTTAAATGTATCCTCTCCTTTCTAGTTATTCTAGTGCTCATGAGTGTTGCATGATGATCGTCTAAAACATCAAGGCAGGCTAGCGATTCAAGTCGACATCATTGAACATCACTCGCCTTGTCTCAAAACTGCATTGCATTAGCATACAGGAAGATCATGCCAGCATGCATTGCCTTTAAAGTAGCAGTAAGGAACTTTTTTTTTTGCATTACCCTACAGTTGTGAAGTGTGATTCAATTTAAAGGCACTGGGGTGAATACAGAGCTACAAAGGCAACTAAAGCCATGAAGCCGAACTGATGAAATAGTAAAAACTCAGGTCATATCCTGAGTTAAGCTGGTAGATTTCTCTAAAGGGAATGTTATAGTTTTATTATTCATCCAAAAGTTAACATTAGTTTAGGCAAGTGAATTAAATGTTTTCAAAATTATGATTAGTGTGGAAACCATTTAAAATACTCTCATTTTAGGTATATACCAGGGGTGGCCAAGTCCAGTCCTCGAGAGCCCCTATCCAGTCTGTTTCCCATGTCTCCCTCCACCAATATACCTGAATGAAATAATTGGGATCGGTTTGAAGCTTCTAGACAGCTTGTTGACGAGTTGATCATTTGATTCAGGTGTGATTGAGGAGGGAGATATGGAAAACAGACTGGATAGGGGCTCCCGACGACTGGACTTGGCCACCCCTGGTATGTACAAATTTACAATTCTTTATGTCTTCCATATGATATTTACAAATGCTTTTAAACCTGTTGTGTAACTCATGATTACAGCCTGTAGTTTTTATAGACTATAATACTTCACAGTCTACAAATGTGTTTCTTGATTGACAGTTTCACTAATTGGCAAACTTGTTTGCTTAACCTGAGGGGAGAAAATATACTGTAGATTTTAAAAATACACCAGTGGGCGACTAAAACAAATGTTAATGGACCTAATTTAAATAAAGTAGAACCTTTTAATTGGCTCTTGGTCACACATTTATATCCCTGACTAGAAGTTTAAGGCACATCCACCAACTCTTTGTTGTGAACAATTTTCTTGATTTTGATTGCACTTTTTGTTTTTGCATTCTTACATAGAAATGCTGGAAGTTTTGCAAATCAGTAAGGACCATAGAGTAACACAGGACAAAGAAATACATCTTTTTTAAGTCAAATCTTTTTCCAACTTTAATTGGCACTCTGGCTGCAGTACTTGTGGTTATTAATGAAACAATTCAGTCGGAAAAAGGAATTTGGTGCTCCCAACACGCAGACAGAACTCAGTTGTGTGAGAGATGAAGCAGAAAATGGATAGCCATTTCCTTTTATGGCCACAGAAGGCTGCTGTAGAGATTTGGTCTTTGTCTATAATTGAGACACCAGGGTATATTCTTTTTCTGGACAGAGTCTAATGGTTTGTGCATTAAGGAGCATGATTGAAGAAACTGCCACACTTACAGTAAGGGCTGCAGTAAATCACAAAAGATGAGTTTTTTGTCCAATTCTGTTGATAGTTATGGTCTCACGCTGTGCAGTTTACATCACCATTGTTCTTTCTTTCTCCCTCCCCTCTCTCGCTCTTGCATGGTGGGAGCACTCTTGGGCAAAGTTAAATGGGAGTAATTTTACGAAAAGAGAGTCAACACTCAGTGGTAATGAAAGTGAGGTTTTTGCTATCCTCTTCAGCCCCTCTTGACAAGGCAGGTATCACATTTTAACTGTGATCACTAAAATGCCGTGGCAGTCACCTCTGCACTTGCTTAATAACCCAAATTCATGTGCACTTCACTTTTTAATCATGCTCCAAACTATTTTTCGTCACCATCACTCTATTTCCATGCAAAGATTTTAGTCTTTGTTGTCAGTATAAACATAATCAATAAATAATGGTCTTCATTAAAGTGCAGCAGTTTTTTTCAAAATAACATTTTATGACTGCAAACTTAAACTCTGTCTGATGTCTTTTGAAAACATAGAGAGGACACCGTTACTCATCTGATGTAGGAATGCAATATTCATAAACGTATGCAACACGTAGAAACACCACAATGTACGAACCAATTAGTATTATTACTTTGAAATACGTGATTATTTCAAACGCCGGTTTAAGTTGAATATACTGTGCTTTGCATCGGATCCTATTCCAAGAGTGAAGACTTGGCATGTTGGTGTGAATTTTCAAATTTATTCATATTTGACAGCTGCTCTCCAGTAGATTGTTGTTTTTTATGCAAGTGTGCCACTGGTAGAATATTTTTTTCTGTAGCCTACCGGCCATATAATGCTTAAAGCTCTGGAATCCTTCCTACCCATGACATGCCATTTCCCCATGCTGTTGAATCTTGACGGAAACGGATGCATATATATGTCGCCCGTGATAAGTGGTGGGAATCATGCTGTAATTAGCATCTCTCTTCTAATTAAATCTTGAATGACAGGCTAAGGAAGATGCCTTCAATGCACTTTAAGCTCATTTGTTTTCTAAAGTTTACCGTATGAAAAAAACAGTCCTGCCCATTTGGCATATTACCTGTTGGTTTTAGGCAAGTGAGAGAGAGAGAGAGATCACAAAAACTCATTTACTTTGTTCTGGTTTGTCCTTGTTTTGGGAAATGACACTGACTAAAATTACTTTTTTTCCATTATTCGTGTATGAATCACACTGAAATTTGGTAGCTAGTGTATATATACGTATTTTTGCACATCAACCCTTTAACCCTATTTTATTTATTTATATATCTTTATTCATAATAACCAAAGATGAGTGTTCAGCCCTAAGTGCTACCCTTCAACGGTCCTCCTTTTTTTTCGTCCTTTCCTTACGTACCTCTTTTGTCAAACTAGATGTCTTTGGTGTTGCGTTTTGCAGCCTCTCCTACTTTGAACTCTACTCTGAGTAACATTGCTGCCTCACAATATATATATTTTTTTATAAAAGATACACACAAGCACAGAGAGCCTTTTCCATTTCTTAAATGCTCAAATGTACTAGCTTCATTCACTGTCAAGCCTAAGGAAAAAGCTCTCACTCAGACCAACAAGACACGACAGTTTCGAATAATAATCTGCTTCAGAAGTGGGGTATATACACCGACTTTCCCGCAGTGTTCCAAATCTTCTTTTATTGACAAACTGCACCAGAAAAGCTTGATTTTTTTCTCCCCATTTTTTATGGAATTAGAAAAGGGCATGACATTAAGAAATGTCATTCACTTTGGAGAAACCGCTTGGACATTTTGCAGTTAAATAAGGTTAGTTCTTTCAGCTCAATGTCAGTGAGCTCTGGGATAGCTAAGAGATATTTGACCTTATGCTAATACTGAAGGTTCTCCATAGGGATGAGCCTATACACCAATATCTGTAGCTGTATCTATTCAACCATCTAAATTAGTTGTTTGCTTGTCTTTACTCTAAAACAGAATTGCGTGTGGTATGGAAGAATATTGCTTATTTGCAATATTTCAAATAATTCTTTTTTGATAAAACTAAGAACTATTTACAAAGGGTTGTGGTTACGTATTAGGCATAGCCTTCATTTTTTCATGGTCTGTGTTTGATTTTGATTCATTTAATAAAGGGACAATACATAATAATGAACATCTACTTGTTTCTGTTAATGAAGATAAATGTAAATATGACTAATTCCCATCTTTAAACCCTCGTGCAGGTTGAAGATAAAAATCAATAACCCTAACAATGGGATGATTTATACATCCACTAATGACAAAAAGAAATAATCAAGTGGAGGTAGCAGTGAGTTGCTCTCTGTTGAACAAATACAAAAAAATTGACCTGCAATCATGATGCCAGATTGTTCACTTTAACAATCACCAATGATTACAGTATTCATTCTTTTTCATTCCCTGTAATCACTCCATCAGGTTGTCTTCATCCCTCTTCTTCCAGATTTAGTGCTATTATTTTCAAGTTGTGAATTTGGTGAAATTGCATAAGCAGATCTTATATATCGGTGTTTCTTAACCTTGTTGGAGCTACTGAACCCCATCAGATTCATATGCACATTCACCAAACCCTACTTAACTGTAAAATAATATATGATTTTTTTTCCAAATTCAAGGTATATAAATTCCTTGCAGCACTGATTGGCCAAGCAATGACACGCAATAATTCGCAGCCAGGGATAGTCAAGTGGGGCATGTTATCCTGAATAAACATGATGAGTCGATGTGTCTTGACCTCCGCGGCAGAGGCTCCACCGAAGCCCTGAGACCAACTCACCGAACCCATAGGGTTCGATCGAACCCAGGTTAAGAACCACTGTTATATATTCATATTTAGGCAAAGGAGGACAGA
Organism: Stigmatopora nigra; assembly: GCF_051989575.1. Taxonomy (NCBI): domain Eukaryota; kingdom Metazoa; phylum Chordata; class Actinopteri; order Syngnathiformes; family Syngnathidae; genus Stigmatopora; species Stigmatopora nigra. Next base: position 8,939,176 of record NC_135512.1, read on the forward strand.
AATTGAATGAATCATGCAATGGGCCATTTCCATTTTTTTAATATTGCTCACAAGCAGTGTTGGCATGAACACTATATTAGAATAGGAGATGCCGGAAGCTCTGTGAGAATTTTATATACAGTACGGGTGGGTGTATGTGTGTTTTTGTTAAGTACTGAGAAAACAATTTCGCAAGGTTGGCAGGTCTGGAAACTTGCTAAGCTAATTGTGACGCATTTGATGGCCGGATTTTATGTATGGATGTGCAAATTAGTTGTGGTTGACTTCTCTGACAGTCATTGATACCCTTCTTGCACACACTCTTGCACAAACACTTTTCTGCATCCTGCACAGCTTAGCTTCTCCTCGTCTGAACTGGGTGCTTCTCTTACAACGAAGGAATTAAAATGGAAGTGCTTAAGGGCAAAGCCCCCAAGGCCTAAAATAGAAACTATTAACTCTTTACTATTCCCCTGGCCTTCCCGATGATGAGTTATTCAAGGCTCTTGACAAGCATCCGCCCTCTTTGCATTCACTAATGATGAGGAAACATCAATGAGCATGCTGAGAGGTGCCTTTGGCAAAAGAACGTGGTGCACAGCGGATGGCCTCAGAAGTGATCACGCTGCCTTTTTTGGTCTTATTATTTTCCCATGTCTGCTGTAACGTGTTTCAGATGACTGGCCAAGCCTCTCACAATCTTCTGATAGGACTGCCACCTCTGACGTTAAATTAATTGCAACTGAGGAATCCTAGACCCTATCACTTGAAAGTAGACTGCTGGATTAAGCCATTTTGTTATTGCAAATGCTATCTAGCATGGCAGGATCTTGGTGATGGTGAGTGGCTCCCAGTGGGCACCTCCCCACAGATGTGCATACTAATATGAAGCAACAGAATATGAGGGAAAGTGCCTTTCATCGCTAAAAGACTTTGACAACACAGAGAAATATCAAAGAAATGCTATTTCTTTTCTCTTGGCTTGCTTTTGAATGACATTTTGGCAGATCTCAGTTGCGTGTTTGCTTTGATATGTGACATTTTTTAGTGGATTGATCTAATTTCCTTTTTTTGTTTCTGATATGGGCGGCCTGTCAGCTGAGTGGTTAGTGCGTTGGACTCAGTAAAGGGGTCCTGGATTAGATCCCAGGTTCGTCCTCATGTGTTAGGTTTCCATGTTCTCTCGGGCTTGTGTGGGTTTTCCCCAGGTACTCTGGTTTCCTCCCACATTCCAAATACATGCTGGTTGAACACTCTAAATTTCCCCTAGGTACGAGTGTGAGCGTGAATGATTGTCCGTCCCGTCGTGCCCTGCAATTGCCTGGCCTATGATTCAGGGTGGGATGTACTCCAGCACCACATGCAACTCTTTTGAGGATAAGTGGTTCAGAAATTAAATTAATGAATGTTTCTGATGTAGTCTTTAAAATAAAGGGGGTTAACCCCCTCTTTGTTCAAAATTTTTACATACATAGATATATACTTGTGTCTTAGAATTCTCATTATCCATCATAATGTAGTTTTCAATGTTTTGCTTGCATCTCAATTTTCCATCCTGCTGTGCTTTGAGCATGACTGAGTCGTTCAATGTTACGATGAAAAATGATCCAATTGTTGTTGACGTGTAACAAAAGCTTAAGCAAAATGCAGGCATGAATCATAAAAAATAGTGCTGGTAAAGGTCATTAGCTCTGGGTAATAAAAGTAAATACAATTGTATTTATTTTATAATGGGTAGTGTAGAAAGAAATTCCTTTTATTTATCATCATTAATTATTCATGTGTTAATGGGATCTACATTGAGTTGCTCTTCTCTTCAAGAAGGGCACTTTATTAATAATTTTCTGCGGTATCAAAACTCAATAATTACATTCTGAAATGTTATCGACTCATACAACATTTAAAATATTAAATTATCCCCAGTGGTCAGTTCATTGTTATATTTTTAACGACAGGTTTTACACTGGCATTGTTACCCTTGACATTCTGCTATAATGATTTGTACTGGAATGAAGGCAATAAATTAAATTGACATTTGCCAAATGTGGGTTCTCTCGGAATAACACCTACAATGACAATGGCAATCGACCAGTTTGATTTACTTGTAAAGACAGAATGTATCGCCTCTGTGATCAAATTCGAAATTGGCTTACCCCAGGTATTGGTTAAAGCTTTTTTTTTCACTAAACGTGCACATAGTTTGCCAAAAGGATTAGTTTTCTAAGTGTCATTCAACTAAAGGGTGCTTGTGCATGTGTATATCAGGTAATGTCTGGAATATTTCATTGTGTGATTATCATAAGCCCTTTCTGTTGCGCTAAACATTTATTGTCATTGCACAAAGAGTAAAGCTCAGCACTTTCAGCCATTATACGAAATGCTCTCTGAGCAAATTGAATGAGCTTGTATATCATACTTAACTTTCAAATGTACCTGCATTTTTTTTACTTGCATGGATGAGTCTAATCACCTTGAAACAAGCCAATCTACAAAACACTAACACTTTACTCGAAAGCTGGATAAGCCTGAGGCCAATATCTAATAACATAAATAAATAAATAGATTTACACGATTAAGCCTGGAAATTGGTTAATTGTTTTATATCCTGTATTTCCTATGCATCATTATTTTTATCTATTTTTAAAGCATATATACTTGCCCTGTGATTGGCTGGCCAATTCAGGGTTTCACAGGGTGTTTTGGCACTAGTATTATGTTATTCCTTTTTCTCCTTTTTAAAAATAACTCAGAGTATTAAAAATATAGTACTAAAACCTAATTAACCAATCATTATTAGTACTGAAACCTAATTCATTATTATTAGTATTACCACTGAGTATTAAATCTGCTTTCTGTGTATATAAATGTGCGGATATTATAACTACTGTTTTACAGAACATGGGGCTTGGTGTTGTATTTAAGAATGCTTTGGTTTTACCACAAGGCCTTTTTTTAACAACAAATTTCATAACATGTTTGTAATTTTTCCAGATAGATGATTAAACAGGCTATCACAAAACTCACAGAAGTTATGTAAATGAAGATGAGAATAGTTGTTGTTTCTTTTTAAACTAATTCATTATATTTACGTTCATGTCGGGGTTGTCCAGGTGTGCTCACTAAAAAATCCTCAAACAGGAGCGTTTCCAAAAATTATTTGAAAGCAATGAAATACATTATCTTGTTCCAATTAATGTAATCCCAGCACTTACAAAAAGTAAAAAAAAATGTCTCTAGAGCTTTAATTTGTCAATATTTTTTTCCATATATTCTTTATTCTTAGCTTCTTATGCTTTTATTGACATTTCTGCAGGAGATGCTGGCTCATTCAGCCAGATTTTATACAGTTCTCGGGGTGAATTTGACAGGAATCTATTTTCACACTCCTACCAAATATAGCAGGCATTGTGTATAGTATGCGAGGCTGGTTTGCAACCACTCCTGAATCAATGTTGCTCTCTTTAGGGACTTAAGCTTTTATCTGAACCTCAGGCAAGCAGGCGGGAGGAAACCAATTGGGGAGTACTGACAGTAGTGTGTCCTCTTCCCCTGGTTCTGTGTTTGTTTAATACTTCATGTGTGACATCGTAAAAGCCTGTGGGTCTGGCCTATCTAAAGCAGATAGAAAAATGTACTTCCACATATGTCATGTACCATCATTAAGTTTTTATTCTAACCATTGTCGCCTCATACTGTGAGACCGTAAAACATAATCCACTGCTCATCACTTGGCAATTGATTCTTTTCCGTTTTTGCTCCCACAATTTCTGTTAAACATCAATGATCTGCTTGAGATCGATGAATGGCTCATGGTAGTCAAAGACGAACAAGGACTGCGGATTATTTGGCATGCAGTTGGATCATCTGATCATGTTTAGATGCAACTCAGAGTGAGTACTACACCACATATCAATATGAAGCAAATTCAAGTCCCATTCAAGTAGCCTCAAGTCAGAAAATGATAACCAGGTGGTTGGCAGCGATAAACTTATCCAATATCTAGGAGGACTAAAACACACTTAGTTCTCCAGTTCATGTGTAGCATGTTATCAGCTCCATCACTGGAAATGTTAACAGGGAGCTGCATTATCATAATGCGACAAACATTACAGGAGGATTTTTATTTTTGGAACCTGACCGTAGGTAATGACGAAAAGCTGGAAGACAAGGTTACCTCTTGGCAGGAAATCAGCCTGTATTGATGGAGCAACTCATGGGGAGTGCAATGAGCATAGGTTGTTCATAAGAGGCCAGACTGTCATTGTCATCACAGTGGGTGTACCAGTAACTGACTCAGCAAAATCCTTGTCTGTGCTACAGAAATAAGCCCCTGATAAGAATTAACAACGAGAGCAGGCTGGGAAATTATTAGCGAGAGTGGGCATGGGAGACCCAAATATGAGAGGGGGATTATTTAAGGGGATGGGGGAGAAGGCTGAGGAATTTTGCTGAGAGTTGACACCATTTGTTTGTCCCCCAGTGCATTTTATTAAGCCTCAAACATTAAACCGATTTACAGGGAGCAGTCAAAGTCATTGAGTAATTATACTTTTTGAAACACTGTGATTAAAAACACATCCCCTTTCTGTTTATTCCTTGAATGTTTACCCTCTTGGTGTTGAGGGGGAAATACTTACTTTTTAAAAACAAAGATTTACCCAAGAGACAAGCTTGTAAAATGCATCATTTGCAGGCTCCCAAATTCAAGACAAGAGTTGAGCAAACGGGGTGCAATAAACACAAGAACAGGCCACTTGGGCATTCCGCTCCACTGATAACTGGCTTGCCACAGAAAGATATAGCAAACATCTTGTCTCATCTTAAGACAAAAGAGTGTTAGGAGGACTCGATCAATCCTGACTAGGAGGACTATCTGTAAGGAGAACGCCAGAAGTGTCTTCCCTAACGAGATCTTTTTCTCTGCTCACCATGTCATGCGTGACATATACCATGCTGAGAGTCACTGATTGAGTCAAGCTGAAAGCCAAGGTCTCCCTACAATCAGAGGCTCCCCGCACACTAAGCGAGCTAGCAGGTGACCCTTTTCTGGGCTGGTCCCTCCCTCATTCGTTGCCACTAATGAGTGGGGCCAGTAAAGCTTCAGAACGAAAAAGTAGTCTGCTGGGTGTTCGTAAATGCTCTCAGGAAGATACCCCAATGTGCAAAACGGGTCTGGCTATGAGGTCGTTAAATGTCTCTAAAGGCTATTTTGAAACTGGATGCATTTCATTACTTGCTATTATGCAAATGATTGGTAAGGCTAATGAGCTTGAAGGTGCATGTGAGTTTTCCGAGGAATTGATGTGTATGGCAATCATAGCCAAGGTGATGAGTTCTAAACTTAAAAACTAGTCGTCTTGAACATGAATAGGATTTGAAATGATCAGGCTCGGGGGTTAGCAAGTCCAGTTAACATGGACTTAGACAAGTTTACAACATGACTGATTAACCCACATGCTTTTTGTGGTTGATATTATTGTGTTGACAGGTTTCTTTTCTACACCCATTTGGGAAAAATTTGATTCTGTTACTCCTTTATCAGGATGCATCTCAAAATCTTTGAGTGCACAGCAACTTGCTGGATTTTCCCCACCAACAAAGTGTCTTTTCTGCTGCAACGAGCATTCGATGTGACACTTAAGCGTGGCGGTTTTCACATTTTCCTGGCTTGTTGTGTTTTCCACCGTTGTGGCACAAAAAATCATGAATAAATTCCCGAATCTCGTAAACACGTGAAATCGTACATATTTGTGGATCTTGAAAACTCATGTGTGAGTCACGGTCGAATTTCTCCCCAAGCGTAGGTGTGGGGTCCGAGCTATACCAAATTGTACGCAGCAGCTAGCAGCATTCGGCTTGAACTTTGGAGTAGAGCAGTTTTTCAATCTTCTCTGCTTGTTTTGTGCTCCACTGTTGTGTAAATTTAATAAAAACACTGGTTGGGGGAAAAGTACTTTTATATATCCGTATGTCATCCAGCATAGGGTACTTTATGGCCAGCTCTCGGTTGTACTGATGTATTGACATATTCCAGTGACGGATGGCATGGCTCATTTTCTGATAGAAGGCCAACTGGTATTTGGGGAAACATGCAAAGTGAAACAACAATGCTCGAGCAGGCCATGGACTTGATGGTCAAGGACACAAAGACCCCCCTCCCTACATACACAAGAGGAGGCCAGGAAGTAGGGTCCTTAGGGAGACATGGTTGCTGCTGGGATGGCTGGCTGCTTGTCTGTCCACGTATTGCTCCTAACGACCTGCTTGGAGGATTGGACTGAGTCGAGGGGTGAATCATCACTCAACAATAAAAGGACTGAAATTCAACACACAAATCAGTGCAAGCACACCGGAGAGTCGCCTTGATTGTTATTGTGATTATTGGTGTGAGACATAAAAAGGGCTTAAGGATTTCCATGTGAGCAAACGTGAGATTTTGGAAGATTTAAAGAAGAGTAAGATCCATTTATTGGGATATTTGGGAATGAATTAAAGCTTTAACATGGGCGTCTCTACATGTGAATCCAAATTACAAAATGACTTCTGGAACAAATTAATTTCATTTTTTAGAGGTATAACTTTAGTTCACTCAATTGAGAGATGGCAATGATGATATATGGCATCAATTTGGGAGGTGGATTGTTAAAAATGTTTTTTCAAAATGAAAGATCTTCACTCAAGTGTTTTTTTTTCTCTATATTGGAATACATTTTGCAACACACAGATGGTACTGCACACAAACTCCAGATAGAATGTCACTGTTGCATATTGCAGTATGATTCATTGTTGGTGCCAATAGTGAGTGAGGTTGAGGGCCCTAACATTTGTTGTACATTTGAAATGTGTGTGACAAAACTGCTGTCGGTGGAGATTTGGGAAGTGTAAAGGAAAAGGGATAAGGAAAGGATGCTTTGTATTCCCGGGTGACTGTTTACAGTCAATGGCTCAGGTCCAGAGTGACAACAAGGAAGTCGGTTTTGTTCTTTTCATGACTTTGTCTCATGCTATGTGGGGGCTTTTTATTCCCATTGTGTTTCAAAACATTAATTGAAGAATATCACTTCATGCCCGCTCATTTTTGAGCTCTCTCGTTTGGAGCGCCCTTTGTCTTCCTGCCGCTTGTGCACCTTGTTGGTTTCTTTATGATATATTGTCTTGAAGTCTGACGCTTTGTTGTAGCCCAGCACCGATGCACATGGCAATTAAATTGAAGCTGCAAAGAAACACCGCTTCAATCACTGTCTTCTTTTGCCGCTCTCGTTGATTTTGATTTCCCCCTTTTCCTTCCATCTGCCTTTTTTTTCAACCCACTTTCTCTTGCCTTCATGTTAATAAGCACAGTAATGGTGTTGCAAGGCAGTTTCAGGTTTGGAAGTTAATTAGAATGGCAAGTTAAAGCCCACACAGTGGAAACAATGGAGGATTTGCTTTTTCACAGTGACATAAAGAGATAATAAGCCATAGTCAAGCAATGAGAGCAGGCAGGAACCAAGTTACTCTGACAAGCCTTCTGTCAGTATTAACACTTCCTCAAGCAAGTGGCCTTATTTTTGTTATCCAAATGACAAGGTTAGCAAAGAGTTGATAATAATTGCATGAAAAATGATTGCATAAAACCGATCTAAATAATGTCCCTGTGGCGTAGCTTGAGCACAATGCACAGTTCTCAGACACAAACACCGGGCTGGCAGAGCAGGACAGGAGCTGTTGCCATGGCAACCTTTTTTCCGGGCTCTCTCTCTCTAACCAAAAACTGTGTCATTATCCTGTACTGTCAATTGGAGAAGAGAAAGGAGGAAAGAGGAGAGCTTGGAAGAAAGATGAGACAAAGATAGAACGGGAGGGACAAAAGCAAAAACAAGAGCCAAAGAACTGCACGTCATCAAAATGTGCTCTCATTTGGACACTGCAAACTGATGTCTTCTCTCTTTCTTTCTCTCTCCATCTGTCAGAGGTATCAGGCTTTTCTCCGTAATAGCTAAACAACTTCAGTTTTAGCAAATAATGTGTGGAAATATCAGGTAAAAGCAGGGCTGTCAGGTGATAATAGGACAGGTGACACTTTGTTCTCTCCCTGCCATTTTCCAAAATAAGCTCTTACATCGGCTACTATTCACATTCACCGTTGCTATGTTTATACCACCACAACACAAGCAAAGTGAGAAAGGCAGCATTCTTTCTAAAATGTGACATGTTAACTTGTGCATAGGCTACAAATAGCACGTGTAGTTTTATGCTTGTCACTTGACTTGTGAATATTTTTACAGCATGGGGTCCACATCAGAGGAGTTCTGTATACTGTGAACTAATTACATTGGCGTGTAAATAGAAGCACCACACTGATATGGGTATTGCACCGCATGATTTCTCCTGGTGCAAAACAGCTTGTTTGCACTGCCTTTTGCTGCTTTGTGCATTCATTTCTGTGCTTATGGAGCTGCAAGGTAAAAGAGGATGTAATTGAGAAGTGGCCCATTCTAGTGAAACCCTGCTTTACCTGACACAGCTCTCAAGAGAGGCCTGTCCGTATTACTGTGGCTTTCTGCTGGTCACACAAAAAAATAAAACAAAGCCCTATCAACTCTTATCCAAGAAACTGTATGTTAAGCCCATCATTTTAAGCATTACTATATCAAATCTTCCAGGGGAAAAATCATGTTCATAGATGACATAAGAGTAATCTGTATTTTGCCATTTTTACCCCAGGCCTGTTCTTATCTCAGATAATCTGTTCTCTTTTATGTGAACTAAGGAATGTCAAAAAGAAAAAAAAAACATTACTGCTCCAACTGATCAGGTCAGTGATGCAAGTGTGTAAGAGTAAAAAAGAATAATAATTGGTGTGCATACATATTTTATAAGTTATACTGACTTTTCACCTATGGTGGACAATTCTGCAATATCTGTGATCAGGGCAAGATATCCCCTAATTACTTACAAGAGGATTTTTTTCTTGCAGCACAACCTTGACACTGGTCAAACATTAAATGGGGCAGGTTTCCTAAAACATATTTCCTATTAAATATTTTCTTTGGATTTTTTTTTATCTGGAGACCAAGTTATCCCCATAATACAAATCATTACTGCAATGTTATAAGTAAAGTTTAAATGTGTACAAAACTGTAATGGCATAAGTAAAAAATATAAATTAACTTATTAACAAAGAAGTCTGGGCGGTCATTGTTCTTACCCCTCTTCTCTGCAGCTATATTCACAAAATGTTAGATTCTTGCAAAGCCAAATTTATATCTGAAAACAGTAATCTGTGCTTAAAAGTAAACTATGTTGTGAAACCATGCCTGAACTCAATTGAAATTTAAAAACGCTAGTGGCAGTTACTAATCAGTCATTGTCAGTTATTTTTCTTCTATCATATAAGGCTTAACTTAGAGGCTCTGTGCACATCAGAAAGGGGTTCAAGTACGCTGAGTAAATGTGAATCCATCGTTCTCACCCACCAAAACAGCAGCAAAACCAAAGCTATTCCATTTCCTTTGGTTATATTCTAAGCATGCTCCTAATATGCAAGCAACTTTGTTTGGAACAACTTTGTCACAGTAGTCTGCTGCGGTGGGGGTTTGTTGACTCCACTTACATTAATTTCGGGGTGGTGCAATTTGATATGCATTTGCATATTTGTCGTGTTGCTCTTCACTTGAGAAAGCTCTGATTTAAAAGTGCATGAAGGCTTTTCAATTTCAGGCTCACCTAAATCAACCTCATTACTGCCTCAACGTAATGTTAGTTTATGCCATGTACTCACGGGATATTGCTGTCAACAATTGGGCGTACGGGTAAAAGTGGGCAGTGTGCATGTTCATTACATGAGACAATAATAATGTGGGTTTGATGCAGGCAGAAAATGAGACCATCCCTCCTTGGTGAATCCACATGGCTGTCATTTTATTTACCGTCGAGTATCACCCCTGCATAAAGGACCAGATAGTATTATTTCCCGAATGGCTGTCAGTCTCTGCCTTTGAGAGTTTTACATACAGTATGTCCATGCTATACAAGATATGCTCTCTCCATTCCCTAACCATGTGCAAGCATCACAGTCGTTCATAATAGACGTAATTGATTGCTCAGTCTGTTTCATTGCAGGCATTTGCACGTTTCCAAGTACTAAACATTTGGTTTGTACTGAGCTTTAAGCTGTGTCCCGTCGTCTCACAAAATGAGACGGATTTGTGACTCCGAATCGCACAGGAATGATTATAGACTTACTAACTTCGCCACCACGTTGCCCAAGGACATCGACTATGCCCCGTTGGCCAATAACGCGACAGTCTATCCTTTTTTTTGATGATTTTAGCTTAATTCATGTAGATGTATTTATGGCGTCATTTCATTGCATCCAGTTAAAAAAAATCTCTGTAAATACATTTTTTTTGTAATAACAGAAATCAACTTTGCATGTGTATGGATTTATACAAACTTGTACATAGTGAAATCTTTGCTCTTTGACTGTGTAAGTTGCGTAAAAAAAAGGCGCTCAGTACATTTGTTTCATGCGTCTGTTCCGCTTGAGAACACTGTCAACAGTTGAGAGGCTTATATTGTTAATACCTTAGAAATCTACTTGATCCACAATGATCTGCTGAATTTCAGGCAGCGTAACGATATCGCTTCCACGGACCATGTCAACAATTAAGCTCCCTCATGGTCAAATCATGGACAAGAACATGGTCAATCAAAGTACCTCTGATGTCATCAAATATGACTTATCTTTCTCAACTGACCTCTTTGAACATTTTCCACACAAGCTCACCCTCTCTATTCATTGTGGTGCCTCACAAGCCAGTACTCTCTGAAATGGCTTATGTAGTATGTTCCATCTCAGTCTTCGCCTTAAGTGTGACAAATTTTGAGTTGTGTTCAACCAGTAACACCAATTTTGTAGTAGTTTTCACATTTTGAAGTTGAATATTGCATGAAGAAAAACCTGAATTGACCTTGACAGTTAATGTAGATGAATTGAACACACTAGAACTGATCCTATCTTCTTTTCTGCCCACAGCTCCCAACACTGCGCCCTATGGGAGCACAGGAAGCGCACATGTCCCGCTGGCCTGCCGGTACCTGGTCCTGGCTCTGACCACTTTGATGGCGGCGTACTAGCAACAGAACGGGGAGTAAAGTGACTGTCGAGAGCATTTACAAGTCTTTGGTAACCTCGCCTCTGACTGGATTCCAATCGGGTGCAATGTGTTGCAAGGCAAACAGGGGGAAATAATCTTTATTTTTATGTTTCGTTTGTTTTTTCATTGTGAAGTTCATGTAAATACAGTTGGTTGGGGTTTTTTGTAAGCATTTTTTTATTTCTGATGTTTAAATTAGCCCCGTCCCTTCCCTGGCGTCCTGTCGTATCAAACGCCTAGCTTCTCTCACTTGACATTTGCATTTTTACCTCACTCGTGACTATAAAGAAACAACTGTGCCAATGCTATCAGTAAACCTGATTACCATAACAATGTTCTTCGGAATCTATTGCGGAAAACTGAATGAAGAAGAAAAAAAATACTTTTAATATAATGAAAACAGTAGTCACCTCATTCTAGTTCATTTTTGAATACCAGTTTAACATCTTGAGTCAGGTAGTCAAAGTAGAAAAGTCATCTGTAACATATCTTTTACTTAACAGGCTAGTTTTTGGGAGGGTTGGTAGGGGACTTCAATCAAATGACTGTACAGATGCCTGAAGGAACGATCACCTTGCTTCCCCTCGCATTAACGTATAAATTCTTGTCACCAGTCTCTATTGTTTCAGTCCTGAGCAAAAGCCAAGTTTTTGCTTGCATCGTAAAAAGTTGGCGGTTTGTTGTATGTATTTGAATTCGTTGCCGATTCTGCTTGATCAGAGACTGCCAGGAAGTCGGGAAAATGCCATTTAAAATATAAGAACTAAGACCTCAAAACCCTTTGTGCTGACTCTAATGAAAAAAAAAATCAAGAAGGTTTGCGTGTATGATAGAGAGATCATTCGGTAAAAGAAGACCTTTGAAACACGTAATGATACATAGTGTATATAGAGAGAGGGAGTATATGCCGCCACAGAGTACACATTGCCTTGCAGAGCCAGTCTTTTGAAATGGCAATTTCTACAATGTGTAAAAAAGAAATTGAGGCTAACACATATATTACAAACGTGTTAGAGGACACTGGTGTAGTCGTGAGACACAAATCTCCTCATTATGTGCAGTAATTTAAAAAAAAAAGTCTTTTTCCTCTATTAACTAGTCGAAACTTTGATTACAAATTTGCCAGGTCTCTGTAATGCAGCCTTAATACTAACCATGTCATTACCACGTTTTTCAGATATGAACAGAAACATGTCAGATAATGCTCAATGTACAAGTGATTCTTCAAAAAGGTATGCATCCTCTCACTTTTCAACCCAAATATTCACCATGCTCGCAGCTTGAAACGGCATAGCAACCTAAGCTTGCTTGAATCATCTGTTGAGTAAGTGAACATCTATTTGAAGTCATGCATTCTATTTTTTTGTTCCAGTGATCCTGGTGACATCCAACATGCAGTATATGGTATATATACCAATCATTATCCAGTATTGATTAGGCTACAGTGTAAAAAGATACTTTAATGCCTTAATAGTAACCTACTCACTGAAGGACATTTAGCCGAGCCACTAAATGTTTTTCCACACACTTTGTCATTGATAGATCCATCCAAATAGACAAAGTTATACAATTGGGCACAAATTGTTCATGTTAAAATGGCAGTATTTTCACATGAACATGCAAAAAAGTTCTAGCGAAATAGCCATGGCAGTTAAAAGACTTTAAAGCACAAACACTGTTACTGCTTCGACGTTTGGTTTTGTGGTGATTTCATTATATTGTTAGCTTGTTTACTAAATAAAAAAAATAGAATAAAAATGTAAAATAACAAAAAGAAAAAATCTGCACCATATGATCTCGTTTAAATGTTAAGCTACAATGAGTGAGGAGTATATTTATTCACTTCCTTTATAAACACAGTGTATAAAAGTACATTTAAAACAACTGGTTATGTGATGCTTATTTGATTTTAATAGGCACAATGTGGCATTGATTGAGTTTTCATGACTGACTTATTGAGTAAACGAACAAATGTTTGCAATCGATTGACCTCCTTTTTGAAACAGCGAGGAGAAGCACCAATATCACTGTATTGTAGACCAGACTCAGTGTGTGTATATGTGGAGAAACAAAAAAAAAAACTTTACACTTGTATCTTTAGCGCCAGTGCGCGTAGGCTTAGTTTTCAAACAACTGAGTGTTAGATGTGCCAACAGTGTGCTTGTGATGCATGTCGACATGAAACGTCACATTTTTATGTTTTAGTTATCATCATTTTGGGATCAGATTCGCCGATTGCTCATCCTACAGGTTTTGGTAGCGGGATGGGTGGCAGACAGTCATTTTCTTTGCAGTAACCATCTAAAAGTGTAGTGGTGCCCTGAAATACAAGATGTTGCTGAGGGTTTATTTGTTTTGTTTTAATATGATCTAAAATTTTAGCATCAATTGTGGAGGGTCAGTAGTTTGAGAAAGTGATTGCCTTACGTAGTTGAAAAAATAACTACCAAAAAGCCAAAAGATTACTTGACAACATGTAGGGAGAGCCAATTCTTTCAAAGAAATGATACTACTAAGAATTCTATTCAAGCCATTCCCAATAGAAATATATTTATATAAAACGTGAATTTCATCTTACAGTGATTTAAGAGTGGTAATAACAATCACTTTGATAATGGATTATTTTTATGTCAAGTCCACTGAGCACACAAATTTAAAAAACACGTTAGTGAAGATGTTATTTTATTGGATTATGTTGTTATGTTATGGTTTTATTGAAGGCTATTTTATTAGAAAAATGTGTTACAAACACTTGTTTGATTTCCTGTAGGATTTCCTTTTATTTAATTGGAGAATGATGATTCGAAGATATCAGTGTTTTGTGTTATGGACCATTTACACTCGTATCTCAAGGCGCCACTAATTACATCAAATGTGCTGGATTTCTGAAACAGAAATGGTCTTTAAAAACACCTCCTTTTTATGAATTTAATCTTATTGTTTTTGCACTCAAAACCATGTGTTCATAAATACTCAGTCATAGGGTTTCGTTAATTTGAAGATGCTGAGTCAAGTTTTTACAGTCATATGGTTTAGTTTGTTTGAAGCTGCTGAGTCAAGTTTTCTTTTTTTCATGTTATATCATGCATATTTGTTGCCCCTCCTCTGTGCCCTCGAATACATCGTGCAGATACTCGCTGAGCCCAGATGGCCAGCTGCCACAGCGTGCACGGCATTTCGGATTATCCCGCTTTTGCGCCTGCCGTCATTATTGACTGTGCCGTTGCTCGCTAAATCTGCTGGCATATTTACAAACATAAAACACGGTTCATTTCATCCCAGAATGCATTGACGGGTGGCTCAGATTGTATTTTGTTTGCCCAAACTAGAATCACATGACGCTCAAGTCCCCTTGTGCCCCAGTCGGCTGTTTCGTGATGATCTCCATTCCAAATTAAAATGTTGATTTACAAGCTGAAAGCTCACTGCCTCGCCCTCCTACCGACATCAAAAATCACCTCATTTAAATAAAGTCCTGCATGTCGAGCAACCCGATGCTTGAAGTCTCAAATGACCCATTTCCATGTATCGGGATACAACTGATGCATTCAAATACATACCAATTCTTCAGTCCTGGTAGCCCTCAAGTACTGTACTGAATGTGCCTTCCAAGTATTTTGTCAAACAAAACAATGACAAAAGTAGACACATCATTTAAATCTTGTTTACGTAACCAATATGTTTTAGTATAGTACATTTTAACCAGGCTTTCACTGAGGTGTGCGTTAGAAAGACACCAGAGAATTTTGTCATAAATGATTTATTGTTCTTCAGAATGTGGTTAATCAAATGAAATGGATGGCAGAATGAAATGTGCTTCTTGGATGCAATTAGCAGAAGCGCTCTTGATTAAGGCTCAGGAAGTTTTGTCAAAAGAAGTCGGAAATTCATTAAAGTGCACTGTGCTGATGTATACCTTAAAAATGGTCTACAAGAATCAGAAGATGCATCATTCGACATGGTATTAGGGCCAAAGAAAGAGTAAAATAATGCCATATTATGAGATTAAAGTAGTAATATAATGGGAAAAAAAGATATTAGAGAAGAATAATCAAAACATTACAAAAAAAGTTGTAATATTATGATATTAAAGTCGTTATATTACATATGTAGTGTAGCTAATGTACTAAATTAGCTGCTAGGCACTTTTCTGAACCACCGCCGAAATGAACAAATAAATTGCAAGCCACAGCAAAGTATTAGTAGTTTAAATCAAGTTACATAATATTTCGTCTTTTAATTCGTAATAGTACAGAATGTTACAACTTAAAACATGTGATATGACATGTTTTAATACATTCTACTTTAATCTTGTAATGTTATAATGTACGACTTTTTTGTAATATTACGATTTCAACCTTGCGATAATATGACGTTATTCTTATTGTCCCATTTTTTTCTTTTATTGTATAATCCGAATGAATCATCATGGTATCATCAGTCAACCGTCTATTTTTCCCATCCAGATTTTAATTTCCCATTCCATTGTAACAATTGCTGAGACCTTTCTGCGTACCAATCAATGTTTAGCATTGTGCCTAGCCCCGCCCTCTGCTATACTGTCACGTTATGCTGTGCAGTAAAGTGGGTGGTTGTGATTTATTGATTCTTTAAATGAAAAAAATGAGCAAATTCGAGTATATCATACGAATGCTACTAGTTAAAGGACACTTGTAGTCACTTGCACTGATAAGGGCCAGACTTATTTGCGCACGTAATAAGTAATAAAATTGCACTTTTACTCAATTGGATTTCATTTCAATCATGTTGATGTGACTCCAAATCCCAAGCACTGCATTGCATGATTTCACTGTAAAATATGCAGGCGTCAACTTCTTCATTTTACACTCCTTTTCATGTGCAACCGTCAAAGAGATTTTAAAGGCACCTTTTTTCCATGTTGAAGTTGATTTTCACACTGTACCTGGCACTTCCCTTTAGTGCAGCTGCAAAAATAAACAAAAATAAAATAAAAAAATGGCCGGGGGGGGCAGTCTAGTTCAACAATTAGCAACAGTATGAAAAGTGTAAAAACCGGAAGGTAGCAAGTATCACGTCAAGAAGCGACGAAAGATCACACGCAATTAGACATATCACGACTTACTAAATGAGTGTTAAGGTCACACAAGAAATCTTCAAAAAAGTGTTTTTTAACCTGTAACATTCAAATAAGAAATTCATGCCATTTTTTTCAGAAGTATACCAAGTTATAGAAAAAATATATGTAATTGTTTGTGCAACCTATTTGTGGAACTTGACCTCATCATAATGCAAGTCTAAAATCGTAATATTATAACCTCATTCTTATATAATGAACACATTTTACCTGTTTTCTCAATTTATTTTTCAGTGTGGCCCTAACGCTTCTTTTTTTGCTTTAAAATGAAATCCATATTCAATATATCTAATACAGTGATTTGACGCACCTCTGCACTTCATTTCAATATCTGTTGTCCGGTAGGCAAATTATGGCAGTGTTGGTGTTTGTTTTTATAATTATTATAATTTTATTTTATTGGATGGGGGGCAGATGTGATGTTAACGAAAGCCCCCTCTACACCATTGAAACTTTAATTTGAAGAAGATGATGTTGCATTCTGCCACTTTCCTCTCTGCAGCAGTCACATTGCACCTTCATGAGTGGAATACTGAGTTGTGAGCAGCAAAAGAACACAAACACACTCGCATTCACTTGGTGCACTTGTTTGTCACATAGCACTGGAGTAAGTCCTTCAGTCAAATGAATGGGGAACACAAAATGTACCACAGCCCAGAAAAAAAATTGCAAAGTAGAAGAATATTTTCTATGCCTCTGCAACAACTACCATTCCTGACGTTTATTTTCAAGTGGGGCCTCTTTACTTTGCCAGACGAGGAGAATACGTTGCCATCTGTGAATGCAAGAATAAAGGGAAATGAGTGACAGTCAATGTAATGCTGTTGTGTGCACTATTGGGTTTGTTTTCAATACTCGCAATGGCAACACACGTCACTTCTTTGTAGCAACAACTCACTTTGTTCAAAGCGGGGGTGGAGAACCTGATTCTGAACACGGCCCATGAGAGATTTTCATCCAGCCTGCAGTGCAATCCAAAACACAAATACAACTTCAGATAAACTAGTTATGAAAGACCGTACCAATGTAACACAAAAATACTCTTAAAACTGGCTATTAAAATCGTTGTTACATTGAGGATGGCTTTGAAAAGGCATTGTTGAGAAAAAGGTCCTTCACACCCTCCTGTTTTGATTATTTTTCTCTTTTAAAAAAGTACATTTTGGAGAGTTTAGTTTTAAAAAAAATGTGAACTTTGTTTTCAGAGAGCACCATATGATCACCTCTCCTTTTTGTTGAAAATATTATGGTATAACTAAAGGTATGGTGTAAGGAGAATGCAAATGTTTACTCAAATGTGTTTGATGGTCCTCTAGGTTCCGGTTGTACATTTATAGGTTCTAAATTACTGGAATGATATCCATAAGTGGCAGTGATATAACTATACCTATATAAATATAAATATATATACATATACATATATTTAAATATAAATTTATATTGATATCTGTCCCAATATGAGAAAATCTATGTACTTTAATTGATTTAAAGCTTACATTGTGTACAGTATAGCACGTATGCAAGTCCATTTTCATCATGTTTGATGTAATTTTGTAGCAGTGGTTTGATACTAATAAATGGCAGTCGATGATGGAATTGTAAATGATGGGAGTTTTGCTTTATGCCTGTGCATGTGCACATTTGTGCTCCATTTTAAGTGGATCATTTGTTGTTGTTGTTCTATTATAGCCACAAAAGAGTACATTATGTTTTATTTAATCTCAATGTATGTCTCTTTTGGTAATTGAGTTATCCTAAGCAGATACAAAATAGAAGAATTACTTAGTTGTTAATTTCACATGCGATGGAATTCAGGAAATCTAGACTTTTTGCATAAAAATATTAAAGACAACTTGTATATTGTACCTATTAAAATGGCAGGGAATAGACCAGACTGACATTTTCAATGTGCAACATCCCCGGCAAATCAATTTGGTATTCTATTCTGCGGTTTGATTTTAAAAACTATGCTGTAGAGGTGAGACTAACAAGCACAGAATGAATGTGAAAGAACCGAAGTAAGGGTGTGACATAAATTAAATGCGACTCACGCTGTCCGTTGTTGTTGTCCACCTGTAGCTCTCAAACAATCATGGCATGTAAGTTACGATAGCTGCTGTTTTTAAGGTAGAAAACTAAGAATGCATGGCGTGCTGGGTACAGCACTTGTTTTGGAAAAAAGAAACATTAAAAGTCCATTGACTCTTTGTTTGAACAAGACTTTAAGGTTATAGGGGCAATTAAGGGACCAAAAGAAAGTACCATCAAGTCCTTTACAGGAATTATTACATTGTATATATAGGAAACAAGATGAGAACACCCAAGATTTCACATTGTCACTTTCATATACAACAGTTGGACCTTAAACAACTATTTAATGCAATTTTTTTTAATTCATAATTTTAAATTGTTTAAATGTATGTTCATGTGCATGTGTTTGTTCGCTCTGTCTTTTGCCGAACGTTAGCTTTCTCCTTACATTTATGCACCTGCACGAATATAACATTTTGTTCATGCTTTTCATTCATTTTAATACTTCAATATATCATTTTCTTTCATTTAATGTGTTTTTCCCATCTTTTATACACAATGTTGAACACGTTGAGGATTTTTGCAGGGTTTCTTTAGTAGTTTTATTGAGGTCCATAGAACAAATTAGAGAATTTACATATTGATACTGAAATCCAAGTTACTAAACAAATTCTGGAACCAATTAATTTCGTAAGTAGAGGTACCACAGTGTACTCTATCACAATATCCAATGTGTTTGTAAAGTTCCATTACCAAGAGTGGTTTTATTATCATTTCCTAGTTTTAACAGTAGATTGGTTTTAAGGCGTTGTCATTTGGATGTGCAGGAAAATTGTTCAATCAGCTTCAATACAATCCCCGGGGTAGCGCATGAGGAGATCCAAGTCCACCGGGAGAATAGTTGAATCGAAGCTGCTAATTGCCCACTTACATCTGGCCCCACCCACTGACTCTTTACTTCTTGGCATCCCACTATATTGAGTGTTATGAAGTCAGGGTGAAGACCGTAGCACACGTTAAGTGCTTCAATAATTAAAGCACATGGATTGTCAAGATAACACAGCTGGCTCCTTCCATCCCAACGATTCCAACAGCAGGTTCCACCACTTCACTTAAATGAGTCTTGGTGTCTTTTTTTTCCCCTTTCTTTTAATGGCTATGTCACCGGCAGTTGTGGCAGAGGTACAGAGAAAATGTGGGTGCTTTGGAAGAGATGCAAATGAGGTGAGGAAGACTTTTAATCTTTAACGTCTGACTCGCTCCAAAAAGTGACAGCGCAGGGAAGCAGATAGCAAGGGGTCTTTTTTACTCTCACTAATGAGTCTCTGCTCTTAAGCAGCAATTAAGATCGGCCAATGTTGGACATTCATTTGGCAGATTTAGTATTGTCACTGTTGAATGAAAACAGTCTTTGTCACATTAGGGGGATTTATTTTGAGAAACAATGAATAACAGTTTTAATGAAATCTGTTTCATTTTGGGAAAATCACTTACAAATGTAGCTGCAGAATTTAAAAGCTGTATTTTCAAAGCCAAAGTGTGACTTTGTCTGTTAACCATATATCTGTACCTGGCCAGATTATAAATCTTTCAAATACATTCATAACAGTAAAAATGAATGGGGTTCCTCAAACATCAACTACGTATGTAAAATGGATTGTGTTTGTAAGCATTGGTTTAATGTCAGCATGCTGAAAGAACATTCATCATTTGCTGCTTGTCTACCATATTGTACTATAAGATTCATGTGGCTGTCATCCAAAAAGTCAAGAACCTCTTGACATTTTTAAATGGTGAACTTCAAATGATTATTTTTTTTGTACTTTAGATGTTATAGTCTAGTTCAAGGTGGCCAAGTCCGGTCCTTGAGAGCTCTTATCCAGTCTGTTTTCCATATTTCACTCTTCTAGTACACCTGAATCAAATGATCAACTCATCAGCAAGCTGTCCAGAATCTTGATACTAATCCAGATTATTTGATTCAGGTGTGTTAGAGGAGGGAGACATGGAAAATAGACTGGATCGGGGCTTTTGAGGACCGGATTTGGCCACCCCTGGTCTAGTTTACTATCAGTTATTTGACATGACAATTTTTCAAAATGATTCCTCACCAATGACAATTGAATTGAAAGTTACAATTGCTCCAATATTCTCATCAAATTCAATTATACACATTTTTCTTTCATGAAGCATTTTTTTATTATTATTATTGCAAATATTATGAGTTTTAGATATAGATCAAACCCTAATATTTGTAGAATGAAAACATACTACCATCCCTCATAGTGATTACAGCATGTTATATTTTAAATGAATGAATATACCAAGAATTATGGGCTTTCATTTATCATTCACATGCAGAAAGGTGCCTTGACAAAACACTCAGTTTGCATGCACATCATAAGCGTGCCTGTATTTGGCGCTGATTGCTATGCGACTATACAGGAAGTGTTTTTCCAGTCTAGTGCATTTCCTATCTTTCTAGACACAAAGTAGGCTGTAGCTCGGCAATCCGTATGTATTTGTCAACATTTCAATGGAAACAGAGAAATGAGCAGCAGCTTTAAAATCAGGGTACAGGTTTATGCATTTCTTGTGTTGCACTGTTCATCACTGAGCTACAGCTTCATGTAGTATGTTTTATTTTTTTAAACTTTCTCATTGTTGGAAATGATGAGTTCACATTTCTGCAATATTCAACCATCTTGACACATTCAAGCAATTGGTGAGCATCCTCAAAACATCCATACTAACATTCACAGACTGTAGCAGAAGCAATAATAATCCTCACTTACAAACTTGTCAAAGAGTAAGATGGGCTTTTAAAATACACAAACATATTTTACACACCCTCACAAGCATGACTCATATGTAAACAAAAAACATCTCAATATTTGCCTATCTTTGATTTCTGCCATTATATCCTTTTTGTGTTCAACTAAAGAAACCTCAAATTAATAATAGACAAAATGAGTCACATTGTCAGTATGTCAGAGTATTTTTGACAATTTTGTCTGGAATGTTTCTAACGGCTGTCTCATCTTAATTAACAAGCACCACCAGAAAGATGATGCAATTGTAGCACATCAAAACTCCTGCATGGATTCGAATGCCTTACATAAGGGCAGTGTAACAAATGAGCATGGATTGGCCTCCCCTCTGTAACCCCATCTGTCACTTACTGCCACTTTTGTGGGGAGCAGAAGCTTTTTGTGAACTCCACACAGCCCGAGAACAAACGAGGCCGCTCAACTTGGTGTCAAAGCAGATTATCAAGAGCTACAAACTCAAAGTAATGAAGCAATGTGCAGCCATTTTGCTATCATCAATACCGCTCTCCATGACAAAAAAACAAGACACACATTAAATGCATTTCATTGGCTGAACAGATGAACTCCCACTAGAAAACAAAACTTAGGTTACCAGTGTGTTGAAGTGAAAATGTGTATTTTTTAGCGGAACCTTGACTTTTTTATTGAATTATGAGATGTTGCTGGGTCAATCTTTCCTGTTTTTAATTGAATTTCAGCTTGGAAGGACCTTCAAATTAGGCACCACATCAGTGAAAAACGGAAAAAACGACGGTCAGTTATTGTTAAATCAACATACAAATTAGGATATGAAACTAATCACAAGGGAAAGTCAGCAAGTAGTAAAAAGCCAATGCAAAAATAATTGCGGAACGTGGTATCCCATCACTAAGCCACGCCCATCACAAAATAATTTAGCGTCGGTGACAATACAAATAACAGCTGAGCTTGACTAGTTTGTAAAGCTACTTGTTGTAAAGATACTTTTCGTAAAGCTACTTGTCGTAAAGCAACGATAACATTCCAAGAAATAAGTTGTAAGGAAAGCGAAGTTTTTGAATGATACATTACAAAAAAACTAAATCTAAATGATGCACATGAAAGCACCATTTAAGATGAACATCTGCTCTACTTTTACCGTTAAGCAATATATTGTATTTTAATTCAAACATGGCGCATCCAAAAAAAATGTTCACCTTTTAATTGCTGAACTTGAAGGATAAGTGGTATGATGGCTTTAATCAGATTGGTATTTATTTTTTGCCTTATATTTTGTTTCCCGCCAGCTAGAAAGACACGAATAAACTGTGATAGTCAGTTAGAATATATCTTTGAAAAAATATCGTTTCAAAAAAGGCAATAAAACGGTGGCAGGCTGTTATTTCCCTCACATGTTTGCAGCACTCTTACGTTCAAAGTGTATTTTTTAGTTGGAAAGTAGAACTAATGGAAATGCAATCAGCAGGAGCGAGGTCAGCAGACACATAATAAATAGACGAAAGATACAAATGATGTTTATTCTCGACAGGCCCGTAGCCTCTTAATGCTTTCTTGCACTCTTCTCCACCGTTACTCGTCTTGATAGAAACTAGCATCCGTATTTCACAGTGCATCATTAGCGTGGAGCACGCCGATTTGGCCTCGCAACCCCGTACCTGTCGACGCACTGTCACGCATCTTCATGGACTGTCGGTGGTCTACCACGGCGTCATTAAAATAGTCTTGGCCCGGCATGCATTGTTAAGTCACAGTTCACGCGGGGCTCAAAATGTCTACCGAATATGTGAAATTTCAGGTTAACTCTAGAAGTTACAATTGTATGCAGAAAGATGCCAATGTTTGGTTGAAAATCAATCAGAAATGATAGTATGACTTTAAATCTTTCATTGAAATAGCTGTTTTAATGATTTTTTTTGTTTCAAAAGTATTTATTTGAGAAGAATTGATTCTCAAAGTGTCTGCTTGAATCTTCTGTTTCTGTGAAGAGGGGTTGGCCGGTAATCAGGCATGGATTTAGGCCACCTCATGCCCAAAATGATCTGGAATCTCCCCCAGCTCTTTGCAACCCTAAACAGAATAAGCTGCATAGAAAATGGATAGATATTTGAAAGTCGGCCAGCTACTTTTTGGAGAGGAAAATCCTATCCCAATGCCCGGGCACACTACTTAGAACTCTGTGTGTTGAGGCTTCTCCTAGTTTTTGGGAATAACCCATTCATATATTCATTGTCTTTCCGGTGTATTTTCATGTGAAAGTTATCCAATCACAGCAGACTAGAAGCACAATACAGGTTGGAATCATACAAAACGATAAGTGAAACTAAATAAATATTTTTTGATTCTATAGGAAATCTGGAGGACCTCGAGAAAATGCAAAAAAAACAGCCAAATTATGTACAATGAAGAGGAAAAAAAGTATAGATAAGTGGCAACTAAGTATAAGTTGTATTTTAGGGAGTGCAATTTTTCATCTGATCAGAAACCAAGAACAAACATACTTTAAAGTAAACAGGCTAAATATGCGGATGATGCAACATTTACAGGATTTTGGATAACTGTAGTCTAACTATAGGCAGTTCTATGTGGATTTATATGAATTTAAACAGTTTAGCTGCGGCAATACATTTTCTAATCTAAGTCAAAAGGAATTTTTAGGGGAAACCCACTATATTTTTGTCCAATTGCTTTTGCAACTTCTTCATTCAAAAAAGTGACTCCTACAATGTACACAAAAATAGTTGGTATTTGCATAAAACAAATTCAATGTGATAAGATATGTTTTTTCTGCAAAAAAAAATGAAGTAATGTGCAAGAATTATAAAGAAAAAGAAAAACTCAAATCACTATAAACTAGACAAAGACCAGAATAGAAAAATAGATTGAAAAAATGTATATACATATAATCAATATCCTCTTAACCGGAGACTGGCTAACATTGAGCAATAATAATCCCCTACAATAGCTTTTTGAAACAGTTATCATAAAATCAAGTTGTCATATCAAGTATTCAGTAAAGTGAGACACAAAGTAACTGTTGACACTGATTAAAACAAAACTGCTATAGATTTCTCACATTGGACATTGATGAATAATCTCTCATAAACACTGACATGTCTTTGTTTTGTTTTTCAGCAAGCTTGCACATTTCAATGTGCCGCAGACACGCTGAGTGCAAAGCTGATCGTTCTGCGGCAGAAGCGTACAGCGTGATATCCTGCTGAGAGAACACAAGTTGTCTCGTCATGAATCCTTCCTCACTGTCATAACAGTAACGCCGCACAAACAAACAACGCATTCGTTTGCATACAATCAAATCTGACGGCACGGGTGAGGCTTGTGAAAACTACAAAAGTACACGGTAAGAATTCACCTGCCACTACGTTCCCGTGAGATATGCGTTGAAATGTCTCCTGGAAAATGTTGAATGTCAGGCACCCTGAAGAAGGCAGGGCTCACTGGGAAATGAAACAATGAAGATTATGACAAAGGTGATCATTCCTTTGGCTGCATGAGCAAAAAAAAAGGCTTTGAAGAAAACGGGTCTCTGTCTACAAAGACATACTTTTCCGTCCATTATGAAAGAGAAATCCATTAGGAGAGATTCTGTTCATTTGTAGCCCCAGCTTTCCTTTATACACGACAGGTGGTATAGCTGCGTTAATGGCAGCGCATGATAAAAGCTCAAATCAATCATTGAACAAAGCTTCTGGTTTCTACCGTGTTCTGAAAGCACACCATAACCCACATTGAAGCAAGAGCGTGGTTGGTTATCTTCAGTTAGAATTGAAGCCTTGATCAAGGTAGAGCGGGTAAAGAACAGTTTGAAATCCTAGTCAGTACCAATTAATGTTGTGTTCAGGTTCACGCCATTCTCCATCAATAGTTGGTCAAGACTACAATGCTCTGCTTTTTAGAGACCAAGTCCAAGTCAAGTCTAGTATATATTGGGGACTAAAGTACAGACCAAGACCTTAAATTCAATATTCAAACCGTTAAGTTAACAGTTTAATTGCAATTTTCTCTGTAAAATTGACTCATTTGAATATTTACTGTCAAATACTGACAAACAATGCACACCTTGTAAAAATAGGCAAATCTAAATTGTTTAAAATGAACTGAAAAATTATTATTGCTGCCAGTGCAACTTTTTCACTTCACCATAGTTTGTCACTATCCTTGGAAATCTTGAAATATAAGGATTCAAGTATTTTGCGACCTAAACTGTCCAATCAAAACACCAGTTTTGGTATTGTGGACTTTGATACGCATAAATCTAATCTTTGGATTATTTTGGCAAGTACTTTGAATTGATATCACATTATTTGATATCAGTACTGAAAACTAGTCATCAGTGTTGATAGTGTTGATCTGAAATTGATTCTAAGCCAATCAGAGACAGCACATTAAACAATGTGTAACACAGATGGTGGAAAAATTTAAACTGTTATATTTTGATCTGCTTTCTCTATTTTTATATCCTATGAATCTTTGAGAGTTTATATCCACTGATGTTTAATAGGTTTTGTTGAAAGGTTTCCCAAGATTATTGTCTTCTTATACCTTAAAACACTTTGAATTTAAGATTGCGTTTTCAAATGAAGCTCCCTGAAGTTCCACGCACCTTCACAGCTCTCTCCATTATTTTACAGACTGCCGGAGGTATTTCACAGCTCTAACATTACAGTCTACTTGATGTCGTCGAAAACGTGTTACCCTGACGACCCTCTTGGGCTTGGATAATAATGAGGACGAAGAACTCCAGGCAATTCAGGTGAGTAGGTTTGCTTTCATGCAGAATGCTCACATACTTGGTGGCATTGTGAGCAAGTAAGAATCCCTGTCACAACCCAGAAATCTAGAAAAATGCACGATGACTCTGCCTAATTTGACCAATTGCAGCAACCCATAGCACTCTCTATATAACTATGACCTCATCTTATCCACTCTGATTGTTTATTAATCAGTGGTACATTTCCTCTATCACTTCTACTCTGGACATCATAGCCATTTTCCATTATGAGCCTCATTTAACACCACCACCACAGCCTGAATATGTTTATTATAGAATTAACTTTTATTATATTTCGTTGTAATAAACTATTTTTATATTCCAATTTGAAAATGCGAAACAATGAATTTATAGTGTCTGCTTAGCAGTGTAATTTAACCTGCTATTCAAAATAGGGGGCGGTAGTTTTGTGTCAGACAAACAAACACAAGCTTTCTTAGTGTTAACACTTGCTTTGCCCTGTTAGGATTGTTGTTTATTAACCTTGTTTTGTTACCCTTCTTGTCCTTCTGAATTAATTGTTGCTTTCCCATTCAAACATTCTTTTTGTCGGCTTCCATGTTCCACAGCGAGCGCCACATGTTGCTCAAGCACCCCCCCCCCACCCCCTGCACTTTATAAAATAAGTTATTTCGTCGTTTCTTCGAGATTTTATGTCACACTAACCTGGGGATAATGTCTTCTACCCATCTGTCATTTCCATATACCCAACTTGGCCATTCGCCCTTTAGAGAAACTAGAAGGAGAAGAAAACAAACAAGACAATTAGAGAAGATGAGAGAAATCCAAAATGTCTTTTTCTTGCAGAAGTGAGTGTGTTTATTAGCTTGTTGTGTCCTTATGCTCTACATTTTGAAGATGACATTTTCTGGCAATTGGAAGCAGGTGTTTGTCATTAGTGGATGTGCTAGTACAGGCGTTTCCCATTTTATACTAGCTGATATATATATGAGCAGTTGGTCCTATGGAGAACAGCTTTTATAATTGTGTTGGTGGTACACAAGGTGGTATTGAAAACAAGTCTTTTTTGTGGTTTCCGGTGGCAGAAAGTAATGAAGTACAATTACTATGCAGATTATTTGAAGATGATCTATATTTATTTGGACAGAGAGCCATAAACAAGTTGTATTTTTAAATGTCATTCCTTAAGGGCCATACTGAGAATTTAACTGTAAAAATACATGAAAATGTGTACATGTTTAAGTCATCTCACCACAGTTAAAGTTAAAAAAAAGGGTTGATTTATTTTGACGAAATGTTATGCTGTTTCTAATCAATGAGTGTATGCATGCAGAAGAGTCTAATGAGCCAAGCATGTTCCAGCAAAATAATGAGTCCAAAAACAGGGTTATGATGATGACAAAACAGAGGCAGGGAGATTTTGTGAGCAAGGGAGTGGCATTTCATTAGTAAAGCAGGAGCCCAGAAGTGAACCCCTTCTCCAAAATCACTTGCAGCCCATATTGGAAAATATTACTTGACTTCACGTAAGATATTTTGAGCTAAGGTCTCAGCGTTGAGCTGCTACATTTTATCTTTAAGGAAGTAACCCTCTGTGCCGCATCCATAACAAGTGTTCACCCTTTTTCTTCTTTTCAGGTTTTTGTGTATCCTACCATAGTATCATTTACGTTTAATAAAAAAAAAAAAGAATATTTTCGTGTATCAGGCAGGAGTAATACTCACCACATGCATAGTGGCATGTCCACACCCTTGTTTACACTTTCTCGCAACCATTGAGAGAGAAAGCACACTTTTCAACTTGTCTGGGTATCAAATCCTGGTTTGCAGCCAAAATTGCCTGAAGTAGAGACCTGTTTATTGACTGACGCTAATCCACTCAAACTTGCATTTACTAGCTTTTTTGGAAACCTTTAAAATCCACGTCTTCCACCTACTACATTTCACTGTCGGAGCTGTCCATGGTGCTGAAATTTCAATATGGCTTGAGCCTGTCTGTTTACTGATATGCATTGACAGGGCTCCTTACTGATGGAAACTAAACCCGTTCATGAGGAGCAATGATTACAACCAACAACAAATGGTACTAGACCCATTCTACCCCCTTCTGCTTTTAATGGTAAAGGGTTATGGATAACTCCTGCAAGAAAAAATCAGCCTTATCTCCAAAAGTTGTTTTCATCAATCCTCTTGTCTTCTACAAATTAGACACAGAGAGTTACAGATGAGCCAATCGGAGCCTGATATCTATTCCGGCAACACCCTCCAGCTGTTTTCATGTTGTAATCTATCGTTTTAAGATTGACAGATAATCGTACGTAATTCCTCTAATGGGAAAAGGCTGCCATGCCAGTGGTGTTTTTCATTTGGGAGTTATCCCTTCTAGCCCCAAAATTTTCTATCACCAGCATCAACACATAGAGCGCCTTTGCAAAAAAAAATAACAGCATAGACATGAAAGGTCTATCATTCAGACATAAATCTGCAGGGTGTAAGAAAATATGCAATCAAATCTCTGCATGCATTCTCCCAATGGACCAAATAGGGAGACATTTCGAATGAGCAAGATGGCAGTTGATGACGTATATGTCATCGCTATGTGACGAGCTCTTATGAGTTCTCAGCAAACATGTCACTGGTGAGTGTCTTAAGCCATCTTGTCTCCTTGAACCGCAGATAAATGACTGTCCTCTTAAAAGAGAATATGAAAGATTTATACCAGCCAAATGCCCTCTCAGGGATTCACGCCTTGTTGAAAGCAAAGCTGTGGTGGCATTTAATAAGGAAGCAGATGTCTGTTCTCCCCATGCTTGCCTGAATTTTTACTGGGTACTCCACATTCCTCCGACATTCAAGATAGATAAATAAAAAGCATCCAGACTCTAAACACTATTTCCACATTCTGTCTCGGGACTTTTTAAATCACAAAACTTACAGCTTTGAGCTGGACTTGCTTACCAAATGCAATATATCAATGTGTATCTTGGATAGGTGTTTTAATTACTTGATAATTGATGGCTAATGTGTCATAAGAGTCAGGAGACTTGTTAGTTGTGCAGTAGATTGAGTGGAATAAAATGACTATGCTTGAGCAACTGGGGGTATTATTCAATACGTGTGTATGGCACCCTCGTCACCTTGGCAAATCACACAGAGATTGGGTTTACATGCTAATCTGCGCTGAAAGTGCACGGATCATGCTCAAGTTAATTAATCTAATTACAAAAATCACTATTTTATCTTGAAATACATTGGATATGTGGTTACAAGAGCTCCCCAAAGATGTTGATGTTTGAAATATCAGAGTACAGGATGACAAAATCTGAGTGAAAATGTTACGCCTCTGTGATCAAATTAAAATGGAGTTGTCCTTCATTCTAATACACAAAGGGTTATGAGGGTTTTAAAAAAAGAAAAGAAAAAAAGTAAGTCATTGAGATAGTCTCCAGCACCCCCCGCGAACCTAGTGAGGATAAAGTGGCTCAGAAAATGAAATGAAAAAATGAAGCATTATTTGTTTCAATTGTTAAACTTTTATTGGATTAAGAGAGCCTGGAATAAAGGTGAGTTGAGGTAAAATACTAAGTATAAATGTCAATCAATATTTGATAAAATTTAGTGTACTGACACTGTTTTATAGCATCAGGACCACACAAAACTATTCTGCGTCGTCTTTAAAACATAGACATGAATTGGGAAGACAAACTAGTAGAACGCGGTAGCAAGCCACCATCTTTAACCCATTCAATATGGCGGTGCAATATGGGCATGGTTACGCCCATTCCAGGTGCGTAAATTACGCACACGCGCAATACCTCGTCTTCGCCAACAGCCATTTCCATGCTGGCAGTCAATTGACTAGCACGCCAACGAGGTAAGGCGTTTTTATCACGCGATCGAGAGACTTTTTAAACAATCAATTCAGCCAAAAACGCCAACAATTGTGTTAGTTTAATGCCAGGTTGAACGCACCGTCGACAATTTAAGTTTGGGCTCCTATTCCTCGCCGGCTTTGTGTAGCATGTGACTAGCTATCTTACATAGCATTAGCGTCACGGGGGAGGCACTTCCCATTTTATTTAAAAAGTCCGTTTTCTCCCCGTAATTGAGTCGCGTAGAAATACTAATAATTTAATCAATTTAATCAGAGACATCAACGGACAGTTTGCTGGGTAAAGGTTCACTCAAAAATGACATCCAGATACACGACTTCGTTCCTGATGGTTTGTATGTAATGATAAGCTTTCACTGCAATTGCTAACTAAACACTACTACGTTTCCAATTTGTAATCGTTCTGGTTTCTCAAAATTATCATTTAAATAAAAATTGTTAAACCAACTTTCTCCCAGTTAATGTCAGTCTTTATATATAATCACCTAGTCTCAAAAAGGGAAAATAGCACAGAGCACTCACTAACTTATTTTCATTAATTCATTATCTTCACTGTTGATTACATTTCTTGTAAGATCTCTCTTTCCTCTAATAATTGTTTGGCTAAATCATTTTTTCTTCTCTTTAGCAGATCCAGCTCTTCCTGAAACCTCTTCCTTTTCCAGAACACACACCCGTGAGGTTATAGTTGAGCCGACTTGGCCAGATCAAGGTAAATCCACCTAAACCTTTTTTTTCTGTTGGATCTCCAGTTTCTCTATATATGATAACTTTTGCTTTTTTATTTTTGCATGCATCAGATCCGTGACCTGACTCTGGAGGACCAGATGATTCTCCCAAATGGCCCATTTGATGATGCCCCTCTGAAAACTGGCAGTCTTCTGAGAGGTACATTTATTTCTTTATTGTAGAATATCCAAATATTGTGATGAGGTTGTAATTTATTTCTCCCCCTATTCTATAGGTAAGGTCCAGAGTTCTCTGGCTCATGGTGAAAGTGAGAAGTTGGTCCCCAGCGGATTTTTTTTTTTTTTAATTTAAGCCAACAATAAAGGAGATTTGAGTGTCAATTGATTTTTTTAAAACACTTGGAGAAAAAAAGACCCCAAGACCTAATGGTCTTTTTTTTTCCTTTAGTTTTTATTCTAAGTGTAAAATTTATTTTTTAAGTAATTTTTTTCAATAAAAAAATGACTAAGTGTTTAAATTTTTTTAAAATCTTGCTTAATTTATTTTATAAGTATGGTTTTTATTTTAAAAAAAAATGACTAAGTGTTTTACAGTCATTTTTCCTTGATTGTATATAAGTGGTTATTTTATTTAAAAAATACAATGTCATTTGTCTGTACTAATCAAATGTGATTGTATTTCCTAATTGTGTCTGTTAATAAAATATTTTAAATTAAAATTTTACTTGCATGTTTTTGCTAGGTAAATGAAGAATAAACGCTGTATACATTTCAACAAGTTTTATTTTTCCACAAGAATTGGTGCTTTGAATAGTTCATGTAGATCTTCCAGCAATTAAAAACTGCTTAGTTCAGTCATCTCTTCCCCATGATGGAATTCTGGAAGAAAAAGAATAAGTAAAAAATACATCAACTTCAAGTTAGGCATTTCATTTCAGCAGAAAGAAAATAAAATTGAGATATTAGATATACCTTTACTGGTGCATTGGTCTTTTGTCCACTGCAGAGGTTAACACTCAAAAATGAGCCAGGTCTTTATAACAGGGATCTCCAACTACTGTCCTCAAGGGCCACTATCTAGTCTGTTTTCCATGTTGGCCACCAACACCTAAATCAAATGATCATTTGATTCAGATATGGTGGGAAATATGGAAAACATACTGGACTGGGGCCCTCAAGGACCAGAGTTCGAGACCCTGAGGGGATGTTGCTGTCAAAGATCATGCCGTCCAACGTCCCCAGATACAAGAAGCTCGCCGCTGGTAAACTTGGATGGACCTTAAAGGGAAGCAAGATACAAAATGAGTAGTTTTAGTATAAGACATGAAAATAAAATAGATCATCTGAAACATTTGGGTCTTACCTCATCCACAACTTCTGCCTTCACCGCTGATCTCATCAATTTTGACAGCTTTCACATGCTTAGACACCTCTTCCACCATCTCCGTAGCTTTAAACCTTTACAAAACACCACAGCATGATGATGTAATTTCTTATTCAACCATTTTGATGCACAAATGATCCACATTCATTTCCTGTTATTTCATCCTGGATGAGTTTTTCCAGTAAATCATTTCATATCCATTCATTTCAAAATACATCTATTCCAAAAAGTCACCTTTGCTTCCCCTTTTCTCTTGTACACTGAGGGAAAAGAATGGTTATTTTATCATGTTTAAACTCGAGTCAAAAATGATCCCTGCGCTATTGTTGAATGAATGTCTCACTTGGGTTTTGTCTAAAGCACATTCAAAACTAAAAATGAAAAGGCACAAGTCCTGAGATCTTCCTTTAAGAACCTGAAGGGAAAATAAGCCTAGGGAAAGGTATAAATATATTCTACAAGTGTAGGTTTTATTCCTTACACTTGATGGCACTTGTGTGGGGTTATCCACACAAGTTGTTGCTATTAAAAATCAACACTAACCAAGTTAGTGTTTTCATTCTGAAATTTAAGGCATCATAATTAAAAAACAAGCTAATTTTGCAAAGCCTAGTATACTGAACGCTGACTTTTAATTATTGCACGGATAGAGACAATAGAAAGTATTTAGAAAATGACTCACCTTACTAACAAACTGCTTGTTATGGCGTCGACAAGTTGCTCCTTTTTGGCCGTTTTGTCCACATTCTTGATGTTTCAAGAAAGCTGGTGCACGTTGAGGAACTGAAACACACAATGGAATGATTTCATGTTAAACATAAGAGTTATATAGGCAACGCATTGTAGCCAATTTGTTTGCAAACATTTTTCGGTTCCATCAAAAAGCACTCTCAAAAATGAGAACTAGGGCTTCGAAATCAACCCAATGATAACGTACCGAATACGTTGCATTGTCCTGTAGGAGCTTTATCGGGTCTTTCTTCGGTAAATCGTCACTTCTGGGCAGCTCTGCAGGACACTAAAGAACTAGCTCCTTGCCTATCCGCCATCTTTGAAGGTTGGCGGAGGCGAACTCTGACCTCAGCCACGCCCATTAAAAAAGAGACACAAAATAATAATTTTCACGATAACGTGTATTTAAATCTGCAACCATATCCATTTCTTCTCTTCTGCCATTAAATCAAGAAAACAATATATTTGCCTGTGCAGCTCACTACATATACATGACGGG
The DNA here is from genome assembly GCF_051989575.1 of Stigmatopora nigra. Classification (NCBI taxonomy): domain Eukaryota; kingdom Metazoa; phylum Chordata; class Actinopteri; order Syngnathiformes; family Syngnathidae; genus Stigmatopora; species Stigmatopora nigra. The sequence continues at coordinate 8,972,199 of NC_135512.1, forward strand.
TGTCAAAGTGGCGGCCCGGGGGCCAAATCTGGCCCGCAGAATCATTTTGTGTGGTCCGGGAAAATAAATCATGAGTGCTGACTTTCTGTTTTAGGATCTAATTGAAATAGAGTATAGAGTATAAATTAGTGTAGATATATATTGAATTTCCTGATTTTACCCCCTGTAAATCAATAATTGTAGTATTTTAATCTTTTTTTTTTCAGTTTATAGTTCAAAAATCATTTTGTAAAATTTCAAAATATATTTTAAAAAAAAGCTAAAATAAACATTGTTTTAGATCTATAAAAACTGAATATTCAGGGCTTTTAATCCAGTTCTTTTAATCAAAATATATAAAAATAAATCTAAATGTTATATCTAAAATTGTCTGGCCCATGTGAAATCAAGTTGCCTACAACTGTTAAAGTGGCCTGCAAACCAACCCTGCAGAACTGATTGTGAAGAACTCCAGGTAGATTTCTGACCCTGGAAAGAAAATAATGGCTGAAATGTGATTGGTTATATGCTTAAATATGAAAACACACACCTGAAAGCAGCACAACCAGTGGAAAAACAATGAAAGGAATCCAACCGACAATTTGAAATTATTGAATAGGTTTTCATGGCCAAAATATAAATAACATCAGTCTGTGATTCATTTATTTTTACACCAGCAGAGATGGCCTTGCAGGTCTTGATGGTCCACCACTGGTGCAAAGTGTACTTCAGTGGAATATGAACAGAGAATATAAAGCTTGAAAAAGGTAGCCTGAGTGTAAATGGCTAAATTTGAGCAAAATAACAGTGTCAAAAGAACAAATAAATGAGGGGTGAAAAGACACCAATCTTTTTATCCCGATTTATATGCCTCTCGGTGATGATGAATCAATGTTAACTTAAAAGCAAAAAAGCCAACCACAAAAAAAAGTAAACAATACATCATACTATATGTATGTGTTCTGTCTGAGTGAAAGGAGTCGCAGTTTTTCTTCAAAATGTCAACAGGACATTTCTCCTGACGTGTACAATAAGTACTCCATGTCTGGACAAAAGGCATTGTCTGCCGGTCATCACAAGGTTGAGATTTAAGGGGTAATAAAATGACCAAAAAATGACTGACTCACAACAAAAAATAATATTATAATTAGAATCAAAATAGAGGTCATATGACTTCCAGAAGCTTTTGGAAACTTCCTTACTCGGGATGATAATAGTGTACTTATGTAGTGTATATACTTACTATGCTTCACTTTGTCACTGTAAAGTCCTTTTCAAGGATCTTTGGTGGATGTTTTGGCCTTCCTGGCGACAAGCAATGCATTACATGCTCCTTAAAAACACCCACACACAAATTTGCACATCATCTATCCTATATTAGTGTGTTCTCGTAGTGAGAAAAACATGTAATGAATTCACCATGGAGGAAAAGAACATTTATATATCACATCACCATTTTATGAAGGAAAAAATAAGCAGAGGGCTGGAGGCTATCAAGTTGAAGCATGGGTCTTTCAAAACAAAGTTTGGCGATAAAGTAATCCTTTGAATAGGGAGAACTTATCTTCCATACCAGGGGTCGGGAATATTTTTAACGAAAAGAGCCATAAACAATTCATATTTTCAAACATTAGAGTGAGAGTCATAACTAAGAATTAAAAAAGTAAAAATACATGAAAATGTGTGCATTTATTATTAATTTCACCACTTTGAAAATAAAAAAAATATGGTCTGAATTCTTTTGAGAACATTTTGAGCTGTTGTTAATCAATGAGAATTGTTAAGTTCATCAATAACTATACTTTAATATAATTATAAAACTATACAGGGGGACATTAGATTCAATTATACATATTTAATTAAATTGACATCTCTTATTATCTACTTGCAAGGGAAAATACATCCTCTTTGTCACAAATAATTCTGGAAAGCGACAATTTCTCCTGCCCATTTAACGCCACAAATCAAAACAGTTACAATTTTTTTGATTAATCCAATGAGAGTATGCATGCAGAAGAGTCTAATGAAGAAAATGCATGATTAAAAAGGCGCTAGAGATCATGTCGGCAGCACAGTTCCAGCGTGACCCTCCCATTGGTGAGTTTGGGACTTAGGTCTCTCACCAGTGACACCCATATTTTACCACACAGGTTAGCGGAGAGCCATATACACCCATCAAAAGAGCCACATATGGCTCCCGAGCCATAGGTTCCCTACCCCTGTTCCATACTATGCTTGTAAGGATGGTGGGGGTTGCTGGAGCCAATCCCACTCACTTCAGACAAAAGGTACTTGTAAGGTGGTCGAAACTTGTACTTGTAAAGTAACCTACGCATTTCAAGATCATCAACAAATCCAAGGAAACATCTTATGAATATGTAATGGGGGGACCATGTGCCATCAACAGTTTTTATGAAGTCATAATTGAAGCTAGATGAAAACTTCCCCCGGTTTGTTGTTGTTGCTTGGCTACTTTTATTGGTTTTATTGGCTTGGCATCATGGCCTGTGTAGTGTGTGGTATTTATGAATTTATGAGCTAATGTGTAAACGAATAGAAAACTCTTTGGTCTCACCTTTGCCTTCTCAAAGTGCTTGAACATAATTAGCACACCTCAGCACTCCCATTTGCTCCCATTTGACTGTGTTTTAACCCTGCCACTGGTTGACCTGAATATGTGCTGGAAAGCTGCTGACTGGAACAATAATTCACAGTTGCCCTTTATGATTGATTGTAGCTCTGTTAAACAAAGGGCAGTCAGCAATGTTTACAGGGCCCATTGAAAACACAAATCACTATGTATTGCTTTGCACTGTTGCAATGATAACATTGTTAAATCTCATTGAAAAGAAAGGTAATAATTATTATTATTATTATTTTTTTGGCTTGAATGCAAATTATCTGCTTTGGTAAATGAAACATTCTAAATCAGATCCCAAGGACATACACGCACACGGGGGTGTTTGCACATGGGCTTGGCCCATGGACATTGGAAGCTGTTTCAAATAGACAGGGGCATACCTCCACTGAGCAGTCAAGTACTTAAACAGAAGATAATGCTAATATGTGCATTCTGCAAAAGTGGCTGCAGCTCTTTTGACCTTGCTTGCTTATCACCGACTAATTTAATATAAATATTGAATGTTATACCCTTTTTTTTTAATTGTCGCAGATTGTTACGATGCATGTGAGCGTTCATCGTTAGTCTTATCCAAAAGAGAATGAATTGAATTGACTCAAGACCAGGAGACTCACTGTTGATTACTTGTCAACTCATTTTCTCTCTACAGAAAATAAATACTGTATGACATCATCTAACTTACTAGATTTTGATTGATTTTTTACATCCACACAATAGCTTCTATGGACCATTACCTCCTTCCCCCAAGATTGTCAATTAAGATTTTGGAAATATGTGCACACTATGTGGTGATAGCTTTAAATCTCATTACACTTGCATAATGACAATAAGAGCATTTGATTCAAATCAATAAGTGGTTCATTGTTATTGACTGTTATTTGGATGATATAGTCCAGGGGTAGGGAACATATGGCTGGGGAGCCATATGTGGCTCTTTTGACGGGTGCATACGGCTCTCTGCTAACCTGTGAGCTAAAATACGGAAACCGCTGGTGACAAGGCTAAGATACTATGTCTAGAGCTGCTTTAATTTTCCTTTTTTTGCATTAGACTTCTGCAATGCATACTCATTGATGAGCAACAGCATAAGAATGTTGTCAAAAGTATTATAAAGTTTTTTCTCACTTTAAAAGTGGTGAAATGACCAAAAAAAGGCACCCATATACATGTATTTTGACTTTTAAATTCAGAGTATGGCTCCCAAGGAACAACATTAGAAAATATGAATTGTTTGATTTCCTGCAATTTATGTTGTATTTGTTGAGTCCAAAAGTTTTTAAAAAAGTATCGCATCATTATATTATAATCCGATACTTTGATTGATAGTATTGTTCACCCTTGAGAAATAAGAGACAATGAATACATCACTTTGGTATGTCGTTAAATCAGGTCCCCCAAAATAATTTACCGCAATCACAACACATTATAAAATGCTTCCCTTTTTTAATCTAAATATTGTGTATGCATATATGGCAGTATAATTATGCATTTGTCATGTTCATGCAAATGCAATTGCATTTTCTACGTAGTCAGTCTGTAAACGAAGATGGCTAGAAACAATGTGAAATAATGAAGGGGGGGCTGTTTAATCTGAAACCTTGCCTGAGATGCACTGGATATGTAACTCATGCTTCTCATTGCTTTTTTAATTAGAGAGGAAACTGCACTGCACACCATCTGATTGCCAGCAATACTTTTTAAGCCTTCCCCTCTCTGTCTATTGTGAGGGCGCACACGGTAAATATGCACTGTTTTGCTTTGTGCTCGCTGATAAAAGTAAACGGGCAAAAGAGAGTGATTGGATAGAGCAAGCAGAACAAAAAGCATTAGACAGAACTGGAAATGTAGCAATGAACAAGGTGCTGTCTATCATTCATTCCTCTCAGGCAGGGAGCCTGGTAATAATGACTTAAGTGACATGCTGTGTACTTAGGGCTCCTACAGTGGACCAGTGCAAACTGGTTTAAACCTAATTCCCAACCTAATTATATCATTATGGTCATGTTTCAAACAGCAACGTGGCATTACAGTCATTGCAGGTGAATAAAAAAAATGAATGCAATTATCATAATAGGGTGTATTTGCATAGATGGAAGGAGTGCTCAGGTGTATAATACCACAAATCCACAGTCTGGACAGGGATAAGTCTATACACACTGCAAGAGTGTGTCCCTGCGGACATGCTGTGGCAATTCCGTGGGTACACAAAAAGAGGTCTAGATTTTGGTTGAACACCATATCTTGCATAAATGATTTTATGTGTGCCTAATTGTGATTATTATCTTAATTTGGAGTTCTAAAATCATCTAGCCGACCATAAAAGAGTTGGAGATTTGTGGTTGTATTTTTTGGGGGGTTATGGACATCAGTATTTCAGATGGAATGCGAGCCAAAATCTACCTTAGAGCTATTTCTGGCTAAAATCCTTCTAATAGCTCTTCTTGCAGTTTTTCAAATCAGTGAGACTTTTTGTCAGAAACAGCATGAGTGGCATGGGCAAACGTGTTGAAATTGTGCCTACTGGTAAATAGCATGGAAAGAAGCTTGCTAAGTGCTGAAAATAAGACAAATGCGCTTACACCGATAAATGGCGCAACATGCCATCCTTCCAAAGTGCAGGCTTTGACCTGTCTGTGAAATTAAGAAAAAAGAAAACTGCCGGAATTCAGGCCATTGCTTTGCATAGACTAAAACTTGTCTATGTTTAGACTGTATATGGAACGGCAGCTTAATGTGTCTGCTATTGTGCAAAAATTAGGTTACTTCAATTTAAAATAGCCGATAAGTGCTCAAAAGCCACCAGTAGCAAACTCCCTTCATTTATTCCTATTATACATTTAAACAACAGAAACACACTACCAAATTGTTATCAAAAGACTATATTGTCCACATAAAATGAAGTTATATTAGGCTTTAGTATACAATATATCAATAAAAATCATTAAGCTAAGTGTCACAAATATATTACAACTAAAAATATATAACAAGGCCTCCATAAGCACAGGAAGAAGAAGAAAATGTACGTTTTGTGTGGGCACAGGTTTTTTTCTGTGTGTGAATCTGACACCCTTATTCTGGTGTCAGTCCTATCTCCAACCAGACAACAGGCAATGTCAAGGTGATGGTGGTGGCTTTTTTAAGAGAGATGTTGTTTAGATACCAAGTCTTATCAAGGCCTAATAATCCCCTTGCCACTGACTTTTTAGCTTTTAAGGGGCATTGTCGAGAGAAAGATACTTAAAAAAAATACAAAATATCTCGTACTTGTTCATTACTACTGATGCTGAACAACCTAGAATGATGCAAAATAGTGAACCATAACCTACTTTTAATAATCAGATGGCTCTCCTCACTGTATTTAGTGCCATTCTTAAGTGCTTCTATTTATCTACCATTTTTTATTTAACATCAGCCATACAGTAATGAACAAGAGTCTTAAATGCTTTAAGATGGTTAAAATATAGTTAAATCAGGCAGAAGTTGATAGCTATAAAGTACTAATATTTCAAATCATTTAAAAAGAAGAAACAGTACCAAAGGAGATGGTTGTTTTTGCCCTCTCTCAAAGTTTTAAATGGTTTAAACAGAGAAACTAAAGAGTAAACTCTGGCGACATTATAGTTCTCTCTTTCAATTTGTCTGCTTAGAACAAGAGTTGTCGTTGATCTTTGTGAGCTCTGAGGAGCTCAAGTGCTTTGATAGCCTTTTGGGGGTTACCACTGTATAAATATACTTGGCTAGACTTTCAAGCATTTTCAAAGAAAGCCGCATAATTTAAGCAGCAGAACTAGTTCTGCATACAGTGGCACATTTTGGAATTTTAACAGTCCACAAAAGACAACAACAGAGGAAATCAACCATTCTGTCTCCTCTCTTCTTGACATGTGGCCTTTGTTTGAGAAAATGCGCCCTTTAGTTCTTCCCATTCCATTACCGTTAAAACATGGACGCCATGAGTCTTCGTCAACCATCCATCAGACGGCAATATACTGTATCTAAGTCCCATTTTAAGACCATGACAAAAGGCTTGTACTCCATAAGTAATTTAGATTATTATTACGGTCCGATTTACAACATTTGACAATGACACATATGAAACTATGCCCGCAGATAAAAAGTTACTGCTTTGCATAAACGGGAGCCATTTTTCTCATCTCATAATCAAACATGATGACTGACCAATGAGCGTATGAAACAGGAATGTCATAGTTTGATGACCAACTACCTTGTGGTTGCTATACCAATGACTATAAGTGGTCAATAACCTTTCAAATGTACTGTATGGCTGTCCAAATTGACATTGTTAGATTCATATTATAGTACACTATAATATATGCAGTTTATTGTGTTTATTAGAAAAACTGTTAAATGGTGAGCACTGTAAAAACTAAATATAGGTAAGCTCACAATGAAACAACTTCTCTAGAAGCCAATACGAGTAAAAAAATATTTCTATAAGATAAATACTACTTTTTATCCATTGAAAGTGTTCCTATAGATACATTTGTCAAATTGCATGAAACATTCCCAATGAGATAGATGTTTAAGTTGTTGCATTTCTAATCAGCCTCTTGATATGTTAATAATAAATGTCTTCAATGTGTAAAATGCAGTTGAGGCAATCTGTTTGGGGTACCTAAGGTAAAATAAATTACTGAGATAATGTCAAGCATTAGCACATAAAGTTTTTTCCAACTGTTATGTAATTTTCTCCTATGAATAATGAATTTTCTCAAGGGGATAAAAAGTAGGAGATGTAAATTGCAGTTTAAAACCTGTATTTGTTTCTCTCAGACTTGTGCCCATTTGTGTCATTCATAAATTTTAAAACAATTTGAAAAGCAGCAAAGACGCATTGCTTTTTTTTTTTTAGATACAAAAAATATTCACTTTCAGGCAATATAGTTTGCTGCAGAGAATACAAACATATAATGTCTCGTTTACTTTCCATTTTTTGGCCACTTGGTGGAAATTGGTGAGGCAAAGTAGTCATTAAAGCAACAAGTGCTGAAGGGTAAAGGGCAAGCACCGCAGGAATTCAAAACGTAACTGGCTCTGCTGACAGGTGAGAGACATCATAAATTTACATCCCTTGCAGAAAAGGACAGTCAGAGAATGAAAAGAAGAAACTGGTGAAACAGTATTGTTCAGTGTGACAGGATAAAAAATCATCCTTTCCCACTGGCCCGGTAATCCTCCGGCGGGTAATTAAAAAGTATGTGTCGCAGTCGAAATGATAAAGGATAGAAATAAATAAATAAGAGGGAAGGAAGGAAGAGACGGTGTGCAAGTCCTGTGGGGATCCATTAAAGAATGTTTTCTTGAATTGAGGTTAGGTGCATTGATCTCTGTCGAAGCTGGCATAGCTGAAAGTTAACGCTCCCTGCCTGCGTCTTTGACTCATTTCATACATTATTCCAATTAAATCACCATAGCCCGACTGTGCGACGCTCTGTTTTTTTTTTCTTTTCTAGGAAAAGAGGGATTGGCACCTGCCACATTGGCTGTGCTATCAAATCTGATAATAAAAGAGAAAATCAGGAGAAAGGGGGTTTGGGGAAGAGGGCTGATGTCTCATTAAGATTTCGTCTTTAGCAACCAGGGTAACAACCAAAACAACACCTGCAAAGATTACTACGCAGATACATAAAATGCAGCAGACTTGCTGTCAATCTGTTTTGCGTAACTCAATCTGCTTCAGGAAGGCTTTCAACCTTTAGTTTGTATTAGTATTCCTCACAGATACCTTTGTTTTTGTTGTATAAAATTCTAATTAATTTCCCCCCTCCAGATTTTTATAATAAAAATGGAATTGCGGATTCCAGAGGTCAATCTATCACTGTCAATACTTGAGAAATATACATCTCATATAAAGAAGAAACCATAAAGTATACTGGCGCGTTGAGGCATTCTTCGTCTTTTAATTAGATTTTCATAGTTTTGTTTAAATAATTTTTATGATTTTCAAATGAGGAATTTAAAACAGAATATGCCTGAAAAAAATTATATTTGACCCCACCACGCATATGGTGGAAAAGCAGTTAAGATAATTGATGAATTAATAAGTATTGTACGTAAATAACTGTCATTTTTTGAGAAAAGTACAATTAAAATACATATAATTAATATATTTTAACGTAAATTACCACGATTTTTCAGTGCCAGCCCGAATAGGCAAGTGGACTAAAAATTAATGTACTGAACAATAACAATAATTATAGATTACTATGATAAGTATCATTCATCTTCTGAAACACTTCTGTGTGAGGGGCTACATCCTGAACTTTTTTTTTTTACTAATAATGCAATATTTCCAGATCGGCTCAAAGATTTTCCATCAAACATCATTAATTGCAATTCAGTAAATTGTGTGTGTGCTCAGAAGATGAACATCTCTTTGAATAATTAATTTGGGAAGATAATTTGAAAACTGACTTTCAAGCCATTGAATGTTAATATACTGCATATAGTTGATCAAACAAATGATATTAAATCTTTTTTTTTCTGGGTTATCATTCCTATAACATTCTTAAAAGCAACAAACAAGAACTGTAAGAAATAATCTTAAGAATTTTTTTTCTTCTTCTTTTTGTTTTCTACCACATTTTACCAAATAAGGATTTTTGGCAGTTGTTCAATCATCAATCGTTTTGTTCCCAGGATCCGTCTGAATCAGGCATAAATGTTTTATTGTACATACACTGACAGATGAATTTGCAGCCGCAGCTATTGGTGTGCAGAATGGGAAAGCAAAGCCTATTACTTTGGTTTCCTTCAGGGAAATTCTTTTGATATTCTGTCCAAGTGAGTCACTGTCTCTGCTTACCATAAACAGCTAAGCCCATGTTTGTGATATTCTATAGCAATGCCATCTGATGTCCCACTTTTCTTTGTCAGAAATACATATTTCCCCAGATGGTGTCTGTAACACACCAACATCAAGATAACTGCTCTCAGTCAAACCTGTCTTTTATTCTTTGATTTTTCTCAGTTTTAACGATATTTTTTGTTAACATAATGTCCTTGACAATAAATATGAATACTGATCATGCAAGTAATCAGTCTAACATTTGAGAATATTCCAAGTCCACCAATTACAGCCCCATTCAGGCTACTACTATACAAGTACAGTTAATGAAGATCGTTATGTATACATTTAAGTGTGTAATAGTCGGATGTAAAGAAAATGTTCCATCAAGAAAAAAAGGTTTCACATCAGAAAGAGCCCTGCAATTTGTTTTACGGACGGAAATTCATCAATGCAGAGAAGCATAATGACCACTTAAAATTTTCAGTCTTGCTAGAACACTCAAAAATGGATACACAAAAGAAGAAAATATTATAATATTTACATAAAGGGTGGCCAGGTCTGGTCCTTCGAGAGCCTCTATCCAGTCTGTTTTCCATGTCTCTTTCCACCAATGCACCTGAAACAAATAATCAGGATCGGTATGAAGCGTCTGGACAGCTTGCTGATGAGTTGATCATTCTATTCAGGTGTGCTAGAGGAGGGAGATATGGAAAACAGACTGGATCAGAGCTCTCGAGGACCGGACTTGGCCACCCCTGATTTATATCGACTGCTGAAATGTCTTGTCTCTTGAATTAGATCATCTTTGAAAAACACACGTAATAATCTAGCAAAAACACATCTTCACTTTGAAGGGTTTAAACAAGGCCAAACCAATAAATAATAGACACGTATTCCGGACAACGAATATTTTCCGCCACAATAAACCATGTGATGTAATGAAATTTAAAAAAAAAAAAACATGTCAATGTCAATCATCCTGATACTGCATGTTGTACCAAAGACAACTCCCTTAAAATACAGAATATATTCCTTTTTATATCATATAGTGACTAACGTGACAATTCATACTGATTTTTGCTTCAAGAACTCTACGAATTTGCGGGGATTCCTATTATATATTGACATTTAAACCAACCATTGAACTTAAAAGCTGGAAACCCAGACTGACAGGACACAACATCCACATCTCACAACTTCTACTGCCTCTGAAAGAAGTTTCCAAACTCCAAAAGTAAACTGCCACACTACAGTAAGCACTTTGGGATTCAAACACCTTCTAACTAGGGCATTGAAATCAAAATATATTCATTGTTTCGTGATAGTGCTTGCTGACATTTACAGCAAAGTCTAAAGCAGCTTGGTGGAACATTTTGACTAACAAGCAGTGCTTTTTGTCCCAGTAGAAGCTCCTATTGATTGTCCGGCTGATGGAAATGTCAATAAAAGAGGTAGTGTAAGAGATGGTAATTGTCTGACTGAAGGGGCGGAGACGGCCATGTTTTTTTTCTTCTTTCGTTTCAATGCAGGGGCATGCACAGAAAAGTATAAATTGAGGGCAGAGGTTAAAAGCCTATCTGTAATAAGAGCACACAATAGAGGTTAACTGCACCATGAAGGCTCAGTAGCATGTGTCCATGTGAGGGCAAGTTGGAGTGAGGCACTCCATCGAGAAGCGCGGTAGGGGAGACAAAATTAAATAAACAATACAATACATTAGAGAGTGGGAGGGGAGTAAACAATAGCTAATGACTGGCTGGAAGACGCTGCATGTAATCTGCGTCTTCTATTTGTGGCCAGCAAGGCTCGAGCCCAATTAATGTGTGAGCAATATCTGAATGGCTCTTTGTGTCATAAATATGCAAATGGGTGTGTGCCTTGTGATGGCGCTTGTTTTCACAGTGCATCTTTTAAATTGGCTTTCGCTGCAACAACCGGCTGCTTCTGTGACACGCTGTTGATAAAATCATTTTGCTTGCATGGATGCTTATCCTCTATTGATTCAAGTGTAATCATATTACAGGCAATCTTGTGAGTCATTTGACCTTCTCCGAATTCATAATAGGAACCAACTGTAATCTAATGTTATGCAATCTAATGTTTGATGTAATCACATCTATTGCTTGCTTAAGACAATACAGGACCGTAAATGATCCCATCTCTCAGTAGAGGCTCGATTCATTATTGAATACACGTAGAAACTCACGTCATATTTATGTCAGCTGTGGTGGAAAATGACAGCAGAGGCGCCACGTGTGCAGTTGCCTACAAGAAACACAATTTCTTATTAGACCATGCTGCAGGAATAAGCATATTTCTACATTTGAGCCTTTTCCCAGTCTGCATTTCCCACCCCCTAAAATTCAGGTGGTAAAGAATAAATGGATTGAATGCTTGCGGGATTTCAGTGGAGGCTCAAATCCATTTTAATCCTGAAGGCAATTAAGGCGATGAGTTTTGGGGTCACCGGTGCTTTGATTGATGGGAAGAAAGTCTGTTTAACAAAATGTTGTGAACTCCAAGTAGCTGGCTACAGCACATGGTGTGTCACTTGAGAGAATGAATGCTTTTGGAATGCAGTTATTGGACACATACTTGTACAACATGCATACTTACTGTGTATGCCTATTAACTATTGGTCCTCACAGGTTTATCTTACATACAGTTCTTTTTTTTTTGGTTAATGGTAGTGTTCCTGGCTGGGCTACTCTGAAGGGCAACTGTCGAGATCTTGGCTTGATGCTTCGGATCGTTGGCCTGCTGTAAAATGAACTGTCACCCCAATCTGTGGTCAAGAGCACTTTGGATCGTGTTTTTTTTTTTTTTTTTACCAAGGATGTCCCCATACATTGCTGCCTTCATATTAAGCGGTATCCTGAGTGGTCTAATGCAGACACCATCATGCTTCATGGTACGGACTGACCTGGTCAAGAGCAGTTCCTAGTTACCTTCAAACATGCTGTCTGATATCCACACCAAACAGTTCAATCTATGTCTCTATATTCCTCTCTATGAGAGTGGGACTGTCAGGTTTTTGGTCACTGCCCTGATTTAATTTGAGTTTGATTTATTAAAGGGACTGCACATATTAATGAACAGATTCATATTCATGTTAATGCACATAAAATATGTAAATATGTATCTATTTCATGTCAACATTTAAATTTCTAATGCAATGACAGAAACAGCTGTAGCCTTAAAGCAGAACAGCCTCACAAGAGCCTCTAAATTTTGTGGTTTAGAGTCTAAATTTTAGACTCTAAAAGGTAGGTGCTTCTTATATATATATATATATATATATATATATATCGTCTGGCCTACCTGACATTAAGTTTACCAAATGTACAGACAAAGTTTCCTTTATAATGTTGAAAACTCTTATTCTGTATCCTAGCAACAAGACTCATTACCCCCTACCGTCCATTAAGCCTGTGGGGAAGAAAAAAAACATGGTTATGGTTACATTTCCCTCTCAATATCACCTAAGAAGGCTTTGAGTAAGTTTGAGGTAAGAACACAACCTGAAATTTAACATATTCTGCTTCTGACTGAGATATTTTACAGATCAAATTCTGCATCTTTAACCTAATATACAATTTAGTTTTCTTGTTTCTTTTTTTTAATGGTTGAGCAATTATGTTTGGTTAAACAAAGAAACATGAATATTTAATGGGGAAAAGGCTTCACTAAGCACCAAATTGATGGATTCTGGGTTTGTTTTTCTCCTCAAAAAAGATAACGAAAATGTAGTGCTCATATAATTGGCTCATCAAATTGCAGACAATATTTTTGGGGTAGGTTAAGAGTTGTTCTTATTTAAAAAATAAAAGCTTATTTTACAGACTTAAGTGGCAGGAATATGCACCGATGACCTGAGTGGGAGGAAAAATATTTCTCTTGCAGTTTAGGCGACATTCTCTGCCCAAAGTTGAAGACAAGAAACTGAATAGACTGAAGCTGCAAATAAAACTGAGAGAAATGAGACTGATGAATAATTTGACACTGTGTGCCAGCAATTTCCGCATGTCGTTCCTAGATGACTGCAGGAAACATGAACATTTCTATGAGATATACAGTAAGCCCTGTTTTAGGGCTGGCTGGCAGTTATGTTTGAGAGGTAAGAGTCATAGCATTCTTTCAGTGATCAATATTGTGGCCTAGTAGTCATAAACAATTTAGTGTACAACTACAAAATTATGGCAATCGTTTAAAAGAGTAGAATGCTACTTCAGTTCTTGCCTTTGCAATCCCAGATCAAATGTTTCGGTGGATTGGTGTAAATGTGTTTGTACTATTTTTGCCTCACATGTCACCATTAACAAAAATGTGACTGTCAAGAGAACACTGAACTCTGACAAGGTTGAAAGAAAATAAAAAGCCCCATTTTCATGTTTGTTCAGCCAAGCTCTGCAAATCGGCCATTTCGTACAGGGTGTTGTTTGTAAACCAGCTCACACCGAAATAACAGCATTTGAAACAGTTTTGTTTAAAACACTGGTATGGAGTTTTAACTTAACTTTGATCCCATTTACAACAGTATTTGTAAATGGGTTATAAAGTACTATAGTTATTTTTATACAGCACAACACAATGCCAAATTGTGATTATACATAAATGTTTGGGATTAGACTCCAAACTATTTGTTACACGTCGCCCTCAGTGGTGTGGATTTACATTCTGTTTTTGTTAATGAATTCATTTTCTGAACCGCTTTATCCTCACTAGGATTGCGGGAGGGGCGGGAGCCTTGCAATATTTCGTCTTCACATATTTTTCACAAGAGGAATGTGGCTAGCATTTTAGAAAGGTTTTCTAGCTGCTCTGGAATAATTTGGAAGTATGAGGTGGAGAGAACAAGGTCTCCCATGAATGGTCCTTCAGGGAGTGCGTCTCATCGCATCATGATGTGCCCTCCCGTTGAGGGTAATCAGTTGATTTGTCCTTGTTGCGTGACCTCTCCAGATGTGGCTAGTGGCTACAGCCCACAGGGAGAAAACAGGTTCAATGGTCCCCTGGGCTGCAACAACAAAGACATGACTGATGGTAATTGCATACCCTGCAAGAAAATGGACCCAAATGAAAGCGTTAGATTGTTGATTTCAGATGGGGGTTTTTTTTGCCTTGGATTATTTCACTTTTGGTTGGTTAATCTAGTAGCCCCGGCCAATGTCTATTAAGAAATCTGTTTAAAAAACTGTACGATGGATCTTGGCCATCAATGTATATATATTTCATAAAATGCAGTGTTTAGTTTTTATTACCCCAGAGCTACCACAAAATCAAATGGTCATAATAATATTCCTCAAGGCAGCTCTTATTATTTAAATTAAAAAAATATATAGGGCCAATAAATCGTGCTATCTCAAATAATGGGTAACGCCCTGCGTTCATCTATGTTACCCATGGGAACTTGTTTGTGTGTGTTTTTTCTTCTTCTGTGGGTCGTGATAGGATGAAGTATAATTGCACATCCACTTCAATAGGTTGCAATGGCGCTGTCATTGTCGGTAGGATGTAGGGCCTTTTTTTACAAACGATATGAATAAAGTATATACAAACCCTCAAGAGGCATTTGGATTTTTTTTGGCATGGAGATAAGAAGGAAGGCAATTTGCGACCAATGCTTCATGTGTCAGCGGCTTTCAATGTGCGTAAGAGCATAGTCTTCAAATGCCCGGTAGTGTCGAGTGAGAGTGCATGGACTTTGGTAGCTTTGAGTGGGTGGATGACGGCTTGGTGCAGTTTTCATAAGAAGTAATGATCGAATGTAATGCTGCAAAAAAACATCTTGAAATAAAATGATCCAGCAATTGAAACTCCCACCACATCACCCCAAGGACAATCAAAAAAGAAATTACCCTGGAAAGAAAGTTGTTTTTGAATATTTCAATGAATGTAATTTTTCTTATTACAGGAAACGTTTTGTTAATGAAGTTATTCTTTAATGTAAATTGAACTTGGATTTGTTCTCGTAATAAGAATAGAATGTAATGGAGAAGTGTACTAAAGACTAGTTTATCGATGAATTATACAACATATAGGCGTGTATGTGTGTTTCTAGGGTGGTGTAAAGATGTGAGGCTATATATTTTTTTCTTTGTAGGGGAACAAACAAATAATTAAAAAGCACAGCACAAAGGTATTTTAGCTGAGTTGAAAGGAGAGTACATCTTATAAAACAAGACAAACATGCATTTGCACTAAATTTTAGGTTAAACATTGTATAATTGAGCTCATGAGCATATTTAGGCATTTGAAACATATACAAAGTTCATAACTAAGATACTCTTGAATATAGTGGTCTTGCAAAAAGATTTTGACAACAAGATAAGCACCTTGAGAAGAGTGAAAACTTGCACATTTGCTTCTCTTCTTATCAAGGCTATGAGAGTATGTCCTTGGCTAGTGTAGCTGCATCCATTGTGTATGACTTACAAACTCGATTACCTTTCTTGACCTCAAGCATCTTGTTCAAAACAGAGATTCTGCTTTTATAGGCCCTTACAAACATCCCCTTCATTGGAATGTTCTTAAAGAGAATTCCTAATTTGGGAATTGTAGTTTTCATGCATGAATAACTAGTTTAGTACCGTTTTCTTCGGAGTATAATTGGCCAGGGGGTGCGACTTGTATACAGACACGTGTAAAATTATGAATATATATATATATATATATATATATATATATATATATATATATATATATATATATATATATATATATATATATATATATATATATATATATATATATATATATATATATATATATATATATATATATATATATATATATATATATATATATATATATATATATATATATATATATATATATATATATATATATATATATATATATATATATATATATATATATATATATATATATATATATATATATATATATATATATATATATATATATATATATATATATATATATATATATATATATATATATATATATGGATGTCTGTGTGTTTGGCGGGCATCAGTTCTGTAAGAATATTATTTAACTATGTGCCATAAAACATTATTTTGCCCTGAGTCAATCCCACCTGTGGAAAATATGACCCCATTCAGTTTGAGGGACTGCACCCTGGAGGATGTGTGCACTCGACTCTTCCCATTAGAGCGAATCAAAACGGGTCACTGCTCTAAATGATGTATCTGGGTTGCAAAAAGTCCACTGTGGCAGCGCAAACACCCAATCACAGTTAACTAACCCTGTGGCAGCTGACCCAGCGTGACTTAAGTAAAACAGGAGCAATGTGCTGAACAGAGGCAAAGGAAGACAACAAGGAATTCTGCACACAAGGCATGGATCAGAACATTGGGATGAAAATAGTTTCTGTGTCAGACATTATCTTCTCGTTGTTAGAGAACAAAGTAGAATTATTCCTGGGGCTCAGGCTTCAGTAACCCTCCGTGAAAACATGGAAAGAAGAAGACTGCAATTATGTAGTAGTTTAAAAAATATATATAGTTGGATGACCATTAACTGCCAAAAAGAGCGCCAGAAATCAAATATATATCAAATCAAATATATCATTGTCAATGATAGGCACTTACAGTGGTTAAGTACATAAATCGAACCAAACTACCAAAGCATCACATATGTACTGTGATGTGTTTTAGTTTAGAAGTGAGAATTTTGGATACCGCAATGGTAGGGACATTTTCAACAAGGAATTTGTTTTTCTCATGTCGAAAATGTTGTTGTCAGAGCCTGTGAGCATTAGAAAATGTAAGATGAAAAAATTGTCAACACTTAAAGCTGTTCCTCTGGCTGTTTTATCCTAAAACAACACACTTGGCCCATAATGTAGACAATTATGTATAGTTTACAGTTTAGACCAGGGGAGGGCAAACTCTTGGATTAATAATGAACTATTGTCTTCCCTGATCATAAAAGGCAATGTTGTTAGCAGTTAATGTTGTCTTGTTGTAACTTAATTTATTTATGGGTTTGTGGATGTTACTCGCTGGCTGTAAAACGCTGAAGACACGTGGCCTGAGGGTTTTTGTCTTGAAGCAATAGTGCAGAAGATATAATGATCCTCAAAGGATGTTTTCCAACCAGCCTACTCACCGCCTCCAGGTTGTGACTGCCAAAGAGAGAAGCTGGCGCTTGTCCTGTGATTTCCAATTCTCCTTTACTTTTGACAAGAACTTTACCCACCCAGCCACCCACGCAAACGCACCCCCCAACACACACACACAGACACGTGTACAAGAGCCTCCAAAGGTTAGAATGTGTGATTCTAACCTTGCTTTGCAGCCCAGCGTCTGACCTTTTGATGTACTTGTGAAACTGACTTGACTTTACTGACTACAAGGAGAACAGCATATCTCAAGTTCAAGATAACAACAGAAGATCGGTGTGTTTATTTTTTGTAATGCCTGGACAACACCTTTATCAGGTGTGCCTCTGCGGAAAGAAAATTCTCAACAACACAAAAGAAGAAAGCCTCATGCCGCCTGTTAAAGCCATCATCCCATGTGCCTGTGTTCGAGTTTATCACTGTTCCTGTGCAGGGGTATAACTGATATCCTAAAATGGTTACATTTGCAAGCAGTATCATAATTTTTTTAACTTCTACATTTTTTCTCCATTATCGGGGCTCTAAAAAAATTGCAACTAAACACAACTGTCTTTCAAATGGTCATGCATACAAATATTGTCTGCTTTAATGTTATTATCTTTTCAGTTTATGTATGCATCCATGACCCTTGTGAGGATAAGCGGATTGGAAAAAAACCTGAATATTACTGAATATTATTTGACTAACATTCTTCTCCTTCCCCACTTTACTGCCTCAAGCATTACAGACTGAAACAGATTCCCTGCATCGCAGTAAACTATATAGACAATAAATCCTTTAACAGTCTAAAGTATCACATTCAATACATGAATTTTGAGCAATGTGATCCTTTCTTCCTTATAAAACATTGATGTTCCATATAAATATGACACATGAATTTACATCTGAAATCTCCTAGGCACTTAGTTCCGAGGGACCATTAAAGGCTGATAGTTTAAAGAATTTTAATTTGCTGTGAATTATTTAGTGAATAGGGCTTTAAGGGGTTAACCAGCAATTGAAAATTTAGTGAAGTTTTTGAAAATATGCTTGGGTCTTTGCGTGATGTGACTGCCAGGATATTTCACTTCAGAGGTTCCTCTGTACTAGAAAGCACAGATTTTATCTCCACATGAGGTATTTGATATCTCATTTATTGGGTTAGTTGGAGTTGAGGAGTTCCGGGCTGGTTGCAGTATGACGAGTTCCTTAAGGCATCATTACATAAAAGACATCAAACTCCGTTTGCCGCACGGATCAGATTTAAAACATTCTAAATGCTCGGTTGGTTTTTGTCTTTAACATTCCATGCAGTTGTCAATGCAAATGGAACAAGCCATTATTGTGAGCATCCTCTTTCACACCTAAGCAAATCTAAACTGGAATTCCACCCTCTTAGCCCAGTGAGTTGGCCAGCGGCTGAGTGGACTCAATCAGTTTGACTTTCACTGTGGAGCACACGGAGCCCAGGGCAGACAACAAGGTCTTTGGGCTTGGCACACACTGATCTGGAAATTTAGTGTCTGACTGCTGGCCAGCTCTTAAATATTTGGTTTTAATTACTGCCACAACCTTTACTCTGGCAGGTCACTGTTGAAACATAATCCCCAAGAGGCTGCCTAGCCGGGGCATCACACCATTATTCAGCCATTGAGGGGGTGGCAGCCGTTTCCTTGCTCAGGCACTTTCATCCAGAAAATGGGATCTAGCCACAGCCATATATTTATAGGCTGCTGGTGAAAAAGAGCAATTTGAAACAGCGAGATGGGAGACCCTTAATTATACAGCAGACTGTAAAAGTTAGAGTGAGGCGAGGCTTATCTATCCGGCGGGAACGTCTGATTTTTTTAAACTTCTTATTTGATTACTGGCTCTGTTCACCTGTCTGTCTCAGCAACTCGCATCTGCACTAAGACGGTGCACATCTTGAGATGATTTTATAAATGTCCCTCCCGTTGACCATGTTAGGATTTGGATTTGCAGATCAGTCGCCTCGGGCTAATATCTGCCAGTCAGTGTGCCTTCTCAGCAGGTTCCTTTACAATGACTATATGGGACATTTCTCAGCGTCCCTTTTGCATCAATTATCCATTAGTGAAGTAAAAATGCACTTTCCATTAGGGATTCATTCTGTTTTTCCGAGCTCAAGAGAATCTTTGTTATTTTTCTAGCGGCTGCTGCATCCCACGGTACAAAGAAATCTTTTTGGGCGACAGCTAGGGAATTTTGCCTTAAGCAAATATTTTCAGAAATTGCCAATGGGATATAACAAACTTTTGGCAAAGACTATGTTTATATATTATGAACATGCTTCTCTATTTAATTCTATACTGATTTTACTTACTTTGTTACTTGTATGGTGATGGATTCAGTGTGTTGATAAGAATAAACCAATGAAGATCGTCATGATGCAACGGGCAAGGCGATCCACTGTTGGCAGCTGCAGATCATTTGCCTCCTTTCTCTAGCAGAATCCTGACTTGTTTAGCATTTTTCCATGACCTTTTTCCAGTAATAAAAAGATGAGTTGGTTCCTGAAACCCACAAAAGAGGCAAATAAAAAAAAATGAACAAAACAGTCATTAAGGTCTAAACAACCAATAAGATGTAGGGCAGAAAATGGCTTTCGGCACTTCCATTATTCCAGGCAGCTCATAAGAAATCTCAAAGTCAACCTTTTTGCCCTGTAAGGAGATGCTATTACTTCCCTCAGATAGTGACCAGGATATGAAAGGACAGAAGTTCAAAATAATGGGTTCAATATGGACTTTTCAATCATTTGATTTGGTTGGTTCAACATCACAGATACCTGTAGACATTGCATCAATTGTGGAAAAAAAGCTTTTTAGAAAGAAACATGAAATCTTCTATTTCATTTTTTATCTTCCACTGTATTCTACTCTCAACACACGGATGCTCAGAAATTGCAATAATACCTAAGAAGGTGTGTTTGCTAAGGGGGCACATCATTTAAAGCTGTGATCCTAGCGTTTTCTGATTAAAAATGTCAGGGAGGCCCTGGAGGTGACAGATTGCGGTATTGCTGTCATCCTGGGTATTTTTGGTACGTGGGACAGGTGCAGCATGCCGGGGAGACTTGGAAGGAGTGAAGAGGAGGGAAAGAATAGGGGGAAGGGAACATGGACAGCCAGCATTGAGGGAACAGGGAGCAAAATCTGTTCATCAGTGGCCTGTGGCTATAAGCTTCATCCTCCACCGCATGGGCCTGGCTCCAAAACTCCAAAGGGCTTGATACACTCAGCGTGATTGTGAAGGGCCATTTGCAAATGTTTTTCGGAGAGGATGAAAGACAATGCCAATTAGCTTAAAAGAGACAGTCAGTTTTCATCCAGCGATGCTGTATTATTCAGGGTGACCAGGTCAATGACGTACACTCAAGGAAGCCCTCACTGCTTTCAGGACAAATCCAGACATGGCGACAAAGTTAAAAAGCTCTCACCACTCATTCATATATATACATATAAAATCCCCCTACAAAGTCAAACTGCTGATAATAGTAAATTCCTGACAGTTGGGATTTGAAGGGAAAAACTCTCTCTAAACTTTGAGTTCAACTGTTACTATGCCTGACCTCAGCATATTGTGTGAGAACTAAATTCAGTAAGCATCAAAGGATTAATTCTAAATGAGTGTGTGGGCATGTTTTCTTTGTTGCTTATTTAGCAACAATTATTTTAAAAAAGACCATCTGCATGAGAAATGATACTGAATGGAATATGAAAAGAATGTACGATACAGTAGTGCCTTGAAATAAACGTTGGAGTCTTCTACAAAAGCAAAAGCTGTTCTTTCCATGAAGCAAAATAGCACATACAATATTGAATTTCTTCTACTATAAAACATATGCGGATTACATAATTCAATACAAATAACAAAGGTTATACTGGTCATTGATCTGTTTTATTTATCCCACTTAAACTCTTGGCGGTCTTTGGCTTCTTGCAGCAGCGAATGATATTACAGTGTAGCAAGCCCTGGTAGTAGAACTTGTAGGATTTATAATAACATCCTAAATCTTCTCTGGACTAATCTTCACTGCACTAATATTACAACGTATTTTTGGATATTAATGAGTAGTAGTCCTACAACTGACTGCTCGAATGTATTTAATCTGTTGATAAAGTATTCCAACAAAGATGCAAATCAGCAATAGAATGTAATATACAGCATCATTATAAATATTGCCCTTGTAATGATTTTCTGTTGGAAATAATATTGAACAGCGTTTGCCCCTTGGAGGCTCCATTGTACTTGTGACATATTGCTGTTTTAAAAATAATAGGCATTGAATGGCAGTGACCTTCACGGTACCATACCTATGCTCTTTGCTATCTATAAGTGCTTTCCCCTTGGCAGACAATCCATTGAAGCCTTACAGATAGATGCAATAAAATGCTGGCCTGATGCCATTCCTCATCGCCTCCAGTCATGAAAGAATCTTTGGCCATACTGGCCTGAACATTTCCGCCACATATGGACAGTGATGGCATGGCAAATGACAAACACTGCCGTTGGTGGCTATGTGCCGCTTGGAATCTTGGGGAAATCCATTTCTGAGATGTTGGAGCGGGATGGGATAAGCTTTTCTCATGGATAATCCAAGATTATTTCCATGGGGATTGCTTGAAATAGTGCAATCAAGTGCCCCAGATTGAAAAGTGTCAAAGTGTCCTGATGGAGACTGTGCTTCCTTTCCAAAGGGATGCTCTTATAACTAAGCCATATGCCACGTAATAAACTGTGTTCATTGCACTGCCTGAAAAGGCACATGTATACTTGGGCTAGGAGTCATGGTGTAACCTCACTTATAATATGATCTCACTATTTTACCTGTAGAAGGAAAAACATGTTTTGATAGTATAATAGGATTACCTGTTTCTCTATACAGGGTTCTAACCATATTAAAATAGAATTACACAAATATTAGAGTTATGGTTTCATGTAGACTAAAAGTTTTTGGTGTTTGGATATGTTTTTAAACAGACAGTGCTGACTACAAACAGGGAGGATTAAAACAGCATTGGTAAATGTCTTGGAAAAGAAATACCAGATGTGCTTTTTAATATCTGGGTCGATTTGTTCTAGGAACAAAAGGTTCTAACAACCCTAAGAGGATAAATGGTTCAAAATGAATGAATTAATAAATAAATTAACATATGGTTAAAAAGTATGAAACAGCTCTTTTTTGCATCAAATAGAATGGGGAGCATTGAATTTTGTACAGTAGTAGTCTATAAAAAGTTGTAGAAGAAAGAAAATAACCCTGCAATGGAATGAACTGTTTTATGGTTGGCAAAGAAAAAAAAATGTTAAGAGGTATTGCAGATGATTGATATGAAATTATTGATCAGTATAAGATTGACAACAGTGTCTTCCAAATGTTTAAATTGTCTGTCATCCAGAGCGATCAACCTCTGACAAGCCACTCTAGATCCAAGGCATCACTGCAGGCTCATTAGGCAGCGTTGATGTGACAAACTCATCAAAGTCGATACATAATAAAGAGAAAACACATGCAGGCAATGCACAATGACATTCAGGCAATCCTGATTTACTTTTTAAAGCAAAACCAAGGATGTTTGAGCTTTATATCCGCATTGAAATTTCAGTGAGTGTCTTTTACAAAGTGTGTCATGCTAGCCTCGGAGGACAGTTGCAACAGCTGTGAATGTTTGAATGTGTCAGCCAAGGCCTGAGCCAAATTGACAGCCATGTCACACATATATATGCATGTGCACACACACACACTCAACATCCAGACAATCAAGTCTAACTTGCATGTAATGAGGAAAGAAATGTGGAACCTAATAGTATGATCACTAATACACCCATTCACTCACACTGAACAATATTCTGCTACTTAATATGAGGGTACTCAGCATACCTTTTTAATTGCTGGGTTTATTAGGTGTAATTACTTTTTCACAGTCATCATTATGAAAGAATAAAAGAGTAATAGTGGGACAGATAGAGATATGAATGAGGATAATGACATTTAAATTTGGATTCTATTAAGTATGAAGAGAGGAAGGTTGCTCCTGTTGAGAAAAAAACGATCATATAATATATATATGATCAAAAAGGGGAATCAAGTAATATATCATATTTAAGGATGAATTACTTTTATTATTATTAGGTTTACGATCAATGTTATATTGTTGCCCTAAATATGTGCTTCAGTAGCTATAAAATACTTTTTATCTCCATGTCACAGTGCTCAGATGTGTTTATATGAAAGAATACTGGCAGAAAATCATTAAATTCAAAGGTTAAAAAATGTGATTGTGAATTTTAAATAAAAGGGAGTGCATTAAAGTTTCGAAAATGTAGACTGTAATCTAGAATAGCACGTTTCTATGAAGCTTTGCATATTGTTGGCTAGTTGAAAAGCACTGCAGGTTATTCACTCACTAGATTATAGAGGTTGTAACCAACTATCCATAATGAGTAATCACTTCAAACTCAAGTGATTGAAACGAAGAAGGAGACCGCTTCAACCCAAAAAGTCTTGATGAAGCATTTCAACTTGCACCATCAAAGCTACAGAGCTTACACTGCGTCCACCCTCTCGCTCGGTCTGGTCTAGTTTCATATTCTCTTTTCTTTCTGTCAGGATGCGCTAATCAACAAACAAAAGTGTTAAAAGGAAAACGCCTCAAAGAGCCAGACTATTAAAAACGGAATTTATAGAACTAGAAATTGGCACATTTGCAGGCAAATCTATAATGAGCATGTCAATCCAGCAGTAAATCAAAAGTGACCTTATAATGACATTTTGACATGTTGAGGAATTTAAGAACATCATTTAAGAATGATGAACGGTGTGTTTTTTTAAATTAAATTTTAGATCAACATATATTAAATTCATTATGGCCAATTCAACCATTTCATCATTTTTTATGTTTTTTGAATATATATACTATATTTAACCAATGTAAATAGTATTCGATGATTGTTGAAAAATGAGGACAAACTTTGGCCACCAATTCGGGGTGCTGGAAATCAGCCAGGATAGGCTCCTGCACCCCCCACGACCCTTGTGAGGATAAGCGGTTTAGAAAATGAATGAATAAATGACTTTTCTTATTCAATATGATGAGCCATTGCCCTTTCTAGTACCTTTTAAAGATACAAAAACATAAACTTCCTTGATTCTTAGTTATGGTTTTGCAAATCCTTTTTCTGGGCATCATTGGTTTATATTTTAAAACAAAATGTGTATATAAAATGCTGGGAACATGCACACACACTACAGGGATGGTCTAAAAAGAGTACCCATTGTTTTGAAGGTAAATATACTTTTGGACCCCTCTTACCTCTAATTATCATTCCTGTGATTTATTTAAAAGAAAAAAAACATTTTGGAATATTAAAAAGGAAGAGGCCATGTTTTACTGGAGGTTATACAATAGCAGGTTATTTATTGGCTGTGACCTCATATGCATGTTATTGCCTTGGGGTAGCCAAGCAACCATCTGTGACTCCAATTAGTTATTCAGCTATTATTGACTTGATGCATGTGAGTGAAACCGCCAACATTTTTGCACATAACAACCGGGTGCATTATCACAAGCAGTAAAAATGTGTTATCACGATTGCTTGTGTGTGTGTGCTGTCTGTCCAGACATGGAAAATATACAAAATACAGGCAAGTATTCACTATTGAAATGCTGTATTTTCCAAATTAAAGGCTATTTTAAAGGAATGCTGGAGAATTGTACTGAATCATAAAGCATGAAGGTACCCATATTATTTGCAACTTGTTCAGAGAGCAATATTGAACAAGTGGTTTTACGATTTAACGAAAAATGTGCCAAAATGATAAGAAACCTGTAAAAATGTGAAATACGCTGATTGCCATTGAGACCAAGAGATGTCCAAACCCTTCAAACTGGGAAGACAGAGAGTGAATGATTACAAACCCAGCCCCCCCTCCTCAAATGGATTAATACTGCAGTAGAGTCTGTGTAAAAATGTTGAGCATTTGGCCAAACGTCGAAGCACAAGATTTACTGGTCATTGATGGTCCTGAAACTTTTGGGGTTGGCTGCACTGATGGGAATGCTGCTTTGTAGTCAAGTGATGCCGAGTGACATAGCGGGTAGCGCTAAAATGACTACCACTTCAGTGTTTATTGACCCGACGCCAGTGACTCCACACAGTGACAACACAAACTGGCTGTCTTAGAGAGGTTTAGTGATGTAACACTAAAGCGATTTTCTCAACACTTGCTATGTTTACACTTAATTTAACAAAACTCTTGCCAACTTGGCATCTTTTTTTATCCACTAAAACTGTAAATTGCAAATTTAGCATTCTTTTTGCTAGGAATTGAGTTACAAACAGGTAACGATCAAATTTTGCCGTGTATAAGATTTATATTAAGAAATTGTTGCCTCAATTAGAGAAGGAAAAAATATATGTTATACATATTTGGGGAAATGAAACAAAAAGACATATTTTTGGGTTGTTCTTTTCATTTTTTAAGCACATCAAATACACCTAATGCAGAAATTCCTGCTGAGACGAAGATAGAGAAATGTCACATTAACGAGGGGGTACAGGAAAATATAAGATGGCTTTATATAACGAGCTTCAACTTGCTCTAGAATTGAAGTTAACAATCGACTCATCACACAGTCTTTTAGAGAAGAAAAGAACGAGATAGCGGAACAAAAAGCTTACACACTAATCAAATTTCGGTGATGCTGCCAATTTGGAAATTGGAATTGTCATGCTCTTTTACATCTTTTCTTCCACAGATTCCCCCACCCAAATCGGCAGTACAAAACGTGCAATTAAAGTAGGAACAAAATGCCACAATTGAGTGTTTGCTTCAGACTGCTTCCATCAAAACATGGCCTAATCAACTAAAGTCTCACAACAATATTGTGCTACAATGGTAAAATCTACTGTATAATAACAATAATCGATATAAAAAGAACATATTCCGCAATAACTTATTTTGTCACTGTGATTGAAGATTTATGCAAATTTCCTAAATATATTGCTTGGCAGACAATTGCTTAGTGTCCTTGGGTCGTGGGTTCGATCCCAGGTCGGTCCCCACAGTTTGCATGATCTCACAGACTTGTGTGGGTTTTCTCCGGGTACTCCGGCTTCTTCCCACATCCCAAAAACATGCAGGGGAGGTTGATTGAACACTATAAATTGCCCCTGGGTGTGGGCGTGGCCATGAATGGTTGTCCATCTCCTCGTGCCCTACGATTGGCTGCCCACCGATTCAGGGTGTCCGCCCACCCTGGTGTCCTTAGTTAACTCCAGCAAACCCACAACCTTTCTGAGGATAAGCGGTTCAGAAAATGAATAAACGAATATTTTTTGTCATTGTCTACCCATGAATGCAGTGTCTGTGTGAATTGGATATAAATGCAGATAGTTTGTGATGGACAAGTGATTGTAACCATGTGAATGGGCATGAGGATAATTATGGGATGGAAGAAAATAATAAATAAGGCGTAATAGTGTTTTTCCCCATGATTAGGCATCTGCATTCACGTCCAGGGAGTGGAACAAAAGCTGTAACAGTGTCAACATGACAAAAACGTCATTTGGGAATCAGCAAAGGATATTATTGTGTCAGTCTGCTACAGTCTGAGGAAGTGGTAGAGCTTTTCATATTCATTGTTAGCTACACCACAGTGTCATTTTCTCTCTCTCCCTATTTTTTGTACATGCTTATCACGATAACAAGTGATAAACGCCTCTTATCTTAACCATTCAAACAGTCTTTTCAACAGAGGTTATTAGAGAGTTAAATCACAATCCATGTTGCCCATTGACGGGCTCCATGCACCCCCCCATTTCACCAATTATGATCCAAACCTTATTTCTATAAAAGCAGACAAGCACTGAGGGAGTTAATATATCAACAGTGTCCTCTAGCGGTGACTTTGAAAAAAAAGTTCTGTTTGTTAGTTGACACAGTCCAACTGTGTCACATTTGTGTTGCCTTGCCAGGATGCTTTGACATCTGCCAAACACAAGTGTGCCCAGCTGTCTGGATAGGTGGTGGCAAATTGGAATATATTCGTCGTTACAGATGCTCCAGGAGAGAATTTCCAACAATCAACATGCACCACATGGTTAGGTCATGTTCATTTGTCCGTCAAGGAAACAAGATATCTCCTCAGCTTTGCAAAATTTGTAGGTCTACTCGATGTACTACATAGCTGGGTTTAGTTTTGGGGACAGTCCTCACTGTGTGGAGTTTGCATGTCCTTCCTGGGCTTGCCTGGGTTTTCTCCGGGTACTCCGGTTTCTTCCCACATCCCAAAAAAATGCTGAATCGGCTGGTTGAACACTCTAAATTGCCTCTAGATATGCGTACGAGCGTGATTGGTTGTCCGTCTCTTTGGTCACCGATTAAGGGTGTCCCCTGCCGGCCGTCGATAGTTAGCTGGGATAGGTTCCAGCACCCCACGCAACTCTTGTAAGGATAAATTGTTCAAAAAAATGAAAGAAAATGAGTCATCACCACCCTGCCTGGCTTCCCTGTTAACAAGCCTGCTCGCCTGCACTCTGACATAAATAGCGTCCATTGTAACATTTTGGAATGATTAGAAGTGGCCAAATTATCATAATACATCTATTTATGAGTGCAAAAATGATGCTTCCCTCTTTTAGGCTGCTAAAATGAAGGGTCAATGTGTTACGATTAATGTCCATGTTGATTTATGGTTCAAATTCTTCCAAATGACCTTGCATCTTCATTAAGCTCTGCAACAAAGTTTAAAGAAAGCTGAGCAGACAAGAGTGTGATCTCACTTTAATTTTTGCTCTAATGTATACAGTATACAGATAGCTAGATTGGTGGATAGATTCACTGCATTCATTTGAATAAAAGGATTGATCACGATATTGCAACTGCTGCAACTGTCTGACCTGTTGGAGTGAATAGATTTTCACTCAAGAATTAGTTGTTATTTGCATGAAAAGTTTGTGCATTATTTACTAAAAATCAACACTATATTTAAAATGACACCGGATGAAAGGCAACGTACACCCTGGACTGGTCACAAAGCTAATTGAATATACTGCAATTTAATAAATAGCTGTTCTTTATTTAGAAATCCATGTCGTTGGGATTTTTGTGGTTTTTTTTTTGTTTAGTTATTTTTTTTAATATATGAACTGCAAGCATAAAATGTTCTTGCAGACAGCAAAATATGTGAACTTGCTGACAGAGATGTTTTGGCTGCTTGTATTTAATGAGCACGTGGTGGAACATTCCTTACACTAAAGTAGCCATATCATTTATATAGCAAGCTAACTATGTAATAATATATTATGTATTGTAAATTTTACACCATAACGTACATTTGACTATAAGACAAGCCCACCACATTTTTTTAAGAAAACAGCTTTACTTCACATATAAACTTCACTGGACTTTATGATGAAGGTATTCACAGTATTATGGGATATTTATATAAGACATGCAGCTAATATACAATATCAAGAAGTATATATTACATGTTAAACAGTTATATACCTATTTAAATACTGCAATGTATTTGTTGGGTTGTGCAATTTAACTGAAAATGATCTTAAAAGTATTAATATTTGAATAGAATGTATGTATCAATACTATATGACAAAATCCTAACAAAGCTTGAATGAATGCGCCAATTGTTACCAAAAAAACATTTATCCGAAAACAAAACAAACATTATTTTAACGTAAAAACTATATACAAATATGTATGACTTACACTTACACTAAACAACCGAAGTTAAATATTTTGTTAATGTTCAGAATATAAAAAATGTTGGTGAAAATAAAATAAATAAATAAAAACATCAGCTCTACCACATTTTCATTATGACTAAGAAATGTTATAAGGTCACAAAAGGAACTTCCCCAAAACCATTCATTTTGGCATATGCTGCACTTTTAATAAATACAACCAGTGCAATATTCTTGCTCTTATCCAACAGCAACGGTATCTTTTCTATCAGCTGCCTCAGAGATAAAGCCAGCTGCTGGACCCTCCCTCCGCCCGACTCCTCATTTGCTCATATTACCCATACTCGCTCTATCTGCCTCTCTTTCAGCCCATCTCTCATTCTGACAGGCGTGACATGGAAGCAGTAAGCATCACTTCTCTGCACTGACTGTGCTTCCAGGTGGCTTTTCACTGCACCTCTGCTTCAGGAGATAGAGGCGTTTGTATTACTTTCCTCAATCCAACATACTCAGCACTAGATGTTCTCATTATACGTGTTATTACTTGGGTAACACACTTCATACCATATATATTCTATATATTTATTTTTGGACATCTTTATAATATAATGCCACGTGTGGGCTTTATTTATGCTGCGTAAGAGGGTTTTGTTTTAGCATTGTGGCTATTTACTATTTGTGAAAGCGATATGCCGACGGGACCAATCCATTTTGCCGTTTCCTCAGCCATTACTGTCGGGCAATTAGTGGCTCAGCCATGAAACGCCAACATGTCGCTACTACACCGGTGATGGAGGAAAGGCCAAAAGGGTCATTTTGTAATTAAGACTCCTTCCGTCTGCCTTTATTTTCTCTGCATAATCGGCTCCATCAGGGCTGAAATAATTGATTCTCCATTTATGCTAATGGTATGGATCTAGAGCATGGAGGGGCAAACACTCAGCTGAGTTTTCTTCCAGGCGTGACATTTAAAATAGGATGAAGAAAAGTGTTGCTTTCAGATAGTGGAATGTTTTTTGATCTGGGGTGAGAGGTGGGCATGAGACAGGAAGTTGCTTGGACTTGCATAGACTTGACCAGGCATTCAACATCAATGTGACCTTTCACATTTCATTTACTCATATTATTAGATCATACACATCTTTTGATTTAAAAAAAAAACTAGCAGTTATTATAAGAAAATATAGATCTGAGAAAAATACCATTTCAGTTTCATGCAATCAAACGATTTCTACCACAATGTGTTATCACTAATGATAGGCAGAATATGTGGTTGAGAATAGTAAAACATTGGGATGCCGAATGAAAAATGTAAAACTCAGATATGTCAATCTTGTGTTAAATATTCCTGTAGATATATAACAACGTCAATATTTTAGGAAGAATGTGAAAAGAAAAGACCTGAACGAATAATATATCCATATATTTCTAGCCTATTTAGTCCTGTCACCTCCCAGGGACTCATAATTTTAAATCAACAATTATATTCCATAGTTATTCTATATTTTTTCAAATTTAATGAATAAATCAAAATTCAGGTGAATACACATCATTTTAATTATTTTATTAAATGTATTTAAATGGGGTCTGGATAGGAATTAAACTTCTTAAAGTACTGTGTAAATAACATTGAGTTGTGTTTTTTACAAGAAAGAAAGGTGGGCACCAACCACTAGAAACTACAGTGCTGAATTTACTTCCTATCTTTTTCCTCTCGACTCCCATTTATCTTCTCAAGGCAAATATTAAAACTCCTGCCAGGAAATATCTTTTGATATGAAACTCATTTTTGCTTCTTTCTAGTTTGTGGTGATGTAGCAGTTTACTTTTGCCTAGTAAGCAGGGATTCACTGCCCACTCAGTGGCCATGTGAGGGTTAAGGGAATTTTCTATTAAAGGTTGTCTGTCTCCCAATCTGTCTAGTTATGGACAAGTCTAGGAGGTAATCAGTTTTTACTGTTTCGGCGAGGCTATGACTCCCCATAAGGCTAAAAGTTATATAGCAAAGGAATAGATGGATGATGCGAGATAGCATTTGTATGGTGCAAAAGGTAAAAATTGCTCAATCATACTCACTGGTATACTGTGTCCTTGGAAATCGGGTCACGGGGGCAGCTGTGCAAACACAGTAGTGAAAAGGCTGGGGAGAGGAAGCAAAAACACATTTCAGGCACAAATTAGGAAGAAAAAAAAAAACAGGACAGTGCTACCTTGTAGTATGAGTGCAAAACCCAGTAAATGTTCAAAGTATGTACTGCCATTTAACCGATGTTTTGCTCTGACTTTTGAGTGCAAACGCCAGCTTCTGAACACACACTGTGTGGTGTCAGTGAGTTCAAGTTGGCCCAGTTCACTACTAGCAGCAGTTTGGAAGATCAAAAAAAAGAGAAATCTCCAGCTGTTTAATGATGCTTTCAGGTTTACTTTCAAATTAGCCATAGCCACATCAACCTATTTACGCATATTGTCTTACTCCAAGCTGTGTAGGCTAAAAGGTCCACTAACAATTAGGCATATCAGGTGAGGTGCATCTCTGTAAGGAAAGAGTTATTTGTGGTCTAATGACATCAATACCCTATATCAAGTATGCAGATTTATTAGGAAACTTCCTTCCCTTCAGCAAAATGGGTCAGAAGAATAAAAAAATAGTGAGATATCTTGCAGACGGGTGCAATACTTCTAAAATTGCTAAGCTTCTTAAGCGTGATCATCGAACAATCAAGCGTTTCATTCAAAAAAGTCAAAACGGTCAAAAAGTGTGTGGAAAATCAAGGCACAAAATAACTGCCCGTGAACTGAGAAAAGTCAAGCATGTATCTGCCAAAATGCCACTTTTACCATATTTCAGAGCTGCAACAGTTCCCAATCGCCCAAGGTGTGTAATACTCAGAGACATGGCCAAAGTAAGAAAGGCTTAAAAAAAAAACGACCACCACTAAACATGGCGCACAAGCTGAAACAAGAATGTGCCAAGAATTATCTCAAGACTGATTTTTCTAAGGTTTTATGGACTGGTGAAATGATCCTCGATTTTTATTGAGTAAAAGGATTTTTACTAAAACAACATTTTTTGGGTCGCAGCTGCAGCAAAAGTTTTATAGCCATAAAATAGTTATTGAGGGTTGGATTGATTCAGACAGAGGACTACTGAAGGCCTAGGTTCGAATTGCAATCGACACAGTAAAATCACAATACAATATTTATAACAAACCATTGTTTTCATGAGCCATTAAGCACAATATTGCTCCAGGCAATGTCTACTTACAACCAAACAGTGGCTCTCACTTTCCAATCACTTAATAGGTGCATTGTTGTACTGCTATGTTTTGTTTTGTTTGTCTATTGCCTGGACAATAATGAAGCAAGCACTAGGTCCATAACAGTTAACATATCAGTAGTTTATTGGGTTGGGCCATGTCTCTCAACATGCTTCACCAGGCACACCGATAAGTAGAGGAGTATAGTGGTGATGTGTGGATTATGTTTTTGAGTGCTTTTAATCTTATTGAATAGAGTGAAGCCCTCCTTCAAATCCTGCATTACAGACTATCTGACAAGATGCCCACTGCTTGTAAGGGTGGAATCTACACGTTGGGAAAATATAGCAAGGGATTTTGAAGCTCTGGGTGGGCTTATCTAAACGTTTTACCACTTTCGTCTTTTGCTTCCAGGCAAACCAACCAAGCTAAAATACAACCCCATCAAGCTTCCAGTTTACAAAACAGCTGCTGTCCTCTCCACATCGTTCTCCCTAGAGAAAGACCAAGTACAAAGGCGACATGGTAAGTAAGATGTTGGCAGCAATGGGGTCTGTCTCATTCCCCCTGCCACTCACACAACGCATACATCAATCAAGGTCTGCCAGCCTCTTCGTCTCTTTAGAGACAATTGGCTGCTCAACCAAAAGGCCATGACATGAATCTAAATAGTAACTGATTCATTAAAAGAAGTAAGGGTCATACTAATTAAAATGCGCCTGGAGAGACATCAATTTATTTTTAGGACTCTAATTGGCAAAAATGCAATGGGAAAATAAAGACAAGAAAATACACATCGCCCATTCGAAGGGAAATTGTTAGTCTCGTAGAATTTTCCATGCGAGCAAACTGATTTGATGGATTTGATGGCCCAATTTAATGCTCCGTTATGCAAATTGATCTCAATTGATCGGCTTATTGGTTTAAAGGTTGTGCTGACCACGTGCATTTTTCAAAAAGCAAAAATTCCATGCAAAAATTGCCAAAGGGAGACAAAATATTAAAAGAAGCGACTTAAGATGGCACCATTCATCCATGAAAGAGATAAGTGACAGCATGTTAATGACATTTTTGGTGACCTCCTCACCAAACCGTCACATTTAAAAGTCACCTGTCTTTTCCCAGAGACTCGAGGAAGTCGGAATTAAAAGCAGCATTTACATAATGACTTTAGGGCAAAAGCAGTTCAACACTTGCCGCTATGATTTTTTAACCAAGAGAACAATGGATGGATATTCGTTGTCATTTTGATCTTGATTTGCATATTTTCGTTGCAGGAGGTACAAATTAAATTACAGCCAAGGTTTGTTATGGAGTGTAAGATATTCAGTTTTGCTTTGTGAGCCGGCGAAGTACCGTGCTGCACATTGAAGTTTCTAAATGAACTAAGCTCAATGCAGAAAAGTCAAAGTATGGGCAAATTAATTCCATCTAACTAATTGCATTGATTGGCCATTCCTGGCACAACCTAATCCAGGATTATGATGATGCATTAACAGCTGTGACCGGGTGTTTACAAGGCATTTATTAGCCGCTGTCAACATAACGAGACAAATTCCACCTATCACATTAATCACCCCATTGCCATGGCAGTGTCACCGCCAGGAGCCAGACCCTGGTGACAAATAGAGCAGGCTGCAAGGAAGCTGCTTTCCATTTACCTGCATTAGCCACTGCTAAATTGTATTCCAAATAGTTTCTCGGGAAAAGTTATCAGTGAAGAGGAGAGATAAATCAAGTTAGGAATTAATTTGAGGTAAGCAAAGAAGATCCATTGAGTGCCATAAAAAGCAGGCCGTGTAAAAACACATTAAATTGAATCCAGGTTGCAAATTAGTTTTCTGTACATTGTTGTGTGTCCATCGCTTTCCTATTTCTGGATGCCACTATTTTTCTAAATAACCCGTTTTGAGAATGCACAATATTAAAACACTGTGTGGATAACATAAACTAACAGAAAGAATAGGTGATGTTGGAAGAGAATAATGGTTTAGCGCTGTCCTGCAGCATTCCTCATCATGTTGGATTTATGATTATTTTCCTCAAAGCTTTGATAATAAACCTGTTCACTAAATTAATGATGACTTTAATGCTTGTTGTGTTTTCCCCTGTAGGTTTGAATTTGTTCTTTGGTTGTTACTTTCATACTTTTTCCTGTTTTTTGTATTAAGATTTATATTTACACAGCTAGTTTGCGATTAAAGATATCGTTAGTTCACCCCCATCCCTTTGTTGCCTGCTTCCCTTCACTATGGTTCATCCTTTCACTCACAAACCCAACATAAAATTCCAAATGCTAACTTACAGTTAAACATTTGAAGAAAAAACCCTAAAATCAGACAGTAGCAAAAACGATAAAAGAATAAGCACACTGGAGAAAATTACAGTGGCCTTGACAAATGGGCATCTTGTTAATTACTAACAGTATTTTCCTCTTAGTGTTTTTTTCAAACCTTTCTGGTCTATTGAAAATTAAACATAACTTCTCTTTGTCAACCAAATATTCCACATTCTAAATGACTTTGGAATAAATCAGCTGACAGTGAAAAATGTGACCCATAGTTTAGTTTGTTTGTTTAAACTGCATAACAACCAAAGTCTGTGATCATTTTGCCTTAATCTGCCTTACATGTACAGTGGCCAAATGCTGGGTTTAACATGGGACTTTCCACTGATGCTTGTACTTTGCAGACTGTTTTCTTTGTACACAGCACACTTTAGCTCTGGTTTCCCCAAATGAATGTGCCTTTGAGATAAGGACTGGATGAGAGAAGCAGCGATATGGCACAATGCAACAGCACATCTGCCATAGCCAGCTGTTTCACGGTGCACTCGTCTGCATTATAGAACTCTGATGGGGTTGAATAGCACCTTGCAGTTTACCTCACAACAAAGTACTAATGTCAGAGTGTCCTCTAAAAATGTGCACGATTTTTCGAATAACCCCATCTAAATATACCCTGTTCTGTGGTTTTTACAGTCTAAATTTGCAAAGAAGATTGAATCTTGACAACTGAAAGAATTGCATTTGCAGTGACATCATCATTATGTGTCAGTCTGTTTGTCGTCATGGCAACAGGAAGACAATAATTGAACAAGTCAATCAGAAGTCTAAAAATAGTAAAAGAAACAACAAAGTGAATTTCATACAAGCATTTTTTAATTCAGCTGGGGATGCTGTAAATCTAGGACTATGGATAAAAATCCAGGTGGCTTGTAAATACCCACCCATGACTGTTTTACTTCTTTCCCTCATACAAACAGTTTGCAAACCCTTTTATTAGAGCCAGTAGATTTTTTTTTTGTTTTCTGTATAATAGTGATAAAATGAAGTGGTCTCTTTCTTTTTGTTAGATCTCCAAACCATAAAAATTTGATAAATCTGGCTTGAGGCAGACTGCAAAGATTCAAATTGTCTCCGTTCCAATTTCAAGACATTTCCAATAACTCTTTTTTTGATTGATTTTTCTCTCCACAGTGGTCAAAAAAAGAGGACGAACATTCTGTTGAAGAATCCGAAATAGGTTAAAAGAAATATGCAGGGATCAAACTCGAGTGATGGTTTTGGACTCATTCCTATGGCTGTAAATGGCCAATTAGATTAGGGTCTCTTATTATCATGTTATTTTACAATTCACTCCAAAGGGCTTTGATTGACTCATTACAATATATTATAGTATGTTTAGAACATTATTCAAATTACAGTTCACCTCAAGCAATCCATAATTTTTAACACTTTTGACCTATACATTGCTGAAACATTTCAGAATTTTGATTGAAAACTATTCATTCCTTTCAACAAATTGGCCTATTTTAAAAAAGATGCTGATGTTGATCTATGTTTTGGATTTATTTGATGGATTGTTACTTATTCAATGAATGTATCTCTCCAGATCGATGGATCGTTACACCTGTACTTATTGCCTGTTTGACCAGATTGATGTTGATATGAGCTATGGCACCAATTTCTTCTGTGTATAGTAATTGTATGAAGGATGAAGGTTCATGAGTCACTTCTTCAGAGAAAATGAAGCCCGTGTCATAAAATGTGCCACCCTAACCTCAGATAATATCTTTGTGAGTTCCCTCTTGTCCTAGTAAACCTTGTAAGGGCCTCATAAATCTAGTGCATGCCTCTCTAACAAATTCATGATGATTAAAACAATGCATGATTAAAAAGTCTTATTCAATTCATCTTGACTGCACTCTCTTGTCCAAGGCAGATAGGACATCTGTACGATGTCAAAAACTACCAGAGGAAAAGATAACAGACCAAATAATGAAATAAGGACAAAGGACATACTATAAGTGACCAGTTGCGGGTGTACTGCCTATCATGTCTGTCACATGAGGCATTTTTTAGGCATTTTTACGTGAAAACACTCATTTAAATAATGTTTTTTACAGGTTTCTTTCTTTGTAGGTGCACAGGTTAACTTGGTTGGGGCTTTCAGGTAAATCCGATCCTGATTTTACTGTACTTCCTTGACCTCCCGCATCTGATTATTTCAGGAATGGACAAACATCATTTAAAAACAATTTTTTGTCAAGGCCAAAATAAATCAATAGGTTAGTGGTTTATGCAACCCTGGGATTATTAAATGGCCCTGGACTTTTTGACCTGGACTAGCCTACAAGCACATCATTATTTCCATTAGATTGCACTTACCTGGGGCACAAGTATAAACAGTTGAGTCTAGACTTCCCTGATTTTTGTGCTTCCTCAGCAGATGATAGGAAACATATTAAGACTGTGCTGTCTGGACTATTTCTAAGTGTTGTCTCATTCCGCCACTCCGAGGAAAATAAAAACCTGACCACGTGCCTGCAAAAAAAAGATATGAGGAGAGGAAAATGCTCAATGAAAGGGTTTTAAGATTTAAAATATGAAGTAAAGACTGAACACTGCAACAGGGAATCAAACCAAGAAGCCAAATTTCCAATTCCAATTGAGGCTCACCTCAAAATGTGTGTTGGCAGCATGAGTACAATTTAAATTCAAACGTCAGAGGCAAAATATGTAGGCAAAATGTAAGATTATATGTTTGTTGAGTGTCAAAAATTAAATGTGTGCAAATTAAAGGCAAATGTTGTTATGCGTGCTAAAATATAGATATTTTATCTTGTTTTTTTTTTTAATTCTCATTCCAGTGATGATTGTGCCAATTTATGTTGAGTATTTTTATTACAAACAACATATATATGATAAACAATGGCATTTTTTAGCAACAATGAATGCACATGCTCCTTTTTGCTTTTCCATTTAATTTTTTTCTGCCTTATAAAAAATCAATTTTCTCTTAAGTGTGAATTTCCACAGAAATGCACAGCAGAGTCTAGGATAATAAGCATTTGCATGCAGTATGAGCTGGAACAGGCTGAGTGCTGCCCACTAGTAGCTAACTCATAACCTACAATCAACACAAACACCAGTAAATCCATGTGCTCTGCATGCATGCCCTCTATTGGCAAATTCCTACCTTACAGAATTTTGTGCTTGGCAACTGTACTGTGACAAATCTCTCCATCAGTGGGTTAATTTCAAACCAAATCCTCTGAATCAATCCAACCCTCAAAAACTATTTTATGGCTATAAATCCTTTCCTACAGCTACAGCTGCGACACATATATTTTAAAAAAGCATCAATAATAACCTCATACCATTGATATATTATTTAGGAATATAGCCATGTTTTACTCACCAAATATATATATTTTTGTACACAAAATCCAATTTTCTTACCTCCTTTTCTACAGCCATCGAAGCAAATGCTGAAAATCGAGCCTTTCCTGTCGTATTTATGGCAGGTTGTTGCAGGTTTTCTACCTTTGGAGTTGTCCGATCTTTTCTATTAATAAGGTAATTTGGAAAATGTACCTGGTTAAAGTATAACGTTGAACTTTATCTGCGTGGTGGATAGTTTAAAAGCTAAATATATGAAAACCACGAGGAGATTGACAGGAACCGCAGTATGGAGGTGTCCGACGATCATTGAAGGCATCACTTGGGTGGGCGGCGCTCTTTGCTCCACATTGAGCACATTTAGCTAGCAAGAGCAACTTAACCATTCGGCGTTGAAACACCAATCGGCATGTCAGGAAAGAGTTTCCGAGTAAGCGATGGTGACTGGATATGTCCTGATAAAAAGTAAGTTATTTTAACAATATCGATCACCCTAAAATGCGAAAAATCACAGGATCGTGTTTTAGCAGCTGCAGATCAACTTAGTTTTGATCATAAGGCCCTCCATCGTTAGCCGCCAAGTAGCTAGTGCTCTTCACCACTGCTTGTTATTGTTATTATTATTTTTACACAAGAGGTTGAGAAAAGGAGAAAAGGCAACTCTGATCATCGCTGCGATTTTAACGGATTTAATACTTGGTGGGATTTTTGTGTTTGTTGATTGACTTGCGGTGTAGGTGAGGCTGCTAACGGCAGCTGCCTCGGGTGAACGATCGTGGCTCGTGCTTCTTTTTTTGGCTTAACGTGAGAGTCAACTGTGCTCTTAAAAATCGGGACGTTGTTTAGACGCGTTGTTCTTGTCTCAAGTAGCTGACAGCTGTGCTTCTTATTGCCGGGATCTTGCACAATGTGTCATGGTGCTGCGCCAATTCTATGCTATGCAAGCATACTCTGTCTGTGTCCATTTTTTTAGTACTAATAATAATCGTTTGTCTGATGAATGCTTTTCAGGTGCGGAAATGTGAACTTTGCAAGAAGAACAAGTTGCAATAGATGTGGAGTAGGTGAGTCTGCACATTGAAATTCATGTTCCAACGTGGGTTGATGATCAATGCCCATATAGTATTTCACAATATTTTGATCTCATTAACATTAACGTAGGGATTTAGTAAATGAGGTGATCATTATTTGATCACAAAAGTAGACTTTTTTTCCTGTCTCCTGCATCATCTCTTATAATTTAGAATGGTAGATCACGCAGTTATGAGATATATTGACCTTCTTGTTCATTGTACTTTTTGACAGAGAAAACCACGGAGGCCAAGATGATGAAAGCAGGAGGAACGGAGATTGGAAAAACTCTGGCTGAGAAGAGTAGAGGACTTTTCAGCGCAAATGATTGGCAGTGTAAAACGTATGCCCCCATTGTTGCAGTGCATGCCTAAAATAGCTACATTTATTGTATCTTCATGTTTATTTTCCTCACTCTTTAGATGTGGGAATGTTAACTGGGCAAGGCGATCAGAGTGTAACATGTGTAACACTCCCAAATATGCCAAGCTTGAAGAGAGAACAGGTAATAGAAATTGTGAAATGTGCAAAATTCCAGTGTTCAATTACTTGATACCTTTTCTTATGTGTTTCTCTACATTTTCAGGTTATGGTGGTGGTTTTAATGAAAGGGAAAATGTAGAATACATTGAGCGAGAGGAATCTGACGGTGAATACGATGAGGTGCGCATTCCATAGTGCTTTCTTTGGTCAATGCGTATGGATATCGTTACTGTTCATGTCATGTAGCCGTTTTTGGGTTGACAAAAATAGTCCAATTGCAAAGGACTCCATAGAAACTCATTTCAGTTGCCTATTGTGCACAAGAGAATATTTGTAAATAATGAACACACCCATAAGCAATAAATTACACACAAAAAAACACATTGAACACAGCACATATTTAGTTAGTCCTTCAGATCCCTTCCCAAACTGCTATTGTTCTCTGTCACATCACAATAACATTCCCTCGCAGACAGTTTTGATCACCCATTGTGAAAAATAAGTTTTTTTCCCATGCCTAACCCCACACTATGACCTTTTTTAGATTTTGATGTTGCATGTTAGAGTCACACAATAAATAATGCATATTTCTTTGACATCTTATGTCACAGTTTGGAAGGAAAAAGAAAAAGTATCGTGGGAAGAGCAAGACGTCTTCCTCTAAAGGAAGCGAAAAGAAAGAAGCAACGAAAAAAGCTCAGCCTCCGCCGCCGCCTCCACCGCAACAGCAGAAGGAGAAGGAGGAAGAAGAGGAGGAAGAGGAGGACGATGATGATGGGGACCTGTCCAAATACAAACTGGATGTAAGCATATCAGATATTTGATCTCACTGATATTTTAGCAATTACTTTTTAATATCTGTAAATGCTATTTACCACAGGGTGTTGGGTTTTGATGGTGTTTAGTGGCACACAATTTTGGGAGGTTTGTGAAATCACCATACATTTGGTCTTCAGGATGATGACGAGGACGATGAAGACGGGGACCTGTCAAAGTATGACCTGGATGCTAGTGATGATGAGAAGGAGCAAGCCAAGAAAAAGGGAAGCCGCTCAGGCTCGTCCCGTTCCCGCTCGTCCTCGCGCTCGTCCAGCTCCAGTTCTCGGTCGAGGTCCAGGTAAACGGGTGCAGGTCAAGGGTAACGCCGGGCAAAATGTCAGTATCAGCTCTCAACTTTCCTTCCAATTAACCAAATTGACTGTACATACCTTTTTCATGTTGTTCATTTTTGTGTTCTTGTATTTGTCATGCTTTTCCTCTCTGCCAATGAACTGTAAAGACGACAATTCTTATGGGTCAAGATAGATTTTTAATATTCTGCTCGCAAGCTGTCATTCACCAACTAAAACAACAGATGGTGCTATAATCAAATTTAGACTTGGCTAGTTTAAAGTTGGACGCTTCAACTTCTAAGGCAATAATTATGAGGTCGAGCAAAAACAAGATAAGCCAAAATTAATGTATATTATGGTCCTGATTTACCTTCCATTTATGTGGTCCATGATGCCTGATCTGTTTCATTAGCAATGCATGGCCCACGAGTCGTTTTTTTAAAAACAATATTGGAGAGTTTTTGTGTTCTTGTCTTTCAGATCTGGTTCTAGGAGCTCTTCTAGTTCCCGATCCGGGTCTCGCTCGAGGTCCCGCTCCAGGTGAATGAGGTGACATGCACTCTCTCCCAGCAGAGAGTGCTTGTATGGGCTCCCCAATCAGTGTTTTTGCTAAGACGTGTTATTTTAGTCTCCATTGGGATGTCATAGCAATGCAAAAGGCCGCTTTTGATTAAGGGTCTGAAATTATCCATAGTGTCAGTCATGAATTGTAATTTGGCCCCTATAGAAATATTCCTGTTAGTCCACTCCATATGGTCTTAATTTGTCTCTAAGCGGCACCAACATAGTAGTATTCACTTAACGACATTGGACCTAAACAATACATTTAAGTAGATAAGAACTAGTAAGATGTAGCTTGTACACTGAGGATTCATCCTGTTGCTGACCTTTCCGCACCTTTCTGACCTCGATACTTGATTTATCCCTCCAAAAGATCGAGCTCCAGGTCTGGAAAAGGATCCACAACCCAGAAAAGGTCCGTCTCACCGCCCTCCTCACCCGAGGGGGGAGAGAAGCGCAGTCGCTCCAGGTCGTCATCTGAAGGGAGAAAACGGAGACGCTCCAGATCCCATTCGTCCGAAAGGTTTGGGTTTAAAGTGGAATACCACAGTGGCACTCACCTCGTTCACGTGCTGGTTTTCATGATCTCTATGACTTGATAGAGTTACAAGTATGCCGAGTATTGGGGATTCCTTTCATTGCTAACGTAGCTTCCCTTCCCATCATCTTGTGTGCTTTCAGGGGCAGCAACCAGTCCTCGAGATCTTCTCATTCTGACTCCAGTTCAAAAAAGAAAACAAATTAATGCCTCAGTGAAATTAACCTCAGTGCATGTTACCATGAGAGGAACAACTACATCCATACAATATGCGGTTCGACAACCACCTCACAAATACATTACTGTAGCAACTCTATTCAATACATTAAGTCCAAATTCTCGACCAATAAATACATGGCCTTTCCGTATAAATAGTCCCTATTTTGGGATAACATTGGTTGGCAGTGTTTCTGTTGGTCTTTGGAGAATCTTAGAACTTTCTCCGTTTTAAATGTTTGGGCAGAAAATACGTGTACAATTTGAATACTGGCTGTTTTGTTTTTTAAGGTAAGTATCACATAGCTTCTGTTATCATGAATAGCAAAGAGTGAGTCTTAGATGTTTCATTTGTAGAACATTTGTACATGTTTACTGGAAGTAGAAATGGAATCAATTAACAACTACCCCAAGACTTTTCTAGTACATCGTGACAATTCTTGCTTTCTAACTAGGAAACAAGTGTATATGTGTCAATAAAGTCATGTCGATCTAACGCATTGTCAATTTTCTCTAAATTAAGCATACACGTAAAGAAAATGTTGACGTTTAATTTTTCTAAAAGCTGAATAAATATACGTATTTTCCATTTTATTTAGGGTGCTTACATACGTTGCCATTGACGCCCATCGACGTCCAATCCTTGTTGACTTGGGGGTTTGCCAATACCATTAACATATCCCCCTAATCACTTTTATTTAATGTAATAACTAGAAGCAATA
Organism: Stigmatopora nigra; assembly: GCF_051989575.1. Taxonomy (NCBI): domain Eukaryota; kingdom Metazoa; phylum Chordata; class Actinopteri; order Syngnathiformes; family Syngnathidae; genus Stigmatopora; species Stigmatopora nigra. The sequence continues at coordinate 9,015,089 of NC_135512.1, forward strand.
AACACGTCACTATTTGTCAATGACAAGACTTAAACGGCGCACGAACACTCAAGTCCCGCCTCCGTCCGGTGCGTAAAAGACGGACTTGGGGACGCAATTCCGCACCCCCCTCTGAAGAGATGCTGCGCTCACCTCCGGCTCTTTTGATCAGTCCCCGCTTCTCATCTCGTCCAAAGGGATGACTTCGGACAACTGCAACTTTCTGGTGGGCTCGCAATCCATAATGTTTACATCCAACGTTTCCAAGTCGACCGGGGAAGAAAACATCACCGGGGTCGATTCCGTTTGCAGTTACGTGTCGGTGGTCTTCCCCATCACCATGATGGCCACGGGCATGGTGGGCAACTCTCTGGCTCTCATCCTGGTCTACGTCTCCTATCGAAAGAAGGAAAACCGAAGGAAGAAGTCTTTCTTGCTTTGCATCGGATCTCTGGCGCTCACTGACCTGTTCGGACAGCTCCTGACGAGTCCCATCGTCATCTCGGTGTACCGCTCCGACCTGAGCTGGGAGCGCATCGACTCATCCGGCAACCTGTGCGCCTTTTTCGGCGTGTGCATGACCACCTTCGGCCTGTGCGCGCTCTTCATGGCCAGTGCCATGGCCATCGAGAGAGCCACGGCCATCACCAACCCGCACTGGTACTCCAACCACATGAAAACCAGCGTAACCAAGCAGACCCTGATGGTTATCTGGTGCTTGGTTTTGCTTTTTGCCCTCTTGCCTGTAGCTGGGGTGGGCAAGTACACGCGCCAGTGGCCCGGGACGTGGTGCTTCATCAGCACCGGGGACAGAGAAGTGCCAGGGAACATTTTTTTCTCCTTTACTTTTGCCTTGTTGGGGATTTTTTCATTGCTCGTTACTGTGTCCTGCAACGTGGTCACCATACGGGGTTTGATTATACGTTGTAAAACCAAGTCTGGGACGTCACAGGCCTCCAAACATTGGGAAAGACTCACCACGGAGACGGTCGTGCAACTCTTGGGGATTATGTGTGTCCTGCTTGTGTGCTGGTCTCCTCTGCTGGTATGTTTTCATTACTATGATATATAGTACTTGGTACTTTCTTTGTAGAGTAGGGGGTCATGTGATGATGTGTCATTGCCTAAAAAGACAGTCACACACACACACACACAAACACAAATAAAAGCATATTATTCATATTCAATCTGCCAAATTATTTGTTAGATATAAGTAACTTATTTGTTTTTAATGGGCCCCGATGAATTGGAGTGTGTGTAAGAAACATCAAATGAGCCATTCTTTTGTTCCATTTATTTTGTGAATCACTTAATCCTCACAAGGATTGCCGGGGGTGCTGGAGACCATCCCAGCCGACTTTGGCCCAGAGGCGGGGGACACCCTGAAACAGTGGCCAGCCAATGTAATGGCATAAGGTGGCGAACAACCATTCAAATGCAAGGCAATTTAGAATGTACTAAATTCAAATAGTTGTTCCGATGTATATTTTACTTTTTTTAAACTTATTTAGTGGCCTCACATGGCTTAACTATTTTGGTGCCATTGACGGCAATAAAAAATAATTTTCTTTCAATTACTGACTACCACAACAAACTGGCCAGGCAATGAATGAGTCAAGCTAATGATAATTTTTGTATAGAATAGTTACCAACTGTCCCTGAAAGGGTTACCCAACTAAAGTCATTGTAAAATGAGCACACAGCTTTTAATAATGGAGGTGAAATTCAGCCTTCTACAACAGATGGAACTCATTATCCAAAGGTATCGCTCAGAGGAAGGGTAGAAAATAATCGCAAGGGCACAAACCGTGAACACAGTGAAGACGGTCATTACCACTTAGAGGAAAAAATGGAGCAACGCTGACATTACACCAAGAACTGGAAGTGCCTCTAAAGCAAAGAAGACAAGAAAATTGGCCAGAGAGCCCAACAACAACATTGAAAGAGCTATAGGAATATCTGGCAAGTACTTTTCCTCTCTGTATGACCTATTAAGAAAAAACAATGAGGCATGGGGTGGAAAAACATACACATATTTGACATCTCTATGAAATAGATGTGGAAAAATTTGTTATGGTCTCATGGAAAAAAGGTTGAACCTTGGGGCCATAATTTTTAACTATACTGTTATGCTTGCTATGAACATAAGACTTCTCAAAATCAAAATAAAGCAATATTCAGTCATCTTGAACTGGCTCTTAGTCAAGGTGGAAATTATTGTGACCACATCCAAATTATACAATCCTTGTTATAAAAAAAAAAACCCTTGTGGATGCAGACAACTGATAACCTAACACGCCAGGTTAAATGTTCTTTATATCTACTTGCTATAAATACATTACACAAATCAATCTGGGAAAGATCCAAATGAGATCATTTTTATGGATAAACCTTATATATATAGCTGCTTATGGGTGGTAATGGGTTATTTCATATAAGCTTTTAGGGTTGTTCTTTTTTTCCAAAAATTACAACTTTGTGTTACAATTGAATACAAAGGTGCTCTGCGATTGGCTGGCCACCAAGTCAGGGTCCCTGCATTTAGCTGGGATAGGCTCCAACACCCTCTGTGACCTTTGTGAGGATAAAAAGCTCAGATAAAAGAATTAATGGACTACAAAACATCAAAACATCAACGGAACGTCGACTGGGAGCTGCACACATCTAGCCCCTTTAAATTGTCCTCCTATGCCCCCCAGGTAGTAACACTAGAAATTCAGCAGACACTTTCAGAACTTTCCACCATTATCATTAAATTGGATGCATACCCATGTGACTGTTTATTTACTCACAAAGCAATGTAATACAAAGTACTGCAACATTCTATTCCCATACCGTAATCCACAAATAATTTGACAGCCATTTAGATAAGGACACATACACAGTTTGCAGTAGGGTGAATGATTCATCTTCTCTCAGAAGGACACTGACAAGAACAGATGTCACAATGTTCTGTTTGATCCCACTCGTCCTTCAAAAAGAAGCCTAAAAACCAATTACTGTCCTCCACACTGTCCTTGTATATTTCCAAACGGTTAAAACTAAGTTTGGTTTCTAAGTGTAGCCTTTGAGAGTGTCTTCTCATTGATAGACCTTGAACAAATGGATGCTTCCCCACCACCCTCACATTTGCAGTTGAAACACAGCCCCTGTGATCCATTAAGGGTGAATTCACTTAGGGGGAGTTCTGTTTCAAGGGTCTGCTCCATATGTTATGAGGGCATGCATTGTCCGTTCAAAATTCATTGATGGTGAGGAAAGTGGGGTGTTTGTTCTGTGGCATTGTTGTCTTGGCAGAAGCATCAGTCGCATCAATACATGCTGCAAAATCGATTGTGTACTATTATAGTACTTTTTTTATGATAATCTTTTTGGCAAAGGGGAAACTGTGCTAATTTAGGCAGCTGTTTAGCCTAACTTAATTTCAAATCTTAAGGAATTAAAAAAAAATGAAGATAACGTACTTGTTGTATATGTAAGTTTCAGAGCATATTCTTTCGATCAAAAGGAATGGAAGGTTTGGTAGCATGTTCTGGGTCGACATATAACGGCCTAAATGTTTCAGTAGACTTCTAAATTGTTATGTTAGAGCAGTGAAGATTAACGAGGCTGTCCTCGAAGAAACAATGCAATCTCAAACCACTCCATGGCCTCTTTGGAGTTTCACAAATGAGATTAATGTTGTACTTAATCTTCCTTTTATCAACCCATGAAACTTTAGCCCTGCTTTTTCATGCCTGCTGTGGGTGGGTTTGAGCAAAATTTCAGTCTGGTTGTCTTGGTAACAATTTTTCTTTTTAAGGATTGTGTCATTTGGTTTTCTACAGGTTTAGATTTTAATGGCATCATTCTAGTCTGAAACTGATTATGGAGGTTTTTCATCAGTTAACGGGCCAAAATTTCCACCTAATCTGTCATTTGGGGGAAGTAGGAGAGATCAAATTGGTCCTTAACGACAGAAAGCAGGATGAAAACACAATTGCAAACCGGATTTTTGTTTATAAATGCGACAAGACAATCTCTTGATTGGTCGTTTCTGTAATTGTTCTGCAATTTGACGCAAATGCAGAAAGTAAGTACTGAATTTGTAGCGAATATAGTTCCGGATTTATTCTTTATGAATGAGAGAGCAGTTGAGTTACACATGTTTTTTTTTGTCTACATAGAAACAGATACGGTGATACTTAATATGTAATTTAATACTTTAGTCTGAGTGGTTAACATTGGAATTAAGATTTTCTAATAGAGTGATTTTAGCGTGAATATTTCACCAGTGGGAGATATTTTGTATAGTTGAAAGGACTGAAAGAGATGACTGTCTCTCTCTTCAGGTGCTGATGGTGAAGATGATCTCAACGCAGGTGTCCTCTCATGAATGTAATTCCTCAGAAGAGAGTTCCCAGCCCTACTCAGTGCGAGACGTCCAATTGGACTGCAACTTTTTCCTGACCGCCATCCGCTTGGCCTCACTCAATCAAATCCTGGACCCGTGGGTTTACCTGCTCAGCAGAGAGATCCTCCTCCGCAAGTTTTGCCTGGTGGCCAACGCTGTGTCCAATTGCTCTATAGAGGAGCAAAAGGAGACCCAAATTGCTTTGGATGCATTGAATAAGCAGAACCAAGGGATCCTCCAGAAATCCCAAAGTAACAAAGCAGATCTTTGATTCCAGAAGGATTTGGCGGTTTTGATGACTCATTAGTTGGAGCGAAACAAAATTGAAGAGATGCATGTGGAATGTTTCTTTTTAAAAAGTTATGTCATTCCATGTCATCTTCAAGTTTTTCTTGTATTATACCATCTCCAAGAAGCGTGACTCTAAACTGAAGTGATGCAACGTTTTTCATCATCAGTTTTTTTACACTTTGATGATCTTGCGAATCGTCTATTATGGGATGAACCGACAGTCAGTCAGATGTAAACAGGAATGTTTTTCTAATTTAATGAAAACCTTTTGGAGAAAAGATATAGTGTAAGATTATTTATTCATGCTGAATATACTGAAAATATGTTCATGGCCAAGCGCATATATAAAGCTACCTATTTAATATTACTGAATGTAAATATTCAAGAAGGCAGTAACAACTAATGCAAAACATCCAAAACAAGAGCTACAGTGTCACAAATGGGTGACTTTAAGTTTAAAAACAATAGGTGAAGTGCAATTAAGGGTTGAGGTTATGAATGTTATTGGTTATGAGAGCTTATCAAAGTGTACAGTATTTGTAAATGTGCCAAACAGATGCTCAACATGAGAAACAGGCAACAATTGATACATCATGAAATGTACAGTCACCCTAATATTTCATATTGTGGTTCAAAATATATTTTGGGGGGAAAAAACTGCCTGTTTTGGAATTCCAGTCAGAAATTGTAAACAAGAACGGTGTCTTTCTTTGCACATCAGCCAACAAGACCAGCTAACCAACATCATAGTGCAATCTGTGTGAATTTCCCATTTGCATGCACAACAAAATTGGGAATATTTAATATAGTTTTATACAGATACCAGATTAAGACGGATGAAGCAATGCATGATGGACATTAGTCCTCGGCTACAATCTTGCATATTTACATATGTATGTTCATTATCATGAATATAAATATGTTCATTAATATGTGCTTTTCCTTATTAAATAAATCAAACTCAAACCCATAGTCATGAATATTCCTGTACTTTAAAGTGTTGCTTTCAATTGTAAACTTATGTTCAGATATGATAAACATGCCACAACATGTTTAAAATCCACATTTAACATTGTGCATTCTAAATTATTTGACTCAATCAGTTTCCATGTGAATCTGAGTCATGTTTTCTCATTTATTTCATCTCTGTTGTGCCTGAAAAAACATAAAATATTCATTTTCAGTTTGGTTTTCGTCCAAAATACACAACAAGTGTATTAATTTAACTCTCCAGAACCACTCACAAATGCAGAATTTATTTATTTTTTCCTACAGAGCTTTTGGACCAAATGAATTTATATTTTTCCTCTTCTGAATGTACTTACAAACATGATTATGCTGGTTCTTGGGAATGAAAGGAAATGAATTGACTTTTGTTTGTTAGATGAAAATAAATGATTATATACTTGGATAATGAGAAGTCAATAGCTAATAATTAATTGGACGGCAATGTAATGCTTACTGGAATGCTGATTTTGGTGAAGGTGATGTGAAGCTGACCCGAGTAAAAAAGAAGGTATTTTTACTCCAAAAATATGGCTTTAATGAGTTTGACATCTTGGGGGTTTGCGAAATTTTGAAGGTAATGATGTTGGGCCTTAGTAGGTCACAAATGTTCTCACACAAACTTCATTTTAAGCTTTAATCTGCAGATGTGTTCTTCTGTTTAAACACCACTTTTTGAAGAAAATCCAAATTTCACAATTTTGATTTAATGATGGTAAGTCTGACTTCTTGAAAACTGCATAGACTTGACTAAAAAACACACATTCACTTTGCAGCTTGGATGTTTTTTCTTTGAGCTGAAAGAGTGCCATCACTTTTATATTCTTGTATATTCATGCCATTTTAAGTGGACAAAAAAAAGGCATGGAAATGGAGAACAAAGCATTCACGACTTTACTGACCCCTGAGAAGTGATTCTCAGACGAGGGCTACTCACACTCACACTGCAACACTGCAATGACTACATTTTATAAAAATGTTCGGTACTTTTGTGTTCAGAATGCGAGTATTATAGGAATGCTACCATTTTGCAACCTGTCTTTGAAGTGTATACTTATAGTTCATTTGCACTTGAAATGTGGCTTACTCAATGTGGTGCTGTAATCTTGTGAGTCTATTAAAGACAAGAAAAACATCATTTAGATAGACATTTATTCTTGTTTATTCTCATATTGACAGATTTACTTGTATAATAGAATGTGCACATATGCCTTTCACAGTCATTAGTAATATTCCAATAATATTAAAACATTTAACATTATTTAATACAAATCAAATAGTACAACTCAATGTGGAGGATTCCATATTAACGCACATGCTGGAGGGGCATATTTTTATTCTAGCTTTTTTAGTAAATATTATTTAAGTACACAAGAGGAGGCATATCTTGGCATGATCCTTCCTGTGTGGAGTTTGTATGTTCCCTCCATGTATAGATAGGTTTGTTTATTACTTATTATTTTGTTCCTCAATTGGTCAAGCCAACCGGTTATTCTACATGTTCATTGACTGTCTGTCTACTTTTGTGATTGTTGTTTTGGTATGTTAGCCAAATGGTGGTCTGAAATCGACATTGCCTTTAAGGGACTTAAGAAAAATGTTTGGATTGAAATGGGTGAATAAAATCTAAAATCTTAAAGTATTTAAAATTGCAAACGAAATATTATCTGCTGTTCTATCACATTTTGACACTGAAAAATAATATTTGTATGAGTAATCATGTTTTTACTAAGGCTTACATATTGAATCTAATCTAAAATAATGTATTAATAGAAGCCAGTGCTTCCAATATGGGACTCTAAATAGGATTTCTACACTTAAAGACAGAAACTATCAGTGGCTTTAATGAGATCCTTTTTATAGTTCAACTGCCTCACAATGTTTGTTCCCACGGCAGCTCAGAAGATCGATGTTGTTAAATCAATGATCTTTTCACATGATACTGCTGCCCTGCCTCAATGGCTCCTGCTATGAATGATCTTACGATAGGGAAAAAAAATACAAAAAAATACTATGTCGATTGGAATTGGAGCTGACAAAGCCTTTTGGCACTTAAATGCTTTTTTTGGTGCCCCTATTGACCATAATTTCTGAACGACAAGGACCTTGAATGACTCCAGTGCTGACAATGGTGTTCATTAGTTGGGGTGGTGAGTTTTCCTCGAGGCTAACTACAGTAGGCACCAAGAAAAAAAAGGTTTCTGGTGTCTAGAGCGACTGCAAACTTGGAGAAGGCTTGATAATAAAATAATCCTGAAATAAAATTGCACACTCATCTCTGATGTGATCAAGGTGTTCCGTCACTGATCCACAGTGAGTGGCACTTAAGCAATTACGTATGAGCCTTGAGTCTGAGAAGTCATCTCACAAGGGGGAATGAGACTGATCGCTAATGTGTAGAATGTAGATACATGCCATTTAAATGGGACCAAATTTATGGTTTCTGCTCCATTTTCTTGTAACAGGATACAAAACCTCTCATTATGAATGAAAGGAAGCTCTAACTGTGTTGTACTGATCGGAAATAGCACTTGGCTTTTGGGGGAAGGAAATGATTGCGGTGTCATAATTAGACAAAACTAGTTTTGCTTTTGGGAAACACTGAAATGCAAATTGAACATTTAAATGATTCAAAGGTGGCTTGTTTTATGTTAGAAGATTCTCATCTAAGAAAAATGACTGAAGGAATAGTGATCCTTGTATGTGGAATCCAACCCTAGACCCACAGAATCAAGTGTTCTATGATTATATCCACAACCAATTTACAAAATGGAAGAATATTCTCTTTTTTTTCCCACAAGGAAGCTAATTTTAATCTTAATACCTTCCTGGGGTCTCATAAAAACACATTTTGTTTGGCATTGGAGAGAAAGCCAAACATGAAATTTTCAAGTAAACCCAACAATGACAAAAACCTGCATAAAAATTAAGTGCGGGTTATGAAAATAAAAGTTTGTCCATTTTTTCCTTTTTAATATACAGCAACTTATTACACATGTAATTTTATGTTGCAACATTGTATAGACATAAATATTTTTTTCCATATCAATTTGTATATAAATGATATATCTATATGTATTTTAAATGCTTATTTAATCAGAAGATGAATGTAATATTTTATAGTTCAAAATTAGCAAGGTCTATAAGATGATTTTTTTGTCAATTAAATTAGTAAAAGTGATAAACTCATTTGTTTTTGTACAAATTAGTTGACCTAATTCACTTAACAAAGTACATTTAAATTTGGTGTTCGCCAAAAGAGGCAAAAAGTAGAAATCCTCATAAAACACAGCAAAAGTGCTTTACATTAACAATATTGCTAAACCTCATGAAATATTTTTATGTTTTCAGACAGTACTGCATGAAGTGCTTTTATTTCTGAGTCAAATGGGTGTCTGGACAATAAATTTAGGTGGGCCTATTAAAAGCATCATTTATCACATTATTTATTCCTTTACACCCAATAATCTGCTCATGTATATGTATCTATTCTATCCTATATCCTTTTGTGCTCTATTAATTTTAAACTATTCAAACAATGAATAATGAGTTTTCCAGTGAGGAGTTTGTGAGGCAAAGTGAGAGGTTATTACTATATATATAAATACTTTTGAAGAGGACACGTGAGAGGTAATGAAAAGTGCTTGAGACGATCTCGTAATTTATTTATTAACTTCATCGTGTGTGTGTGTGGTGAATAATAAAAAATACACACAAATGCTTTCTACTTCACTTCAAAGTATATTCTGATACTTTCCCCAAGTTCAATTATGTAATTGCTCCCTCAAGAGCCACTCCGAAGAGCAGAATCATGACTTTAAAAGGATTTACTAATCAATATAATGCTGCTTGACCTTGGTTATGCTTTGAAAGCAAACGGGAGCGTTGAAAGGGTCGCAACGGGGGCACTTTATAAAAATAAAGTCCGTTAAGGAACGTTGAGGATTTTAAGGTTTTCATCCCAAGAGACGTATTAGATTGAATGCACTTTCCATCAAGCAATACATAACTCCCAAATTACAAATCTACTTGAACATAAAACCCTTGCAAGATAAGTCAGTATATTTCTTATTTTTATTTTTATAAGATACTAATGTAATGGGCTAGGATGGGGAAGTGTAATAGTGTACATATTGGTTACTTTGAAGGTCAAAACTTGTATTTGGTCATTAGCAGGCAAAGCACAACATGTGATTTATTTTCCAACATAACTTGGGTATGCAGAGCAATTGGTAACCATGTGCATGACCAAAGAGTGTTACACAGCCCTTTCAGACCAATCTTTACCAAAATTTAAGTCAATATCTGAGTTTTAGATGATAAAAATATATAAACAGTGATTCTGTTTGTTTAAATATGCCTTCATTCCAAAGGTTTCTCCACTCACATTAAAAACGTGAGCCCAAAACTATTTAAAATTCTGTTTATCTCCTCCATTCACACCATTACACAATCTTACCCAATCAAATCATGTATGGATACACAATGAGAAGATGTGCCTAGAGAAAAAGAAGTATTTTCTCAGTCAAGAGTGCCCCAAAGAAAACATTGTGCAAATAAATCCATTTACATTCAACATGTACATAGTGGCAGTGATGTGCTGTTGTTTCACACTATTGGATTATATTGTCATTGAATATCACTCAGTGTAATAAAATGAGGTCGAAATGGGGGGATATGTAAAGTCAGTTTTCTCAACAAAAGTGCATAATCATAATGTTTCACTTGATTGATGCTTTTATTTGGACACAGGGAGAATTGTAACAGGTCTTTAAAAGATCTCAATCAGACTTTAACCTTTTGCCTGTCATTGGTGCCCAATTTGGTCCAAACACAAACTAATGAAGCCATAAATCCGGTTTAGAGTTCTTGCAAACATGGCTGTGTACAACCTTTCCTTTGTGTGTCTTTAACTTTAACTTGATTGAAATGATTGAAATATTTTTAGCATGTTTAGTTTTACAAGAGCATCACTTACCTATTCCTTGTCAGCTTTTCCAAGATGTTTTTTTTTGCTTCTTTTGTTTTTTAATCACAGTTCAGGCATCAGACCAAATGATGTACTAAAATAATAGCTAATTAAAATTGAGCATTAACATCAACATGTAAAACAGCAACAACACAAAGTGTCAAATGGCTTTTTCTCAAGGAGTACATTCTCATGTGTAATGATTGCAACATGATTGCAACAAGATTGGACATCGTTTGACTTAACAACCTCCTGTAATTGCCTGACCAAAAAAACAATCCCAAACAGCTAGGAACAACAAATAACAAATTTAAAGTCCATTCTGCAACAAACAGTTTGCTGTGGCTTGGTGTATATGTTAATTAGTAAAAACAAAATGACAAAAAAAAAAACAGTCCAAATAAGACAAATGTTCTCTGGCTAGTGCTGCAACAGCTAAAGAATAAATAAGCCTGCATTTCAGTCACCTTTATTGTACCTCTATTTTGTCCAGACCTTGGAAAGCTTAGTCATGGCTTTACTTTTTCTTTTGATATGCCCCCTTTGTGTTTAAAATTCATGGACTTTTGGCAACATTTTCATTCTTCTATGCCATTTTTTTGACTTAGTATGCTAGAAAACATTTTTCTCCTTTAATTGACAGCTTACCTTTCACGCTGTCTACCTCATATGCAGCATTGTTTTCGATCATATTTTCTCACAATACAAAATCACATATTTATATGAAGACGGGAGTGAAGAAAAAAAAAGTAACTTGCACACTGTTGTTTTAAAAGGCAGAATATCTTGTCACTAATCTTTCGGCATGATTGCTTTGAATGGATTTTCTTGTAAATGAAACAGTGGGCAAGGCTTTTAAACAATGTTCCCATGGCAACAGTATTGATGCTGACAAATCTTGTGTTCTAGGGCTTGTTAAAATTATGTTAAAACTGCTTGAGAGTTTGTTTTAGAGGTCAAGAAATACATTAAACAGATTTTTGTTACTTTTCATTTATTCATTTTCAAAACTGCTTATTCTAACAAGGGTCACAAGGGGTACTGGGGCCTATTTTGGTTCTAAAAACTTTTGGCAAGTGTTTTTGTTACTTCTCAAACTGTAGTGCATTACTTTTTTAATCTCAGTCATCACAGCTTTGTTTGTAGTGCATAATACATCGACCGTTTTTCCATAATTGAGTTTCCTTCCAGTTGTAATGAGTTTTCCAATATTGCTAATAGGTCCTCACTAGCAGAATAAAGTCCCTATCCTTGGTGTTTTGGCATAAGATGTGTAGTTGAAATTTTTGAAAGACTCCAAATGAAGCTCATCAGAGCTTATTAGAATCTTCAACAATGACAATATTAAAATTGATTGTTTTTCCCTAGCTAAAAATATTAAGTTCATTCGGATGGTAAAATGGGTTTTGATTAAGCAAATTTGGACTTTAGTGTTTAAGTTTGCTAGCCAAGAAACTAACACGATGAGTTGGATGAGCATTATACCATTTTTTTAATATAATGTAAACATTGCTATTTATATTGTTTATCTAGTAAAGAAATGGAAACTTATTTTGGTTTTGTGTTGCTGCTGATCTTTTTACTTTGGTGAGGACAAGCTATGACATTGAGGGCTTTAGGAGAGATGTAAATCATCACGTCTGTTGCCAACTCCCATGTGAGTCTTTAACCTTGTTTCGATTCTGTTCGTGAATAGCTTTACACAAAGTCTCCAAAAAAAATCTCGTTCTGCATGATTTGGCATTTTTCGCATTGCATAAATGAATTTAACAACTAATAAATTTGATGTCTATCCTATTTCTTCACATGGCCAATGCTATCATCTGAATTAGTTAGTGTGTCATGCATTTATGACAAATAAATGCATCCCTTTTACTGGAAACCGTGCACTCTGAAAAGAGGAGTTACAACCTTCGATTAAACATCTCCACATTTATTCTCGACCGAGAAACTGATGTAAAAACGGACAAACAAATCATCCAAGTTCTTGGCTGTGTTTAATGCCTGACAGGACAAGCCAAAATGTGCAACCATTTTTAAACAGATTAATGTTTGGAAGCTGCATAAATCATTAATTCGTTATGTTAATCATTTGTGCACACTGCCAAATCAACTTCCTTTGTTTGGCACTTTTATGCCAACATGTACTTTGACCAAAAGCTTATTTTGTGTTTTCTAAACATGATTATTACGATATACAACAGGCTTAAGAAGAGCGGAAATGAGTCAACTTGGTATAAAAAAGGGAAAAATGATGTTAAATCACACATAATTTCTCCCTGTGCCAGCTCACTAAACAAACTGGATCTTTCCTTTTTCATAAAACACATCATTGAGCTTCCGAGAAAAACAAAATGTAATATTAATGACCTCTCAAGAATGAAAAATGCCCAGATTGATGACTTACTTGTTTGTTTAGTGAACACTTGACTGACTGCTAAAGTTAATCAATCATATTTAAAAGACCACATAAGAACATGACGTGCACAAATCACTACTACACAGAATGAGACCCAATACAAGGGGGTGTACTCAATATTCACGTCAACAAAGTACCACACAGTCTTTGTTCATTGGCATTTTCTAGCCCATTGTGCCTTTTCCTTAGTATACTGGCCGATTCAGCCATGCTGTTTTTTTTTTGTTTGTTCTACCTTGTCTTGTGTTTTCTGGCATGCTCCCTTTGTCCAATAAACATTATTGTGAATATGATGTACTGCTTTTGAATCTGTGTTGGGGTCCAACTACAATGGCTTACCGTTTAATAATGATATAGAGCTGAGTTCTCATAAGTGCCACCTTCAAAAAGTTACAATCTATTCAAGATAAGTATCGAGCACTAAAGCCAAAGCTAAGTGTTGTCTTTTTGTGGATGTGGAGGAGGAGCTATCGAATGAAAAATTCAATGTAATGTGCTATTTTGTTGCCTGTTTTATAGCCCAATCTGGATTGAAAGGCCAAAAAGCACATCATCTTGGCAGGTTCATCCTGATTCCAAACAGGTTGAATGCTCCATTGTGGCAATTTCCTGGACAATTAGTATGAATGGCGTGAGCTGGATGTTTTTTAGTCGAAGGATGAGAAAGCATTTTTTTCTGTAAGGATGATTAAAAACAAGATGGCATGATGCCATCTTAGCTTGGACAATATCCCCATCTGCTCTTTAAATTTGTCTGGATGTGCCATAACTTTCTTTGAAAAGATCGTGAGAAGAATAAAAATGAAATTACAGATTTCTAATTTGCAACTTTCTTTCGAATTGAAATGTAAGACCAGTTCTTAGAATTATAACTACCCTTTTTTTAATTTCATTACACTAACCATCTGACAGGCTGGCTCATCATGAATTAGTTGCCACTCAAGTTTAGATTTTTTTTTTTTTTACTCCAATCCACAAGCAACCACCTACTTCACACTTTGTGTTTGGAAGCTGTCAAACACAGAAAAATAAATATAATTCTATCATAGTGCAGCAATGGTGTGTACTGACAGTTAAAGTAGCCTCCGGGTAGTTCCTTCACAGGAGAGACATTTAAGTGAATTATGATTGTGTCAATCTTTTTATTTTTCTTATTTCATGGCGCTTAGCCAAAGATGAGTTGACAAAAGCGGGGGGTTAGTGGAGAACATCTTAGGATGGCACTGTATTCTATCTATTTGTTTCCTTGTATATAGACTTATACTTGGAATCTAATGTGTTTTCTTCTATCTGTAATTTCTTTGAAAATGAGTCTCACCCGCTGTTACATAACCAAGCCCAAATGTAAAAATGGTTGACAATAATAAAGCTTTTTATCCCCCCTGCAAAATCTTCACGCAACAATGTCCCTTGCATGAAATACTTCTTTTTTCTCATAACAGAAAACTTAAACGACGATCAATTCCGTCAAGAAAAATGCAATATTTTCCCGAGAACACGTGCACAGTGGCAAAGAATATTGTGAAGGAACAGTGCTTCGAAATTCAATTGTAAAAACCTTATCTGATATTTGTGATGGAAAACAGGAAGTGACATACCGCAGAAAACAGCTCTACAGCTCAGTCTTGTTGAGTCGACACCGATTGAATATATTAGTTGAGATCTAAACAAAAAAAATGTTATTTGCAATTTACCTTGGGAGTAGAAGAGAATACATTTTAATGCTAACAGTTATGATAATGGTTATTGTAAGGATTGTGGTGCATTATGTATAGTTGAGTCATCATTGATGACCACTTTTTTGCCAGATGTTTTTGTTCTTTGTCCTCACCTGTGCCCATTCAAACAAAAACTACAAACTATAAAAGCAGAAGTGCTTATCTATCACTAAACCACAGTGATATAATATTCCTACTACTATAAATACATCATGGATGTTTGTTTTTCAAAAACAACTAACTATAAAAGCAGAAGTGCTTATCTATCACTAAACCACAGTGATATAATATCACTAGTACTACTATAAATACATCATGGATGTTTGTTTTTAAATGAACAACAGGTAAAAATATTTAAGTATTGAAATGTGACTAATCTTTTTACTTGAAACTCTTGCCATTCACTCACAATTTGTGTAAATGAGCCAAAAACATATGTCAAACGTCTAACACTCAGTCCCGGAAGAATTTTGATTTGTCTGAACAGATGGCTCAATAAAGTCGTTAAACAAGTTTACAGCCTCGTCTGTGTGTGTTTATAAATCCTGGCCCTTTTCCTTGAATCAGGAAAAAAAAAAGATAGGCTGCATGCCTGGAAGTATCCGATTGACAAGTTGCATCTAATAGACACACAGAGCAAGAAGTCATGAATCGCAATCAGCCGGGTTCAACTGCAGCTTCAGTCACTTTGGCTAATTTTGCTGAACTACCGTTTCTACGGTAACCGTCCAGGAGCATTTTCTGCTCCAAATAACAGAATCCAGTCTGTAATTTACCTTGTTTTCCCCCCCCAGAAGAACTCTAAATGCAAAATTGTTTGCATACAAGGATATTTTTTTATTTATGGAGCTAGGTTACAATCAAACACGTTTCTATTTAATGCAGTAAAATCAGAATCATCGTTATAATTGCTCACCCATAGCCGTCTTAATTGGAGTGTAAATTGACAGTGTTTGCACTTTGTTGGACTTGAACCTTGCATAGCAACGCCATTTGCCTTGACGACACTCAGTGACCTTGAGCAAAACCAAATGATGCCTGCCAAAAAAAAAAAAAACAACAGCAGCACAAGGCAGTTTTTAAATTGGGATTTAATGGACAAGTGGTCAAAATAAATCCATAAAGCTCCGTACTTGTGCACTCCACTTGCAAAAAAATAAAAATGCTCTAGCACATTAAAGTTGACCGCGGTGTTGACGTGAGACCTGGCTTTTCCATTATGAGGCGTTATTGAGTCACCGGATTCCATAAATCATAAACCAATTAGAATAAGACGCGAGCAGGCCACTGTTACAGCAATTTCATCAAATCTCATTGTGTCACTGTAGCCTCACCCCAAAATCAATACCAGGCGGATGTAGACAGTATATACAAAGGGGGAGAGTGAATAAATAATCAGCTTTATAATTATACATTTTACACTGCATTTATTTGGTCATTTTAGCATTTTTTTTTTGCTGTAGTTGACAAAAGCGGAAGTTTTTTTTCCTTCTACCAAGTCAAAATAATGTATTTCCCTGTCTCATTACACAGTCACGGGTCTTGAGCCTTCTTAGCATCAGCGTCTCTATTTAGCTTACAGTGCCTGAATAAAAGGTCTCATGCTCCTGACCCGAGCCTGAACTGAATTCCAATCAGCCAATTCTACAATAAATGGACGCTAATTGCTTGAGTTTGCTCGTGCCTTCTGGAGCTGATGGGGAAAAAAGGAATGCATGATTTGATTTGCGGATCCTATGGATTGGAGCCTCTCAAATTGCTGGCGTTGTGGCTGTGCTCAAAGACCCTCTCAGAATGTCTAGTGGGACAAGAACATGTGCAGAAATACGGGTGTTTGGATTAAATGCAGGGCGTGAAAAGGGGCGAGAACGATACGTAAACAGCAAGTGAAGATGGCTGGAGAGAAAGCTTGGCAAAGAACCATATGTCAATCTCCCAAAGATCCTCATCAATTTTTTAATTAAAATTAAAGTTTAATCAGTTGGTGAGTAGCTAAATCATAGACATTCACAGCCATTGTCCAAATAGTAGTGCATTTCAGAATATTTGGATACATACATTAATTTTTTAGCTAAAAAAATAAGACAGTGATGTGACATTTACAACATATATTTATTTTTCCGAGTGAACTTTTGAATCCTGACAATTTTTTCCCTGCTGCCATTCTCAAAGTAGCTTATGCACTTTTTTTATATCCAACATATCCCTTCCAATTATTTTGTAAGTAAGCTTTAGAAAGCAATTAGCTCCATTCAAATGACCTTTTTGTGGTCCCTCCACTTTTGAAAGGTGCCCAAGACTACATTATCATGCAGACAATATCACTTTTAAATAGAATTATTCAAGATTAAGCACAATTAACATCGTCCTTTGCTGTTTTCTTGAATGTATTTCCAGGAATACTTAAAATTTTATAATCTGTCAAACATAATAATCTTAATTTCAAGAGGGAAAGCCTTTAAAATGTTCTCTTTCACAATTATTTCCAAATAAATGTATGGATTTTACTTCCTGAAAACTACTGACACAAATATAATATACATTTTCAATATATTTAACTTTTGGAAATTCAACTGCATGTAGTAGCTGTCCAATTTGGTATTTAAATGAACCTGTTGCCTATGTGTGTGTATTTTAGCTTCAGTTGGCACTAACTACACTTTAGCAGTCAAGCTGTGCAGAATCATAATCAGGGTGACTGTGTAAGCACTGTAAATGTTGTGGTGATTAGTTCTTTTCCCCCAGACGTTACCTGTCTGCAGGACAGATGGGCCTGCTGCCCTGCCGAGAAGTTCATGCACTTGTTTAAACAAATTAGCCTGGAGGAACTTGAATATTTAACCACTGGCTCCGTAGTCATGTTTATAAAGCCATCGATATGCATGTCCCCGAGACAAGTAACAGACGGTTACAGTAAGCTACAAAAGAAAAACAGATACCGTATCTCATCCCCTGATTTACCACATACATTTCCATTTAAGTAGCATGTGTGTATATTGAGTTGATTGACCCATATAGGGTTCATTTTAATTTAAACTTGGGTGGCTTTTAAACCAGAATTTTATCATCAATCATTGAGGACTTGTTGAATTGGCATCCCAAGGATTTCCAAAGATTTGTTCATTTTCCGCCATGTGACTTTCTTATAGTCAGAATTTGACTGTCTGTCTCTTAAAGTGACGGTTTTCACCTCCCTGCTAAATATGTTTGAGTGTCTTTGGTGAAAAGTAATCTGAGCAGCAGCTTCCAAAGAGGCTAAATCAGAGCGGTTGTACTGCTTCGCTACAAATTGTATCAGAGAAACCGTTATTATAGACCCATTTCGGAACTGTACTGTCTTCCGAGTTGCTTTAAGGTGCAATGCCGTCAAGGACCTCTGGGCCTCCTTCACGGGTGGAAATTGGCTCCATGAAGACAAATATCAAAGACCATGATTTTCAGATTGATTCCAGAAGAAGAGGAAGACACTTGATTTGAATTGTTTTGTCTTCGGGCCAAATACACAGTTTGGACAGCTGCTTGTTCTCGCACAGTTGATTATTCCACTCACAGTGATGCAAGGTCATGTTTTGATTTCAATCTAGTCATATTTATGCAGCTTGCTTTCATTAATGTCACGGGTGAGGTGGAGCAGAAGCCAGTTGACTTCAAGTGAAAGGCCAGGTGGAACATAAGCCAATCATCTGTCAGCCGTAAAACAGACCCACAAAAAATCACACAAAGAGGGAGGTAGGGTAAACAAAAATTTCATTCAAGAGTAGCATTACTTTAAAATAATGTTACCCATTGACAAGTAAAAGTAGTCATTCACAAACAAAATCACTATTACAAATAATATAGTAATCAGTGTAAAGAATATTCAAGTACTCAGTAACTGCTTATGTCATCTAAATTGTTCTTACATATTATATTTCATATAGGAATCCAACAGACACTTCATTTTGCAAGCAAATCTAAAATTTGACATATTGGCTTAAGATGTCTGTGGCAGCAAGTTTGTCTAATTTTATTGATCTTGTGTTACATTTGCTGACGCAGATGTCGTATAGAACTTGCAATATACTTTCTCTCTCGCGACTTATAAATCCACATTTCCTCATCTACAAGTAGATGACTGGCTAAGAGCAGCAATGGAAAAATGGCAGAAGATAAATGTAGTATCTTCCTGTGCTCACTGCAGGATAACTGTTGTAATTATACAGATTTAAAGCCAAGTTCATCACTTGATTAAGGAATTGGTCAGCCTTGAAGCTACATTTAGTTGGTGTGTGTGGGTGTTATTTTAGCCAATTACACTGCTTAATCTTCTAATCGGCACCACTCATGACTTAGCCCTTTGAAAAAGGGTTTTGTAGATAATGGAACCCCAGTCATTATCTTTGATAAAATATTCCCAACTTATTATTATGTTGAAGTCATGTAGCCAATAGAGGTTTCATCAGATCAGAATATTTTTCATGAATACATACTTCCAAGGGACTGAAATGTTGTTTGAAGGCATTTTTTATGTGTACCAATCCCTTATATAACAATTTGAATGTGATAATATAAACAAAACAAAGGATTGATCCCAGGTTTTATATACAACATAACACCCAGAAGACATTGCAGCATGCTAAGATTGTCAAATGACTATCTAAATTCCCGGGTGCTATCCTTGGTGCTGAAAAAAGTAACAATGTATATTGACATGCCTGAACAAGTGCACATGGGGTGTAAATTGCTATGAAGAATCGTGGGTAAATTTACCACACAGTTGTGACGTGAACACTTGGGATTGTACTGGTTAATTAGACTTCTTATACTAAACTTATATACTCAGTATCATTCTCTAGCTCAGCAAAGATTGACTGGTGACAAGACCAAAGTGAATGCTGCTTTCTTTCCAGCCTGCTATTAATATGGGTATTTTATAATATGGTCAAGAAATGCTGGTTCCATAATCATAAAAATGATAATTTCAAACTCAAAAATTTGGAGTGTTGTCCAATTGGAGAAGTCGACAACACAATGTTGAATCATTAATGCAGTAACTGCCATCCACAGAATCACAAGCTGGGATAACACCCCCTCCGGCTTAGTATGTTAAGACAACCATCTCTTCCATGATAACTTCCCATGTCACTTTATTTTTTTGCCTAAATTGACACATCATGATCAATTGTTTCTGGGAGCCACTGTAAGCATATGGTGTATTGATGATCTGAAATAAAATGCATGGATGGACCTACAATAATGAGGAACAAGATGCAATTTTCTGCTTGGCTCACTCCCATGTTATAATGTGTCACCTCAAGAAATTCTAACCAAGTGTTAGATCAGACACGGAAATGTATCGACCGTCACTGGATAACATGCAAGTTATAAAAGACACTAGATGGAAGCAGTGCACTTGTATTTAGGATGTTATAAAAAACACAGTTTAAGTGAAGAGTTTCTTCCCTTTATGAGAAAAGGCTGACTATGTTGGGCCTGTTTATGGACTGTTTTCCCAAGCTCAGTAATTGATTCGCTTTATTTACTGTAAAGACCCAATAGCACACCTCGGAAAAGCATTGTAGCAGTGTAACATCAAACTATTGCTAGATAATGTTGTTGTAGACTACAAATATTTGAGATCACTAACAGCTACAAATCCAGCAACCAAGTTCTTGAAACTGAAAATGCATTTATTTTAATAGATTTATTGCAGATAGATTTTTTACAGGTCTCAAGAAAAAAAAAATCAGCCAGAAAGGCACAGCTAATCCAAACTGCCATCCTTATAAATACAAGGAAACTGTGCCTCAGCCATGAAATTGGGCTTCCTGTGAGTTAAAGGAGTGACTTTACATTTAATCCTGCTGCTGGTCAAGAATTTATGTGATTGCTTTGGCCCAAAATACGACATGCTTGGTTTATTTGACTCCTACAAAGCATCTAAAACCCAAAGTTCGTCTGGAAGCGGAATGACAAACATTCCAAGAACAAGAATTAAGCCGGGTGAGGCAGCATTGAATTAGTTTTATTGTTCCTCCACCAGTGGAACAAGTTATCTGGTTAATTAGGACTAAAACCACAATTGTTTACTTCAGAATATTTATACCTGCTCCCAATGGTGTGAAGTTATGACTTTTGCTTTTCATTTGTCATTGGTTTTATTTATATTTATTGTTTTATTCGTTTTTAACTGTCCAGATGATTTAATGTGACTATGTATCATTTTGTTTGTTTCTAATTCTATTCTTCCATTAATAAAGATAAATGAAGCTGTCCCAGAAAGAGCAAAGTCGTGAGATGATTTCAATGGATGAATGCTAATGTTGGGAATCATGATTATTTCCTCTACAGCAATTTATTAAGCTTACATAAAGATTTTTTTTGCAGATTGTCTTTCAGTTCTCATCGTGTCTTTATACCTTTCTTTGAGATGATCATTCATCGTCTGTTTCTTTGAAATGCAGTAGTTTAATTTAATCATCAAGGCCTTCAAAATGGTTTTATTGGCAATTTCCAATGTTTGTGCAATGTGTCTATAAATGTGCTTTTCACTGACAAAAGAAAAATGGGATGTTTTTAAAGGCTGTTCAATAAAATTTGACTCATATGCTGTATTGAATTTCATTGTGCTAGCAGTTATAGTTTTCTGATCGTGTTTATGTTTGCTTAAATCAAAACACAATTTATAAGCACCTTGCAACATATTGGTGAATAAATATAGTGTATATATAACTTACAAATTCCTCATTGACCTTGGTCACCCCAATTACTTATGCAGGGAAATTGATGTTTTTTTCCGCAATCAATACAAAGTTTATTATGTTCTATTTCTTTTCCAGGCTTGTGTTGGAAAGCTTTCACTTCTGGAGTTATGGCTCTTGCGCATGCATAATTATTAAAGCTATTGGAGTCAAGCAGGTCAGACAGATATACTGTACAAACAGGTATATGCATATTCCGAGCATGCACATACTCAGGAGAAATTATTCCAGTCATCAACTTTGTTGATAATGTGATTTCCTTCTCAAATGTGAGCATTTATTTTAAAGACCGACTATCTCCTTAAGGGACACTTTACTATAAAATCCACAAATTGGACTTTACTGAGAAACACCCCAAAGCCCATTTCTTTGTAAAATAAACAAAGAAACAAAATAAATCAGTTTTAATCTTATCTGGCTGTTGACCAGAAAGCCAAAGTCATTTATGGAAGTGATCGAGTGGATGGTAAGTGTTATTTTTCATCCTTTTAGTTTCATTGCTATGGCGGCCAGCATTTTAGTAGGTTTTTTGTCTTTCTTTCAAAAACAAAATCATTGTTTATTGAAACAGTAATTACATGTTGTTTAGGAAATTGTACCAAAACACAAACACTACCGAAATAACCCACCCCCCCCCTCCCATCCAACCAAGAGGTCAGCACAGTGTATTGAGCACTTAAATACAAGTGGACCAGCTGCTAAGAAGCCTATTCTGTTGTTTTGATCAAAACATTTCCCGAAGACAGCTTTAACCAAGTGACAAATGATGTGTAACCAATTAATATTTGTTAACAATGACTCAGAAACAGAATCAACAATGGTTTGAAAGGATTCCCTCATTTAATTGTGTGTAAAAAAACCTTGTGATAGTGGAACTTTACAGCCCTCCAGCCAGAAATTATTCACATTTTCTAGAAGCCCTGTATAGTTGTCTACCTTGATGTCTAATTTAATCATGGACACAAAAAGCTGCCTATGACATGCAATGGCAACATAATTTGGACATTAGGAATAATAAAAATGCCCCTCTATATTACTACTGTTTTTTTTCCGTGGGAGCAAATGACATGTTGTTATCTGGTAGTATAGTGTGTCTTGAGTAGCTGTGTATCGAGATGGGTACACAAATGACGATAAAGCAGGTAATATGAATTCCTTGTGTACCAACTGTCATTTTACAAAGACAATAAAATCCACATTACATACACATCATGCTGTTGCCCCTCGATTTTTCCCCCAAAGACAAATAGTGCCATCTGAACAAGAGGCAATGAGTTAGGAAACCTCTGATATTCACCAAGACAACCAATAGAGTAAAGAGTTTTACAGCAGTTACCATGGAGACCGACTCACTGGATGCTTCAAAAGGGTTCATTTAATTTCATATATATATATGCCTATATGAATCTTCAGGGTTTTTTGTTGACCTACTATGTCATCTTATGCTCTCAGTAAATTATACCATAAAGGTAAGAATTTCCACAGAGAATGTTAGTGCTGACACCAAACTAATTATGCAAATCTGTACCCCAAATGGACAGTTTCCAGGTGTTTTGAATATGTGGGAGGTTTTTTTTAATTAATTACAGCACTTATCACACACTTTAAACATCCCTGCCGTGTTTAGAGCAGTTGGCCAGTAAGCTTGCTTCCAAAGCTGGTGCTTATAAAGATTTGGGCTCCACATTTTGGTGTATTTTTTTCCAAATTGGTGTCAGCACATGTATACAGTTGTCTAACTAACACACACACACACACACACAAAACACCATCAAGATGACGACTCACTTATATTGAGTAATTTAGGTTGCACGGGCGACATCAATTTAGCCTTGCAGGCACAGTGATAACTTGATGCATGTTTTCGGTAAAGTAGCTCATATTAGGGCCACAGCAGCTGATCATCAGTCTCTTTAACCGTTAATTACAATATCGGTAAGGGCACCACCTGTTGCAGTATCGGTGCTAATGTGCATCTTTATAGTTATGTGAGCAAATTTTACTGTTAAGTAGTATTTTTTTAATGTATGACCTATGAACATAGCTCATTTAGGTTCTGAATATTCTCTAATGTATCGGCTTCTTTGTAGTTGAGCCCCCTAAAAGCATTGGATTTTTCCTTTATTTTAGATTTTTCTTTTTCTTTCTCTATGTTGGGCTTTCGAATAAAAATAAGACACCAATGTCATGATATTGTATGCATTATGTATTAGGACAAAAAAATCCCAATTTGTACAATTCATTCCTTGTTCATATAACATCAAATCAAAAATAATTCATGTCATTCTTGCACATACACAGTTTGAAAATAGATGTACATATAGATTTTGTTTTGGACATGTTTTATAAAATTTTAAAAAAAGATTTTGCAATGATGTGCTTAACAATAGAGACGGAGATGTGTGCTACTCTTGTTGTAATGATAGCATTAGACTTGTGGTCAATATTACATTCAGAGCGGAATAAGAAAAAGTAATTAAAGAAATGCAATTCAATGATACATACGTCTGCAGAAGCAGAATAAGGTGTTCAACACACTATTGAATCTTTCTGGCGTAAGATTGTATCATTCAGCTCTTCTGAAGAAGCATCCCACAACACACACAAAACCAAGTAAACTCGGATAAATAATATTGCTTTTATAACACATTGTTTTGACCTGAATAGGCGTAATTGTATACTATGGGTTTTTGTTCTAACATGTTGATAATAATATATGGGTAACATTGGATTTAGGAAGCAACAATGAATTGTGATTATTTCTCCATGTTTTCAGCGTAATAACAGGGTATAACAAAAGCCTAGTTCAATAAGCATTTTAGCACCCACCTTTAAGTGCTCTTCCACAGGTTAGCAGTATCTTCAGTTCTTCGTTGGATTCTATAAAACATAATACAGGAGGATTAAAGTCAAGACTCATTAATAAAACAGGCAGACATTTTAATAAGATAATGGTAATAGGATGATGTTCCAGGATGGATTTGTCACAAACACGCACAAAAAAGTTTGAATCGTTATATTGCTTCTTTCTGGCTTTTCTTGATGAGCTAAGGAGGGGGGCACTGTGTTTTTTGGAATGAAATGTAGATTAATAGTCAACCAGCACAGTGTCAGCCACTCACTGAAACAGCAGACACTCCACAGTTAGATTATGTATGGCATTCGCCACAAATTGAAAGCTGCAAGTCATAAACCAACAGCCAAGTTTGTGACTTGGGGGCTGAGGGAATCAAAGCAAGCACAGAACTTGAGAAGAGGTTTCTGGGAAGACTCTTGTGGAGGAGCCATCTGCTGGCCATGGAAAGACTTTGATGTCTTTCTGCAGCAAAAATTAAGATGAAAGCTGAAATACACAAAACTGCAAATGCAAGAGTGTAATGCACACAGTTGATAATGGGCCGTAATATTATGGGCTGCATTGATAGACTACAGCCCCCAACATAGTAACACAATCACATTCTTTTTAATCTAATTTATTCTCACCATGTTTGCAGATTTCTTACAAGCCTGAATAAAAATATATGGACCCATAACCCAATCATTACTGTGTACTTCAATACACAGTAATCGAGATGATTTGTGGGGATAAAAAAATAAAATAACTTACAGCAATTTATAGCAAATAAATATAAAGAACCTTATTTACTACGGGTCATATACTCTCTATTTGGCGTGTATAACTATGCTGTACAATTGTCATGTCCACTCTTTAGTGTATGATAAAAATTCAAGACATCTAGACATATTCACATTTTTGAATGGACCATAAAAATTCTCCCGAACACATGATTAGCCAAATGTGACATAACTATAAAATAATACACCATAAGCAATTTTTATCATCTTTTCTAAAGTGCTGTACTAGCTGTCAGAAGAGAAATTGTAGTAAAACAGTAAATCAATGTAAGGGTTGGTAAGGCAAGGTAAACCTAGAGATTGGTGGATGTATGAATGTGCAATTTAGACTTACAAAAGCAGCAGCAAGTGCTTGATCCAGGTCTGCAATGATATCCACCTCATCCTCCAACCCCACAGAAAGACGAATCAGAGTGTCACTAATACCCAGAACCTTCCTTTCCTCCTCAGGCACAGAAGCATGTGTCATAATTGCCCTGCATTGAAAAAAAAGATAAGTCACTTAAGCATATAATATTTAAAATTGAATTTTTCAGGATTGGTAGACAACTGTGGTGAATTACATGTTAAGTCAGTAGATACATCAAGTACAACAATTACATGTCAATAATAGTTTTAATTAACAAAATAGGTATCTGAAAACACCCTGAAACCGAATTTAATTAATCTCTGCTTCCCTCTCGTGGCGATTTGCCTGTCGTTACAACTGTGTATGTTTTAGTGGCCTAAGCTTTGAACAGAATTTGCCAAAAAATGATGTGCCTAATACTTACGGATGCTCAGCTAAACTTTCATAACCACCGAGACTTTCAGCCACAGCAAACAACTGCATTTAAAAAGACCACAAAACACAAACATGTACAAAATCAGTATTGTAAAGTGAACATTATCTTTGAAATATCATAGCAGATAAATATACGTGTTTTTTGAAACACTGGATTGCCAAGGAGGAAAGAATATTACAACTTACTTTGAGATTTTCGAGAAAGGTGTTGGCATGCTCAAGTTTCCCTTTAATGTAGAAGGTGATCATTCCAGGACATCCAGTGCATTGTTTTTTCACAACCTCATATTGTGGGTGAGAGGGTAGACCTGTAGCAAAAGATGATGGGCAGTCAATTAAGTGTACAACGGGTTAATTTTCCACACATGTATGTATGGCCAATTTTGTATTTTTGATTTTGTTGCATCTGCAGGAATCATCACCTTTCATTTCTCCCAATTTGACCAGGAAAATGCAAATGAACACTTAAAAATTTGCGAAAAATCACAAAAAAAAATTGCATTGGACTGGGCATTGCAGTTTTTTACTCGACCTGGGTAGATAACACGCTCCACTCTAGAATCTGCTTCTAAAAACTTGGCCGCTGCCAAGGCGTTCTTAAAGTGGCATTCCATGCGTAGATGCAATGTCTTCAGTCCACGGTTGACCATGTAGCAGTCAAAAGGTGATGGTACACAACCGAGAGCTGTAATGAAAAGACAAGCAGAGACAAACTTTTACAAAACCAATTGACAAAGCCTGTTGTGTGTTGCACAATATTTTTTTCCTCATCATTTCACTGCCTTTGTTATTGTTGTCTGACAGATGTTTCCTATTGTGTTCTCACCACACAGCCACACTCAAAATGGCTACAGAGCATCAAATACTAAAGTAAATGAATACCATGTTTTTATTTTGTAAAGCACTATCCTGGCTTTACTTTTGGAAATTTTGAACCCTGACTTTTGCGGTGGAAAAAAAAAATAGGACAGTTTTCACAAATGTTTCACTAGATCATGTTATGTGTGTGTTGATGTTTGCTAGATATTTCGGGATCGTAAACTTCAAAGAAAAGTCATAAAATGCCCACACGACATGTACCCTCTCCAAATAAAAACAGTTTTAGTTATTGGGGATGTCACTTTTGAAAATGTTATTGTCACTCACCATTCTGTAGAAACTTAAGTCGGTCATACAGCTTTTCATTGTTGACTGACATCAGCCCCATAACGACATCACTATGACCTGCCAATTATAATATAGAAATGAATTTAAAAACAAACAATAGGTGGATTAGTTTAAATAATATTCAAGACCTTTGGCAAATATGTGACAATAATGGATGCATGAAGGGTGAATAACATTTTTGCTATTATATAATACTAAAGACATTTTAAACGCCCTGTTTGGTCAAAGGTTTACAACAGTAGTGTTTCTGTAAAACAGTAGGTCTTGAAGTTTACAATTTAACAATTAACAAATCGAATTCACCTTATTTCTAAGTTAGGACCTTCATTTGAATGGCAGACACCAGCACCAAATCTTCCATTCATTTCAAAAATGACCAATGCCATTTATTAGAGTAAATAGTAAGTAGTAGTAGACAAACATCACTTACCATTCATATATTTGGTGGCTGAGTACATGCAAATATCAGCTCCCAATGCCAAAGGACGCTGATGACACAAAGCAACAAATAAATCATCTACTCTTTTGCAAATTGACTCCAAACATGAACTTAGTCAACTGCATGTGTGCGTCATACCTGAAAGTAGGCAGACATGAATGTATTGTCCACCACAACCACAATGTCCTTATTGTAATCGTGCACCATGTCGGAACAGGCCCTAATGTCCACAACCTTCATGGTAGGGTTAGTCGGTGTCTCAATCCAAACCATCTGCACAGGCAATAATGACAACATGATTATGTGGTTGATGCATTCTGCAAAACCAGTTCATAATTATTAATATGATGTTACGAATAGCGAAAGTGTAACCGATGACAAAACCGCAAATATTTTCTTTGTGACTTTGAGTCGGGTAACATTCTTGTGTTCAACAAAATGACAGCTTGTTAAATTATGTAGTTGTATAAACAAACTAAAACTTTTAGAGAGAGATAGCTTGATGTGAGAAGTGCTGAAATAGTACTTACTTTAGTCTTGGGCCTTAGAGCTGCTTGGACTAACTCTAGTTTGGTACAATCAACCAGGGTGATCTTTAGCCCAAATTCAGCCGCCACTTTATTGAAGTAGCGGTTTGTACCTTGCAAATTCATAAAAGGTAAGCAACCTCATAAAAAAATGAAGAAGAGTATTCTGTGAGCGAGTATTCACCTCCATACACATCATCCATGCAGACAATTTCATCACCGGCTTTAAACATGTGCGTGATGGTCAATGTGGCAGACAGCCCCGAAGCCACAGCAAGACCTGAAACAAAATAAAATAATGCAAATCAAATCTTAAAAAGTTACTTGAATACAGTCCACATGTTGCACAAATTGTAACACTTACTGTACTTTGCACCATCCAGCGCTGCTACGGCCTTCTCAAGGCATTCTCTAGTGGGGTTCCCGCTTCGGCTGTATTCATAGCCCTGCATAGAAATAAATAGATACATAAACCATTTAAAATACAGTTTTAAAGCAGGTTCAAATAAAGCATTAGAACTCGTTTTTTTTAGCGGATAAGGTAGTTTCTTCCGTTCCAATCTGCTCAATAGTTTTTAAACAAACAATCCCTTTAAATTCACTATTAACACCATTGATATTACTACATAACTTGCTGTATTAGATCGTGGCAGTGGATTTTCTCTTAAGTAGAACCATGCTGCACTATTACCACTAATCAAAAACACGCAACATTTTTCATAGTACAAAAACATCTTTGTTGACAATGAAAAACAAACATCTTGCAATGTTTGAGGCACATATTTTTTTCTTTTATTTAATGATGTCCTCATCAAATAACTGCATGTCTGGGAACACTTTAAACTGCCCAAAGGAGCGACAGGGATCATAGACAGCTGTATGTCTATTTGTGTTCTGCAATTGGCTGCCCACAGTCAGAAGGTATTTAGCACCCCCTGCAAGAAGATGAGTGGTACAGATAATGAATTGATGTTTTTTTTTGGTCCATTGATCTTGATAGAAATGTAGATATTTTGACACTTTAATTTTCATTCATTCATTTTCTGAACCGCTTTATCCTCACTAGGGTGTCCAATCAGTCTACCGTACAGGCTGTTGGAATGTGGAAGGACACCGAAATACCCAGAGAAAACGCACGCACGCCCGGGAAGAAGATGCAAACTCCACACAGGTGGACCGACCTGGATTCGAACCCAGGACCCCTAAGCTGTGGGGACAATGCGCTAACCATTTAACCACTCACAGTTGGGTAACTTATTTGAAAAAAAAATTCCTTTAAGTGAAAACAGAAGAACATTACACATGTGGATGCAAGTCTGAGCAGTTAATGTTTGCTGGAAAGGGAGCATGGACTGCCTTGATGCAAAAAGTAAACATTCCTGTGAACGTACCATATGTCAAAAGCAGAGAAAGTTTAGTTATATTCATGCAAAAAGACCCAACAGCCAAAAGAGTTTAGCCATGATGTCACAGGCTGTATAATAGTCATTCTGACTATGTCTATAGGATGTAAACCTCTTGTAAACAGGGGCACGCTTGTGGGGTCAAGCATACCAGAATAAACATAAAAATGTCAAAGGTCAGTAAACCAGTCAAAGTGAGATCAAATGCGGAACTTCAAAGTTTCGGTTCCAGTCGAAAATGTTTCCATCAACTCATTTGGTGGCCAAAACGACACACAAAGTAAGGGAGATGGGAGAGAATACAACTGTACACATTGCATTACTCTGTATGTTACGCATGTGAGAAAGAACCCAGAATTTAGTCTTCTGTTATTCATTTCATTAATTCCCACAAGATAAGATGGTACAATTAGAAAAATAGGAACATTGCAATATGGTATTTACAACAATTAGTAGTAACCTCGTTGTAATTCACAAAATATGGGTAAGTTGGTGCTCACAGCGTGCTTTCCGGGCTTGGTCTGTTTGAACGTGGTCGAAAGTGATATCATCGGGACCACAGCCATGGATTTCCATTGCTCCGGTTCCTGGCCGACATGGATAGCGTCGGTTGCGAACGACTTGAATGGCGTGGCGAAGTCAGAAAACATGTCACTCCGATCCCCTTCAACGGGCTTCTCCATTGATCCGCGTTGAACTACTAAAGACTAGAATTATGTCAACTGGAAATGACAGCACAATCGCAGAAGGAAGATCCCCCTTATATTCCCAGATTCGCCCGTAAATATCAGCCAATCAGCGTCTAGTATTTTCGAACTTGAAGCGTCGATTGGTGTAAAGCACCTGACCTCCCACACTGTCGCACTGACAACCGGAACTTATGATGATGTAACTTCTCCCGTCTTTTGAATCATACATTATAAGTTTTACGGATTTATATGCGATTTATGAGTATAGTGTGTTTATTTTTTTTAATTATTTAAATGACTTAAACATTATCTTTAAAAAATGTAACATGTGACAGAGCTCTGACTGACCTGCCATGGAATCCAGAAATTTGATAGTTTCTGTAAAAATGAGAAGCAGGACCAATACAAATTCCAAAATATGTTTTCTTTATTTGTAGAGGAATCAACATTTGCTGGATTTTTTTTTTGTATCCAGTTTGGTTCTGCACTTTCATCAGTACCCCGTGGAGGGCAGGAGTGCTTCGTCAACAGAGCGTGTATACATTGAATAAACCACATTATATATAACTATAAACTATATTATAACATATATTTCTACAGATTTTCAAACCACTTCATTTTGTCATAATTGTCTGAGAAACTGAGTAACCGATACTAGACTTGCCTTTAGTCCACAAATGAAAAATAATGTATAAACAAACAAAATAGAATTAATACATCTTACATATAAAACATTGAATGTAATTAAACAAAATACACTTTCAATACAGTATTAGTCAGTCGAATAGTGTTTTTTTGGCACTTTGTTTTGGTGCGTGCCATGGCTCGTAATCTCACTGTGATAACTCTCGCGGTAACTCAAGGCGGAAAACACCAAGCGAAAACACCGAGAGACGCTCATGTTGTGCTGACAGCAGCGATGGGAGGATAACCAGCTTCTTTTTTTGTTTTCCCTCTCCGGATCAACCACCAAAAAGGAGTTTTTGGCGTTTCCTCAAGCAAAGCCCCTATTATAAATAGTCTTTCATGCTATCTTCTTCAAATTGGTTGATTGAAGACTTCCAGCTGGCTAACCGCATCAGTTGGCCCGGAGGGTCTTCGTCACCCTCTACTCTCATCACGTCTGTCTCCTCTTAAAAAAATGACCGGAGAGAAGATCCGATCCCTGCGCAAGGACCATCGAGCCGGACAGGACGACGATCTCCTAGAACCTGACGAAGAGGCAGCAACAGGGACCTTCAGCTCCTCCAAGACAAACAACAAGAGTAGGGCGAGTCGCATCTTTAGCAATCACAAGTTGGTCAAGTCTGTGTCCACGCAGCATCAACACCAGAAACTGAACCAACATGCCAGTGTCAACAACACGACATCTTCAGCCGATGTCGTTGACGACAACAACAAAAACCCCATCATCCGAAGTGGACAAGACTTTCCCGTCCACGAATGTGTGTTTCAAGGGGATGTGCGTCATCTTTCATCGCTCATTCGGACCCAAAACATATCCCAGAAAGACATTCATGGTAAGTGTTTGCTTAGTGACACAATCCACATAATTACTATTTAAATATCCTAGAAAAAATGAATTCAAGCTGTTTTAGTATGGCGTGATCATTTTCTATTACCATAATATTTAAATATAAACCATTGTTAGTTCATAAATATACAAGAAAGAAAACTTTAAAAAAAACATGTAAGTTACTTTGTGAATAAACATAGACAAGATTATATTAAAAACAAACTTACCCACTATGCCCTCTTTCAATCTATACATTTTTTAACACCATGTCATTAGAATCTTCCAATTGTTACATTAAAATGTAGTAACTACTATGTAGTAAAGTATGTAGTATAGTATATAGTATGCAGTATAGTATGTAGTATAGTATATAGTATGTAGTATAGTATATAGTATGTAGTATATATTATGTAGTATAGTATATAGTTTGTAGTATTGTATATAGTATGTAGTATACTATATATTATTTAGTATAGTATATATAGTATGTAGTATACTAAAAAAAAAACAGACAAGCATGGGGTCAACATGCAAACACCACACAAGAAGTCCAAAGCCCGTTATGCCTATTCTTGTATTCTGCAAATTTGAAAATAATCCCTTTATTCGTGTTTGAGTTATTTCAAACATAATCATACAGACAGACATGCACCTTACGTTGGTTTCACCTAAAGGCGGAGATAACTAGAACTAGATTCTGTAGAAAATTATCAGTATTATGGGAATCTCATCAAGTTCATGCTCATGTTTTTGGTTTGAAATAGCCCTGCAGACTTGTGGAAATTCCACATGACAGCACCAATTGGCAGAGAAAAGTCTACTCAAATAAAAACAGGATTTCCGACCAAACACGCCCTTGTCTGTACTGGAATGTGACATGTCCTCTAGTCACAGATCACTGTATAAGCAGCGGTCAGCTGTATTTATTTTTTTCTATTCGTGTGCCAGCGGGTCAAGCTCAGATTCCACTGAAATTGAGCTGAAACCTCACACTTCCTTCACATTATGCAGTGTCTTCATATTTCCTTAAACATTACATCTTAGTTTTGTCAGTTTAAGTCAAGGAAATAGAGAAATATTACATTTAGGGTAAGAACTTCCTCAGAATTTCTTTTAAATCTGGATTCTTTATGTTACAGAGACAATTTGGATAATCATACTTGCAGTGATGTGATTTAGGGAAACTTCAAATTGTATTCCAACCTGCCTTTGGCTTATTCAAAGACCACTACGCTCGCTGATAGACCCCTTAAAACTGAAGATTATTCTCATGCTGAAAAAATGTGGCGAAACATTGCCATTGTAGGGTGCTTTTCACCTCTCAACCAAAGTCTGGTGCAATAGGATCCAGTTGCATACAAACCCTAAAGGGGACAAGCCCTATAGAAATATTGATCGATGACTGTTACACAACATGTTATAGTTCTGAGATTACATACAGTATTTGTGTAATGAGTAATAGGAATGGGGCAATTGTTCAAGAAGTTAAACAAAATAATTCCAACTCATTGTGAATGTGACATTGCTTTTTTAATCATAGTGGAACCATTCTCAAAATGTTGCCACAAGTGGAAGCATAAAGTCTCTCACCCTAACATGTTTAGCTCTATTTATAAAATGAGTGATTAAGAGGTGTTTACAATTTTTAAACACGTAAAGTGCCTTAGGTAATGCCTGTGCTCATCGGTTTGCACATCTTTCCTTTTTATCATCATATTACTGGAATGACAAGTTCTTCTACTTTTATTTTCCACCCACACTCGGGTGCCTGCCCAAGAGAAACTACTTACTGTGAATGTGTTCGCCTGTTAATCCGAAATGAAAAGCTTTGGAGAGTGCTGCTTGGTTTTGCCCCAGGGATTCACAAATGCTTATTTTCAAGAAGGCATTTTGAAGGATGAACCCTTTACACTTTGGTGTTTAGTTTGTGAGGGTTCTTTTATTTTCCAAAACTCCCCACGTAGAAAATTCCTTTTCTTTGTTCACTTTTTGGCACCATGCACAGGCCAGGCCACTCACGACTGATTCTCATCATTCCAACTCCCAAAAGCTCCCCAAATTCACACGATGTAGGCTCCTTCTTACATTTGACTTCTCACATTTACAATTGGAACAAAACTCCGTTACTCTGTTACAAAAGTATGTGTGTGCTTTACATGTATACTTTTATTATATATTCTGCATTTTCAAAACTCAATACATTTTGCCTTCTCTCTTTTCCAGGAAACACACCATTGCATTTGGCTGTCATGATGGGACACAAAGGTGAGGTGCTATGTTTAGTGTTCAGGTCGTCTTTTGAGATGTTCACACACAAAACAAGCATTTTTTTTCCACAGCAGGTGACATAAATCTAAAATTTAGTGCATGTTTATGTTAAGAACACTCAATGGCAGAATATGATAAATTTTCATATACATAATTAATATGTTATGGTCTTTGAAGATTCTAGTTTAAAATTGATAGGATTTCTGATTTCAGTTGACTTGATGATGCTGGACTGAAAGTAGCAGTGTAAAATATTAATTCACTGGCCTTTTGATTGTGCAAGTAGGCTGTGGAACATGCTGTTGGAAAACACATCCTCCCTTTTTTACAGCAGTGAAAACCAAATCAAGCATGTTGACTTCACATTTGTTCTTCCAATGGAGCACAGTTTGCAATTGATTCCACTTTTCCACCACAGCTCGAGCAGAATTCAAGCAGCCGAGTAGAATTGCACGCTGTGGAATTGATTGGACTAATGAGATTGTCACTCCATTGCCTGAGCTGCTGGCATGCACTCCCGGGATGCACACATTAGACAGGGGGCCTACAGCATGACATCATATTGGGGTGTGGCTGTCTTGTTGATGCTGCAAAGGTTTTGTTTGTTTGGTCAGCTGTCCGAGTATCTTTAATAACTAAAAACCCATGGATTAATATTTTAAAACCAATGACCAAGAGCACTCAGTAAGTGCTTAGGTCCTTCCTAAGATGATGGGTACATTCTGTGATCCTAAAAGCCAAAAGAAAGAAAATAAATAAAAGAGCAGCTAATAGATACGCCATTTTTCTTTTTTATTTTAATTGTATTTGTAATAATTTAAAATTTTGTTTTCAAGTTACGATATTTAAGATAATTTTAATATATATCACTAACTGCGGCAACAGGCTGTCATGATTTAGTTAATTTAATCTTTCAGCATGTTTTTGCCACAGACGGAATATGTAATAATCTGTGCCAGTGGACCATCATCATGTTGGACATTTAATTTTTTTCAATTATACATAGCTTGTAGCAACATACCAAATGTGATACAAATGTGGGTTTCTAATGTACCAGCTGCATAAATCCACCCAGTTAGTTAAAACAATGTGACTTGGTTCTCATCTCATTTTCGGAACCACTTTATCCTCATTAGGGTCACGGGGGGTGCTGGAGCCTATCCCAGCTGTTTCCAGGCCAGAGGCGGGGCACAAGGAGACTGACAACCATGGTGACTTTGTTCTGTGTCCGCTAATTTTTGGGAATAAGCTCTGTCAGTAAAAACTAGCAGTTTGTCAACTTAGGGCGATAAAAAGTGTCTCCTAGGGTTTATATAAAATGTGTCTACCGAATGTTTTCATTACACAATCATCGGATAGCATATGTAGGTGAAAAGCTCCCAGGAATATGAGACTTACATCAGAGTGCACGTGTGTTTTCTGAGCAGTAAACGCCTGTCATCAGCTGCTTCATCCGAGAGCTCGAATGCAGATGTCTACCACAGCACAGGGCACAGATGTTTGATATTTGACTTGCTGCATAAAACCCCCGTGGCAGCTGCAGTCTGATTTTCTGGCAGCACTGCAGTGCTTTCTAATTCCATTAAATAGAGACCACCCGAATTGATCGATAGGCGGAGTAAGTCTTTTGAAGCCTTTGACTGTAGCTTAAATTTGATTTCAAATAGATTTACTGGAGAATGATTGAGTAACACACATTTTTTAAGGCATTATACTGGGATAACAATGAGGGGATTCTTAAATGTTATTCTTTGAGTCTTGTTTGTACTGATTCAACAAATTCGTTTTTTAAATGTTCTAACAAAAAAAACAACACAACACTCCTTACTTATGTGGTAGTAACCCCCCCATCACCAATATAAAAAATGCATGAACACTCAGTCTTTTTACTAATCTATAAAACATAGACAGTTGTTGAGGTACTTATCACAGTATTATCCTGCTCTCAATGGTGTCATCAGTGGGATTGACAAGTCTGCTGTTAGACAATGGTGCGTAACAGTAGTTTACTGATGCAGGAGCACTTAATGCACAGCCACATATGTGGCGTCTTTATCTGTCTCAGTCTTCAATTCATAAAGTGGCAAAGTAAATCAAGACCGTTGTGTGTTTACCTGATGATTGCACTTTGTTCTTTTGTGTTCCAAACACCACTAACATTTTAATGGGTTGTCATAATAATACAATTGTCAGCCGTATAACAGGCTTGCTTTATTTTGCAGCTGTTTTTTTCTTTCATAAGCCACTCACTGACTGGTAGCAAAAATTCAGTATTGTAGTTCTTAGTAATGCTGGCACAAACATTGAGTGGTACGATGCTTTGTCAACCTACTCCGTTTCTATAATGCATATGTTCTTACCTTACCAATGCAGAAGGATTGCCTGAATGTTCGCTTTGTAGCAAGAAGTTGTCAAATAACAAAAAGAGTCATGTGGAAAGACATTTCCAGATAATGCATGATACATTTGCAGCCGAGTACCTAGTTGGGAAAGAGAAAAAAAAGTGATTGGATTACTTCTGGAGAAATTAAGAAGCACAAAAAAGATTCAATAATTGGATTGCATCTCCAAACTCCAGTACTGATGACTGTTGTTTTGTTGAAAATTGGATTTCTTTATTGCATTTCTTTAATTTCATCAAAGCAATGCATACTTGAGTACTGACTGATTCTTTTCCTCCTGCAGAATGTGCCCATCTGTTGCTGGCCCATAATGCATCAGTAAAAGTGAAGAATGCTCAGGGATGGAGTCCCCTTGCAGAGGCTATTAGTTATGGAAACAGACAGATGAGTAAGTATCAGACTGCATAAAAAATAACTTTTAAAAAGAGTCAGTCCGGGTATCTTCCAACACACGTGACCTTGAAGGATAAATGCTATAGAGAACAGAATTGAGACAGCATTCTACTTCAAAAGCTGGATCAAGGAAAAAAATGTTTGTCTAGGCCAACCATACTTTGTAAACTCTACGTCATGCTGACCTGCTAGTAGCAGGCTGCATTCAAACTGTAATCTCAGGCTATTCTTATTCTAAGACGTTTTATCAAAGCTCTTGTTGTGTGGAGTTATTTTTAACCAGTGTTTGTGACCTACATTTTGATCGTTCTCACTAATGTTTCATCTGACTTTTTATTGTTTCCATTCAGCGTGAAATTCAATTACGTCTCGTAAACAAGTATTGTCTTGAGTGTTAGTTCCGGATGCATGTCATATTATGTCCTTATTTGCTTTCTTTCAAAGTTGTTTTGCTTTCAGTTTGAGTACGTTCAAGACAGACAGGCGTTGCTGTTTAAGTCTTGAGGAAGTGCTTCTACTCGAGAGTGACAGGCTACAATTAGCAATGATGGTTGTTGACACTTGATAGATTTATCCTCGATCTGGAATGGTTTTATCCAATTATAATATGCCCTTACAAAATGGACGTTGCATAAAAAAAAAATCTCTGATGCTCCAAATTTCCTGCAAACGCTTGTTATCATCAGCGTCCTTCATGCTGAGGCTTTATAATTATTTACTTTTGTATTTTACCCTTTTGTCAGGCAATTGACTGATGTTTTCTGACTGTTATGAATTTTCTTAACTTACGAGGACATTTTGGAGCCATCCTTCTTTTTTTCTTGAATTAATTGAAAAAGGAATGTTCTCCATTGCTCCCACTATTGTTTATCTAGGAATTCCCGCCTAATGGGACTTATGCTTCTATTTATTAAATTGTTTTTGTTTTCCCAACTAATTTTAGTAACTGCACTGCTGAGAAAGCTGAAGCAACAGTCCAGAGAAAGTGTAGAAGACAAAAGGCCAAAGTTGTTGAATGCACTGAAAGAGGTATGTATTACTTAATTATTCAATTGTACTCATGTTCCTTCCCTCTCCTACAGAGCCTTACCTTTACTTGTAGCAATTAGTTAAATTAACTACCATGTGGTCTATGTGCTATGGAATCAATATTTGGGAAGTTGAAGCAGTTTAACGGACAGATCTATTATTGTTGTCTCTGTTAGTATAACTTGTTTTTCATTATGCATGCAGTTTGGTCTTCATAAGGATCCCAAATAGAATTAGATTATATCGAAATAACTTATTATAATTGTTTTTTGTTGTTGTTTTTTTTAGCTTGGTGACTTTTACTTGGAGCTTCACTGGGACTTCCAAAGTTGGGGTGAGTCTAGAAACTAGACTCAAGATGACCTTTAGCAGTTAGGATTTGTTTCCCTTGTTGTAACCCTTACAGCATAGAAATATAGGTCGCAGCAACAAAGGACAAAGTGGTTGTAAGAATGAAAAATAATGCATCAAAATTCAGATGTTTTGTGCCTAGGGTGCCAAACAGTCAACATTTTTACAACTCTGGGTTACTTAATGTTGGTATATTTGCTATTTGAGCATTAAATGGTTATTTTCTTTTACCTTTTAAATGTATTCTCCCCACCTACAACTTGTTGTATTGTTTTAAACATCTGTTCATCTTTCATATTGCAGTGCCTCTGCTCTCCAGAATTCTACCTTCTGATGCTTGTAAGATCTACAAACAAGGACTCAACATTAGGCAAGTCATGTCAGCCAATGTAAACAATTGCAGTAGAAGAAATACCAATAGAAAATCCATTCTTTACAATGTGCAAAAAATAATATTTACATAGCACTTTTTAGTGTCTGAATTTGTGATTCGTTTGGGTATGGCATGCAAGCCTGGTTGTATTCCGTAGAGATGTTCCTGTGAGTTTTGAAACGAGGGTGAAAACATACCCTAAAGATGATGAAAACATGATTATTAAACACATTTTTAATTTGAGTTTTCAGTTCGTATGTTTTGTAAAACGACCAGATATAGTTTTTCTTGTTTGATTCACTATTTTTCGTTATGTGTTTGTAGACTGGACACCACTTTGATAGACTTCACAGATATGAAGTGTCAGCGAGGGGACCTTAGTTTCATCTTCAATGGCAATGCCGTGCCTTCGGAGTCTTTTGTGGTGCTGGACAATGAGCAGAAAGTATACCAGCGGATACACCATGAGGTTAGTAAGGTCACTTGAAATCTAACTAAAAGCTTCCAATGTTCATAAGAACCAAAATATAGCCTTTGCAAGAAATTCATATGATTTAAAAGTGCACAACATAAAGACCCAAGACTTTACAATGGGTTGAGTGAGGGTCATTACAAGAAACATTACCCACATGCTTTTGTTGACTCTTGTGGTTGACACCCACAGGAGTCTGAGATGGAGACAGAGGAGGAAGTGGACATTCTCATGAGCAGTGATGTGTACTCGGCAACACTATCCACCAAGTCCATCACCTTCTCCAGAGCACAGACCGGATGGCTCTTCAGAGAAGACAAGACGGTCGGTCCGAGCTGTTAACGTCTTTGATGGAAATTTTGAGATTATATGAGGGATTTTTCAAAATGTCACTGTGGGCATCTCATTTTTTTTAGGAGAACAAAACAGATCTTCCTTCCCGTTGATTAGATCATTTTTCCATCTCCAGGAGCGTGTTGGAAATTTCCTGGCAGACTTTTTCTCTGTGAACGGTCTGGTGCTGGAGTCCAAGAAAAGGCGAGAGCATTTGAGCGAGGAGGACATCTTAAGGAACAAAGCCATCATGGAGAGTCTGAGCAAAGGAGGGAACCTCATTGAGCAAAACTTTGAGGTGAGTCATGTCTTCAGGAGGAAATCACCACTTTTAACAAAACTTTTTACAATTTATAATGTGTTTTTTAATGTATGATTTTTCGAGACATTTTTTCCTAAGCATGATATTTATCAAAATGCTAATACTGGTTGCAAAGATTGTTTCACTTTGAGATGTAAGCACCAAGAAGAAAACCAAATGATGGGTTCAGGCAAAAAAGCAGCTTTTTGACACTTGGTATCTGTGATACTCTATTCTTTTGGAAATTTGGTGGGAAATCTCTTCACATTAGAGTCCAATCATTAAACTATGGTCAGTAATTTGGCAGAACTTCACTCATTAATGTAATTGGCCAACCTGTATTTCACCATTGTGAACATTTACTGGAGGTGATAACACCAAAATTAACACTGATCCGCAACCCTATAAACAGGACAGTATTTATTGTATTTCATACTTGTAGTATGAACAGGTTTTTCCTGCCAGAGTAATAGAAGCCTATCAAGAGTGATATTTTTGTCCGTAGGAAAGGTGTGTCACCCATCATTGTGGCCCAACCGGTCCAGCCTTAAAAAGCCAGGCATACATTTCAAACAAAACAACCTTCATACTTGCAGCTTTTGTTCTAGGTTTTGAATTTATGCTCCACAGTCCCATCTGGTGGTGCATGTTAAAATATTTATGTTACCTGTTCCCTGATTTGCCATTTGTTTACAAACATACAATAAAGCTAAGTTCTTGTTTTCATTCTCCATTCAGTTGTTATCTGACAAATAATATGATTGTTCTTCCCTGTGTCCACCTGCATGTTGTTCAGCCCATGAGGAGACAATCTCTAACTCCTCCGTCAGCCAACAGCATATCCTGGGAAGAGTACATCACTGCTGACAATGGAAAGTAAGTGTCTTTCCAGACAGGCAACCACTTTAATGCTTTTAGGAAAAAATAGAAATTTCATTAGTCATACAGTTTTTGGCTACACCTGCAAATTTGGAAGAGTACCGGTAAATATTAAAGGAAGGGCACCAAGCACATAATGGACTTCAGTTCGACTCACTTACTGAGAGGTTTTTGCTTCCAGTGAAACTACTAACCCCATAAAAATTGTGTTGTTTTTCTTCTTGGCTTAGAGCTCCTCATCTCGGCAGAGAGCTGGTCTGTAAAGAAAGCAAGAAAAACTTCAAGGCCACTATAGCCATGAGTCAAGACTTTCCCCTGAGCATCGACTCGTAAGTGATCACCCCCCCCCCCCCCCCACACACACACACACACACATTCCTCAAAATAATATCACAGCGACGTTGACGTGTCGATTCCTGTATTTTTCTGACTTTACGACACTATTATTTTCAACCATACTGTGCTTTCTAGTCCATTGCAGATTATTTCTAGATGTTTATCAGATAATAAGGTGCATGTTTTTTGTTGTAAGTATCGCGTAATACAATAGGCACACATCCAGTTTATATAAGTACAGCTTACGTGTGGAGAAATGAAGTTATCTTGTGAACTTTTATGGGTGTGGCTTGGGCTTGATATCGGGTTGATTTGCGAATCTGAAAATGAAAATCATGCCTTGTGTTTATATAACCAATAAATGGTATTTTTACCTGAGAAAGGATCCATCAGGTGACTGATCACGTGCACTTTGTCGCAAGTGGTTTGGTTGCAACATCTGACACAAGTTTTGTCTTGCCTTCAGGTTGTTGAATGTTCTAGAGGTAATAGCACCCTTCAAGCACTTTAATAAACTCAGAGAGTTTGTGCAAATGAAGCTCCCTCCTGGATTTCCTGTCAAACTCGGTGAGAAAAACACTTTTTTAAAACAAAAAAACAACATATACAGTACCATGTGAATAATACTTTTCCCTCAGCAAAATAACATTGAATCCTTTTTTTCGTAGTTGAAATGAATGGAAATGAGAATCTGTCCCAAATCCAAAAAACTTGTATTATAATGTGTTGCCACTAAGAAAACAGTACTGTCTAGTATTCTTCTTCAGAAAACCTATAGTAATAACCTAATTAAATTCAATATAGTTTGGTATTTTGCATTTATGTAACAGATAATTAGCTGCTCCTGGTGTGAGTTCATTGGTTAGCAGTGATCAGTTTAAAACAATCATTTTGAATGTTCTTTTCTTTCAGACATCCCAGTCTTTCCCACTATCACAGCCACCGTGACTTTCCATGAATTTCGCCACGACAGCTTCGATGAAAGCATTTTTACTATTCCCGGCGAGTACAAAGAGGACCCCACCCGCTTTCCGGACCTTTAACGTACACTTTAACGAAGTGAATGTTTACGAGGTAACCTTACACTACAAAAACATAAAATGCCCGCTTAGCTCAAATTGGGACAACGTCAGCAAAAAAAATATAGCAGCTTTGGTAATGATGATGAGGACAGTATTGAAAGCCATCTTTCCGCCAGGTAAAACAGATGAAACCCTTTCCAATGCAAAATAATTGTTACAATGTTTTTTAAAAATTATTCGGTATTTAATATTCTCTTCTTTTTGGAATTTGGAAGAAAAGTTTTCTCCTAGTGTGGGAACAAAAAGCACAATTTGCTGCAGATCCAAGCAGGATCATGCAATGCATCTAATCGCTTTGGTACTACCCCACTGTGGCCGTGTATTGGAAATACACTTAACACAATTCTGTTTATTTTATTTTATTTTTTTCTAATACCATTCCCAATTTCCATCTATGACAAAAACATAAGCCATACTGGACTGCTTGTACAGAAACAAGTGTTGCATCTATAAGTTTGTAAGAATCTTTTTGTTAAGCTTGTGAAACACTGAATTTCTTTTTAAAGGCGATACAATGGTTTCATGATCCAGAGTTGTACATAAGTGAATACATCTCTTAGATTTCTTACAGTTGGCCGTTTTGTATGTATTTAACAGTTCCACAGACGCGCTCAGATTCGTGAGAATGTACGTGTTGGCAGGATTTCCTCCCAAAATTTGACATCATTTCATTGTATTTGTAAAAGATGTGAATTATTGCCCAAAGAATTGTACATTTGAACGTGGTATGTAAAAACCAAGGGCTTCTTTAATGTGAGCTTAATGTTTTCCATTCACAAGTGGCATTGTCCTAAAGCATAAATATTTTTGTGTTAGGATATGATGAGAAAACAATCAGTGTATTTTTTTGGTGGAAAGAGGTGGACAAAGCACAAAAAATATAAAGAAACCAGAGGAAGAATTGTCACAACTGACATAACATTTTGCGAAATTGATTATATGCTGTACAGCAAATTGCTTTTTAGTTTTATCGTGAAACATATTTCATTTTTTTAAAGGGCTAGGATATTTGAAATAATGTCAATTTTTGGGAAAGCTTTGTAGGCCTACTGTTCGCAGGATTTCTTGATTAGTAATCTGTTTTGATAGAATTCACAAAATCTTTCTGCACTTGTAACATTTGCTGCAGCTTTTTGCTTCCAGTTCCTAAATGCTCACTTCTTATTCTGAGGCAATAGTAAATGCAGGTTTCTATGGTACCACAAAGTCACTGTATTTGTTATAATTATAACATTCAAAACTGGGATTGTATAATCAGTGTGTGTCTTGTGGAATGAAGACACAACAAGACTTTCTTCTGCACAATTTATACATGTGTGCGCTCTCTCAATCACTGTTCCTTCTGGTTATGTGTATAACAATGTCTCAAATCAAGAATTGTGTATTTCATTCCCATTTTATTTGACATGACAATCCAACATTATATTGGATTCTAACATGGTGGAAGTTGCTATTTTTGTATATAAATGCTTTTAAAGAAAGTTTCTTTTTAATTCTACTCTTTTGGAAAATAATAATTGAAACAACTACATTACACTATTTGGTGAAGGTTTTGCTCCAATTTTATTTTCTTTGGAAAACATCCCACTTCAATGTACTCACAAAGGTCTGAAAATGTAAACATGACCATATGTCAAGGCAAATATTTAATCATGAGGGGAGGGGGTAAAAGCATAGAAATGTGAAAACAACTCGCTCTGATGTTTCCGATGAGTATTTTGTTGAAAACTAATGTCTGGCAGGGAGATATGACACAAAAAGTACATTAGAATATATTATTTTTTTAATCATGACTAGTGTTACACATTTTATAGTCCATTCTGCTCACTATTCTATTTATAACAGTCAACCATGGATTCATGGTATCCACGATGGCTTCAGTTTGTCTCACTTTCGCTGGTGAATTCATTCTCGCCATTGTTATGCTGGTAACTATTCCGCAAATCATAGCATGAGCGGCAGGGAAAGTTCTTTCTAGCTAGAAAATAACATCCTTTTAATTGCCACAAACCAGGCGTGTTTAGTGACTAAAGGTTTTGCACGCAAAGTGGGTTTTCTACAAGGCATTGACATTTCGCATGCAACGTGGGTGCTTCCAATTACCGCATATCTCATTCAAAATGTTGTGGTGATCTCGCATGAAAATGCAGATGATTCCTCAAGGGCTTGGGCTCTACACGACCATTCCATTCGTGTCCTGTGGGCGATGCACGCAGACAGACATGGCTGAGCTGTGCCGGATGCTGAGTAACTAAGTCCTGGAATCTACCACTCTGTACTTTAATTAATCAGGCAGTTATACGTTGCCTTTATTTCAAATGTCTTGTATGTAGTGATCTTAGTCACTCATTTCTATGTCTTGCTGATAGTGATTGTCTCCGTTGATTCTGGACTTTTTGGTACTGTACTTCTGGCCATGTTCAATCTTATTCAAACATCGGGGTGATGAAGCAGAGTCCGAGTCGCTCTTTCTCTCCTCCTCTTCCTCATCCACCTCCTCGTCCTCCCCCACTTCTTTTTCGCTGTCATAATCTTGCTCCTCTTCGTCGTAATCCCGTGTCACCTGAGTACACAATGTGTTAATAACCACACGGTTCTGTTAGATGCTGTAATTAACACGAAGTCAGTCGACGTGACAAACCTTCACCTCGCCTTTGTCGGTGTCTGACTTGTGGTCGCGGTCTCGATCCTTGTCCTTGCTCTTTTTGCTGGATGAGCGTTCTCTCTGGTCTCTGCTTTGGTCCCTCCGCTCCCTCCTCTCACGGTCACGCTCTTTTTCACGATCCTTGTCCCTTTTCTTCTCCTTCTTGTGCCTTTGCACACAACAATGATATGGTTGGAACAATCTAAGGGAACATT
This sequence comes from Stigmatopora nigra, assembly GCF_051989575.1. NCBI lineage: Eukaryota > Metazoa > Chordata > Actinopteri > Syngnathiformes > Syngnathidae > Stigmatopora > Stigmatopora nigra. The sequence goes on from NC_135512.1 coordinate 9,059,842, forward strand.
AGAACATTTACACATGCTTTTTCTTTTCTGCTCACTGTTTGGGCGACCGAGTCAAGTGCTTCTTAGGGGACCCGGATACACTGCAGCTTCGCCTGTGCCTCCTGAAACAAAATACAGTATTACAAATCAACAAAAAACAGGACATCAATGCAGTAGCAGTTGTTTACTGATAAACAGAACTCTATTGATACAGACCAATTTGATTTCAAAGTTATTTTGGGGGGAGACGAACACTGATATTCAATATTAATGACATGTCTTAAATTGAGAAAAGTGCTCATGTCTTGAAGTTTGAGAAATCTTACTGTACTAGGAATCTAACATATTAAATCAATAACCCATTTTCCATATCAAGCTTTAATAGAATATTGATTAAACTGAGCTTTGCGGTATATTTCCTCGCACTGATTGAGTTCCCTTGATGCATTGCTGCTCTTACCGGGTGACACTGCTAGATTTCCTCACACTGCTGTAACTCTTGGGTGGTGTCTTTGACCTTTTCTTGGACTTTTCCTCTTTCCTTTCCCTGTATGTACATAAGTCAATGTAATGATTCAACGCGATTAATACACTCAGCCCAGAATGTTCACACAAATTAGGAAAGGTTTTAGCAAGCATAGTGAACCTTGCATGGGTTGGTACTGGACTACATACCAAAAATAAATGGGCGTTAATTTTTGGGAGGACTGCAAGTCATTGAAGGGTCTTAAATTATCAGTTGTTTACTTAGGGTTTAGTGACCAGCCAAGGTTATAACCCTTCCCCAAAGTCATCTGAAAAACCCACTTGGATGTAATTCTAATGAAGTGTGATAGAAAAGGGTGGAAGGACAATTTTTAGAGCTGTATGAAGTTGTTATGGTAACCTTGATCTGCTGCGTCGACTTTTGTCACGAGAGTGGGATCTCCTCCTTCGCGGGCTCTTGGACTTCCTCCTGTTCCTCGAATAGGATCTTCTCCGAGATCTGCTCTGGGATCGCCTGCCAGAAATCATTGATCAGTGTTCAGATTATAATTATGAACAGATGCGCTGTTTTCAATGTGTTAAGGACAAATTGGCATGCACAGATTGACCAAATACACTGGAAATAATAGAAGATGAAGCCGTAGCGACTACCATGTCAACAAAACTGCTTGTTTCTACTTTTAGTGTTAGCACTATTACCTCTAAAATTAGTAAGGAAAAAAAGAAAAATGTTGTCACCTATGCTTTGAACGAGATCTGGACCGCTTGCGTCGTGACCGGGACCGAGAACGTTTGCGTTTGTCATCTTTCTTACCTAAACAAAAAGTCAATAAAGGAAAAAATTCGGACTGTTAAAGATAATTGCATTTTTTTTGCTCCATCAACCTGTAAGTCTGAGAATCTGGGAACTCACTTCCTGGTTCGATGGCAGCAGAAATGATGGATTGAGCCTCTCTGACTCGCTTCATGGCTTCTTCAATTTCTTTGTTGGCGCTGTCATTCTTCAAGCCAGGGTTTAGGTTCAACCCAGCTGCAAGTGGATTCACCCTGCAAAAAAAAAACCCAACCCAAAACAATTAGTTTTAAGTCAAATAAATATACAAGGATTATTTGACAATGTAGCTTCCTACTTTGGATCCATTGACTGCATGAGCTTCAGGAAATCTGCAGAAAGAGCCTGAAAGACATAACATTGCACTAAATCATTTTTTTTGTATGTTTACTTGTATGCAAGGTGTTTTCTTTTTACCTGGGGGCCCACGTTCGGCCCTGCTATTCCCATGGCAGCCATTTGCTCCAAGTTGGAAGCTCCAAACCCACTAAATGTCCCTCCCATCTGCAACATGACCCATATTTCATCATTTCATACATATAGGCCACAGCTGTCTCGATGTATTTGCGGAAACTCACCAAAGCCAGAGGATTGGGTGTTGGAAGAAGGCCTGCACCCGGCATCATTCCCGCCAAGGCGTTGGCTGGCGCCAGCAATGACATGGCTTTAGATTCGTCAGGGATGACTCCTGGAAAAGTAAGAGAGTTCTTAAGCACAAGCAAATCAGTAAACAAGCACAACTGACAAGACTTGCAGACAAGCCACCACAGTTCAAAATCACAGGTTGTCTTGTCTGCAAATCTTCAATTCATGACTTGTTCTTTTGTCAGTATGATTGTATAATTAGCTGCTAGGAGTTGGATAGTCACAATACACACTGGGTTCAACACTACCAAGTTTTTTTCACCTGCACTTGTTTTTTAAGTCATGAACCAAACGTAAGCAAGCACAGCCAGTTGTCCCGTGGGATGTGCTCTCAACTTTCATTAGGTGTTTTTATGAACAAGCGACTCGCGCCGGCTGCTTCGCTATAAAGCACACAGAAACATTGAGATACAGAAAACAAAGTTTGTGATTTGGATGTGGACAAGGGAACAGTTCAACAGCACTTACCAATACACACACAAGAAAAGGCTCATTCATATTACCTTTTCTGGGCTTTTTCAAATTTTCACTGTGCCGAATAACTTGTTATTCCAGCAAAGACTTGATTTGTCAGACAAGTAAGAAAAATGAGCGCATGATGGCTCTCGTTGTGTTTGAATGTCATCAAATCCAAACATAATGTCTGATAGAGTGCAGGAGATGGACACAAACCTTCTGCAAATGGCACCACGATCAAGGCCCGGTCCACGAAGACGGTGTTGGTCAAGTGCTGGGAGACTCCCACTGAATCAGACTCGAGGAACTTTACAAAACAGACACGTGAAGTCACAGGCAAGGGAGAGTCACTGAAAGAAAACACATGCATGTTGTGCAAAGCATACATACAGGGACAACCCAACCTTATTAAATGAAGACAGTCATCTCTAAGAGAAACTGTCTAAAGTGGTTTATACTAAATGTGTCCTTAAGACCTTTTGCAGGAGGTGTGTTGTTGTTGTTGTTGTTGTTGTTTTTAGGGGGGTCAACAAAGACTAAATAATCATTTTCTGTATAATTGTATTGTGTATTTTTAGCAGGACATTGAGTTCATACTGTGATGAAACACTTACAGATGAGATCCATTTTTAAAAATAAAATAAACTTATCATCAATGGCCATACATTACATCCACACAAAGATCTAACAAAATTAGAAAAAAAACATCATCATTGGGGAATAATTAACATAAGTAAAAACATTCCTGACAAGTTGATGGCAAAAATTCTGGACATCCAGATTTTAAATCGGGATGATGTTCTGATGAGCAACTCATCCGCGGATCCAGGTATTGATTAGCCTTATCTGTCACCGAGGCCCACTCCATTCATCTCAGGAGGAACCAACGAGACACAGACATTGCATGCAAAGACACTCACTCTGACGGAAAGAGGTGAAGCTCTTCTATGTTTCCCAGAAACCCGAACAGAGTCCTCATTTGTTCCGAGGTTGTGCTCGGAGAGACGTTTGTCACCTGAACGACGTGCGTGCAGGTATTCATCTTGAAGACCCGTAAATGAAGCACTAAAGGTAAATCGCGTTTAAACAAGGACTAGACACATACAAAAAATGGAAATAGTATTGGTAATTGGATAGATCGCTGTCATTTATTAGGACTGAGATGACGATGATGCGCAGAGGATGGATGCAGAAAATGTAAACATGAAGGAAGCATGCCACATTCAGGTGCACTGAATAAAATCGGAATTTAGCTTTTAAGAAGTTCCCTCCGAATTATATTTATCGACACAATGTTATTCTAGCTAAGGAATTACATCCTTGTAACTACAAAAATCATAAAACTCTTACGTGTTCTGTTGTTGTGGGGATATTGTAACAGTTCATTCAGCGAAGTTTTTTTTCCAATTAATATAAATGCAACAATACGCTAAATGGGCGTGTCAAAATTAGGACACTCCTGCTAGCTTACCGCTGTTGTGAATGACACCATTACAATTGTTTTAGCCACTGCCTGGCGTCGTTAAAATGAACTATTCGAGAAAAAGGTATACACATTTACCTCACAATCCTCCTTTGTTGCATGTGTTATTTATACTTTTGTTGTTGTTTATGGTAAGACGCTGAGGTTATGACCAGGTTACCATTGAAAAAGAACTAGATCTCGATCTCAACGTGAAGTTTTCACCTTGCTATTAAAATGTGTTCATCGATCAGCTGATTAATGCTGCTTTTTGGAGCTAGTTTGTAAACAGCTCAACACTAGTAATATTCTTGCATCGTACTTTTTATTTGACTAGTGTAGTTGTACGAAAAACAGGAATGCTTGCTTAATTGATCCAATGTAATGTTTTTATAGGAAATAATTGACAACAAACTATCAAGATGCACTTGGAGAGAGTATCAACATTTCAAGATGTAGGTAAACATGCATCCACACTCAATTCCTTGCTTCTGTAGTCCACATATTCAGCTAATTTATCTATGATCTACTATTTTATCACTTAATGTCCCATATTCTCAGGCACCAACTTCCTATTTTATGTCTTAATTGGCGGATTTGATAAAACGGAACATAAGAGACTGATTTATAGTTTGCTATCAGGTCAGACCAATCTCCTTAAAAGCCTCTTAATTGTTTTAAAAGCCTCTTAACACAGACTGATGCAGGACGGACCAAAGCTTCCAAAAATAAATGAATCCTAAAAACCATTAAAAATAAATGAATCTTAAAAACCATCATAAATACCAAAATAATTTTGATTTAAAAATGGGTTTAAAATTTGATGTCTCAATATTTGCAGCTATTTTTTTCTAAGTTTTAGCCATTTTCAACCCCTCTCTGATCTCCAACCTGGATTTTAAGTGACTGTCAATGTTTATATGACTTTGTAGATTTGATATATTCTGATAGTAGTGTTGTCTTGATACTAAAACTAAAAGTTGCTCTTTTCTTTTTTTAGGAACTGAATAGAATTTCCCCTGAACCAGAGTAAGAAAAAAAAAAACAAACCTGGTAACAGTTTTACCTCAATTTTCATTTTATATGAACATACAGACATGCGCATCGCCAGACTATCATGCATAATCATGGCCAGGGTCAGTACATTTAGATCCCTTCAGTTTATGCTAGTTCTGGCCGCTGCCCTGGCTGTGGTGGCATTCTACTACTTTGGCTCAGAGAATCATAACTTCTCAAGCACCACCAGGAGGATCAAACATTCTCAGGCAAGCCACAATGCCAACAGAAACAATGCAGATCTGACTGTAGATACCAAGTTCTCTCAGCTCGATGGATCCGAGGAGGAGGAAGCGGTGGATAATTATGCTTTTCAATCCATAAAGAGTGGCGACGAGACTCGGGACCAACACTACAACATCCTCATGATGTTCACAAAAGTTGACAAAAACCGTAGCCTTCAGGACAAATTTAGGGTGGCCATGTTATCTATGGTCAAGTATGCACAGTTCCTGGAAGGAGAGGTGTTGGTGCTTCATTTTGTGAGCGATTTGGCCAGTAAAGAATTGGGAGAAAAGATGCTTCAGGAATTCCTCACAAATGCATCGTTCAAGTATGAGGTAGGAATAATTATTTCGGTGTGTTTTTCTTTTTTTTTTTGCCTTACATTGTATGTAAGAGTTCTACCTTGAGCTCTGAGTTTAGTTCATTCTGAGGGCATGCTCATTATTCAAATAACTACAATCATCTTCTTGATTGATTTGAATGTGGTTGTTCATCATTGATTTTTAAAGGTAATCCAGTGTTTAATATTTTTTTTTAGCTATTAGAGCAGCTATATTTGTGTTAGGTTTTAAATATTTTTTGATTTTAAGTTCTTAGGAGTTGTTCTAGGCTTTCCACAAGGGGGCAGTGTTGGCTAAATAACCTGCATTGATGCAAGCCTTTGCCACTTGAAATGACCAAAGCAAGAATACTGGCTGCTCCATGCAGTATTAAGCCATATTTTCCTTTTTTTTTTAGAATGTGCATGTGGATTTCCGTATTAATTTAGTTAGTTTATTGTAGATTTGGTCCAATACCATTTTTTTACACATGGGAAATTTGGTGGTGCACCTTGAGCCAATTTTTACCAGCTAAACCCACTTTACACAAAGCAGGTGACTTAAATTAGTGACCATCCCCTATCCTTTTCAGGGGTCATCAAACTATTCTACAAAGGGCCACAGTGACTGCTGAATTTTATCATAACCAAATTAAATCTGAAATTAGCTGTGTTCTGTTCCCACACAGGTGGTGTTCCATGACGTGGAAGCCTTCACTCACAAGCTTTTCCCAATTGTGGAGGCCTTGCAAAAGCACTTCAGCGCTGGCTCCCTGGCTTATTACAGTGATGCTATCTTCTTTCTGTCGGTAGCCATGCATCACATCTTGCCAAAAAGTAAGCAGAGTACTTAATCCATATCACCTGTGTTTAATGGAAAAATGTTATATAAAGTTAGGTGGCCTGGTGAGGAATGTTTAATGCATCTGCCTTAAAGGTCTGGGGTCGAGGGTTCCATCCCAGGTAGGTTCTGGGATAGCTAGTATCCAGCACCCCCCACGGCCCTTGTGAGCATAAGTGGTTCAGAATATAAATGAATATAAAGATCGTTGTTGGGGCTTTTTATGGCTCAGGCATGTCATTACTATTTGGCATTCTTAGTTTTCAGGCTTTTTGTGTAAAACAAAAGTGCTCATAAAAAGGTATCCATCATGGCTTAGTTGTTTGTTGTCACAGTGGACACAAAACACATGGACTGATAACTGAGACAAAGGAAAATTGATGTTCACACAGAGATCAGTGTATTGTTGCACCTTTATTGATGGCATTCTGAATGCCTTAAGAAATATGCATGTCACTATACATCAGTCAGAGCTTCAGTCTTTGGAAAACATTGATTTTTTTTTCCAACGGTGGGGAAACTGATTTTGGAATCAGCTGTGCGGATTTCAGAAAATTAAGAAATGCCACCGATTTACAAATCCTTAAAGAATCCTAAAATATGTCAGGTAAAGAGATCTCTAAAGGATCTGTTTAGCTGCCGTGAGTTTAATGTAAACATTGAAAAATTGCCAAAACAAAAACCTTTTTATTGTTCCATAAATTCACTCTGAAGAGATCAACAGGCACTAGCTTGTTAAGGCTTAATTCTTTATATTCAGTGTTACTTAAACATCTGATCACGAGGCACTCTTAAAAGTGTTTCTTCGGTCTTTGAATCAATTACAATTGACCAAGAAGTGCAGGTCATGTGAGTTGGTCCCCCCATTGACTTTCAGTTACATTGTAAAGTTTATGAAACTAACAGAATTAGATATATTACATTAGGTAAAAACATGACTTATCAGCAGGGCATTGATCATTTCGCATCAGACAAATGACAAATGACACATGGCATGCTGCACATATTCTTATTTTCCAAGTGTGGAAAATTACAGTAGAACAAAAAATCTTAATCATTGTGAAGATAAAATATGTGGTAACATAGTCTAGTGTTGCCAGCAGTTAGAATTATTGGAATGATCACCATTCAATCAGTACAGGAGAATTATTACACTCAATTAATTCACTTAAATGCTGAATATAAAACCCATGCTAAGTTGTTAGACCTTTAATCGTTAAATTAACTTCAATTCAGCCTCTTCATCTTCATTATTGATGCCTCGTGTAATTTTTATGTCAGCTTGTTGAACAACTTTCATCCAACAATTTAAGTTCAGACTTATAAAATAAAAATAATTTTGAAGACCTTGGGTTGGACTGTGAGTACAAAAATTGTTCAAATGCCAGTTTCTTTGATTTTTGAAAGAGAATAACAGCAAGCTAAATGACAAAATATTTCTAATCTTTTGACGCCCAAAATCTTAAATAGGTGTTTGACCTTTTTGGAAAATAAAATGGCAACTTTGTAGAGGGGTATGTAAAAACAAAATAAAACTCAGAATTAACGAATCACAGGCAAACTTAAGTACATTAGGAGTCGGCACACAACTGATTTAATGGTACTTAACCTCAAATAAAGTTTTGCTATTGGCCAGGGAAGCCCTTTGAGATTAAGGGCTACATAATTAAATCAGACTGTGATTATTTGTGACTCGACTTTGTTTTTTTTTTAATTCTTAGCAAAGTCAATGTGGTAAAGCTGACTGATACTCGGAATTAGAGATGTCCCCCATTTTTATTTTTTACATATCCACTGCAATCCTTTTTTGTCTACACTAATACGCATAAACAAGAATTGGTTTTGGTCTCCATGCATGCTGAAACTATCTTTCCATGGATTGATTTCATTATTTAGAAAATGACAATAATAGTGGTACTAACAAAAATGCAAATTGAATTGTCATGTAAAGAGAAACATTCGATCCCTGAACAAATCCTTTGAATTACAATTTTCACATTGTGTATGATAAATATCCTAGATGAAAAGTCAGAAAACAATATGTGATGTCGTCCTTCTGAAAAACTGCCTTTTTTCTCTGTATTGGCAAGAACACGAAACAATGAGCCTCAATAAATAGCCTTTAAGTGCTCACATCAGGGGGGATATTAAGGCCTAAAGAGATTGACCCACATTCTTTCTAGAAAAAAAAGCATGCTTAGATAACAGTGAGCCTTTTGTTTTGTTGCTGAGTTTAGGTGTTGCTACATAGTGCTATCTCCTGTGACCAGAGCCTTTAGTGCTCTCTCAGCTTCTATAATGAAATTATTTGTCCAGCAAACCCATCAGGGTTCGTGCAGCAAGTAGTATAACATGTGAAAACCAATGGATTGCCATGTCTCTCCATTTAAACTCTTTCATTTTTTTTAATACATCCCATTATGTTCTGATAATTAGTAGTCGCCTCCACCTGGCAGCACATACGAGTTTTCATTCATCTCATGTTTTATTCTAAATATTTCATTATTAAAAAAGCGAAATGTAATTTACAACCCATTTTGGGTTTTACACAGTTGATAAGCATATGTAACTTTATTGTTTTATATAGATAGGCACAGAACTTACGTCAATTGAATCTTCAATAAAATTTCTGTTTAAAAAAAACCCTTATAGATTTGCAACTTGATTTTCAGAGCAAACGAATACTTGACTATGAAAAATATGCTTTCATATTGTCTTGTTTTTTTGGAGTTTTCACCATAGATTTTTTAACTTTTGTTTTATCTTACCTACTTTCTTGCCTAATGAATATATTGGTATGGATTAATATATTTTTATAGGATACCTTGTGTGTCACTTCCATATGAAGCTGCAAGAACCCTGTTAGTTGTTTCAAATCTACTGTCACATGTTTTGCCCATTTTACACAAACCGCCCACTTTAATTGTCATCATCCGGATAGATACAGTCTGAATGGGAAACTGCTAATGAATATTTCCCATCATTACCATGCAGACAAAAAAAAATAGAGGTTGTTGAAACAATGACTTGATGCCATTTTAATATCCTGGATATACTTTTATTCACCAACAATCTACCATGTCCATTATCCAGGATTTCAATTACTTTGAGGATTTTATACACCCACCTGATCTTTTTATTCATTTGTGAATGATGATGGTATTTCCTCTTAGAGGTGCACAGTTAAGTTTTGATGACAGCTTTATGTAACAGCTTAACTCTTACGCATATGCTCCTATTTCCCGAATGTATTGCTTGTGTGTTTACACAGCTGCTCAACAGTCGTAGACAGTGTGCCTATTTTTTCCTTGTTTCAGATTTGACACGCATTGTGCAACTTGACCTTGACCTGAAGTACCGGACCAACATCAGGGACCTTTTTCAAGAATTTGACCACTTCCCACCAGGAGCAGTACTTGGCATTGCCAGAGAGATGCAGCCTGTATACAGGTATTACATGTTCCATGACACGCTACTTGTTAGATAGAGATGACATTTGTTAAGGCAAGAACTTATACCACACAGTTTTATTATTAGTTATCCAGTTAGTATTTTTTCAAGCATATAAGCTTTGCATCTATAGCTCAATTGTATTGCAGAGCGCAGAGTGCATTTTTCTCAAATGTTTTAGGCACCTATTTTATTCCCAGTTAGGAGGAAGTATCACAAATCTGACTTTAGCATATTGTTTGCATCCCAAACAAACATTTGGCCTCAAAGCCATTGAGCCAGAATTAGACTCATTCACCGTTGTATTGGACCATATCGGTAAATTGTTACTTTATTTTATGTGAAGCACCTTTTTTTTATTTACTGCCATACAAATACATTTTGATTAGATTTAATAGAATCAAACAAACAACAAAATACTCATTGTAGCCAATCTCTAAAAAACATGAACATTTTTTTTGGGTCAATTTGCGGGAAGCCTTTAAAATGGAAACTTCATAAGAAATAAGGTAAAAATCATTTTCATTTATTTTCTGACATAAAAAAATAAATAAAACCCCTCATCCATTTTTTTTAATTATATGCGTTGTACTGGTATTCAAGTAATCGTAGACTTGTGTTTCTAATGATATTGACATTTGCTAAATAGGTGTTTTTTTTAAATCTACTTATTTATCTGTTATTCATGTTTGCTCACACAGATAGTCTGCTCTTTTTTCCCCTGAGAGATTAGTGAGAAGTTGGCACAGAGATACTTCTAATCAGCAAAGGCTTTGTTGCCATGTGTGATTCATGTATTACATGTCTCGTTGTTCCCTTTTGTAGGAAATTAACCATTTTCTAGAGCCTATTAACTGGCAGTCCCCAGCCACAAATCGATTTAATTTTTCCCATGATGGCTGACTGTTGATGTTTAACAGATTGTTTTTTTGCAATTTTTGTGTAAACAAATGAAGAAATTTGAGGCAGACCATGTGATTTAGGTTCTAAACAACAATTGTTACCAACTGTATGTGCTTGTTTGTACAGCAAGATATTCTAAATTCCGAGCTCTTTTTCCCTCTTTTTCTTGCGTGCTTCCTATTTACAAATTCAGCTCAACCATCTCATTACACGTTTGTGTGGGAATGTGTTGGTATCTAGGAAGTGTGTTACGCTTATGTGAAGTGAGGTCAGGTGGGAAGATTTTGTTGCAGCTGCTTACTGGAACAAATGCTTAGCCTGCTTGTTTCCTGCAAATTATGCTCATCATTGGTAAAGAAACAATGGACTCTTTGACTTTGGTCTCAATGTGCTTAAAGGAGTACTTAATAGGGGCAAATGTGTGGAGGCGATAACGCTTAACATCTATAAATTGTGATGTTTTTGGCTCAGGTGTGTATCTGTGTCAGACCGCTGAATCATCTACCATCCTGTTATGATTAGACCCAATACATTTTACCAAAAAAAACAAAAACAAAAAAAACAGCACTCACGAAAAGCAAGTTCTACGTCAGGACCTCTGTAGTCCATATTTGATAACAGTGTCGTAAGGAAAATCCTCCTACAAGTAACGTTTTAGAAGGAAATTAAAGCATTGACAACAGTACGTCGTTCACGTCACTAAGGATATTACTTTTCTGTTTGCCTTCCTCCCGCATGAGTAGTGTCGTACAAAATGCATTACATAACCTCATTTCATAACGCATTTACCATAGACAAAAATTCTCGGAAAATCATTTATTTGGTTTTAAGCCTCCATTCGGAGCAGTAGCTGAGTAGTTAGCACAGCTCTGGAAATGGGGGTTCAATGTCGGGCAAGATTATCGAACAATTGGAAGGCCAAAAGTATTGACAACATTGGGCAATTAAACGGGCAAACTAAGCAGCACAATCTATGTAGCATGTACATGAATGATAAATAAAGAATGCATAATGCATTTTACTCGACATACACCTGGATATATGGCTTGAAATAGGGGAATGAGTCACTTTGACTTTATTTATTTTTTTCTAATATGAGATTTAGTCCTAACCAAAATCCACTTTACCTTGTGCAAATCACCCACTTGATCAGTACCAAATTAAGCCAAAACCATTATTGCCCACACATGCTTAACAGATGGTGCAAAGTACTCTCCAGGGTGCTCTTAAAGGTAGAAGTGATTTTTGAATGAGAAAAACTCGCTCTATTTTGCAACGTCATGCGATACCAAGCGAATAGTGCTTGATTAGAGACAATTTCATCTTCAGATTTTACAACAACTCTAGGGAGCAGGCAGCTGGTGCTCTATCTGCAATTAAGCACATTCACCAGAACTCAACCCCAGTTAACTGTTGAATGTATGGTTAGCAGGAAGTGCCTATCAAACCAATGGAATTTCTAACAGGCATTTAGGGAAGCATGGGGGGAAATTTCTCCAGATTACATCAACAAATTAACAGGGAGGTCAAAGGTCTACAATACTACTTTTTTTTATACATTTAGCAAAGCATTTGATGAAAAAAGTGACTTTTTGAGTTTTGGGGAAAAACAATACTTTCTGAATAACCCAAAAGTGTGTAGTGTACACTGATTTAAGTCATTGCTTAGAACACAGCAAATAGGTGTATTGATTCTGTACTGTCGCGTGCATCCTGTCTTTGGAAGAACTTTTCCTGTTTTGAACACTATGCTCCCACTCGTATTGGGAAGTAATGGGCATAAATGTTCCAGACAATGCTGCATCTCTCCATTCAGATTACCTCTGAAAAGTCCAACATTAGAATAGAAAAGATCTGTCTGTTTTCTAATATTTAAGTTATTTCACCCAAAACAATCCATCAGAGAATGCCCACGCAATTTTGGTTCTGACATCACAAAAAGAAGTCAATTTATTTGGCCTCAATTAAAAAAGAACAACACAAACCTTTTTTTTCTTTTCGGCAAAACAATGTGGTTATCAACTATTTGTTAGTTAACACCATTCAAACAGATACAGTATATTTAGTAATACAAACAACCTACTGTGAATGTTTTCCCGAGTACGTACACAGCGTGCAAAACTACTCTGCAGGGACTCCGACAGGACGAGCTACAGCGTTGGATGTAGGTCATTAATATCATCAATGCATGACACACTAAATGTCTCCCTCACTTGATTTTCTCAATTTGTGAGCGTCTCTTGGATAACAGGCAGTATTATTCATCCTTCAACACAGTTTCACACGCTTCATGCTAGAGCAAGAGGGCAGGCATACATCCAGAGAAGTGGCTAGTAAAACTGAATCTAAAAAAAATATACAGTTGCACACGCGCACGAGCATTTTGGCTTTACTGGTGTATTTTAGTAGATTTGCTTATCTAGTGTAAGTGTTTGTACATATTTTTTGCTCTTGCTCTCAAAACCAAGTTGTTAATTTCTCACAGGATATTGAGGTATATTTATTACATCTCTTTAGAGTCTTCAGGGAGTGTTTTACTGGATTTATTAGATTAACTGAGCTACAGCCTGTAGTCCCTTCTTTGGTAAATAAACCAAGAAAGCACAAAACACAGTATTAATCCCAGTTGGCTTCCAACCCGCGAACCAATGTCTGTTACTGGAAGTGAAATAGAAGCAAGGTGGGCTTTTTTAGAGTGCCACTGTGTGCCACTTGAAGTTATTTATTTATCGTGTAAAAATGTGAGATACTTGGACTTCATAGTCAGTCTTGTGAGTCACCCCCCCCCCCCCCAATCATGTACTCATTTTTGTCATATATGCATGTATGTCTGACCCATTTATACCACTCATCGATCTTTATCAACTCGACCCTATGACAACTTCCTTCACATTGAACAAAACCTGCCTTTGGTATAATCATCTTTTGAGATGGCACAAAAGCATGCAGGTGGTTTTTGGCACTGAAAGCTGCTGAGCCAGCATTGGCCTTGCTTCCTGTTTTTGCCCACTAGGCTTTTAGCTCTGCAAATATGTATGAGAGCAGTGTTGCTACTTAGTTCTTTCATTCAACTTGTCACATGGGCAAAACAAACAAGTGGTTATTTGTATTCAGTAAATAAAGGTAATTCTAAGAAACCTGCAAGGTGTCCTACTCAAGCAAAAGCTGGTTCCGTCCTGCCATCAGTTCAGTCTGGTTAGGTTAATTTAGTATTACTTCACACTGAGCTAACTTAATTGTCATATAGACTAGAGCAAGTCTGTTTTCCAGGTCTCCCTCCACCAACACACTGGAATCAAAAATTCTGGATCACTGAGTAGCTTCTGGGCAGCTTATTGATGAGTTGATCATTTGATTCTGGTGTGGTAGAGGAGGGAGTTATGGAAAACAGACTGGATAGAGGCGCTCGAGGACCAGACATGGCCACCCCTGCACTAGAGCTACATCAGATGTCATTCTTCTTTCATGGGTAGTCTTCTTGCACAATCAACATTGTCCATTTGTCAATTGACATCTCTTCACACACAGACACACATTCTGGCAATACCGCAAGGAAAACCCTCAAACCAGAGTGGGTGACCCACCGCCCGATGGTCTTCCCGGCTTCAATAGCGGTGTGATGTTGTTAGACCTTGCCGCAATGAGGGCCTCAGCTCTCTATAACCAACTTCTGGATACAAGAAATGTGACTAAACTAGCTGATAAGTACAGCGTCAAGGGCCACCTTGGTGACCAGGACTTTTTCACCATGATCAGCATGGAGCACCCGGAACTTTTTTACTCATTGGCCTGTGGTTGGAATCGACAATTGTGCACCTGGTGGAGGGACCACGGCTACAGAGATGTCTTTCAGTTGTATTATCATTGTGATGGACCCATTTATATATACCATGGGAACTGTAACAGCCCTATCCCAGAGGATTGACTGGGCCTGAAAATGCAATGTTGCTTAAAATAGTGTAAAACTTCCTCCCATATAGCTCACAAAAATTCCATTGTCTATGCTATAGCACCCTCTGCCCCTTGCTGGTCAAGAGGTTACCAAGATTGTTGCTTTTTCTCAAATAGGAACCACTGTAGGCTGTGTATAACTGTTTCAAATTTAATTCTTTAATGTGAGTAATTTACTGTTAGCTGGTACATTTCTTTTTGCTTTATACCAGTAGTACACTAAGAAATAACTCTTTATTGAACTTGTTCTTTTCACTAAAACCATGGTTTGACCCAGTTTTGAGCTGACCATGCTCAAATAAATGTCTGCACTCAATATTCATCACGTAACTGTTGAAGGTGATTGATGGTGGAGCTTTTGAATTATGATAGTCATACTACCAAACACTTGAAAATTGAAGATAATTAAATATAATATGAATATCTATATTGTTTAACTTTTTTTTGTCTATCTTAATTGAGTACTTGATTGCACTTTAATAATAAAGCCTATGATGACACGCAACTTGTTCTCCTGTCTTTGCAAAATGAAGAATCCTTTATCCTTTTTAGGGTAGAATGGTGGAAATAGCCCCCCATGTGCTTGTTATTTTGTGATATTTAAAGTACATGAATAATAAGTAGACACAAAGAGGGAACAGTCGAATTTGACTTGCATTTTCTTTGCATACTTCATTTACTCTTGATGTATCTCAGCAATGCCAGTGTTTTACAAAGAAATATGGCATCTTTAATCAACTTACTTATGTAACGATCTGACCCAAAAACCCACTGACCCACTTTTCAGACAGAACTTGGATTCATATGTCAATTGATGATATTGATTATTGCTGCAAGTGTTTGAGATAAGCGCTGTGATGTATGAGGGGTTAGCACATCTGGCTCACAGTTTGTACATCCACCAGATTTTATCAAAATATTAACGGGACTGTGTTACTACAGCCTTCACATTAACTCAATCGTTTATGTTCTCCCTGTTTACCTTATTCCATGCTATTGACATCTGAAGACATCCAATCTATTTTTAATGGGTGGGCTGGCATCAATCAGTACTTAGAACTAACTACATCTTTAATAATAATTGATTTATTGAGATGTTAACCCACATATACAATATTAAATCATTCTTTAACAGATGAATGTACTGTTAATGTTTGTGTGGATTGGCTTTTGCCATTGGTTTCTCTAATGCAGTCTGATTTTGAAGTTCGATGTATTTTTTTTCGTGCAATCACCTTTCCTTAAGATAGCCATTATGTTTCTGTCAGTGTCTGCCATGTTATTTTTGTGCAAAGGACAAGTAATTGTGGCGCTTAATGTCAGACGCATTCACTGAGATGGAACAAAATAATAAAAGCTATATGTGGCGGAACCTTTGTTTCTTATTATAAAAAAAACGTGCCACCTGTCACAAGCAAGAAATGGCCTACTTTTTCATTCGCTTATGAAACAACGTTGGATCTTCAATGAGGTGACATTTAAAATGAACTATAAACTTGAGTTCTTCAGGAACAATGACAGGAAATCTCATTTGCCATTATTTATATCTGATTATTCTCATGACGGCAGTAGTGCAGATTTGCCATTATGTCAAAATTGTCTGATTGGACTTCGAAGTACTATTTTTTTATTTATTTTTTTATTAAATGTTGCATTTTGTGTCGTTATCTTCAATGACAAACTTTTTCTTTAATATGCAATAGGGAGCTCTAGTTCGGGTTCAAGACTCATAAGCTTTACCAAGTGATCGTAACATATTAGTAAAATGTAATATGATCCCATTGTTCACACACATTTAATTGTACCAAGTACTTTATATTGACTCATTCAGTGAAACCTCTAAAATTGAACACAATATAAGTTTCATTTCAATTGGTTTGAATTCGGTCAGTCTCTAAATTTGTGTTTGTATTTGTGGTAAATGAACTTGAATAAGTTGAACATGTGTTTGCTATATAACATTAGGACTGCAATATCACAGGAAGCGTAATAAAGGATAGAATAGATCACCTTGATATGAATTTGGAATCCACTGAGAACCTTTTGCACACAATGCAGACAGACTAGACCAGACAAGCATGAGCAGACAGTCTCAAGGGCTGCAAAAAGACATATTACATCCTTTTATTGATCAAATATGAACTCATAATGCTTGCTTGGCAAATTCAAACTGTGAACACTAGGGAAACTGGCCCACATAATCTGCGACTCCGTCTTGCTGGAATGAAATATCCGAGTTGCCCTATTTCCAAATTTCACGGAGAAACTTTACATTTATTATTCAGTTATAGCTTTACCATGTTCCTGGCTATATTTGAGCATTTTTGACACAGACTTCCCAACCGGGTTCCGAGAAAGATTTGTTTTTACACCATTAATCAAGATAAGGCCTTGTACATTGCAAAAAAAAAAGTATAAATTAGTAAAGAACTATGTTTTTGTTTCAATCAATCTCAATATCTAATCGAAGTGAAAGAACCGCCAAACTTGTGATTCAGTGGTTTGTTTTCTGACCAACTGAGATTTTTTTTGTTAATTTCTAACATTTTGTTCACTTCCTTCATAAATTGATTTCCCCACATTTCAAAAACACGCTTAGTTGGTTAATTGACGATTAGAAATGATGTGTGTCTGTCTGTGTGTTAAAGTTCAGTGTAACAGTTTTTCTTCTGTCTTTGCCATTTGATTACTTTGCTACAATTTCACGCTATTTTTAGTCGAAATGACAAATTAGAAAGTCACTTTTCCGGATTTGTTTTTAAATTAATCTGACAGAATATTATCAAACTGTCTCTTTTGACAATAATGTACTATTTGTACTGTGTTTCCATGTACCATACATTAGTGGTGTTGAGAAGAAATGAGAACTAAAGCCCTAAGATGGCCATTCCAATTATATATTCTCATTATTTTTGCTGTAGTGTGAGGTCAGAAAATAGCAGCGGCAGCAAAAGTAGGTCAGTGGGTTACAGCACATGCAACAGGCCTGCTGCACAATATCTTCAGCTGTGATTAAGAGCCACCCGGGCTGTGTTAATGCATCTCTTAGGTAGGGTTAAACACTTTAAACGGGATGTGCTGATGTCACTCCATACGTAGAGGATCATTTGCGAGGGATTCATGAGGTCACAGTGATTAGACATCCTGCAAATCTGGGTTGGCCATGAATTGAAATGGGAATATTCACACTGGTCAGGGACATGATGCAAATTAAAGACAACCAATCAAACTAAACTCTGGTTTCCCCTTTAATGATTATGAATTGACCTAAATTGACCACATCCGTCCCATCCTGCAGCATGGGTCAGTATTTAAGAAACTGCAGTTCTATACACAAGCCATGAGAAATTAAACTTTACCAGAAGAATTTGTCTCCTATTAAGGTCATCAGAAATACACCAGTATATTACTCTTCAGTGAAAAGCCAAAAGTAATAACATTGAATTTTATTGAGCAAAAAAAAAAAAAATCACTTTTGGCATGGGACACAGAACACACAATACATAACTTCAAACCCCTCCGCAAGTATGCAGTGACAACTAAAAAAGGTCCTCATAAATCCTCACCTAAACCCACAACCCTAAAATAATCCCTATTTTGACAGGTACTTTCATCACCCCAAAATACATGGTTTAGTTTAACTAGTCGCTCTAAGGTCACGTTTACACAACAGTGACATTAAATCGAAAGCCCAAAAGTTAGCTTGAAGGAAATGAAGGGTTTGGGTGAGTCTCTACTATAAAATATTAGTGTGACAACATCTTATTGTACATACGTGTTAGCAAAAGGCTTGCAAAGTTGTCTCATTTAGATCAGTTTAGATATGGAATGTTTTATTTTCCTCCTAAACGTGTGGCTCAAATGAACTGAAAACAGTAAAATAACCAGAATTCATATTAGTTATTTTGTGATTAAGCCTTGATTAAAAAATAATAATAATAAATAAAGACAGTCCATCACATATTGCCATGGGAATAACTACTCTACCCAGGCTGTTTCTATTATTGGCAATGAGGAAAAATACCTCCTCTATGAGCATGTGTGCTCATTCCTTGGCCCAGATGGCTAGTGTCCACATTTGTGTCTCTGTTGGAGTGATGCTGATGAAGCATTTGCATTTAGACAAATGTTAAATAACCATGGGCTATCGTGCACATGTTCTCAAACTGATTAGACTAAATAGCAAAAGCTTTTTTTTTAATTTAGAGTATGCTTGTTAATCTTAGCCCAGGGTTGTGTGATCATTTAGAGACATAAAAGACAGACAGATGACAGAGCCAAATTCCACCAACATTTATTTTGTAAACTATTTTAGATTTTAAATGGCTTAAAACTGTTCTCTTGCTGGTAGAACCCTGTTTAATTATTTTTATGCAACTGTGTCCACGATGCAGAAGTTTTTACCTTGTGCTTGGAAAATGGTTGCACAATAGAACAGGTCACCGCTTTATTTGTTGAGGACAAGTACTCCTTTTACAAAGCAAAATGTTGCAGTGTAATACATAATGTAGAAGAAAGAGACAGTTGAGTAAGAAAATGAATTTCCCCTAAACTATTTTTTCATATTATTCTTATTTAACCTATCTCTTTCTGTTGAATCAATTACACAAGTCATTTAATAAGGCAAATGCTGTAATAACATGTATGTTTTTGTGCTATTATTTTTTTTTATCTACTGCGTTCAATCTTTTTTTTTTTTTTGTACCTCCATTTTCACCCTAAATTGGTTGCGGATGCTGTAGAGTTGGGCTTC
Source organism: Stigmatopora nigra (assembly GCF_051989575.1). Taxonomy (NCBI): domain Eukaryota; kingdom Metazoa; phylum Chordata; class Actinopteri; order Syngnathiformes; family Syngnathidae; genus Stigmatopora; species Stigmatopora nigra. The sequence continues at coordinate 9,079,200 of NC_135512.1, forward strand.
CGCACCCAGTGGGGGGGTCTCTGTTATTTGACCTTGCCAGTACACGTGAGGAATTTGGGACACGCGCTGCTCACATTTAAAGGTGAACACTGGAGGTCCCTGTATGTCCCTTGAAAAGCTTTGAGTATCTACGTAAATGTCTTTAATATGAATATGTTCTGACATGTACAAAGCTTAGCATTAGTACTTAAAGTCAGGTTATTCCTGCTGCATAAATGTTATATTTTTCCAATGATTTTCTATTCAAGGATGTGTCACACTAGTATTCATTGTAATAGTTTGACGTCACATATGCATCAGAAGACCCACCAAGAGTTCTGGTCTTAGGAGGTTAAACACCTTTTAACAATTACATTTTTGTTTAGTTTATTTCGTACTTAAAAATGCAGCTAATAATATGGACTAAATATGGGTATAAAGGTAAAATACAACAAAAACGTATATCCTCAGGAGTAAGAATCAATAGTCCAGCATTCATATAATGACACAAATACACATTCGGTTAAGGTTGACAAAAAATTGCTTTTTGAGTATAAATAAAAGACACATATTCCAACTTAGCTGTTGTACAGTCTAGCAGCAACAGAAACGAGACATTTCTGAAATCATTTCATGCCAGAAAGGAGAACCTTTCATGCATTTGCTTCTTTGAGCCAAAGTTCATTGAAGTGGGTGCCTCATGTTGTTCAGGATACCTTTACAACTAAGACCACCCCCATGTTGTCCACTCACTACCATCCTTAGTAGGAATACTATTAGTTAGATATAGCAAATGGGCTATTTTTGGAGTATCGAACCGTAATCGGATTTTGTAAAAAAAAACGGATCCGTCCAGTAGTACTGTGTGTTTTCAGTACTATTGAGCTTTTTTGACTATTAACTACTTGTCAAGCAGGTTGGATTGGTAGTGGGAAAAACAAATTTGATTGGGATCAAATGGAGAGACAAAAAAAAATCAGCTTCAGGACATCCCTAATGGAAAATGCCGAATGTTACCAAATTGGAGAAAAACATACATCTATGCATTTGTTATCAACAATCTGCAGTTGCTTCAAGTGTTATAGTTGTCATTAATTCATCTGGTTTGGCGGAGGGTAAAAAACTCAAATTAATGTGGAAAACAATACAATGTCATTGGTGTTGTATTATAATGGCCCAGAAATCTGCAGAAAGACTGTCTATGGTGTGAGTTTTGTATTATTCCCTTTTGTGCCTGTATACTTTTTTTCCCATCTTGTTTGGCTCTTGCTTTATAAATTGCCCATATTTTGCTTTGTCAGTTCACCGTCCTTCCTTCCTCACCCTGACATACATTTCAAAATTGATGACCTACATTCACTTTCTCCTAGTCCTCCATCACTGACGTATTCTAACACTTTTTAGCATGACCTGCTTCTTTTTGTCTAGTCAATGTACTGTTATCACCATTTTATTAGAAAAATGTGTGCGGGCTCATGCTTTCTAGTAAAGGAAGAATGATGAAAACATTTCTAAAGGGCTCTGAAGGCGTTGAACGTTTTTCTTGCCTTTGTATACATTCATTCATTTTGTGAACCACTTAACCTCACAAAGGTTGTGGGGGGGGGGGGGTGCTGGAGCTTCTCCTAGCCAACTGTGTGTCCATAATTCACACGCACTTTCATACGTATGGGCAATTTAGTGTTCAACCAGTCTACTCTGCATATTTATGGGATGTGGGAAGAACATGCGGACTCCACACAGTGAGGACCCATGTGGGATCTAACTCATGACCACAGAGTTGTGTGACCAACACGCTAACCACTCGGCCACCGGTCGGCATCTTTGTACATCTAAGCGGTTCATTGTTTGTCAGACAGTTACCTTCCAGCATATCTTTTTGTGCCTCCCAACATTGTATTGTCATGTACAGCTTATTTACTCAAGTGTATTAAAGCCCGGGTGTGCACATACTTATTTTGTCTTACCCAATGTTTTTGTTTATTTTTTATCTTGGTTTTTATTGTTTTTAAGTGTTGGCAAATGGCAAAGAAAACAACAACCACTGAAAATTGTCTCCTCCCCTATACCAGATGTCGGTCGTACAAAAAGTATGTGCTGTGAATGTGGATGACGCAAAAGCAAATTCAGACTAACAGATGATACAAATTATCATAACAATCATTTGCACTTTTTCTTTAGGTCGTGTTCTATTTGGCCAGATTTTTTTTAATTTGCAATGTCAAATAACGTATTTTGTGGACTATGAAACAGTCAAAATTATTAGTTTGAATTTTACACCGGAAAAATCATTTGTTTCCGAATGCAAAATTCAATTGTTTTACAATGATTCCAAAATATTTCGGACTTCATTGAGAGATTGTACTTTATAGGTCTATCTATTCCTTTCTAATTGTTCAAATGTTTCATTTCTTAAAGGACAGGAGAAAAAAGGTCTTAAAAATGGGTCAGTATATTTTCAAGCAATTTGGTTTACACCAAAACATGTGTCCCAGCACGTGACATACGGGATTGCTTTGAAAAGTGTAGATGGAGTGAAAAGAACACGTCAGAGCTGTTCTTTCTGGTCAAAGGCTATTTATTTCAATTACGCCTTATTTTTCTTTTCCTATTTTTTGATGAGAACTAAGGGGAGAGCAGATGGAGTTGAGAATGTTTTTGTATGATGATGTCAGGGCTCAGTGGAAATATCGGAAAAGCCGATAGCTATATCTTCTTATTCTTCATTATAGTTTTTATGAGTTCAGCTTGACCTCATTGTCAAGCGAGAGCAGAACACTGACCTGTTATTTCATTAAAATGGCATCTTAGATCCATGACAGTGAGGGAATGAGAGAGAAGTATTTTGGCTTTCTGTCTGCTCTCGAGCTTCCTCTGCCACTTAGTTTTGGCACCCTAAGTCATATTTTTCATTTTCACCGGTGAAAGGACCCACTAACTGGTGAAAGTCTTCTCGTTTTCAAGCTACTGAAGATTTTGCATAGCAAAACCTTTCTATTTTTACTGCACATGCACAGTAGTTTCTTTATCAAAGTTACGCGCGTTCAGAAACACACCGTTCTTAAAAAGGCTTTAGTCATGCTCTACAAAATCCACAACAAAGCCTCATTAAGAAAGAGTTACATAACATGTCCTAACTCGAGTCCAAATGTTATAATGAGGTTGGTTTTTGTATGCCTGTGAACCATTTATTGGGATGCTTTTGAAAGTTAAAAGATAAATACTCCATTTTCCAAATGAAAAATCCATATTTTTTAAAACAGTTTATCCTGGTGGGCGATTTATGGGCGAAATTATTAAGATTATGAAGAAATTATTAGGGCGGCCCAGCGGCTGAGTGGTTAGCGTGTTGGCCTCACTTAAATTGTCTTTCAATATCACATTTCTGTTCTTGGTGTTGGCTTTTACAAAATAGATTACCCCCAAAAATAAGCCTTATATGCCAGTGCAACTTATAAGTGTATTCACCATTGGAAAAAGGGGTGATATTTCCATTAACTTAATAAGCTTGAACCAAGTTGTAATCAGCAATGTGCATGTAAATTATGAAACATTTAAAACCTATACATACAATACAGTGCCTTATTTGACAAGATTAAGCATAAAATACTACTCAACAGACTGTAACATTGGGCAGGGCTCATTGACACAGTGCTTAAGTGGTTTAAATCTTATTTACAAGATAAGGATTTATTTGTGTCCGTCGTAAGCCACAAATCTGAACGGAAAAAAAGCACATGAGGTGTTCCTCAAGGGTCTCCAAGTTGCACACCTTTTATTCACCATTATACTAGTTTCTTGTATGTTCCAAGAGCTAGACTCAAGCCAAAGGATACAACATCAAAAATGGTGATCCTTAAACCGTGGAACACATTACTGGAAGGACTAAGGTTTGTGAAAATGGTTAGTTCCTTTAAATCAGGGCTAAAAACATTGTTGTTTACTCAAGCTGTAGATCCCTAATGGCCAAACATGTTTTAAAATAAAAATAGTTACCACAAGAAAATAGTAATTCAATTTCTCTTTCATTAGTTTTGTTGTTCTGTAGTGTTCCAGAGTGGAGATGTGTGCAAACAATGGCTTTATGCCTCTCTTGCCTGGGTTAGAGAAATAAGATTAGGACAAATGTAGCCTCTGTGCTTAAAAATAACCCAGTACACCACGAAAAACAATGAGAGCAAAAAGGCAACGCAGTGACAGGAAGAGTATTCTGGGGATCTCTTGACAAAGAAGAATGACTGGAGGTGTTTTGTTGTTTTTTTTGTACCCTTATGAATCATATTTGCTGGGCCTTGGAGTGCAGCCAAGTTAAAATTAGGAAGGAGTGGCACATTGTAGAAGCTTATTATCTTTTTAAATGGACTGTGCTGAATAGATCATTGCTATTCGGAGCACCTTCCAATTACTTTACCCTTGTTTGTCTGCTTTTCTCGCATTTTCAAAGTAATTTGGATATTTGAACTGAAATTATTATTTGATCTTGACTGATTTGATGAAGAACATTTAACATTCAGTGTCGAGATATGGTAGAAACTTCCCTTTTTCATAAATTCAAATGCCTAAGAAAAAGGAATTCCCCATATCCTCAGGAACATTCCGAAATTAAAATGCTCTCATTATAATTCTTCTGCCAAATATCTGGAAATTGAAAATAAAATTGATTGACATGTTCCTAACATAGCTCTATTGATCATCAGATAGGGATTGGGATGCTTTCTGGTTTCAAAATATATTCATAAAACCTTTGCTGCTGAAACTTTACATCAAGGGTATCAAGCTGGTGGGTGGAAGAGGCATTTGACTCATTGCTTAGGAAGTGATATTTTGGTTTCATCTTGTAAATTATTCATTAAGTGCACAGTACTAACTGCAATGCAACTATCAGTACCCTATCATTTCATCATTTTTATTTTGTTGTATGTTTGGTTCAGTTTTCTTAATCTCACAGAGTCCCTTAATTCATTTCTAACATGGGATGCATTTACAGTACTTCCTGATATCTGTGTGGATATCTGAGCATCTATCTCCAGTTTTTTAAAATGTTGGTACCTGAATGTGGTTAATTCTACTACTGTTTCTTAAGGATGGATGTAGAGAAGTAATTTTATTCTAAAAATAAGGTGCTTTCACCTATCCTTCTTTCAAACTAATCTCCATACCGGACTGAACAGCTCATGTTGTATAAATAGTCTTGATGCGACAGCAGCCAATAATGCGAACTGTTTTAAACAGCAGGGCACCTGCTGATGGGATCTACTTTTCCGTGAAAGGTCTGGCATCCAGAACATGAGTCAACTTAAGGATCATCCCCACATCACAAGTCAGTATTTTCTTTTTTTACTATTGGCATAAATACCATTTGCATCCATTTTTTAAATTTTATATCCCAGGAGACTACAATTTAAACACAGCAGAAATGCAGTATTGAGAATGATGAGGTACACAGAAAGGCATTCATGTTTGAAAAGCAGAAGAATGCATTGGGGGAGGACCAGAGGTCAGAGGAATGCTCTGCGAATGCATAAACATTCAGTGGGAACTGGTTCGCATAGTCTGTCCACAATTGGGGCCAATGCACAATGATTGCAAGCTTTTAGCACTGGGGTTGAGGTGCCGGTAACCTGTATGGGCATCATACCATATTTAGGGTTTATATTTGACATTTATGTTTATATATAAGAGTTGGTAAATAATTTATTGCAAATTTGGCAACTGGCAAGTTAATTCTTCATCGTCCTTTCATCATACAATCACTGGTGGCCACGTTATGAAATGACATTTGTGCAAGAGCAAAACACCTACTAATTTGCCAATATAATATCTATCCAAAAAAAAATTTCCTCACATCTTCATAAGCTTTTAAAAATTCCCAGCACTTATATGATATGGTCAAGTGCATTAGGCCTGGCGTTCATTTGAACTTGTTCATACAGTTCATTTCAAATTCTTAAGCTCTCTGTGGCTCTTGAGCTTGAAAGGCGACACTAAGATGTTCTATCAGTCAAGACCAGGCAACCTGAATATTATAACTGCAGGAAGAACTTGAGATGGAATGAACTCAAGAAAGTTTTTTGTGTTGGGGTCTTACATAAGGCTGGTGTGTTAAGAGTCTTACAAAACCAATACGGTGACTGCATCTTCGAACTTTCGATTTGATTCTCGCAGTGAGTCGTTCAACATGGCAAGTTTAGGAGAAATTTCACAGTTCTTGCTTGGAACAAAATACCTTCAGATGTGGAGCAAACCTCCATTCATTAGCACAGTTCAGAGTAAACAAATCCTTCTTATGACATAACTTTTAGAACAGGGTGTTCAAACACTGCCTGGACTCTGAATCTGCTCTTCACCTTTCTGTCCTGCATTGAACCTGATCTTTTTATATGAACTAGGCTTTGTTTCTATTACAATACTCTAAATGATATTGCTTGGTAATAAAAACATGTGTGACTGGTTTGGTCCAAAGCATGTTCAATTTGGATTTATGTAATTCTAATTTCAACCCAAATGATGTGCTTGTTTCAATTCAGACGTTCATTTGAGTCCGAATGACCAGATTAGGAATGTTTTTCCTTCTGATTCATTCAAAGGCTCAAGTAGTACATTGTGCTCTGAGGCCTTTCAAGTGAAAATAAGTTAGTCGCTTAGATCAGTGAAGACTAAAAGCCATACTTTGACGTAACATTATAAATACCAACGATTATTGAACTCCAAGCGTCAATAGCAGGTGAATTATGTGGTTCTGGTGGCAACACCTTGAGAATAATAAGTAACCGAGAGAAAAATGAAGGCCCTATTTTAACCTTTTGAAACATGACAACACTAACATTCTGAAAAAAATCCTCTGGCTTTTATTTGATTGCTTACGGTCACCAGTCATTTGAATTTGCTTAATATTAATTGAGATATTTAAGATATAGATGCAAACTCCATACAAGAAGACCAGAGCCTCGGATTGAATCCTTGCATTCAGAACTGTGAGGCGGACTGCTAGATACTCTTTCACTGCGTCACCATATAATGTATTGTGAATAATACTGAAATTCATTGACGGAAATTCTTCTTCCGTTAAAACTCATGACTAAACCGGATAAGAAAACGTGACAACGTAGTGTCACCATTTGGTTCTATTTATTTGCTATTCACTGTTGACTTTGTTGAAAAAGCTTTGACAACAATGCAAACTCATATCTGAAGGTTGGAAGGCTTTTCACTCTGACAAAGTGATGTTTCTTCATTCGCCAGTCTCTTTCAGATTGACTTGATTCTGGGGAAAGAAAATAGTCCGACAGGGCAGTGTGACTTGCAGCTCACGTGTGACGCTCCATTGCCAAGTTGGGAGGAGGTGGGGATGGGGGATGTTTGACCACGACTCGTGAGGATGGATGATTTCAGAAGTTGGCGATGGGTGGAGCGGGATTTTATCAATGGGTGACTGAATGTTTGGATTGAATTCGTAAATCTGAGTGCACATTTGTTAGCAGTCACTTTTGCAAAATAAAATGTTAAAATATTTCTACTTTTCTCTGTATTGGGTCTACTATACCAAAATAAAATAAAAAAGGCATAATGATGATTCATAGAACCTCACAAGTGGTGAACCTATTTAGACATTGCGGGGCCCTGTGATATCATTGTGAATGTTAAATCTTTGGTATGCATTGGCTTAATAATTCATAATAATGTATTTTTGTTTAGCATTCTATATTGCTCCTCCAAAGCTAAATGTTATCAAATGCTGCACCATAGCTTTATTGCACAGTGCAATACACATAAATCCAAGTTTTCTGCGTTAGACTATCTTTTCATCAACAATAACATCCAAGAAAATGTATTTTGTATTTTGGTTGGATTAAAATGAGAGTGTTAACATTAAAGCACTGAATAGTAAGTATAAGGTGTCCCTTTTCAGGTTAAAATAGCTCATTAAGTTTCATCATATAGACGAGGGTTCATTTATTGCCGCCCTGATAAAAAGCAGTGTTTATGAAAGGCATTAGGTGTGTGTGTGCTGACAGACATTTGACATGACATTCATCTAAATGATGGAAAAATGACGGCTGAAATGAGCCGCCATGAGGCACGTGTGCCAGCAAGGCTCAGGTGTCTGTGATCATGATGATCACATGTGCGGGGGCTGTACTTTCACTTTTTGTTCCTGCAGAGCAGTGTTGATGCTGAGGTTTGCCTGCTGCAAACTTGTGCACACTGAATTAGCAACAGAATTAAATGGTGTGGCAAAAGCAGTATAGCGGTGCTTTTTTTTTTTTTTAACATATCCAAATCCTGGAAAATGGGGCGTTCAGATTTTAATTCCCTAAATGCATCGCCTGATCCTAAATTAACCTGTCTAACGATGCCTTTGTTATGACTAAGACCGAAAGGGCTTACCTCCAGTGCTCTCTAGAAAATCAAGTTAACATGTGGTTATGGGAACTACAATTGCTAATAGGATTTTCATTCTTTCTGTCACTGTTTTATGCAGCTGTGTTCTCTCCTAGGCTTGTCTTCAATAGGGTTAAGGTTGTGTTGGTGGTCTATAGACTGAACTTGTCACCAGACATTTGCAGAGCACACACATGTAGACCAACAATTCATTATGAGATTCAAACTTCTGTGCAATTTACAATGTTCAGTTAGCCTGGATTAATTAAATATGAGTTTGTCTCACTATCTGTCATTATCAGTAACTGTCACATTATTTAGCTAAACAAAAGCGTCAACATTAGAAGGAGTTCTTAGAAAGACAGTCAATACAGATGATGCCAGTCATGTTTGAAATTCATACATTCTCTTGTGTACAGTGAACTGCTCAACAGATGTTTCCTCTCTGTATTGTTCTCATGCAAAAAAAACATATGCCCATCCCACCAAACAAAAAAGGAAAATTATATATTACAGTAAATAACTGTTTAGAGGTTGGCCTGGACTGAAAACATATCCTTCAACGACTGTAGCATTTGTAGTCATCTATTATTTAGGTGTATTTGGAGGGTGTTTTTGCTCAAACCAAGATCTTTTGTGCAAAGGACATGTCGCCCTATTCTGAGTTTACTACTGAATCTCTTTCAGAAATCTCCCATGTGTGCAGTACAAAGCGCAGCAAAAGGTCTCGTGACGTTTATTATAAGGATTCATATATACCTATCTCTGCGAGTATTTATAGTATTCAAGATTCCCCCCCCCCCCCCCCCCTGCTCCTCTTAGAAGAAAGTCTAATTATAAGCCATGTGTTTGAGTAATGACTCTGGGAAATGGGGCCTTGAAAATGAAGGCATTCTACTTCTTGGTTTAAATAGAAATCTCACACTTTTTTTATCCTTCCTTCTTCATTCAAATGAGCTACTGCTCAAAATAACTGGAAAATGAGGAAAATAGAAAAAGAAAGGAAAAACATTATTGAATTCAACTAAGTGAGTACCACCAAAATAGAGTGATACTACATATGACACACATGTCAGTTATAAGAAAGTTCCAAAAGAAGCCAAAGCTTCCATATTCACCATTCGTTTAAGTGTGAATGAATTACTCTTGTATAGGTTGTATTTTTTTAATGTTGACAACCATGTATCTGTGCAAGGATAGACAGGGTGTCCAGGGAAGTGTTTTTTCCCTTTTAATTTATTACACGTGTGAAGACTCAGTAGGAGGTGAACAAATCAATAACACGTGTGACAAAATCAAGCACACGGTTTGTTCAGCACAAGAATGTTTATTTCTTTGAACACACACAATTTGAACTAGATGAACTCAATTTTGAACTACTTTTTTACTATAAAATGTCTGCGTACGCTTATTCGTGAAGAAAACAGCTATAAGTTCAAATTGAATTAAGGCAAGCCACTGCAATATTGAACTGGGCTTCTTTTTTTTTTAACAAAACATTACTATGCAATGAGTTTGGAATTCCCTCTATTGTCTTTGTTGCGCAGTATGTGATGTATTTGTGTTGGGATGAGGAATTTGTAATAGTATTCAATGTGCGTTTGCGCCTGTTATATAACTGTCTAACTTAGCAGAGCATGGCCGGCAGCCATAGTGTTACGACTCTACATCACAGTGACACTGAGCAGCACATTGTGCTCATCCAAAGGACTGTTGTGACTGGTTGCTTAATTCTGAGCATCCTTGTCTTCCAAATATAGAGTATTTGCCTGTGTTTCAAAATCTTTTCTGCAGTTTCCCTACTTTTATGTTTAAACCTAAATCATTCAAAAACAGAAATACACTTGAAATGCTGTTATTATTTACAGAAAAACAATTATACAATTCGATGTATACTATATTAAGGCAGCATGGTCAGCGAATGGTTAGCATGTCCGACTCGTGGGTTTAATTCCCTATGTGTGTGGATCCCGGCATCTCCCATGTATGGGTGTACTGGATAGTTTTGGTTTTATGTACTCAGTTTGGTTAGATTCAGCTTCGTTTTTGCATTTTCTTTCTTTCTTTCTTTCACTCTGTTTTTTCTGCTTCTACTTTTTTGGAGAGGGAAGTGGACATGTTTCTTGGCAACCAATAAATAGTAACAGCTTGACAAGCAAGAAAGGGGGACTCAGTGCACTGTTAAAAAGTTTCATTCCATTGTAAAGTGTTTTTCTAAGGCCGAGGTGACCAAACTACTTTTTTTTTGCTCTGCAGTAAATTATCAAAATACTTTTCATTGGGTAAGGCCCACAGAAGAAACTTAAATTGAATGTGAACTGTACTTCTTCACTTGGAAGGCTGCCATTGAGTAATGTTGTTTCACTATAACATTCGATCCCTGACAACCCTTCCAGTCAAAATGGACTGGGCATCGTTCCCCCTCTATATCAGCCAATGAGTTAATATTTGAAAATAAATTAATTTAAAAAACCAAACCTCCCGATTCCGATACCTTGTTTGAAAAAAGAAAAGTTTTTAAGTTGACCATTGCAACATTTGATATTTTGAAGCCTCTCTAGGAGGGAAAAGACACCCCTGGGATTTCATGGCATTTTAGACAGAAAACAGTTTAACCGCTAATAATTGAGGAAGTGTGTGTATATGTCACATGTTTATTGCCAAATCTGAAACTGAACTGCTTGACAGAAAAGCTTACTAAATCACGTATTAAGTAATAAAATTCATAGTAACCAACTAAAAATGTTCGCTTCCATCAATTTATGCAGTTTACTTTCTTGCATAATTTGTCTGCTACTTATTGGTCAACAAGACAGACACTGACGCCACTGGCAGAACATTTTCATATGGGACATGTTATGACTAGATTAGATAACTTTATTCATCCTGTATTCAGGAAATTTCATTGTCACAGTAGCAAGAGGGTGAGAATACAGACACAGAAAAAGACATTTTAGACATAAATAAATAGTAGTAATAAATGATAGCTATAGTCATTACAAACAACTGTAAAATGTATATATTAAACCCAAATAATACATACAAAAATTGCCCAATGTGAGAGATGTGAGATGTGAACAAAAAATAACAAAGATTTAATCATTGTAGTATTTTGTAAATGGCATGATATAGACAGTTTGGATACATTGAGGGAAAAATGTCAACAGTACTGTATCTTCTTTAAATCAAGAAACTGTCGCAAAATGTCAAACTGTGATCAGGAGGATGTCATCACAATGTTCAAATGAGACACAAGTCAGCAGCATTTATCCTAAAGGCACATCAGAAGAAATTGCACAAGTGCTGAACAAATGAATCAGAATGACAGTAAATTAGTCAGAGATTTCTGTTGAACTTAGCATTGATTTACAATAAAAAGCAGGTACCTCCCAGTTGTTTGCACACAATAAAGGTAGCCAAACATGAAGCATTTAATGAATAAAATAGCAAAAGTTCAGGGTGTCCCTCGCATCTGGCCTGGAGACAGCTGGGATAGGCTCCGGCACCCCCCTGCAACCCTCATCAGGATAAAGCGATTCAGAAACTGAGATGAGATGTTAAGTACAGTGGTTCTTAACTTGGAGCTACAGAATTCCACCAATTTCATATGCGCATTCACCGAACACTACTTTAATGTACTATAAAATATGATTTTTTTTTCAAATTCAGATATATAAATTCCTCGCAGCACTGATTGGCCAAGCAATGTCATGTGATCATCTCCAGCCAGTGATGGTCAAGGGGGGCATGTTATCTTGAATAGATGAGTCAATGTGTCTTGAACTCCTCGGAAGAGGCTCCACCGAACCCAGGTTAAGAACCACTGGTTTAGTATGACAGGTTAACTGCAGAAAGTAACAGCAATAATTAAACAACTTCCTTCTGCTGCTCCGCCTAAAAACTCATCTGATATTCACAGATAGCAGGTTCCACGCCGGAGATTCTGTCTACCAACGCTCACCCAGGCGACTGTGGAAACAAAAACATAATAGCAGAAAAGGCAGGACGAGAAACAGGAACCTAACACACACACACACACAAAGTTCTACCGGACAACAGAAAGCAACATAGATTAAGTATGTTGCATATCTTATAAAATTAACTGCACCCAAGCCTTACTATTTACTGTCTGGTGTGAATTTCTATCCATCTCAGCCTTTAAAATTTAAAGCAGTACAAATACAGTACATACTCGATGTCTAAATGGAAACTGATTATAGTTGTAGTTGTACTTTTCTTGTAGCAGCATAAGAATGGTTTTAAATTGCACTGTGGATCAATGACATTACATAAAGACAGTTAGTGTGTCCCTGCAAATATGTGAGTTGCATTGTGTAATTAAACAAAAAATTGGACTATTCTTGATGCCTAACGGTGTCTGTTACCATTGTGTGACCACCTGTGTGCGTTGCTGTGCAGAAAGCATGCAGCTCCTGTTCCTTGCAACACACACACACACCACTAAGGCTCATTTGGCAAAGAGAAAACTCACAAATGTTTCATTGCACTCAACAGAAAGTCCTGGAAGCCAACAGGGGAAAAAACAATACGTTTTTTTCTCTAGTGGTGCACTTTGCCAACAGTCACTTTTGACAAATATAATATATTTGTGAAGCAGATATCAGTTCTTTGTTGTTGACAAAAAATGCATGATATTTATTAAGGGGTGTGTAGCAAGACAAACACACATATTGCATTTGTTTCAATATGAAACGGCAAATAAATATGAATATGAATATTAAATATTAAATAGGAAATGTGGCATAACAATCATAAGTGTACACATCTACAGCTATGAGTGCACTTTTTTTTCTTTATTTTTTAAATCATGTGTTTTCTGTGGGGTTTTTTGGACCTTCTATTTTTTTTTATCAAAATGACCTATTTTCACATTCCATCAATTTAAAAGTCTTAAGTGTTTAAAAAAAAAGTTTGACTGCACTGTGAATCTTTTAAAAAGTCCAGGCCAGTAAGTGTTGGGTTTAAAGTGCTTTTAAAAAAAATTCTGCAGCAGGTTATTAACGGAACTGAGCTGTGGTCTGCTAAGTCGCAGCCGTTGTCCTTACTTTTGACCGCCGGCCCTCAGCTTAAACCTGGGGCTAATAATACCCTGTAGACTGCACACACACACACACACACACACACACATGCAACACTTCGCTGCACAGCAAGGAGCTACACGCACGGAATAATCTATTTGAACTGTGGAGTGATTATTTGCAGCTACTAATGATTGAAGTGAATAACACACGATCTCATGCAGACAAAATAGGTCTAGTGTTAAGTTCGCATCAGACTGGAATGTGTTTCATCTGCGTATACAAATGGTGAAGAAGAGACATTCTCTTCTTAGGGATTCCTTGTTTCCTGGACTACAAATGTTTGAAATCTGTCAATGATGACTTGAAATGTATTAGTAAACCACCTCAAGACGCTGCGTCAGTTCTTGGGCCAGCATGGTCAGATGAGCAAACATCCTGTCTCCTCAATAGCGCTTTGTGTGTGATCAAAAAGAACCACCTCAATTGAAACAAAGGCATAGGTTCACGACCAGGACGTTGGCGTCAAAGGCTGCTCTGATTTAAACACCTTTTGGAGGGCTTCTTCCGGAGCCTGCTAGGACACAAACCAGTCGCGAGGTCTTCTGGTTCTTTTCCTCCTCTGTACTGGCGGCAGCTCGAAATAGACCAGACGGCCAAGCCAAGTCAGAGCAGATTGCGCTTGGCGTCGACTCTACTAAAACATCCTCAGTTGTCTTACTAATCAGCAGACACAGAAACCGAGAAGATTGTTGTGCAAGATACAATAGCAGATGAACCTCGGTGAGGAACTGCTAGTTAGTGTCCAGGTTGCTAACTATCGAAGCTGTTTCATTGATGTACTTCTGTAAAAAGCGTGCATCAAATATAGGGAATCTTATGGTTGTTTGTATGGTTGCGGCCTGGGGTCTGCTGGAAAACACTTCAGCTTTGTCTGCAGCCCATTGTAAGCTTGGGAGGCTCCAGCACCCCCACAACCCTCGTGAGGATAAGCAGCTAGGAAAATGAATGGATATTGGATTTGGTGTTGTAACTCAAAGGCTGTGACTTGGGTTAGAGTTTAGGTTTTCTATATAACGTCAACTATGCAAATGATAATGACTAAACCATGACTTAAGTGGTTTGACTGGTTATACTGGTGTATACTCAGTCTATTGGTGCTCCACACTTAACTTGTATGTGAACAATACATGTTCAGTGCAACCTAGTATTAAATCTAAGGTTTTTTTTAATGGGGTGTTTTTCAGCTGCTGGCAAGCCTGGTGAAAGGGTCAAATGAGTAATGACGATTGGGCCTTGTTATTAATAACACGTTTTCAAGGTCGGAACAGAACTGCATTCATCGGAAAAATGACATTGTTTCAATGAACATTCAGTTCAAATGGGTTTCTTTCACGTCACTGTGAAAAACAAATATTTGAACCTGTATGCCAACAGGATATTTTTCCCATTTCACTTATTCAAGTCACAAAGTTCATCATTACTTAACATATTCGAAGGACCAAATTTTGTGAATTATAGTTCTTAAGTGCCAAGCAAACCTGAAAGCACACCAACGCACACCTACACTAAGTTATTTTTCTCTCATCTTCATTATGTGGAAATATTTTTCAATTAGTAGTTCATTCAATGGCACACTCAATGGAGACCGCATGTGCCCACAGAGGTTCTTTAATTATTTTTTTTTGTCCTCACGTGCCAGCATTTCACATGCTAGAGTGGATATTTTGTAAATCGTTTTGTGCCACAAGTTTCCTTGGGGGTTTTAAAAAATGCAGGCTATATTTTGTGATCTTATGTTACAATGATTTTGATACTTGTGAAAGTGGAATTTTAAATAATAGTTTGTAGTGAAAAAAAATCTCACAGTTCTGAGAACTAGTTTAGGGGGGGTGCATCAGTGACCCTAATAAAAATGGATAAAAATGTAGGCTAATATCTGATAACATACCCTTTTAAAGGGTTTAACTCTGCAGGTTTTGGGGTGATAAACATGCTCAGGCTGTTCACTTCTTGCATTGTAGTCGTAAGTACATTAAAGGCCATTTGTTATCGAATAGCAAGCATATGAGGCGCCTAGGATGAATAAATAGAGGCAGGCTGGCAAAGGAGAAGAAAGGAGGCCAATGGCAGGTCATGCAGCTTCCAAACACATTCTACAAACCTCTGTCCTGCTTCCTGTTTACAGCAAGACTCTATTGTCCACTATACGTATGTATATGAGGCCTTCAAGTGGAACAATTGGCTCAGTGTTAAGGAACCTGATAACACACGTCTATTTCCTGTTTGGGAATCATCTGTTCCATCTCCCTGTGACGATTTGGCTGTCAGAAGGACACCTATCCATGGCACTTTCACAATAATAGACCTTTCATTACTTCCTCGTCCTTGCCAGTGCGCATACCGCTGATAGTGGAAAGTGTAGAAAAACACAGCATTTGAGTATTTTCACTTTAATCTCGTGATAAACTTTTCCATTCATACGAAACTTCCCTTTTGATGTTGTGGGACTATTTTCGTTGAGGTTAAATTGCACGCATGATGCAAAATTGCAACAACAATTAAATATCTGATAAAGATATGAGTGCCAGGAGAAGGAGAAATGTTTAAAATAGAATATATTTGTTGTCCTACATTGAAACGTGTACAAATGTGTCAGTGGTAATGATAGAGGTTAACAAGTGCTTGTTACCTCATGAAAATAAACACTCGAGTGTGTTAGTTTGTTTTAGCCTGGCCCCTGTTTACCCATTACACATCCTGAATGTGTTTTTGTGCTTTTTTCACATTGGCCTCTTTATTTGTCTACCCAGTTATGCATCTATTTTTAATCAACTGTTTCTTAGCCAAACACAACAATGATACATGCACACACAAAGACCCCAAGATAAAACAATCTGTCATTGAGTCAGTTCAGGCCCAGGAGGTTTCCCTTATTCTTCTAATGAGCCAAAGGAAGAGATGAACAAACAAGCAGGAATCTTTTTTTTCTGATGAGGAATAGCACCCCTCAAAAGTTAAAAATCATCTCGCTCCTTCTTCACATACAATCCAAGTGTCAAAAAAGGCCAAAAAGCATGATTGAGCACTCTATAGGTTTAATATGAGATGGTGAATACTAGCATTACCCTTCCTTACGGATTTTGCGGGTAGATATCTCAATGTATAGTCCAAATTTTGTGTGTATGCAATTTCTAGTAGAATTTGGTAGCTGCGATTTATAGTCCAGATTTTGTGAATGCAATTTCTAGTAGAATTTTGTGGCTGCAGCCTATAGCCAGAGAACAACAATTTCTAGATGCACAAAACTTTGTTTCTGTAAATCTCTCCCAGTGTTTTCAAATTATCACTGATATTATTAATATTCTTAAAATAAAAAGCTATTATTCCCATCACAGAACCTTTTTACAAAATCAGGTTAAATTGCAGCCATCACACCTCTATCATAAACTGGGGCTCCTAGTAAAGACGGTGATGGGTTCGATAGATTTTTAACCACAGTTATGAAACCTAAGAACATTGATGAACCAGCTCCCCAATGGCTTAGCAATCAAGCAAAACGTCTGGCTGTTGAGTTGGATGTAGTAACAAATGAGAGACAAAACAAACCCACAAAGTCTTTTTCAAGCACAAGCTGATGGTAAGACGGTCCACAGATAGAGTCATGTATCTATTTATAAACCGGCGCTTGTACATTGGACAGACTCAGCTTTGTGTTCTCCATTGAGCCGAGCTCTGGCTTTACTAGCACAAATGCCGTAAAGCTGCATTTCCCATCTAGTCGCTGCGATAAGAGATTTTCTCCTATTCTGGTTGACAGGAAGCCTTTGGACAACCACAAAGAGCCTCACTGATGACACATGCTAAACAAACATCACATTCCTGCTCACATTCTTTCATGTTGACATTTGTGCATATGCATACATATAGCAAAGCCTCCTAAACTACTTTGGCTTTGAGGCCATTGATGTTACACTCCATTGGTGTGTATAGGGAGGGTCTCTTCGATACAAGATAATTGCTCACTGTTGTGTAAAAGTACTTTTACAAACGTTTCAACCTACTCCGATCTGTTCCTATAATAATTGCTTTGTTTTGGGTCACATGGAAGCTGCAGGCACGGTACACCGTGTACCTGTCAATCCCAGGCGTGACACAGACAGGCAGATAAGCATTGATTTATTCCAAGTATAAGTATGCACAAAATTGAAATTTTGTACTTAAACCTGCCTTATAAATCAACCTAGCAGTTGAGCATTTTTTCAGTGAGGATTTAAGTCAGTCTCATAGTGTTTTGAAAAGTTTTCAGGACATGATTAAAAAGAGCCAAATGCGAACAAAATACAAACATGAAACCATAGTGCATGCAGTCATCCATTTTCTTGCTCTTTTGCCTTTTTAAGATGGCAGTTTTTGGGAGTGAGACAAAAAAATTCACACAATTTCATGGTAATGCAACCTGTTGCACCTGAACGAGTTGAAAAAAGCGATTGATAATGAACTGGTTCCATATTTTGGGCGATCATGAACTGTAAGAAATATGTTTCGGCTTAATGAACATTTTTGTGAATGAGTTCATCCCTTGCCAATGAGTAGATTATGGACACCATTTCATCTACATTCACGGATTTCAGGTTTTGTGGGCTGAAAAGGACGAAACCCACACACAATGTTGACATTTTCAGGTACAACACTTATCAAAGGTGTGAAGTGGTTTCTAGAAACTGACCAAGCAGAAACAAAATTCTAAATGTGAATGTAGTTGAAAAGAAACTCTAAAGGTTGCAGTTTTTTTATAGCCAACCCAATTAACACACTATGCAATTGCTCTAAAATAGAAAACAATTGACTCATTCATTGTATTTTTTTTGGCCTACATTTGCT
Source organism: Stigmatopora nigra (assembly GCF_051989575.1). Taxonomy (NCBI): domain Eukaryota; kingdom Metazoa; phylum Chordata; class Actinopteri; order Syngnathiformes; family Syngnathidae; genus Stigmatopora; species Stigmatopora nigra. The sequence goes on from NC_135512.1 coordinate 9,097,484, forward strand.
CCATGCAGTTTCTATCTTTAGAACTTGTTGTAATTGCTTTGGCATTTCTGTATAATCAAATCAAAGTCATGCCATCCCAAGCTTGCTCTTCCAAAATATCTGTACACACTTGGTATTAGTGTGCCAAGAATGTGTGAATGTTTTCATTCATTAAAGTTTTTTTTATTTTTTATTCATTTATTTTTGTGTGGGCCATGGCTACACCAAAATTGTTCCTGGAACAATGTGAGCTGATGTGCATCTATCTATCCCTTGGATGATTCTTTTTGTGCACATAATTACTGATGGTAAAGTGGTTCACTCCCTTGACTTTTACACAGGAATTATGTTTTCCCATTAATTGATGGAGTGTATATGAGTGTGGTTGTTTTGTTGTCTGTATGTGCTAGTTGTATGAGAAGAATCCAGTTCAGTATGTAGTCTGCCTTTGGTCCTACATCGGTTCTAGTAAAATCGAATACCTCCTCTAGACCCTGAACAGCATAAGAGATTGTAGTCTGTTGTGTCTGATCCCGTCTTTATATATTTTGCTCAATTTTATCAAAATGGAATGACAGCCTTAATCGCATTACCCCTGTTCTCCCGGGATTAAATATGAGGACGATTGGGGGAGGGTCACTTTGGTGTAATTGGTTTCATGTTATAGCCTCTAATATTTCTCTTGAGGTGAAGTTTGTAACCCAGCAGGGTTGTTTCTTCATTACAACTAATATTTTATAATGAAGGTGTTTTAAAAAATATCTTTGTTGCTTGTGCCATGCATTGACATTGTCTGTTTGTTTTCCATGTCCACGTGTGTGTGTTTGTGTGTTTTACTGAACTCAAGTAGAGCTTTATGTCTCTAAACCTGGTAATGACAGATGATCTCATCAAAGCAGAAGTGTACATATTCTCAATGTTCACACCCAGTATTCAACACATGCTACCACTCACACACATGGGCACATAGTACAATCCCATTTAATCTAATGTGTCCTGACGGGGAGCTTTCTGGTCATGTTAAGTCAGTGTATTTTGCTTATTGGAGCAAACAATGGTATCTGTCAATTTCATTTTCATAAACCAAAAGGATTATAGAGCCTCTTGTTGATCTTTTGCGTTCAGGCCAGTGCACCGCAATTCCTCTGTGTTCCCACGTCCAATAGACATCACCTTGTACAAGATGTAACTGCTAAATCTGTTCATCACATGAATACGCATTTTTATCAGTCTTACTTGAACTTGTGGAAATTCACATGTGCTGGGCGGAATTTCACTGGGGCTGTGTGAAAAAAAAATGTTTGAATTGTCACATCATTATTTGTGTGTTTGTGCATGTGGGTGAGTGGGATGTTTGGACTGATGCCAGCCAGAACCAGTTATTACTGACAATGAGGAAAAGTATAATAATAAATTAATAAAATAGGAAGATCTAGATCTGACCAATGTAAATAATTCACGTTCCTTTTCTATGGCACTTTCAATCCCTCTGTATCACTGTTGCAACCTCCTGACATGACAAGATCATTGACCACTTCCCTCTGAACACATCCTGGATGAAGCCTTTCGATAGTGCGCTGCTTATTTTTCGGAAAAGTGCAGACTTGCTGCAAAAATTTATGGTTCAAATGTAAATTCCAACTGGTTTGAAGTTTGTTTTTATTCTCCTACTTTGAGAGAAGTGAGTTACAAAAAAGAATGAAACACTCAACCGTTTGACAAGATAAGACAAAAATTTGATTATGTATCAAGATTATACAAGAATGCTTTGTATGTTGGTTCATTCTAAAATATGGCCGGAAAAATGTGATGTATAGCCACTTCTTAATGCAACAGTTGAAGGCCAAAGCCCATCATGAGCACATCTTATCAGAGCTTGCTGTACCTGAAAGGCTACATTGTTGTGTTATGTTCGACCCATGAGTGCACCTGGGAGGTTATTAGAGTCACACACCTGGCAATGGTATGAAATGTTATTGGAAGAAAAAAAACAGGACTGGAAATTGATGGTTGTTCAGGACATTGTACCATTTTGAACTCCTTTACATTTAGTTTTATATATTATTTGGTCCCTTCTGATTGCAAGTGTGTATGCATATCTCCAGGTGGAGGAAAGAGGGGGCAGGTTGCAGCATGAGACCGGAGAATAAAATGAAGGAAACGGGAAGGAAATGACGAAGGCTTTCCTCTGAAACCTCACAACTACCACTCTCCCTTTGTCATCCTGTGTGGAAACTTGGAGTCACACAAACACGCATGTGCATACAAGGTATGTTGTTGTTGTTGTGACTAGGATGAAAAGTGGTGGACCCAGACAAAACAGCATCACACACAATGTGTGTGTGTGTGTGTGTGTGTGTGGGGGGGGGGGTGATTTAACTGTAAAAACAAACATTGGCTATTTCATTTTTGTTAGTTAAACCAGAACATTTGAACACTTAACCTTTACAAAATTAATTCAAATAATAAGCACTGCAGGGTTAGGGTTTACAAACAAACTACTTCAACCTAAACAACGGGCATTGAACAATATAAAAAGCAATTTCCATTGTTTGTTTCCACCTGTGCAAGTTCAACATTGAAGTAATTATAATTCACCCGAAAGGAAGGGAGACAAAAACAAGTGAGGAATGTCAAAGGAGGGTCAAGGGCCACCATAAGAATGTCACTGGCATGTTTGTTATCGCATATTTGCACACAAGCTGCCATAAGTGTGGGGACGCATACTGACCCTTGGTAGGGTGAGGAAGGTTAGGATTCTTGTTGGTTGGACAATTTATTTCCCTTGAGGAATAATGAAAATGTGATTTCTATTTCCACCTATTCAGTTCAGGCATCGTGAAGCTTATGTTTACATTCTTGATTGCCAAAAACTACTACTACTACTGCAATTACTACTACAATTACTACTACTGCTGCAATTACTACTACAATTACTACTACTGCTGCAATTACTACTACAATTACTACTACTACTGTAATTACTACTACAATTACTACTACTACTGCAATAACTACTACTACTACTACTACTGCAATTACTACTACTACTACAATTACTACTACTACTACTAGTACTACTGCAGTTACTACTACTACTACTGCAATTACTACTACTGCAGCGGTAGTTGTAATTGGTACTTTACATGCTATTTTAAGATAGGCCATTCAATGAAAGTGCGCCTTACAGTGTGGAAAGTACGGTATACTTGGAAATGTGCCATACCAACCAGTGAGGCCAAGTTTGATGTGACCATACATGGTGATGATGATTTCACTCAACTCACAAACAAAATGACGTGACATAAAGTTGGGATGTGCCCTTTGTGATCAAAAACCCAAGTGTAGCACATGGCCCCACATTGTATGAGTACAAGCTGGCTCCACTCCAGGTGAGGGAGGCGGGCATAGCAACAGGCACAATCGCTTAGCATTTCCTGGACGGTGTTTGGCTCCCGAGAGCCGACAACACACTAATTCCATGGCGATGGCAACCAATTGCAGGGAGATTAGCATCGGGTGGTGAGATCGCTCCGTTGTCGATTGGCGCTCACGCCCTTCGTCTTAAGAAGCTTTCAGAGGCTTCTCAGAGATGAACGGCCATCTGGCTAAAGCCATTGGAGCCGCTCACACATGCTTTCAACGCTGAAGAAGTCAGTTGGGAGTTTGAAAAGGAACATAGGCTTTAATCTTTGGCATTACCTTCTACTCTCTTGAATGTGCCAAAACAGCTGGGTGAAAACAATTGCTTCAAGTTTACAAGATGTTTTTGCTTAAAGATTTTATCTTAAAATTAATTAGTGTTGAAATATACCTAAATTAAAGTGCAATTTTGGTTGGAACAAAAGCCAGATATGAACCATCCATTGAAATAATAACAGATATATGGATTGTTTATTATTATATTCAAATAGATTGTATTAATATGAGAAACATTTTACTAACAAAGGCAGAACATTACATGTATTGTTATAAATCATAAACAACTTTGGAATACATCCCTTACTTTTATAAGTACTACTTTAACCAGTATAACTACGAAAAAAAAATCAAAAAAATAAATGTATTATTATTTTTAGGAAATTCCATTTAAGCTATTTGATTATTTAAATATAACATTGGGAAATTTTGTACCTGGGTTGGCTAGAGCCAAATGGTGTGACTGAAAATATCCACTTAGCAGAAAGGCTCACAGTGATAGTGAATTGACAGCACTGTGTGTGGGATGGTACCCATCCGACAGTGACAGCACACTCATTGCATGGAAAAACATAATTGATTACCTTTGCCAATCTAATCGCTGGCACTCTCCAAGTGTGTCACTAAATGTGTCAGTGAGCTCAGACAGTTCCACTTTATTGATAATAAGCAAATGAGGATTAGTATCTTCTTCAGAAGGCATTGGACAAAGTGCATTGATGGTGTTTTACCTAGATAGTCTTTATGGAATCATCCTATCACCATTTAAGTAAAGATTAGCCACATTTTAGAGCAGTGTGGAACTTCTAAATGTCTCACACCTAAGGATAACACAGCATTTTCACAACTGATGTTTTTTGTAAATGAGATAGAAAACAAATCATTGTTATAATATGCTCGATCTGACTGAAACCCCACTGAGCACACAACCGCAAAGCATTGGCCAATGAGTATTTTGTTGTTGTCATTTAGTCCTTTGCAGACTTTAAAATGTAAAAAAGAAAGATGCTCATATTATACAAGATTATCTGTGCAACCATTTTAAGAAACTTTCTAATCCACTGTAGAAGTGTTGCCCCTGTCTTATTATTGCTGCACAGAAAAAAAAACTGTGACAGTCTGTCCTATGGGACAACATTGGCAAGCTTCTCATTGGACATTGTTTGTGGTTCCTGAATCTATTTGAAATGGGAAAATTACACATGAGGATTTCAACAGGACAAAAGTAGGCCACTCTTGCTGGTAACAAAGCTAATGCACAAACAGTCTACTTTCCCTCCATGCTGTCATTATAAATCAGCAAGCTGAAAATGTATACAAATAGCTATGCCATTAGACTGCTCAAAAGTTCTCCCTCATCTGCATCGCCCTAAGAAAGTGTCCGAGAGGTCACTCTGAGATTTTTCTCTTCTCTGTGCAAGGTTATTATTCCATTTCCTCCCTGTGAGCGGAAAGACCAAAATAACCCTGCTGAAATCTATGGCTCTCTGGGGGCAAATCTTTTGTGTTGCAGCAAGTGGAAAACAAGTGCACCACTCTCTGAATGGGACACTCTGAGATATGAAATTTCACAGCCGTATGGGGGTGAGTCTATGAACAAAAAGAAAACGTATTTGTCCTTGCACTCCATTAGGAGAGCCAATGATGACTGTGACACTTAGCAAGATGTTTCAAAGACACCATGTCCGGTCCTACCTAATGGTAAAGAAGTGCACTGTAACATTTGATCCACATCATTACACTATATTAGATGCAAGATGCATGGGATCATTACTTGGATCATTTTAGGTTTAGTATGTTTTTTTTTATTTTTCGGACCGTGGAACAAATGAGAAATTTAGTTTCAAAGTTCTGCTATACTTGGAAAAATCCTAGGAACAAAACACGTCCTGGAGTCAATTTGTTTCTTAAGTAGAGGTACAACTGTATATCCAACAAATAAGCTTTTCTGGGGACTACATGGAGCATTTTTCCAGCATCCTGCCATTGCTTTGACAACGAAACAATTCGTTTGAAGCAGCACAGTACAGTGAAACAAAATTTGCACAAACTTGCACCGACAGTGTCAGACCAAATCAAAAAGCCTACCCCTAGAATTGGTTTTGAAATCAAATTGGCAAGTAATTACTAGCTGTTGATGACATTGCCACTTGAGAACATCTAAAGAATGTTCCCAGGGTTTTATGTCATAATGTATCAACTATAGGCCTTATCCTATGCCTAATCTGGTCAGTGTAACCAGTCCGGGACACAGTCGGAGCTTCTTAGAACTCAACCATTCATACACTGTGAAGAGCGGAAGAACACTGTGTGGACTGTAAAGAGAAATGTATGCCTGACTGGAAGAGGAAGTGGAACACACTTTGCACCTGTTCCCATAGTGTGTCAATAACATTTTTGAACAATTGTACGTGGAAGTTTGTGGAAGCCCCTTTTCCTTTTAACACGAATGTGTCCCATTCAACAAATCAAGATCGGCAATGGCATGTATGAATGAGTTTGTCATTTTTTAAAATCCTGACTTCAACCATTTCAAAAGACTATGGAACAAATTCGTACTGACATTTTTTACCAATGTCATGCTGATCTTGAAAGAATGAGTTTATATTACATATAAGCGATTAGTCCAAAAAAAATGTCCTCTAAAAATGTAAATCCCTAAAAATATGAGGGGTTGCTGAGGAAAATCTACAGACTAATAGCACTCTAATTTATTGCATTCAAAGCATGTGCTGATAACTGTATTGTCTCCTCCCTGCAGTTACCAAAATGTGTAATGGACTCAAAACCTTGGTAATGAGGCTATTGTTATCTCAACAATTATTCCGAAGCAGATCCCAACTGAATCACTTCTCTAATTAAAGCTATAGTAAAGTATAATGACTGCTTTGGTAATCCACCAAGTATTGGTTAGGTTACAACTTTATTTCATCCCGTATTCGGGAAATTTCCTGGTCGCAGTAGCAAGACAGACATAAGACACACAAGACACTGCAGACCTAGGTAAAAAAAAAAAAGAATATAAAGAATATCTAAAGAACAGTATTCTCTCCAGGTGTCATTTTTTCAGCAATTCTTCGAGGTATATTCTGTACGATATTTTGCATCCACAATAAAAGTTCTAACAAACAATCTGTAGGATTCCTACCAGGGTGTATACCAAAGAGAAGCATAGCTGTCTCTATAATGAAATGTATCGTGTTAAGCTGTCTGCTGTCAGTGCTCTATATAAGAAGGAAATTCCTCTTCTAATTCTACCCTGTGACTCATTCAAATCACCTCCAGTGCCTTTAATTAACGTCTGCTGTTTAATTACATGCTGCGTCTTCATGAATAGCTGTGTCAAGCTCAGCACCCTCCAGGAGGTCTTCAGGGCAGCCACTATCCAACGTCTAATTATGTTCTCAGTTTGTGCATGATCTTGTCACGTCAACCTCTGGCACATTCCCTGCCTATTTTTTAGATTGCTCTCACTTGAACGCCTGTTACTATCTATATACAGCGTGACCCAAAAACAGACATTAAGTAAATGACACCCCTGTAAAACCGCCACTTGGAGCAGGTAAATTATCTGCCATCTTTGTAACCATGGTGAACTCAGGATGAAATTCACAGTATTCAAGGCATGTCAAAGGATTTTTTTTATTGTTAATATAATTACCTCTTTTAAAGGTTCCCTTGATATTGAACAATGTTTCATACGTAGCTTAGGATTCCGATCAGTACTACATGGCCACTCCAAAACATTGACTTTCTTATCTTGCAGCCACTTTTTAACCTTTTTTTGCAGTATACTTAGGGTCATTGTCCATTTCTGTCCAAGACAGAAGTTGCCAGGGTACAGACAGCAAGAAAAAAATAAATCCCACCAAAATTTAACATGATGACTTCAACGATTAGTCGACATCAAGTTACTTATCACATTTTAGTCGACACATTTTTTCAACCCTCGTTCATCTGTTAACAAACAATACAGATAATTACATGCCCATGTCCAACCTTATAAATCTAAATTGAAGGGCTCGTCATGTTCTGTCAGATGAGTGTTATTGTAGAAACGCTATTGAGAGCCGTAACACAACACAGCAACAGTCAGTGATTCATATTTGATTAACCCTCTTTCGTGCTGCCATGCTACATAGTGGGTTGAGCAAACACCTACATGATGTTTGACAAGCAAACATCAATGATCGCTTCTTATCAGTTAGGTAGCGTATGATTGTCACCTTTGGATGTTTAAAAAGCACTTGTCAATGTAAATCTCGATCCCAGCTTTAAACAGATATATTGTGGCAAAGCAAAGTCTGGGTGACTGTGTGAAAATGACTAATTCTGTCAGAGGCGTGACAGACGCTGCAATGAGAATGTAGGTCAGGGAGAAGGGAACTTACCTAGAAATGTACCGAGCTGCTTTAACGGCAGGAGATGAAAAGTGGCTTGTTTATTTTGATTGTGTGGGGTCACTGCCACAGGTCACTCACATGACAATGTGACCCCATCTTCAAAGATGCAACCATAGTCACATTGCACTGGAAAGGAAAAATATGTTCAGCAATGTCAAGCTTTTTGTGATAAGTATTCCAAAAATCAGAAGAAAAGGTATTTTGAGGCCATGCTAGGTAGCAAATTTTTATTCCTTGGTTTGTTTGTACGCTAAAACAGTGGCTAAAAAACTAAAAGTTTTAGGCAGTGGGATTGATTTAGCAGAGTGGTTCGCACATTGGCCTCACAGTTCTGAGATCGAGGGCTCGATACCAGATTTGGACCTTTTTGTGTGGACGTTGTATTATATCCCCAGGCTTACATGGGTTTTCTCCGGGTGCTCCGGTTTCCTCCAACATCCCAAAAACACCCAGAATAGGCTGGTTGAACACTCTAAATTGCCCCAAGGTATGAGTGTGAGCGTGAATGGTTGCCCATTTCCTTGTGTCCTGCAATTGGCTGGCCACCGATTCGAGGTTTGCCCTCACCTGGTCCCCATAGTTTGCTGGGATAGGCTCCAGCACCCCCTGCAACCCTTGTGAAGCTTTTCTGTTGTGTCATTGTACTGTTTCATCGCTGCATCTCTGTTCTGGGAGCTGTGCCACATGTATCAATACATCAATAGAGAGGGTGTTATGGTGGTTATATCATGGAGTCTAAGTTATAAAGGGCAACTGTTATAGTTAAATTTGTATTGATTCCTCTACTTGGAAAGCACATTTGAAAAAAAAATCCCATTTTTTTTTAATCCCAGGTCATGCTTTTATTACTTTTGCCATTTCTGATTTGTAGTCAAGTTTGACGCAAGAGAAATAGCTATTATTTGATATGTGCAATGTGGACAATAATGAACTGTGTGATGTCACATAATGCAATAATAAATGAACAAAGCATCCTATGAAATCAGTATTTCTGTGGCCTTGTTATTAATGGCCATGTGATGTTGAAATTGTCTGTGACCTGGCTCGTGTCTGCCCTGAGGCGCAAATAAATGTGACCTCAGTGGTCTTACTCAAATGTCTTGTCAGCAGCAGGCTACTCCCACTAAGGAAAACACATGTATCTATTCATTCATTTTCAACACCACTTATCCAGGTCAGGGTCACGTGGTGCTGGAGCCTATGCCAGCTGATTTAGGCGAAAGACGGACTACACCCCAGACTGGTTGGTGGCCAGTCAGTTTTAGGACGCACAGAGACAACAACCATTTGCACTCAATCAAACTACCCTGTCGGGGGACTTGTTCCAATCCCAAAGTCAGCTATTGCACCCCAAAGCAAATCATTTGCCTCCAGAATATTTTTTTTTCTTGATTAATTGGATCCCAACAAAATGTTTATGCATTTTTGACATAAACATTTCAAACAAAAGACAAAACTCATGAATTGACACATTGCCTTGACTTTTTTTTATTATCATCATCAATGGGTTCACAAATAACCCACATTTTTATATTATTTAGAAAATGTACATTTTTAGACTTCAAAACATCTCACCTTACATCTACATATTTTTTTCTTTTGCATAGCAAAAATATCACATTTATGTTTTGGACAACATAAAACAACATTCTGCACATGGTAGTCTCCATATGATACTTCAGTAAAGTCCACAACAGTGCAAAATAAAGAACAGAAGGGGTTGACATTTTTTTAGAAGGTTGGAATTAACTAAAAAGAGGTGTTCGGAATCTTTAAAAAATAAAATAGGGTTAGAAGCATGGAACAAATGCACTTGACATGACACAAATATGGCCCATCACTGAGAAAAACTAATCAGCGACCAGTATTTTTGGATTCTAGAGGGTTTTCAACAGCTGATGTTATTTTCTCCACTGAAAAAAAAGTTGCGTAAACAAGTCTTGAGGCAAATCCTCTTAATAAAAGAGACGGGAATTAGTCCTGCGTGCGCTTCCTTTGGCGCTCCAATCTTTGGCAGGTTAAATGCAGGCATCTCTTTATTTTTCATTTTTTCTGTGAATACAGTCCGAAAATAGCATTATCTCACAAACCGTGCAGATTTTTTTCGAACTGAAACTTATTATTTTAGAGGCACAATTAAAAAAAAAAATCTTCATGCTGTCAACAAGTGGGTAATGTCTAGGAGAAGACATGTTGGCTCAACAAATGAAAATGTCTTTAATGTGACGCTATTCACTGTACTTTGATGTGCTCGCAGCCGTTGGTGGGCACTTGGAGCTCATGACTGCTTTCTATGGACGATTCGCTCCCCGTGCTCTCCCCGGATAGTAGTCTTGTCACTTTGAGGTCAGCTTTCAGAGTCTGCAAGTCATTACCTATGCTCATCTCGCCCAAATCGTTAATAATCTGGGTGAGCTCCTGTTTGCCATTGACCACGCATTGTTCCGTGTCCAGAACGTCCTCGCATTCAAAGTGCATGGCCCGTTCCTCCTGCTCCTCCCCGAGCAAGTCTTCAGTGATGGAGCCCAGCTTTGGCGCGCTCCGGCTGCGCTCCACTGGCGGCTTGTAGTTGCACTGGCCATTCAGCAACTTCCTTATGGGTGCCAAAGGGATGCTTTGCTCCCCGATGAGCTGCTGCTGCTGGTGCCGAGCATCGTCCCTTCGCTTCAGGCGCTTGAACTCAGCCAAAGCTGTGGCCGAGGTCTGATAGAGCAACAGGGCCATGGCTTTTGCCTTCTCTGGCTTGGACACCAGCACCGCATGGCAGCGCAGCATGACCGCCTTGTGCTTCATCTCGTGCCGGTAAATCCAGGCGAAGACCTTGGGCAGCCTGGGGTCCGCCACGCAGTAGGTTATCCGGTGCAGCAGGTACAGGTGTCCCGGCCTCCTGGCCTTGTCGTCCACGTGCACCATACGGATCCCCTGCGAGCTGATGGTGAGCCGCATCTTGGTGCCGTTCTTGCCCATGTCGCTCTTGCCCCAAATCTTGCTCACCGCCACATCGGTGCAGCCTTCCCCTTTGGACTGGATGGTGGTGGCGTTGCCCAGGTAGAGCACGGTGTAAGTGGGGTCATCGCTGGTGATCTTGATCTTTTTCCTCTTGGACTTGAACATGTTTCCCACCCGGTTGAGTGCACTCTCAGGGCAAGATTTGGCGAAGGAGGTAAGCGTCGAGTAGTTGAGACTCACCGCATAGCCCTTCGGCTTGGACTGCTTGTCTTCCTCGATCAGGTCGAACTTATTTTTCTTCCAAGGCAGCATTTCGAGACCTTGGCTGAGAGAGAAGGGCAAAATGAACTTTTTTTTATTGGAGCACTACTCAAGTCTACTAGATGTCTAAATGCTTTCTAATCCTAGTCAAGTCATGTGTGAACTACTCTACAAGACATCGTACTTCATGTGTCCATCCTCTATAGTGGTCCATCGCAGTAGGCTTTGCATGGAGTTCTCAACTGGAGAGGAGCTGACCAGGATTCAGGGTATATATAGTGGCACAAACCATTTCGAAATTCGAGGGGGGACCGCACCAACTGAGAGTGTGACGTATGAGTGAAACGCCCAACAGTCTCACAAAAGGAATCGTGCATTACTCATTGTGTATTTATGACGCCACCTTCTGGACACTACAATGCTGCATTTCAACTCAAGTTTTCTGGCACAGTAGGTTTATACATTCAATGAAATGCCAATCTGCTTAAACACGTATAATGCTAAATGTGAGTGTTTTTAATGCTGATTTTTAATTTGTCATATGGATGATTAGTCTATACTCTCATTTGTATATTAATGACAATAAAAGCAATCGATTCAATATACAATATTACTTTAGTGCATTTTTTCATCTTAAATTTACTTTTATTTGCAAATTGAATTTTTATTTGCAAATCATGTAGTATACCATCTGTATTCTGTCATTGTAGGTGACGTGGAACAAATTATAATCGTGTCGTTTCTTTTCCTGACATATTTGATCGTTGGACACACATTTGGAACGTTCCATAACCATGTAACGAGGGTTTCCTATAAAATTTAATTATCCATCTGTCATCTTTTAATATGCACTTCACGGGGAAGCTTTAAATCTCATTATACCTGTTAAATGACAATAAAAGCATTCAATTCAATACACAACGTCGATTAGGTAACAATTATCCCTTTGGCAAAATAGTACATTCCATTTCCGTTTTCTTTTCACAACAACCCAGGGCACATGTAACAAGCTGGTGACTTCTTGCATATTTTCTACATTTTTAATCAGATCAATACATTTTTTTTGGTGCTGAAGTAACTCTGTAATAGGCGCTATGGGGAAGAAGAATACTGGAGGAGGACCAAGTCTCGGAAGAGCTCTGATAAAGGAAAGACTTCACAAAAGTCGAGGCAACAAGAAGGCAGACACATGGGTATGTACGCCCCATCATTTACACTCGTGTTTAATCAGTGGTGTTTAAGCAATTCAACTATTTCCAAAGCATTATATAACAATATTATTACACTTGAAATTTCAGTGTATGGCTGCGAAAGATCTCCAATTCTTTTCAGTTCATCCCATTGTTTTTGTCAGTAAAGAGTCCATATAACAATTGCTGATTGACGTTTGTTATCTTGTATTAAATACGTTTTAGATCACCGATATGGTTTCCAAACGACTCTTAATTGTTTATGATGTTATTTGCAGTCTATAATGGTTTAAAAAGTGCAAGCATAAATGTGCACAAATGCAAAAGGATCATTCTGAATGTCTAAAACAATAAATTAAGGATAGAAATGACTTTCATGCACTAGTTGTGTTTGCTGATATGTATTTTATTTTATTTTTTAGCTTCACACGAGTGAGCTGAATGATGGTTATGACTGGGGAAGGTTGAACCTGCAGTCAGTGACTGAACAGAGTTCCATGGATGACTTTTTGGCAACTGCAGAATTAGCAGGAACAGAGTTTGTAGCTGGTAAGTGTAATGCAATAGAACAAACAAACAAATAAGCTTTCATTATGTTGATGGGCAATATTCTAAATCCAAGATAACGTTCCATTGTGTTTATTTCAGAAAAACTCAACATCAAGTTTGTACCAGCAGACGCTAGAGCAGGTTTATTGACAGCTGAGGAAAAAAAGAGGCTGAAGAACCTTCAAGAAGACAACAAGCACTTCCTCAGAATTCCTCGACGGTAACTTCAACCCACCTGCAAAAAAAATAAAATTAACATTTACCAATTTTATTAATTCTATTTTTTATTTTTTAAAGTCCCAAATGGGATGAAAGCACCAGTCCAGAAGCTCTAAAGCTGGCAGAAAAGGACAGCTTCTTGGAATGGAGGAGAATTCTTGCACAGTGAGTATTGTTCTGATTAAAATGTACATACTTTTAAAATTTTGGCACTAACCAATGTATTATGAATGTAAATGTAATTGCCCGCAAAGGTTGGAAGAGGAACAAAAGTTAATCCTGACTCCATTTGAGAAGAATCTGGAGTTCTGGAGACAGCTGTGGAGAGTCATTGAGAGAAGGTTACATTTTTTTAAAATCAATAAATAAAAATAAATTGAAGTGAAAGGGCTTAAAAAATTAAAAATCCTCATTTGTGTTCCAACAGTGATGTTGTTGTGCAGATCGTGGATGCTAGAAATCCATCATTGTTCAGATGTCCTGACCTGGTGAGAATTTACAATAATTTCTTCACTAAAGAATGCATTTGACTAAAACTGGACAGCCTAAATTACCTCAAATTTAACAAAAAATCCATATATATACTGCACCAGACTCTGAGGCACATGCTTTCAAGTCTTAATATTATATATTTACGGAGAGATATGTAACACAAACATTTAGTTGATCAAGAATAGAACTCATGGCCAAATTAATATCAACATGCATAGTTTATGTGTGTGTGTATATATATATATATATGTATATTATATTATTTGTCAATAATTTCATTGCTCTATTTGTGTGCTGAAAGGAGCTGTATGTAAAAGAGGTGTCAGAGAACAAGGTGAACATGCTGCTCGTGAACAAAGCAGATTTGCTGACAAGGGAACAACGGCAAGCCTGGGCTTCTCACTTTGAGAAAGAAGGCCTAAGAGCAGTTTTTTGGTCTGCCTTGGCTGAAAGCGAGAGGTTGGATGCAGAAGAAAAGGTAAGCGGGGATGTAAGAAAGGAACACAATAAAGTATTGTATCATGCTGGCATGTACTGAGAGGTGGCTGTCCAACTATGAAGGGCACTGAGCTGGCAGGAACTGGAGAGAGTGACCAAGAAGATGGAATACAGCCCGACAATGAAAATTGGAGATTGACGGAGGGTCACAGCAACCTTGAAGAGGCAGATAACAGAGTAAAGTACACAGTCGAGGAGGAGGAGGAGGATGACGAAGACGATGAGGACGATGATGACGAGGACGATGAGGACGATGATGACGAGGATGAGTGGCTAACAGCCCCTGAAGATGAGGGACAGGAAGAGGAGGATATTGTTAGCAAATCCAATGAGGCCCCGTTCCGTAATTCCACTCGCCTTTTGCACAAGGATGAGTTGTTGGAGGTGTTCAAGATGGTTCACAATGGGCCCAGATGTAAAGACGGAGAACTGACAGTCGGACTGGTGGGTCAACCCTTTTTTCCATGGATTGTCTTGAGGATTGTAATGGGGTCAGAGTGAACTAGAGCAAAACAGCACATGTAGCTGAAATGAGTCATTTTTCCCAATTTTTATTTCAACAGGTTGGTTATCCTAACGTGGGGAAGAGTTCGACTATTAATACAATTTTAAGAAACAAAAAAGTGTCCGTTTCTGCAACTCCTGGGCACACGAAGCACTTTCAGGTACAAGCCTCAACTAAGCCTTCAATAATGACCATGCAAAACAATTTAAAATGGTATTATTGTGAGTGTTGTGTCATGTTTCACAGACTTTGTACGTAGAGCCAGGACTGTGCCTGTGTGACTGTCCTGGTCTAGTTATGCCATCCTTTGTCTCCACCAAAGCTGATATGATCTGCAGTGGGATCTTACCAATTGACCAGATGAGAGACCACGTACCAGCTGCCTCCCTCATATCCTTAACGCTACCACACTCTTTTACCTATACAGTCACTCTAATTTCACATAGCCTCCTTCTGAAAGCAAGGTTATTAACTTAACAGTGGTGCTAAGTATGCCAAACAATCCCTCGGCATGTGCTGGAAGGAACGTATGGTATTAACATTATCAGGCCACGAGAGGACGAAGACCCCGACAGACACCCCACCTCAGAGGAGATGCTCATGGCTTACGGATGTAAGTACAAGATTCACTGCAGCGGGTTATTTGGCATTGGTCAAACTTGGATGGCCTTATTTTGAACCTGTCTTGTGACTTCTCATATATTTTTTTTCCTTTTAGACATGAGAGGCTTTATGACATCTCACGGACAGCCTGATCAGCCCAGATCTGCTCGCTATATCTTGAAGGATTATGTTAATGTGAGTCAAGATTAAAGATACGAAGGAAGCCAATTTTTAATTGCTACAAATGTTCCTATTGTTACCTATTTTACAGGGAAAACTTTTGTACTGCCACCCCCCTCCTTCCATAAAAGCTGAGGACTTTCAACCACAGCACAACAAATTCCAAAGAAACGAGTTGGAAAACGGTGACCTCACTTCAACACGTACCAAGGGAAAGGTCAAGAGGATCGAAAATACTGTAGACAAAAACTTCTTTCATGCGGTAAATCACATTAGCCACATTATTTTATTTAGCCAGTTTAATAGATTTACTTTGAGTTAATATAATGGGTTCTGTGTGGCTACTTTAGGAGAATGTGCGAGCCCTTTCCAAAGGAGTCCAAGGTGTCATGGGCTACAAACCTGGAAGTGGAATCGTGGCTCCTGGAATAACTGCACCAGAGATGGTGGGAAAACCCTGGAAGAAACACGGCAATAGAAACAAGAAAGAGAAAATGCGTCGGCTTTACAAGCATCTCGATGCTTGATATTTAAAATTAATCTCAAGGAGAATCATAGTATTACTACGATGAGTTGGTGATGATGTCTTTGAATGCCAACTAATGGCTTAGTTGTCAATTTGTGGAAAACATTCCATCTACTGAACCATTGATTACAAATCAGATCACTGTGATCATGACAAATCATAAAGTTTAACACTTTATTGCGACCCTTGTAAGGATAAGCAGTACGGAAAATGAATGACTAAACAATTAACAAGAGGCAACCCTCTCCATTCAACCAGCGAATCAACTCATGAAGACAGAAGAGCTTTACAGCTAGGAATTATATGTAATGGAATGAAGAAAAATATGAAATTGTCATCATGTTTTGAGTTCATATACAGTAATTGAGTTTTAGATCTTCATGACTCACATTATAATAAACTGGCATACATTATATGTTGAAGGCCATCCACACAGGAGTAATAAATTATGCAAAAAAAGGACAGTCAACCTTTGTGAAATAAGCAGACTCGGGTAAATTGTAAAATTCATGGCTACATGGGAACAAGTTTAAATTTTTAGTCACTCGATTGTCATGCCAATTATCATGGTCACCAAGACTAATTTATAATAAATATAATTTATGCATATTATTAGATGCATCATTCATCTAAAATACAAAACATGATTTATATCTAAAACATTTCTATTTACATCCTACCACAATGGGGTTGGGAAACTTTGACAGAGATAGAAACATTTAATATTTTTAAGTGTTATTTCTTGAGAATAACATACTCATAATTTATAAGTCAAAACACATGAAAGTGCTTTTTGTTGTTGCACCCATCAAAACAGCCACATATGGCTCACAAGCCATAGGTTCCCTACACCTGACCTATCAAATACCTGTTTAAGCCCCACCCCTAAATAAATATTCTTGCCATGATTGTATTGGTCAGTTTTTTACCTGTGCTAGGCCCTTTAATGCCAAGAGCTCAGTAGAGTAGGCTTCAACATGGCCACAATGACCCGGGAGAAAGATTGGGACAACAAAAACCAGGATTCCTTTCCCTTGCCTCTCCTAAAGTTTTGCATCACTTCTGCTTCTTCTTGTTTTACAATTGGTGACCCAGGATTCAATTGTTCTTCCTTTAGGCTAGTGTCCTTATCTTCTCTACTTCTTCTGCTCTCAAGTTTTCTGTAAGTAACTTTTGCTCTTATTGAAATTTAACAGCATTGGTTTTGCTATTAGTATTAAATATATGTACATGTGTCAAGATGGATCCATTTATTTAAATCTATTAAATTACTAAATTATTTGCCAGGTGCTGATTAAATAGCATGATTATCAAACAGGTGACTATATTAAATATACTTGCATGCTAAAACATGTATCTTAAATATTTCAGCTGTCCTTAAAGTTTGGTGTCAATTACTGCAGATAAAAAAAGGGGGAAAATCCTTTAAAATTTACATTAATTGGATGAATGTCCATTTTCTTTTGTAAATTACTGCAATCTACTATGTTCTCTGCCTTTTTTGATGTTACATAGGGTGATGTTACATATTTTGCAGGCTTTAAAAAAATGAATGTGCCAATCAGAATGCAGTGTTTAAAAAGGAAAAAATATATACTATAGTATATATTTTATAAGTGCCCAACATGGCCACCATTGTCAGTACAGACAACTTCACACCAATATAATAATTCCAAACTCCAAAAATCCAATTGGGCACTGCTCCATATTGTTAGGAAGTATTCTCTTAATCAGGTTGATGTCTTTGTGGGTGATATTGACATTCAGCATTTGAAAACATAACAAAAAACTTTTTGTTTTGTATTGCAAACAATTCTGTTATACACTTGTGTTTGCATGCTGGTTTAAATGCATGAATTTAGACCACAATACTTATTGGTGACAAATATTTGTATAATTTTAATTGACCCAAAACAGGAAATGTTTAGTTTGGTGCTCCTTGTAACTTTATTTTTCTTTCATTAATCTTTCAAGTCTCCTGTATAAAAGGTTCAATCATCGTGGAGGACATCCAGGACACATTGTGTCTTCCCTCTACTGTTTCCTTGGTAACGTGTGTGGGTTAACAGGCGCTGTTTTGTCCAGACAGTTACACATTCAAGTAAGTGTAGACAATCAATGTATAGTTGAATGCCAATGACTCATTTTAGGTAATAAATGTTGTTTTTCTTTAGGTTTTAATGGGTCTTCTCTCTGCTGTTCTGGATTTGGTAAATGTTATAGCCTGCTTTATTCCATTGTGCTTTTTCAAGAATTGGCAAACAGGTAAATTTAACACAAGGGTCTGCAGTCAAAAGGGCCCAAAAATGTCATTCTATTTAATAGTAAGGAGGCCCTAATATGTTTTAATTAGAGAGAAGACTAAGAACAATCAGGAGGTGCAGGAGATCTCATCTTCTTACTGTTTGTTTACTGACTGCACTTTCGGGAGGTTTCTTGAAGTCAAGCATCCTCCACAGCCTAACAACAGACAAGCTCACTCTGAGGAGGAGACTGCTTTCTGTTACCCTGCAAGTAAGTATGAGCACTATGGCTAATATGACTTTTTATAGCAAAATAATTGTTTTTATATTCAATGAGTAAATTAATGACCTAGTTAGATATTTATTTGAAGATGCATTTATTTCATTCTGTCCCATTTGACACAATAGAAATCAAAGAAGGATTTTATATAGTATAATGAAATATATAAGGTATTTAATGAATAAATAAGTGATTGGTAAATGATGTGCTGTATTGTTGCTCCATTTTTTATTTTCTTTTAAACATGTGGATGCTGTACTAGGATAACACTGAAATCCTGGGTTACATCATTGGACTGCTGTCTTTTGTCATCAACTTGACCTCAAAGTTCCCCACACTTGGCAGAGTTGTAAGAGATTCTCAAACCCTGTTTTCACACAACAAGTATATTTAGCTAAACTAGCTTTTCTTGTCTCCTCCGATACAGCTCAAAGGGAAGGAACTGTCTCGAGTTCACATTTTCTCTGGACTTCTATGCTCACTATCTGGTGCCCTTTATGCTGCCGCCTTAATTCAGCTCGACACTGGAGTCAGCTTCCTCCTCAGTGTTATGCCTTGGTTGCTGTGTGCAATCTGCGGTGCATCTCTGGATTTTTTCGTATCCATTTAATCCTGAAACGATAACAATACAAATCAACATTAAATGAAGCATGCAGGAATATATAATATGTTTATATCACCACCCTGTTATAGTTTTCTGACCTTTGATGTGTGTGTCAGATTGTAATCCTCTACTGGTGTCACATGGAAACCAGACAAAAGCCTATGAGCTTTTCTCCAGAAATGGAAAGCCTCCTAGGTGACTCATCCAAAGACAAAGTTGCCGTACAACACGATGGAAAACAGGTATGTCATTTCTTACATTGAATTTAGATGCGATGATGTTGAAACTTTTTTTGTAATTAAAAAGAAATCTACATTGACATTAATGCTAGTGTTACTTTTTAGTATGATGTCCATCATGCTTTCCCCCTTTTTTTCAAAGGGGAAAAAATTCAATTTGGAGATGGGTCATTATATGGACGTCAGTAAAGATGCCACAATGGAAGTAAGCAATTTTGTACTGTGCATGGAAAACATTTTCTAGAGATAAAAATTCAAAAATGTAAAATTCATAGCTGCTCATAAGAAATCTCAGTGTCTCAGACAGATGTATGTCACCCATTGTTGACAGAGGGACCCCAGAGAGGCGACAATGTCTGGGAAAGCAGTGGACAACAAGGTTCTGAACAGGACAGTTCCAATGGTACGAGTTGATGGTTGTGATGCATCATGTGACTCTTCAATTGTCAGTTCTGATCTAGAGGTGGGTAGGACTAATTTAAGTACAGGCATTATTTCCTTGGGTAATCAACACTAACATTTCACAGAATGGGCAGTGCATTTAATTAAATAATATTGTAGCCTGAAGTGACTGAGTACCACTCAGCGATTGCCACTAGATGGAGCTTGACTCTAAAGGTTTCCATGAATACCAGTTTTTTTTTTTTGTTCATGATATCTGTTGATGATATGTACACTATTATTATAACGTTTTGGGTGTATCCAGAGTTCACAACCTCCTGAATGCCATTCAATGCTCCCATTCGTCTCATAATTCTACTGAAGAATGCAGAAATTTGGGCACCCTCACATACTCAAATACTGCAAACTTTGAGTTGGCATTTAAATATAGTTACAGAGTCCATCCAAGCCCTTTTAACAAGATGTTCTTGGACTTATTCTGCATGGTAGTGCAAGCTTTGCAATGTTTTAAGTAACATTCGTACTTTCACATGGCCATTGGGGAAGTGATGAACATAGTCATTAGAGGCCTCTCTTCAAGACAACAGTCAGCAAGTTTGATTAGATGCCAGAGTTCAAATCCAAACTTCACAAACCTGGAGAGGATTGTTTTTATATAGTCAATGATATATGATATGATTTAACCACAAAAATTCACATTTCATATCATTGACGGACAGTGTGTCTGTCATTCATGCATTTCCTGGACCACTTATTCTCACAAGGGTCGTGGGGGGTGCTGGAGCCTATCCCAGCTGACTTTGGACACCCTAAAATAGTGGCCAGCCCATCTCAGGAAAGTGTCATAATTTGTTAAAAGAAGAAGTGTTCAAATTTACAGGTCAGCAGGAAAATTAAATAGAAATGAATAGATCCTTCTTTTGCACAAATGACAGCCGCTAAACATTTTCAAAATTACTCACCCATACAAAGCATGTGTTTTTTTAAATGCCTTGAGTAGTTGAGCAATGCAAAATGACAGTGGCTACAGAAAATATGTTGTGTTTGGAAGCTGCTCTGTTGGTCACTTTGAATGGAGTTGGCATGCTTTGCCTCTGTTTATCTAAGATCTTTCTTGTTCTGCCTCTCTCTCTCTCTCTCTCCCTCTCCTTAAAACTGGAGCTAGAATTCTCCCTGTTTCCTCACTATAGTTGTTAAGGTGAAATCTGAAAGCCCACAAACCACAAGGTTGAACAACCATTTTCGTTGAGGTCATATGGGAGTGTCTTTGAGACTCCAGTGAGGCCACTCATGAATATAAAATAATACCCAGTCGCAATATTGAATTTAGCTTGGCAAGTAGGCTATGAGCAGTGAGCTTAACAACAAAAACATTTAAATTTAGTGCTGACGGTATTCAAATATAGAAACAAGGGTGCACAAATATTTGGGCATAGCTTTTTTTGTTTAAATAATCATTACAAACTTGCTGTAATACTTAAAATGTTCTTTTCCAAACTCAAATATGATTCTGTAATATATTTCACTGAAATTGCAGATCCATGATACCAAACCATTTCATAGTATGACCTAGATTTAATTAAATTAAATTATTTAATCAACTCTCAATTGATTTCATTTCTCTTATGTCACTATGTACATAAAAATTCAAGTGTGTTTATGATTGCTTTAAACAACAACTCAGCCTGTCATATAAAGTCAATGACTTAACCCAGAACTGAACTCTGCTCCCCGACAGCTCTCAATTGTGTTTTGTTATTATTTGTGTCAACCGGTGTTGTGATGTGGTTCTCTGGTCGAATTAACAACTACTATTTAGGAAAAAAAAAAAAGCTTATTTATCAGAGAGTCCCTGTACATGAGCTGGATGTTGGCCTAAGTGAAAGGCATTCAAATCAATGTTTGTGTGGATGACTGTGTTCCATTTTGTAACTAATCAACTACTATCTCTGACTCACCTCTGTCAGTAGATTAGGTGGAGAGAATGGCCTACTATTGTGCAGAGTACGGTTTGTCAGTCATGATGAAACAGGGTTGGATTAAGGCCGGGAAATGTTTTCTGCACTGCCCAATTGTTCTCTCGTGAAGGTTAGTTGATTGAAGAGCGAAGCTGGGCAGGGCACGTCTGCATAGGATGATTATATCCTCTTTCTATAGAGGACCTCCAATCGGTGATATTTCAAACCCTCCCAAGGCTAAGGACTCATTAGTGTTATGTTTCAAAACAGTTCCTGTACTTTTTATAGTATTTTATAGCATCTTTAAGCACCAAGCTGATGACTAGAAAAGTCATTGTAAATACATGTGCTTGTATTTTTTTTTTTTTTTTTAATAATGATGCTGTTATGTCTATTTTTCTGGGGGGGAAACATTTTTTTATAGTGTTTTAAGATCGGCATTTAATTAACTATGACTAAATTTCATCTTCTTATAAGATTAGATTGTGTTACATTGTATCTTCTGATAAAAAAATGCTCTAAAGATATCACCTCCCCCAAGGTCAAAGGTGTCAAATTATCTTAATGATTAGGAGTTTTTGTTGTGACCGGGAGGGATGAAAATATATGTACCAACAATACTGCTTCCTAACAAGCAAATGAACAAAACCAAGTAACGTGACCTTGGCGGAGTGTTTGTTGAATTTCTGTGCGATTGTGCTTATTCTCCATGATTTTGTGCGGAACTTTCCTTGTTTTTAGTGGGATTTTGAAGCAGGAAATGTGCAGTGGACTGAAGCAAAATCAAAACCCAAGGATGGAAAGGCTTTCCCCTTGCAAGAGTGGCCAAGCAACCCCAAACCATTCGATAAGGGCACCTATGCCACATGCGTACTCCCTCAGAATGGTTTGTCCTGTAACGAGGCTGTTAGCCAATTCAAATAATAAAAAAAATGTCACTACTATGCAACTAATTTGATGACACTATAATTTGGTGTTTTCATTTGCGAAGGAGTTGAAAAAAAGATGCATTAAAAGCATACCTGTCAACTGGTACGTTCTCGCCGTAATTGGTACAACTGAAAGCCCATTTTTATATTGGTACGCTGTACACATGAAAATGGTACGCTAAACGGTGATTTTGAGAAAAAAAAATAAATTAAGGCACTTTCTAGCCATTTTTCACCATCCGCCATTGTTTCTTCCCGGAAACGCATGTCTGCCAAGTGATATATCATATATCACTTGAAACGAAAATGAAACGAAATGTTTATCATGATCTTTTTTTTTTAGCCAATCAGAGGCGCCGGTACATATAATATGTACCGGCGCCTCTGATTGGCTAAAAAAAAAAGATCATGATAAACATTTCGTTTCATTTTGGAACTTTGAAAGCAATAAACACATAAACATACATTTTCTACTTGTTGTTCGTGATTTTTTACAAAAAAGTAAAGTGGTAAGATTTTCCATGTATTTATACATATATGTAAGGGCGAAAACAAAATTTGGTAAGATCACAAATGGTTCGAGGTTGACAGGTATGTAAAAGGATAACCCTACTCACAGAGATCTTTTTAAAGGTTCTAAAATCCCCTTGCTGCATTTAGAGGTTATTTGGTCACATCCTGCATTTGGCAATGCACTGTTGGCTCCTTTATTCCCAACCATCAGATTAGTGTACCCTGAGACATCATCATTGTGCGATGGGAACATATCCTGTTTCCCTTGGGGCAAAAATTATCTCCAACTAATGATATATGTTTGTATACAGTATGTGTGCCAGTGATATGGTCATAAATCAAAGATGTCAGATTGATTTTGAAGGCGCCCCATGTAAATTTATACTTAAAAACTTGATTGTAACACATTTAGTCATGGCCCATGACTAAATCACTGATAGGACAAATGACTTATACATTTTCTGACATAAGATAACACTTAAAAACTTGATTGGAACACATTTTTATTGACAATATGCTCCACTTTTGACTTTAGGGGACAGTTAGCCAGAATAAAAAAACCTGGTTTTCAACACAAGTCATGCGATATGGGCTGCTTAAGGTGTACTTGTAAATGATTCTGCATATCTGAAAATAACGGTTTTTGTTGTTGTTTAATTTGGTGGTGTTATTAAAAGATAAGTACAGACTAATTCCTTAATTTTGTTTTTTCTATTTGGTGTTTTTAATTGTATCGCAATATTTTTTTAATATGTCAGTAACTAGTTGTAGAACCACTGAACTAAAGAAATAGACTATCAAGGTCAAGTATTTTATGCATTTGTCCCTTGAGTGACGCAGACTGATGTCATCATATATGCTGAGTTGGCATATCTTGACCCTTTCACATACCTGTCAACTGGTACGTTCTCGCCGTAATTGGTACAACTGAAAGCCCATTTTTATATTGGTACGCTGTACACATGAAAATGGTACGCTAAACGGTGATTTTGAGAAAAAAAAATAAATTAAGGCACTTTCTAGCCATTTTTCACCATCCGCCATTGTTTCTTCCCGGAAACGCATGTCTGCCAAGTGATATATGTACCGGCGCCTCTGATTGGCTAAAAAAAAAAGATCATGATAAACATTTCGTTTTGTAACACTTTCACCATGTGATTTCCGTTTCCTGTTCCCTTGTTTATGTTTACTTTCATGTTCGTGATTTTTTACAAAAAAGTAAAGTGGTAAGATTTTCCATGTATTTATACATATATGTAAGGGCGAAAACAAAATTTGGTAAGATCACAAATGGTTCGAGGTTGACAGGTATGCTTTCAAGACTGGGTGTCAAAAGAAAACAGGCTGTGTCCCCCTCACAAAAAAAACATGGAATCCTGTTGGCAGAAAGGCTGGATTAGGACATCAAGCAACAGTTTGCAAAGGCTCTTGTTGTTTTTCTTGTCCTGTACGTCAGTGATCACCTCACTTGCAGAGGACATGGTCAACGCCATTTTGTCTGTGCCCGCAGGACTTGAATTTTGCTTATTCTGCAAATTTGCAATTGCTTTACGCAAAAAAAGAGAAGCACCAAATACTTGGAAATGAACAAGCACAGGAATACAATGAGTAATAAAGCAACTACTGGTATAACATGCTTTTGTATAGAATCTAATCAATTTAATTGCTTGGAAAATTTAAGTGAGTTAATTGAATTGAATGGTTTTATTGTCATACAA
Organism: Stigmatopora nigra; assembly: GCF_051989575.1. Lineage (NCBI taxonomy): Eukaryota > Metazoa > Chordata > Actinopteri > Syngnathiformes > Syngnathidae > Stigmatopora > Stigmatopora nigra. The sequence continues at coordinate 9,122,423 of NC_135512.1, forward strand.
GTGCAATGAAGCTTAAAACAAAAACATATATTGACAGAAAAACTAACTGTGTAATACTCAATGCATACATTAAATAGGGAATTTCCTCAAGTTAAAAATCTGGATGTGCTATTTTTGTGTTGAATTATGGACTAAAACAATAGACAGTTGGGAATGAAACAATGTGTTTTAAAGTGTGTCTAACTTTAACTGTCTCTTTCACTTCCATCTGGTTACATTACCGAAGTAATGAGGAATTTTTGGAAGGTTTGGGAATTTTTATCAACAAAATGATTGATTTTCATGGCGGTTGGAATTCTTGGAATTTGGTAAATAAGCGGGCAAGCGCAGACTTGTCCCTTGATGATGGTACATTTCCAGTTCAATAACACTGTTCAGGCTGCCTTCATTCACCCCTCCCAGTCGAAAAAGATTGGACGTTTTGCACCGTCTGTGGCAGCCAACAACTTGAAAAATCCCTAATGAAGATTAAGAATAAATTACAATCCATGCATGAGAGTTTTAGGTATGGTTTTATTGGAATGGTGAATATTTTAATTCCATTATTCTAAATGTGGAATAGGCTTAAAAAGGTATGCACCAACAATTGTTATGATAAAACTTAACATATTAACGGCCTGGTGGACAATTGGTTACCGTGTCGGCCTCAGTTCTTGGGTCGAGGGTTCAATCCTAGGTGGGTCCTCACTGTGTGGAGTTTGCATGTTCTACCTGGGCTTGTGTGGGTTTTCTCTTGGTAACCCACTTTCCTCACACATCCCTAAAACATGCAGGGTATGCTGGTTGAATATTTTAAATTGCCCTTAGGGTATATGTGTGAGTGTGTATGGTTGTCCATCTCCTCCTGTCCCCTGATTGACTGGCCATCAATTCAGGGTCTCCCCCTGCCTGGTGTCTATAATTGCCTGGGATAGGCTCCAGCACCCCCTGCAACTCTTGTGAGGATAAACAGTTTGTAAAATGAATAAAACGCAAAGTGGGCGGCCTGGCGACCGAGTGGTTGGCACGTCGGCCTCACAGTTCTGGGGTCGAGGGTTTGATTCCAGGTGGGTCTTTACTGTGAGGAGTTTGCATGTTCGCCCCGGCTTTGCGCGGGTTTTCTCGAGGTTCTGGTTTCCCCCCACAACCCAAAACATGCAGGGTATGCTGGTTGAACACTTTAAATTGCCCCTAGGGTATGAGTTTGAGAGTGAATGGTTGTCTCCTCCGATTGGCTGGCCATCAATTCAGGCTGTCCCCACGCCTGATGCCCGAAGTCAGCTGGTATGGGCTCCAGCACCCCCCGGTGACCCTTGTGGGGATAAGTGCTTGAGAAAATGAATGAAAGAAAACAACGTAAAGTGGTTGCGTGGTTATCTTTGAGGCAACAGACGTCACGTCCTGTTATTATAGACACAGCCGGTTCAGTCCAGTTGACAACGCGCTAAAGTGGAGTGTCTCGCTGAGCTGAGCTGTCAACAGACACTGCTCCGCTCCGCCTCTGCATTGGCACTGCCTTCACGCAACATTTTCTGTCTTACAGCCCCATCTCTACTTCAAAAACGTTTCCCCCAAGATAACATCTGCTCTGATCTAATGATGATTCGAAGGTGATCTTTAGCGTGTCCAGGTGGTTCTGGGTGAGTTATACGACGAGTTTATTCTAGCGATTGGCTATTGCTGTCATGATCACACATGTGTGGCAGTGTGGAGTAGCCTTTGCTAAATGCTATAAGCTAACTGCTGAGAGATCCTCATTTGAAGAGCAAGAGACTGATCGAAGGTTACAGAATGATTTTTAGTAGAATAAAAGTAATGGTGCTTTGAAATGTTAATTGATTTTGGATAGGAATTGTTTTTGAGGGGAAGGCGGGTCCCCAGTTTGTCTTCGTTAGCCTGTTAGCTCGCTAACTGTCTACTATTAGTGTTTCGCCATCCTACAAAGCCTTAAACTAAGCTTACCAACACTATTTATTTCTTCCTGGTGTTTGGATTTTTTGTCCACGTGACCATTATATTTCATCGTAAACAAATCCAAATCTAGATTCGACGTTTTATTATCAGATCTGTTGGCTTGTGTTGTTGTCCAAATCATTTTGATTTACTGTCACAATAATCAACCTGTGTTACTTTTGGATTGTCCCACATGGGTTCGCCTGTCAGGTGTTGTCGGGTGCCCCACATGAACCAAGCTTCTGCCGCCCCGCCCCCTTTCAAACGTGCCACCATCAATATATTTATTGCCATATTTATCCTCCAGGTATCTTGCCTAGCAGTTTCATAGTCATTCGCTGGATTTCTCATTTTGGCTACAATGTGCATGTTATTGTTTGTTCATTTAAAATTATACTTTTTTTTAAAAAAAACTCGATGCATTCAATTATTGGTCAATTAAGCTAAGTCTGGATTCACAGTGGGGCTGCCATTACAGGTCAATCCTTGCAAAAGGTTTTATGAAAATCCATCTGTGTGGAGTTTGCATGTTCTCCCTGGGCCTCTGTGGGTTTTCTCCTGGTATTCTGGTTTCATTCCACGTTCCAGAACACATGAATGGTAGGCTGATTGGACACTCTAAATTGCCCCTAGGTATGGGTGTGAGTGTGCATGGTTGGCCGTCTCCTTGTGCCCTGCAATCAGCTGACCACCAGTTCAGGGTGTCCCATGCCTCTGGGCCGGAGTCAGCTGAGATAGGCTCCAGCACCCCCCGTGACTCTACTGAGGATAAAGCGGTTCAGAAAATGAGATGAGATGAGACCTAGATGCCTATTCAAGCAGACAAAAAGAAAGAGAGACTTGCTCCTGAATTGAGACAGCGGTTCTTGGATATCCAGGAACATTTTTCTCACTTTAAACCATGTTAATAAACACTTACTTGTAACACTGATGGCTATAATGTACCTTTGAGTAATTTAATCGAGGACATCACGGAAAAAAAGAATGTCAAACATTAGCGAACCAACAGTTGATTTATGTCATCGACAGGAATGCAGCATTGTTAATGTTTTATTTTTGCTAAAGTGTTCATTTTGCTTTGCCATTGTAGTATGTACAAGACACTGTTGTTTTTAGCCTGTTTGTCACAACTCACGCCTGTGGTCATATTTGATGAAGCGATATTTGATCTAACTACTTCAGTGGCACAAAACTTAAAGAAAGTGCCAACCTCCTACTTTCATCCTTGTAGAACTGCTACCGGTAATCCAAAAGCATGTGATTGGATTTAAAAATGTAATATCTGTAGCATTACTGAATTTTTCCAGGCTCAAGTACCAAATTTACCAGTAGTTTGTTTTTCGGACTTCATCTTGAAGTTCTAACGTTTGCAAATTACATTTGCTTCTATTCATTTGTAACAGTAAGTTGCCTACCAGTTCAAAACCTGATGTTTTATCAATCATGTTAACATCATTTGAGGGAGAAAGGAATGTCAATTTTTTCTGAGATTCAAGATCATAATTACCCATTTTCTGATATTTACTGGATGAAAAGGTGATGGGCAATTTTAGCTTTAAATTTTAAGTCATTTACAATTACATAGAATAAACCATCTATGTTAAGCTACCTTGCCACCCACCACCACCCATTAATGTATACAACGCAGAATTTGGTTAACTAATTGCTGTCATATGGATTTTCTCTGGCAGACGAGGAAGGGTAGGCGCTCATGGATTTTTTGGTTAGGCCTCTTGTGATAAATAACATAATTGGTCCTTGAAGGGAGTAAAGCTGTGCTATTATGGCCCAAGAATAGGAGGGGAAGTGATAAAGAAAGCACATTGAGTCTACAGCATGATGATAACAAAACGCATTTTCCTCCAAATGCTTCCATGAATTATGGACTTTGTCATTAGGTCATGCCTCATTGTTCACCCTTTCCTTTTTGTATCTCTGCTTAAGAACAGTGCAGAAAGGTAGAGGTCATTTTTGTAAAATTGTAGACAAAATTATACCGAGCACTATTACAATTAAGCAGTTTTAGGTCAAAGTCTCCGCTATCCACATTTAAATTTTTTTTTAAAACCTGATTGTTTCATGTGTGTTCTCAAAAAGGTACCTATGTTCTGCACCTCTGTTGCAACTGTGGTCTTGAACAGTGGTGAGATATACCACTTGCTGATAACATATGGGTTGCATTCATACAAATGTGGTTTCATACTGCAGAAGTGTTTTGACAACCGATGTTTAAGATTAAAAATCAGAATTGGCTTGATTCCCGCTGGTGTCGGTATAAGTCAGATGTGATAGGCTCCAGCAACCCCCGCTACCTTTATGACGATGAATAAATTTAATGTGCAACCTCTCAAGACATTACCCAAGCTTAAAAAATAACCCGAAAAACACTGTCAGGTTACGGAGTGTCTTAACGATAACAAAGCCAGTTCTTCGAATGGGTCATCCCAAAACCCTGAGTGCCCTCAGTCATGTTGCATACTTGTGGGTGGATCTAAAAGGGCACGTGGGAGCAAGGCGGCCTACAAACGTGATTACACAAGTTCCATAAGGAGGAGTGGGTCAAAATAACTGCTTCATGTGACGATGTTAAAAAATGGCACATGATTCACATTTTTTAATATTGTTTTAGTGTCCCCAAGGTAATTTAAATCGCTCAATCAATTTGTTGGGTCAAGGTTTCAATTTATTGTTTTGATGAATTTCTAAGTATTTGGAAACCACAATTGTTCTGTGTTTGGGCACATTTTTCACAGGGAAACCTTAACACCAGTACTATAAGTCGATTTCCAGGGTTAAAGTGACAGTGACCAAACCATTCTAATACAGGCTATGTAAATGCAAACTACTGCTTTTTATGGTTTACAATAATACATAACTGTAGGTAAGATATTAACTTTAACTGGTGTAACAATGCTTGTGGTCATCATCGATGCCAAAATGTGTGCCAGAGAGAAATGATATGAACAGCTTGTAAAAATGTTTCTCTTTTATTTCACCCACACCTCCACTTGTAATAAATTTAGTTGCGTAGAAATGGAAGTCAGCTGAGATAGGCTCCCACGACCCTTTGAGGATAAGTGTTTCCGGAAATGAATGAATGAATATCATCTTGCCCTGCTCAAATATTGGTTGCTGTCTGATTAGTCAGTTAGATGGGTAACGCCTTCGCCAATATTTCCAGTTTTTTTCTTTTTTCCATGTACCATATAAAACTATATCATAATTTCTGAAAGGTTAAATTCCTCTTATAACTTCTATATTTTCTTATATTTTTAACCACTTGATGGTAAAATTCATCATCAATATGCCAGTCAGTTAAGTTTCTGTGACCTTATCTGTTCCTGCAGGGTTCCAGGTTGGTGTGGTAAGAGCAAAGTAACTGCAGGAGACCACCTGGAGCAGGTCGTCCTAGGTTCTCAAGGTACCAGCTTGCTAATCTTAACTTTCAACTTCTGAATAAAATAAAAATGCGTATTACAACCCATTTTAAATGACAAAAAACCTTTTACCTACTTTTACCAAAGTATCACTTAACTATGGATAAAAATGAATTGGAATAATTGTCATTGAGATTAAAATAGGTGTGCACTCCCCTTTGCTTTTTTTTGACAAAATAAATGACTTGTTAACCATAATAACAGTAAGTAGTAAACCAGTATTTAGTAATTCAGTATTAATTTGAGTTCTTTGCACTTAACTGCCCTTTTTTAATAGTTGTAGCTTTACTATTAGTTAGGATGATTTGTAGTATATAATATAATAATAGATGATAAAGAAAAGATAAGGGAAGGTATGTTTTGCCTTGTTCATGCTGGTGAACTGCTATTGTCCAATACTAGGAAGGGTTTGGTCCAAAGCAAAATATTCCGCTGGATGCCAACCCTCCCACCCATCTATAGTGTTGTTGATAAGATCAGTCTGTGGGTGGGAACTGCAAAATTGGCCCATTTAATTTATCATGTCAGGCCTTGTGACACGTTTTTTTTAGTTTTTCCTTATTCAAAGGAAAACTTCCATCCCATAACAAACACTGCACTAAATAACTTAAAAGACTAGTATTTTATATTTAACTCTTTGCTCTGAATGTGGTGTTGGAGTGTGGCTGTATCCATTTGTTGTGTAATTGCTAACCATAAATACATGTTTGGGAAAAAAGAGATTTACCTATAATTTTTGCAATTCACCTCTGTATACATTATATTTTTATAAATTCACCAAGTAGAAGTAATATAAAGTAATACATTATAATGAAGTATAATATTGTTGTTGTTTTTGTGTGCAGTGACAGAAGAAGGTGCCTTTCATCATGGAGAAGGAATACATGAAGATCCTCAACAAGGGTGAAGATGAAGAGCTGGTTAGAAATTCAAACTCGTACCGTACATGCAAATGTTTGTGTTATGAATTTTATAATCGACTTTCTACTTTTATTTCCAAGGAAATGCAAGGCTACCGCTTGTGCCGCTGGAGACTGGCACTGGTGGGCCTTGGGGTACTTTGTTCAGGGGGCTTCCTACTCCTGCTGCTCTACTGGATGCCAGAGTGGTGTATCAAGGCCACCTGCATCCCTACCACAGCCTCTGATGCTGAAGTGGTGTTGCTGCGTTCTACGGTTTGTAGCCATTGTTAAGAAGTCACTGTAAGACTCAAAACATTAGAATCAAATGTTATGTGATCACTCACACAGACAGTCCAGTGTGGTTACATTTTCATTTAATGTACTTTGTGCGGGTATGTAGGTTTTTAAAATATTTGTCTATACCAATAATAGAAAAGCACAAACTAAGCCGTTTGGGTCAGAGTGAAAAAAAAGTCACAGGCCAAATGATAAAAAGTGTGGTTTATACTCCGGAAAGTACGGTAATTGATCATTTACAGAACTATATATTAACAATGGATAACTTTTCCCTCAGAGAATGGATACAACAGACGTATTATTAGTATCACATTGAAACACTGAGATATCATGAGCTTCTCAAGGGGTAATGAAATGTAATTCATGTACTGCATTATATAAAACTGACCTAACTTGTTCCAATAATCTTTGTAAGGTGAGACTGTTTTTTCTTAGAAAAAAAACAGTTGGTACAGATATGGATTAAAGCTTGACCAATGTTATCATTTGAAATAAATGTAATCCTACACCTGCCCCAGCTTAAAACCTTGTACTAGTTGTTAAACTAAATCCAACACCAATATAACTTGAGGTTGGTGTTCAATTTGGCATTGAAATGTTTTTTTGTTTTGTTTTACCAGGATGAGTTCCGGCGCTGGTTCCTGGCTAAGGTTCGTGTGATTCTAGCCCCAGGAAGCAACCCCTTCGACAACCTGGAGACCCAGACCACCTCCCCCCCTTCTCCCTATGCCCAATCCTCTTCCTTCTCCTCCACATCTATGGCCAATGGAGACGCACACAATCCTTCTGATGGGGTCCCCGGTCGGGAACTCATCAGAAGGTATGTCGACTACCAGCCCACAAAGGTAGGAACTGTTGTTGTTTTGGTGCAATGCATTCATAATATGCATATAATCAATACACCTTTGGTTAATCGCCTCATCCAAGCAGTCAATTTTACTCCTCCCTTCTTTGTCTTACAGATTCGTTATTTTACCCTCCATAGCACAAAATATTATTGGAATGACAGAGTTCAGAATTTTGAAGTTTTAACGTAAGTATGCTTTGTCTTTCTGTTGTTGTGAAATGTATACTGCAATATTGTCTGACCCCCATATTCCATACTTGTAGACTTGTTGTTTAAAAATGCAATATTTGTCTCTGTTAAATCATGAAGTTACTTCTTAATTTGCTTTTAAAGTAAACCTTTTTTGTACAGTGAACCTCATGATATGAGCAAAATCTGTTTTATGACCAGGCTCATAATGTGAATGCGCTCATATCATGAGTCCTGAAGTCTAGCGACATTACAAAAGTGCGAGTTAACCGAGCCAGAGGAAAGAGAGAACAGAAAGCTACTGTACCTACACTATAACTTTAATGTTCAATTGTAAGCACAAATGATTCGGATCCACTTTGATGCAAAGTTCTATCACGGTAGACAACAAGGATAAGCAGCAGATGGGAATTTTGTTGTTATGAGTTGCTCGTATGCCACCTAGCGGGATGCCCAGACACTTGGGTCATCAAAGCAAAAGTGAAAGCCACATGGCAGAATGCCAAGGCCTTCGAACATGCCAAGTGAGAGGGAAGCCTTTCTGGCGTTCGTCTGTTGAATGATGAGACTCATTTTCTCTTTTGGGGATGCTCGAATCTAAAATTTGAAAATAAAAACCTGCAAGGTGATCGTATCGTGAGAGTCAACTGTCAGTAAATTTGATATATTGCTGCAATTTTGTCTGATAGTGGGCTGGATGATATCCATGTCACCGCTGCCACTCTCCATTCAGTGCACAGCAAAGGCCTAACCAGGAACCAGCAGGAGTACAGGTAAAATCTAGATGACATCAAGTTTAGTTTTCTGAGGGATATCATAGACAGACTTCATTGAATTTTATTTATCACCCGTGCTTTTTACAATGTTTTTTTAATTAGCCAATCATACTTGTCTGCTTACAAAATGTCTATGACTGCAAACAGTAGAAGAGTTTGTGTCCTTCTCCAATTCACCAGTTTAATCTCATTACCATGATTTTGGATTGATTAAAACATGGTTATTAAAATGTTTTTCTGAGTTTTTTTTTCCTTTTGTATTTTTAGGAGACTGTTTTTTGGAACGAATGAAATTGAAGTGAAAGTGCCTTCTGTTTTCAAGCTGCTTATCAAAGAGGTAAGGCCCTTGCGGATGTTTTTAAAACATTTCCTCTTGTTAAGATGTCACATTTTATGTTCATGGTTCTGCTACCCCTTTTTCTTTTACAGGTCCTAAACCCTTTCTATATCTTCCAGCTCTTCAGCATTATTTTGTGGAGTGCCGATGAATATTACTATTATGCTGCTGCCATTCTCATAATGTCATTTATATCCATAGCTACCTCTCTTTATACCATCAAAAAGGTAAGCACATGAACATTTTGAAATCTTGACCATTGTATCAAGCTCAATACAAGAGAAAAATGTACTAAGTTCATGTTATGAAATACTGGACTTTTTTAAAACTACAATTGTGTAAAGTGATAGAATTGGCAAAAAAAATGGTCAGAAATAGGTTTAGGGTTTTTCTTGAGATTTTTTTTGTATATCTATACAAAATCAGAATTTACTGTAAGTTAATAATTATATGTTCATGTCAGTATAGGTTAGGAAAGATGCGTTCTAAGGTATACAAATTTAATTTGCATGGACCTTGGTTATAAACTGAGCACTCTTTACAATTGCATATTGCAGTCTTTGCATGCCATTTCTAAAGGTAACCTGGTCTTTTGCGTGGAAAGTATACTGTCATTTTAATTTATTATACACGCATAAAAAGACTAACATTTGGTGTAACAGTATTTATAAAAAGGAACAGACCCTTATTGTTGGTTTTACATATTTTATAGCAAACAAACGTTTCTCCCATTCAGCGAATCATGCTAAAAAAAGCTTGTAAAATTGCAATTAGCATTAGAAAACAAAAATTCCCCGACTATTTTTTCCCCACATCATTCATCACTTCCTAATTGGTGACCAACGAGGTTTTAATCTGGCCCCCCATTGATAGTTACTTGTTGGCCTATTGACAGTGTTTGTTTTTTTTGTCACAAGTTTGGTGAATCATCAATAGTGTGTAATTTCTTGTTTTCTCCTCCTGTTCTCTAGCAATATGTCATGCTTCATGATATGGTGGCCGCACACAGTATTGTTCGTGTATCTGTTTGCCGAGCCAACAATGGTTTGTGTTTTTTCTTCGATATCACCAGTTATTCTTTTTACTTTGCTTGAGTGGGAAATTAGTTGGAGAAAATGTAGTGTGTTGCATACATAAGTGCCAGTTGTCTTTTGCTACACCTTAGGCAACTCCTAAATGCCTTTTGTTTTCTTTTATGGCAGATATCGAAGAGGTTATGTCTACTGATCTGGTGCCTGGGGACGTAATAGTGATCCCCAGCAATGGGACCATTATGCCATGTGATGCCGTGCTGGTCAGCGGCACTTGCATTGTCAATGAGAGCATGCTTACAGGTCAGCAAAAAAAAAATCAGGCATTATAAAAGACACGGCTGCTGAGTAAGGAAACATGCAAAAAGCCAATGCTGTCTGCTCATTTTGGTTTGTCTTTAACAGGTGAAAGTGTTCCAGTGACAAAGACCAACCTTCCAAACCAGTTGCTAGGGGAGAGTGGCGATGAGGCCAATATTGCTTATAGCATAGATGAGCACAAGAGACACACACTCTTCTGTGGCACCAATGTCATCCAGACTCGATTTTACACTGGCGAACTGGTCAAAGCTGTAGTTGTCCGCACAGGTAACATGTTGCTAGTGCTACTTTTTTTTGTTGCTTTCACCCACTATGGCTTTTAAACAAATGTTTCACTTGTTATATCAAGTTTTTCTATATAGACATCTAACTACTGACAAACCTAAATTGTTTTACTTGATTTAATTCAAATGAATATCGTCATGTTTAACACATTATGAACATAATCTCACCTAGGCTTCAGCACAGCTAAAGGCCAGTTGGTACGCTCTATCCTTTACCCCAAACCCACGGATTTCAAGCTCTACCATGATGCCTACCTTTTTCTGTTGTGTCTCGTGGGTGTGGCTGGGATTGGCTTCATCTACTCCATCGTTCTAAGCATCATGAACAAGGTAATGTTTGTGAACGCAGTGAAAGCGGTCAAATCAGGAGTCTCTTCTCTAAAGATGAACATTTAAGTTGCAGATTTTGGGGGTTTCATGTTGACATAAGTACAAGTTTTCAAACCATAGTGACATCTCACTGATTATTTCTTAGCATTTCTTAATGTTTGATTATTAGACTACATTCAATTTGTTGTTGTTTCCTTTAACTTGAATAGCACTTCCTACAGTTACCATATTTATGTACCAAGTGCAAGTTAGATATTAAACATGGATATATTCTGGCTTTCCAGGTGTCAGCCAAGACCATCATCATCGAATCACTGGACATCATCACCATCACAGTTCCCCCAGCACTCCCCGCAGCTATGACAGCTGGTATTGTGTATGCTCAACGACGCCTCAAAAATATTGGCATTTTTTGCATCAGCCCTCAAAGGATTAATATTTGTGGTCAGATCAATTTGGTTTGCTTTGATAAGGTGGGTATCAAGCCAAGCGAACAAAAAACAATTCTTGATCTTATTTTAGGTTTACTCAAATTTATATATATATATGTAGTTGTATTTTTTTAATTATTTATTTATTTTTTTAAGAGTGTGACATTTGACATTTCATGGAATACACAATTTTCTGTGACTCCAACCCTTTGAATGGTAGTCTGTAAATATTTAAACTCTGTAATCTGCCAGGCAGAAAAAATATTTAATTTATCATTTTCACTATCTCTTCCTTTGGGTTATTAAAATGCTGAATATCCATGATTTGTACCTCAATCTTTTGCCAGACCGGAACACTTACTGAAGATGGTTTAGACCTATGGGGAGTCCAAAGAATAGAGCATGGCAGGTAAGGTCATATTACCTGTTAGCCTTTGTATGTAGCTTTTATATGCAAGTTTTTATTTTTCTTGTTTGAAATTATATACTGTAATTAACTGTTTTTCTTACACTCTGCTTTTAATGTGATGTAAAGCAGTGTGAATTACCTAGTGTTAAATTGTGCTATACAAATATATATTCTCTCCTTACTCTTTATACAAATGTATTTAAACATGGAACTTTTCTAATGAACTATATTAATAATTTCATTAGTTCAGAATAGTTCATAGCTGAACTATGTTGGTATACCGTTGTTTTATTCCAGAAATTGTTCAACTGTGAGTGTTTGCGCTATACAAACACCCAATGGATTACCCGTGACAAGTTATCCTCCTTGTTGTTGACCGTTTTAGTTTCCAGCAAACTGATGAAAAAGCCTCCAAGGGAAGTCTCGTCAAGTCCCAGTTTGTTGCTTGCATGGCCACCTGCCATTCTCTTACCAAAATTGAGGGCCAGTTGTCTGGAGACCCACTGGACCTCAAAATGTTTGAGGCTACAGGCTGGGTAAGTTATATCCCTACCCACAGAATACAGTAAAATATCTTATTTTTCTCCTTAGGAATAAATTAATTTCAGTGGAATTAATATTGCCTGTTCACATGATCAACTTGATCCCAATCTAAAGTTTTACAATGAAGACCTCACAGTGATAATTTGTTGTTACTCATACTGACGCCAATTACTGTAACACAAACGTAGGAAGTATATTGTGTTCTTCAGTTTTGTTTATCAGTGCATGATGCTTCTTCAAAGAGGTAATAACATATTAAAACAGTTTTCATTTTTATTTTGAATATCAGATCCTTGAAGAAGCCACTGAAGAAGAAACTGCTTTGCACAAGAACATCATGCCGACTGTTGTTAGACCCACAAAGCAGCTGCTGCCCCCACAACCCATATCCCCAGAGCAGGACATGGTAATTAATTCAGGCAACTCTCTCATTTAGGAATGATTTTCCTCGAAAAAAATGCTCTCCAACCCACAAAATATTGGGTGAAAACCAGAACCAAATCACTATTTTACTCACCCAGTATGACCCACATTTTCAGCATCAGATTGTTTATTCTTTTTCCCTAACGATTGTTCCCTCTTTTTCACATTCTAGGAACTTTATGACCTGCCTGTAAGTAAAATCCTCTTTTCATTAGAAAGAAAATAACAAACATGAACTTTTTGGAAGTTTTAAATATTATTTTTTACATTTTATACAATATTTCCAGTAATTTCCAGTAAATGTGATTCTAATAATGTCGAAGTATCACATTTAATTTACTTTGAATTCACCTTTTCTTAGATTATATGAATTCAGCAGATTCAGGGAGTTGACATAATTTGTAAAAGTAAAATTCCTAAACTAGATCAGTTCTGCACATTTAATTGCTAATCCCTGTAAAAGCGCTTTACCTCTCCTTGCTATGTCCTAGACAATTCTAAGACTGACTGCATATTTTGTTCTTTTTATAGTCCCAGTATGAGATAGGTATAGTGAGGCAGTTTCCATTCTCCTCTGCACTCCAGAGGATGAGTGTGGTTGCTCGTCTGCTAGGGGAGAAACGTATGGATGCCTACATGAAGGGAGCACCAGAGGTGGTAGCGCGCCACTGCAAGGCGGAGACAGGTGAGATATATTGGTTTGCTTTTGTCAGTGATCAGTTACCCAATTGATTAGTTTGAACGCAAGTTTACAGTGCCATTTTCTATGATTGTCATTATAAACTTAACCACCTCCTTTGTATGTTTTCGGACAAATTGAAACTGCAATACTCTGCATCACTAAATCAATTGTTTTTTTAGTGCCAGATAATTTTTCGGATGTGTTGGAGGGCTACACCAAGCAAGGTTTTAGAGTCATTGCTCTAGCCCACCGTCGTCTTGAATCTAAACTCACCTGGCACAAGGTCCAGAATGTAAGCAGGTATAGTGCCTTTTTACTTGGGTTTATAAAATCTTCAAAGGATCTTCATTTTCTTCTCTTTTGTTCAATTCAAACGACACTTTTTGGGACTCATTGAAATTGGAAATATCTTTCATGAACTAGAGATAACATCGAGATCAACATGGAGCTTCTGGGTTTAATAATCATGCAGAATAAATTGAAAAAAGAAACACCAGCAGTTCTCCAAGATCTCCACGAAGCTAACATCCGTACTGTCATGGTTACGGGTAAGAATAAACTTTACACATTTCATTATCCTTTGGAATAAGGACAATAACAGTGCATTATGTAGTATTTATTGTTTTTTTTATCCTGTATGGTGCAAGATCATTAATAATTTAGACGTTTTCAATGAAACATGGAACTCTTGGAACCAACGCATGCTGTAGTGATGCAATTGTTACCTGGATTTCTTTTTTTAAATAAATGTTTTACTCTTTGCATTTTTTAGGCGATAACATGCTGACAGCCATCTCTGTGGCTCGGGATTGCGGAATGATCCTTCCACAGGACACAGTCATAATTTCAGATGCCTTCCCCCCACATGATGGACAAACTGCCAGAATCACTTGGAGGTGTGCCGACAAGCAAAATGTGGTAGCAGATCTTGAGGTGAAGCATTTGCAAAAACCACACAGAAAAATGACCTTAAAGTAATCATAAACATGTTTTTATGATCCAATAATGCTATATGTATTTCCCATTCCATTACTACTTTTTTTAAGGATGTAAACATTAGCCTTGTGAACATCTGTCATGAAGAGAAGCCCAAAGAGCAAGAGCGGTACCATTTTGCCATGAATGGAAAGTCATTTGCGGTCATCTTGGAGCATTTCCCAGACATGCTTCCAAAGGTATGAAGCCCAAGCCAAAAAGACAATTGTTTCAAAGAATCAACTGCTTAGATTTGCTTTGTTTATATGGCAGTTGGTGCTGCATGGGACTGTGTTTGCTAGAATGGCACCAGATCAGAAAACCCAGCTCATTGAGGCTCTACAGGATGTGGAGTGAGTACACGTTCAAAAAAAAGAAAAGCCGTCATGCAATGTGAAATGAACCGTTTCGAAAACCCTGTCATTATTCCAATGTCATTTTCTTGCAGCTACTATGTGGGGATGTGTGGGGATGGAGCAAATGATTGTGGGGTATGTCACTGACTCTATAATCAGCAAATACAACAGTCACAATAATATACATTTTCATAAAGTGACATTTTCCCCTTCTGCTACCCCCTCAAAGGCTTTAAAAAGGGCCCATAGTGGCATCTCGTTGTCGGAGCTTGAAGCTTCTGTAGCTTCTCCATTCACTTCCAGAACGCCGAATATATCTTGTGTCCCAAGTCTCATTCGGTTTGTTTCAACTTCATTTTTAGATTGATTACCCTGTTTCTCTATTTTGTCCAGGATGGTGAAATAAGATCTGTTTGTTTTGTTTTTATTTTTCCCTGCAGAGAGGGTCGTGCTGCTCTCGTCACATCTTTTTGTGTGTTCAAGTTCATGGCCCTCTACAGTATCATCCAGTACATAAGTGTCACTCTCCTCTACTCTGTATGTAATGCAGTTCCACCTATGGAAAAATCAGTGAGTTCCTTCATACAAATGAAATGATCTCTTTCATCTTAGATTATGAGTAACCTTGGGGATTTCCAGTTCCTTTTTATCGACATAGCCATCATCCTTGTCGTTGTCTTCACTAGTAAGTTTTGAAGATTTTTTATGGATCTAAGAAAAGAAGCAATATAGTCATTGATGAGTGATTTCTCCCTTTTTAGTGAGTCTGAACCCAGCATGGAAAGAGCTAGTTTCACAACCTCCTCCATCAGGCCTGATTTCAGCACCTCTGCTCTTCTCAGTGTTGAGCCAGATCCTCATTTGCTTTGGTTTCCAGATTTTTGCATTTATTTGGGTTCAATACCAGCCCTGGTACACTGTTTGGACACCTCTTTCAGAGTGAGTACATGACATATAAATTAGAATTTGTACAAATGTGAACATTAACACACTTTTTAAATCTGCTATAAAAACTAAATATTGTATTTGTCCGATTTATAAAGCACACTGGATTTATTTATTTTTTTTAATAAGATGCTCCCCAATGAACAAGTTCATTTTCATGTAGGCGGTGGACCTGATTCTAATTTAAGTGCATTGGTACATCAATGTACTTTATTTTTTAACATTTTTATTTTTTAATTTATTTATTATATGTTACATTGTTTTGATAAACTCTGAAAGTGAGTTTTGATCACGTTGTTGGAGCAGTTTAATACATTTTCCGGTCACAAATAAGATCTAGGTCATCAACCAGGACCAAAATCTATTCACAGGGTGCACATGTTTAAAGAGCTCTGTCCATATAGAATGGATGGGGATGGAAATCATTACTTATCGAAATAAATTTTTCATATTTTCTCTTGCTTTCAGTGCCTGCAACGTGTCATCACAGAAAAATATTTCTGTCCTCAACGACACTAATGTGGATGACCACAACATCCAAAACTATCAAAACACCAGCCTTTTCTACGTGTCCTGCTTCCAATACCTTATTGTTGCCGTTGTCTTCTCAAAGGGAAAACCTTTTAGGCAACCAAGTTACAAAAATTGTACGATCACGTCTTCCCCAATATTCCAAACAACAAATGTTGAAATTGTCATAATGCATTTTTTTCTTGCTTCTCTCAGGGCCTTTTGTCGCAACTACTGTAATTTTGTACGTTTTCCTCTTGACCAACATGTTCTACCCTGCTGAAGACATTGATGAATTTTTACAGGTGAAAGCATAAAAAAATATCAGATGATACTAAAAAATGACTTTCTTCTTCTGAACATTTGTTTTTATTGTTCTCTACAGATTGTTTGTATTCCACTTGATTGGAGATTGAAACTGCTGCTTATAATTGTGGTCAATGCTGCTGTCTGTGTTGTGGTCGAGGTAAGAAATTTATGGTAAAAAGTGGTTGTTTTTGTTGGGATATTTTTTTCTTTTTAAGTTTTTGTTTTTCATGCAGCGTCTTCATCTTTGTTTAGTTCCCTTGAAGCAGAATTGCTTAAAAATGATAAAATTACACTTTCTTTTTAGGCTCCTACTACTGTATCAGAAAGATTTTCTTGTGTAGAAATATTTGTTCTCAATGTTCAAGTGCATGAGAGTGGCTAGTCGACGTATTCTCGCTTCACCGAGTGGAGCAGTCTTAACTGAGCTTTTTAACACTTTGCTGCTTTTGCATCCACGCCATGCTTAGCACACACCCAAGAAGGTGCTGGTTTGCTAGCTGCACCAAATTTGAACTAAAATCAGACTCAATCATTTGATCTTTTGGTAAGAGTTGTGGTAATTGTCATTTTTTTGTGAAATAACACACCCATGCATTTTCCTCTTGTGCTCTTTTCCAAATTATGACTTGACAGTACATGTTAAAAAAAAATACAAATAATCCAAACTAAAATTAGTCCCTGAAAGTCAAATTTCAAAACATGAAATAAAAATAGCCTTTTTTTGTTTTGTTTTTTTATTTTATTTTATTTTCTTAAAATTCTGTCCCCTACCCACTGCGCCACAGACCTTCATCACTGACTTCATCTTACGGAAGTTTGTGTTCGGGAGAGACAAGCAGGGCATCACGCCTGCTGCCCCACCACCACAGGTTGGGACTAAATGACCTCTCTTCCTTTTTCCAGCCCTTTCATTTTCCGTTTGTGTGGTGTTCCCTCCCCCTTATTTTGCCACATCATGAGCAATAGTTATAACTTAGTTGTTTAAGCGGCCAAAGCTTTTTCTTCCGGAACTTATGATTGCATACCCCAATGGCTCTCCTTTTGCAACTTGCTGTCCCAAAAGCTCTATTGGCTGCCTTTTGCCTCCTCACTCCTACTCCTTGTTATGAGTGCTCATCTGTTTATCTCCATCACTTAATAACCAATCTCTTCACCTTCAGTGAAATGTTTTTTTTTTTTTTTTTTCTTAAAGCTGATCATTGTCCTTAGTGAAATCTCTAGGTACACAGTGTATCAACTTCTTGGCTTAATTTAAAGATCTGCTGTGAAAATAGTTGGTTTTATTTATTATTCAATACATCCACTTTTTTATTATTTTTTATTCTTTTTATGGGTTGTTTTGGACAGTTTCACAGTCAGTTTCTTTAACATAATGTCATGTTTAACCATTGGGAACTGCATGCAGAATTGTTGTAGTGAAACAACACGACTCGTATTGCCTAAAGCGTTTGAAATGTATTTATTTGAAATTAAGAAAAGCTAAACAATCTCCAATTTGTATCCATAATGCTTCCATTAACAAAAAATATGATTGAACAGATCATATGTTACTACAACTGCAGCAGAGTTGTGGTTGATGACTCTTGAAGGTCTTCAAAATATGTAAGATGGAAAAATGTTCTATTATTGTTCCTTTGAAACCCACGTATGTCACCAATTGGCTAACGGTGCATCTCAATAAAATCAGATCTTGTATAAAAGTTCATTATCTTTCAGTACAATGCAAAGGGTGAAAAGAAAACTAAAAAACGTCCTAATTTTAGGTCAATATTTTGTTTTAAATATTGTAGTTTATTTAGATTGGAAATTTGGAGAAACAATAGTTTTACTCTTTATCGAACTGTTCCCCTTTTCTTAACTGAAGTACTGAAACAAATGAAAAAGCTTTATTTTAAATGGTACATTTCCGTTTTGGGCAATATTTGTATGAAGAATAGCACATTTCTTCGAGTTTCATGTTGCATGCAAATGAGTATTCCTTTGTCTCCTCTGATTGGCATTTTTAGGAAAAACAGCACATTACGTGACATTAGTCAAGTCTAACAATTTCATTCTATTTTCTAAAATGACTTTTATTTGTGTGGGATTCTGGACATTTTCAGAACGGCATTGAGATGATGGCCGAAAAGTGTCTGTCCTGCCCAAGCAAGGTGAACCACAAAGCTCGCTATATGCACCTGGCGCAGGAGCTCAGCGTGGACCCAGATTGGCCCCCCAAACCCACCACTACTACTGAGGCCAAAGCCTATCCTGAAAATGGCTCCACTCATCAAATCATGTGCGTTTCCTAGCATCCCAAAACCCTTCCATTAACATTGACTTTTAATCCAAGAACTATCAAAGAGAAGAAGAGTATATTTGCACATCCACCCAAGCACTCGCCGTCTCTCCACTTGTCACTGGCTTTGATGATTGTACATTACCGTAGCGCCCACAATTCAGACCCTTGAAGCAAACATTTGAACGCAACAGTGTAGTTCAATCACTTGAGGGCTAGCCATGTGTGAGGTAACAAGTGCTTTTTGTTTCATAGAGGCCATTTTTAGTTTTCAAGATGACCTCTAACTGCTATAATAAGAATCAAACTGTGATGGAGCCCAACACTAAATTGGACACTTGAAAATTTGGATCTAATCCTCCAATTACACTCAACCAAATTTGAGGTACAGGCCCCTTGTCATGAGTACATTGGAAAATACTTTACCCCCACCATACACTGCTGGTGTAAACACTTAATATTGTGTCAGGGGCGTGCCTTAGACAACAATGTTGTTACACATACTATTTTGCATGTTTTAATTGTTTAACCAAGGTCTGAAAACACCATGTATTGGATTATTTTTAATTGGATTTCTCATCTACTTTTCGGCATTTTTTTCCCGACAGATGTGACATTATTAACTTTTGACATTTTAGGCTTTGCATTTTTGCAAGCTTGGAAAAATGGTAACATGTTTGTTGGCCATTTAGGTAACATGCAAATGTCAAGAAGTTAAAGTCTAGGATGCCAAATAGTGATTGCCTCACATCTATTTGAATAACCTGGCACTAAATTAAAATAAGTTGCTTTTTGGGACACCATTTGAGTTTAAAAGCTGCTCTCCAATCTGGTTAATAGTAATGCAGTGGTAAGAAATTACCGCTTGCAAATTATTTGTTCATCAACCCTCATTCAGAACAGCAAACACTGAAGTCTATTCACTTGCTGAACAGTTTCTTGAAAATGGCCAACAATTGGATGCATTGACAGAATTAGTAAGCTAAATTTTGCAACATGGCTTTTGCTTTGCTGCTCCTTACTTCCTGAACCCTTTTTATCTACTGGCCTCGGGTGTAAAAGAAAAAAAAAAGATTTTTTTCTGTATAGTAATTGAGAGATTAAACTACGCAATCATCCCAGTGGCAAACTGGTTTGTCAATTTAGAAACTGGTTATAAAAATACATTCATGAAGGTTCAAATTTGGCTTTTTTAAGCCCAAAGAGAAAAGCCATTGTTGCCAATGTGGTAAAGTCAAAATTATATATGCAAACTGTTAGCGAAGAAACGTTTTAGACTGTCCATTTCAACCTGTTAAATCTAAGCAATGTAAGAGGATGGTATATATATTTTTTAGGCTCAAGTATTACTCTTAAAAAATAAAAATAAAAAGATAATAAAGCACATTAAACTGTGGGCTAAAAAGTTCATTCCGAGGTTCATGGCCAAATGTATTCTCGAGGTCTGTCTCCCAAAAATAAAAATAAAATAAATAGATTCTGTGTTTTCTAATGTCCCAAATAAAATACAAAATATAAAAATAAAAATGCCTATATTTTCGATTCGACCATAGAACGTTCACATGTAGCTTCTTGACACAATTTTTGTCCAGTAAGAGCAATTTTGCAAAGCGTTCAAAGTGCCAATATTTCTTTTAAAAGCCATTTTTCATTTTGCAATGTGTCCTACTTTTTGAGATATTCAAAGTGTAAGCTACTCTCTTTCACTAACGGGTAGATTTTCTTTTATATGCATTACCACAGTTCTTTTTATTATTGCTTGCCGGAAATAAAATGCAAACATTTGCCGGGGGGACCCAATTGTGCCCAAGCTTTTTATATTTGTTTAACAGACAGACCACCTGAGGTACAAATGTATTGGTATTGAGTCATCAAAGACAATACCAATGCAAAACTGTCATTTTATTCTTCCAAAATGCGTTTTTATTGAT
Organism: Stigmatopora nigra; assembly: GCF_051989575.1. Classification (NCBI taxonomy): domain Eukaryota; kingdom Metazoa; phylum Chordata; class Actinopteri; order Syngnathiformes; family Syngnathidae; genus Stigmatopora; species Stigmatopora nigra. The sequence continues at coordinate 9,142,898 of NC_135512.1, forward strand.
GTTTTGATAACCAGAAAAAGACATATCGGCCTAGTGTATATGGTAACTCCATTTGAAATGAACTAAATATGAACTAAATATACAAAAAAAAGTTTTAATAGTTTGAGATCTCTATTTTCTGTCTCTTCATGAAAATCTGAATGTATAATCGAAAAATGTGGAGCTTTTTTTGGAATATTAAGGGCTGGTGTCGTGGTACTTTGTTCTTTTTTGCAATCAAGTGTGATTAATTTATAAATCCTTTTTGTATTTATTTGTATGTTCAATCTAATATCAAGATGGATTCATTTGTGGTTTATTCTCACTGAATGAATCATGGGCATTTTCTTTTATGTGTTTGGTTGACGTATTGTTAAATTTAGAATTTAAGTCCTGCTGATGCTTGGATCAATATTTATCATGTCTTGGGTCTATGACTTAGATGATTAAAGAAAATGTATACTGTAAATGTTTAAGAAAGTGGAAAAGTGATCAATCGAAGAGACTCACTTCTCTGTAACAATTTATTCTGACTGCACCTTCATGATGAACATTTAAATTCCTATACTGAATGTTATGATATTGTTCAGTGTAAATATTAGTAGTCTATGTGACAAATTGGGTTTTTATTGTGAGAACTGTATCAAATCAATGGCTTTAAGTAGAGATTTCATTTAAACAGCGGTACAATAATATGTTGACTGGTAGGTTTCGTCTCCTACTTGTGTTTTGTTGATGAACTGTTAATTGGCATTTACCACTGAGTTTATATGTAGGCTCAAGTGGATGTTTTTTCCTCAGGGTTATTGCGTGTATAGCGAACAGAGAACAAGGTCATAGTTGATACTAAAAATCCTCAAAAAGAGGCATTAACTATTAATATTCCTATATCTGTACAGCCAATTGGATCAGTTGTTCTTGTTTTGACAGTTTCTGCACATCAATTGACTCATTTGGATATATATTTTTTCAACAGCAGAAATGTACATTAGGTTGAAATGTTTCTACTTAATAATTTATTGTTTATTTATGTTTTTTCCCCTCTGACAATTGTATTTTAGACTTTTTTTGTTCAATAAATGTTTTTAAACATTTGTCAATTGTACTTTGTCATTCAGTCTTATTGGATATGAAATGCATGACAACTTTTCTAACCATATGATACACATTACTATAATTCATTCATTTTCTGAACCGCTTTATCCTTATTAGGGTCGCAGGGGGTGCTGGAGCCTAACCCAGCTTGGGGCCAGAGGTGAAGGACACCCTGAATTGGTTGACAGCCGATCGCAGGGCACAAGGACATGGATATGTGTTTTATCGGTATTGTTCCAATAGGTTTTCTTTCAATTGAAGTATTTTAATTATTCCTATGTTGATTTTTTTTCTTTTCTAATTCAATTAGCCTATTTTTTAAATAAAACATTCAAAACCCTTAACTGAACAAATGCTGCAAAATGCAAAACAACGTTTCATTGTTTTATTAAAACCATTTCAAATTATTGAAAGTTGGTGTGCATTTATTTATTTATTCCAAAATTAACTTAATTTTTTTATAACACTTTTGCGCACGTAATACAATGTGCGCGTATAGACCGCGATTATAGCGGAACAATTGTTGTGGTGTTTTTGCATGCGTGTGTTTCGTCAGTTTCGATTTGTTGCTCGGACCAGAATACCAGAAGTGGGCTGTCATTCTAGACGTCGGTGTCCTTTAGCCAACAAGACACACCAGTGCTTATCTTGTAAAAAGATGCATTGGGCTATGCTTAATGTCTGACATTTAAATAGATCTGTGTCATCTGGCTGCTAATGCTACCATGTTGCGTGTTCGGAGCAAGGTTATATGGTAAGTTTACATTTAATAAACAAGCAGGCAGTACTCGTAATCACCCAGTCGTCCACCATCAGGTAGAATGCGTTCAGAACTAGCCTAGCGATGACAGTTTTAGAAAATCCATGTTAAATTATTGGCGATCGATGTTTTTTATGTATTTCAGGACAAGGTATATGTTCATAATCTCCAATAAATCTGTTACATGTTCATCTTTAGATCGCTGCCTGGCCTTTTCTGGGTAGATTTAGACGTTAGCTTAATCAATACCAGTTAGCTTGATAACGAATGTTTGGATTACTATATTGACTGAATATATACTATGACGTTTAATGCGTTATTTTAAGATCCATACATTTTGAACACGAGAATGCATACGTCAATGCGTTTATACTTGATCGATTATGTTTTTGTTTCGGTATACCTCAATCATCCGAGGTTCGGTAATTGACGCTCATTAAACGTTGGTTGTCATAGCAACACAATTATGAATACGATGCTATACCTGCATTATCAATTGATGTCATTAGAAAAATGGAATACGTCATTACATGCAATCGCCAAATTGCATGATCATTTGATTTGTGTCCTTTATTTATTTATTTAAAAGTAATGGCGATTTTTATCATAGAAAACCATTATTTCTTCCCTCAATAAAATCAAGTTTTAACTTTAAAAAATGCTTCATAGAAAAAAAACTGCCTAAAAAGAGTGAAAACAAGCACCTTTTTCCTCACTCTTATTTTGTGTGCTTCGAGTTATTTGTGATGGTTAGGTATGGCAATAAATATCTAGTATTGTGTTGCTATGAAATACATCCTTAATGACAATTTTTGGATTACTATTATTTAAATGAATGACATTGAATGATGTCAAATTGATCTGTTTTGTCAGCACGGTGTGCAGACATCTGGTCCCCACAACGACGGGGGTAAAATTCCGCATCCCACTTCAGAAGCTGCACCCCCTGTACCGTGCCATCCACCACCGTTACTATGGAAATATCAATTGCCAGCACCCACCACATCGCACAGCGGCCCGCTATTTCACCTCCATGTCACGCCTGCCCATGCGACCACCAAAGGTACCCCCAGGGGCGGGGGGCCGTGGCTACCAGCAAAAGCGCAATTTCTGGGTGGCCCGACTCGCTGCCAGGCTACTGAAGTTGCGATACATTCTGCTTGGTAGCGCGGTAGGAGGAGGATACACCGCTAAGAAGGTATGCAGTCTATATGGTGAAATGTTTTCTATAATTTATATTCAGTTCAAAGTTGCTGAATCGCTCAAAGAAAATGTGATGTGTTTAATCATAAATGCTATTATTATTCATTATTTTGCATACATTGATAAGTCAAAATGATACTTGATCACTTGTGTTTATTTACATGCAGACCTATGATGAATGGAAGGATATGCTTCCTGATTTTAGCGAATACAACTGGGTCATTCCAGACTTTGTGTGGGAAATTGGACAACAAATAGATCTTGGTAAGTCATTTCATTGTTGTGTCCTAAAGTCAACAGATAGCGTTTGCTAATCTGGTCATCCTGTGTGACAATATAATATTGACGGTGATGCTATGTTTATATTCTTCATTGCCAATCCTTTTATCCTCAGAAAAATTGGCCAAAGCTTTACCCGAGATGGAGGAAATAGCCAAACTACTGCCTGACATTGACAAGATAGGAGAGAACTTTACCTTCATTAAAAGCATCCTATCCTCTGGTGAGCTTCAAACACACCCTTTACTATTCTAAAACATCTAACAAAACTTGGAGGTTGAACAGTCATACAACATGACTTTGAATGGATTATTATTATTATCACCAATGGAAAAACTAGTTTGGCTAAAACAATAACTAGAAAATGGAAAAACTAGTTTGGAATAACAATAACTAGAAAATGGAAAAACTAGTTTGGCAAAATCTAGTTCAAACATTGCCACAGACCAAATTGTGTATGACTATTACAGAGTTTTACAAGCGAAAATATGGGAGTTGCTATGACTGGGCGGAGCTTGGGCTCATTTAAGTTGAATAAAAATCATAATCCATATAAGGTTAATATTTTAAATATTTTTGTAAACATTCCTTTTAACAACAAATACGTTACTACTGTTTAACTGTGACACCATTTTTGATAGAGGACAATCATTCCATTGGGCTTCATTTGCCGATAGTATTTTAACAATTTAACAGTTGCTGAAGCATGTTTATGTTTTGCACATCATCTTAATGTGACCCTTGCATTGATCATCAGCCCTCTGCTTCTGTCTTTCATGATTATTTTGTTTCTTGTGCTGTACCTCCTCCTCTCTCCCTCCCCCCTACCCTGCTGTCCCCTCTCCACATTATTCACAGGTGTGAGTTTGGGTAGTGAAGTCAAAGGAGCTTCTGGTCTGCTTCTGTTGTTAGGTGTGTACACCAAAATCTCATTAGCGCTACCCACCTAACTCTTTTCCTTTTGTTTTGTTTTTTTCCCCCCTTCTATTTGGGGGAGCATCTCGCTATGTTTTTTTTTAGCCTTTTTTTGGCCGTGGTCATATATTGATTTCTTTTTTGGCGCAATCGGCAGTTTTCGCAGATTTTTTTTAAATTTGCAGTATTTTTCCTGATTGCACATATCATCATTACATGTCTAAATTCGCAAGCATTTTACATTTTTTAGACCTAGTTATCACCTGATTCAAGTTCTAATAGAACATGGTTGGCTTCTATTTATTAAATTCAAAATAATTCCAATGCAATTCAAAAATGCTTTCCCTTTTATATTTCCTCTTTTTAGACTTTTTAGACTGCTTGTGTTCATGCCTCCTTTGACTTCCACCCTCTTTATACCTTGTTCCAAATGTACTCTTAAAGTTGTTTGATCTTCCTCTGCTTTTAGTTGACCCTCAGATCCATGGCAAATGCACTTTTCTATCATTCCTATCATTTTCATTATGATATAAAAACGCAAAATTGTCAGTCCATTTTCTGTCAGTTGTGGTGACACACGTGAATATGGTGTGACTTGTCTTTATGGTTACTACTAACAGAATTAATAATTAATTATTAACATTCTATCGGCAATTTTACTTTACCAATACTGCCTTGCTATGTTGGAAGTCTTTTATCACCTCCAAGAGTTGTTTGTTTGAATACTATGTATACTTTCTATATTTTGAAATTATGTTTGTACTAAATCTGTCTTGGTTCATTTTCCAACAGCCTACATTTCCCAAACATCAGACATTAATTTATCCAGCTAAATAGTCACCTGGGAATTTCATGCATTTTGTAAAAAAATATATATATATTTCCCCCACAAATCTCATGCCTACGTTATTTCTGTTAGAAACTTCCGGTGAGCCACCATTGAAGGCCACAGACACTTCTACATCAGCTTTGCAAGATGACAAGCAGTACAAAAAGGTAAGTTTGCCACCCCTCAGTTTCAGATGATTTGGTTCTTATTGCAAAGTAGAAAGATATAATAATACAATAATATTATTTGTGATAATGATTTGTTGTAGCTTCTAAATATGGATGTGTCTACTTAGCCATACAATCGAGTTTTTATCTAGATATGTGCATAATTTTTGCATTGAAATGAATGCACTCAGCAAGCGTCAATGAAGTTTAGAGAAGGATATTCAAGGGGCCCAACCAAAATGGATTTAAAAAAAAAAGACAAATTAGGTGGGAGGATTGTTTGGGGAACAAAGTTGTCATCCTTGAAGGGCACACAATGTTTACATGCCTAAGCTATGCTTGAATGTGTCTAAATAAATAACCAGCACTCTGGAGGATTTAAACCTTGTTATAAACCAAGCAACCCGTGTAGTTGTACTTCCTGTGCGGCAGTATTTGTTTATGTACACTGCTGAATTTTTTTTTTTCATCTACCAGGTTATCTTTGCTTCATCCCATTTACCTTATTTTTCCTCTTCTTTGACCCTTTTTTTTCTAGGTGTGTGTTAAGTATATATTCTATTGTCGATTCTTACTTGTTTTTCCCTTGATGTCCTTTAACTTTGTCTGCCAACATCTCCAATATGACACAAAGAATAACACACTCAACATTTCATTCATAGATAATATTGGGGTGCTCTGTTTTATCATGCCGTGCTCTCTTTTCTTATTAGAATTAGATGGCCTGGTTGGGGTGTTCAAGTCGCCCTTAACCTGTTTGGTTGAGTTCTTCCCCAATAAACTCAACCACACACATAACTTAACGCTTGTTGTTTTTGGAATATCATAGTCAAATTAAGCATTATGGTCTGCACTTTAAGACTGGTCATAAAAGTGACAGCGGAATTGATCAAGTATTGTCTATAAATGTCTGAAGGTTGCACAAATATGTTGCCATTTTGGGGATAGAGCTTTGTGAGAAGTAGACAATTATGTCTTTCACTGTTCATTGAATCATGGCATTGTGCACTTGACCGTTGGCATCTTCAACATTAGCACCAGCTTCCTTTTTTACACGTTATGTTGTATCTCAAGCAACCAACCAGAATGATTCTTACTCCTTTGTCGCGATGGGCAAGCATTTTGATAAATGAGATCAGATTGATTTCACTTGCTGAGAGATGCTGAATTGTGGTAATAACTAGTGGCCTCTTTAGCTGGCAATCTTGCAAAGATTGGCCTCAGACTTTGTTTTGTGGCATGGGTTATAAAGGACGATTCCCAGTGCTGAGTCCTTGACAATACACTCATTCTCCCAAACTAGAACAGCGTTTGGTGCTAGTGATTGGGAAGTGTTGCCTTAAGCCTCACGTTGGGGAAACAGCAATGGCCTCGTGGCCTCCTTGCTGTCTATATATTGCTGCTCTTGCGTGTCTCCTCTCATCATGACGTACCCCAGCAGGGTCTGCTGGGCGAACTCATTCTTATTCAGCAGCAGATCCAGCAGCACGAGGAGGAGGTCCGGCGGTCAGCTGCAGCCAATTATGCGCGCCCCCCACCGCCAGAGCCTGCTCCCAATCCGCCTCCGAACAACAGCCCCCCTCATCACACTCGCAAGGTGAAGGTCCCACCATGTTTGGATCTGCCCATGAAAAAAAAAATCCTGTGTTGAAGGTTCTTAGCTAGAAAATGTTGTTCCTCGTGGTTAACTGCATTATTCGACGGAAAACACTGAAATAGTCATTTTTGATTTTTTCGTCATGTATTGATATTGCGCAATAAGTATGGCAGCATGTGGGAAAACAATGGAAAGCCGCAGCATGGTGTGATCGATACATTATTTTTCACTTGCGCAATGAACATGGTTGAGGTGCTTTGGTGTCAAGTGTGAGGGATTCTCACTTATTAATGCAAATATAATTCATATTTATTAACATTTCAAATGCTCTTCATCAAGCATAACACACTTCCGATCGCTCTTTCCTCGTCTCTTTACGTCCAATCCCTTTCTTTTGTGTGAACGCTCTCTCCTGTTTTGTTTGTGATCATTTAAACAAATCTGCTGCACATGTACCAAATTTGTACCCAAATCTGATTAGAATGAACTCTCAATCTTTAATAGCCTCTAAATGATTTTGGGATATCTGAATCAATTCAAATCAAATCACAAGAACAGAAATCTAGCAGAATGAGGACTATCAATCTCAGTTTTTTCTCTCCCACTGTTTCTCTATTCTTTGATTTACTTCTAAGTCTTCTAGTATCAAATTTTGCATGAAATAAGTGATTGCTGTGTTGGGAATAATATATTTATTGTGAATGTGGTCCAGAGTTCTACCATAAAGATGTGCTAACTCAATTTGTTATTGTTCTTTCTTTCTTTGTTTGATGTGTTTTTTTATTAATTATATTAGTCTTCAGAAAAGGAAAGGATTGATCAGCTTCAAGAGGACCTACTGCGTACCCAGGTAGGTTCCCACTTAAAACATTTTGTTTAAGGTTGTTAAGGTTGTTTAATATGATTATAATGGTTGTTGATCGATTGTGGCGTATTTAAAAAGTGTAGGGGATTGATGACAAAACAATATAAATGCAATTAAATTATATCGCTATTCCTCTATAAATTTGTAATGTAAATTATTTTGCACCAATTGATGTGTCATTTGACTGCTAATGCCTTTTGTTTTCTTCTATCTGTTACATTTAGCTTAAGTATCAGCGTATGCTGGAAAGACTCGAGAAGGAAAACAAAGAGCTGAGGAAAGTGGTTTTGCAAAAAGATGATAAAGGCATCCACCAAAGGAAAGTGAAGGTTAGTTGCTCTGCATAGCACACCATTAAAGCCCCAGCCATTTCATTCAATATAAAAATAATAATAATTTCACTAATATAGCTTATACTTTTTATTATGTCACATTACCGGAATGTTAAATGTCTTCCTGCCTTGTCCTTTTCATAGAAATCCCTTATTGATCTGTATTCTGAAGTTTTGGACATTCTGTCTGACTATGACGCCAACTACAACACACAGGATCATTTACCCAGGGTAAGAATCATAAACTTGCTACACATTGCTTTAGAGTTTGGGTGGGTGTGGCCTAATCATTTATTGTGCTATGGGAATATAGAATGTGTATGGAAAACATTTGTTCTATGTATTATTTCTCATGCATTTAATTGGAAGTTTTAGCTGCTTTTGTTTTCTTAGCAAGAGATGGAATATTTTTCTAATCTTTTATCTCATACTATTCTTATAGGTGGTTGTAGTGGGAGATCAGAGTGCTGGGAAGACAAGTGTGCTGGAGATGATCGCACAGGCTCGGATTTTTCCCAGGGGTTCTGGCGAGATGATGACACGTTCTCCTGTTAAGGTAGGCAGGAATACTATGTTTGTTAGGCTGTTATGGATTTTTAATAGATATGTAATGTAAACAAAAAAAAGTTATACCGTGAGGAAATGTATGTCTTACCTATTACAATTTTCCATATTACCCCAGCTGTAAATGAGCCGCACTGCCCAATTTTGGGAGAATGTAGTTTGTATTTCTTATTTCCTATCTGCAGGTGACTCTCAGTGAAGGCCCCCACCATGTGGCTTTGTTTAAGGACAGTGGCCGTGAGTTCGACCTGACCAAGGAAGAAGATGTAGGAACTATATTTGTACATCTAGCAGAAATATAAACAAAAACTAAGCTTTAATTTTTTTTTATTCTTCGCAGCTGGCTGCTCTAAGGCATGAAATTGAGCTGAGGATGAGGAAAAGTGTAAAAGACGGACAAACCGTCAGCTCTGAGGTTGGTACTGAAGTTTTTTTATTTAAACTAAAAATACCAATGGTTGGTTCACCATGTAAATGTGTTGATTTAAGCTGATTTTTTTTACATTTTTTTTTATTTTTTTTTTTATTAACAGACAATATCCTTGAGTGTTAAAGGCCCAGGAATCCAAAGAATGGTCCTTGTTGATTTACCGGGTGTCATCAGTGTAAGTAATGCATTATAATTGCATCATTTATCAATGATTAAACTTTATTTAAATGCAGTCATTAAAGTTTTCTTTTTATGCATCATTCCCAGACGGTGACGGCAGGCATGGCTTCAGACACGAAAGAGACCATCTTCAGTATTAGCAAGGCTTACATGCAGAACCCCAATGCAATCATACTCTGCATTCAGGGTGAGGTGTTATCATGCATTACAATTCAAATGGCTGTATTGAAGCCACCGTATAACAGTGAGCGGCATTGTAAATCCTAATGCTAGTCATTCCATCCAGATGGCAGCGTGGATGCTGAGCGGAGCATTGTCACTGATCTAGTTAGTCAAATGGACCCCCAAGGAAAAAGGACCATCTTTGTGTTGACTAAAGTCGACTTGGCTGAGAAGAACCTTGCCAGCCCAAATAGAGTAAGATATAGAAATATTTAGTCAGGAAATAACACTTGGATGTGGCATCTTTACAAAAAGAGCGTATGTCCCAAATTTAATTTGAAGCTCAAAGATTAGTTTAAGGAAAAAAAAGCTACTTTTTTTTACCCTCCATCAGATCCAGCAGATAGTGGAGGGCAAGCTGTTTCCCATGAAGGCTCTGGGGTATTTTGCAGTCGTGACAGGAAAAGGTTATTACCCTTAAACCATCTAATATTTGAACAAAAATGAAATAATATAGTCATGATTTCTCAGAATGACAAAATTTCTCCTGTTGCTAATCCTTTTATAGGAAGCAGTGGAGAGAGCATTGACTCGATTAAAGACTATGAAGAGGAATTCTTCCAGGGCTCCAGGTTGTTGCGGTAAGCCATACAATGCAGAGTTAGAAATTAGGATGCCATATTTTGTGACGTTTTTATGTGTGGCTTGCATTCACTTGTCCTGTGTTTCATAGGGATGGCATGTTAAAGGCCCACCAGGTGACCACAAAGAACTTGAGTCTAGCTGTCTCAGACTGCTTCTGGAAAATGGTCAGAGAGTCTGTTGAGCAACAAGCTGATGTCTTTAAAGGTAGGATCTCTGTCTGGCAGTGATAAGAGTGTTAGCAATTGGATTAGTATAGGTAATTGTTAATAAAAAATGATAATTATAATGACCCACAAAAGCCCAGGAAGAACATGCAAACTCCATATAGTGAAGACTGACCTGAGATCAGACTCATGTCCACAAAAGTGAGGCCAATGTGCTAGTTCGCAGGCCGCCAGAACATTTGATAATTTATCGATAATATTACTTGTCTGTTCAGGGCTTCACAATGTTCTTCTTGAAGCAACTCAACACAAGCTGTAATATCATGAGGACGTGATTAAAGTACAAATGTTTTTTTTTTTTTTTTTGTAGCATCCCGATTTAACCTTGAAACAGAGTGGAAAAACAACTACCCTCGATTGAGGGAACTGGACCGGGTAAGACAAAAACACACTGTCAATGTTAAATATGAAAACACATTCCACTAAAATATAACTTGATGACAAGCAATCCCCAACATGTAAATATATGGATGGAACTGTCCAAAATACAATAATAGTTTAGAAATAAACTTGGTTATTTAAAATTGGGTTAATCAAGTAGATGCCTTTTTGCAGAATGAGCTGTATGAAAAGGCCAAGAATGAAATATTGGATGAAGTCATCAGTTTGAGTCAAGTGACCCCACAACACTGGTAAGAAGAAAATTCAACATTTCTTTTTTATCCAGCCTTTGGAAGTTGACATTTTGTACCTTCACAGGGAAGCTATCCTGCAAAAGAAGCTGTGGGAACGCGTTTCCACACACGTAATTGAGAACATCTACCTGCCTGCTGCTCAAACAATGGACTCTGGGACCTTTAACACCACTGTTGACATTAAGTTGAAACAGTGGACTGACAAACAGCTTCCACACAAAGCCCTTGAAGTAAAAACTCCTTAAATTCCTTCACAATTTACCAATCTTAGCACTCACCTCTTTATTTGGGATGTTTCTGTTTTGATATATAAAGTAAAGACAAATGACTTGTACAAATGCATGCATGCATTTCCCTAATTTCATGTTCCGTGACTAATCAAATCTACCCGTTAAAGCAAAGCCCTTTCTCTGTTCAATTTGAGCTTTGATTGACAAGGCAGGCCTGTTTTTTTTAGGTTGCTTGGGAGACACTGCAGGAGGAATTTGCTCGCTTCATGGCTGAGTACAAAGGCAAAGACCAGGATGACATATTTGACAAGCTGAAGGAGGCCGTAAAGGATGAGAGCATCAAAAGGCACAAGTGGAACGAGAGGGCCATGGACAGCCTGGTAAATGCACTGTCAGCAGATTCTGCCTTACTGAATATAATAAGGCCAGATGTGTTGTCAGCTGGCCTTTTATAGCACTCTCACAATGTTCTGATTGTGGTTTGAATCAGAGAGTGATCCAGCACAATGCTTTAGAAGACCGCTCCATCACAGACAAGCCTCAATGGGATGCAGCAATTCAGTTCATGGAACAAACCCTGCAGTCACGCCTCAAAGACAGTATGTGCTGTACTTCATATTGAAGGCTTTTTTAAAAAAAATATTATTTTTAATTGGCACTCTAAATATACCTCAGGGGTCAAGCAGAAACATTCATGTCCAAATTAAGTCATTTCATTAGAAATTCAAAATATTTACTTGGTCGAGACAAAGTTTACACCTACAACAATAAATGGATATGATCTGGTATACTTATACGTATTTGTACGTTTTATTCCTGAGTGCTATTAACTCAGAGTCTAATGGACTGCTTAATTTGTACTTAAAAGTTACGTATCTGAAGCTTCCCTTTTTATTTTATTTAGTCAAATAGTTTATTTATTTATTTATTTTTTGTATTTTACAGCTGAAGCTGTAATCAAAGACATGGTGGGTCCAGACTGGAAGGAAAGGTGGTTGAGTTGGAAGAACCGAACAGCAGATCAGGTAATGTTTCAACTAGCGAATGGGCGATATATCCATTTGATCTCATCAGGTTTCTAAATACGAGCAGATTAGTTGATTAACTCTTACCACTCGCCTCGTAGCACATCCGTAACGAAACCAAAACGGAACTTGAGCGCTTGCTGAAGCTGCATGACGAACACACGGCTTACCTGGCCAATGACGAGGTCACCACAGTCAGAAAGAACTTGGAGGGACGATCGGTCGAAGTAGATCCCATGCTTGTGAGTCCACCATGATTTTTTTTTTCTATCTACAATTTGTGGTCCAGCAAATAACCTCTTGGTGTTCATTCCAGATCAAAGACACATGGCATCAATTATATAGACGGCACTTTTTGCAAAAAGCTCTCTCCCACTGTAACCTCTGCAAAAGGGGCTTCTACTACTACCAGAGGCACTTTGTTGACTCTGAGGTAACGAAAAAAAAAAAAGAAAAGTACTTTATGGTGGTCATTGTTGTCTTTTTTGTTTAGCTGTATTCACATTTTGATTTTGCACATTTTGCCCCAGTTGGAGTGCAATGATGTGGTTCTGTTTTGGAGAATTCAAAGGATGCTGGTCATCACAGGCAACACATTACGACAGCAGCTCACCAACACGGAAGGTAACAACCAGTCCTTAGCAGTATCCCATGGTTTTTACTTCTTGGTCTCGGTCCTTAATATTTATTCCGCACAGTACGCCGATTGGAGAAAAACGTGAAGGAGGTGTTGGATGACTTTGGAGAGGATTCGGAGAAGAAATGCCAGCTCATCACTGGCCGCCGAGTACAACTAGCTGAGGATCTTAGTAAGATATCATTTGAAGTTAATTGAACATCCAGTCGTGTCTCATTTTACAACAATTTTCAGGAGCTAACAAAATGGCCAATGGGTGGCAGCACTCTTTAGGTTAAGACAAATATATGTTCATTTTTACTGGCTTTAAGAATCTCATTGAGGTGGTGAAGTTTGTTCATTCACAATTGCACATGTTAACGATGACAATGGGTTTAATGGATTTATGGGATCTGAATGTCACCTTCCCATGTATAGAGCGAGGGTTTGTTTATTGAGAATGCTTTTGGTAAATACATACATGAGTTTTTCTAAGGTAGGATTGGTGAAGGTTAAAAGAAAATCTTATTTTGTGATTTTGCAGAGAAAGTTCGGGAGATCCAGGAGAAGCTTGAAGCCTTCATAGAAGCTCTACACAAGGAGAAATAAAGGAGCCAGGTATTTTTGTCAGCTAGATGTAAAGCCAAAAGTGACTTTATACAATATACAATATCACGTCTAATTGGCTACTCTGTTTTAAAGACATGTTGAGTTCACGTTTATGTTTTTTTTTCCTCCAAGAAATATATAACGCACTGAAGAATAGAAATTGGTCATCCTGGATTCCTGGGTGTCACACGTCAACGCAACGCACTCTACCATATTTTAATATTCTTGCTTCCTGATCGGAAATGAAAAGCTGGAACTTAAAAGAAGAAAAAAAATGTCAGATTTTTCTCTTGGAATATACTTTTTTTTTCTTTTTTGGCTGAGAGAAATGGGCCTATCAAGAATAGGATTTCTGGACAAGACATCTCATAGTTCAATCTAGAGGATGACATTGAACCCTTAAAAGGACAGGAAGGCTTAATGTGTGTTGCTGTTTGCCCCCCCATTTGAGCATCTGTCTTGTTTAGTTGCACTAAAGATCCAAAGTACTTGTGCTTTCTCTCTTCTGTCTTTCTTCACGCTTTGTGACACTTTGGATCTTACATCACAATTGCACCGTTAGGACAGATTCAAATCTGGACCTGGATGCAATGTTTTTCAAAGGATCATTTCTGCTGCATTGGAATATAAGAAAGCACCTATGAGTCATTTATTTCTGTCTATAAAGACCCTGCAATATACACTCATGTTGCATATTTTGTAAAAGTGTTTGTGTTTGTGTGGGCGGCACTGTCACGTCGTTTTCTTGAACGACTTCACCTTTTAATGCTAGGTATTTGTTGCAACAGATTTTACTAAAATAGTTGACTTTATTTAATTGTGTGTACATACAATTGGTGAATATAATAAAGAGTGTGCATGTCAGTGCAGACTTGGGACAAATTCAGTCATAAAAGCTGTAAATTAATGAGGAAAGTACTGCATTTCTTGCTGGTCTAAGTTGAAAAGTAGTAATAATAGCACTGGCAAAAAGATGCCAACTCAAAAAGAGGTTCACTTACATTGTAAGAATGTTCAGGACATTATGCTATCCTTTGTGGTTGTAGTTTAATGTGGTGGAGTGCAATAAATCATGAGCTACCAGAGATATTGTTAATATATTGCAACGCTGCAACCATAGCAACAGACATTTTTTGGTATTCGATCCAAGACCAGATTAGGTTTTCTTCATGTCAGATCTATAAACATACATTCATGCCAAAAGTTATGCATCTGTGTGACTTATATACTCTTTGAGAATATTTTATTTAATTAGTGTGTAAAATTCTGTGATCATACTGCAAAGAAAGTACATTCACAGTATTTTATCTGACATGCAGGCATCAGTAATGCATGTGGCCATGAGCAAGTAAGTCATTTTCCTTTAACTGGACAGGTGCTACTTTCCCAATTCCCCATCCTTCCCAAGTGACTGGACTTCCATTTCCTCCAAAGCCTTTTTCCAATGTTAGCCTTGCTCTACTTCAGCAATTAGTTGAGACAATCAGAGGGCAAGAGTACCAGAGATTTATGGCTCTGCTCCGACAAGTCCCATTGGCCCATTGTCTGCTTCATCGATCCACAGCTCTCAAATCAAACCCCGCCAGCCTCCATCGCTGTTTGGCGCCATTCTGGCCTCCCAACCCGGCAATTATCTTAATCGCCACTGTGAATAGGGTGCAGTGGCTTGTGTGTGCATGTGACTGTATTCATATTGAAGAAGAGTTCTTATAAATGAGAACTTAACCACTGGATTTACAAGCCTGAGCAATGGTCCCCAACCCCTCTTGTCTTTTGGGGGTAATTAATTGTCGTAAAGCGTATTAATCATCACCTGTTTTAGTTATACTGGAGCCATTAACAGTCTGGGAGTTGCTGTTACATCATTGGGTTAAAAGACACCGGGTTATGGCATGACTATCATTCATGATTGGTGATTTGGAAACAGCTATTTCGTGGGTTACTCCGTTAGAATTGGAACTTTCTCCATCATGCAATCATGAATAGTAAAGGTGAAATTATACCACACCTGGCATTTTTTGGGATGGAAGATGCACAGCCCGAATGAATTATTCCGCCTTGGGTTCATGGGACAGTATGGATTTTTTTCCTAGTACCAAATGAATTTTCTTTGAGTAGAAAAAAAGACTACAGTACACTAACTTTGGATGGGTGTGACAATGAGTATACCCTGGTTTCTCGGAGTTGTAATTGTTCTATTCAAGATTCAACTAAAATATTTAGTTATTTGATTTTTGGAAGGTTGCATTGCAAAAAGAGATCTAAATGTTGAATGAAAACATGGAGAAAGTAGCATTTCACACCCTGAAATTGATCAATTTAAGCAGAAACTGACAAAGCAGGTAAGCAGTTAAAAAATTGAGTCTATAAAGGTAGTATGAAGTCCAGGATACGATAATTATTTTTAGTCACCCAGATTTTAAGGTTACATCTATGCATACATGATGTGTAATCCCTAATCTTTTGTCATCATTTCATCTTTTCTATGACTTCTTGATGAACAGTCCATGGACATGACTGCGTTGGGACTGTTCTCTAACCTGCAGGATTGGAGACCATGCTTATAGACAGTGAAAATAGGTGTCTATAACAAAAGGTAACTATATTGAAATATGAGCATCCATGTGATAAATGAGTCCCAACTCTGGTTTGATCTCATGGGGATTACAGTCTTCTCAAGCCTTGACCGTGAACAGGAATATGGAAACTATTGGAAGATACAAGTGCAATTTACAGCTCTGACAATACCTTTTTTTCCAGATTAAATTTGGTTACAAACATCCTTGCTTTTACCTGCAGCATATCTTAACTGCTGTGATGTGAGACATAAATCAATAATGTCAGCTTCTATGTCCTTAGTTGGGATGTTTCCGTTTGTCCTGTCACTATAGAAGCCATCCTCCTGAATGTGTCTTCCTGCAACACAAACAATAAACTTTTAATAATTTTCCCACACACAGCCCTTAATTAAAAAAAAAAAGCAATGCTTTAAAGTCATTAAGCTTTGCTTGCATATACAATACTGTTTAAATAGGTTGTGTCACTCAGACAATTTTATGAAAAGTCACTTTTTTCTAACAAATATGTAGCAAAATTAATAGAAAATTAAATCAAGACATCAATAAGATGATGAATAGAGCTTTTGTTTTTGGAATATTTGTCAATATGTTTACAAATTGGCTGTTAATGACTGAGCTTTGAAGGATGACACTGGTCTTGTTTTTAGGTTGCTTGGGTGATGCTACAAGGGGGAATTTGCTCACTTAACGGCTGAGTACAAAGGCAGAGAGCAAGATGACATTTTTGACAAGATGAAGGAGACCCTGAAGGACACGAGCATCAAAAGGCACAAGTGCAACGATGGGGGCCATGGACTGCTTGGTAAACACACTATCAACATTCTAGTTAAGGCCATACAATGCAGCCTGAATAATATTCTTTTCAATGGAATAGGAATTTTACAGAATAATTCAATTGCATCCAAGAAATAAAATGACAAGACTTTAGTAGTTTTAACTTCCTCCACTAAATGCCAACAAAGTTTTCATTTAAATTTTATTTTAATTCAATTATTAATCGCTGTTTAATTAGGGATAGCCCGGCGGTCGAATGCTTAGTGAGTTGGCATCACATTTCTGGGGTTGAGGGTTCGATCCCAGGTTGGTTCTCATTTTGTGGAGTTTGCATGTTGTCGGTGGGCTTGCGTGGGTATTCTCTGGGTACTCCGACATCCCAAAAACATGCAGCTACCCTGCTGTTTGAATGCTCTAAATTGCTCCTAGGTATGAGTAGGGGAGTAAATGGTTGTCTGTCTCCTCGTGCCCTGTGATTGGCTGGCCACTGGATTAAGGGTGTCCTCTGCCTGGTACCTGTGGGTGGCTGGGATGGGCTCCAGCACCCCCAGCGACCCAGAAGCAGTACAGATAATGAATTAATTAATTTGCAAATTAACATTAACATATCAGCTTTTGTTCTGGCACTTTTTTAGAAGATCTTAAACACTTGAAAATTCTAAGTGGCCAGTAGGTGACAGCAGTGGCTAAAAAAGCAGCTCATGTGAATCTTCAACGAGGAGTCAGAGCTGTCAATTTGGCAACAACTATACTCAAATTAAAGCAACAAACTGCTCTATAATAAAGAGTAAATTTGTCAATTAAATGAAGAATAACATTGAAATTGGTATGTACTTTTTTCTTTAGCAGGACGAAATAAATAACACTGAAAAAAAATCAAATCATATTAAAAAGCTTAATTGCATCCTTAAAATTTTAATTAAAAATCACTTGTTTATACTCCAACAATCGCACCTATTTTTAATAAATTAGTTTTTCCCAAAGCATACAAGCAAAAACCTACTTTTAGCTTTAGGCTGCCTCAATATAAATTATTACTTATCGTACCATAGCTCTAACTTGGTAAAATATGTATTTATTTTTTTTCTAATTCATAGCAAAACATGCTCTTTTTCAGTCAGTCTGGGTAATGGTTGAGTGGCAGTTGTGGGTCATTAGATGTTTGACACTTTTTCTGCTCAGGACTTTTTTTGTTTGGGGGGTCTTTGTGCATATGTGGGCCCCATCAGTCCAATCTCAACTGCGGATGGTGGATGGCCTGCTTCGTTGACATGGCCCAAAGCACAATGGTTTCCTGGAGCAAACAGCTAAAGTCTGCAAAAACATTTGAGCAATATTCTTTTTAAGTACACTAGCAGAATTGTAGCCTTGTTTATGGTTAGAAATACTTGCCAAAAAGTTAGATAATTCCCACAGACTCAGTTAATTGACCAAGTCCTTATCTTCCAAATGAACCAGTATCTTTTAAACAGTAATTACAGATGGTATTTTCATTAGTGATTGTGTATGACTATTTGCTTTGAAGTGAAAAACCATTGGACCCAAAAACTCCTTGTTTGGAATTTGAAAACAATTTTCTGGGAAAATTAACATGCCAGCACAGCCAGAAAATGAAGGATTACCACGATATGTGCCATACTTTTGTTTACTTTTGCCTTGTCAACACAAAGATTGTCTGATGGCAAACAGGAAACATATAATGACGACCCTAGAAATAGAACATTTTGTGACGATGATGTGACAGTAAAGTGACAAAACTAGTTTCTGTCCAGTCTGCTCCACTATCCATTATTTCCACTTTCCATTTAGCTGTTTCGCTACCTCTGTCCAGCGTACCCCTTTGTCCATATTCCTCTTTAACAGCAGTTTCAACCTTCACCTGACCACCCTTCTCCTTAGAGCTCAAGAGGTGGAATAGCACAGGAAGAAAAAGAGGGTTAAAAAGAGTAAACATGGTTAACAAAGGCAAAAAAAAGAAGAATCTTAGGGGCAGTCTGCTGTTAAGCTCAATTTGCCTCTACTTGTAGGAAGGCCATCTTCATCTCAGGTTACAAATAGAGGTCAGGTGTGAGCATTAGTGAGTAAGAGCGTGAAAGCAGCAGTAATCAGTGGGACAAACTACAATGCACGATGTGTGTGTGCATACGTGATAGTGAGCATGTGTTAGACCAGCTGTATGGCACCTTGCCTCTGCTGGAGAAAGGCCCAGGATGGAACGTGCAAGCACAGGCAGTTTCGTAGAACCATTGGCTGTTAAGATGCACACCATCGAGATGAATGTTGGTGTTAAGAAAATGCACGCATGAAAGTGAATAACGCTAACGTGTTTCCATAACGATCATTTATCAGTGTGAGACGTAAAGCATGATGAGTTACATCATCAGTATTAAAGGCAGGTGGTTATTTGATGAAATATTGGCATTTTTTAGTGAGTTTATGGTCTGTTGTTAAGTTGAATAGAAGGTTATACAATGATTTCTATGGAGATGAGATGAAAAAGACCATAAAATTCGGGAATTATTTATTTTTTAATGGATTAGATGCCGTAACTTTCTACGAGTACTTGGAAAAAGTGGCTATTTTGACACTAAGCGGTGAAAATGCCGTGCGTCTGCACTTTGCTGACTTTCTCATTGCTCTAAATTAATGGGGAAGAATGGAGGAATCCAGTAACGCTCTAGTTGTCTGGGCTTGCACACTGGAATGCCTTCTGTGCTTTTCCTTTCATCTCCTCCTTCTTGGAGCAGCTACCTCCAAAGTGATTAGCAGAAGCTCAAAGAGAAGTGGCTCTATGTTTCCATCTGCGTTTTAGGATGACGTATCATAAGGAGGTGTTGGGTCCAAGTACCGTTTTTTTATAGAAGATACATAGCCTCCGTTTCTTCTTTGGCACAAAGCTAGTCAATATTTTGCGATTATGGTGAAGAGAAGCGTTGTTTAGAGCAAATGCATCTTTTGAAATTATAGCCATAACCCATTTTGTCGTGTGTCACTCTAAATTGTAGTTAGGTTTCAATATTTTCTTTGTGAGATGAAGATACTGTTTTACCACCTTAAACTTGTAGCTAAAATCCTCTGTTGAAGATGGGAGATTCTTGTCACATTCTTTAACATCTTGGCACGGATATGTGTAACTCATTTAATACTATTGTTACCTTCCTGACAGCCTCCTCATCAGTTTTATTTATTTATTATAACCCATTTGAAAAGGACATTTGAGTCTTGGTAATGACATCTCAACTTGATGTTATTAATATGCACAAAGGTATATTCAATGCCCAACAAATACATATTTTACCATTCTAATTGATGCCCACTCACCTTGGAACATCCTAAATATTCACTTATGAGACCATGAATATCCTATCTTATCCTAATTGTGTTTTTGTATTGTCAAAAGTATTACCCCAAAGTCACAATATGTCCCAAAATGGTTAAAATCTACTCAAACCTTTCTTCACGATCAGAAAGTCAGTCTCCAACCCAAACACAAACCAAACCCACCCAATCTGTCAACACTGCTGCACCTACCCTGCAAATCATCAGGCAATTAATTCTTAACATATATCACACAACCTTTGACCCTTTCCCCATCACATTTTACCCCATAGCTGACCTCGAGCTTTAAACTCTTCAGGCCTACTACCGCATTTGTCTCCTCATCTTTGGCTGCTCTATCGGAAGAATCTGTTTTCTAGATAAGAACTGGATGTAGAAGGGTTGATTCATTGCTCTGTCATTGACAGGCTATTCAGTCTATCATCACAGTTTTTTTTTCTTCTTCACATCTTTCCTAACCTGCTTTTTGCACCATAACAATTCAAATGTTTACACCATGATAATCCACATTTAAAAACAAATCAGACCTCGCCAGTTGAAGAAATGTGAGACTTCTGTTTGTTACATTTAAAAGATTTCCTTTCAAAAGATGGAAAGAGCAGAATACTTAAACCATTCCATGTCACCAGCTACACTGTGACCTTGGCACTCGGATGATGTAAAATCTTCGATGTGCATGATGACAAGCTGTGACTTGAACTATCTACTGTCCTTTTAGTGACCATACTGTGAGCTGCTGCTGTTGTTGTCAGAATTTAGGCCTCAACCTTGGCACGGGTGCAACTGTTGAAATCATCCTATTTCTTTGCTGCATTGCACCCTTATTTATTTATTATTATTATTATTTTTTTTTACCTCCAGTCAGTGAAAGTGGGCATCAATCCTAGAAAGAGGATTATTTAGTTTTTGCCTCTGGCTAAGCTCTAAGCACGACTTCCCTTCATTCTTTTCTGTCCATCAGATGCCTGTCCAGCAGGGCAATGGGGATTCATAGTTTAATAGTACTTGGTTTGTTTGTCTGTTGTTTTTTCTGTTTTGTTTGGTTTTAAACATGAAGCTAAATGGCTTATATTGATGTGTGGGCCTTTTGAGCTACTGCCTGAAGAAGTCATTTTGGGTGTAAATGAGAACTACTTTCATTTAGTTATTTAATTAATATAGTAGGTGTCACTTATTATGATGTTTGTTACGGTCTGGAATTTCTCCATTTAAAATTGTCTGTTTAAGATGACCAAAATTTGGTTAATATGACCATTTTCTTCATCTCTTTTTATTACACTATACAAAAAAATGCTCAATCCGGATATGCTTGGGAAAGGGTTTTCCGTCAATAGATGAGTTCAATACTATTGCTGTGATTTAAAAAAAAAAAAAACATTTATTTATTTACCTATTTTTGCAAAAAATATCTTGTGAATGGATCTTATTGTACGTCAAAAACTCACGGACATGTGTAACATTTTGAATTTGTTTTGGAGCACTTTGATAAGTTGCTTTGACTCAGGTGTGGTTAAATGACCATTTGCATTATGATTCTTGGATATGCTACAAATCTATTTTGCATCCGACTAGAACGTCCTTTGGAATCATACAATTTGTCTCTCAGCGTATCAAGCCAATTTAGTTCAGATTGAATCTGATTTAATCAGATAGAGATTCCTCAGTCCTCTGTCATGACGTTTTTGATATGTTTATCACGCCAAAATGGAAGAGTTGATTCATCAAAGTTGCAGACAAGGGAACAAAGTGAAATATCAGATATGAATATTTCTAGCTCCTCGCCTGTGGCAATTACAGGTCAATTAACAGCTTTCTGGTGTAGCTCGCCTTCCGCTACGTTCAGCCTATCACGGGCTTAACGGACCATACAGAAGAAGGGTGAAGG
Source organism: Stigmatopora nigra (assembly GCF_051989575.1). Lineage (NCBI taxonomy): Eukaryota > Metazoa > Chordata > Actinopteri > Syngnathiformes > Syngnathidae > Stigmatopora > Stigmatopora nigra. The sequence continues at coordinate 9,164,816 of NC_135512.1, forward strand.
AGATATTTCATGTGGAGATCAAGCAGCGAGAAAGAAGGGATTGGACTTCCCTCCCTTTTTGTCAATGGGCAAGGAGACCCCCACCCACCTTAGCCCACACAACTCCCAGCATCTTAAAAGACGGGGCCTCCGGGATAGAAGCTAGAGGATTATGGGAATATTCATGACGGAATAAAGGGACAGGCAGTTGAATGACTGTGTTTTGGGGCTCATCTCTTAAGTAAACAGGAGTCTAAATGGAGTTTTCGATCTCAACTGCTACAGGAACAGCAATGCTGACTCTGTCCATGGTATTTTATCCCCTTGCCACTAAACAGTGAAAACAAAGCCTTTTTGTGACTCTTTTTATTCCTTAGTCGTGCTAATAAGTATACTTTTCACTGTTTTTTAAAATTAGGCGTCATACTTGTGGCCCAGTGCAATTTTTTAAAGTCTTTAAACACCCCTAACAAAATGATATGAGGACTAGATTTAGTATTTGTGATTTTCATCCTTTTATTATACTGTGATGAAATTTTTACCTGCCCACCTTTAGTATATGAATCAATAATTGCTGGCCATCAAGCAACAGTTCCAAGTTAGTAATTACTTAAGACGAGTAGACATTAGTTAGTTAACTAAGGGTGTGGTAGAAGACGTCGCCCTGATTTTAATATGCGTTCTGATAGACTGACAATGTCGAATAGAACAAATTTAGAATGATTTCATGAATGTATGCACAGTTTTTTGCATCCAAATTGTCATTATTTATTTTTCATCTTTATTGAAGGGTGTCGGATTAGATCAGGATCAGGATGTGAGTTATTTTTGGGCCCAACTATGTCATCCTGTAAACTACAGAAGAAGGTATCCACCATCAAATCTGAATTAGTCTCTTGTTTCAATTCAGTTGAATTCACATTAATCAAATGAGACATTATCTTGCTCTCATCCTCTTCCATTAGCATCAACAATTTTAGTTTTGGAACCCCAAACCCTCAAATCTAATTTCCTATTCCCCCAAGTGATTACCTTTTCTGGGCAATGGTTAATAGACCAATGTGTTAATTTTAACCAGCTCTAAACAGCCAACTGAAACGACGTAACACCTCTCTCGTCAGCCACATCAGTAGAAGTTAAGCTTTGAAGCCCGAGCTGGGGGCTTTCCCGTGTTTTGACGATCCCACAGTCGGCAGCCTACTTTTCTTACACCCCCAAAATCCTTTTCATCCATGTGGACAGATGTTGGTAATCCCGCTCTGATTGGCCCGGATTGAGTTATGTCGTTCTGCGGTCACACTCGGATCATTCTCAGTCGCACTTGAGCCGAGCCTGTGGAGGCCCGCTTGCCGCTGTGGCGGCGCTCAGGTCATGTTTCATTCCAGCCCACACCTGCTCCTTTGACTTATCGGCGTGCCCCCACACAGGCTTCCCTAATGCCTCCATTAGGTGTCGTAATCTCCCTCTAATGCCCTACCACCTTGTCTGAGTGTTAACAGAGAATTAAAGGTTGGGATTTTGTTTTATTTCCACCACAAAGAGATTCCAACCAATATAGTATTTATGATATCATTTGGAGTCTCTACATTGATTTTCTTTTTAAAAACAACCCAGTTTTTACGTCACACTCAATACAATAATGGTAGAACACAGCTGTAGCATATGTATGTAAACATTGATCTTTTTATGCTTATGAAATCGTATTGTAGAAATGTTTTTATGCTGTAAACAGTCGTGAGCTAACAAGCAATCTTGAACTGTTAATGTTTATTGAGGGGGACCCAAAATAGTGTCTTGAAGCGTTCAATTGGCGCCCGGGCTGAAGGTTTGTGACCCTTGCTTTGTATTTTTTACTAAATAATACTAAGTTTTTATTACCCACTTGGGGTGTAACTGTACCGATGCAGGTCTTGTCATTTAGTACTCTACATCTGTGCTACTGTTTCAAGAGGGCGAAAGGTACACACATCTCTCCTAACAAACGCGTGGTTTTCATCTGTTAGGAAAAGGATACTTTAGCAGGCATGCTCCATCAAAGATGCTGCACACAATCCATAGCGAGATTTGGTTTCAGTGCAAAGCACGTGCATACTTGTCACCTTTGTCTTGGCCTGAAATGGACACTTAGGACCGTGTCGCTCTGAGGTCCAAACCACAATGATTAATCTTCCCGCAAAGGGCAGTTCAAGCCTTTTGGAAAACAATCCGTTGAAAGTTCCCCATAGATCGGGTGTACCCAAATGACCAGGACAGAACAGCAAGCGTCAGTTTACTCATCAGCGCTGCTTGTTTGAGTTTGTGCTCGAGGCAGATCAAGGCAGATTAGCCAAGGGTGACATGGAAGTTGAGCGCAAGTTAGGCCCGGGAATGTGAGCTGCGTTGCCAGCTTGGTTTGGACTTTCTTCAGCCACTGTTTAATCAGCGATTAAGAGGGATTTACATCTCTCGCACATCTCGTGTGACAGTACACGGCAATGAATGGCTTGGTCGTCCGAGGCATTGTCCGTAGGAGTGTGAACATGAGGCCGAGTGACTGTTTTTCCCGGTAAACTCCCCTTAAACTCGTTTTCTATCTCTCTTTCATGTGAAATGTTGTTGTTATGCTATCTCCTTCTGACCATTGGCCATGTGCCCGCCAGTTACAGACCAATAGATGCTTTGATGTGGTCTTTGAGGCCAAATCTTCGTCATCCTATGCCAATACTGAGCCTTAAGCTTTAACCTTTTCTGTCAAACTGGACCATCTGTTGTTCAGATGAGAATGTCATTGAATTACTACTGCGTGGAGGAAAAACCCTTAGCTGGACATGGAATTTCTTACACCTTTTTTTTGGCCATTGATGGTGAAGGACATCCAATAGATTTGGATTCATTCATTGATCGCTCTTCCAGTTCAACCAGTTTGGCTATCAATTCCAGACAATTCCTTTACACAATCAATCAATCAAAAAAACAGTTCCATTAGTTGCAGATTAAATAAAAAAAATTCCAAAGAAGATATTGTAAATTTAGAACCTGTTTCCAAGCAACTTATACTGCTTTATTGGGTCAGTCGGATTTGGCTGTGTCCCTCTCCACCAAAGGTCCAGTTACTAAATGCTTAACAGCCAAGTCTTACGTGTTGCGTGGACCCAAATGAGGCCTTGAATAATGATCAAGTCTGGCAACAGAGTTCTTTCACCTCAGTGGGCGTGGCTACATTATTACCTGAGGCGTTTGTAAACATGCTTTTCCTCGCAGTGTGTAGATTTAGCTTGGTACAAGACGGGGAAAAGTGAAGGAAAGTGCCTAATGACTTTGTAGCAGCTGTGAAAAGAAAAAGTGGGGGGTACTGAAAGTCAACCTTCCAAAAGCATGCCTTTGTGCCATCACGTCGACACGTTCTGGAGGCAGGGAGGCCGCCGGGGACACACTAGACTCCATTAGCATCTGCAAAGGCCGTCACGTTGACTAATAGCAAGCGTCACAACGGCATCGTGGTTCAGTTTGTGTTTCCTCCTCAATCCCCTTTATGTTGGACACACAAAGCAGCCGGGCCAGACCTGTCAAATGTGCCACAGCGGCGGACGCGCACAAAGCGTCATTTCTTGTCTTTCTTCCCAATAAAAAGCCTGTCTTGTTCATTTTTTCCAAAATCCCCCACGTTACCACACAGACACATTTTGTCTTTTGGCAGAGGGCGTGGCAGCGGTCAGTGTATGATTAAAAATGTGAATAGGTCTCCGGGGAAAAAGGCAATAAATAGTGAGGATGGCAGATTTTGGACATAAGCAGTAATGCGTGCATTTGTTTGCCTTCTTGTTAGCAGCACTGGCATTGTTCTCTTTCTCTTATGAAGAAATTAATTGAGCTCATCGGAGAGAAAGAAATTTGGCAAGCAGGTCATCACTTAGCCTGTGATGAGTCCCACGGCATCCTCAGATTAAATCCACTGTCGAATTACCTCTACCAATCATAAAGAAGAAGAGCGTAGTTAAAAACGACGATTGTGTTGGGTTAAGTGGAGCTGATGCCTCTCAGTTTATTATGTGATGTGGGATTTGAACTTTTAGAAGTCGCCTGCGGTCTTAAGAAAAACTGCTGTTGTGATCTACGTTTTTTGTTTATATATTTAATTTGTTGCCTTGTTGTGTCCCCCGCCTGGTGCTCGTAGTTAGCTGGGATAACCCCCCCCCCCCCCTTTACAACTCTTGAGGATATACTTGGTCCGTAAATTGAAAGAAAGTGTAATTATTTACTTTTTTGTGTGTCAATTTACTAATGGGCATTGAAAAATACTGTCTCAAAGAAGAAATGTTGGGCAAAAATCACGATATAAGAAATCTAAAATTGCCAATAGGAATTCAGAATCTTTTGGGTCTTTTTAAGATACGCTTTTCACTCATTGTCTTTTTTTTGGGCGGGTTTGTAGGATTGCTTTTCAGTTTTTCCTGTTGATGCTTGGCTTAGTATTTAAACAGAAAGCCTTTTCCCTTTCAAGTAGCATTATTGTATTGATCTTTCAGTGAGGCTAGAATAACATCACTGAGCACTTTTTCAAACCATTGTCCACACTGTACAGGAAGTCAAGTGACCCTTTCCCATGTAGAGGCCACTACTTTTAGCCAATCCTAGTCTCTTGTCAGCACTTGAGTAAGCGCCATTCTAACCACACAAAGGATGTAAATGTAAACAGTCACCTCCTGCATGAATCTTATCTGAGAGCAGAGTCCAAATCTTGCTTCTCGCCTCGGTCCGACAAAACTTCTACTGTCCCCGGGGTCTCATTCTTTTGCGTTCGGTGTCACAATTGCCCTTTGTGTTCATTATGTCCGTGCCTTCTTCCCATTGCTCTGTGGGGTCCATTCCAACGGTGAATTGGGCCCGTGGGGATTTTGGCCGAGTCATAGAGGTTACTGACCTTTGTTTGTCTCATGCACACACATTTAGAGGGCTGTTTTTGTGTGGGTGAGAGCTATAAATTATGAGCAGATTTAAAACTTCAAGTTGATGGAAGCGTGAATTCTTAGGTGGTCTAGCGTTAATACATGCATGTTTGTGCATGTTAGTGTAGTTAGATGATTTCATCCATTAAAGAATTCGCAAGATGACCTCAGTGTCTCCCCGCACGAGACGTCACAAATGAATCAGTCCTTTGTGACTTGGTAAAACATCCCCCTGATGCGCTGTCTGCTTTTTCCTTCTCATCTTGTGGTAATCTGCTTTCATGCGCACGCCGAGTGATGGGGGGAGGGGGGGGGGGGCATGCTAAACTGGAATGCCAAGGATGTGAAATGCAAGGTTTATTTTTGTTTAAATCAGGTTGTTTTTTTAATGGATTTTAACATCCAATACAAAGTATTATACAGTCATTTTTAAAATGAGCGAACGTCAGAAAAATCAACTTTGCTAAATTAGCTCAAGCCCCAAATGCATCTTTTGTAGACACGCCACTCTAAATAATAAATCACTTGATCAATTCCAATGACAGCTATTAAATTCAAATATAATGGAGGCATAGGTCATGAATTACTTCATTTATTTTAATTAGGCACACACATAACACTGGTTTACAATAAAACAAAACAAAAGCTTGAATTAAATCAATTAAAAATCTATTCATATAAAAAATACACAAATTTGCATTATATTACATTGCTTCTAATTCAAGTATTCATCTCAATTTTCATACCATATAATCAGTATTCACTGCATCTTATCCATTTATTTTATTTTATATCTCCGCTATAGATCTGAAAAAATATACCAACATGTGAAGCCGTAAATTAAAGAGTGATTGAGTGATGCAATGCAAAAAGAGAGACACAATCTTTAAAAAGTGACTTCTCTGTGTGTGTGTGAAAATGTGGTGGGTGGGAACTCTCTTTCTGCAAAGTTGCCATGGAAAAAGTGATGGAGGCACAAAGTGTTTCTTAATCGAGTGTAGGGGGGAGCTTTTGGCCCAAGAAGTTTGTGTGGTTTTGCATGGATTATTAAGGAGGATTAGGTGGCCATTCAGGGTAACCCGTGAAGGCGGCAGGTGAGGTGTGGCCTAAGCTGCACTGAGCTTTTAGGTAAACACTGATTCCAGTTGCCATATCCAAGCAGCGTTGCCAGGTTGACATTGTATCCGTCCACGCTACTTGGATCGCTCACTTGTAGTCGGAGGGGGCCACCTTTTATCGCCCAAGTGTCCAACCAAAAACGGTCTGGTGAGGTTACTTGACTGGCCATCAATGGTGCCTTAGTGGGTGTTAAAACCTAATGTAAACATGTGGCCATCTTGGCGGAATCACACGACAAACATGACAGGCCTTTTCTGTGCCAGCTTTTTTCCCTCCTTTCTGTTTGGTAAATCTTATTTCCACCAGGCTTATATCTTTTAATTTGATTTACATTCCCAAATAGGCCTGTTTTACATGGCTTCTGCCAGCTAAATGGTTAAATAGGCTTACGTGCTGGGAGTAGGGACCGTTTCCCACCATTGTTTCATATAAACATGCCAAGTATCCCTTTACATTAAGACAACCAAATTGCCATGTTACATGGAAGGCCGCGCCAGGAATTCTGGCATTTGTGCTTTTTCACATGACCTCAACACAAATAACAGTTCCATTTAGGATTATTATGATGACCATTTAGGCAAATGAGGATGTCCATTAAACATATCATCACTATGCTTAGTAAAGCATGTATGTGTTTTTCAGTTTTTTTCTATAGAAAATGACAGAAATGTTTGTTTTTTAAAAAAAAAATTGCATGCTCTTTTGTTGGACAATTGCATGTCCCATTTAATGTAAAATTGCAGCACCAATTATGCTTTTGGAGTTGCTTTAAGTAAAATAGATCAAGTAGAACAAAAAAAAAAATCCTCCATATAATGAGTAGGGTACCATTTTGTGGTGTTGCATGACTTCAGTGGGGGCAGGCGCGGGCTCAATTCCTGCTGTTGGTGGTGTGATTGGGGGTGTGGATGGTCATTTGTCTCTCTCTGTGCCCTACGGCTGACTGGCGACCAGTCTTGGGTGTTGTCTGCCTTTCGCCTGAAGACAGCTGGGTTGGGCTCCAGTAACCCTCTAGGATGGGCAGTTTGAAAGATGAATCAATAATGTGTAGGAGTAATTATTAAAATCTGACAACCTCACTAACTACAAAAGAAAAACTAAAAGAGGGACCAAAATATAATTTTGGACTTTGCCGAGCATTTTTCACATAAGAATGATCCCACCTAACATGGAAATGATCACATTTAGAAAAAAATATCCTTGTGCACCAATATGTCAGCACCCCCCCCCCCCCCCCACACACACACACATCCAATAAGTAACACTGGGTAGCCTTCAAACACTTTCAAATACACATACACACACACACAGTCCTTCCAGTCTCCAGAGGCCAATTAAGATAGCCTGTCTACCTCAGGGCATGCATGCCCCCCACATAACACACTTACACCCGCTCATCAGACTCCACCCCCATCCCCACCCAAGGTCGCCAGCACCTCGAGCCTCCTCACGCTCTCCCCGTAGACCCTTTGACCCCTGACACACGACCTCTGCGCTGAATGAGTACACACAGAGCAGGACCTCCGGCCATTTCTGGCACACATGCGCACATTCACACACCCTTTCGCTGTGTATGACGTGAGTAATAAAAACAGTACGGACCACTGGGTGCGTCACACACACACACACACACACATCGCTTTGGAGGTTAGTCGCAGGTCGCTGCTTCAACTCCCGACAGCTGTTTCATGTAGGAGGCGCTAAAGAAACAAGTAGCCCAACAGCTGCTTTCGTACAATATTTGAGACCAAATGACAATTTTCAATGGTATTAATCTCATGGGATGTCTGCAAGTAAAATGCTTGGTTTTAGTGAACCTTGTAAGATGAGACAAAACATTTTTTTCCATTATTAGGGTGGCGTGTAGAATTTGTTTTTGTCTGATTTTTGTTTTTCAAGGACATCAATGGTTTTAAGCCCAAATTTCTTGGCTTTTATGTTTATGGTTGCACCACTTTGATCAGTTCTAAATACAAGTTGTTCGTTCCCACTTGTGGAACTCACTTCCCGTGCACCTTAAAATTCGTCATTTAGCTGATCATTTTTAGATGTGGTTTAAACGCTTCTTTATTTCTCAAATTTTACACTTAGCCATGGGGCTTTCTTTCATATATTTCCATGTTGTTTATTGTTCATTATTTGTTCTTTTTTTATACTGGGAAGCACATTGGGCATCATTATGCTGTTAAAAGATGCTACATAAATGTGTTCTGACGAAAGTGAACTTTAACCAGTAAAACTAAGTAATGAAATATGTCAGGGCGGATGAAAAAAATCCCCAACACAAATTCATTTTCTTTCGTAAGTGTGGTGTTGTTTTGGTGATGAGTAATATTACGATTGCATCAATTTCAACTTTTGTTTCATCTCACCATCACACATTTTCCCACATTTGGGAGGTTATGGCCTTTTTGGCCTTAACTTTGCTATGCAAGACTATTTTTTTATGGACCACTCACCGCAAAATGACTCTTTAATGTTGTTGTGTTGACGTGTTGACGTGTTGACAGCTGTTGGTATCAGCATCATACCAAAAAAAATGAGATTTCTGTTAAAAAGAGACATTGAAGAAATATGTTTTTTTTAAATAGCCTACTGGAAGTTTATATTAGGCCAATTGTATATTTTTTAATTATTATACTTGTGTGCTTACTTCCATTGAACACAAATATGACTTATTATTTTAAAAACATTCAAATTCCAGTTATCCAACAACATAATTGTACATGTATATATTTATAACTCATAAAAAAACTACAACTCAACAGTTTTATATACCAAATTAATGGTGGGGAAATTATGACATGGATTATCTAGGCCAAAACAGCAAAAAAAAAATGTTGGTTGAAAGTTAACACAATGTCCCTGTCATTACAAATCCAGAAAATGGTTTCAAAGGAAACAAAGTATTAATGTTGCGAATGAGGTGTGCGTTCAAAGTTGGCCAACTGCAAGCACTATGCTGTGCTGGTGGTCAACCCAAGGGGAACATCAAAGAGCTAGGCCCAGTGGTGCAACTCAGGGAGGAGGCGAAAAACCAGAACAGGCCAACAAAACTAAGAGCAAACTGAATGGCGGCCCGGCCCAGTAATACGGGATCATCCCTGGTGTAATTCCACCCCCTGGCCCCCCAACAATGAGACCTCGGACAAGAGAGGACACATGTGGGGGGGAGACGGTCCGGTGGTCCGGTGGTCACTGACCAGGTCGCCATGCCAACATCATGCGTAGACACACATGGAAAGGTTCGCAACAGTCCCCGGCCCTCTTGCCCTGCTTCCTTTCCTTGCATATTCTAATCTGGCGCTTTGTGCGCGGACGTGTCCAAACATGGCGGGAGATCACAGGTCATTCCGGCCGCTGACCTTGGCCCCTCGCCACCCCCCCTTAGCAGGCCCGTTGTTAGTGCATCATAATCGGCTCAGGGGCCGGTCCGAGTCTGGACAGCAGTCACGTATTGTCCGACCAGCCGCCGCTTGAAAAGGTTTGGGGATGAATGACCCAGGTCATATTGGCGATGGAAGCCTTTCACATGCCAACGATACCCCAACTCATGCTGCTTCCACCCAAATGGAAGCAACTCTAGTTTAGTTATGTGAAATTCATATTTTCTGCTAACTAGCTTTCAAATTCAGTAAAAGATGGTAGTATTTTCACCTATAAAAGATGTTTCGAAACGTTCACCCACATGACAAAACATAGCATTTTTAGGCCTTACTTAACTGACTATGCTTGCATAGTAGTTGTAAATTGTGTTTTGTGTTGTTTGGGCAAATGTGAGTGTGTAAAAGTTAATGTTTTTTGACTAAGCCACATTTTCAGTGAACAACAGACTTTTTAAATCTTTTTTTATTTTATTTATCCTCATTCTGAAGTGGTTTGATGCCCATCGCAGACTATGTAATCCTATGTTTTCACTTTTCTGTGAAGCACAACCGAATTATACCTAATCTATGTGCAAAGTGAGCAGGTAGACCTTTAAAGCTACACTTTGGGGGGAAAGGACAGACATTCACAACATGTTTTGGCATGTGAGAGAACACAGGAGCTAATCACAGGCAACTGAAAAAAAATGTGAGCTCAACATATGAGATGATCATCCTTTTTTTTAAAACTATCTATGGTCATTAAGCAGGGTTGAAAAGAAAGGGACTTCAATCGAAAAAAATACAATTAGTTTTAAGTTCATTTTTACATTCAAAGTTTGCAGTAAAATGACTGTAAAGCAATTATCCACACTTAAGTGTCTTTTAGGTGATCATCAGGTTTGTCATTAGGGAAGTGTTATTTGGTCCAACCTATCAGCTGCAAATATATTGTGGAATATTTATATTATATTTATTAATCGATCTTTTCTCGATACATGCAGTGTCAGGCAAAATTAATCAATAAGCGTCACTATTTATCCACATATAGTTTCAGTTGCCTTTTTTTGGTCTTAATCAAGTAATGATTTACTACGTGTAGAAGTGTGACACTTGTCCTTGTTGACTTAGTAGTCAATTAGCAGCTGATAGTCAGACTCTTGACACAGATACTCATGTGATTCAGGCCGAAAAGCCCCCAAGCCCTCCACCTCATGCCTATACACATATAGACGTTAATTCTATTACATGTGCTTGCGAGGCTAATTTCATCAAGAGTCTCTCTTTTTCTCGCTGCCTTGCACAGAGTAATCACATTTTAGGAGGTCCTACTGATCAATGAGTTGGCCTATAAGAAGCACGAGTGCCACACGTGCAAGCTGACCCCAAGTCAAAGTGCTAATGTTGTGCGACTTATTGTGAATCATGCTTTTTTTGTCTCTGTTGAATCCTGGTTTTATATTGGTAAACTTCTTTTAAACTTATATTATAGCTAATGTTAAATATGAGATGCCTTACAATGCTTGTGTTGTGTCATACTTTCATATGACACATTTCTAAAATGTTATCAAACTCAAGACCACATTGATTATAAGTCTTTGTGAGTTACATATAACATGATCATTTTTAATATTTATCCGTTGGAATAATTGCTCTACTTTACATTGTAGTCTTAATAGAGGTCACACATAGCGTAACAGTTCACCCGCCTGAAATCTGTGCTGAAAATGTAGGTGGATTCTACAGTGGGGGTTTGAATGTGATTTTTTTCCTTTTTTGCCTTCTAATTGGCCGCAACCAGCAAAGTTTATAGACTTACTTTGCTACAAAGTCCACTTGAATAGGCTCCCTGCCTGCATTACATGTAACCTTACAATTTAACAGAAAGACAATATTGGTGCCGCCAATTCAATCAAAGGAAAAATAATGACATTCCATGATGTATTACATATATAGTATAGTTTGGTCTCTTTCAAACACGCCTAGTAAATCAATTTGATCATGTTGTTAACAGTGCTGATCATGTTAAATATAATGTATTTCTAATCATTTCCAGGTGTCTTCTTTGCTGCCCATGGCGACGGTATTCGTCCAATGCATTTGAACTGAAATTGTTGACAGGAATCATTCATCACCTCCATCACCAGTGAGTTATGCTATATATCAAAACTATTGTCTAAAATTTGTGTCCCATGTGAGAGCTTGTTTTCACTGCCATTTACTCTTAATTGATTCATTGATTTGATAAGGGACATCACATATTAATGAATATATATATGTGAGTTCCTGTGCATCATTGTCTTCTCCCGTGGACATATAGGAAGGCATCATCGGTATATATTTGGCAGGTGCAAGACAGTCGCTTGGCATATCTTAACCCTTCCTTTTCTAATCAGAAGCAAATCATCATTGGCGTATATCCTTCATATATTTCTTGACTTTTAGAGTGGTACTTGCTCACAACTGGGGTGTCTAAGTGCACTGGATGGTTGACACAGAGTGTGAGGAAACTCCAATTGTGCCTAAGTGGGAATGTTTTAATGAAGTGGGCTCTTCAAGATGGGAGACGTCGCAGCACTCTTGGGCTAATAGGAGCTGCCAATGCAATCGCCTCCTTTTCCTCTTGGCGTCAAGAGAAAGACCAGCAATTAAATCCAGCCAGGAGCCAACGGCGATGCTAGGACCGGGCCCCTGGAGGACCCGCTGGTCTGGACGTTTAATCATCATCTGACCTAGTTGCTGCATCTGATAAATGGGCGTGGGGAGGGAAAGCTCTGGCCGGTCATTAATCCGCAGTCAGATGGGGACAAGCGCGCACGGTTGCCGCCAACTTAATTGGCCACTTATTTTTGCACGAGCGGGAGGCTGAACCCGGACGGAGATGGATGCATCTCTCTTCATCCCTAATTCACTCCTGCAGGCTGCTAATACAAACAATGCAAGCACAAGAAGAAGAACAAGGGAATCTCAAAGGACGTCTCAAGATGTTCCATAATTCAACTAGAAATACAAAGAGGACCTGTGCCAATACTAAACAGGACCCAAATATGTCTAATGTTTGATTTAAAAGTAATGAACGTTAAACAGTACCATTCTGGGATCTCAAAGGGGAAGAATAGAGCTCCTCGACCCAAGTTGACTTGCACGTAGCCATTAATATCTAAAGCCATAGCAACAAAAGTGAGTTCACCTTGAAGTGGGAAAAGTTCAAATTAAGCCCAATTAGCAATTTTCTCTCCCTAGTGTCATGTGACTTGTTAGTTTTACTAGAAGTTGCTGGGTAATGGGGAGCAGGCGTGTTACATGTGATGTTATCACTATTCCACTCGTTTCAAGTTAGTGGAAGTTGTGCACGGCACTCGGAGGAGGTGAGAAAATGAATTGGTTACTAAATATTTTGGATGGACAGTAAATGTATTCATTCAAGCTATACACTATATATTGTTGCGAAATATAATTTAATTTCTATACTGTGCCTTTACATATTTGGGTATTAACTGAGATATGGGAGGTAAGCTGTCATTTTCTGTATTGCTGATGAAATATCAATCATTAGGAGTGATTTCCAAATATTAAAAACATGACATTTGTACATGGAGCCTACTTGAGCTATAAAAGGGGTAATTGTGGAGTTTTTGCAAATTTAACTTAATTATATTTTCTCATCCAAGAAATCATGAATAGGGGTAAACAGTTTAATTTCTGGTTGAAAAGATGCCAGATGTGTGTTCATTGTTAAAAATGACAATGTTGATCTCTCATTTATGTTATCATTTGAAAAGGAAAATGTGTATTGGACAGCCTAACTTGGTGAATGTGAGCAAACTCCTTATCTAAATGATCTTCAATCCTGTGTGTCTCTATGCCTTACCATCCAATCCAGCTCGTAGTGTGGGTCAGTAGTCGTCCAGCTGGCTGGCTTGTCCATCTGATGGATGATGGGAACAGGTGGGGCAGAGTGGGTTGTGATAAGGAGCATATCTTGACAGGGGCTTCCTCTGCGGCCCTGAGCTTGCTCATCGCTTGTTGACAGAGGGAGATTGATGTGCCGTTTGCTCGATGGATGGATGAGGGGAAGATGGACATGTGGGTGTCTTGTGGAACAAGACACGGCCTGTCTTGAGTTCTTATCAAGTCACCTCCTCACCTCTGCACCTTTTTGACCATTTGGGTTTATTTGTTGTGACTTCAACCTGTTGGAAATGACAACAATGATAGATTCAGACTTTTTTACCCAGGCCTAATCACACTGTTAATGTAACCCACCCAGGTCAGTGGGAACCCGCCCAATCTGTCATCACTGCTGCATCTGTGTACTCAATTCACGTGCGGTCCTCACATAACAAATGCACGTTTTTGATTTGGTGTGGTTCCTTTTCATATGACAACTTTTGGCTAGAGGCCCAAGACTTGGCAATAAACTTACACATGGGCAATATTCATTCAATCATTGGCTAAAACGGTCTGGGCGAGTCAACACTAAGAAAAATACGGAATTAAAACGTCACAGAGGCACGGTAACCAAACATTTCTTATAATGCCTGAAGCTACAAAGTCTTTTACATCCATTGAGGAGTGTGTCCCTTGGTCGCAACCAAAACCACCTCTCCAGCGAGATCTCAGACCTGCTGTTGGAGTGAGTGTGATTGTTTTAGTTTGAGGTCGCTGGTTTGTACTCACAGCATCCCAAAAGTAACACAGCACAAAGTTTTTGGTTTTAGTCCACACCAAACATTGGAGGTGTTAATACGCCCAAATTCAGCTGTTTTCACGGCTGTTATAATCAATTCAAATTCACAACATCTGAAGTCACATGCTATCCAGTCATGTGCTGTGCTTTCCAAAGAATATTTCTTAAAACCACACTGTGTACAAACAATTCAATTCTCCTCACAAAACATAGGATACTGAAAGAGGCCTATTAGAGGTCTGTGCTCAACAAGGGTTCAGCTACTTGATGACTAAATAAGGACTGGCCATCTGGTTGTTCTTCTAGTGTTAGTGCTGCATGGCTTGTGCTGCCATCATGCCTTGGTGAATGTGAAGAATTGGACCGAATGCCAGGAGTGTGATCAATATGATCAATTGGGGCTTCTCTTCCACTAATTCCAGCTAATTGGAACTTTTCACACATTTCTCCTGGGTAGAATGGCTTCCCTAATGAGAGCGTCTGATTTTAGTCCCTGCGGCCAGCAGCGGGATCCTGGCCCTCTTGACCTGCTAGGTCCTGCTGGTCAGCGCTGATCCGGACAAAAGCTTCTAGTTTAGCTGGACTGAATAGCTGCTCATCCCCTGGCCTCAGCGGGAGACTGAGGTCTTCGGAGGTCCAGAGCTGACCTCGCGAGAGGGAAGCGAATCAGGGTCAGGTCCCCGAGTCAACAACCTCGGACCGGCCTCCGACCAGCAGTCTTTACTCGTCTGACCCCGCGCAGGCCTAGGCTGGGCCTCCAGCGGTGAGTCAGGGGGTCAGTCTCCCGGAGGGCCATTGTAATGACGGCTGACCAATCACAAAAGCGCCTGCGCAGCACTACAGAGTCCTGCGGCGACCATGAAAGCGAAAGCCGAGAAGCACCCCTGCCGCTGTGCTCTAATTTGGCAGGATGCCGTTACGTCAGTGGCGGACGCCACTCCAACAATGGCCGTGCACCGGTAAACAATAATGTTTGCGCAACCGCTCTTTCTTTGGGCCAATCTTGCACTCACAAAGCACATCTGGCATCAATAAGATGTCCTTGGATCCACGTCACTCTTCATTTTAGCTGCTTTTTTTAGACCAGCGCCGCATTGGATGTTCAGTTTTGACTCCCACATCGAAAGAGGCGCATGCTATTGATCTGTAAAATGATTTGTATTGGGTTTGAATTATGTACAATTTTCATGCTGCAAAATCTTTTTGAATTGCTGAATATTGTTGGAAAAAGATTTTTTTTTAATGACGGGCAGTTGTGAATGTTATTTTCTGATATCTGATGGTTCTCAAAACACTCCAGTTATTGATAGAAAATACTGCTTGCATGCTAAATTGTTTTGCACACCGTTTTAAATGATAAGCTTCGTCGTGGATTGTCAAATACTTCTTTTTGTTCAATTTCTGGTTACAACATTATTCCTACACTAAATAGCTGTTAAGGACCGAAAAACATTTGAACCCTGAAATATTTGCTGAGTTACTCCCATGAGTTTCATTGATCCTTGTTGTGTGATAAATTGAAGTCGTATGAGAGGTTCTGTGTAGGGTTTCAATCTCATTTTCAGCATTTTTCTTGAGCAGTTTTTTAGCATTTTCATCATTCTCTGAGGGAAGAGAAGTATTAGGAGATTGCTGTTTGATAAGGTTTTATCTACTTAGTGTAATCGAAAACAGAGTTCTCATAGTTCACAACCACATTTGCTTTTTCTCAATTGGGTTGTGCAGGTCTCAAGTCAATGGTGGAAGTGGTTACTCTTGGTGGAGAATCGTTGACTGTCATGGCTGCTATTTTGATTACGAGGGGTCATGACGCCTCATGCAGTGTGCCATATCAAACGACTGCCAATCTGGATTCAAAGACTTCTCACTGCCACATTGCAGGAAGTCTGGCGTGTAAAAATTTCGGCTCATCGTGCCATCGTGTGACACTTCCTATGTGTTCCTACTATGTGTTGATGGTGTACTGTGCATTCGATTGAGCGTGCTCTGTCGCTCTGAATTTTTTTCCCCTTAGAATGCGGATTCCGGAAGTGTGTTGCACCTACACTTGTTCCTTCAGACCACATAAACGGCAAATAGAAGATGTATTGAATCGTTAAGAGCAGTATTTTAGTATACAGTGATGTTGCCATTCCTGATTGACAGCTGCTCGTCATACCACGCTCTCCATGGTAGTATGCAGATGTTTAAAATATTACATCCCATTTACACTGTTTTGTTGTGATTGTGACTGTCTAAATCACACATCACTACATCACTACAAAGTCATTTACAGTAATCCCTTGATTATCGCGGTTAATGTAGACCAGACATGTCCGCGATAATGGGAAACTCGTAGAGTACTGTCACCCTTATTAGCAGTTTGCATGATACACGCTTTCCCGCAGTTAGCTTTACAAGACCTAATAGAAGAAGGTCTTTATTCAATCTAATTGAGGCCCATATGAGTCATGCTTTATATGAAACAGTGCTGGGAGGAAGTTTTGAACAAGATGTCCCTGAGAGTATTTTGTCGTGAATAGTCAGGAGGGTCATGAATGAGAGTAAGAGCGTGAGAGAGCAGGAAGTGAGCACAGCGAGGAGTAGATAGAAGCCAGCAGTCTCTGGCGCGACGCGTCTTCACTCCATCTGGGGCAGGAAGTAGGATTGTTATTGAGCAGCACGTGAGATCCGCAGCTCAGCGTGCCTGCATCTCCGGGGGGTGGGGTAGGTGGTTCTCTGGCAGGAAGTGGTCAGGCAGGGGCTGTGACCTCTGGGTAATGAGCAGGAACCCTCCAGAGGATGGCGGTGAACCCCCAGCATGTTTTCCTAATATGAACACATGCACATGTAGATGATCAACGAGGAATTGAATCATCACATGTGACATTGTGAGGTGGAGCAGGTACTTCTTGGTATATTGTACATGGGTCAGGATCTCCTGATGTCGTGTACATTTGGGAGATGAGTTGGTGACAAAAATTTTCAAGTTGAATTGCAAACAAGAACAAGAAGAACCCTGAATTAACAACCATCTGTCTTCCATACCAAATAGTCTCATTAGGGTTTGGTGAAGTAGTGCCCCAGTCACTGAAGCAGGCAACATCCTGGATTAGTCACATAATAAGCATTTTTGGGGGGATGGCAGCAGAAAGCTGGAATACCTCCCAAGTAGGCAGATAGATAAAATGAAAATTCCATGCAAAGTAACTGGAACAGTGATTTGAACCCAAAAACCTCAGAGTTGTAAAGCAGCCATTCTAATTCTGCATCCATTGACCTAAAAATGTTTTTTTCTGCGATCTTTGACCTCATTAGTTCATATTTAATTATCTCATTTATTATTATCAATACCTTTTATGTTCTTGTGTTGTATTGAACACAACAATACAGCAAGGAAAACAAAGACACAGAATTGAATAGAATTCCTCTTTCGTTGGTTTTATCTATCTAATGGTAGCTTTAATCACAGTATAAATTTTCTACTATGAATTGCAGTTAAAAAGAAATCTACCCGACAATCTTTGAATTGCAAAATTTGCATTTTTACCTTTTTATTGCATATTTTGAAAACCACACCTGCCAGTGTCTTATGTTATGTTTTATTATTCATTTTACTACTACAGTGTAGTAGCGAGTACTAAGATAATTCCTTTTTATTAAATACTATACTTAAACAGGCTTTACAAATTCAAAAATAAAAAGTCAATGCAAAGAATTCAATGACAGTCTTTCTACTTTAGAAAAAAAAAAGTATTCTGTAGACATCCTGTAAACAGTTAAGGAATCTTAGTGTATTCCTCCAATAAGTGATTAATGTTAGTGTTCTTTTGTATGCCCACACACCGCTTCTTTTTTTTAATTAATTAGCCAAAGCTAACTGGCAAACATGCTTTCTTCCCATGCCTCTTTTCCCCCCCTGGCTGGCACACTGCTTGTTAAACTTTGTCTTTGTCAGCACACTGTGCTTGTGTGAGTGAGTGTTTTGGCGAGTCACTCTGTCTGTTTTATATGTCATTCTTTACACGTCAATTGAGAGACTGTCCGAGAGCAGACAGACCATGTGTCGGATAGTCGGCTAATAAGCACTAATTCAGGAGGCCTGTCCTGGAGGGGTGAGCATTTACAGTGTGTAGAAAAATAGCATGTGTGTGGGAGTGTGAAGGGGTGGACGGTTTTCAGCGGGGCAGCCGGCCAGGTTCCCATGCAAGACACTCTCGGCAGACCACTTGAGATTGAGCAAGAGAATAAGATTGAGAGATGGAGGGAGGAAGAGACTTCTGGGCCCGAGGAAAAACAAAAAGCAGAGGCCGCGAGTCGTCCCGGGAGCCGTTCAGGTCCCACGCAGGTAGCCAGGCAAGCGTCGCCAAATTGCCCTTTGTGACACAAGGACCATTCAACAGGAACAGGATGCAGACCGCCTCGCGGGATGTCCCAGACCCCTCGGCGCTGCGCTCTAGTGTGCGCGTGTTTGTGCACGTCTGACTTGCTGTTGACTCTTTGGCAAAAGATTGACGAGGGGAGAACTTGGCCCGTCTTGAACGTGGCCCTCGTCTCTTGTCAAAGGTCTGACAGTGAATGAACGCCTTACGGACAAACTCAATTAGCCAGCGTGCACTTTTAAAGGAGTCGTCTGTCTCTCGGAACAAAAAGACACCCCTCAGCTTTTTTAGACATACGGCCCTGCTGAATGTATGGCAAACATATCTCTTTGTTAACGGTGAGACAGAAGCAGACAGTTAAGAGGACGTCTGAAGCAGTCGCACACACACACACACACACACACACACACACATAGAGATGTCGAGCAACTTGTGAGAAAGGACAAGATAATGTGACACGAAAGTAAAGCGATGAATAATGTATAGGATGCATGTGACTATCAGGGTTGTAAAAAGGGATGAGGGTCTCTGTGGATGATGTCAAATTCACACCAAACTCAGCATCATCAATATGCATTTCATTCTTGCTTTGACTATGACAAAGAGAGTCTTTAAAGCAGCTAAAACTAAGCTTAAGCTTTACATCAACTCCCCAGCAAAGGAATGTCTCCTTTTTCACTCTATAATGGAAAGCCTGAAGTTCACCCGCTTGATTGGATTTAGATTTTTCTCTTCTTAATTCAAAAGACAATTGTAAACATGAGACTAAAGATTGTCCATTGTCGGGATAAATTGAGCCATGTTATAATGAGGCATTTTCTCATCTTCTATTTCATTTGTAGAATTATTTAACTATACAGAAGATCACTTTTTAGAATGTTTGTGCAGCTGGTTCTGGCATGGATGACTTCATGGGCATTGAGTGTGTCTTGTTAGGAAATGACAGCTTTATTATTGTTATTTTTTTCTAATTAATTCATTTACTTTTACTTTTTAAGGTCCATGGTGCCTATATCAAAAACTACTGTTGTAAGATTCAAAAACGGTCATGTTGTTCAAATTCTTGCTCTTGTCTACCAAAGATATTGGGCTTTTGGGATTTTTTTTGGGGACTAAACTTCATTTTAATTTATTTACCACATTCACTGCCATTGATGTCGCAGTCATCCTCTGCAGGTGTGCAGACAGTGAATGTTCACTGCCAACCCACTATATACTAATTAATTGGACATATATTGCCTTTAAAGGCAGATAATTAGTTTATAATGAGAACCAATAGGTAAAACAAGAACAATCTTCAATGGTTTAGCCTCGGTCTTGTCTTGGTTTCAGTGAGCCGTGGACAAGTCATGGTCTACGAGCATTTTGTCTTCAGCAGAATACAATCAAAAAAGGTCACTAACTGCAAAGTCTAGACAGGAAAAAAAGTTTGTGCTTTCTTAAAGCAGCTGTCCATTAGTGGTAATGATTCTAGGCCTCATTTTTTTCATTTTTAACAAACATGCTGATAGTTAGTATTGGTTGTGATATTAGTAACTTGGAAGTGAGTTGCAGGTGAGCCCTGGAGATGAATTATTAGTTCATGTTTTATTTTTAGCTATTCATTTGTTGCCGTGGCTGAATGTTGTGTCATTGTCATGCAAGAAAGTTATGTTTAACTCGCATTAGGTTAATAGTCTTTAGCCAAATGTTTCTGGGTTTCTGAGCTGGCAATACTGCTTGAGATTTGTTTCTAAATATAATCAATTTCCTGCCTGCATGCCCCATATTTCGAGAACGGACCAGTTATGATAGCACCTATCATCCGAGGGATGATTCAAAGTGACACTTGACAGAAGAAAGAATGGATAGTTCTAAAGGGACGTTGACTGAGGTATTGGCGTCTTCATCGTCGTGGCAACGGGGTTGAAAACAGGCATTTCCTCCGCAAATGCGGGTTCCATATATGGGGGTCGGCAGCTGAAACCCACTCAACAATAGCTTTTAATGTTATAGCTCAGTGACTACTCTTTGTGCACAGGCGGGCACACCGCGAGCCACACAATAAATCCAATGCAAAATGGATTAGAAAATGAGAGAAAAGATGACTGAATCAAAGGCAGTGGATTGAAGGAGATTAGCCCAAGGGATTATCAAGAAAATGACACACTAATTACTTTTTGTCGGGCCACGAGATGAGATTTGATTTGATAATGAAGGGAAAATCCTATCCAGGATAAACCTTTGTGGGTGTATATTCAGTAGCTGTAGTTACTTGTATGAAACACTTAGCGCTCTTTTACAAACAGACGTGAAATCTTGAAATTTTATATATAAGTAGTATATGTTAAATTAAAACTCATTATTCATAGTTTAATGCAATGAAAGTTGCATAGTAATAGCAGAGTTTAATCTGTGAATGAGTTAGTGTTAGAATATGTAGGAATGCAGAAAATATCTTCTTAGAGTAATATTTTTAGAAAATAATTGAAAGATGGAACATGCCTGCAAACTGTATGTAAAAACTACAAAGAAAGTATACTAACAAATACTTACGTGGAGTGTGTGTGTGTGCATTTAGAACAAGTGTGAACATTGTATTTGAGTTTTGTTTCACTGACTTTACTGATTTTGGTGTTCACCAATATTTCTCATGACTTATTTGCTATATATATATTTTCAAAATATGCCATATTCGGAAATCAGTAAAATGGGGTGAGAAAGTTGATCAGCATTGTTTTGCCTTCTGTAGAACTGTGGCAATGTTCACATCGAAAGTTTCCAAGAATTTATAGTGGTAGTACACTAATACATATATCTGTCATTTAATGAAAGGAGGAGGCAGAGCTGGGCGGGAGACTCTTATTTATTCAAATATATTCAGCATTTATCAGGAATGAAAGACCTTTCTTTATTTCCCCCAAAACAGATCAACAAATGGCCTTCTTATACTTTTTCTGAATATGTCCATCTGCAGCTTTGTTTTGCCATTGTGACAATGTCAAACATTGCCAAGCTTTTGACTACCTTAATGTGCATGATACTAATTCCTAGACTCTCTCTCTCTCTCTCTCTCTCTCTCTCTCTCTCTCTCTCTCTTCTCAAGTCCTTCCTGCCGTCTGCACAGAGAATGCAAACTTCTGAAGTATTTTACGAGGAAAAACAACAACAGCGATCCACTCCAACCTGCAATGTGACTTTGTGATTTGCGCTCTTTCAATGCTTTGGCCAAAAGTGGAGTGGAGGAGCTTAGATGATGTCTTGTGTGGCGTTTGCTCTCCTCTCCGGGTCTCCAATTAGCCTCCAAAAGAGCCCAGCTCAGAGAAGAGGAGACAAAAGGAGCAGAAAGAGGAGCGAGTAAAGCCAGAAAAAGAAAAACAAAAACAACAATCCCACTGTCCATGCGGGGGTGGACGCACGCTCTCACACGCACACATACACATGCGAACCCTGTGGTTTTTTAGGAGCCGAGGCCGTCGCTGTGGATACCATCAGCTTGTTTGGTTCTCCTCCCTCCTCTCCTTGTGTTATTTCTCATTGCCCGCTAGCCTCCCCACCCCGGTTCCCACCTCCTCTGCCTCACAAGCCCTCCATTCATGCCCTCCCTTCTTCCTGGGCTAAAACAAAGCAGTGGACTGAAAGGACTCTGAGGTAGGTAAATGTATTCAGTGACACCGGCCGGATGATTCCATTCTGCGCCGGCTCTGTAACATTTGTTTCAGGCCTTGTCTGAGGGCAGGGACAGCGTGTTGGGCCTTTTGTGCCTCACGTCCTCCGTACAGCCCTCCAGTTAATGGCCGCCTTGTCCCGGGCTGCTGGACCAGAAACCTGCAGCCTTGTGGGACCAGACGACATGGGAAGTCGGTGAAACAGGCGAAGATTAGGAGGAACAGGGGGGGCCATGCTAGTCGTGGAAGTTTACGCATACTACCATGTCTTTTTCGGGTAATTAAAATTGTTGGTGCATCCACACAAAGTAAAAGTTAGCTCAGTTTAATATAATTTCTAACCTGATATGTCTTCCAAAGTATGTTTACTTAAAGAAGCATAGTTATAGCCGTATCCTTTACATCACTGGTGTTAATTAAGCCTTTAACTTAACGTACAGCCAATTAAATGATGGTGCGGTACACATTTTCTTTTGGACAGCGGTAAAATATTTGCCGGTTCCTAAAAAGTCTTTTATGATTTGATTCAAGGCCATCGATTGCTTTAATACGATGCTATTTAGACAATTGACACAATCCGTTGCATATTTCCTCAAGCAATGAACCATGTTTGTTGCTGTAATATTTGAATGAAACCATTCTTTAAAAAAAAAACAGTTGGATTACACCCCTAAAAAATATGTATAAAGAGGTACCTCTACTTACAAAATCTTATTCCAGAACTGGTGTTTACATGTAAATTCCTCAGTCCGTTCCCAGGTTGCCAATAAAAACCCCCACAATTACAACACCAACAAAAGACATATATTTATATTTTTTAAGACATTAAAATGAATAAGACTTGCAAAGACATTTTTCATTTAGGTGGAAGGGAGAGTGAGTAGAAAAGAAAAGTTAATGTTGGATGAGGGAGGGAGGGAGGGAGGGAGGGAGGTGAAGGCAAACGTTTGGCAGCTGAGAAAACATACATACCCACACAGGTAAACATAGAACTTCAAATTATAGTACATTTAAAATATTGATCCAGTGGCGATTGCCTTTGACGACTTTGACAAAAGTTGTACCAGTTTTGGGGAGGCTTTTTTGGGGGAAACAAAGAACAACTATATTTTAATGAAGCAATAGCTAAATGGAAACCAATACGCCAAAGAGGCATCTGTGTATATAACATTTTTTCAGATAACTAAAACAATCAAAAAACAAAACTGAAGCTTGTCAGTAGATAGAGAAGAAAAATAAATATTTATGTCGCACTCGAGTCAAAGCCAAACTTTGAAAAATGTGCGATGTAGTATAGTCCAGAAAATACATTATATATATAGTTTGTCTCGTTACTACAAGTAGATTTGTTTTTGTTTTTTTTTGCTCGTGTTACCCTTCTCATCTATAAGCGCCGAATCGCCTGAGTGGCCAGGTGCTTGTGGAGAGGGTGAATTCGATGGCTGATGGAGAGCAGGGAGCGGTTGTAGGCAGGCGCCCTGCTGCTCTCTGTCAGGAGAGGCCCCCACTGACGTTTATAAATGAGGGCTCCCCCACTCTTTCACTGCTGGCTGCTCAAGAGAAAAAAAGCATCTTCTTCACTTGTGTTGTGAGCACCTCTTGCTGCGAGAGGAGTGGCTATTGGCACTGAGAACCGCGCCACACTTGACTCTGTTAATCTCCAAAACTCAGTTTGATCTTGTGCGGCTGAGTTGGGGATACAGGGCGCTCCGTTGAAAAGATGCCAAAACGATCAAGGCCTTTGAACAGAAAACAACATTCCAAAGGTGATTTTTCATAAGTGCCAGGCAAAATTTGCATTTTCCCCATCCCAGGTCATGGGAAATGTTGAAACATTGATTCCTATCCTCATCTTTTAGACATGCAGTTATTGCAACAACAAAAAAATCCATTAATTTTGTATGCTTGAGCTATGATGTAGATCAGGGGTAGGGAACCTATGGCTCGGGAGCCACATGTGGCTCTTTCCAAGGGTGCATATGGCTCTTCACTAACCTGTGAGGTAAAATATGGAAACTGTAACACTACTTCTACCACCTCTTCAATCATGATTTGTTTTTTTTATTATTACTCTTTTGTGTGTATGCTATCACTGATACTGATTTATTAGCAACAACATAACATTGTTGTCAAAATAGAGACTTTTTGTACTTTAAAAGTGGTGAAATTACAAAAAAATCACACATTTTATTGTATTTTTACCATTCAAATCTGAGAATGGCTCTCAAGAAATAACAATAGAAAATATTAATTGTTTATGGCTCTCTCTGTCAAAAAGGTTCCCGACCCCTGATGTAGATAGAACTAATCCAGACGACTACCTTTTTCCTGAAGGTCTTCCTGCTATTTAACAGTGTTTCTGGGTAGCCAAAACTCACCTGCCTGCTGTGCTTATATATGATTGCAGGACCAAAAAACTCAAATCCAGCCAGCTTCTCCCCTGAGTGTTCCCGCAACAAAATCGGCTCTTGTATCGGGGGCCGCCACTACAAAATGTGTATGAGAGGATTAGGGGCTCCTTGACCGCTCCTTCAAATGCGCTCCCAGCATGGCTGCCACGATTATGACCATTAGATACTCCGACCATGAGGAGCACATGAAAGAGAGGAAAACACGGGGCTTTTCCCAGGGCCGGGTTTGACCACACGCCTGGAAAAAATGAATGTATAATCCCAATGTGGACAAAGGCGAGGGGCGAAGAGTGTTGTGCTAGCTTGCTGAGAGAGGCTTTATGTTTCTATTGCCTTCATTGAGCCTCTGAGTGCAATAATAATGATTCAAGGCTCGATTAAAAGTGAGGACAAGGGTCGTGTAGTCTGCAAAGTAATTTGAGGGGGTTTCTAAATGGGAAAATTCTTCTGCAAAAGGACTTCAGATGAGAGGACAGACATGCATACACAGCGGTTAATGTCTTCTGTGGAGCTGCAGGCGTGAAAGGTGATCCTATATTATTCCGCACGCTTTTTCACTGTAGGTTAAAGTGCTCCAGGGGGAAGGAGATTTACATGGGTGGTGTTTGTGTGTGAACATCCGAGGACAGGTAGACGCCAGCTGAGAGCCGGAGAGCTTCGGAGCATCCCAAGTGTCGGATGCAGACGGGGTGCAGCAGTACGTGGAGTCCAATGACAGACACAATGAAAACAAAGCAGTGTTATGCAGTATATAAGCCATTCTTTTGGTGACACTTTTCCCTCAGGTGGGTAAAATGAAAATCCCCAATTGACAAGGCGGTCATTTTTTTTTCCCTTATTAATTGAATGGGAATGTTTTTTATTCAGATGTATTTATTTATTTTATTAATTTATATTATTATTTAAGACTCTCGATGGTGCTGTGGTTATTCTGTCTGACTTTGGTCTGGGCAGTCTGGGTTCGATTCCCACTCAATAGAAATGTGATTGTGAGAGTGAGTCATTGTCTGTCCCTCGTTGTGCCCTATGACTGACTGGCGACCACTCCAGGGTGTCGTCTGCCTTCTCCCCAAAGTCAATTGCTTATAAGGATTCATGGTATGAAAGATGAATGAATATTATTATTTATTGATTTTTCAGTTTGTTTGTTGTCGTTATTTGTGCATTTCCCTACCTATGTTGTTGACTACTTATCTATTAGTTATGTTTTTATAATTTCTTATTCTATAATTATTTATTTGTCTGTTTGTTGTTATTCGTGCACTTTTTGGTGAAGCTTTAATTGAGCTATGACTCTTCTTGAGTATTACCAATAGATGTGATGCTGTCAGATTCCCAGGAGGCCCTTCATTGTCCATACCATAGAGCGCTCCTTCTCCCTTGAGCAGAAAGACTCCCTGTGCTGCCATGATATCTTGTGTTTTCATCTCTGGCTAGACCATATCTGCTGTTGAATTTGAACCTCTATGGTGATGGGCCCGTGAGAATATGTCCTCATCACCTGGAGGTACGAGATTAAGTGGAAGATGGTAACTGATGCGTGGTAAGGGACAAAAGGAACTGTTGATATTTAGGGGGAAATGCTCACTCACACCGATGTGAGTCAAACATGAACATAAACTTAACTAGTGTGTGTGAATACAAGTCCCCTGTGATTGACTGGCGACCAATCCAGGATCTAACTTGTCTCTCACTCTGTGCAGGGATGGTTGCATATGAGTTGAAGTTGGCCCGATGTACAAGTTGTTAGTGTGTCGCCCTACAGTTCCGGGGTTGAGGGTTCAATCCCAGGTTGATCCTCACAGTGTGGAGTATAATTAATGTTATGTACACTTAAACGTATAAGGAATTCCTCAAAATTGAGTGTGCACCTTTTTCCATGAACAAGCATTGAAGACTGCATTGACGCCTGGTTGTAGTTTTTATATTGGCCGCTAAGAGGCAGCGTTGACTCTGAATTATGTGCAGGTTATTGGACAACCAAAGAAGCAGGAAGGATTAGAGCAGTAAACCCACGAGGAAAGCCACATCATTGATTAAGTTTGGTCTGCTTCGGAGGTGGTGGTTTTTTATCACATACTTAGGCCACTGTGTCATTCATGTAAGTGTAGGAATGTCATATCTTATGCTTTATTGCGCTTGATGCATTTGCAAATTACAGTGGCAACAATATTACCAGGCCTCCCCACTTGGTTATAATGAACAAGCCAGGTGGATGGATTGTTTGTTAGTCATCTATACTTAGTTTTAAGACAGAGTTAAAGCTGCTCGATATGTTGCCTGATTAACTTTTTATTTTACTTTCACTTGAAAGGAAGTGTGTTTATTTTATTCTCATTATTTATGCATTGATTTTTGCTACAATTTGTAAGTATATGGTGTATTTGGTATTATTTTTAGTCTACAAACATTTGCTGTGATTTATTATTGTGCCTGATTCACTGTCTTTCACTGAGTCAACAAAAAGGATGATTCTTCCCTTTGTCTTAATTTGCAGATGTGAAGCCTTTTGAATGTGACATCCAATGGCTTGCACACTTTTTACATTAAGATGTCCTGTGTTTGTTTCTGGGATCACATTACCACACCAGAAGTCTTGCAGACAGACCTTCACAGTCTTCATCATCGCCACCCAAGGTAAGAACAACACAAAAAGTCTCTGATGGTTGACTGTCTGACACCACGGTAGTGGTCCGGGGAAGTCTTGGTGTGCTGGTCTTTTCTGTGTTTTTCATGCTTCCTTTCGGGGGGTGTTGACTCAGATGTTACAAGCAAACAGAACCAGGGTGAATCCGCGTGGGCGCTCCATTCTTATGGAGCTGCAGCCTAGTGGATTAGGCTAATGCTGGCCCATGAGGGGGTGTTGCAGATCGCCCTTCTCTGACAGGAGGTAATGGATTAGGCCGTTGTTGGGACCTGGCGATGAAGAAAGGTTGGATTCAGGGGGACAGATCACAGTCCACAAGCAGCCCAATCATAGATCAGGACATGTTGACAAGAGGTTATCCTGTTGTAGGAGTTGTCGAGGTCTGATTGATATCTGGGGAGGTTCACGTTCTGAAACGTAGGCTACATTTAGACCACAGCTTGAAGTGGCTAAAATACAGATATCTTTGCTTTCAACTGACTCATGTGAGATTTTTTTTCATGATGACTTGAGCAGGGCATGTGGAATCTGATATTTTTGGAAGGAGAAAAAAGTCTAGGATTTATGCGACAATGTCTATTTGTATTTTTCAGCAACAGGTGAAATTGTGGGATGTAAATGGGGCATTGTGACCTTCCCAATGTCTGCCATGATAGTCAATGATTCTCCTCGGTGTCTGAAATCGTAAGGTCTGAGTCAGGCATTAGAGTCCAGTGGCTCAATGTCAATATGCACTGTGAAATGCCTTGGTCAAGCACCTGTGTTACTGTTTATGACCTTTTTAACCATTAATATTTAAACATGGGTTTATTTGGACATTTAAGCAGAAAATAAAACAGTACTAATGCGAATACATCTGTTTGTTCTCAGAAGAATTTCCAAAATTCCTGCAGTTTTTCCAAAGAGCAAGGTATATTAAAAATGTCTGTATCTGGCAGGATGGGGCAACACAATGTCCAATGAATTAAAGCAAGACTTGTAGCATTAATTCAAATTTCTTTAAATTGTAATTATGACATTGATATGTTCTCGTATAGATTGGTTATTTTCCTGCATTTCAATTTGTGTTGTTAGGATTTGGACTGACTACAAACGTGGCCACAGACCAAATTAGACGCATATCTCAAGGCGCCACTAATAAAGTTATGATTACTGCCCATGATAACATGAATATTCACATGACTAGTGCACAGCAAACATGCTGTCTGATAAAGCAGTTTGAGGTCATTGAGAAGAAAAGATGCTTTTTACATGTAATCCAATAAATCACACGCATACAGTACATTGAACTCTGAGACGGCTAGTAAATCCACACACATGTAGTGAGATCAGGTTCCAGTGAGCTCCGGCGATAGCACCAATCCCCCGGAAACGGCAGTGGTATGATATCATTGCCATTTTTTTCAGCTGAAATGTGAAAAACAGATTTGCTCTTTTTATTGGTTGCCTTTGAAATTTGGCACACTTGACCCTCCTCCACTCTCCTCTGTTTTTTACCACTTGCTGTGTTTGACTCCTTGGCGTTGAGTGTGTCTGGTGTTTATGTACTTTGTCACCTAGGCTAAACAGTTAGTTAATTGAGTTAATAAAGCGTTTACACGTTGTCTTGGAAACCGCAAGGTTAACTAGAATGAAGACTTAAAGTGAAGTTTGTCAGTCCAAATTTAGAGGCAACAAGGGAAGAACAAATCAAGTTTTCTTGGCATTCTGGCACGGTTTATACATCCAAGACACTAAACGTGAAAAATGACATCTACGCTTAGGGATGGAAAATGATACTCTGAGGAGATCCGGTTACGTTGGATTTATTTAAAACGGCAATGTTTTTCCTCTCTTGAGCTAGAGGAAGAGCAGGCGGCCAAGTTGAGTAAAAAGGGTGAGACGTGACTGACATGTGGCGAGAAGGCACCGATCCATCTCTTGTCAAATTTGTCACCTCACCACGCTCCGTGTGTCGCGGCCTGGCACTCTCCTGCCGTGGGACGTGGGTGGCCTCCTGACACACGCTACAATGTGTGTCTCACGTCCGTCTGGGCTGAAAGAGCTCCCGAACACGCACCCACATAATGACACTGACACGGAGCCATCAGGCTCGTCACCGAGCCCAGACGGAGTCCCTGGCAAGCACAGCTCGTCTTATATCTGCATCATGCTTTTTCACCACCTCTTAGTCTCCTGAAGCGTGCTTTCCCTCTCTGATCCATCCCTTTTCACCAGCATGAGCATAAACACCTGGCTGAGGATGCCCGAATTGTTTTGTTAAACGTGCTCACTACTGTAAGGCTCCCAGAAGTACAATTGACTTGGAGATATTAAAATATAGTAAGAGTTCCAAGTTGCTTTCAGTACCAGTTGTATTTTTCAGCTGTACTTTTTGGGAGGTAAAACATTCTCGCTGAGTTGGACTACCACTTTTTAATAACTATTCATCGTGACAGAGCATCATATAATATTTGCAAACAAAGCATTTCTTGAGGGATTATACTTGGAACCACTTTGTTATAAAGAAATTGTTTTTATCGTTGCTGTCATTTTAAATAGGGCTTGAATAGTTTTAAGAAGTACAAGCACAAATTTTCAAAGGTAATTACCTTTTTATCTTATTAGTAGTACACTCCTTATCTAGCAGACTTTCCCACATAAGTAGCATCAAGTAGGAAAGAGTTGGGTTGTTTGATGTGGACATCATTGGACTTTTATGTTTTAGCTCTCTTAAAAGTATTCTTAGTACCATTGTTTATTGTTTTTATTTGTTGTCCAGTTGCTGCTTTACATTATGTCATCAGACTGACTGTCAGTCATCAGACTGACTGTCAGTGTTCTTCCTGCTCGCATTTAACTGAAATTCTGTGAATTCATCTGCAAATTTGCAGCGATCATTCATATTCACTGAGGGAGCCCGCGTGTGTTCACATGGCAGATGCCGCTCCATTTGCTGACACCATGCATATTCATTGGATTGCATTCCTGCAGGTGTGTTTGCAGGCAGCGCTTTGCCTGCCATGCACCCACTCGGCATTAATACTCCGAGGAGGAGGCTGTCCGAAGCTTTTGTGACAATGGGTCCCCCTCTGGACCTTCTCTGTGGGTGTGAGTCGGAGGCATTTAAAGGCCATTCGCACCCTGGTGAGACCCCCAAGGAAGCCCCCACATTCTGGGGATGACTACCTGCCCAGGAGCTCCCTCTCATCCCATCTGTCCTGTTAAGAGGCTGAAGGAAAGCTTCTCTTTCTGTCTCCCTTCTCCATGGTGCTCCTGGAAGTACTACAGGTCCGGGCACATGAAAGCCTCTGGCTGATTGCTGACTCAGCTACCCATTAGGCTGACAGTGCAAGCGGGGCAAGGCAGGGGGTTGTGCGTGGGTGTGCGAGGGTGTGTGGAGGAGGCTGGTAGGTTGCCGTTGATTGTATTTGTTGCATCTGTTGGTTTGCGTGGGAGTTAGTCGGTGGGTGATTGAGCATTCATTAGGGGTGATGGATGTGGGCGTGTGTGAGCAGACAGATACATGTGTAGGAGGTGGAGGATGTGTGTGGGGGTGTGTGGAGGAGGAATTCAGTCGGTGGCTGAAGGCGTTGGTGTAGGTCGGTGTTTGCCAACCAAGGGTACAATACAATTATAATGAGTAGGTGGAGACTTTGAAAATGAATTTACAATATGAGAATTTAACATTCTCTGTCACTTCCTAGTCAGGCGAATGATACTTGCCCTACAACTAGTTTTCCATAGGATATACGAACATGTATTTTGTACATAACCATATATTTTTAATGATATTTTTTTCTCTTCTTTTGAGCCTTGCAACTTTTTAGAAAGTTTTTATTGGCTAGCAAGCTTCATGGTTCGTTATTGAAGTTAGGTTGCATTTGATTCATTTTGGTTTGTTCAGAAACTGTAAATACTGGAGAAACCACTGTTGAAGATGGACGTTTGTCATGTCATTAATCATGGAAACTGACTAAAGATTCTTTCAAAAAAAAAATTGGCAACATATCTTTTGCTTATTGGTTGAGAATCAAATCCTTTAGATTTAGTACTTAACACACCAGAGTCTTGATGTGACGATGATACTCCTATATCCAAAACATAATCTATTACACTGACATAACCAACAGTACATTTCCACTTCTGAAGTTGAATCCAAGTGATATGTTGATCCAAGATGATCCGTCCACGAAAAATTAGCGCTCATTTGTTTGTTGTTTCTCCCCACATGGCCTCATTGTTGGATTTAAGATCGCATATTTTCACCCTTTTTCTCTGCACCCAAACTTGCAGAATAAACTCCCCTTTGTACATGGAAATTGAGAAGCGTAACTTCCTCCCCGCCGCACCTCTCTCTGTGGGAGGATGACTGTAGACGTGAACCCTTTTTGGCAAGCAGACATGCCGGCGGCTGCACACACATGTGAGGCCGGCAGTCGTGGCAAAGACCCAACTTACTATAAGCAGCATTTGGTCCACTTCTAACCTCTGTAAGATTTGGCTCGGTTTGGTTGTCTTCTTGCCGCCAGTACCTGTTTTCCCTCATCCTCCCTGTGTGAGCGGAGGAGGCTAGGCAGGGAGAGTCCCACAGCTCCGGCTGCGAAGTCCTCTCTTGTTTATTTGGTCAAGACGAACCAAAATAAGCTCCGGCCAAGCATTTTTCATTCCAATGTTGGTGATAATGTTTGATTGTGGATGCTGTGCTGCAAAGTTCACCAAGCATGACTCATTGGTGGAGAAGGAAATGAAGTGTACATGTGACCAGGTCAATTCATGCTCCCACACCTACTCCTGTTTTACAGTTCTTCACCCTTGCACGGCACTCACTGAATGAGTTCCTTTGTTTAACATAGCAGTGTTCACCTGCCAAAGAGAAATGAAGAGATCCTAAAAACTTTTTCCCTTTTTAATAAAGAACAAAAATAACATCTATTAATACTTGTGTGCATTTGACTATTGAAGGTTCATTTGATATCCATGCATTTTTATAGACATTTGCTAAGATGCTAATGAGTGGCCTAAGACACATGAGCTACCTAAGGCTTGCAAACCTTAAGGCACAATTAGAAGACCCATAAAATGCATAGGGTCACACCAAAGTTTTAGAGTTACCCACCTGCCTGGTTATCTCTTAGGTGATCTATATTGAGGGGCCAAGGGTCCTTTTTATATGCAGAATAACAATATCCCCATCCTGCTTTAGTCCTCACACTACTGCTGCCACCCCTAATTTAAAAGGTCACCAGACTCAAAGGTGAACAGGTGTGCCCTGGGCCCTTGCTCAGCTGCATGAGTGACAATTGCCCGCCCTCGGCCCCTCGGGTCGCCAATCAAACTGCCTTGCCAGGGCCGCCTCCTCTCTCCTCGTCTGTTGTTGGTTATAAAGTTGACAGCTGAGTAGTTGTCTTGCTTATCTTATTGGCCACACCCTTCCCGCCCACTCTCTCCCTGCCGTGGTAGTCATCAGCTTGCTTTTTCTCTGTATTACTGTGCCATAACCTTGTTGCATTCAAGGTCCTACCTGCTATAACCTCTTCTTTTGAATCAATTTGGCCACTGCCAGAGTTCAATTTTTACCTCAACGTCAAGTCCTTACCCTCCTTTTTTGTCAGTCCGTTAGCCAGCACCTCCAACTGTTTGGTGCCCTGTGGCTCGGTCTATATGGCCCACAAAGAGAGGACGTGTCAGTGGAACTTGCAGACAAAGCAGGTGCTATTGCTAGTGTTAAAGGAGGGGCAGCTGTCCATCAGACTGACTCAACCTAAACACTGACCACCACCACCACTACAAATGACCCTCAATTCTCCCCATGTGGAATTCTTTTAGCCATTTAGCAATGTGAAAACAGTTGGTTTGGCAAACTACACAAAATCTATTCTGTGATTGATTTCGTGTAGCGACCACTTTGGAAATTTAAGAACAGAGTGTAAAAATGAAAGTAGTTCATTAAAATTATTCAAGTCCAAGTGAAAGATTCAAAATGATTTTAGGAAATGCAGGTATTTTCCCCAGTCCTATAAGCTCCAAAGAGTTAACATCTATGGGAAAGTCTTAACAATTAACTAAAAAAATACTCATAGCGCCATGATAGTATTTGTTGGCCTCAGCCTCTCTCAACCCGGCTTTCCCTGACTCGTCATTCTGAAGCCTGACAGCCAGTGGGTGACTTTAGACGGGTCACATTGATCTCAGGACAGGAAAGGAGTTGGCTTAACAATAGAGAACATGTGTCTGTTGGAGGACAAGCCTCAACTTGTCCCTTCATCCACCCACCACAGCAAAGCTGTGTTCACAAGCAGACTTATTTTTGTCATTCGGGAGTCATTAGAAATCATTTCTGGTTGAAATAATAATTATTTTCGGATTCGCAAAAGAAGAATACCTTCACTGTGAAACCATGTGAAATTTTAAAAAGTATTACATTTGTTTTGGATTCTCAATAATTACATTTAATTGAGAGGACATTACCTGCAGTTAAGTTCTGAAGCTTTCACAGGACTGAAGAAAAAGTAAATTAATTTTTAAAATGCATACAATTTCTACCCATATTTCCATCAATGTGTTTGTTCAAAACAGGGTTAAAGAAAAAAGGAGTAGAATTTGAATTTCAAATACTCCAAATACTTGTGTACAGACAAGAAAGTAAATATTCTGCTAATGTGCTCTGACAAGTTAATAGCTGTTAATCAACTGCACCTCTCTGCTATGTGGTTGGTTTTTCATTAAATTTCCCCATAGAAATTTCAGGGTTTGTTATAATTTCAAAAACATTAGAGCTCTGCCACTTCATTTTTTCACTTAGGCCACTTTTGATTTGATCCTATTTAATCACATCTGTCAAGCTTCTTTGAGTGAATACAGTAATTTCATTTAATGTCATCCTCCTTTTCTTTCAAAAGGTCACTGTTATTTGATGACATACTTTCTTGCGTCACTCGCGACGCAAAGTGCTGAGGTGGTGTGAAAACAACAGTACCAAGTGTTTGAACATGTACTGTAGTAGGAGGTGGTGATATTGACTGATGAATAAGTAGCTTTTCAGCAGATGCAACAATCTGTTGAAAACCCAAGTCTGCATGCAGGCATAAAACTACTAAAGTATAGCACTGTCTTGGAAAGACCTTATTTTGTATGACTGTGTAAATGTAATTCAACTACGTGTAATTTACACTTATTTTGCTTTGAAAAAAGTATGGGGAAATGCTCCTTTCCTCTGAAGCTTCAGAACTTTAATTCACTAAATGACTGTTTCCCACACTTCTCCATCTGCAACCCCTAATGAGCATAATGTTTGTCTGACACCCTGTTGCATTTAAAGATTAAGGTCCTGTAACATACAAAAAAAACGGATCAATATTCTCCGTTGCTCGGTCACTATCGTCACACACAGGACTGTCTAATTGTTCCAGAAGGGGGTGTGTAATCATCTGGTGGTGCTAGTTTACAGCCTGTCTTTTCTCTGAATGTTGGGTGAGAGTGAATTACTTTATTACAAGTGTTTATGTACTGAACAGGTTTGGCTGCTTTGATTGCTGAGATATGAATAAGAAGCTTGCATTAAAGCATCTATTGTGCATGAGTTTGTAAGCTTTCAGCTAATTCTATCCGTTGGTTGACAAATGTCCAGCATGCAAGTCTAGTATTTCAAGCTTGGCTGTGAGTTATCACTTTGGAATTTACGCATCTCATACATTTCATAAATTTCTCTTCTGTTCTCACGGGTCGTCTGGATCCGTGATTATCAAAGCCGTTGGCGGGTGGCAAGTGCCAAGCTGACTCCTCCCGTCAGCACTCGGGCGATTAACTCGTGATATTGTCCATTTCCTCTCTTCTATTAAAAAACACAGAGCGGCTCGCTTTTTACCTGCAGGAAAAATGTTCACCTGAACTCCCCGTCCCTGGTTTGTGTCAAAAGCGCTTTGATGTGAGCCACGTTAGGTCAAGCCGCTGCATCTTTAACGTGACCTAGTAGACCAGAGTAAATAGCTTCCCCTGTCTGAGGTGCCTCTGTAGGGGAAAAAAAATACAACAGGCTCGCTTGTTGTTGGTCTGTGTGAAGGCATTCCCACCTGTGACTCAGGCTGTGAAATGGGTGGTGGTTTGTGTGAAATATCAGTGGCAGAAAGGATACAGCTGTAGCTCTAATTCTAAATGTGTTAAACTGACTTACATCCTTTCTGCCTTCTATGTAGGTGTATGCAAATCCATGTTTTGCCCATAATGGATTTATTTAGAAATGTATTCATATCATTTTTATTTTTTATTTTTAATGAATGCATATGCCAACATCCGTGGAAAAATCTCCCCAATTCAAAACATTATACAAGAATTAAGTTGTGAAAAAAGTCAAATTGGTAATTCATTTAAAAAGCTGTATTCTCTAAGCATATTGTTTTTTATCTTTGCTGAACAGCACCAAAGTAGATTTTCTGATTGATTACACAGTCTGTGGAAAGGATGGCACGGCATGTCAAGAATATTAATTCAGTCAGTTTTGTATTGTGCTTTCAATAAACCTCAAAATACACTTGACGATGAATTTATTCTGAAAATTAAGAATTTCAAGTTCATGTGATGCTGCATTCCAAAAAAGATAAAACCATTGACCTTTTTTCACTGTCATCAATAGAATTGCGCAGGATTATAATCTTACCACTTCACGCCTTGTTCTAATGTGAATAAAGATATATGCCTTAAAGTTCCTTTTAACTTTTAATTGACTCTCCAGTGGTAATTGTATAGCTCCATAGCACCTCAGCAGATGAGGCAGATCCCACAAAAGAACAGTTCCTTTGATTTAAAACCCATCATGAGAGTTTACAGCTATACCCCAGCTGACACCCTTGAGCATTCCGTGGAAATGGAGTAGAGTGGAGGGCACAATAGTATCTCTGTGGTGTCTTACTTGATAATACCAGCTGGACTATCTTGGATTCATCCATATCCCTTTACCAGCGATCAGAATAGCCTGGATTTGATGGCTTGTAATTAATTACTAATTTACAGAGTCCATAACTTTTTATTCAACTCTGGTGTAAACTGTATTCTACAACCTACTGCCAGTTAAGTATATCATCAAATAGTAGGGTTTTTTTTTCTTTTAGGTAAGTAGAAAACGGTACAGGGCCAATTAGAGAAAATAATGGCAAGATGGACAAGCCAGCCTGGGTGATTAAATCCTCGAATAAAACCCAGGCAATTAAGACTTGCGCATTCACTGCTCTTAATTGGTGATTTCTCTTTGGTGTAAAATCGTCTGATGTCTATAGTTCAATTATTTAAAATATTATGATTCTTGGCTTGGTTAGTGAACTGCTCCATTGTGGCTGTGAAACTGATTACCACAAGCTCAGCAACGGGTTTTTGCAGTCACATGAGCAGCTTGTGTAGAATGCTGATCTCCCAAGGAGAGGTTAAGAAGAGGAGTCAGCAGCTCCCTGGGCAACAGAATCGCTCTTTGCCACCATGTCATCCATTCTGCGACCTAATCGAGTTATCATATCAACAAATCTCCCATCAGGGGCGCTGCAGCTGACAGTCTGAGAAAGACATCCACAGGGGACAACAAATTTTCAGCAGCAGGGCATTGCTAAGTGAAGAGCTAAGGCACCTGTAAAGGTCTCCTCTTCTGCCCACGGACAAGGCTCTCCTGCTGGGCATCACATTGATCTCTGGCCCCTGGTCAACCAGAGAGCACAAGACCGGGCAAGCAGGAGCCATAGTTAATGTTCACAATAGGCTAGGCACACAATAGAGGCACTATATCACCAGGACTGTCAATAAATTTAAAAGCAACCCACAAACAATTAGCTCAAAGGGCAACCTAGTTTCATGGCCATAGGCATCCACTTTTCAGAGGAAAGAGACAAACTGTCCACCCACACGCCAATGGCAGCTGGGGATTGTACCAAGAGAATATGATGACAGAACTCCTTAGTTATCCACATGACCTCCAAGCGTGTCCTGCCAAAATGAACCACATGCTAGGCATACTAGGCTTCTAGTCATGAGATTGTTTATGACTTCTTTTTTTTCCACCCTGCAGGAAACGTCAGCCTATTGTTTGTCGTTATGGAATTATGTTGTTTCGTTGTCCTACGGTTGAACCTTTTAACAATATTAAGAAGCTGCATTGAGTCAATAACATTACCAAATTATTACCCTGAAAAAAATTTCACAATCTTTATTTATTTTTATTTTTTTTAAACAACTCCTTTATTCTAAGTCATCTTTTTCTCAAAATTGTGTTGTGGGCCAATAGCTGAAATCACCTTTTCATTTTATTAGTTCTCAAAAAACTTTTCTAAGTGATTGCTTCCTTTGTATAAGTATCAAGAAAGCTAGAGTGGTTCTGAAAAGTCCCAGTGAATATGAAAATCTCTTGGTTATCCCTTTGTCCAATTTGTTTACCTTTACTTACAAAAAGCTATTTTGAAACTAGTTTCCAGATGAAAGAAAACTTTATAACTACTCAGTCAGATTTCAGGGCAGCCTCTTTGCATTCTCTTCATCTGGCACCTCCATAAATCATACGTCTGGCTAACACTACGCAGCTTGATCCATTGGCCATGAGCCAAGCCAGTGTCCGAACAAGGCCCTGACCCATGAACCTTGGCCAGAGCCTTTGGGCCAATGGGGCAAGACCATCAGAACTACAACCCCAGCAGCTAGGGCTACCTGCTGCTCCAGCATAAAGCAATTGGACACAGCCATCAGAATGATGGAGTATAAGGAATTATCCACGGTGACCATTCCAATAGCAGTTGACCACTACATCTGACTTTATTTCAGCCCTTCAACAATGAATAGATGTATAAAATATTGTAGAAGAAATATTCAAGAATTTTCTTAGGTATTGGGACAAAAAACTTGTTTGACCAAAAATATGTTCTTAATACCAGAGATCCAAGTGTATCGTTAGCAACTTTCTCAACTGATATAAAATCTGACAGTAGTAAAACGGTACATATCATTGTTTGCATTGCAAAAAAAAAAAATCTCATTCCTCTGGTTTGTCATGAAATGGCATACATGCTAAAACTGACATTGGACAATTTACAAGAGAAAAGTGAAGTATGTTTACTGCACGTTTTAGAAGAGGCTTGACATTTATTTCAGTTACTGCAGTAGAAAAAGAGATTCAAGTTAAAAGTGCATCATTTACTTTGGTAGCATTGCAATTCATCACACACTGTAATTTACATCAAATGATTTGCTCAGGCACCCCGCAACCTTCATGAGAAAGATTCTTTTTTTCCCACCAACGTTCTGGCTTATCAATCACATTGTCATTGCTTTTACTAGCTAAGCTAAAAGTTTAGGCTTTGTTGATGACACAAGGTTCACACTGGTAGTATAATTCCTAACATTAACCCAAACCAAGAAAAACTCTGCGGGATGCAAACCCCATGAAGCCTAACCTGCTGTCTATCTATCAAGAAGGAGGTGTGCCAGTCATTCCCTGATTGGTTCTGTGTAAACTGAGGGCTTGTCTGGTCCCCACATCATCTAAAACACACACCTGAGAGACCCCCTCCATAGCTACACAATCGGCATTGACTATGCCCTGCCGAGTTAAACTCTCCGTGCAAACAAATGCACTTAACTGACAGGCAGCTTAAGCAAATGGCTTGTTTGGGGAGAGGGTCGAGTCTGTTGGGGTTTTTAAGATGGCTGGGTGAATTTCTGCTTGCCGCATTTGCATCACAGAAACATGTGAAAAAGCACCAGCTGGACATAACCCACCTGAATTGACCAGTGATAAATGGTTTGGAATGAACACTGTTTTTATTACTCATGTAACATGGATAAGTGAGTCCTGGTCTAAAGCCTACAGATATGATATATACTATAAGTTTGCTGAATTTCAGTTTCATCCCTGCTAACATCTGAATTGTGGAAACAGTCGATGCTAAAGAAATAAAAAAAGTGTAATTTTCACCTTTTTTATTGCGCTATTTTTGTTTGCACAGTAAATTTGTATGAATTTACATGCAACTCTGCGAACCGTTGAGATCAGCAGGGGACATTTGTTGTATTTACCAAAACAAATGACCCAAAGCAATAACGTATTTGACTTTTCATAATTAATTACAGCCTTCATTTACATTACCCAGTGCTGGCTATATCGGTAAACTTCAATGTTTGCTCCTCAGTGAGTGTTTGTGTATATAATGTTTAGGTGCATTCTCTATTCTTAGCCATGATAATGTAGCTTGGAGAAAACACATGATCTCAAAGGGGTTTACTGGGTGTTGTTCATGAAAAATGTAGTGATCACATTTTAAAATTATTTTATGAATATTAAATGAATGTCCCTCTGACCTTAAGTGTGTGCAATCTAATCAATCCTTCAGCTTTGCCACACAAATTATCCTTTGTGCTATTTGTTGAAAGGTCCAGAGTTGTCTTCAAAGCATTTTCAATATGGGCCAGTAGATCCCATTACTCATCTCTAGAGAAGTTTAGTTTGGGGGTCTTGACACTATGAAAGGGATTGTGGACATTATGCCTTCTAAAGTCTCCTAGCTCCCAAACTAAATGAACATAGAGGGTAGGTGGGCGTGATATCGTCTTCTTAATAGGCGAAACTGGACAGACAATCTGACGGCAGCATCTGCCTGCTTTGTCAACTTCGAGGAACTTAATGGAGGAGCAAATCATCAAATGCGCAACGGGACCAGATGTGGACAGAGATGGATGGTTGGGAGGTCACAGGCTGGAACTGGCCAGCGGTTGTGGTTTCTTATCTCTGACCCTTACTGGACAATTGATTTGTTGTGGGCCGTTAGTCACCACATCCCTCACGGTCAAAAGCATTGCCAGCCCACATGTATATGGGCTATTTAATGGAGGGAGGTGAATGTCAATATTCCTGGTAATTTCCAGTATATTAGTGATACAAATTTAATACTTTTGGATCATTTGAATTTAGATATTTTGAAGGATTTTTTTCTCTCTATTACTCCATTCGTTTCCAGGATTCACTTGCTTGAGACAATCTTCACAAGTGGTGCTCGTGGTAATAGTAGTAGTAATAATAGTAGTAGTAGTAGTAGTAGTAGTAGTAGTAGTAGTAGTAGTAGCAGCACGGGAAATGTTTTGCACTCTGGGATCTAATTCAGTACTTATGTATTTGGCTTTCAAAAAACTGTTCTGCTGTTCCTGAGCTCCATTTAAATTCTAGCAGGTGGCTGAGTAAACCACCAATTAGCCAACTTCATGGTTTGGTCAAACTAAGCCCATAGGAGCATTATCTCTGTTCGCATGAACTGAAATGAAAATGTCAGCAGGGATTCTTTTTCAGGTTGATTTGTTGTATTATTTGAATGTAGTTGTTTGGGATGGTAATAGCATTCAAATCCAACTTAGTCTTAAGGATCTTTTCATGGAATGTCAATAAAAAGATTGGATCATGCCTAGCTGACAAATTGCTTCACCGCATGGTTATTCAGACAGTTGGGAGTCCTATTGGAGCGCTACAACAGTTGGTACAAGAATGATTTGGAGAAGGACTGTTTGACTTTAACCCCATCCCCATTTTCTTTTAGTTATCGTCATGAACTCCGGTCTTTGGTCCATGGCCATCTGTTCAAGAATTTTTGCTGTCTCACCTTTTAATCTTGGTTTTAGATTTGCTTCCTTTGCTTATTTGAGAGCCTTTGAGTTTCTGGATGAGAGTGAAATTAATTGTGTGCTAAGCCGAGTGGAATTAATAGCTTCTCCTGAAACCTGTTGCCAATGCTGGCTTAGTCCTTGCCGATCCCCCTGATCCTGCTTGTTACAGGAGCTTGGCCATTGTAGACGGTGAGATGATTGTGTGGTTTCAGCCTCTTGTCTCTGGTTCTTTTGTTTTGAAGGGAGCCTAGGGATCTCCCCTTTTGTCTGTGCCCATGTTCCTTTCAGGCAGTATCACAGCTGGCCCCTGTAATTCACTAAATACATTGGATGACCCTACCCCCCAGGAAGCTACTGTAAACAGCCCCACCCAGATCCAAATACTGCAGAACATATTAGAGCAGTGGTCCCCAATCTATTCCAGAAATGGCCACAGTTTTCGTTCCAACCTGTGAGAGAAAACCTTTCCATCAATCTGGTATCTTAGAAGTGCAATCAGTGGACTGCAGTCAAGTGCTACTTTTTTCAGCAGAAACCTCATTGCTTAAACTGTTTGTGTTGGATCGGTTGGAACAAAAACCTGCACCAATAGCTCACTCGAACTTTTAACAACAATTCTGTTGGCGTTTCTCAAAGTACAAGATAATTCCTGGGAAAGTCCTGCATGTGTTGTCTAGCCATCTGCCAACCCTAAAGACGGCAAGGCATTGAGAGCCACAAATGACACTAGTATACCGTCCAACAATTACCCTAAACAGCTTGATAATGGTTTTACGGTGTCTAGAATGAGGGCCTGCAAAATAAAACTACAGGATCCCCACAAAAAACGTACATGGCTGTAAATATGTATTAACCAGAAAATAGGCCTTGTGTGGGATCATTTAAGAGAGACAAAGACAGGCCTTCAAACAAAGAACCAAGATGTGTTAAGAAAGAGGGAATTCTACTTAGCTAATGAGTTGCTCCATAGAAATGTAAAGGGTTAAGGTTTTAGGAGGAGCGGTGGCCCCACTGGTCAAGCCTGATAGAGTCTAAAGTACGGAGGTGCAGGCCACTTTGGTGATGAACTTTTGTGGCTCTGTTAATTTGCTTCTCCTTTGTTATTGCTTTTATGCATCCGTTCGCAGAAAAAAATAAACCACAGAATTACAACCCTCTAGTTCAGAATGCTCATTATCCACATATAAAATAAAACCTAAGCGGTAGACTAAAAGTCAATTGAGCTCTGGGTCCTTCAACGTCAAGGACGATGTCACAGAATGGCTACTCAAGCTACTAAGAATGGTAAGCCATGAAAGAGGAATTGATGAAGGAACCCTTAGCCAACATTAGGTTATTGACTTTGAAACATACAGCTTGGCAATGGTCCTTTTTAAGCTTCCGGTTCAATGTTTTGCAGAAAGTAAGTCTTGTTGGCCCAAATTAAAAATAAAGACATGTTAAGTAAAAATACTTGTAAAATAGTTCAGCATTGTTGTTTTTAAAAATGTTTTGGGGTTTGTGCTGCAAAAATTTAAGATTCATTCTGAGAACTGTACATTGGTGTTGAAGACAACTTAAAGCCCAAATGAGAAAACATAGTGGAACTGTTGACTGATCCTTTAATTATCCTATCTAAATGGATGAATTAAGGGGATATCAGTGTTTTTGTTCTGAGAAGATGGGGACTTGGAGATTATACGATCGATTGAAATGTAAAATAGCTTTTTTCATTACCCATAACCTCCCCACGAACCTTGACTGAAACAATGCACAAAGTTTCAAAGCCCGAGAGGCTGGCTCATCTTGGAGGGCCAAAGCTGGAAAATAAAATGGAATCGTCAAAGGTATAAGATTTGTAAATGGACAACTGTGGCAAATTTTGCAACTTTGCCCTATATATATGTACATATATAAACATTCGATCTTTTGTACCAGGTGGTTGTGAGGTGCTGGAGAATATGCTAGCTATTGACTGAAATGAGGTGGGAACTTGAAATATTACTCAAAACTAATTAAAGAAAAAACTCTTATTTTTCTAGCTTTCTGGAAATCCAGCCCACACAAAAAAGTAGTACCAATTATTCTAATTTGAAAGACTTAGGGCTGAGCACAATGTACTAGATTAGATATTTGCATGTTAATGTATATATAGATAGAATCCGTTAAACTCCTACCTTTTAAAAGAGTATTCAGTGTCCCTTTTCATGGAGGTCTTTTGACTGCTGTAAATGCGAAAGGAACAGTTTCAGGACACACCTAATCTCGACACCCTTCGTTCCACAGACTTCTTTCTGTGTTCATGCTTGGGGCTGCCCCCTTAATTCCAATCTTTATTGACACACTGATTAAATGTCACAGACTCCAGCCTGCCCTCATCCCACTTGAGGATGACCCCGATCCCTCATTCAATCTGCTACACTGGCAATGCTAGTGCGATGGGCAGCTGTGGGACCTGACCATGTTCTGCCTCATCCTCTCAGTAAACAAATCGCTTTCTTCGCCACTCAATGTCTCTCTCAATAAGAACCAGAGCTCTTTTGTCTGAGATGAGTTTAGATAGAGAACAAACACTATCTTATATGGATGGAGGTTGGAATGTTAAAGAGGATTGTTTGATCTTGATGAGCTGTGTGCCATTTCTGCTTCAAACATTGACTATGGTCTCAATTCTACAAGTTTATTTGTTGTACATTGATATGAAAACATATGCTGGAGTATATGAATCCATATGGAGTAGAGACTTGGGCACATGTCAAATTTCTGGCATTTATGTTATTCAACATTTGTCCATAATAGCTAAAAAAAAATCTTACAGTTGGATCTGATTCAGATGAGTCAAATCTAGACATGTGATGTGCAACTAGTGCCTTATCAGAATGATTGAGCCTTAGAAAATTGGGTTTTACAGTTTCAAATCAGATCCGTGACTCATGTAGGTCCTTTTTGTCTTTAGTGCACCCACATTTAAATATGCATATGTTATATTCTATTTATTCTCTCCATGTTTTGTTGCATAAGGTGACAAACATTACAAGATAGTATAAGAGGCTGAGGTTTATGTTAAAAAAGATGATCACTCAAGTCCTGTGACTTTCCACTTGACGTTCCACTTGGTTTAGTTTATTAAAGGTTCAAACCAATACGTTCTGGTTATGCGGATTTTTGCTTTGAGACAGGGCTTTGAGGGTTAATAGAAACAAAGGCTAAAGTCCTGAAAAATGGAACACTCCTACGACCAGACCATCAAGAATTGTAACTAGAATGGTCCATTTTCAGCATAGAGTGAGGATTGTAACTTGATTACTGTACTTTTACCTGTTCATGTTATTCCTTATTGTCTATCTCTCCATTTTCTTTGTGTGGCCCTTAACGTTTGGCCATTATAAGAGGTTGTGGCAGTGGCTTACATGATGGCAGGAGCACCGTTGGTTTGTGATTGGATGAATTTTAAGTTGTAAGGAACTTTGAGATGAAACCATATTAATTACAGATTTCACAGCAAAGGCTATTTTTCTGGATCTAATGTGGGTCTACATGTTTTTTGGGGGGTATATAGCGTCATTTATATCTTGAATTTTGTAGGAAATTATAAAAGTCCACATTAAAGCACTTCATGATACAGGATGGTGCATTGTTTTTATGACAGGTAGCCTAATAAAAGTATAAAGCACTGTATGCTCTTAACTATGTTCTATTTCTGTGTTTGCCCATAGCGGGGAAGTAAAATTGATCTAGAGCTGATGTGGTTATGGTTTGTCATAAAGCAGATAAGTATGCCTCTAAGGTGCGGTCAATCCATACCACTGACGCGTAATGACTGTTTAATATCTGTATTTGCTCTTGTTCTAGTGTCCGATTACAGGGCACATCTCCAGTTCACAATGTGTTTAACATCTGCCAGTTTTATAGCAAACCCCCCATTCAAACCTCCTGTTATTCCCGGGGTCCACATTATTCAGTCAAGATCGTGCGATGGCAATACTTTGGGTGTGTGCATATTGCCAAGTTGGAGGGAAGTGTGCCATCTATCAGCTTGCCTTGCCCTTTCTGTCTCCTTATGATGATATCACTGGAGCCAGACGAGCAGAATACACAGACGCGCACAAATCTTGGCGACTTGCCTCAGGGTATGCAGGTGACTCACCGTGGCCCTTTTGCAGTGTGTCATCCGGGGAGTCTGCCGGTGAGTGGCGTCAGTGGGT
The DNA here is from genome assembly GCF_051989575.1 of Stigmatopora nigra. Lineage (NCBI taxonomy): Eukaryota > Metazoa > Chordata > Actinopteri > Syngnathiformes > Syngnathidae > Stigmatopora > Stigmatopora nigra. The sequence goes on from NC_135512.1 coordinate 9,209,743, forward strand.
GCATTTACGAGGGCAAGATAAGTGTTGCTGAAATGGACCGTGATCTAGCCACTGACCCCCTGTAGTGCGTCTCTCTTATGAACTCATCTCTTACTCAACTAATAGCCAAACCTACTGTAGATTTAGCCGTGACCTCATCACCTCACACTCACACTCGCACTGCAACTTTATGGAAGTCACCATTTGCATCACTCCTCTGGGGATAAGTGGATGTGTACATAACGTCTTTAGTCATTTCTCACCTCATCCTTGTGGGATCTGGCACAGACACAGTCTAGCGAGTACTTTCACACAGGTAGCACAAAATTTGTTTTTGTCTGCATGGAAAATATTTTTGCTTTTGAAATTTGTTGCTTTAATTCGGAAGGTAAATAAGCTCACATGAGTAGTTTATCAAAAGACAATGTTGTGCACTGAATACTCTATTTGCACAGGTTTGATTATCAACTAAAAATGTTGTGTTGCTTTTTTTTTAGCTAAACAAGAATAATTGTGATGGTTTGCGTGCACAAAATTTCTTTGACACCACTGTATGTGGTGTATTGCGGTCAATTCCATGGGGAAGGGTTAGTGTGCAAGAAATGTTAGTGATTTGAAACGCGGCACCCAGAATTGAGGCATGAGCATTATGATTCAACATTATGCTTTTTACGCTATAGCCACCAATGCTGATAGTATTTTATCAACTCAGTACAGAACTTGAACAAGAGCAATAGAAGCAAATTGTATTTGTACCCCACTGATCGATGCAGCTCTTATTTTTTTCTTTTGTGCCTATGTTACTGTATTTATATTTTGTACTAAAGAGGCAACCTATCCTATCGCACATGGGTATTAACATTTTAATGGTCAACTTATCAAAAAGTAAACATAGATGTAGACAACATTTAGTTGTCTAACTTCTGCAAAGTTGTTGATCTTTCATTGCAGTTTTTAGGAATCTTGGATTGCCCGAAGCCCAGACCAGAGGGCATTTTTAATGGGCCCGCCTGACAGAGATGTGGGATTCAGAATTAACATCGGAGCTTCAAGTGATAAGTGTTGTTTGAAGCAATGGAATGACAGTGACGTTAGATTTAATTGCAGCACACAGAAGTGCTTTTATGGCACCATATCATCACGACGTGAGAATAAAGCGGTCGGTTAGAGTCAAAGCTCTGTTTTATCGTCCCGTGTGGGTGAACCTGCCCGCCTGCTGTTGGATGATGTTTATAGTCCTTATCAGGCTCCACAGCAGCCATGCGTATACACGCATACACACGCACGCGCACACACACTCGTCTAAACATACAATCTTTTGCCCTCTTGATTGCTTCAGTGGGAGAAACTGCACACAAACCAAACAAACGTGCACAGACACACTCATGCTTAAGCACAGTTCCTGTGGCCTTGCTGTGTTTTCCCACACTGATAGCGATCTGGAGTATGCCATAAAATGCCGTCTTGGATCACAGGCCACAACAGAGGCACTCCTCTTGTCTCTCAGCCCACTTAGATCGCTCACGGCGTGCACGTCTGATAAGATGGCCATGGTGTGCTTTTTTAACCCTCGCAAGCACCTCCTTCTTTCTCATCCAGTCACATTTCCCCCTTTAAATAATGTTATGTTTCTTATGATTGACCATGAGACTTCAATACATTTTCCAAAATCATACCTATTGCACTCTGGTAATTTAATGTAGCTAAGAAAAAATAAATTGTATAAAATTGGACCTCACCAGCCTTCAATCTCATATCTCCTTGACCTCACTATCATATACGCTTTGAGAACTTCACCTGCCACTCCCACATAGAAATGTTGAAATATCCTAGCTATTTATATGATGTCATGATTTAATGCCCAATTAAAAGGAAACAGGGGAACCAGAGAGAGTTCAAACTGTACTCTACCGAATATTTACTGGTGTTTGGGCATGTCCTGTCTTTTGCTAACTGCAAATCATCTGACCTCTCCTGAACCTTATAGCGCTATAAAGCAAAGCCTTTTTGACAGGACCATTACCACTGCTTTAATGGAGCTCCTAAGGTGCAACGTTTATATAGATGATTGTTTGAAGAAGTGTCACGTATGAAGGAATCAGTCCTCGCAAAGAAAAAAGGAATTAGTCATGATTTGTTTGTTTTTTTCTGCACACTGACCCCTACATCCTTACAAACTGTGTTCATTGCTACTCTCCATTTATTTCTGTACATTGTGGATCAACTGAAGGGGAAATAATTGAAGGAAAATGAAGATGAGGAAATTAGCAAAACTATATAGTAGTAGTAAATAGCACGTTTAACATTTGCATTGATTTAAGGCTCCTCGCACACTGGAGTGTGTTATTTCAGCAGTGCCGAGGGCTTTCTTACAAAGCAATGTTGCATCACAGCGGAGACAGCAGTGTCAAGCCTAATGATTATAGTAATAAAGAGAAGGGTCATAGGTTTGTAAGGAAATCAGCAGTTTGCTATGGGAGTACAAGTGAGGGTGAGGCTCAGGTCTGGCAGCCTGACAAGTATGAAAACAACATCTTTCAACAAGAATGGCATATTGATGTAGAAAAGTTAGTATGTATATTGTCATGTCTTACAGGTTGTACTATTTCTGAAAAATTCACTAAGATTTGGGGTATGAACTGAAGATATTAGAGAAGATACAGATGCTGTAGAGCAGGAGTTTGAAACGGAGCTATTTTGGGGCAGACAACAAGGGGTGAAAACATCTCACGTTAAGATGGAATCTTGGCATAGGTCAGTTTTGTTTTGGACTCTGTGGACATCTGTGAGGAGAAACAGCAGACCTAGTTGTCCTCCTGCTAGAAGACAGATGGAAAGAGCTCCCTATGTCATCACTACAAATGTGAGACGGAGAATAAAATTGAACGTGCCTCGGCAGACATGTTTTATGACGTGGGTAGGCCGACAGACGCGTGGCAGGTGTACATGTATTTTTAGATCTATTTTTTTGTAGTTTGGGGAGGTGACTAATTTGCTTGACAAAACTTACTGAGAGAAAAAAATACAACATATTTAACATACAGCATATTCAAACATCCATTCCTAAATTGAGCCCACAATTAAGCTTATATCATGACGATCTAGGTGCTTGACAGGCAAAAATTGCATTGTGTGCATTGTCATGTGCTGTTAGTTTTAAGAAAATGCAGTTGTTTTACGATGGATTGATTTTGTCTTGATCTGTCCACCTGGAAACGGCAGAACCGTCTCGTCTAAATCGAGTAGACAGCCTCTACACAGAGACGATGTCAGTGTTTGTGGCGGAAAGAAGGAATGGGCCGCCTCCATGTCTATTAAGGCTGTTTTTGACATGCGCTTTGAGTGTGAGTGAGTGCGTGTGTTGTGGAGAGTCAAATGTTGGCATAGAAACTGTCTACAGGAAACAGCAGTTCAGGCGGCACTCCGCTGGCAGACGCTGTCTGCTTGCTTCCTGTGTGCTGTGAGGCAAGTAGGCAGGCAGGTTGGCACACGCACAAAAACGCAGACACATACAAATACACACACTCACACACACACACACACAACCGGCACTGGAAACACACTCGCGCAAGGCTGGACGCTTGCCTGGAGAGCGCTCAAATGGAATGACAGAGCGAGGGAGGAGGGAGTTCAGCAGAGAGCAGCACTTTCCCACAGTTGAGGGATTTGACACATGGCTCTCACACATTCCTTAGTCCTGCGGCCGACCAAGCGGAGGCTCTCAGGGAAAGGAAGGAGGGGGTGAGAGAAAGAGAGACAGTAGGACGAGAAAGGGTTCACCCTTGGCACTTGAAAACATTATGGATAGATTGTGCATCTGTTTTTGGATGTTTAACATCAATTTTAATTGAAGTCAGAAGGAATCAGACACAACTATGAGTGGACAGGTGAAGATGTTAAAAGAGCTTTTGCTTTTCAAGGAATTTAAAGCTTTTGACACAGTGATGAAGCATCGGGGGCAGGTGGCAGTTCAGTATGTTGGAGACTGACACGGTCATAGGGGTTTAAGAAGCATTTTACCTTTTTAAGTTGAGGTTTTAAGGTTTTATAAAGGATTGTTTAAAAAAAATCAAATCATCTTATTTCAATCATTGTAAAGTGTGATTTTTATCTGATATGTCCCACAAAAACGAAGAATTCCGAACTGGATCTTGTGATTCTGATCACTGTCTGACTCTTTGATGCATGACCTGTGAGTCTTGTCTTATTTCTCTTCACCATCAATCCTTCCTTAAATAAATGGTCTTGCTTGGCAGCATTTTAAAAGGAACTTGAGGTCAAGTTCTCCTTGACAGATAGGCATGTATCCTGGTCCTAGACCACCCATGCACACTTATGATTGAGTGTTTGCATGTTGGTCCATGTGTGTCTTAATGGACAGGGAAAAGTCTTGCCAAGCTGGTATAAAAAATAAGCAGACCCGATACACACACACACACCCAACAAAAAACACAAATATAGTTTTGGTGGAAAGAATCGATAAGATGGTGGCAGAGGACCGCTCTGTTATTCCGTCCAACATGCCTGTGACACCTTGACACTGAAACTTCCTGCTAATTAAGAGTCAGCAGTCACTTCCTTGTCAGCACATCCTCACACGTGTATTTGTGTCAGTGGACATCCGTGTGGGTGTGGGTGAGATGGCCTAAGAGGTCAGTCGGACTGGTGAGCCAGGTCAGTCGAAAGAGGAAGGGATGGGTGGGAATGAACATGGTGTTTGTGTGTGATGCTATGGTAGTCATAGGTGTGGTTTATCGGCCTCTAGCCTCTTATCTTCTGCCAATTGTTTTTCTCCTTTAATGGAGGCCCCAGGAAGGCAGCTGCAGAAGTGCTTAGTGTGTTCATAGAGACAATTTATTGAATGAAAGCTTTGTACAGTATATGGAAACAGTTCAGAAAAGGTGCATAGTAATAAAATTGACAGACGCATTTATCAGAAACATTTGTAACCAATGTGGCCTCAGAATACTATATAAAGTTTGGTGCTAACATCATGCTATATTTACTCCATTGCATTTGTTTAAAAAAACTTTTCAGGATCAATTCAACTTGTCCATATAGTTTTAATTCTAAATATTTTCTAGAAAACGCATACAAAATGAGCCACAACTGCCCGGCTCCCTCTATGGTTAACTCAGAGCCTGGGGCAACAATAAGTTTGCAAGTAATTAATGTGATTTATCAGCTCTGACAACAATAATTACAAATGCATCTATGCATATACACTAGTTTATACATTCTGCCTCATGTATGAATAGCAGAACAGTAGCTATTTTAATTCAGCATTTAATTAATCAAAATTAGAAGCCCTAGGACAATGGATAATTGATAATGGTTAATTCTATTAAATTAATCATTCAATGCCAGCCATTCAATTTAAATGTATTTGATTAATATAGCTGTTAATGGCAATGAACAAGTTAACTTGAGTGCATTTTTTTCTTTTTAGTACATTGTCGGATGTTTTTCGAGGCAGACAAAACAGTCTTGTGTTTCCAGATGACTTGGCACTAGTGCAAAAAAAATCTGTCCCACTTTCTCCATGAACAGATAGCCATGCCATACCACACAGAAACACACACAAGTCCTAGTTTGATGACGCGCATGGCGGGTGCTTTGATGTTTCCTCAAGACGTTTTGTTCAGCATAGCAGACGCCGAGCACTACAAAAGCGTTGGCTGAGCTTGTGTGTGAAGGCATCGGATTAGAGGCTTTCTAACGAAACTTTTTTTTGATGTGAGGGCCCCAATTACCGTATGGGGGCCTTGAGGGGGGTTGGGCTTTGCAGTGGGTACAGAGCTTTCGTGTTTGTGATACTCAGACTTCATCTAGTGCGAAGGCTCTGATGACCTCACTAATCATCCCTAGACTCTTTATTTTTGTACTTTCATATCCTAGTTGAATTTAGGAACCGTTAAAGTAATGTAGCATAGGAAACAATGGACAAAATAAGCACAAGAAAACAAGCTGGTGGCGCTCATATAAAAAAAAGACATACATAAATTGCACTTGAATATAAGTTGCAGGCCCAGGAAAAGTATGAAAAAGTTTGACTTATAGTATGGAAAATAAAGCACATCGATTTGTAAGGCAGAAAAAAATCAACTAAATTTTACATAGTCGCTTTGGGCTGCATACATAAACAGAAATGTCTCTGCAACAATTCGAGCAATATATTAAGGTTTTTTCACTTGCTTTATGATGTATTAAGCAATCTTGAAGCAGATTTAGACCCTAATATTCACGTGAAAACCAACAAAGTTGGCACCATATTGTGTGAGAAACCAAATAAAAACATTTGCTTAAAGAAGAAAAAATGAAATTTATTGTGAGGACCAGCCTTCTACATTATCAATTCACCCTTTTGATAAGTTTCCATAATCACTTTATTCACAATATCAGAAAGAGGTTCTACCCTGTACATTGCAAAACAAAAAAAACCTCCAATTCTTAATCTTAATTTAGCCAACTTCATTTTATTGTCTACTTAAGTGGGTGTCTGAAATAGTTGAAAAGAGCATTCCGACGGATGGATGATGTCATAAGTAGAGACGAGACAGGAAATAGATGACATGCACTCTAATGCACGGCCATCCAGAATTAGCGGGGGTGGTGCTGGTTACAGAGGATGTGTTTGCGTGTGTATGTTTATGCGCACCAGGGGTATCTGGGGCTGGCGGGAGGGCGACTGCGTGTCATTGGGGTCCTGTTTGCATCTGTGTAGAGGCCCAGAGAGGCTAGATCTTATCTGGCGCGTGCCTGCACCGCTCTTTCCCACACTCTGCATGCTTCATTGCCAGGAGGGGAGCGCTGTAGGAGGGAGGGAGGAAGACTTATGATTATGGGTCCTGGCCTGTCAACTTTACGCTGTTTTGACTGCCATGACATAATGTGCTTCACTACAGTGACCCCCTACCACCACACTCACTCACCCACATACCAGCGTACGCATCCACGCACACACTTGCTTTCAGCTTTTTTTTTTCTTGTTCAGAAGTTCCGCACAGCAACAAGGGCCCCTTTTTCTATGAATGTGGCATATTTGGGTTTTCCGCATTGCTCCCCCTTGGTTTTTTTTTCTTCTTTCTCTAAAAGCCAACCAAACTTTCCCTTTCAGCCAATGTTTTTCACTTTGATTTTGAAAGCGGCCCCTCTCCAATTCCTTAAATTGCAGACTATTACCAGTCTGCTTTTCTTCTCATGTATTAGAGTTGGTGGAACTTTACAGCACATATTGCACGGATTAAATGATGGCCTTGACCTCAATGGAGGGACAATTGACAAGGATTCATAGAGAGACAGCCTATCACTCTAATATCATATTATTCTGCCCAGAAAACAAGTTTATTGCCTGTTTTTTTAGCATTTTAAATTCTCTATGTGAGGGATTTCATCAAATCTGGAGTTCCTTTACAGTATAATTGTTTATTTTTTGAAATGACACCCTTAATCACTCAAGCCTAGACTTCAGAATCAATTCCACAAGTGTGTTTTGCTTGTTCTGTGGCTTTTTGAAGTAAGCATGCGGTAAATTCCAGCAGTACTAGTGAAGAAGGCTATTGCCCTGCAGAGACATTCCTTTCCCTCACCATCACATCCAATACATCATCATAAAGTGAGCAGTTTAACTTAGTTTAATTTAAGTTTAATGATACATGCCTAACATCCACACAAGTACAAACTAGTAAATATTTTTCCAATTACACAGTCACTCAAGTTTTTATTTTTGGGTGGGGATGTAAAAAGTTTATATGTATTACTTGGAACCCAGATATACTAAAAACAGGAATGCTGGGGCCTGGATTTTTATAACTATTATAGCTGAATTAACAAAAGTGTGTGTTGGATGTGAAGATGATGCTAGGATTTAGGGAGTAGAACAAGAAGAAAAAAATTGGAATGTGTAGTATGTTGCTTCCATGTGTATTTTGCAGCCGCCTCCACAGCTGAAAAAGATTGATGCCTCCTCCACCAGCAGGCTCCTAGCCCCAGCTGCTACTGTCTGAGAATGAGAGGCGGGAGGATGCGAGTGCAGTTAGGAGTGTGCGGGAAAGAATGGAAGGAATGAGAGTCTAGCTAAGGGAGCAATGACGGAAAGGGCTTGATAGAAATAGGCCCAGGCTGGCTGACTCACTCTCTCTCTCTTTCTGCCTGCACCTTTTCCTCCCTTCCTTGGAGGACGGATAGATCCTCACTCTCTTTCCCCTGACTGCACACGAACATGTGCATACACACCCATCCGCACACTCCTCTCAGCTTTCTGCCAAACCCTCTTGTGCCCCCTGCTCATCTGCGTGGGGGGCCCTGCAGGCAGTCTGGGCCCTTACGTGCCCTCGCTTTACACACGCGCACACACATTTACTCAGAGGAGCTGATGTGTGAGACGTGCTCTGATCCTGCATGCTGATGATGAAAGACAGGCAGCTAGGATCCTGTCTCAGTGCTAGAGGGTAGGACCTCATAGAAGCCTGTTGTTTTATATGCCCCCCTCCTCCACCTCCATCTTCATCACAACACAACAAATTATTAGAATTTCATCAGTTGATCGCTGTCCATTTCTGTGATTGAGTTCATTAAACAGTGATGCCAATGTGTTCACTTTGAAAGGAAGAAAGTCGGAAGTTATGTTTTGCTCCGTGTGGGTTGCTGACTCATGTTTTTACCTGCATAGCCCCCAGTCTCACACCTGGCCTGGCAGGAGTTCTTGTCCCACCCTAGAACTCTCTTCTGGCTCATCCATTCCACACCTCCACCTCCTTGTTTGCCCGCCTTCCTACACTCATTAACAGGCGGGAAGATGGAAGACTCTTGGGGTTTTGCACATGAACAGTGTTCAGAGGTTACGTTAAAACCTGTTACACACATTCCACTGTCTTTTAGAGAGACAACCTGTATGTCTGATCTAGCTGGTGGAGGTCACTAAATCATGATTTATCCTCCCAAAGTGGGAGAAAGTAATTGTTCTGACTGATTCTGCGCACACACACAATTGACTATTGACAATTGCTATATGTTTTAGCTTAAATGTCCCATACTTTCTGTCGCGGTGACTCGGATCAGGCCACTAAAAGTCCTCTGAAATGAGTGGTAAACTGAAGCATTTAACATTACTTGGGGGAAGAAGTAGAGACATTGGTGGTAAATAAGACAAAGTGGGTCAGTCAAGGTTGGTTTGTTCTTAGAATAATTTGAACATCAAGAAATATGTAAAAGCGAGAGTGTGTGAAGCCGTTTTCACCGAGTGATATTGTAATTGTTTATGCTCCACTTTCTTATTGGGAAAACGTGTTGAGTAACGTAGTAATGTGCTGTGTTCTCATTTTAATGGGTTTGCTGGGTAACACTGTATTGTATAATATTGGAAAGCCATTATAAATCATTCAAGATACGAGAACGAAAACTGTGAACTTGCACGTCTGGTTTGTTCTTGGCTGCAATTTCCAGATGTGTAAAGTTGTCACACTCATCTGTTGAAACCATTTCACCCGAGAATAAGGTATCTGGTCTCCAAGAGATGAACGTGCTTTGGTGCACAATGTCCAATTAGTCCAAGAACCGTAGCATAAACCTTGTGAGGTTTCCAGCTATAACTCGTAAGATTTTGAGAAAAGTATGAACTCTTTTAGGTCGAGTCAAACAAAACATTAAAACTATTAGATGAGCCGAATTGAATGACACCAGTTCTGCTCCAAGGAATAGGCCAATGGGTTACAAAGTTGAAAGGAGCTATTAAAGGTCCATGTTTACAGCATACTGTAGTTGGGCTGACAAAACCGTGTCCTGGACTTTGTCCTCACTTCCTGCATAGCCTTTAGATGTCTCCACTTCACCAATCCACTGAGCCAAAGGCAACTCAAGTTACTTCAGATCTGTTTGCAAAAAGGGAGTTGATTTTTAGATAAATGTATGCAGGATGATAATCAGCCGAAGCAATGAAGCGGTTCATTTGACAGATGTTGTTATACCAATTGCATCTCATAGGCGATGGTTTAATCCTGTTAAGTCACCTTGCTCCAGGACACAAGAGCAACTTGCTCAGTAACGCCCTTTCTTTGAACCTTTAACCCTTCGATGTGGCTCGTGAGAGACGTTCCATATGTTCTATACCCACGTTACCTCTTTTAAAGTCTGTACTATAAACCCTTAGACTGTGAATGTGAGGTTGAAAGTGCACGCTAGTTCTATACAGCCATATCTTTTACCTAACATTTAAAACCCACACCTGCCAGTGAATCATTGTTGCGCTTTTAGCAGCTTTTTGTATAGTAAATTTGTTCGTTCCTTCATATTCAACACCACTTATCCTTGTCACGGTCGCAGGGTGCTGGAGCTTAGTACGCACAGCTGACTTTGAGCGAGAGAGAGAATACACACCATTAAGTCAGAAGGCAAACCTAAATATATATAAAACTTTGCACTCAATCACAGTGCCAAAGAAGTGAAAATCCATGTGCTGCTAAACCGAAACAGTTACATTCTGAATTTGACTATTCACTATTCAATGCAGAAAATGTTCTCATTGGATGCAAAATCAACATTCGATTTTTATATGTACCAGTCAATTTTCTTCTAACCCACGCATCCATCATCCACTCAAAAGTCGCGGGTAAATGGTAAAATACAGAAGTAAAACATCCTGGAGCTGTAATACTACCCAAACAACATTTCCCCAAGTGCCTGAGGCTACATAAGCCTGCTATGTGGAAAAAAGTGTGATGTTAGAAATTGCTCACACCACACTGCAGACACAAACAGAGACCACCCTTCCGGCGACGTCTCGGACCGGCTGTTTGTTCCGCAGCAGAGTTTGCTGGTTTGTATTCACACCAGCTCAAAAGGGCTGCAAAGAGTGCAGGTGTGAATACACTTAGATTGTGCTAATCCAAAGTGATTGTTGAAACTGCACGAGGCTTAAACTGAGAAAAGAGCTTCGTAAAGCTCCAGCAGTTAATTTCTCCTGGTTGAAAGTTGATGCGCTCTGATCACGAACAATGAAGTTGGAGATGGGTGTGGCTGTAAGGGAACCGGAACGAGTGAAGAGCGACTCAAAGAGAGACTCTGCCATGTTGGGGGTGTAGCAAGGTGAAACCTGAAATGCGCTGGTGGTGAGGTCATACCTGTGTGTGTGTTTGTGTGGGGGTTCAATTCACGTTCCCCTGTGGCTCCATCAATGCAGTGATGTCATGGGAAAGGATCACAAACAGCATCCCGATTGTGTGCAAACGTTCTCGCTTTCCTTGTCAAAATCTAAGGGCCACGTAAAAGCCTGCTTTTTGATATAGGGGACCCAAAATCAAAGCAGTGCACGACGATATTACGGCTGTCAAAGTACTACTGGCTGAAAAATGTACTCCCGCTTTTACAAGATGTAAATCATTACGGAGCTTTGATGTTCTTTCCATCCATTCCTCACGGCCTCCCGCTCGTCTTCATTACTTATCATCACTGGTAACCATAAACATTGGGAGCTGATCCCCGCTGCTAGCCTGCACCAAGATGGGGCCCCTCGTTGCGGCACGCTGAAAACAGATCAACTCGGGGGAAGCTGGGAGCATGAAAGGAGGGCGCAAACTACTGGGGGATAAATGCATTCCTGCTACTGCTGCTGCCACCCCTGCTGGCTGGTGGCAGTGCAGGGGAGCTCGCAGTGAGGTGCTTTGTTGCCTCAAAGCGGGCGGCTGCATATTCCTGAGCTGCCTCAGATCTCACAGGCAGTGAGCAGCACTTGACCTTTGCAGCGCTAAAGGAATATGACAGCCGTGAAAGCAACTGAGAGAATAGCGAGAGGGCAAACGGAGGGGTGTGAGAGGCTGAAGACAAAAGCCAAGCAAAGTGCAGGCTGCCACCAAAACAGTTAGTTTGCAATCAATGTCAGTCATCCTCCCCCCTGTCGGGACAGTTTGATTTCCACTTTTCAAATAAAGCGTCTATTTTTGGACTGATAACAGGGCAGGCTAAATTGAAATTGGCAGCTCGACGGTCTACAAATAACAGTCATCGTTGCAGGAGATCATGTGAAACAGCCCCTTCTTTCACTTTACTCAGTCCCCGCCATCTTGCTCCTGTTTGAAGACGCAAAAGAAGGAAACGAAGGAGGGAAAGATAAAGAAAAGGGGATAATCTTAGTGACAATTGGAGGAGGCTGAGAAGGCAAAAAAAGGTCCAAAATTGAAAGCGGGCTAAGGCTAAAGGAGGGTGAGGCGGGGGGGGACTGCTGCAACCAGGATAGAAAGAAAAAAAATAGAAATGTCCCAGTGATCAGGAGGAAGCCTTGAGGGGTGGTGGAATGGGGGTGCGCCGGAGAGGTGAGGATAGAAAGACAAAAGGAGGGAAGGAGGGAATTTCTTTAATGTTTCTGGCAGCCGACCAGCTGAGGTCTCAAGGTTATCCTGGCTTTGCAAACTCCCACGGGAAAGGTGGAGTGCTGAGGGCCGCGATCGGGGGGGCACTTGATGAGGGCTGGAGGTGAAAGAGAGGAGGGAGAGATCTCCAGGAAAGGGGCTAATGCTCAGAGGGAGGGTAATCCTCAGGCCCCATCGTCTGATAAGGTTGGCCTTGGCCCAGGTAGGAGGAGGTAAAAAAAAAAAAAAAAGGCTCCGGGGCCTCTCAGGGCTTCCTCGCAGACCGCGCCGCCCTGTGCCAGCTTAACGCAGGAGGACGACTCTCTGAATGAGCAATTAGTGGAATCGCACTCGAGTGATAACAGGAATACCTCGCCGACTCCCATGTTGACTCATGTTTTAGCATTGTTCCCTCCAGTGAGGTCAAAGGTCAGGGTTTAGTTGCTGTACAGAACAGCTGCTCTTTTCTGACTTCCACATCTTGCTGAAAGACACTTCATTTTTACAAACACACTCTTGTGTTGAGTCATTTATCAGCTTTTTCAAAATGAAGATTTCAATCAAAGGCTTTAGCTCATTTTATACTATGACCACAATCTAATGTCTTTCTGGTTATGCCAACATAACTTGGTTACCAAACTCTTAATCTCCTTTATATTGCAGAATATTATTTCTGAATATATTTGCCAACTTTGGAAGTAGAGGGCAGACTTACTATTTGACACAGAAGCAATATTTAGTAAGATGAATTGAGAGGCAAAAAGAAGGCATTTACCAGATCTGTATTCAAAATCATCACCTTTATGCAAATCCACCCCTTTAAGGTGGCATGTATGCACAGTGAGTGTATGGGAAGAGATCGACATAGATGCTTTGAATATTTGTTTACTCTAAACGAACTTATCAGGGATAACGCATATACAGCATCAACCTGTCCATGTATTTGTGTGTGTGTGTGAACTGTTCTCAAATACTGTCTCTTTTATGGCTGACAAACAGCCTCTTCAGGAGAAAATTATGTTTTATGCACCTGTAATTTAAATGGCAGTGTATTCACACAGAAACAACACTGGCCAAAGGGTGACTGAATGTATTAAAAAAATCAATGAATCTCTCCTTTTAATCTTGGAATGGTCTTTACAACAAAGGTAAATATTTAAATTGAAAAAAAAAGAATAAGGATGACGGTTTTAAAGCCGCATTGCACGCGGAAATGGCCATTCAAAAAACTAATATGTGGGTCCAACAAAACTATTGGAATAAGCGTTAAAGTGTTATCCAAAAAAAAGCAAGCAACCGAACTGAGTCCCTGCAAGATTTGACACATGATCAGGAAGTTTTTGCCTATTTGTAATGACCTTAGATGAGTTTGATTTGAGAGAATAGAATCTACTTTATTCAAGAAGTATATAATTGAGTTGAATCATACAAACAGTGTCTGGAAAGCATCACTGTTGCTCCCTACATTTTGCGATTTGACAGTTTGAACTCTGTATACAAACATCCCTACTTCCAGAAGATCCAGTAAGCGATGGTTAGGCTACATTTGCATGAGTGGTCCTTCCCCTCCACACACACACTCTGCTACCTGCAGCTCCAGCTTCAGCTGCATTCCCAGTGGAGTCCAGCCTCAGGCATCCAAACCACAGACCCAGGTCAGCACACGGGTCCATTCCCCGACCGCATCCTCTCTACTGCTGCTGGGTTTGATTCACCGTGACCCCCGACCTGTACGCTACGCCGCCTCCCCCACACATGCAAATGCCGCTCTTCTCCTCTATGAGGCATCAGAGAAAAGACGAGCCTCTGATGGAGCTGGCGGGAAGAAGGAAGAAAGATGTAGGAGTGACACGGATGGAGGGAAGCAGCGTGAGGTCTTGTGGGGGCTGAGCGAGAGGAAAACAAAGCAGAGGAAAGAGAGACAGAGAGAGAAAGAGAACCCCTAAAGGAAAGACGAGCATCAGATACTTGGGGAGCCTTCAGCTCACGGCCCAGCATTGAGGCCTTAAAACATTTTTCTCTGTTAAGCAGACCCTCGCACCGCTGACTGCGAGGCTTACGGTGACCCTCGCTGATCTCCCTTTGTATTTCAGTGAGAGAAAGCTATCATGAGCGCGTTCACCATACTTGTTGTTTTCCTCGCTTGCAGGCTGCTCCAGGCACCTCTGTTTGTGTGTGCACACGGAGAGGTAAGCGTTGTGTATAGCTGTATCTGGAGATCTTCCAAAGCAAGCCCCCCGCCCAACACCCCTCTCATCTCCTATCCTCTTTCCTCCTTCTGTTCTCTCAGCTCCGAGGATCTGTCAGTTCTCCTCTTGTCTATCTCTTTGTCGCTCCTTTCATCCTGCTCTCCCAGCCTTGGCTGGCCTCGCTAAGAGCACTGGAGCACAGGTCCAACTCCACTCCCACTAATAACACACAATCAAGCGGCGCTACGATGTTATGTGCAAATACACACACACACACTGTTCACAGTTGGCGCACACCAACGCATACTCTATTTTCTCTGCAGTCGGAATCTGTATTGGCGATCTCGGCTTTCAGAATATTAAATGGAATGCAGTAGACCCTCGGCGTTGCACAATACTGGGGTTCATTTACAGTTGACTCAATATGTATGAAAAATGCTTCACTGTTGTCATTTGAATTCCAGTTTTGAACATAGAAAGGATTGATTTATGGTGTCAATTGCGGTGTAATTTGTGGATCGTTTGTGGAAGACATGCAACTTTGGTTCCTTGTGAATTGACCTCACTTTGGTTCACAGGCCACATTCATGCCAACTCCATCTTATGTGGGGTGGACGGGGTATTTTTTTGGGCTGAAAAAGTTTACTTATTGGCTGCCATTCACAGCGCCAGAAGACCAATCCTATTTGACTGGGAGGGGCGAATGAAATTTGTTGATGGAATTGAAAGATGAGCTTCCACAAGCAGTTTAGTTGAGTTAATTGAGTTCATTTTGCGGCACTTGCTTGTCATTTTGGAGTACTTACAGGTCACTTCTTGTAGCTTTTGGATCATTTTCTACTGGTTTTGGGGGAATTTCTGGGCTTCTTCCTCTTCATTGGCTGCTTTCTGCTGATTTATTGGCATTTCCAGGTTTCTTTCTGTTGGTTTTGGAACATTTTAAGGTTCCTTTTCCACTCATTGGCTGCCACAGACGGCACCGTTCTGACTGCAGGGGGCAAAATAACGAATGTAACTGCAGATAGAAAATTGAACAAAGTGCAATACTGCACACTCTCGACCACACCACTCAAAAGTTCCGCTTTTACGGCGCCTGTGTTAAAAAAATAAAAGCATTTGATTCTCTATGTACAGTATGAATGATGTGCAAAGTGCCTGTTAGGCATAACAACCCTGTTGGCCAAGTGGGCTGCTTTCTCAACCATACACATAAATCTGTTTGTTTTTTGTCCATTGAGTCAACTTTTCAGGATATATGAACTTCTAGCAACTATAATCTTCCCATTTGAGCTGGATAAGACACCATAGAAAGGTGGATGGTGTTAACACAGTGCTACCCTCAGTTGGGCACAGCAACACTCCTTGGTTGGCTTTCGTACACTGCCTGTCTGTCCATTTTTCGCTCACTCTTCCTGCCAGCCTTAATGAGGCTTAAATGCTAGTGTAATAATCTGTGAAGTCACGCAGCAGTGTCACTGTCGTGGCACCAGGGGTGCCTTTTGGCACTGAAACCCATTCACTAATGCTTTACACATTAAGCAATGAGCAACGCATGGACGAGGATGCGCCAAATTGTTTTGCGAGCCCAGTGTCTCGTACATTCACACGCAATTCCTGACTAATTGTGTGATTGCACGGTTAAGAGGGCTTTTTTTTAAATAAAGACTGATAAAAATGAGGATTGGTGGGTGACCATTAAATGATTGCATGGGAGTTGAGAGTAAATTACAGAAGAATGAGGTTTAATCACGGGTAGAGTAGCCTTTTGACAAAGACTGAACAAACCTAATATTCAGGAGCAAGCACAGATATTTATTCACACTACAGTTGTAACATGCTTAAGTTGTCATCGTTGCATAACCTCAAGTTTTTTTCCTTGGTAAGAAAAAAAACATTCTTATCCACAAATGTTTTTTATGGAATTTTAGTAAATTAAATCCTCTTCTATTAAGTTAACTTTTTCTTGTTCTTTTCATTGATAGATGTCTTCTTCTGATGTGGACGAGTCTTGCGGTCTAAGCATGATGGAGGAGTCATCCAACAGTAACAGGTAATCCTTCAGGGACCAGACAGCAGCCCAGGTGTGGGCTGAAAAACTTCAGAAAGGGGCGGGCCGTTGTAGTTCACCGCCAGAGACCTTTTTTGCAACATGAGCGTGAGAAAGTCGTTGAGGCAGAGAGTGTTTCAGAACGTGCGCTCTGTCTGATCCACATGGCTTCATTTGTTTTGGGGGCCTCGCTCAGCCTTTGTGCAGGTGTGCGCTCTCCAACAATGAGACCTGCTGATGATGTGTTTGACAGAGGTAGCATTGTTGTGCATGAAAGATATGTCAGCTTCACAGCTGCTTCAGACACCTGTATATAAGTCGCCAAATATTACAAGCACACATTATAATACACGTGTGTGTGGCCTATGATATAGCTGATTAACTTATTTTATTTTAACACTGAGATTCTGCAAAATAATGGGCCCCGAAATCATATCAGATGAAATTTATTTGGCATTATTATATAAAGCGACAGTAACAATGTTCCATTGTGACAGTTTGATGCATTCAAAGTCATGTATGCCTAGGCTGAGATGGAAATTGTCCATTTGCCATTAGAGAAAGTATAGCAAGGTTGGCGATTGGTATGTGAAGATGAACCTATATGATTCTTGAGTTTATTAAGTTATGTAATTATGTAGAAATGTGGCTTGATATTGCTGAATATTTACTTACAGTATGGTTTACTTGGTAAATAAATAGGGGGCTAGGCATTTGCTGAACACTTGTCACATTCTTACCAATTCACCCTCTTGCGAGTGTACACTAATGAGGGAATTGAATGGTCTGTTTGAACAATTTGTTTGTCAGAATCTTTAATGTTTGATTGTCTTGTTTTGAACAGATATTTTTTTTAGTAAACTTTAAGCGGGAGTGAGTTTTGAGGAAGCAAGCATTTTTTGCATTCTATTTGGAAAATTGTGTGGTTGTCATTTTTGTTCTTTAAAATGACGTGTGATAGTCTTTCCAGACTTTTAAGCTGTTACATCCATATATTTTGGTTGATGTCATTGCTGAGTGTTTTGTGAACTATTTTTTTGTGGATTTTTATTGCATTAGTAATGAAGACGTTGGTCTCTGATGGCAAGCGCTATGGCCAATGGAGGTTTGCTGAGAAATAATTACTGGTCTGTTACCATTTTTCCTCTAAGATGGGGAAAGTAAATGTAGTTCATACAAAAATGATGGATGAAAATGTAGGAATTGTGACTGGTTCCTTGTGGTTGAGTCAATAACTATTGCACGTGAAGTCATTTTTGTGGGTTGATTTTCGTCACTTCCATGTGATTCTTGATTTTCCAAAGAATGAACCAGCCCAATTCTGTGCATGAAAGTCCAATGCATGGGCTTTTAAAATTTGCAGAGATTGCTCATGAAAAGTGGATACCATTTGTGGATTATTTTATAAATGCATGCATCAACATCTGAAATTGTTCAGCTTTGATTTGTTTGAAGTATGTAGAAGTTAAAGCTTATATGCAATATTTTTTAACAATGGCTTAGTTGGAACTGGAATTTTGGCTTAAACTAAAACACTGAGACTCACCTCAAGTAATGCTGCAATACAATTTGCTGTCTTTTCTAAAATAGTACACATTTTCCTGCTATATTTAACAGAACCTATTTTATTACCGAAGCACCTTGTTTTACACAAACGCAGTGTGATTTCAACTGTGATCATGGCTTAGTTGAGATGAAAAAGATCAAAACATGAAGGTTTAAATTGAAAATCCGCTTTTAAAGTTATTTTTCTACTTTAAAAGTCGCGTGAACGATGATCAATTCAATATTTACGCTATCACAACAAGCAGCGACGCTTCATTCATCCCAGTCGGCCACCTCTACCCCTCCCTCACCGAGTCGTCGCCGTGCGCGCCTGCCGATCAAATCGACGCGGCGGCGGGCCGACCGCCGGCGACGCCCCGCGGACGGAGGCGGCAAGCCGGCAAGAGGCGCGCCTTCCCCCGGTCGCCTGCGCGCCACGTGTCGCGGTCTCTGCGGCTGCACGAGGTGTGTTTGCGTGGAGAGAACCGTCTGCTTTGGCATTTTTCCAATGTTTTTTTTCTTTCTTTTTTAATTGAAGGAAAGCGAATTCTAGATAAGACATCTACGCGTTTTGGAGACAAAAAAAGCTACGGCAAGTGACAAAAGCAAGGAAATTAAAAGCCCTAGATCTCCTGGTCGGTCCTGGCCGCCATAAAGATAAGCAAATGGAATTATTAGGAAGCCTTGGCGGGTGTCTGTCTGCACCGCGGCCACGGGGCGGGGAGGAAGGCGGCATCTGCGAGCAACAAATCTCTCTGCTTGCTCTGGCTCGCATTCCGATAAGGAAGCCCGGGTCCAGCTCGCTTGGGAGGCGTGGTTTTCCCAGGCTTTTAAAACAGCAGCTGCTATTTACCTTCCCCTCTAATGTAAACCACCGCGGTCGACTCCACCGCCACCGCCGCCGCCTCAGCAGCCACGCACCCCACACCATCTCCACCTCACCCCACCCCACTCCCACTTCCAACCTCACCTCTCCCCTCGTCTACGGCCCGGCGGCCAAATCTCCACGCACCGTGCTCGTAAAAACAGCTTGGCACGTGCAGCCCATGCAAGACTCCACGCGCGAATAAATGACAAACATCTGTATGGTGCACAGTCTCGTACGCACTTGCGTGGATTCTACTCGTACGTACAAGAAGGAATAAAGACGCGCAAATGTAATCCGAGCAGATTAAATGTATTAACCCATGATAAGGCAAGTTTCTTATTTGCGTCCACATCGTTCAATAGATTGGTAGAATGGTAGATTGGTAGATCGGTGGATTTCTAGAACTATAGATAGATCGATAGATCGATAGATTTCTAGATCTATAGATAGATCGATAGATTTCTAGATCTATAGATAGAATGATACATTTCTAGATCTATTGATAGATCCATAGTTTTCTAGATCCATCGATAGATCCATAGATTTCTCCATGATTTTCCAGTTAGATTTTCAGATAGAATTCTAGATGATATTTCTTCTGATACCTGGCTGAGAATGATCTAGGCATTATCAACCAATGAGTTAGATGAGTGTTGTATCAAGGATTCATTTACATTTAAGATCGATGATTTTATAGGAATACATGATGTCTTTACCCAAATGCAACACTATCCATGTCTGATTCACATCAGACATAGACAGCATTCCGTTTGGGTAAGTCAGTCAGAAATATGGCCACTTTGATATCTTTGCAAAAGAATATACACACAAAAAAATCGATGATGTTAAGTGGAACGTGTCGGCGTGTGTCTGAATGTCAACTCGCTCGAACGCCCCGAGTGGGTGTGTTCCTTCCGCGACTGTGCCGTAATTGTTTATCTTGCCGCTCCGGGAGCTAAGGGGTGCCTCGCGCCTGCTCCCGGTGCGGGTGCCCGCCGCGTGATGATTGAAGACCGGCAGGCAGTTTCCCGGCTGCGCCCTCGGCTCGGCTCAGCCCGGGCGGCGCGCCATTGGCCGCCAGCTGCGGGCCGCCACGCAGCCAATGGCAGGGCGCCGTCCACGAGCCGTCCTCCCCCGGGCCGCGTGCGCCTCGCCCTGATTGGTGGGAAGTTAGTGTGGGAAAGAAAGTTGGGGAAGTTTCACACGAGCCGTTCGCGTGCGGGGCAAGATATAAATACACGCCACACGCAGACGCGCCGACTCACACAGACCGACTGACTCCCACTTGCAGTCGCGCGCCCGTCGCCTTCTCGGATTCTAACTCGCGGCTCTCAAGCGGGGTTGGACCTATTTCATTGACCACTTCTATCCTGGATCCTATTTTGCTGCATTTTGAGGGATAATTCATTCGCTCGTCAACATGCCTGCCGATATCATGGAAAAGTCGTCCTCCTCCCCGGTCGCTGCCACCCCGGCAAGCATGAACTCGACCCCCGATAAACCCAAAACAGCCTCCGAGCACAGAAAGGTGAGTTGTTGTTTTTTTTTGGCAACAGAAATACATTTTTTTCCAGCCAAGAGACGATTTTGGGTGGCACACTTTCAACCACATGTTGATATTTATTGACACCTCGCTTGGTTATTCCCTTCAGTCTTCCAAGCCAATTATGGAGAAGCGAAGAAGAGCCCGAATCAACGAAAGTTTGGGACAACTTAAAACACTCATCTTGGATGCGCTCAAGAAAGATGTAAGTTTGCTCGAGAAGGAGTCCCAAAAGGAATTCTGTTAGGAAATACGGATGGGATCGCCCGGATTCCTAACTGTATCTCCGTTTGTAGAGCTCCAGACACTCCAAACTGGAGAAGGCAGACATCCTGGAAATGACAGTGAAACACCTCCGGAATCTCCAGAGAGCTCAAATGACCGGTGAGTGTCGTTTCCCCCCTGACTCGATCCAAACTCCTCAACACCCCTCACACCCCTCAAGAATCCTTGAATTAATCGACCCCGTCATTTTCTACAGCTGCTCTCAATACCGACCCCACCGTGTTGGGCAAGTACCGTGCCGGTTTCAGCGAGTGTATGAACGAAGTCACCCGCTTTTTGTCCACCTGCGAGGGAGTCAACACGGAGGTCCGAACGCGCCTTCTCGGCCATCTGGCCAGCTGCATGACACAGATCAACGCCATGAACTATCCAAGCCAACACCAGATCCCTCCGGCCCCCGGGCCAACACACCCGCCGTTCGGCCAGCCTATGGTGCAGATCCCTGGTTCTTCCCCGCAGGTTTTGCCCATGAGCGGCGTGCCTTGTAAAGGAGCTCCGTCTCCTTCCACGTTACCCAACTCGGATGCCACCAAAGTGTATGGCGGCTTCCAGATTGTGCCTGCCAATGACGGACAGTTTGCTTTCCTCATACCCAACGCCGCCTTTGCCCCCGGGGGACCCGTCATTCCCGTGTACGCCAACAGCCCCGGGACGCCGGTACCGGTGCCGGCCGCCGTCTCCCCCGGAGCACCATCGGGAACCACAGACTCAGTTTGGCGGCCCTGGTGAACAACTGCCCGGGAGCGTTAAGACTTTTAAATGATATTTTTTTCCCCTTTATTGTTTCTTCATTTTAGGATTTTTTTTATACAATTGAGATGGAAAAATATGCACTATATTTGTACAGCTAACAAACCGACTAAAGTTCATATTGAAATGAGATTTGTATTGTGGAAGTCTGTTCACTGCATTTGTTTTTTTTAATGAAAAGTATCTATAGTGTTGTCTTTCTTACTTTTTTGAAGCCAAAGATGTTTAATGCGCTTATGCTGTTCTTCGTTTTGGAAGACAAATAAATTTTGTTACAACCTGAATGCCTTTGGTGGACATTTGGTAATGACGGAAATGTCGTTTTGCTCAAAAAACTCGAAGGTTGGCCATGGTATATCTTTTGTAAAAAACTGTATTCCTAATAAGTGACAAACATAGGGAAACTGTTGAATAAACAACTGAAGTGTCCATGTTTGGAGAACTAACTTCAGGTTATATTTCACTTCTGACTCCAATGGATAATTGCTCAATTACATTACTTTGCCATTTGCGAATTTTGGAAGTATCCAAAGAGGTTAGTTTGTCAGTAGGTCAATTTCACCCCTGAAGTGTCTTCCAGTGGACACTTGCGCCATCTAGTAGCGTAAAGGCTAAGTGCACACTGCTTATTGCATGCCAGGCAATGACTCAATGTGTTCTTTCATTAAATTGTGCTGTATCATGTGAATATATTTTCATTAATGCATGTATACTCAGGGTTGTGTGTTTCTTTTTAGGCATTTCTCATCCAACTGAGTGGGTAAGTTTCCATTAACCTTTCACCTAACATGTTTCCATCTTTAGTTTTAAAGTTTCAGCATGTACTGTAGTTGTATGTGGCGAGGTTGCATGTTCTTGCTGTGCTTGTGTGGGTTTTCTCTGGGTGCTATGGCTCTCTCCCTCATTCCAAATACATAACTTTTAACCTCACTTGACATAAGTCTAAATTATGCATGTAAGTGTCCATAGTTGCCTATTTTATATGTTCTCCACAACCGACCAGTCGAGGGTGCATCTCTCCACTCACTCAGACTTAGAAGAGACATGGCTTGATTGAGTAAAGGTAGTGTAGAAAAGTAGAAAATAGATTGATTTTAAATGGTTAAATCACTCATTGTGGTATTGGCAAGTGCTATGATTTATGACATTTAGTTGTAATGGTCAGATTTTCTTGAATAGATGGTTAAAGCATGCTTAATGTAAATGGTGGAATCCTGGCCCGTGACTTGGTATTAATAACATTCTGTTGTCATGGTTAGATGACATCATTATTTTCCTTTCATTTTGATGGATATATTTTTGCTAATAGCATAATGGAGCCTATGAATATTGGTGGAAGATTTTCAAAGGAGAAAAGACAAGGCTTACCACTAAACTTCTTTCAATTTTCTGGATCGACTGGGAGAGAAAAAGTAATCTTTAACTTATTTGATTTTGTTCCATGTTAGGCTTCTACCTTTGTGGGAGACATTATGGGAGGGTCCTGTCCTTTTTATATTCCTTCTCCTGCCCTGCAATTGGCTGGCCACCGAATAAGAGAAAGCACCCCCCACCACTCTCCCCCCTGGGATAAGATCCAGCACCCCTCACAACCCTTGTGAGGATAAGCGGTATGGAACATGAATGGATGACTATTGTAGTAAAGGGGGTGGTCTGGTGATAACCTGGTTAGAGCGTCAGCCTCACAGTTCTGTGGCCGAGGGTTTGATCCCAGGTCGGTCCTCATCTGTGGAGTTTGCATGTTCCCCGTGGGTTTTCTCCGGGTACTTCAGTTTCCTCTTACATTCCAAAAACATGCGCAGTAGGTGTAACACTCTAAATTGCCACAAAATATGAGTCTGATTGTGAATGGTTGTCCATCTCGTTGTGCCCTGCGATTGGTTGGCCACCAATTCGAGGTTCCTGAAATCAGCCAGTTCACAAATTGAAAGAACATAGCGGAGGTGCATTTATCAGCCTCCGTATAACTATCATCATCCTGCGTATTTAATTATGTCAGCGACTGCCAGCAGTTTCATGATTAATATCCAGCCACCAAGCCATGTGGAAGCGCTCTGCTTTACCCAGGTGTCTTTGCCCCTCTAGCTATCCCAGTGTGGCCCTTCTTCTTTGAAGGCTGTTTGTGTATGTGTGTGCAGGTGTTTGCAATTATCAACGCACTAAGAGGCACAAAGTGTGGATAAGTGCCATCATTTTGAATTTCCATCACACCTTTATGGGGGGGGGGGGGCGGCAGCAGCATGCATCCTTGTTTGATTGTTGCCATGTGTATACACTGATGTCTTGTACTGCATTTGAGGATGTGCCTGGCCCAAGGGCCCAGTGAGAAAGTCAGCAGGGAATTAACTGTGTGCGTGTGAGGGATCAGGGGGGAGTTCATGTAAAGGCCTACCACACGGGATAGGAGTGTGGGGGCCCCCCCTGTAAGCGCGAGCATCCCCACACGAACTGCGTCTGACGCACGAGCTCGTATCCAAAAACGTTCCCACAGCGGTCCAGCTGCGGTCGAATCCAGCGTCAGGCTTCCTGCCCCGTGAGCCCTGGGGGCCGCAGCTGGACACAGGACGTCTGGGAGGCACGTGACGCGAGGCGGACAACACCCAGCTGCTGAGGCCTCCCACCCGCCTCTCACAACATCTTCACGACTCTTTCCTTCTTCTCCACAGAACAGCTTTACGAGGCTCTCCAATTACCCGGCGGAGTGGCCGACTGCCGCGCTGACCGCACACATGTCACAACATGACCGGGGGGTTAGCCGCCATGCGTGTCCATTAACTTTTCCCACACTCCGCGTGCGTGCGGGGAGCAAAGGGAGAGAGAAGGGGGGAAAAAAACTCCTCTGCTTCCTCTTTGGCTGCTAAGTGCTACCATATGCTTCTCTCTCTCTCTTACTCTAGCAAACTCACAGTTAGGCTCTCTCTCACTCTATACTGGCCCGTCACTGGGGCTGTCTTTGATTGCGGCCCAGACAAGCGAGAGCTTTATGATTTAAGCCCTGGGCTTGCTGTACCAAGCCCTGGACTCATTTCGAAGACAAGCCCCCCCTCCCCTCTCTTCCTCCCTCCTCCTGCAGTTGCGGAGGAAGGCTGTTTTCTGGCAGGAAATGAATAGCTCCCAGATGAGCGCAGGAACCTGAGAGGTCGTGAGAAAGAGGCGAACCCCCCCACCCCTCCTCCGCAAGGCCCGGCCTGCTGCCAGCCGCCAGGGGAATGTGGTAGAGCGCCTCTCTGACACACGCATCAACCCCTCCGCCGTCCACCGCACCGCCTGACTGACTGGCTGCCTCCGCGCCGGGCCCCGAGCCCAGAATAGATTCAAAGGCAGGGCAAGCGCCACCGAGGCCGACGGCACGGTTCGTCGGCAAGCCGGCCGGCGCGGAAGTTTGAAGGAGTGGGAGGGGGTTAGGGGCCGGAGCCGCGTGGGCGGAGGAGAGAGGACCAGTGTGTGTGTGTGTGTGTGTGTACAGGCTTTCAATCCCGGCCCCTGTCTGTAACGGCGCGGAAAGCAAGGAGCGTGAGTCGAGTTTACATTAGCCTCACGTATGACCCCGTGCGCTCACTTACACAAGGCTTCCTCCCTCTCTCCCAAAGGCAAACACCCAGTCACTCACGCAGGTGTTCCTTCTCAGGAGCAAAAGGTTTTCCCCTTGGCCTCTCCATGTGCTAGACTAACATTTATTCCTCGTGCTGTTGACACTGTTATGCTTGGATGTGCTATGATGTTTAACCGCAGCTGGGCGAGAAAAGGTTTTTTTTTTAAATATATATATGTATATATATATAAATCAGCCTACCTCTGCTTCATTTTGACAGGTGGTGGTAAACTAATTTAAGAGTCAATGACATTTTATTTCATGACCTACAGCAGAAGGTGTAGATTTAGTTGCAAAGTGGGAGAAAAACTTGATTTTGAAACCAATTAGTGTTAATAACCTATGGCAGCATCGCAGTCCTGTGGTGATTAGCATATGTGAGAGTGTACGAATGATTGTGGCCTGCTATTGGTCGCCGGTCTGCGTCTCTCTCATCCAAAGTTTGAAGAAGTGATGCGAATTTAAGATTTCAAAGTTTTCTTCAGTTACATGTCATTCTGAATTCCAATTAACAGAGTTAACTTGATGAAATCAGATGTTCTCTAACCTGAATGATAAAGCTGTGAAAATGTATGCTGTGGCAGTTTGAATCAAATTGTGTGAACTTGGCCTTACTCTCACTATTCTGACAAAAATGTTCAAATTCTGTTATTTTTTCCAATTATTTATTTATTTTTTGGGGGTGCACAAAGAACCCATATGCACTATAGTATTCTTTATTTCTTGGCAAGACAGTGGACTTGAACTTGGGCCCAGCCGCAGTCAAAACCTTAACCACTCCGCCACCACGTCTAGCCCTTTATTATATACTTAGCCCTTTTTAATTATGCAGTATGTTGGCTTTAGTATTTCATAATGATGGATAATTATATCGATTTGTCTTCACACAAGACTTTCTGCCAGGTTTTTGGACTCTCGGAATTTTTGTGCATTCACCCATAAAGGATTAGTGGGGTCTCTACTGAAAGAGAGAGGGTCTGCTGGCTGGCAATCATTGCTGTAGTTCATCCCAAAGGTGCTCAATGGATGACGCCGATGGTACTCTGTCCGTCCTCCTCTCCTAGCAGCAGACCCAGTGACTCATTGCCCATATGCGTCTTTTTCCCCACTACTCCCTGTCTCACACAAACTCTTTCTTTGTTTCACAAACATGCATACACACAGTGTTTGTGTGACGCTCCTATGGTAACCTGTCGAGCCAGTAAACAGGGCAAGCTGTCTATACTCCAATCCCACAAGTCGGCTTGCCCATTTTCCTTGGCTCGCCCTGCAAGGCGACACTAACCCCAGCAGAGGCTCCCACCACCAGCAGCCCATTCAAATGTCAGCCGCCGCGTTTGAAGTCGCACACTACTATGTAAATTCTCACTTTTTCTCACCAGCCCAGTCCTTCATGCACACGTACTTTGGCAAAGGTGGTCATGTGACGCCCACAGATTCTGTCTTAATAGTCAGCTGCCTTTACAAGTAGTCTGTATAGAATACACTCCTTCCTCCCGCCCTAGGTTAGCGGTCCGTAAACATGCTGATCAGGATAAGGCAACTTGAACAGACCAAGACATTGCAGCTATACCAAGCTGTCATTAACCAAGTTGGCACAACCCGCAACTGCACCATTGTATGAATGGTTCACAACTACTCTCCAGCTCAGAGCCAATTGATTGGGAGGGTCCCTTCTATAGCGTTTCTTCTATATATGTATTCACAACAAATAAATCGGGCAAAGAAGCTCTCACCATACCAGCATCTAAACCAGGGGTAGGGAACCTATGGCTCGGGAGCCACATGTGGCTCTTTTGATGGGTGTATATGGCTCTGAGATAAAATATGGAAACCGGTGGTGAGATAGCCGAGTCCCGAACGCACCAATAGGAACGTCTCGTCACCACAGTGGCATTGTTTTTTTGATACTCTTTGATACTCTTTGATACTCTTTGATACTCTTTGATACTCTTTGATACTCTTTGATACTCTATGATACTCTTTGATACTCTTTGATACTCTTTGATACTCATTGATACTCATTGATACTCATTGAACTCATTGATTAGCAACAGCGTAACAATGTTGTCAAAAGAATTCAGACTTTTTGTACATTAAAAGTGGTAAAATTACTAAGACATTCTCCATGAATTTTGACTATTGACTATGAGTATGGCTCTCATAGAATAACATTTCAAAATAGGAATTGTTGATGGTACCCCCAACCCCTCTAAACTGTTGGAATGGGTATAGTGGCGCACAAGTTTCACTTGTAAAAGATGTTTGTTCTCATCTTTTTTTTTAGGCTCCAACCACGTGCTGAGCTACTTGTCATAGGTATTAACAGGAACCGAACAGAAATGTACCGCATACTGAATGGATTTTCCGAATGTTCCCAAGAGAAGTAAACGATGTTGCTTTCCAATACTGCCACAGATTTGTAATCATGTCATATTCTGGCAGTTAATGGATAAGCTGAACACAATGTTGACCACACGCAGCTGATAAGCGCCCAGTATAATTTCTCATAAATAGCCAACAATCAGGTCTTTGCCGTCTTTGTATGTTTTGGTCTGTTTTGCCTACATTTGTGATTTGACTTGTTTGAAGCTGTGGCACTGTGGCTGTGAACTTTTTATTGTGAGCTTCTGCTATATTTCCCATGTCAGTGTGGGCCCATGAAAGAGTGCGTAAGGTCTGCCGAGGTCACATGTTCTCCTCGCCGGCTTGACAGTCATGTTTTAAGTGTGTTTGGTGTTTGTTTGTGCATACACGCTGGGCTGAGATCAATTACTATGGCTCAGGGGAGCATCACACTCAACATGCCGCATTTGGTTGTATGATCTACATGGCCTGCTCTCGCGTGGCCATTTTTATTTTTCTATGTGGGCTTTGCTAAGATGAAGGAAAGTTGTTGTTTTTTTTTTTTGGTCATTTTTTTAAAGGGAGGGGAACTCTTGAATACATCAGAAGTATCTGATGTTCATCTTTGGGAAATGAGCTGGAACGTAGCCAGCAAGGTCAGTAAATCAGCAAATGACTTGTAAAATAACAATGGTGGTGTTTAAATGTGTAATGTCGACCACCCACACCTAGGAAGCATCTGCATATGTGTGATGATTGAATAATTCGGATTGTGTCGTTTTCTGAGGATTGTTTATTTTTAGATACAACAAAAACCCCATGAAAATTAAAAAAACAAAAGTCTTAACAGTTTTAGCCATTTTGTATGTCCCAAAAATCTCCAACACAGATGTTTTTCTACCGCAGAAACAGGATCTCGTCTTGCATGATCAAATTCAAAGAAGAAACATTAATCTGCGTTGCCCAATATTTCCTGAGTGTCTTTACGTCATCCCAAAATAAGATTTGTTTTGGAAATGACTATTTGCTGGCTGGGGAACTGAAAAATATGTAATAATACATCAAACCATGTTTGTTTTTATATACGACTATTTCCTTGCCACTAATTATTGCTTTCCTATCAGTTAAGACATTAAATAGATCACTATCTTGAAGGAGCTTAGGGAGTTACAAAAATGTACAAAAACAAAACCAGAAAAGAGGAGAGACTATTATGGTTCAGCAAAAAAAATGGCTTGGAAAAAGTCCCTCTTAAGGAAACAAATATTAATATAATTCATGAAAATGAAATCTTAAATACCTTCTGATTTCCAAATGTTGATTACTTTGGCTTATGGTTTTAAAGCAATAATGTTAAAATGTGATAACATCTGTCAATGAAGTTTTAAAAATGGCAACATTACTATTTTTATGCATTTTTCGGTTTACTATTTTGGTTGTGTTGTTCAAAACAGTAATTTGTTGCATCACTCCAACATTTTCAGAATCTAAATGGTATTATACCGCCTCTCTTGGGTCCATCCATACAAAAGCTATCTAAAATGTGGCGTGGATCTGCGCCTAATCCTTTCTGAGTTGTTGGCGCCTCCACGAAGGTGGTCGCCACTACAAAAAAATTCAAGCTGTTGGTGCTCAGATTGTGTGAGGCTACACAATATACTGTACTGTGTCCATGTTATTTAGCATTCAGCAAAAAAAAGTGTGGCTTTATATGTTATTTTTTTTGTTTTATGCCTCCCACCCATGACTATGACTCGCTGTTGCCTCACCTTTGTGGTCTGTGGTCCAAACACGCATGCAAAACCCTGCATTTGCAACGCCAGCTTGCATCAGCGACATGCGTGTGCGTGTTTGTCTTGTTTTCCTGGGATATGAGTCCAATGAATTTAGTGCCAAGGCTTTTAAAAAAAAAACATTCAAGTGTGGGAAGAGAAAGCAGAAGAACACAAACTGTGTGATAAAGTATTTAAATTCTTCTCACTTTTTTCCTAAATGTAACAATGAATCTTTCCTTCACCATTCATTCAACCTCTGTATACTGCTTGTCTATGTCTTCCACTAAACCTCACGCTCACATTTCGGATTTGCAGGTGTACTGAATAGACAAGGGGTGGGCAAACTTTTCAGCTGGGGGGCCACATTGACTTTAAAAATTTGACAGATGGGCCAGGTCAGCACAAGATACGATACATATAAAAAAGTGCATCCGTTAACAGTACATATGAAACATTAACAGAAAAAAAGGATTAAAGTATTAACATAATCATCACTCATCATTAAAGTAAAAATACAGTGTAAAGTATAGTATAAAGTAAAGTAAAAAGGAATGTATTAAGAAATATTAAAATGTAATTTAAAAAAGATAGAGGGGCTGTAAAACATGAAAATCAAATAAGAGTGGACGGTGCCATCTTGGGTAAAACAAATAAAACTATTACAAAAATTTAAAAAATATATATTAAAAGAACATTATTTGGACAACGTCGGCGGGCCGGATTAAAAGGCTTTGCGGGCCGAATGTGGCCCGCGGGCCGTAGTTTGCCCGTTCCTGGAATAGACCCATGAATGGATAGCTTCAAAACTTTCCTGGTCTTGTATAAAAAGAGACTAAATTGTGTGTCTTGAAGTCATCCAGCAGACATGATTGTGATGAGCGTGTGGCATCTTTTCTTACACACTAGAATTTGCTAAGCGGTCTTGCTCGGCCCCCCAAAGCCGCGCCTGTGCCTGACCCTCCACTCACGATGTCAGAGTAATTGACAGTGACTGGAAATATGCGGCATCATTGAGCGGCGACCTGTGTGACTAACAGGGTTAGGGCCTCCCTCTTTGAGAGTGACCCCTCCTCTGAAGCCATCAGTGATATTCAATTTGTGTTAAAGCTCCCTTTGAGGAGTCCCCAGGGGCCCGATTTGATTAACATATTTTATGGAGAGCCCTCGCATGCCGGGAGTCGCCGTATTAATGATAGTCAAAAAATCACCCACGTCTGCCTAGGCGATGATTTCGAAAATATATCGGAGATGCCTGAATACCTCATTGCTGAAACCCGAGCCTGCCTGGGGTTTGCCTTACGTGTGACCGTGTAGCTTCATTGACGGCCCCGGCCATGCCTACTTGAGGCTAATCAGAAGTGATTCATGTCGGCGAGCCACAATGCTGCAGAGAATTGAATTTGTTTCATCTACGCTTCTCTCCATCACTTATCAGCGCTATGTGCCACAGTGCGAATAAATGGCGGCGAGACAATAGATGCCGTTTGTAAGGGCACTTTTCCCACAGTCCTATCTGTCACCAAAATGGACACACACTGACACGAGGACAAAGCGTCAGACAGACGCACTCTCAACTCTGACTTCCGAGAGCTTCTACTGTAAGGGCATTCCTGTTCCCCTCACGCCTCCGTCATTGTCTGCAGCAGCCGTGTCACCAACAAAAGACGCGTCTTCTCTCTCCCGTTGCCTCAGCACCGCCGAGTAGTAAAACGTAACCATGTTACCCTATAAAAGAAAAGACCTTTTATAGCCAGTTGGTGGGATCTATATGTGCAATGTTTCTTTCACTGTCTCCTGTTAAAAGCTTAAACTTCGTCACTAACTGCTTCCGCCAGCTGGATCATTTAAATGCGGAGCCTCTCGTGAATCTCTGCTTTTGTTACCGGAAAAAAAAACACTCACTCAATATCATTCTGATGCACCGTAACATCCTGCAACTGTAAGACCTTCTTTCATTTCTCTCACATCGAGACAGGCGGAGAAATATCCCAGCAAAAGAGGAATGTATTGGCTCTCATAGTTTATGGGGGCTGAGAGGGTCAAATGATAAAGGTAGAGTTTTTTTTTGCCCCAGCCCGCAATGGTTTGAAAGACAGCCCTGACAAAAGCAAGCACAAGGACAAAACGAGAACAGGTGGTCATCGCTAGGTTTCGACATCGCCTCACTCCAACTCCCAGACGTGAAATCAGACAGAGGGTTTTAGATTTCAATGATAAAGAGCAGAGGTTTGTTTGCTCTGTTTATCTGCAGGATGTGTGAAATGATGCCCAACCTTCAATCCCTCCCTATGATTGACTCTGTTCGAACACATAAAGCATTCAGTTATTATTACACGTACGACCTGTTTTGTTTTGGTTAAGAAAGTCCTTAAAGTCATTCTACAATATTTGAAGATGTTTCACTTTCTGCTTTAGTGTCTTATCTCTCTGTTGTTGTTATTTTTCTTAGTAGTATTTGATCGCAATCAAGTTTGCAAGTCAGTCACACTGGAGTATAAGTCGCATTTTGGGAAGGGCAGAATTGTATTTTATCAGAAACCAAGATCTAGCCTAACAAAGCAACACCATAGTAGGCTGTACATATTTGACATATATGAGTCGCACTTGAGTATTTGTCGCAGGCCCACCAACCTATGAAAAAAAAGACGGATAGTCTGGAAACTACGATAGTTAGAAGCTCCTGCGTAATCACTAAGACACACAGTTTGTCAATGAAGTTTATTGGAAATTATCATTATGTATCATGAGAAGATGCAGACTGAGACAACAATGAGACCAGAAATATCATTGGATAGAAAAAAGTGACCCATATAGATTCACAGATCAAAACAGACTAGGGTGCCTGGATCATACTGCGTTAAAACTTTGCGTGTGTCATGGCCTTATCTATTTTCATCTTTGTGTGGTGTAGGTACGTATGTTGTAACCAAAGATGTATGATGACAGACAAGTGATGGGGAGATGAGGGTTGCAAATCTGGCAGTAAGCAGACATTCAGGTGTTTCATGATGCAGCTGATGTGGGCCAAACGTGATGTTTATTAATCTGTCAGGCTGTGTATGTGTGTTTGTGAGTTTTTGTCAAGGTTACACTTGGGGAAGCTTGAAGAATTTCAATGTGGCGGTAAAAGAAGGCACTCCTTTCATCACCCATACGGACCCATTCACTCTCATCTTCCAAGGACCCCCACCTTGCAATTTATTCCTGATGCTTACTTCCTCCATTATTTGCAGGAATGGTTTCTTAGAAGTAAGTGGACGCACACTTTTCAGTTTTTTTAAATTCACCTAAACCTCAGCAGCCCCCACTAGGATATACCCGTTTCTATCTCCCTGTATTAGTATTGAGACTGTCAGGGGGATTTCACTGCCCTGCTGCTTTAAGGAGCAGCAGCTAATTGGCCATAATGACTTCCATTTTGTCCTGGGTTGCCGTCACATGTTTGACAAGCGCTTTGGTGGGGGGGATACTGGAAATTTTACTCCATATGATTTCTCTTAAAAAGAAGTGGGTGGGATAATAGAATTGAAGTATCATGATTTGTAGCCACTGACTGATGATAATAGCACCATCTTAACTTAAAGGTTTCCTCGTGATACTTTCCATAAACAATTCGTGTTTATTATTATTTTTGGCAATCCCCAATTTACAGGCATTACTAGAGAAATTTACTTTTTCTAAATTTCACATATTTATGAGTCATGCTTCCAAATGCACAAGCTTTTTTAAGAGCTGTTACAATTTCTTTATTTTTAGTTTGACGATTTTCGCAAACAGTAGTAAATCTTAGCCTGATTTCACCTGCTTGGAAGTAGTTTGCAGCTCCCATTTTCTGGGAATAAAAACTTTACCAGCATTTAAACTGTCTCTTAATGTCACCCTTGACCCCCTATAGTATCCCTTTAGAATTGGATGGATAGGGTTCACTAGCAAACTAAAGAGGTAGAGCCCTTTAAAGATGACAACACACACACACACACACACACACACACACACACACACACAAAAGGATCAGCAGACACTCTGGGCAACAATTCTGCACAAAAACCAGCACATCAGTCCCCAAGAGATGAAGGTGAAGAAGAAGAAGAAAGATGAAGCAAGAGGCAAAGGGTTGGCGGGTTTAAGGTTCCCCCTCCAGCATCCCTAAAATAGGTTTATCTCTGCCAGGGAGGTGTCTTTTTGTGTTGAGGAGGGAGAGGATGCAGGCAGAAAAAGAAGGAAAGACCAAGGATTCCGGGGAGGCGGGTGGAGTTGATGGGACCACCTGCGTCGTCTCCTTTGCCGGGAGATTATGTGGGCATACAAAGCGGCACAGGGAGGAGGGCAACTGTGTCTGCCTTGGGAGTGAGCAGCGTGGAAAGTGGAGGTGGCGTGCGTGCCAGGGGTATTCCACGTACTGTAACAGCAGCCCCCAGACCCCCTTTGCCTAGCCACTTATCCCTCCCTACTGCATCGCCTTGTAACTGCCTCCTGTAGGATTTTAGAGCTAAGGATACCTCCATTACCCAGTTGTATTTTATGTTGATGCTGTTAGTGCAATTTAACTAATACAATGGTGTCTTTAATTTACTTAACATTATGATAAGTAAATGTATTGGTTCCGATGGATGGCAATGTTAACTTGAACATTTGTTCTGGGCAACCAGAATGTGGCTTTTCATGTTCTATTGCTATGGTTTCTTTAGATGTTTTCTCAGACAGTCTCACATTTCTTGTGAGATTTAAATTATTATTGTGATTATATTGCAATGATTTCTGTCATGTTTTCTTTAAAGGCAATACCTCTTAATCACTCTGTTAACTAAACTCACTTGAGTGAGTCTGGGTGAGTTAGTTGACAACAATGTTCATGATTTTTTTGCAAATCGTTCTATTATCTGCTTTTTGGGGGGAAGAAAGGATGTGTATTATCTGCAAAAACACAAGAGTTGTACTCTAGTTTGATATATGACTTGATTTGGCATTTAATCACATTCCTCATTCATCAGTGTACCCAGTAAAGTTGACGCATCGTAGTTAAACTACTACGTCCCTCCTTCTTTGTGTTGGGCAGGGTCCCACAGCTGTGGATCAGCGTCTCAAGAGTGGACGTTACCATCAATGATTGGTTAGGAGCCTTTGTCTTTGACACTGTCATTGGCCAAGATAAATGGTTGTTTTTAGTTAATTATTCAATAGCTGGACATTGGACTACATGTGAACCTCAACCAACCGCTAACTTCTCTATCAGCTTACAATGACTCCTTGTAGACGTCTCCTTTCATGGCAGACAGACCCGGAGTCTAATAATTGACAAGTTTCCTTTGCCTTTCTGCTGATGCGGCCTATTAACAGAGTAACAAGAGCATCACGGGCCAGGTCTAGCGCGCGCCAACTTTGATGGAGCTTTCAGATTAAAGCCAAAGCACCAACAAGACACTATTTTGTCATGTTAAATCACCCTCAGTGGGGATTTGTTAGAAATCGTCTTGCCTCAGCAAAATGGCATTGTTGCGAGGGAACAAACAGAAGAAAAATGAGCAACCAGTTATTTTAATTTTACCAATGCAGTTTTATCATTGTGTCGAATGTATTTATGTATATATATATATATATATATATATATATATATATATATATATATATATATATATATATATATATATATATATATATATATATATATATATATATATATATATATATATATATATATATATATATATATATATATATATATATATATATATATATATATATATATATATATATATATATATATATATATATATATATATATATATATATATATATATATATATATATATAAAATAGGGAGGAAAAAATATTTGTCTTTACCCTTGCCCATAATAGTCGTTTTCACTGCAGTTCCCAAGATTAAATAAATTACATTCATTATAATCCTTTAGGTAGTCATTTCTAACGGTCATATATCAGATATTCATGCAATCTAATCACCCTGCAATTGTCAAAAACGAACGTGTAGTTGTAAGACTCGTGTAATTACATTATATGTAATCCCCAATGAATTCTGAGCATGAAAATGACCAAATTGGGTGTTAAGACCACTGTGATAGAAGCAGATCTCCGTTTCTAATGCCTTGACTAAAATATCTTCATAGTATGTCCTCATTTTAGCTCACATTTGTATATGAGTGTGTCCATCCCTGTGACACTGACAAAGTGTGTGATAATAACGATGAAGATGAGCCCACATTCCTCTCCTAAGCACGCTTCCCTCTCTTTCACATCAGCGCCACAGAGACCTCCTGCTGTCATGTAATAAATATTTAGGGCCATAATCAATTTGCAATGCTTGGGGAACCTCTCTCATCATTTGGACCCTAAATAAGAGGAAAGAGCCAAGAAAAATTCCTTGGGAATGTAGTCAGGGTGCAAGGCAAAGATGGGGAAACAGGGGGGCTATTAGGGGGAGAAAAAAAAAGCAAAGTGGCTTCCCGCGGCGTAAATAGTATTCATGGATTGACAGAGTGGTCATGGAGGATAGACGAGGCTCCTCTGCTCTGTTGAGCCGAAACTGTCATTCTCCGGCTGGCTTTTCTTCCCGACGCGCCTCGCCAAGGGGCTCCTTTGTGGCCAAGCAGCAGGTAGCGATGGAGTGGCAGGTCAACTGTTGGGCCAAGCTAGCAAACCCCCTTTCTCCCACTGACTCCTGCTGAGTCTTGCGATCAATGCACTGGGCACGACGGATGTGGGAGCCAGATTCTCCACAATTGTACTTATCCAACATAGCTTTGCACGTGTGACTCCTTCATTCTACTTTATTTTCTCTTCCGCTTTCCTCTATTTCTTTGGTTAAAAACATCCGTTTCGTCTTAACACTTTAAATGAATAAAGATGTTCCAGTTTCAATTAGCCGGCATTGTACTGCTTATATCCTACTTTAACGAA
This sequence comes from Stigmatopora nigra, assembly GCF_051989575.1. Classification (NCBI taxonomy): domain Eukaryota; kingdom Metazoa; phylum Chordata; class Actinopteri; order Syngnathiformes; family Syngnathidae; genus Stigmatopora; species Stigmatopora nigra. Next base: position 9,245,918 of record NC_135512.1, read on the forward strand.
TTTAAACAGATTTTCACTTTTCTTGTTTTCCACCTTTTCTCCACATCACTTTTGTCAGTGGGTGGCTTGCTGGGGTACCGGATTGCAGAAGAGGGTTGAACGTATAACTGGATGCCTAATTGAATAACGCCCTCAGCGTGTTGCCCAGCGTGAGTGTTGCTCCCCGAGGGGAGCTTGACCGAAGGCCGCAGGTACCTTTTATCGACGCCTGGCAGGCCAATGCCTTTCCCTCAGTGTCCTGCTGCTCAAAATTTGTTATCCCCCTTGGAGTTTCTTTCTGGAAAGTGTCAGCTGCCGGGGCCCCGGCAGGAGATTTGTTGATATGATAACTTGATTAGATGACAAGATGGATGACACGGTGGCCATCGGCAGCACCCTGAAAAGTGGTCATCGCTTAACCCCTTCAATCAACCAGGCTCGTTGTACTGGGTGCCGAGAAAAAGTCTTGTGTTATAATGCTCAATCCAATGATGTAAACCACAAGGTTTCTCATTGAATCTGACCAGTTGCTTTCAGTGAAGCAATCTAATTGTTAAATTTTTAACACAGTACCTTGACGTACAAATTTAAATCCTTGACCACGATGTGCGTAACTTCATTTACTCATATAGCAAATTGAATTTCCCCAATCAAATGAATTGAAAGGCTTGTTTTTTATTTGTTCCAACCTTCTCAAAAGCATCACGCTTACATGTATTTTTTTACATTGATTTATTCGATTATTAAAAGCTCTTTTCCCAAAACATAACTAAGTGATATATTGAGCTAAAAAATCCAAGTTAGTCTAAATGTGAGCATAAGTTGTGGCCTCACAAAGGTCGAGGGGGGTGCTGGACAACCACTGACACTCATACTTAGGGGTTATTTAGAGTGTTCAACCAGCCTGCCCTGCATGTTTTGGGGATGTAGGAGGAACCTGGAGTACCAGGAGAAAACCTACAGTAGCCCGGGCAGGACATGCAAACTGCACACAATAAGGACTGACCCGGAATCGAACCCTCGAACTGTGAGATGGATGGGCTAACCACTCGGTCGCCAGACTGCCTGAGCTTTAGATAGCTGTAACGTTAATTTAAGAAAATGACCAAGCTCATAACTGAAGAAACTTGCAAATCTGGGGTATTCCAAAGTCAATGCACCACTCTAGCCCCCCTTCAGTGCCCGGAGTCTAATGTTCATGTTCTGAGTCCTATCTTTCTCCAGAGATGTTTCATGTCTTGTAATGATGCTATTTCAACAGCTGTTCACGGGCAATCCAAAATCACCAAGGGTCTCGTTAGCGGCCGTCGACCTTCTCCTCACAGGTTTTCAGCAACCTCGGTCAGGACGGGGAACGACACTTGAGGACGTACAAAACCATCTCTGTGTTTCATCCAGGTTATTGGTTACACGGTGCACAGAGGCCACTCAAGTCAATTAAGTTCACATCTCCACTTTGGCCAAACAAGGGATTGTGGCGATATGAGCAGTGCTAAAGACCAACAGTATCCTCCCCTTTCCAGCCCAGCCATTGAGGAGCAGCAAAAAGGACACCAAACAAAGGGCGGCTCCTCTATGTCTCAATGACTCCTCTCTTTGTTGCCTTCTTCGGTCCCATAAAGGAAGAGGGACGCTCTTGTTTGCCCAGGAGGTGGTTTAATGGGCCAGCAAAGAACAATGGTGCCACATTCAATCCATGCAGAAGGGCTCATTATATTGGGCCGTCCCAAAGCGCGGGGTCCCCGAACGTTCCCACTGGAACACTGCGTCAATGGTTGCGATGGGCGGATCGGGCCACGGAGGCCATGCAGGGGGGGAAAGGAGACCATTGAGGTGACGAGCAGGTTCCATCTGCCCCCAGTGCCTCCTCACCTTGTATCACGATAGCTAGGGGCCTCCCCATGCACAAAGGCTAAATTTAGTGTGTCGGGCCAGCTTAAAGCGGTCACTTTAGAAGAAACCATTGAGGCAAATATCAACACTGTAGACAACGCAGTGGTGCATTCAGCTTCTCCTGCCCCCTACTCATTGACTGAGTTCCTTTTCCTTTCAGACCTTTTTTCTGTTGGGCTCCATTCACTTTCTACTTCTCTCATCTCTCAAACTCTTCTGTCCAAGCCATTTTTTCCATACCTTGCAAAGGGGCGGTTGACAAGAATTAGGTTAGTTCTGGCTCAACCCAGAGGTTTTGTCCTTTCTGAGCTTTGGCAGGTAACTGCAGCCGCTATGAGATGGATCATCAATCTTTGCTTACTCATTTTTAGTCTTGGCATCAGAGATAGCCATTATTGGTCATTTTTCATGGCAGACACAATCAATAGATAGAGACTGCACATAGAAGCTTGGCATAATATGCTCGATGGCTTGATTGCATGTCCACTGGCCTTCTAGTTACCAGTCTTCCATCCCCAAAACTCTATAGCCAATGTGTAATGAGTGTAAAAACCTGGAATTCGGCACCTTGTCTATTTTATGGAGTAATTTTCTAAAAGCCAACACAACAGTTTCAATATTTGCCAACCTCTTTACTTTGTTGGCCATATGTTTTGGTATTGGCAACAAATTAGGGATTAGGATTGATCTTAAAAATGTTGTTCTTTTTTGGCTGTTTTTGCAATGAAAATTGTGCTTCAATGTTACAGAGTCAATAATGGACAACCCCTAGCCCCTATTGGTCTTTTAGCTTCATGTTGACCTTTCAATTTTAAAAGGATCAATAAGATCTGATGTTAAAACACATTGGAAAACGGCTCCAAATGAACACATTTTTCAATTGAATGAACTTGAAGTAGAACACTCATTATGGTACTGGATTACCTTTTCGTAGTTTGGGTTATTTGGCATTTGTTAGTCTGAGTTTTTACATTTGACTTTGTTGTTTTCAGTCCAACTGAAATGTGCTGGCACTCAACAAGTGAGAAACAGCTGTCGCTGGTTCAATAGCATTAACCGTAACTTCAATTACAAATAATACATTTGATTCAACAATTACTCTCAGAAATGAAATCTTTTCTTCCTTAATTTTGAGTCATGGCAATTTAGTCGTCGAATGCAATGATTAAGCTGTCTGAAATCATTTCTCAGGACCCTTTGGGTTGAGGCCATGGGAACGACGTTTGCAAAGGAATGGACACAATCCTCCATGTCTAAGATCATATGCCCTGGGCCTGACAAATGCTGGCTTTTTTCGGGCCTGCTTCAGGCACAAGACCTTGATGGTCACCACACCGCCCTTCGGCTTTAGTCTCCCGGACCGCATCTCCCCGACACCCCGCTGAGCAGTTAGCCACTAACAGCTGAGCTCCCACTGGGCAGACTCAGCAGGAGCCACAGTCGGCGGGCAGGGTCCCGTAGGACCAGGTTGCAACCATTTTGCTCCAGACTTTTGTTGGCGCCTGCACATTCTAGCGTGTCATCCATAACCATGTTCTTAGCTTACATTCTACTTGAAGGAATGCCTGTCTGCTCATCTTTCTTCCTGTGGTAGGAAGACGTCATCGACCAGATGCCTTCGCTCCCAGAAGTCATAGCAGGGTGCCAGGGGATTCCCGCTGGGCTCTCAGAGTAGGAACATACATTTCGCTGCGGGGGAAGCCCTGCAGCCTTTTAATGACGAGACGCATCAGTCTTCCTCTCATGCCCTGTCTGACATGCCCAAGTGTCTTGGTCATGGTGGCATATCCACGGTAAAAGAATGCATACGGCAGGGTGCTTTATTAAGCCCTGTGGGACTCTGTGTTCAAGCTCAGCAGTGAGCGTATTAAAGATTGTTCAGCACAGTTGGTGCAGTTTGTTAGCCTCGCAGGAGGTTATGATCTCATTTTCCTGTTAGTGACTTTACTATATTATTGCCCCGGAACAGTAAAACTAGTCATTCCAAATAGAAGTTTTTTTCTTTGAATTCAATAAGGTCTAACTTGGAGTTGCCTGGTCCAGGCTTTGAATCTGGACTGTAGCTTTCCTGCATTGAGTTGGCATGCTCCTTCATTTGTGTTTTGTTAATGCTGTTCGGGTTAACCGAGGACCTTAATTTGTCCCTGATTTTTTATAAGTGCCCTTTAATTTGGCTGGTAAAATTTTCAGAATTCGAATTGCCAGAAGAGTTAGAGGTAACAACAAGAATGCAGTGATCTTAATTTATGAGATTCATTCATTTTCAACATACCTTATCCTGGTCAATTTTGTGGACTCGTTAGTCAGTCGTAGGGCCTACATAGACACAGACAATAATTTACACTCACAATCAAACCACCACTAAGTAGAAATCGATCTCACGATTGCCCGGACCGAATTAAATAGGTGAGTGAACCACTACACCTATTTAATTATGTTTAATGTACATTAATTACTCATTACTTTGACAGCCAATACTCTGGTCATATACATCCCAATTGAATGAATCATATTAGAATTGAAAACATAAAGTTACATATTTGAATTGAAAACATAAAGTTAAATCATTCTGATCTGCAATAGTGGAGAAAAACTTAAATAAACATATTTTATTAAAATACAATATTTCCAGGAAGTGGCTGTCTATAATGCAAGCACATGTTTGATCAATGTGATACTATTTCTGCCAATGAAATACTTATTTTTTTTAATTTATACTTATTACATGCACCTCTACTTGAGTGAATTAGTGTGTACGTGTGTTGGTAGGACTGACATTCCAAAATGGCTATATTCAGAAGCAGTGCATTTTTTTTGTGTTTCAACATTATTCTCTCTCATTGCTTTGCTTGCCTTAAGCCAGGAGGTAGAAATGTACAGTAGGGCCAGGCTGCCAAGTGATGAAAGAGCCTGGCATCCAGGGACACTGTGGGCATGGACCAAAAGCTCAGAGCCAAACAGAAAATGCGTGCTGTTAAACTTAATGCTTTTTTTATGCTGTGATTCTTCCCTGGCGTTTTTTTTTTTCTCTCTTTCCTTCTTATTTTGGACGTGTCCTTTTTCCATCACTGGCTTGAGCGGTTTCTGCTTTATTTTCTGTTTTGTGAACGATTGGACCAGTGGCTTGGAGCAACAGTTCCTCGTGGGAGACGAGTGGATGAGAATAGTGAAGAGGAGGCCAAATGGAGACTTTTGAGTGGTAGTGTGGGAGTGTGTACATGTGGTTGTGGGGAAGTAGTGTGAACGTGGGTGTGCAATTCTTATAACTGGCAATTCTTACATACCTTGTTGCCCCTCGCAACATTTTATTTTAACATTTTAATTTGTAACAAGAGAAGAGATAATGAATTATTCAGTCATTCCTAGTTGTAAGAATCCTATCACTCTATCTAATAATGAATTAATTTGTTCTTCATGTCAGTTTTTAGAGCATTTGAAATGCAATACGGGTAGAGCTGGCCAATGCACATTCAAGACGTGACTTTTTGGAACATCTATGCCCAAATTTATAATTTTCCCTCTTTTGTGAAGACTTTGTTCAATATCCTGGTGAGTTTTCTTTCATCTAGGAGAACATTTGTGTTTACTGGTCACCAAAGTTGGCTCATATGTGTTGATAATTATCTGCCCAAATGTGTTTCCTATTTTTTCCTTCCCAAACTGAACTCATTCAAACATGCCTGTTTTTTTTTGTTTGTTATGTCTTTGCTTAATGCAATTTTGCTCTTCAGTCATGCAGTTTGCCTGGGAATGATTAATTGGAGATAAATGGTAATCACAGATGGTGCAGTGGTTCTTTTTGCCTGATTTCCATGAAGGCATTGCAAGTTCAGTTCCCAATGAGTGATTTTGTGAAGTGTGAATGACTGACTGTCTTTTTGATGTACAGTATGTGCCCTGTTATTAACAGCTTGACTTGGTCTTATTGATTGATGCAGGTGGGTGAGTGATAACTGTAAAAAAAAAGAAAAACATAATGGGTCATCATCATAAAAAAACAGCTTTCATTTTCCTAGGTCAAGTTTATAGACTCTTCTGCTAGAACAGAACAGAAGATTTGAATAAAACTGAGAAAATCTACAGCTTTGTAGGAATTTGCCAAAGCTTTGTATGCTCAATCCCTGTTCCAAGTTGTAGTGACTGTGTGTTTGAGACGATGGCAAATTCAAACACATTGACATAATCCTCCAGTTCTTAGGTCAGGCGTATAGTGCGCCTTGCCAAGACTTTGGTTTCCTAACTTAATTCTGTCTCATACTGCATGGCAGTGTGATGCAAGGTGTCAGCAACATCATCAAGATTATGTGTACTTTTATTCTTAACAGTACAGCTTTTCCCCAATTCTATGCATGGGTGTAATCATCAATGTTACACAGCTCTGTGTATTCATCACTCTTTTTTTTTTTACTATAAGGGTGTAAAGAAGCCAAAGTGAGGAAACTGGAGGAAAGACTTCATAGTGTTTATATCCGAACGAGAAGGCACAATCAGAGAGGGCTCAGGAAGAGTCGGATCAGAAAAACTGTGTCTGCTTTTGTGTTTTGGCTGCTGGAGATGCAAACACCTATAGACACACAATTTCAGTCTACGCAGTATGTGAGTCATCTCGTCTGCTCTATTTAGATGTTTCCTCACCTCATGTAGTCCATTGCCTTCGGTCATGTACATATTCTACTGTGTGTTTGTATGGGTCTGTGAAAAAGAAGGGGATAGGCCATGGAAAAAGTCCAAAATCAAATCAATCTCACATGTGGAGGCTGAGTGTGTTGGCGGTGCTGATGCTGATAGAGAGAGAGAGTCTGAACAGAATGTGCAGTGTGTGAATGTGTGTTTGCTTGGGTGTGACTGGCCCTGTTTTTGTACCTTAAATTGGAGCCATGCTGGAGGGGATTAGGACTACACGGCGAAAAATAACTAGACCTTTACTTTGCAACCAAACTTATTTTATTGCAGGTCCGTGAGTCTTCAGAACTCTGGAATCGGAATACAGGGTGGTAGTAGCTCATCTGTTAGGATATGGGATTTGGAACCGCAGGGGTATTTGTGAGGTCTGGTTGTGTGTGGTGTGCAACAAAAACATCATAATCGGTATAAAATAATACAGAATAAAAGGAAATAGAACTACTGAAAGCACATAAATAAGATTTTTACTACTCAAGTCCTGTCGAAATAAGTTAGGGCCATGTTGAAAACCCCTCCAAAATATGATAATGTGGAATTCGTTTATTCGTAATGAGATGAGAAAAAAAATTACAGGCAAACGTTTCATGTCGATCAGGTTCTGCTTAGTATTTGTTGAAATGACTAACATAGTTTGTTGATTTACTTCTGTGCTTTGGGTGTTTGCTCTCAAGTTGTTCTGCTAAATGTCTTGCTTAAAAATAGATGGGAATCCCTTTTCCCATCAATGCTATTAATGCGTCCAGGCTCTGCGGCAGCATAGCAGTTGCCAATTACGATTCTGGGTTGTGCAGTATTTCCCTATGTACCCAAGCGGACAGTGTCCTTTGCCAATGACCTGTAACAAAGTGTGAGAATGTCTTTGCATAAAAAAATATCAATAAGACAACAAAACCTTTCATACATGCTGGGTGTTAGAATTGATGAGATAGGGTGATTTCACCAGTTTATATTTTAGTTACAATACATGCACATAGTGTATTTTAATAACATTACGTTGACTGTGCAATGCTTTGTCAACTTTAATAATGGACCTGTGTCGTTCGGTTTAATTTTATTTTAAATGTCTATATTAAATCACAACAATAGAAGTATTGAATAGATTTTAGTCATGGTGTAGTATTTTAGTGTAGTGTTTTTTTCTTGTACAATTTATACTACACTTGTTAATTTTCCACATAAATGTTGTCAACGTGTGTATCAGAGGTAGATTGTCAGATAACATAATGAAATGCACTAAAGGAAAAGCCAGCCAACCAATGAACAGAGGCCAAGAAGATCCTAGAGGAGCTCGCCATGTGTGGCGGATGTTTTCCACACGCTACTCAGCCAGCTTGGCCACAGCTGTCCAAACCGCAGACCTCGGGAGAAGGGAAGGGGGAGAGCGGGGCAGGCAGCACAGGAGTGGGCTGGGGCGGCGGGCTTGGCAAAGGTCAGACAGGCTGAGGCAGCCGGGAGTGTGGGAACTGTCCGGGAAGGCATGTGTGAAATGCTCTGAGATGAGGTATCATCTTACAGCCAAAACCACCTTAGGGAAAGTACGCTGTGCCTGCATGTGTAAGTGTTTTTGAGCGTGTGTATTTATGCCTGGTGTCTGCATGCGTGTGTGCTCACATTTGGACAGTGGGGTAAGAGGGAGGGGGGGCTCTTTTGGGAAATGATGCTGAGCAAGGAGGGGAAATGCCCCGAAAGATGAAAAGAAGAGGAAGTCGTTTTATGAATGCTGAGAGACAAGTATTCACACTAATGTCGTTGTCTGTACCAAAATACATGTCCCCGTTGTTAATAATCATATGCTTAACAGATTCCAACACAGTATGAGAAAAATATATCTTAAATTCCTCCATTGCAGTGAATTTGCTCTTGAATTAGCTGATTATGATATTTTGAGTCCAGATGTTGATTCATAGGTCGCTCAGCATCAAGTCCTGCCCAAATTAGGGAAAAATACAAACGTAATGAGTAAAAAGAAAACAATAGAAATGAATGAAAAAGTGGCACAATTATATAAATAGGATTTAAAGAATAACAAGATTTAAATTACAACAATCTTGACATCCACATGGCCCTGTCAAGATTATGATTAGTGTTTAGAATGATAGATTTTGTTTGTGATAATCAGTATTTTTGTCTCTGCTGACAACATTTCACAACAGGATAAATATGATTTTGCGATTTGATCAGCCAATAGGCCTCTATTATGAAATATTACTATATTTGTATCATTGATAATAGCACTGTGTTCACTTGATTCCAGTGTTTTCCACTTTGTCTTTCAAATACGAAATAAGACTGAGTGAGACATAATGTAGGAAAAAAAAGTTCATTTCAGTTCAAAACAAGCATCAAAAATGTATTTTGTTACATACAGTTGAAGCTCTTCTAGGGGGAAGTTTCGAAAGGACCATGACGATATGCTTGAATACATGCATTGTAGTTATTTCTTCCATTTCCTGTATTTAGCCCCTCTTCTCATTTCTACTTTGTAATTAAGTAGTACTTTGTCTAATGTGAGCGCGTGTGCATAATTTCTGACAGTCTAAACTGTGTGACGTTTTAGAAATTAGCCCAATTCAATGTTATTATAGCTGCGGTTTAAGGGGGTCACGTGTGGCGTGTGCCGCTCGACCCACTGTTGTCTGGGTGTGCTTTGCAATGTGGATTCCTTCAAATTATGAGTAAAGCAGTCTTCTCACTGATCCATGTTTATCTTCCGCGGAACAACTCTGGTTATTTTAATTAGACGCAGGCATCCTCCGTTGAACTTTTTGTGCACTCTTGACTGCAGATAAGCGCTTTCCATGTGCAGACAGACACGCACACACCGGTACAGTTCATGTTATCCCGATGCCTCGGCATGTTTTCGTCTTCTTTCCTGATTCACCTGAGGCACACCCCTCACTTATGTAGTTATTCCATACGTCATCTAAGCTTTCTGTGTTTACATTAGTGTCATAACAGATAAGATATGTATGTAGTGCTATAACCCCCACCTTTGTCTACTCCTCCTGCTTCCATTTTTCTCATGGCTGGGCCTTTGAAGAAGCCTAATCCGCGTTATTTGCTTTCCCAGGCTTGTGTCGGGTCCCGCTGTGTATTGACTGTGGAAAATACACTCCAGTGTGCTGGCCGCTCCCCGTGTCCTTGATTTATCCGAATAGGATGTGGCTGATGGGTGCACATAAAGAAGTCTGAATGGTGGGTAAATATGATCTCTTCAGTTCTGCTTTAGTGCGGAGGGCGACGTTGCGGCTGCCGGTCAAAAAGCTTTATGTAGTTGACGTGCATTCAGAGGGTGTTTTCATTCAACGATGCTCAATTTGAAGTCTCCAAAGACCACTTGGCTCACAATGGGGTCCCACTTCATTACAGTAAATAACAGTGGCAGTCGCCACATTGTCTCCGTAGTGTGCGTTGATCCAACATGCTTTAAATGGGGGATTGTTTTAGTGCCAGTTCTGCTTCCTCTCCTAAGGTAGGAGGAGGAGGAGGGGGTGAACTTAAGAAAATGTCATTGGTTGGTCAGTGTTCAAGAATATTACCTTGACTTTAATGCTTTGTATTGTAAAAGTTGCAGTTTTATAATTTTGAGCACAAATAGTGGGGGTTAAACTCCTTTTCCAGAGCAGTTATGGTCTTCCCTCAGGGGGCCACTAGTGTTACATAAATAGGTGGGTGGGCTCCATTCATTATGCTAATTGGGTTTGAAATCATAAGCATCAAAAAGAGAGACTGGTGTAGTCTGGAGGGGAAAAAACGTCATTCTAAATATCTTTTGGGGCTTTTTGTGTCCTGCTATTTACTGTCATACTATGTCAAAATGAATGGTGTGGGAAAAATACATTTAAAATGACCTAAGTCATGATCATGACCATCTCGTTAAATGCGATAGTACACGTGTCCCCCGGACACTTGCTTTCGTTTACTGTTCCAGTCTCGGTCAGTCTGCCCTCAGTCAGGGAATGGCCGTTTGCCGGGACCCGCAAAAGCCTCAGTGGCCATTTCTCCATTTTGTTTTCCTGGGGGCTTTTGGAGCCAGCCCCAGCTTGGCCTCCACTCACTGTGTTTATGTCCTGCATAATTGTAGACCTCAACCCAAGCGGGAGCCCGGCGTCTGTCAAAATAGCTGCGTGCTCGCTTCAAGTGAGACCTCAATCACATCGACTCCTGGAGTCAGACCGCATCTCCCAGAACCCCCTGCCTGGCGAGGCTGGTGGCCTCCCCGAGAGGACTGATTGGATCGAGGCAAAAAAACTGGCGTGGGCTTTCACAGCGGCGCCCACCACTCCAGCACACACACGTACAATCCAAACATCATTTTTCTCAACTGCCTCGGGGCCCACGCTGGGTCCCACACCTTGAGCACGCGGCCGTGAAATGGGGCCCTGTTTGGGAGCACTTGGCAAGCCTTGTGGAAACAGTAACAGCGTGCTGCTCGTTAGCGCCGATGACGCCAGCAAACTGGCCGTCTCCGGGGAGCGCACCGCACCGCCACTGCCAGACAATGAAACCTTCACACACACACATGATTTGATTTTGAATACGACCTCAAACTGTACCACTTGCTCCCGTTACAGCATCGGCAGTCATGACAACATCCGTTCCTCCGCCCGCCCGACCTACTGACCTTTCTCAGCCGGGGAGGCTTGGCCACATACTTGTGTTGACCTCTAGCACGTCTATCCCCTCCCACCCCTTTTCTATTCCCCTGTTGGGAGGCGAGGGGAGATCAAGGAGTGGGTGGGGTGAGTCGTGGACGGGTGACAGGCGAGCATGAGGCGTGGGGGAATTTTCAGAGCACTAAATCCCTTCACCTCCACCCTAGAATCAGGGAATTGGCCAGCCCACACAAAACTCAATGACACACCCGGAATGCTGCCCCCCTCTCTTTTTGTTTTCTTCAGGTAATTACCCCTGTGGTCACGGTGCTCAGAAAAGAGAGCGTCAACAGGGCGGCGCAATTGTGACAGGAATTGAGGCAGCACTCCACTTTGTGCTGGAAAAACACACCACCTTTGGTCCTTGGTGGTTTTTGCTTGCCGACTTGAGTTATGGGTTGTATCAGGACTAGCCAACCTTTCCATGCAATAAACACGTTTTTTTTTTTAATTCTTTCTTTGGACAGAGGCGGAGCGAGGTTAACACAATCCCACAATTGAGTTCATTTAGAGAATTTGCACCATCTTCTGACCAAAGTCAGCTGAGGCTCAGTTATCAGATATGTCTGAAAGATTAGCCTCAATGATTACAAGCCAATGTATTGAGAGTAGGCTTGGGGCAATACCACGGCTTGCGCAGAAATATCATTCATTCATATTCTGTACTGTGCATCCTTGTAATGGTTCTGGGGGTTGGAACAGCCTATCCCAGCTGATTTTGGACGAAAGGCAGGCCACCGAGGTGTTGGCATCAACTCTATCATTCCAATTTCAGGATAAAATGCAGGATAGAGATCATGTATTTATGATTTGGGGAATTTTTTTCTTTATTTTACAACATTTTGTGACTCTTTGTTTCATATCCTGGAAAAACACAATTTTAAGGAAAGGCAACCCTTGTCATCACATCTAACTTGTAATCTACAAGTCATTTGCTAGAATGAAAAGGACTTGTAGAGGGGTTTACAACTTTAAATTGAGTTAATAGATAAGCTAGCATTGTTTACATTTTTTGGCCGTCCACCTTTCTCGTGGTGGCATGTTGCCTCTCACAGGTTTATCTTGGTACTTTGCCAGACATTTGGCTAGTGGAAGGACTGAGTAATTTTAAGGAGTGACAACAATAGGTGTGTACTGTGGTATGTTATTTTGGTCATCTGCACTACACCAGACTGGACTACAAATGCACACAAATATACCTGACGTCTGTCTGGTTTACATCTCAAATTGAGAGCCTGCAATTAAGATCAACATACATTCTTTTTTTTGCGTTAAAGATCACACATTAGATTAAAAACAACCTGTCAAAGATCAAACTCAAAGCAACATGATGCTACGTAAAAAAATATTTTTCCGATAAGTTTATTTCTTCAGATGTGGCGTCCGACATGTCATGTGTCGTTTGGCTTCTTCTCACAAGCAAACAGTGAGTGTCAGCAAACAGTTTGTAGTACTGGTCTAGTTTTTGCCTGTGGCGATGAACTGCCAAAGTGATAAGAGCAATCTCTTACCTATCTGCTTTGTCATCACCTACTAAGAAAGCAAGACAGTTTTTTTTGGGGAGGGGAAGGTGGGCAAAATAAAGAAATAGATTAGACTGACAAATCTCCGTATGACATTATCACTTTAGCGTACTAAATCACTTGGCTATGGGCGCTGAGTTGTAAAAGAGTGGGACCATGGCTTGAGTACACTGTCAGGATAAATTACAGTTGGTGATTTTTTTCTAGTCACTCCAACAGCAAGAAATGCATACAAAGTGTAAAATTATAATTTTTGGGGGGTGTTAATGGAGGTTTAATTGGTAAGCATTAATGTATGGACATAGTGTATATCAGCACTGACTACAATTAGATTAAAAGGCAGTGATCATTTGTCTTTTACAGAATGGCGCTTACTGTAGGTAATCTAAGGCCGTTGCATGTGAGCGTGTGCAAATGTTCAGCCAATAATTTGACATCTATTCACATTGCTAAACTTGACGATACGATCAGAGGTGCCAAATCGAAGGATTGTGCCAAACTCCTGGAGGGCAAGCCACCAACTTTCCTTCCTTCCTCCCTCCTTCCTCCTCTTCGTCCTGTGATTCCCGGTGGTTGTAATTGAAAATGTATTTATTGCAAGCCCAGAGGCTGGTCTGGGGAGAGGGAAGAAGGAGGTGCTGCAGCTCATGAAGATGTGGTTGAGGTGAGGGCTGCAGGGTTTGGCTGCTCTTCAGCGCCATTCACTAACTCAATCATACTTTTTTTCCTTCCCTTTTTACTTGTTCCCTTTGTTTGCCGACAGTCACTTTTTGCTCTTGAATATTTTCTCAAATTGCACATCTTTTATCTTGCCAGTTTATCCATCACAATCAATCTACTCCTTGGCATTCCTGACGGTACATATTAACCATTTATTATGAAAATACTGCCATTTGACCCAAAATGGAGAGTGACATGCTGATAAACAAAACAAAAATGAGCGTTGGGAAGTATCAAGACGGTTCATTGGAAAAAAATAAGCCTCTGTGAATGCGTGATTGGTAGCTGGCCCCCAGCCGGCAGCATGACAAGTCCGCTTCTCCAATACTGTAAGATGGAAAGCCGTTAGCATTGTCTTCCCAGCAATTCTTTGACTTCCCTATGACCAATCCCAGTAACACAGCCATTTGGCACGACAAAGTGGGCCACCGCAAGCTAAAGAAGCATTGGGCACATGAGAAGCCAAGGAGAAGATGTAATGCAGCTTTTTTTATGCTCATTCTGGGCCTGTGATAGCTGCACTGGCAATGGATTTGTATCCCGGCTACACTGAAAGGCCTTCTCAATTGGATGGAGCTTTAAAGTGAAGCAAGAAAGCTCTGGAAAATCGGCCCTCAAAGGCACATTTCAACTGGAAAGCCTTCCTTTTAAGCTGTCACTCCTTGCTACTCCACAATCCTATTATGGCACCAACTTATTGTAATTAAAAGGCTGAGGAGATATGCGGGCAAAACACATCCATCTGACCATCGAGGGCACAAAGGGCCATGTTGTTGTTCGCTGGCAAGTCAGATCGTCTTATTTGCGTTGACGTGCGGGATGGCGGCAGACGCCAGATCTCCCTCGGTCCGTCACCTCACTTAGCGGACATTTCTCCATCCTTTTCATGTGCACTTCTCTTTTAGACGGCACAAAAAAACAGAGTCTTTAAAAGAGAAGCACCTCATCAACTCTTCTGCTCAAGTTCAAATGCATTTTGCTGGGAATTGGCTCCTCCTCTGAATGCTACTTTTTTTAAATGTGCTTCTTAGTAAGAGGATTGTGTGTCTTTATTCATCGCTGGCTTAACAAAGAGCAACTTTTGAAGGGGTTGACAGCTGGCTTAGTTGAGCTAGGTTCTACAACGCTTTGTTTAGTCCATTTAGACTGCAAGCTTTCACTAAATGAGAGAAAATCTTTGATGCACCATTTATTAACTTTGTGACGGGAAAATAATAAGAGCAATAACAGACGGAAGCAAATCTTAGATCTCTGTTCTCTGTTGTTTTCTCTTGGTTTACAAATGATGTGGGGAAAGTTAAACCAGCAATTGTCGGGATTACCTGCAGCAGCTGTGTTATGAATCCCAGACAGGTACTTTTTTTCCATAGATATTTCCATAGAATCTTTGTTTCTTTGTTTTTTGAAGTTTTTACATAGAACTGAATAATAATATGAAATATGGCTTCTTTCCAGACTTCAGGATGGTGGAGCATTCGCTTTGTGCAAATCATCTGACTTTAAGCAAGAGTGAAGTAGTGGTAGTAAAGTAATAGCATGATGTGTAAACACACCTGCACATAGTTCGGACTCTTTTAAAGAACTGAAGCCATTGAGCATTGACTGTAATCCTGTAATGTGTTGATTTCTTTTATTGAACCACTTTTTTACCCGATTGTACGCTATATTTAGTCATATTCACTTTAAATAGTACCACTGTAAGGGTATTCATCTTTAAAATGTCCACTATATTTTGTGCCAGGATATTCAGGATCTAACATCATTCTAGTATGCAGTGGAATGCATTAGCTGGAGATTTTAATACATACATGTAAGTAGTCAGTAGTAGTGTGCAAACAGATGCCCTGTCACTGACACTTACTCTCGCAATCCAACACATACTTTCTCAATCTGCCTCACACTCCCACATTACAAGGACCGAGGCTGAAAGGCAGTCCATCTTCACATTGTGCTGACATTCACTTGTGGATGGCCAAGTTGTTTAACATGTCACAGTGTGCTACCAAATGTATATCCAATATACATATTACCTCTTTAATCATCTTCATCAAATATCTTTCCACTACAGGATAATTCTTCATCTTATCCATACCTTTTCAAACAATGTCTTTAGCTACATTGTCTTGACGGTATTTATGGTCAGATTTCATCATCATTTGTGTTACGATATGCATCGTGAGAATAATGTTATCCGTTTTGCGATCAATAACATTTTAGTTTTTGTTAGCATGGAATGAAACACCTTAAAGACAAGCAATCCTTCTGTTGAACTGCCACCATTCATCGCTCAGATGTCAAATATTTGTAGATCAAATAGTAGACTCAATGTTGAGTCGTATCTTGAAAAACACACCGCAAAAGTGGCTTGTATCTCAAATCCTAGCTGTAACCTCGAAAATAATAGACACTTTGGCAGCCTGCAAGGGGGAAAAACTATTTCTCTGCCCACACAATGATGAGCATGAACATAGCGTCTTTGTGCTGATGCTGAGCCAGATAAATGGCCTCAATACACCCACACACTTTCACACACACCCAACCCCACAAATGCACACGATGGTTGCCGTCTGCCTCTGGGAAAGCAAATAGAAGAAAAAGAGGTGTGTGACTCACCTGAGGGCATGTGTGCGTTTGTGGTTTGGAGAGTGTGTGAGAACATTCTAATGCTGCGTGTCCATGTGCAAAAGCGTGCCGAGACTGGATGGAAAAGGTCCTATAAATGAAAGGATGCTGTTCATTCTTTTTGCAGGCAAGGAAGTAAGATGGCAGCACATGAGGGATTCTTGGTCATCCCTGACATCGTTTGTGCTCTACGGGCCAACAGCTACGCCTGGTGCCTCCTGAGAGCACGTGCGTAAAGGTTGGTTCTGGTGATGTTGAAGCATTTTGTGAGTGTGTGTGCGTCTGTGTGTGTATGTAGAACCATGCTACACAACATCCCCGCCTGGAAAGTATCCAACCAGCCTACCATGTGTGTTTTTTTACGGGTTTGGTAGGAAACTAGAGTACTCCCACGCAGACCCGGGAGAAAAAGCAAATTCCACAAAGCAAGCCTTGAACCGACCAGGAATTGAACCCTCGATCTCAGAACTGTGAGGCAGTCTTGCTAAACACTCACAATGCAGCCTTGTGTATGTCTATGTATATATAAGGGCTGCCCAGTGGTTGAGTGGTTAACACGTTGGCCTCATCGTTCTGAGACCCTCCTGTGTGGAGTTGGCATGGTCTCCCTGCACGTGGGTTGGGTTTCTTTTCGGTACTCTGGCCTCCTCTCACATCCCAAAAATATTCATATTCATACTTTGGAACAATTTGGATCATCCATTCATGTTTTGGGATGTGGAAGGAAACCAGAATTCCCAGAGAAAACCCACATATTCTTGGAGAGAGAAGATGCAAACTCCACATGAAGCCCTTAAAAACGTGATTAGGTTAGATTAGTTTGGGTTAGAACTTTATTTCATCCTGTATTTGGGAAATTTCTTGGTTTCAGCAAGATAGTCACAAGACACAAGACATTGTAGACCTAGGTAAAAAAAAATACTAAAATGCAATACGTACCACAATTAACTTTGGATACAAGTGTTCTGATGTAGCCTACTTGTAGGCCGTTGCCGTCATTTGCTTCTACAACACGAGAACCTAATTGCTGCTGTTGTTGTTTAAACAACCAACAATAAAGACATCTCATCCCAGACTCACTTATGTTACATTAGAATCCAATTCAAAGAGGCTTGATGTGGGTTTGAACTCATGCAGGATGCGGTCTGACATTTTCATGTATGGTTAAGTGTGTGTGGAAGGCTGACTCATACAGACTTCCTCTCTGGAAGTGTGCATGTCACATACTCTGGAGGGTTTTCAAATCCAATACAGATAGATTTGTTCCAGACTTACATACAAGAGATGAAAATGTGAAAATTATAGAAAGACCTGGTTATATAACTTTAAGTTGTTTATCGATCATGCCCATACCTCATGGTTAATATACTCTATAACCTGAAAAGTATCGGAATCCTGCAGTCTCGATATGCGATTCTGGACCATCCATGGCTGCTGTTATGTCGCTGCAGCTCCACATAGACAGCAATTACAGAAGTCCCACATAGGACCTGCCTTCAAATATTGACACTTGTTACCAATAAATGTGTTAGTCTGTGGCCCCAAAGATGGTCTGAATCACCATTACTGCGCATTTGTATCGTTGCATACTGACAGGTCGAGCCTGATTGGGCAGGAAAAACAGTCAGTTGAAGAGGAGGCACTTTTGAAAGAAGAGTAATTATGTTTCTTGTCGTGGGATTTTGTCATGGCCACTGAGGTTCTTAAGACCTGTAATAGTAATGTTACGCAAGTAACAAAGTTGTCAAACTTGAATAATTTTAGTCCTTCTTTCAGAAGAGTTAAGCCTGATAATGACTCATTACTGAATAAAGTAATATTATTATCCCACGACATAAATAACAATACCGACCTTGCCATCTGTATCTGTTTGGTCATCCACATCCTTCACCAGTTCAAAAAGTACTTTAAAACATATAAAATGTTTTATTTTTTTAAAAACATTACAAAGGCGTTTCGCTGATATGCAAAAGACCCTTCTATTTGCATTTATTTTCTTAGTTTTACTCCTGGATAAGCTCATATTTAAAAAGTCTGTAATCTATTTTCCCCTCACAATTTCTAACAGTTTTATTATTTTGTCCAATTTATACAGCCTACCAAAATGCAGTGGTCAAAACATATAAAAGCCAATATGTGGATTCAAGTGGAAGCTGTTAAAAGTGGTCCCGGGCGACAGTAAAGATGCTGAGTGTAGAAACGGAAACTTCCATCCGCTCCGGCACCCACGGAATGTCTTCTTTGATACCAGTAATGAACGTGTCCATTTGTCTCGCCCCCAAAAAACGTCCGACGGGAAGCGCTAGTGGTCGTCGGTCGAGGCGGTAAATATTCAGGATGTGGTTTTTGGGGAGGAATTTCATCTTTGATGATACACTTGGCAACAGACTGTCTTTGTTTGTCATTAATCCTCCCTGACCTCTCTTTCATGTCGTCAAATGCAATTGGTCTTCTGTGCTGCCGTCAGAAACTAGATACTAAGCTAAACACCTTAATGATAACACAATATTTTCATAATCTGGAAAAAGAAACCAATGTCAAACAAGAGAAGTCAGAGGAGCTTAGACCTCCAACAAGGCTGAATAATCATGACAGAACTCTCAGAACGAAGAAGCCAATGTAATACTGGATTTCAGAATTTGGTTGTAAAGGAAAATTACAGTGTAGTAGGGGGAGGAGAATGAGTCCAGCTCCAAATTACCAAAACCCTGGACCAATTGACACCTTCTGGAAAAAAAGGCAATAATTGCATTTTCCAGCAAATGTTACATTAGTCAAAGCTATGGTTGACTAAATAAATAAAATCCCAGCCAACAGTTTTCCTCAAAACAACAAGTCATGACATAGACTTTTTTTTTCACAATACTAACAACATATGTATTATATTCATTTATTTATGCCCTTTCACAAATAGCTATTGTTGGAAGTTGGAATGGCATAAAGCTGTGTATCCACATTTAGGTACTAATATTTTTGTTTAAGTAATTTTCTATGTGGAATGTGTGCTTTGGCTGAAAGATAGTTGAAGAATATTAGTTTAGATTGAATTCAGAAAATCATTCAGAAGAGAGAAAACGTGCATTAGTCTTTAGCTGCTCAGTCTTTAAGATTTTAATGTCAATTATTTGTTTATGAAACCCTTTGTGATCTTTTTTTTTTAATTCCTACCTATATAAGTAAAAATGACTTGACCTGCATGTGTATGGTGTGCAAGAGGCTGGGCAGTTCACTCTGTAGAAATCGCACGCTTCCACTTAACCTCAATTGGTGCAAACCAGTAAATTGAAGCCGTGGTTACTGCAGGGAAGTGGTGAATGAAGTCTTTTCACGACGCGATGCAAACTGGAACTGAAAACGCAAGATGAACAGATCCTTTATGTCCACACGAGAGGAGCTCACACGCCGGACAGAGCGAAGTTTCGACTGGAAGGCCACTGTTTGTCAGAGGATCGAATAAACTCCCACGTGTCTGGGCCACACACGCAGATGCACACGCCACATGTGTTCATGTTCACCCCTCATCTTAACATCTAGCCTTCCCTCTCTTAATTCGGGCCACACTCCTCGCCGACTTTGATGAAGGCTTTATTTCTTGGCGTGTACGACAATAATCTTCTTCACCCCTCCGAAAAAGCCGGCCAGGGGGAGAAAGACCCCGGTCTCGACGCTTTACTCTATCTGTTGGCCCCCAAACTTCCCGACCGCAGCGGCGCGTTTCAATTGCCGTTGAAAGGAGACCAAATCCCTCTCGTATGCTACAAAACAACACTGTAGCCTTTTCAGTTCACCGGCCCACAAGGAAACGGTCCTTTCTGTCCTTGGCCCACTCTACGTCCGTCTTTCCATGTGCTCCTCACACATGTTGACACTGTTTGTTGCGGGTTAAGATGCTCTCTATAGCGCATTGTTTCCCTTGCTGCTTCTCTCTTATTGAGTTTTTCCGGCCTGGCTCTGCGAGCTGGAGAGCTACGAAAGCGCTGAAAGACCCCCGGATGGTAGTCGGCACTCCAGGGGGCCTTTCCACCCGCAGAGCCCTTGCCAAAGACCTTCATTGTGGGTAGCAGCAGGCAGCCAGCAAGCGCTGTGCGCTGGAAGTATTGTGTTGCTCCATAGACCCACGCCACTCTCGGCACAAGGGTCAAAGTTGAACCCCCATTGGGTCACGCATCGCTTCGTACCTGTCTTGCCAGTCTTCCCTCTTTCCATCCGCACAGCGGCACATACAAAGGAACGTAATTAGAATGCTACTAATCAGACTCCTCTCGTTGCGACCTTGCAGGCTAAATTGGAGAAGTTTCGTTTATGTTTGATACAGTTAACATGGAGGCTGATAAGCAGGGCAGGTCACAAGCCAATGCTGCGTGCTTCGAGAGCTTTCGGCGCGAAGATCAGATCTTGTCAAAGCGCAAAGAAAGCTTTGATGACAAGCCGTCGTTGTTGATGCGGGTTTGTGAGTCACGAGTGTGTGTGTGTGTGCCTGTTTGTGTAGTTTGATAACTTATATGGTGAAAGAGCTTGTCAAAGGTTGATATCTATGCAAAGATAGACCTCACCCCTATCTGCTTATCTTAACACCCTTGTGCTTGCATGGAGGGAATGCTGGGCCTCACGCCTCCATGCATCATCAGCATAAACACATCTGTAGAACAACAGAATTGAACCATAGAGTGTCGGACAGAATGCACCATACACACTATACATATTCAAAAGAATGCCAATTAACTAACATCTCAATGTTCTGCCTTTTCAATTCTTTCATCACAAACTAAAATCTTTGAACCTTGACATACTGTGCGAGCATTTCTATCTCAAAGACAGTTCTGTTTTCTGCCAGCCAGGAAATTAAAAGAAAGACCATTTATTTTCTTTTTTAATATTTCCTGATTTGTAGTGACCAACATTTTTAAGTCAAAGTCTTTTTCGTTTTCGAGTGGATACTGATTTAAGACTTCAGTACTGGCCTACGGTTGATTAACCACACCAAAGTTCAAGGGGAATTTAAAACTTGGTGCTCATATACAAAAATTAGTATGCACACAGCCAAGGAAGCACCTTATACAATTGACACCAGTTACGTCATTGCTAAATTCCCTTTTCTTCCTTGAGTAGACTGTCATTTGGAAAATTCCTGAGTGCACAAAAGATGTTGGTGTCACTAATGTTTAAGACAGAAGCGATCCATCAGTCTCGGGTGCTGTCAACAATGATTTATGAGTCCGACCTCCTATTAACAGTACATGAGCCCCTTAAACCCTGACCCTCACCAATTCACACCACCACAGTGAGCCTTCAGTCAATTCTGTCCTCTCTGCAAGATGCACATTGTATTCGGAAGACCCATTGAGTGTGCGTGTGCAACGCTAACTCGCATTCCCCATGCTAACCTCTTGGCAATGTTCAATGCCTGAGGGCAGGAGTTTGCAATCACCACGAGAGGCATTCCCAGCTTGGGACCTCTATTTGCTTTCAGGCCTACTTGCGGGACCACCTTCCAAGTGTCCCGCTGCTAGAAATGCGTTTTCTCCTCTGAAAGTCTTTACAGAAATGTCACCCGGTCGGACTCCCGACGGGATGTTTGTCGTTATGATAACTTGATTAGGCTTCCTGACAGATGAAGTTTTTACTGCGGTACTGGGGAGAGCAATTTGTCACTTCTTCTGAAGACCCAAATTAGGGGGAGGGATTGGAAAATTGGCTGGTTACTGACACTTTCTTTTTTTAAGCCAATAGCTAAAGAATAGTAGTGGAACTTTTGAAGTTGAACACAGTTTTTGCAATGATGCCGGTGGACTGTTTAATTTTTACCAGGTTCTAAACAAGGTGTGGGCAAACTACGGCCCGCGGGCCACATCTAGACCGCGAGGCCTTTTAATCCGGCCCGCCAACGTTGTCCAAATAATGTTTTATTTTTTATTTTTTCCCAAGATGGGTCTGTCCATTCTTATTTGTTTTCCGTCTTTTACAGCCCCTCTATCTTTTTTTAAATTACATTGTAATATTTCTTAATACATTCCTTTTTACTTGATTTTGTACATTATACTTTTTACTTTAATGATGAGTGATGAGTATGTTAAAACTTTAGTCCTTTTTTTCTGTTTATGTTTCAAATGTACTGTTAACGGATGCAGTTTTTTTATATGTATCATATCTTGTGCTTTTTTTTTTTTTTTTTTACTTGAAATTGTTTGTCTTTTGAAACATTTAACTTAGGAGGTTTCTTTGTAATCAGCCGAGTTCCTCACATCAACATGCACTTTTTATGTGATTGCTTTTCTGGCTTTTCCGTCAGAACTGAAGGTTGCTATTCCTATTTATGCAATCATGCTGTTGCACACCATAAACCAGGATTCAATTAGAGCGACCAAGGCCCACATTTCAAAAGTGGCCTGATTTGCATAATACAAAAGCATCTTAATAATTGACCTTGAAGGCCAGATGCAATAAACGTTTGTGCTTGAAATGGCTTGTTCAATGTCAACATGCATAATAAGAGTGTGCTCTTATTTTTTTGTATTACATTATTCATTGTACTATAAGCTGTCTATCACGGTACGCAAAGGTCAATGGTTGCCTTTGAATTGGAGAATAAAGAAACCCTAAAAATTAGGGGGGGGGGGTATCCAGCACTGCATTACTTGTCATCAGTTATAATCGTAAAAAGAGATCAGCAAGTTTTGTAAAAGCTAAAATATGATGGTAGATCCTTTTTTTAAATTCCATGTACCACCATTAAGTTCACGGAGAACTGATGTCTTTGTAATAACCAACTGCCAATGATTACTTTTTTTCACACCCAAATCACAATGTGAATGTTTGTTGACAACAGACATTGACTCAATTGACAACACCTCATTTTGCTCTCAAGACTATGTGGCTACGTGACCTCTGACCAGCCACAGAATGTGGGTTTCATGTGACGTATTCAAGGTTCTACCATCTGTGACAGCCCCTCTTTTCTAAACAAAACTAGTTTACCAATTTGCCTTTCCCACTAAAACATACATTATTCAATGTCCATGTTTGTACTAAATATTTCTCTTTATCATCATAACCAATATCTTACTACTCAATTTGTTTCATTTTTCTGCAGACTCCAAGTGATTCCCTATCTGAACACTTGAGGACGCCCCTGGACATTCACAAGTGAGAGACTTTTTTTTTTTACATCTCAGTTTTTATATAATAGTGGGATTATGTATACAATATATAAGTCTACTGAATGATAAAACACAAAATACAAAAATTGGGGGAGCAAAGAAACTGTAATTTATAACTAACAGATTATTTTACACTGGTTTTTGAAAAAAAAAACGGGTGACACACCCAGCACAACTGTAAAATTAATAATAATAATAATATAGTAATAATAATAATAATTATTATTATTATTATTATAATGATAATAAGGATAATGTTGATGATGATAATAAAAACAACAACAACAATTATTATCATTATAATAATAATAGAAGGGTTATTTTTTTCTTCAATTCAAGCAGTATTGTCTGCAAAGTCTTTTAGTCCTCTTAGGCTCATCGTTTAGAATTTAGATCCAAAGAAATATAATTTTAACCAGATCCATAATGGTAATTGTGGGTTAGTGTTTGGATTATGACACTGCATGCATGCAACTATTATTAGGGAGGTGCTGCTCTCTAGCGAGTATAAAAGGAACGATAAGCAATAAGGAAAGAAAAGGTGGTCTGTTTTTGTAACCCAAATCCAGTTTAAGTCTGGCCAACTCAAAATGAAGTCACCAAACAAATATTACTGCATGTTTTATGCGTTCCTACACTTTATTTGAAGGATTACCTGTCATGGAAACGTGCTTTTAATGCATTGTATGAAAACATAAGTTTCTGGACAGCCTGAAATATTTTTTTTTCTAGATGGCCTAAATTATTTGTATAATATAATGTAACAGGAAGTGTTCCATATTTTGTGGTTCGTTTGTTTTGTTTGTCTGGTAGCCATAAATTGGAAAAAAATTAAAAGAGAACCTGAATTAACAGCATTCTTTGATGGCAGGTGCTTGATTTTATCAGACATACTCTTGTTGGTCTAGAGTACTAACCAGTAAAAAAAGAACGATTACACTTACTATCACTTTCCTTGACTTTGTCGTGTTTCTCGTATAATTCAATTTTTCGAAAATGTCATTTCGGCAAGATTTAGATTTTTGGGACAACTTTTACATGTTCTATTTCCAGATTACTTATTATTAAGTAACTTGTTCTATGATTATTATTCATTTATTGAAAATAATAATAAGAAGTGGCGATTTTCCAGTGTAAGGATTTGAACATACACTTTGTCGACAATTAGTCCGTTTTTTTTTAGGGCTCTGCCAATACCGTTTCATTGACTGAAACTGTCTTGAAATGACTGCAGCTCTGAATCTGAGTTTTTAGCAGTATCACCGTGCAAATCAAACATTTTCACTTTCTTTTCTTTCCTCATTTTTGAGTGGTGATTCTGACATACTTCCCCGGGTTTTGTGTTTGTAGCAGTTTCCCCAAACCGGATATTTTGTTTTTGTTTCTTGGAAACAGTTGGGTTATGTTAACTAAAGCAATGTATGTTAGGTAAACATTTGTACTTGATTTTATAACTATTTGCATTCACATGAAATTTGCTACTCTATTGTAATATTAATTGTCAACCATTTTTTTTTGTATTATCAGTTTGTCTGGATTTCTCTGTTACTGTGCAAGATACTTTTCCCTTGGATTCTGCTGCATTTAAACAAAGAGGTGAGTACACATGGACAACAATCACAAACAGAAGAGAGACTTTGGAAACAAACATAACTCACTTACTAATCAACACTGGTCCAAAGGGTAGTATTTGCTAAGGTCAGCCTTACAGTCAATTACATGTACATCTATAGTGCAATTGTATTTGAAGTGTTTAGAATACTTTTTCTGACTGAGAGCACCTTTTTAATGAAGGAAAAGGCATTTCAGGATTAAGGGATTAGCCTCTTTGAAACTCTGCAGAAGGTTTTTTTCCCTCATTTAATCATGATGGAAAGGATGACTTTGGCCTTTCTCCCTCTAAATGCACATAAGTAAGGCTAATGAAGTGAAGTTGTTACTTGTGTGATGAATTTGAGCGTTCTTTTTTTAATCAGATGAAAGAATGAGTCTTTTTCGCCAGCCTGTTAAGAAATCTACCTGGATTTGTGTTTTAGGGCTGTTAGTGGAAAAGATGTATACCACATCCAATATGGCGGCATAATTTTGCCGTTTGCTTTGACGTTAACTGCAGGGTCTATGTAGACATTTCTCAGTGTGATTTGGGGGATGCGTCAACGTTGACCACGCCCACTAAGACAAGTAGCCAATAGAAAAAACATTTAGTTCCGTGGTCTGGTCGTTAGTCCCACCTACTGCATCGCCTGTTTTTGCCAAATTGAACCGGGTTGCCAGCCTGGCATGGAGCTGGCATTCAGCCTATTTTCTGCTTTGAAAAGTCTCTGGCAAGTGAAGCCTCCACGAAGGCAGCCATGGCGGAGGGGAGCGACTTCGAGGACACGCTTACCGCTATCGGAGGCAAAGAGCGCATTTATTTGGTGAGCGATGCCGGCGAAAGCAACGACGCGAGTGAGAGCGACGCCGCCGTGCTGCTTGAATTCTTGGGGGATTTGTTCGGTGACCGGCGGCCCCTCTCCGCCCTCCACACGGGAGGTCAGTGCCACGACAAGCCCGGCCACCATTCCAACTCCCGGGCCGACGACCTTCATGCCGACGGGAGGACGCTCAACCGGCGAACGAGCAGTTCCAGCCGGAGGAGAAGCATCGACTGCCCTGCCATCGTTTTCCTCTTCAGACAGACTTTCTTCAACCATCAAGCGTGCTTGAAAGAGGTACTCAAGGACGTCAGAGCCCGCACTAAGGGAACCCTGCCGGCTTTGGTTGGATTAGTCCGCTTGACAGCGGGGGAGCAGGGCGACGAAAACCGCCTGTGCGTGCGCCGCTTGGAGATGCTCCTCCACAAGGTGTTTTCTCGACATCAAGCGGACGCGATCTGGGTGGGCTCCTTCGTCCCTGGTTCCCCGAGCAGCGTCCTCGACATCAAGAAGAACGTCGGCAGGGCCATTGCTTGTTCCTTAACTGCAGGTGTGAACCATTGAACGTCTTGTTTGCCATTGACGGCGAGAGGCGTCCAATCACAGTCTGAATGACAGTGAAAAGTAATACTATGCTCATTCCCTGCCAGTCAAATGGATTGGACGTCTATTGTCGTCAGGAGCAAACTGCAATAAAAATGAAGTCTGTACACATTTTCGAACACAATTCATAGGACCCGTGGCAATAAATATAGTACTATAGTGGACGCACTTCCTTAAGTCAGCCTCATTAAATAACTTGGTAGGTCGTATTGATTCCCCCCACACGCCTTGACTTTAACAACAGTTTCACTAAAATTAGATCTTCCTAAAACCACAGCCTGAAGTATTATAGTAGCACTTAACTTCATCTTTCTTCAACAAAAATCATCCAAATTGGCCTGTGATTTTTGCAGTGCTGTGTTTATAAAATATGAGAAGAATTGAATCAGTCTTTACTTTTGGAGTACATTGTATATTTTGCTTCAATTGATGTGCTCTGAATAAGTACTGTTGCTTCAAAAGGCAAACTTGGAATGGAATAATTATACTGTTTGTCTAAAGTATAAATAGATACATTTCCTGTGGGATATTTTTGCTCAAGGCCTCCAGTATTGCCATATAGTAAGGCACTACTATCACTTTTTCATTGGACTCTTGTAGATTTATTGCCTAGAAGTGTTTATTTTTAAATACAGATATAATACGGCACAAATCTGAATTTGTGTGTCATTTTCGGCTCTAAATACTAAAGCAAAAATTCACAGGAAAAATTAATTACATCTTTTAGATTTTTTTCACCAGATGCAAGACTTCAGACAAATGGAGTTACTTCATAGATCATTTATATACTTCATTCATAACAATATTCCCAATGGTTATCCACTCCTACAGTGTGTGGCAAGCCAGATTGCGAAAGGAGAAAATGTACAAACTCTCTCTACTATCTGGTTTTAACATGTTTGCTTTTAACTCTAAGGTCTTTAACCTGATGTACATCATGTAGTGTAGCTTTAACCCCCTCCCGATACAATAAAACAATCCACATTTTCCTTCGTTTTAGTGATTTTCAAACATGCCACAGGTTATGGTAATTAAAGGTAAGGGCCATCAGCCATAAATTTTCTAATGAGCACTAACACCCGGCAGACATAGATGAAAGTAGGTCAGAGCATGACATTCACAAGACTACCACTTCTTCCTACGATGGCTTCAAAGGTCCAAGAACAAAAGGTGCATTCATGGGATATTAAAGCACTTAGGATAAGCTGCCAAGTGTTTAAATTCCCTTTTATTGCCTTCCAGATATTACCAGGAACGACAGGGACCCACTTTTCTGGCCCTTCCAGTGTTTGTTCAGGTCTAATAGAGGAGAAACCAGACGAGCAGCCAGCAATCCTCCAACCAGCAAGCAAAGAGGTTAGCAACAAGATGTCATTGACAGACAGCACTGACCGATCTGAACCCTCACACACCCACACCATCTGTTTTGCAACCTTTATACCTTCAATCTCTACTTCACTTTCACTTCTAAATTTATTCTAGCTTAAAAAGCAATGGGTGAAAAGCAGACAACACCCACTTAAGACAACATTCTTTTCTTGTGTGTTCAATGAACATACTGTGTCATGCAGGTGTTACAGATCTGTTGTTTATTGTTGAGTTGCACAAAAAAAGCGGTTTGGATAATATTAATTTGTATAGTGCGGGAGTGGTGAACAAGTTAGACAAATAATTTATTTGTTCTAAATGGGCCCTGAGGTGTTTTAAGTGAGAATTAAAAAAAGAGAAACATGAAACAAATAGCCACAGTCTATAGTCAAACTATGTGGCTCATTGGAGCGAGTGGTTAGCGTGTTGGGCTCACAGCTCTGGGTTCCTGGGTTCAAATCCAGGTTCAGAAATTGAGATAAGCTGAGATAGTCAAACTATACTTAAAAAAAACACAGCCGGATTCACTTTGACCGGGAACCGCATGCAGCTCAAGGGCAATGTTTCCCATGAAAATTCCATAACACAAAATAATACACAAAGGTCACATTAAATCATCACAACAGTTAAAAACAAACAACGGAATTAGAAACAAAACATTTTAGAAAATTAGGTGATCAATGATCTTGTCAAAATAGTTGACCAGAAATACCAGAAATACCAGAAATACGGCAGATCAATACCTACAAAAGCTGTTGTTTAATATCTCCCAGTTTCATAGCAAAACTAAATAAATAAGAATACACATTTACATCTTTGTGACAAACGAATGTCAAAATAAGCTAACAACAAAGTTGTATAAACATAAAGAGGATTTGCATTGTGTGCCAACCTAATCAGAACTTTTGTAGGTGACTCTGGAAGCACTGAGGAGAACATCCCATTGAAAAACAGTTCCAAGTCTGCCGCAGGGCCTAACGAGGAATCCATGAAAGAAGGCGCCTGAAATCATGTGACTAAGACCTCTACACTGTGGACAACTAGTGGTGGTAATCTGAAGGGAAGAAGAAGCTTGTGTCAAGCCTTTAGGTTGTCATTGATGTCAATTCTTGTTTCTCCCTGATTCTTGATGAGACAAAATATATGATAAAGACTGTGTTGTTTAGTGCTGCTTTGCATGCACACACGCACACATGATGAAGTACAATCAGTTCTTGCACAATGTTTTTTTTTTTTTGAACCAGTTGAACAAACTACTGTAATTCATGCATTAGAAAATTTGGGTTGAACCTGTTTCTGTATGAAAAGGGCATTTATATTAGTGTAAAGATACACAGGCAAGGTTTTTGTATTTTTTTAAAGCTTAGCTTGTGAGTTTCTCTTTTTTGTTTACTCTCATTTTTTTTAAATGTGCCTTGGATTTATACTTTGACTACTACAATAGTAAATAAATTAGTTCTAACATTGTATTTATTAGGTTTATGGATTGTACATCCCATTCGTGAATAATAAAATGATCACAATGACACAA
Source organism: Stigmatopora nigra (assembly GCF_051989575.1). NCBI lineage: Eukaryota > Metazoa > Chordata > Actinopteri > Syngnathiformes > Syngnathidae > Stigmatopora > Stigmatopora nigra. Next base: position 9,275,066 of record NC_135512.1, read on the forward strand.
TTATTTTTATGATTTAAGTATGACCAAATATAGGGTGTTGTTTTGTGGTTGACATATCTATATAATCTAGTAATGTCATAATTTATGCATTTTTTAATCAGTCACCTAATTTGTGGGCGGGATGAATTATATTTCAGTTATTATTATTTTTTACTTGGCTAAATTTATTGATTAAATTATTGACTAATCTTGACATAAACAACGCCCCTTTCTGCTCTTTTGGACAGGTAAACGGTTCACGCTTGGCGCGTTCGTGCAAACGCCTGAATTTTAAGATACTTAGTATACATTTCCATACATCTTCTTTGACCGTTAGACCGTCGACTTTAAATTGCAATAGGTTAAAGCTATGTTTAATAGTGTGGATTGGTTGTAAACGAAGAAATTGTTTCATATGCATTTCTTTTATATTTTGTTTTTAGTCAGGCCACAAAGAAGACAACTAAACAAGAAGGACCCCTTGTTGGGACCTCCGGCTTTGTCAAAAAGAACTAGCAACGGGCACGTCCAGTAGCACCGTTTTACCTCTGGATAGTTTTACTACGCTAAATCTTTACCAAATTCAAAAATAATTGTATTATCAATCACTTCACCGAGAAGATCAGAGGGAATTCAGCCCTAAAATGATAACATCTGCCGGTAAGTTGTGAAAGCTATATCATTTTGCAGATATCAAGTTTAGCTAGCAGCCATTGATTTAGCTGAGTCACATAGATCTGTATGTTGTCACTTAGCATTTCGCCCAAATGATCTTAAGAAAAAAACTGATCTTTAATGTTGATCTACAAGTTTGGAGTTAAATATACTGTATTTTCTCTCCAGCTGGAATTATTTCCCTCCTCGATGAGGAGGAACCACAGCTTAAGGTAGGAGACTAAACGCAGGCCAGCTTATACTGACACCAAATAAACAGCCTTTGTTATGAACTGTTTGAATTGTTTTGGCAGGTTTTTGCATTGCAGAAGCTTGACTACCTCGTCAATGACTTCTGGGCAGAAATCTCAGGATCTGTTGACAAAATGTAAGTGAGATCTTATTCATTCAATTACGGATGTCCTGATACTAACTTTTTGACTTCCAATTCACTCCGATTTTTGTCAAAATATTTTTTACCGGTACTGATCTGATGCCCATATTTTTAAGCCAGTAAAAATAATGCAAAATATAATGTAAGCAGCAAATGAGAAATTACTTTGTTTATATTAGCATCAAATGCTCACTGATACTGTCCTAAACTCTAAAATTGTTGTATTGGCCAATGATACTGAGTATAAACATTCTCATGTTTTTCCTCATGCACCTAGCGAGGTCTTGTACGAAGATGAGACATTCCGGAACCGAGAATTTGCCGCTCTGGTGGCCTCTAAGGTCTTCTATCATCTTGGAGCTTTTGAGGAATCTCTCAACTACGCCCTTGGTGCCGGGGATCTTTTCAACGTCACGGATGACACTGAATATGTGGAAACCATCATTGGTGAGTGAGGAAAGGAGAAAGTTTGAACGATCACAGTATTGGGGGACATTGACGCCACTCATGATTTGCTGTTGTCTCCTACTAGCTAAATGCATTGATCATTACACCAAGTTGCGTGTGGAAAATGCTGAGCTGCCAGAGGAGGAGGAGAGGAAAAGTATTGACCCCCGCCTTGAGGGCATTGTCAACAAGATGTTCCTGCGGTGCCTAAACGACCACAAGTTCAAGCAGGCCATTGGAATTGCCTTGGAAACCCGCCGCCTTGATATGTTTGAGAAGACCATCTTAGAATCGGTGTGGATTTTAGTTCACCCATTGCATTTTATGAGTGATTGTTTATGCTACATATAGTATTTGTTTTTTTCCCCCCTTTCCTTTTGCGCAGAACGACGTTAGTGGGCTTCTCGCCTACAGTCTGAAGGTGTGCATGTCCCTCATGCAGAACAAGAAGTTCCGCAACGAGGTTCTGCGTGTTCTGGTTAAGCTCTATATGAATTTGGAGAAACCTGATTTCATCAATGTTTGTCAGGTAACAGTCACTGAGCTTCTTTTCAAAAACTCTATGGCTTTGTCAATGACTTTAACAAGAAGCACAGTTTTACAGAAGCGATCTGGTGCACCTTTCTTTTCCCCTCCCCACTGCAGTGCCTGATATTCCTGGATGATCCTCAAGCTGTCAGCGACATCTTGGAAAAGTTGGTGAAGGAGGACAATCTGCTGATGGCCTACCAGATTTGTTTTGATCTGTATGAGAGCGCCAGCCAGCAGTTCCTCTCCTCTGTCATCCAAAACCTCCGAACGGTTGGAACACCAATCCCATCAGTTCCCGGATCTACAAACACTGGCACTGTGTCCACCACGGAAAAAGACAAGTAATAATCACATTAAATAAAACATGATGCTAGCTTATTTATTGTGTGTGTGTGTGTGTGTGTGTCTGTGATTGCTAACCCTCCCTTTCCGCCCCAGTGATGCAATGGAGACGGATGAGAAAGCTGGGAGCTCTCCTGCAGGAAAGCAAACTGAGCCGGTAAATGATACTGCAGCTTTTAGTGTTTATCTTCAATTTGGCCATAAAAAAATCATATTTTTTTCTCTCTTTTTGTCATTACAGAAGGAAGAGCCCAAAGACCAGAACGCCAAGATGATCAAAATCCTCAGTGGAGAGATGGCCATTGAGTTGCACTTGCAGTTTCTAATTCGAAACAACAACACCGATCTTATGATCCTCAAAAACACAAAGGTAATACTGAGGTTGAGAACACCTGTAAATGGACATAAATGAATAATCCACTTTCCCCTAACGGCTCTATGAAGAAAATGAAATAACATACAATTGCTTTTGAAAAGATTTTGCAATTGAAAGGTCACTAGTGTGAAACCGAGCTAAATGTTCAAGCAAATGCTTACTTTCCAGAAGCAATTTTGTTTGCCCTAAAACTGAGAATGTGGACAAAAAGACCAATAATCATGTACCCTTATTTGACACACAGTAAATATTCTTTCTTTCAGCTCTGTCTTCTTATAAAGCTATGTCATTTCAAATCTTAAATGTCATTTCAGGATGCAGTTCGAAATTCAGTGTGCCATACGGCCACCGTCATAGCCAACTCTTTTATGCACACTGGAACCACAAGTGACCAGTTTCTCAGGCTATGTCATTTCAAATCTTAAATGTCATTTCAGGATGCAGTTCGAAATTCAGTGTGCCATACGGCCACCGTCATAGCCAACTCTTTTATGCACACTGGAACCACAAGTGACCAGTTTCTCAGGTAAGCATTTTATTGCAAGTTAGAAATTGTACTTCTATAACATGTATACACAAATCTTCAAGATTTGTAAGAATTTTTTTGTCTTTTTTTCTTCCTCCAGAGAAAACCTTGAATGGCTTGCGAGAGCCACTAACTGGGCAAAATTCACAGCAACAGCAAGCCTTGGTGTCATTCACAAGGTAAATCATTACAGCAATCCATGGGAAAATAGAAATAGATTTTATGCAAGATATTTATTTCAAATTGGTTAAACTGACTGATGTTCATTGTGCCCTTGTTGTTACAACTCCCTTTTTCATTTCTTTGCTAGGGTCACGAAAAAGAGGCTCTTCAGTTAATGGCCACGTACCTGCCAAAGGACACCTCTCCTGGTTCTGCCTACCAGGAGGGAGGAGGCCTGTACGCTCTTGGACTAATTCACGCCAATCATGGCGGTGACATCATTGACTACCTCCTCAGTCAGCTCAAAAATGCCAGCAATGATGTAGGTTGACCTTACAGAATATGTAACATGTGCTCCGTGCCCGGTTGACAGTGCACTTCAACTGCTGTTTGAACAGATTGTTCGCCACGGGGGTGCTCTTGGTCTCGGTCTGGCTGCTTTGGGAACCGCCAGACAGGATGTATACGACCTCCTTAAGTCCAATCTGTATCAAGATGATGCGGTCACTGGTATGTTGAAGCAATACAAGTCGTTTTTTTTGTTATCACATGAAATATAATTATGTTGTGATTATAGATTCAAGGTAATAAAATCTTCAATTTATTTATGTGCATTTCCATCTTCCCATGTAAGAAAAATACAATCCAAAAGTTGTAATACATGATTTATACTTTCAGGGGAAGCCGCTGGCCTGGCCCTGGGTCTCGTCATGTTGGGCTCCAAGTCAGCTCAGGCTATTGAGGACATGGTGGGATATGCGCAGGAGACCCAACATGAGAAGATATTGCGTGGCCTAGCGGTGGGAATTGCTATGGTCATGTATGGACGCATGGAGGAGGCCGATACCCTCATTGAGAGTCTTTGCAGAGACAAGGTGAAGCTAACACTGGGAGAAACTGTACTAAAACTGAGTGTTGGTCAGCAATAGGGTGAAAAGCATCATGGTTTAGCTGCGTTCTCAGACAATGCCCGTCCCTTTTGAACTTTCAGGACCCGATCCTGCGGCGCTCTGGGATGTACTCTGTAGGCATGGCTTACTGCGGGTCTGGGAACAACAAGGCCATCCGACGTCTGCTTCACGTCGCAGTAAGTTTTTTTTTGGGTTGACCAGCTTCACAAGCCTTTAAACTGTGGAGTAAATGCCAGAGTTACAAAAGTGTCATTCAATCCGTGGTGAAATAACTTTATCATCATGATTCCTATATTTCAACAATTATAAAGTTTGTAATGGCAATTTTCAGCAATATCCCCAATACGGTGGTGTTATAATGACATTAATGTTGGATTAAGAACTATTCCTGTAGATGGCACCATCTGCTTACCAGTATTGATAGAACGAGGCCTGTCATGCTAGTCACAACATGAGTGTCTTTTTCAGAGTTTGAAGAGCTTCTGTATTTTTGCATCAGTAAAACTAATGCCTTTTTATCTTAAGGTGAGTGATGTAAACGATGACGTCAGGAGGGCAGCTGTCGAGTCCATTGGTTTCATTTTGTTCAGGTAAGAACCACAATAGCTTGTCATTGATGTTTTGTGTGATTCTTTACTTATGATGTTGATATGGTGATTGTTAAAAAAAGGCATTTCATCTGGAAGTAATTGTACAATTTAAAGAGTTAAGGCTATGTTGGAAGTCAGTAATTAATGTTTGAATATGAAAAGCAAAGTGCATTTGTATCCATGGGGTTCATGAAAACTCAACTCATCCATCTAAAATAAGGTTTAAACCTGTATGCGTGTCAGTAATCATATGACAACTTTTTTCAATTTTTTTTCCAACTTTAATTTCCTTTTAGAAATTCAGTCACCTACACATATATATATATATATATAGAGAGAGAGAGAGATTGAAAAGATTACAAATTTTACTATGGGTTCTCTGCACATCACATAGTGATATCATGTTTTGTATAGTGTAGTCATTTTCTGGCTTAAAAAAATAACTTAAAAAGCGTTTGTACGAGTTGGTAGTTGGTTTTCATTGTAATATGTCGTTACACAAAGCTCCATCAGCCAAGTACATGGTAAATGATGTACAGCTCTGTGATTGTTGCTTTTTTCAAGTCATGTAAACGCAGTGTGAAGCAATTTTTCAGTACCAGAAAAGACACCAGCAATAGCAATACAACTGGTTCAGATATACCGTGCTTCCAGCCCACAATCACTGGCAGAGACTCCAGCACCCCCGCACATCTTGTGAGGATAAGCAGTAGAAATTACAGTTTAATGTAGAGAAAAGACAGCCATACTTACAGCAATGTTTCTGTGCAAACAGCCCATTTAAGGTCTTCCCGGGGTTGTGCGAAAGAGTGTAACGTTAAGTATAAACAAAGAAAATGAATGTTTTTGTGCGAGGACACACTTTCAGTATTTGGCATCTTTAGATTCTCAGTGATGTTTCCTTTCTTTATAGTAATTTTATACATTTGAGGCAGTACAAAATGTCTTTAGAGGTAAATTATTAAAGAACGTAGTCCTTACTAGGTTAGTTTCTAATGACATAGCTGACAGAATGTAAACATAAAGGCAGCAGTCTCAAACCGGTCCTCAAAGAGCCGCAGGGGTTGCAGGTTTTCATTCAAACCGAACAAGCGGACACCTTTTGCAAGTGTCATCAGTTGATTTAGAAGACCCATCATTGGTTAAAATGCTGACACTGGTTCGGTGGAAAAAAAGACTAGGACCAATTGCGTCCCTTTTCAGAATTGGTTTGGGGCCCCTGCATTAGGGGGACAATGAGTCAAATGGATTTGCATATTTAACATACATTTACTGCCAGCTTTCCTCTTGAGCATTCTACGGCATTGGCATTGATTGAGCTATTAAAACCCCGCCATAACATCTCATACCTTGTGTTCATCTCAAGTTGTCTTTTTTTCATTCAAAGATCTGTTTAGGCTGATTTAAACATTTGCTTGTTTCTGACCAGATGCGTAGTAACAGTATCCTGTTTTCTAATGGCATGTGATTTAAAGAAATATTGTGATATCAGTTGACAAAATGCGATATTCAGCGGGTTTTCAGTGAAGCATTGTGCAGTTGTGGGATAAATTCCAGTAGACTGTTCTAGTTTCAAGGAAAGTACATTACATTACAAAGCGCCAGTCAACCACAATCCAATCAATCCAACTTTTTGAAATTGGATGGCTGTACAATCACTTGTTTTTTTTCTCAGAAATCAAAGGTTTTGCTTTTACGTTGATTGGATTGCTGTAGGTTTATAGGCGGCTGACAAGTTCTTCTTGCTTGGCGTCATAGTTGTCAACTAAGTGGATTGGGTCTAACACAACACCGCCAGATGATTGTACAGCTGTCTGGCTTCTCAGTGAATTTTGGTAACTGACTGCCCCAAGTCCATTCCTCATGCCCCTTTTCATGAAGAGTTTTGAGTTTTCGGTCACAGAAGATTTGAATGAAATTCTCGCAAAGGTCCGATCTGCAATCGAGGCCTTTAGATTTCTGTCTGTGTGATGACTCGTGCAGGTCTTATAATTACAAGTAATGTAGCGGGTGAAGGCCTCCCTGAATGTCTTGTTGAAGAGTGTGTAGACCAGTGGGTTAATCCCCGATGACACATAGCCCACCCACACAAAGATCTCCATCAGACGGGAGATGATGTTGGCATTACAGGTGGTACACAGTACAGAGGTGACGTTGGTGATAAAGAAGGGGCACCACATGACCACAAACAGGAGGAAGACTATGCCAAGCACCTTTGATGCACGCTGTTCATTGCTTAGAGTCTGCATTGACTTCTTTCCCATTGTGGACAATCTGCGGATGGGCATTTCAATGATGGGAGGGTTCGCTGTGCCTACAGTGGAGTTTTGTTGCATCTTGTCCAGACTGTGAAATTGTTCAACTTGATTAGTAGTCCCGGCATTTTGCTCCTTTGGGAAAGCTGAGGAAACTGTGGGGCAACTGATACGCTGAATCACCCTTGACCTGAGCAAGTAAACCTTTTTGCGCAGCACTTGGACAGTAAGAAGGTAGATAACCATCATTATGATCAGCGGAACAAAAAATGCTGCCATGGATCCAAACATGATGAATTCCCGGAAGGTGTCCGTTTTAAGTTGGCATGTGTGGTTACTGTTGAATGTCATGTTGTTCCTGGGTTGGTATTTATGGAGACCCTTGATTGGAATTGGGATGGCTATACCTGGGAAACAAAAATTTTATTAGTTGTTAGACAAAACTCTCGCAATAAGATAGGCGATCCTTAAAATAGAAGACATTGTTGGTAACATCGAAGATGTCTGACTCATTTTTCTTTGTTTCCTTTTGCTGTTTCAGTTTACCTAACGCACACCTTGTCCCTTCCTGCTGTTATATGCCATGTAACTGTATATATTAGATCTGCTTTTATTCCATCCGGCTTTTGTTTATGAGCCTATAAACCAGGTCTGCAATGGATCTTGTCAAGTAGTGTATTTCAAAACTGTGCCAGTGTTTGAAATTAATGATGGCAATCGTGATGACAGCTGAAGGAAATCTACAAGGTAGTACATGAAAAGTGTAAAGTGATATGCTTACAAATGGATATAAGCCACACCAGTGCTATCTTGATCATTGCCTTTGCTCTGGATTTGAATTGGCTGTGCTGGATCGGCTTCTTGATGGCAATGTAGCGATCCAGTGAGATGGCGCACAGATGCATGATGGATGCAGTTGAAAAGAGTACATCCAGGAAGAGCCAAATAGGGCAGATGAAATCTGGTAGGGGCCAATCTGAATCTGCAGAAATAATAAAGAATGATCAATTCACTTTAACTATCTGCCTTATAGGACCAGATCATTATCATATAAGTACTATTCCTTTCTGTTTTAGAAATGTGGTCTGGTTGAGTCTTGCAGTCTATGACCCAGCATGGGATTAGAAGTGGCACTCAATATGAAAACAAAAGTTTGTTTATATGACAGTGCTGGGAAGAGTGTTCATACTCTGTTGATGGAGCTAAAAGCCATTCATCTCAAAATCATGGAGGCTCGCAGTGATGTTTATTTGAATTTCCATGCATACACTTGGCAGTTTAAACTTGTATCACTTTTTTTAGTTTTTAGATTGATGTATTTATATGGACCCACTGGTTACTTTTAACTTTAGTTTTCAATAGGAATTTGGTTTATATATATAGTTCGTATTGTTGTCTTTCCGACATATAATGAATTCTAAGTGATTAAATTTGTTTGTGTTGAAACGTATATTCATCCATCCATTTTAGTGTACTGCTTATCCCCCAGTTGATACTCAATTGATTTGGTCCATTTTGAGGTAGTGTCTATGGAACTATGGCTAAAGCTTGAATGCTGAGACTTCAATGTTATTTTGTAAGAAAGTCGCTACCTGGGACAGTCTCGGCGATTTTGAAAATGGAAGGAAATGATATCGTTTCTAGCTAATGCTTTGGGAGTTTTTTTTCAAATAAAGAACATTACTTTGTCCTAAAATTATACATTTGGCATTCTGTATGAAAATGATAGCTCTCTACTGGAAATTGTTGTACTCCATTAACCACATATGATTTTGGTTTGAAATGTTAAAGTTATAGTTTGAAGCAAAAATATACAATATTTTTAGAGGGCCTGCCGGTTTTAAATAGTTTGAGGAATAAAACTAAGATAGCTCGACGAGCCAGATTGTAGGCACGGTAACTTTAATACACTCAGAATATACCTAGAGTTAAAATGAAAATCACGTAATTTCTGAAAAATTATGCCATTCAATTCATGTCAGGTGTTGTTTAGGAATGATCTCACTGTTACCATTTTGCGACGTTTGTGAGAAAGGAGTTTGCATGCTTAACTTACTGTAAAGAACAGTGACAAGGGCAATTGGCATCACCAGGAGTCCCACCAATAAGTCAGCCATAGCAAGTGACATCAGGAAATAGTTGGTGGCATTCTGCAGTTTCCTCTCAAGTGATACAGCAAGGATGACCAAAATGTTTCCGCCAATCGTAGGAATGATGACCAAAATAATAAGCAGCGCAGCCCACTTTAACTGAACCCCAGAGCTTTCTGATATCGGGTCGCCAAGTACCAGTGGAGCCACCTCTGACTGGGACATAGTGCAGTAAAAGTTCCAGCGGGTCTTATTGTGGGTCCGGGCTCTGATCTCTGTGGTTTTGCAGGCTCGGTCAGCATTGTCACTGGTAGCCACAGAGAAGGGCAGTTAGGTAGGCCAAAAGAGCTCAGGGGCAGTGCACCACCGGATGCCACATCCCTTCAGGCAAACTTTTATTTTTGAAAAGGAAAAAATACAGACAACCTCTGGATGATTGTGGAAAAGCTCCCGTATTGTTAATCCATACACGTGTAGTATTTCCACATGAAGACAACAGCTGGATTCCTCATGTTCCTTAGTTTTCCCTGCCAGATTAGGCTTTCCACTCTTTCCACCTACCTGTAAGGGTAAAGAGAGCCGTTAGTGGAAGACCAATGACACTAATGATTTCACACGTTTTTTTTCCATTTACCAAAAAAAGTGTTTAAGGTAGTTTATCAAATTTGTCAAAGTTGCAAAATGTTTATTCGAAGCAAGCACATTTTCAATTATTAGGATTATATCTAAAGCTATGAATTTTAAAATGTTTGTAAGTAGGAAAATATAAAACTATGTACCTATATAAGTTGAGTTACTCCAAGTCTTCAATTCATTGCAAATGTCACTTTACACTCACTAAACAATTCTCAAACATAAAACAAGACTGAACCATTTAGGATTCCTTACCTCTCTTCAATGAGTTGCTTCTGGATGTTTCAACTCTTGTGTTGCCCCTCTAAAAAGACCTGGAAAAGAGCAACGTTATATTTGTAGCCCTCCCAAGTGAGAACATGAGACAATTTTCTCCATGTCCATGATGGGAGATTGATTTTGCATCCAAAATGTCTGGCTATGCATCACCTCCCATGATCACAGCTTTAGAACTTTCAGATGTTGTGGCTTCTGCCTTTCTCTTTCCTTCTCACTCTCCAACCTCTAAAGAGCTTGTAGTCGCTCCTTCTTTCTCCCCTCTCTCACCCCTTCTTCCCCTCCCAACCCTAGTCTTGGTGAGTCACAATGTGTGCATAACATAAATGTCTTCATGGTGGCCACGCGCCAGTGTTTCCTGGGGATCATTTTCTTCAAACCCCATTGTTTGGTGTCTACCCTCAAACCCACTCTCCATTAGAACTTACAAAAACACTATGTGTTGAAGTAGTTATAACATCTATCCATTTCTGCTATTATTTATGCACTTTCTAACTCATCGCTAATGACATTCAGTCCATTTAAAATTGAACTGCTATACAATGCAAGAAATGTCAACAATGCCAACAAGTTGTTCTTTGACATCAATTGCATTAAACATGCTTAGTTGATGCCAAACATTTTTTTAAATGTTATTTTGGCAGTATTGTGTCATGTTTATGACAATGCTGTCCAGGTGTATTCTGGTTGTATTTGGGTTATTTCATGTCACAGTTGGGAAGTGTGATATTATCATTGAGCAATTGCCACAAATCGATCATCTGTTTTCCTGCCACTTTTTTTTTACCTCATGACACTATTTTCAAAGGCTTATGTAGACTGCATGGTTAATTAAACCATGCACTGCCACTCCAGGATATATTTGAGGCATGCACACACAATGATTTAGTACTTCATTAAACAGTCCAATGATACATTCAGAGGGCAACACAGGTGCTTTTGTAAGACGTCAGCAGACTACCAGAATAGAATTATTTTATCTCTGTAAATTAAATCGAAAGGACATCTAGAGCTGTCATGGAGCATCAAATGAATCAAGTTTGATCCTCGTGTATGTTTGAGCTCACCTACCCTTGAGAACCAATCCTGGAAAACCCATTTAAAGGATATACACAGACAAGGACATGTATGTGTGTATAACAGACGATATTCTGGTTACGTCACTTGTGTAGTAACTTGTCCAGAAAGTTTGGTACATCTGTCTATATTCCTTCCATAACATACATGGATTTACCACATCCATAAATAAACAGCTCAATTATTGCCTATGGAGGTAATGAGATATCTAGCTTAACAGTCTTTGTTTTTTTACCCGTTGCTTTACACAACATACAATCAGGCAGTCCTGCTACAAGAGTGTGCAAGGTCACCATTTTGAAACAATAGAGAACATCATTGCAGCTCTACCTTTTTAAGTTCTTAAATTTAAAAAAATGTACTTACTGGATTAGCAAATAACATCACATTGTGTTATTCTTAATGTCAAACACAGTATTTCATTTTTTTCCTGTCATGCTTGTGTACAGAAACAAATTCCTTCTTTTTGAAAGATGACTTGAACAGACATTCCCTAACAGAGCTAGATCTACTGTCTGGCTATAGTGGTTTGAGTTCATATGACTCACTTGTTCAATGCCTTAAAAAAATTCTTTTGAACAAATTGGGCTGACAGACTTTCCACATGCTGTCCGTCTTTTGCGCACTGTGAAGCTTTCAACACGCATTGTGAAGAATGCTCATATCAGGGCCAGATTGTGCTTTTTTTTAATACCACCACTATTCGTTGGTTTTTTTTCTTTCCTTTTTTGTGTGTGGTTCACTTAAATGTTAACTTTTTTTTTCAAATTGATCTGCTCAGCACGTTACATATGGTTTGGAATGCTAAAGCCGGATCTGTATTCATTTTAATTTTTTAAACCTCTCTTTCAGAACTCCTGAGCAGTGTCCCAGTGTTGTGTCCCTTTTGTCAGAAAGCTACAACCCTCATGTTCGTTGCGGTGCTGCCATGGCTTTGGGCATCTGTTGTGCTGGAACAGGGAACAAGGTGAGTTACCCTGTTAAAAGAAAGCAGGTGTATTTTCCACATTAACAATGAGCATTAAATTCACCTTGAAGCAATGGAACTGCTACCCTTTTAGGGTAGTGCTCAGTTCCCACTGAAATCCAGGTTACTTTTTGTATCAGTAATGTAACCAGTAATGATCAGATTTTTTTGGCAAGGCAAAAACTTGCAACAAATTACTTTTATTGCATTATTACTGGCCGGTCATGGACTGTTTTCATATGGTACTGTTTTAGGGGGAGAACTAAAATCAGAACTCGCATGAAATGCATGTCAATAAAAAAAATTGAAAAATAAATCCTACACTAGATATAGCTGAAACAAAAACACGGGAGACATGTACACTGAGCTAATTATATTAGTATACTGTAATTGAGGCCGCTGTAGTTTTCATTTCAATTTTCGAAAGCGCCTGTTAGGATAGGACTGGCACTGTGTACGCACATTGCTGCCCAAGCTTATTTGGCCTTTTATCGTGAGAGTGATGGTTTTGTGTCCAGAGAACTAGGTCACCTATTTAAAAGAATACATTATTTCACTCTTATTTATAATCCTTGTTCTGTTCAAATGAAATTGTTTGCTACATCATTGTGGCTGTAGATAAAAGAGAGGGGGTTGTTGTCTATTGTAAAAGAAAATAAATAACTGCATTGAGCAGGAAACCTTTGTTCAAGGTAACCTGTGACCTAATGATTATGAGGAGCATGACGTGCTCAAATGGTGTTGGCTTTGCCTCCTGATTTTTCAGGAGACCTCTTACTTTGAAAACATCCTGTTTGTCTTCACTTGACAGATTGGTCGGCTCCTTCTAATCTTTCCATAAATGTCATATCGCTCAGCACTCCATAAGCAACAAAGTGAGAACTACAAGGCGGTCTTTGCTTTAACTGTTACACAGTTGCCCTGGGCAACCAGATATGAAGTCACTAATCTCATTCATTAGGATGGTCTTGTTTCCTCTGTTAATAATCTTTTTCCTGGACACATGTTGTCGTCGTAGTGCGACTGTTTCAATTCGGAAATGGCAAATATAGATGGCGCATACTTGCAACTCTTTTTTTTTTCCTCAACACTTGGTGTTGATCATGCTGAGATTTTTTCATCTGATCTTCCTTCAGGAAGCCATCAATCTGCTGGAGCCAATGACCAATGACCCAGTCAACTATGTAAGACAAGGTGCTCTCATTGCCTCTGCACTTATCATGATCCAGCAAACAGAAGTCACCTGCCCTAAGGTTTGTTTACAGTTTTTTTAAAATGAAGGTTAAGACTACAATTCATATTAATGTGAAAAGGAATATTAATTTCAATAAACAACGGGGTGTTAGCAGAGGTAGACCGTTGATTAAATGCTCTAAGCATCAACCTCATGAAGATGGAGGGAAAATTTTTTTATTTTGCTCTGGAAAATAACCCCTCCCAGCAGAACTTCACACATTTGCTTTGGGAGTACCAAATATATTGTCACAGACAGTTAAGAAATGCCAGACACCTTTTCAGAGACTCCTAAGTTTTTTTTTTTTTTATAAAGCTAATGTCCGATGCAGTTTTTTGTAAGAGCCATTTTTCAAAACAGTGAAATGTTACGGCAGTATTGCATTCATGTCTGTTTATTTTAAGATGCGGTCTATGTACGTTTACACAGTCTCTTGTTGCAGACAATATGTTTCTTAAGGTATTCAGAGTTTCCTCCTTCTTTTTTTACAGGTGAATCAATTCAGACAGCTTTACTCAAAAGTAATCAACGATAAGCACGATGATGTTATGGCCAAATTTGGTGCCATCCTGGCTCAGGGAATCCTTGATGCAGGTCAGTAACTATTATGTTGAAGTTGTTTAACATAATTTTTGAACATCCAAAAAGTCTGTACATTTTGGCATTCAATCGAATTGTCCTTGAATAATTGAGCCACCATCTTATCCACTCCTAATGTGGAATGAATGACTTTTTGAGTGGAATTGAACCTGGAATCAATGCCCCCGGGGCTTTCAGTGCAGTGTAACATACTTATAAACACGTTGTCCTTGTTTGAACTTCTCTGGATATAAAAACCTTAGTCGCTCTGTAAAACAAGCAGTTTAAAATTGCTCTGTGGTTTCGTATGATTGGCTAAATTTGAGTTCCTTCAGGTGACCAGAGTACGCCTCCAACCCTGACCACCCACGTGCTGTAACTATGGAAGACATCACATTAAGGTTCATTAGCGGCTAGGTTTTAGCGCAGCTCTGCTACTTTCTGGGTCGTATAGCCCGTTGGTGTCCCGCTGGTGATTATGTTTGTCTGATCGTCTCTGGCGTGTGCGTTCCTGCTCTGCTGTTTGTGGACTCAAGCACACAAAATGGCTTTACATGTGTGAGGTCCCAGCTGCACACTCACACTGACACAGAACACACCAATTTTCTCATGTATACACAAAGCCTTGGAAGCAAGGCGGGAGCAGAACAACCTTGTGCCAGCATTGAAAAAAAATAAAAGTGCTAAGGCAGATTCTTGAACATGAACTCATTGCGGTAAGCCCTCCTAAATGCTTTAACAGTTCTCCTACATAGTGATGTCTCTTAGCCTTCCTGGTTGGTTATGGACAATGGATAACAGCCAAGTTATAATTCAAACCGGCACATTCAGAGCAGTCTTCGGCATGGCATGATGACTGAAAAAAAAAGATCAATCTACAATCTTAATGTTTGTCTTCTGCTTTGTCTTATGACAGCGTCATTTCCCTGTTTTCCTTGTCAATCTTTTATCTCTTATTCCAGCATGCCCTAATAATCATAATCTATTTAGATGATTTCCAAGAAAACTGAAGTATGTTGGCTGTAGATTGATGGGACCGATTTGCTCCGATTATATCTGTTCTGAGATTCTGTTATGTGACCCTCCTTTTTTTTTAACTGAAATCATATTTTCTCATAGGAAAGTGTATAAATAGGGTAACCTCTTAAGTTCTTGTATTAGAGGTCCTGCTGTACTTGGAATAACCTCCTGTGTGAGAAACGCACTGATCAAGTGTTCTTAACCTATTGTCACATTTTCAAGGGTGCCTTCAGTAACCATTGCTGCTCATGTGACTGATCATGGCCAGCATACATTTAGCAGAACAGAAACATTTCAACACGAATTCATAGTGCTTTGCCAAGACTCATTTAGCTGAATGACCTCAGATATGACTGAGTTACCTGCTATTGTCTTGACTGATTTCATTTGAAGCGTCCACTCCCTAGAAATACCATTTATTTTCATTATGACAGGACATGACTGATTTATCCTGGTTCCCTCCTATCTGTCCTTCCTTTCACTGTCCTTTGTCTCTGAACCTTTTCAAATCCTCCCTATTGTTTCCCGCTGATATTAGGAGGGCGTTTGCAAACTGTCGACATGCTCTCCAAATAGAACCTACCTTATCAAGTACTGTCTCCGGGGAAGAATTTCAACACCTAATGTTTGTTTTTGTTATGGTGAATCTATAGGACTCATTTTTGAAAGTTTTTTTTTTTTTCGTTCGAAAAGGAAACATTTTAAGCCAATGTGTGTATTGGATGAATGGTACAAACCATAGTCGTCATGTTGAATGATCAAAAAAGACCTTGCCCCGAGTTTAATATCTTGCTTTTTATAGTTCATGTCTTATTTGTAAGGGGTTGGCCAACAGCCTGTCATAATCTTTTAGGAACTACAGTGAAGCCCAGAAACTTTTGGACAGGTTTATTTTAGCCGTTTGCGAAAACATATTTGGGATGCTTCAAGTACAAACTGTGAAAAGTTATTTTCTCCTCAATTCAGGGGCTCTGTAGTAATTGGAAACTTGATTTAGAAAAAGGAAAGAACGAGGTCCAATAGGCACTTCCCTCAAAACTGTCACCAAAGTCATCTTTTAGAAGGTTGCATTAGTATTCTCTTTCTTTGAACACACCACATGCGGTTTAAGGAGCTCTAAATGGAAGTAATACAGAGAGACACACTTCTGTTTGTTTATTGATGATGTGATAAAAGGCAAGCAGCTAGATACATTTTGAAGGATACACAATCAATTGTTCTGTTTTTTAATATGTTAATGGTTATTCTATTCATTGGGATGTACAAGATAAAATTTGTCTTTTTTTAAATTAAAAAAGAAAAACTTTAAAAACAAACTTGATAAGTTCATTTGTTGTTGCCAATCTCAGCAACTTTTGCATCCAAGCACTTGTGGTATCTGTTTTGCAGGAGGACGTAACATGAGCATCTCGCTTCAGTCCAGGACCGGTCACACACACATGCCGTCTGTCGTGGGTCTACTTGTCTTCACCCAGTTCTGGTTCTGGTTCCCTCTCTCCCACTTCCTCTCCTTAGCTTTTACACCCACCGCCATCATTGGCCTTAACAAGGACCTCAAGGTATGGACCAACCGATCGCAAAGCACTATTGACATGTTCACAGTCACTGCCATTATTTTATTTGTTGTTTTCTTGGCGGCATCAGTCTGATGACTTTTTACTTAATTGTTCATTTCGAGATCCGTCAGTTATACCGGCCGGCCATGTTCAAGTGTAAATACTTCAGAACCAGAACAACTCGTGCAAGCATCAGCATCATCAAGCTGGGATGTTGTGCTTTGCGAGAGTTGTTTCTGTCTGTCACATCAATCAAAGCTGCAGGTCTGCTTTAAGTCTAAACGCATACTTGACCTTAACAATTCAACAACAAATGCCATCATTAAAATGAGCATCTATTATGTTCGAGCTAGAATGTTTTTCTCTCTGAGAGGAAATGCCACCATATTTATGACTTAAATAGTTTATTGGTACAAAAGAACATTTTACATTAAATAGTTAATTACTAAATAATATTAGAGAAAATATATCTATATTTTTTAGATATTCCCACACACTGTTCAAATAAAGAATGTCAAAATTTATATAAAAAAAAACATTTTGGATTCCATGTTTAGATTTGTACAATATCTGACAATCACAATTACAGGGAGGCAAATCTATAAATCTTAGTTATTTCTTTTAATTTTTCAAATTTAGCCAACTTTTAAACTCCAATTCTTTAACTCTTTATAAGGCCTTATAAAGAGTTAAAGAATTGGAGTTTAAAAGTTCTAAATTGTTTGTCCTTTAATTACATGAAATGAGATCGACCAAACTCATGTTCATCCTTAAACGCAGAGACTTTGCTGTAGATTAGTCGTTAAGTGAAGCAAACTGTCAGTTGTCCATTTCTTTGTCAGTGACTTTATCCCTCCACATTTTGGTCCTCAGATGCCCAAAGTGCAGTATCGCTCCAACTGTAAACCTTCCACCTTTGCTTACCCGCCAGCTCTGGAGGTTCCCAAGGAGAAAGAGAAAGAGAAGGTGACATGGGCGGGCACACTTTTGTCTTTTCTTCTTTCCTTTCTTTGACATATTAGCAGTATCGTGTCGCAGTAACACGTATATAAATTGTCTGTCCCTGTCAGGTCTCCACTGCCGTTCTCTCCATTACAGCCAAAGCAAAGAAGAAGGAGAAGGAAAAGAAAGAAAAGGAGGAAGAGAAGATGGAAGTGGTAAGTGCCATTCATTACTTTTGTTTAAGTCCGAGTACTATTCCATTTGCGACAAGCGCTTTTTGAAGGACACATGTTTAGACAGGCCTGCCCAGTGGACCCACTTAGATGATGAAGTTTACTTCCATTTGGTTCTCTGTTCACATTATAACGTGGACAGAGAACCAAATGGTCCTCCCCAATTTACGATGGGCTAAAATTAAAATGTTCACCAAAATCATGGTGCTGGTTTGTGTGCATTTGAACAGGAAGTACAGGAGGGTGAAAAGGAGAAGGATGATGAGAAGGAAAAAGAGAAGGAAAAAGAAAAGGAGAAGGAAAAGGAAAAGGAGAAGGAGAAGGAAAAGGAGAAGGAAAAGAAGAAGGAAGTGGAGCCCAACT
Source organism: Stigmatopora nigra (assembly GCF_051989575.1). NCBI lineage: Eukaryota > Metazoa > Chordata > Actinopteri > Syngnathiformes > Syngnathidae > Stigmatopora > Stigmatopora nigra. The sequence goes on from NC_135512.1 coordinate 9,293,203, forward strand.
TCCAGTTGCTGGAAAACCCAGCCAGGGTGATGCCAGCCCAGCTCAAGGTCCTGACCATGCCTGACACCTGCCGCTATCAACCCTTCAAGCAGGTGAGCTCTTCATCGTCCGTTGATTAGTGCGAACGGCCAAAAGCCAATTGGCATGCAGCACCTTCCGGCAAAAAGGAAGTCCTCTTTTGATTGGCCAGCGCTCCTTGTAAGGCTTTGTTTTGTCATTCAGTTAGAGTGAACAATTTTATAGACCCGGCTGAGATCTGCTCTGTGTTTGAGTCACAAGAAGATTAATAAACACACCAAGTCGCTTTCATTCATGACTGAACCATTGTGCACGTGTAGAGCTCACAAAATATCCCTGTGATCATTCAAAAGAAATTGACCAACATTTGCAGGAAAAGTCCATAACAGTTGTTAACAATGTTGCTCTTTCCAAGTGTGTATTTTGGCTCCGATTCTGCCTGGTATTGACCGATACCAATACGATATCAATTCATTTTCTGAGAGCTTACATGCCCGGTTAAAATACACCAGAGATTTAAAATGTTCTTCAGACTCTAAATGTTCCTGTGTTAAATTTTTGTTAAATTTTCTATCACTGTTTTTTGTATTAAGTTCATACACACAGGTTTGTTAGGATGAAATTTGAAATCGGAACATTAACCTTAAGTAAATCTTTTTTTTTTTTCAGATTAGACCATAAACAAACACTTAAGACATCCATGCATTTTATTTTTTGACAAGTTTTCACCAAGCACGATCTCAATCAGTGTTTTTACCTGCCTCTTAACATTTCGTGAATTTAGGAAGACAGGCCATCTTTGAACAAATCTTTCTTGTCTCATTCAGCTGCACACAGGTGGCATCATTATCATGAAAGACACCAGCGAGGAGGAGGAGGAGCTAGTGGAACCCGTCTCGGCGCACGGGCCAAAAATCGAGGAGGAGGAGCAGGAGCCGGAACCCCCAGAGCCCTTCGAATACATCGACGAGTAGATCAGGTACCATGCTAGACCAAACCATGTTTTAACTAAAAGCCCCATTTTTTTTCCTGAGCTTTCCAATTTATAATTCACTCACCCTCTCACACATACTCAATCACATTCACTCGCTCTCACACTTAGGCACTCTCTCGCAGCCACACACTTTGTATCCTATCCACACACCCCTTTTTGGGCTCACCTTGTTCCTCTAGTGGTTTCTGTTGCTCAAAGTTTTACATGTTCACCGTGTATTCCTTGTACACTCACATTCTCTGTCACGTGTGTGTGGGACTCTCAGGCTCAAGTTACATTCACTCTCACACTCATTCACTCCCTCACTTGTGAATGTGAGTGAGTGAGATAGGGAAAGTGAGAGAGTGCCTGAGTGTGAGTACAAGTGAGTGAGATATTCTTACTCTCACACTTATGTGTGAGAGAATAGATCTGAGGTAAAGTGTGTGAGTCACTCACTCAATCTCTTGCTCTCACAATCACTCTCATACACTTGCTCGCTTTCACACCCATTCTCTATCACACTCTCTCAGATTCTCACACTCAATGTCTCACTATCAATCACTCACACTCTCTCACTCTAAAGCTGTGATACTCCCACACTCACTCTCATATTCAGTTTCTCACACTCATTCCCACACTCGCTCACATCCATCTCAAGTGGGAGGGTGGCAATAAAGGAACGTTCAATCGGATTGGAAGTCTACCAGGGAGACAGTAATTCTTGTAACTGGCTAGCGGTAAAAAAATGCAGGGTGGAAGTTAGTCTAAAAATAAGTGCTTTGAATGACAAAAGTTTTTTTTTAC